>NC_133503.1:79836428-81194642 GCF_049354715.1 Callithrix jacchus
GTGTGTATGTGCCTTTATTATCATTCTAGATTTTTTTTAGTTGATTTTTAAACTTTTAGGTTCTGGGGTACATGGGCAGGATGCACAGGTTTGTTGCGTAGGTAAACGTGTCATGGTGGTTTGTTGCACACATAAACTCATCACCTACACATTAAGCCCAGCATTCATTAGCTGTTTTTCCTCCCTCCACTCCCCTGGCAGGCCCCAGTGTGTGATGTTCCCCTCCCAGGAATACATTCTCATCATTCAGCTCCCATTTATATGTGAGAACATGTGGTGATTGGTTTTCTGTTCCTACATTAGTTTGCTGAGGATAATGGCTTCCAGCTTTATTAATGTCCTTGCAAAGGACATGATCTCATTTCTTTTTATGGCTGCATAGTGTTCCATGGCGTATATGTACTACATTTTCTTTATCTGGTCAATCATTGATGGGCATTTGGGTTGATTTCATGTCTTTGCTATTGCAAATACTGCTGCAATGAACATATACATGCATGTATCTTTAAAACAGGATGATTTATATTCCTTTAGGTATATACTCAGTAATGGGATTGCTATGTCAAATGGTATTTCTGGTTCTAGATCTTTGAAAAATCACCACACTGTGTTCCACAATGGTTAAACTAATTTACATTCCCACCAAAAGTGTAAAAGTGTTCCTATTTCTCTGCAACCTCACCAGCATGTGTTGTTTATTAACTTTTTAATAATCACTATTCTGACTGGCATGAGATGGTATCTCATTTTGGTTTTGATTTACATTTCTCTAAGATTGGTGATGTTGAAGGTGTATATATATCTGTGTGTGTGTGTGTTTGTTGGCCGTATAATATCTTCTTTGGATAAGTGTCTGTTCATGTCCTTTGCCCACTTTTTAATGGAGTTTTTTTACTTGTAAATTTAAGTTCCTTGTAGATACTGGATATTAGACCTTTGTCAGATGGACAGAGTACAAAATTTTTCTCCCATTCTGTAGGTTGTCTGTTCACTCTGATGATACAAGTGATATTTTTGCTGTGCTGAAGCTCTTTAATTAGATCACCTTTGTCAATTTTTGCTTTTATTATAATTGCTTTTGGCATTTTTGTTATGAAATACTTGCCCATACCTATGTCCTATATGGTATTGCCTAGATTTTCTTCTAGGATTATAGTTTTGGGTTTTATATTTAAGTATTTAATTTATCTTGAGTTAATTTTTGTATATGTGTAAGAAAATGGTCCAGTTTCAAACTTCTGCATATGGCTAACTAGTCCTCTCAATGCCATTTATTAAATAAAGAATCCTTTCCCCATTGCTGGTTTTGTCAGGTTTGTCAAAGATCAGATGATCATAAAAGTGCTATCTTATTTTTGAGTTCTCTATTCTGTACTATTGGTCTATATGTCTGTTTTTGTATCACTACCATGCTGTTTTGGTTACTGTAGTCTTGTAGTATAGTTTGAAGTTGGGTACCATGATGTATCCAGCTTTGTTCATTTGCTTAGGATTGTCTTGGTTATATGGGCTCTTTTTTGGTTCCATATAAATTTTAAAATAGTTTTTTCTAATTTTGTGAAGAACTGTCTCTAAGTTTCAGAATCAGATTAAAGTGCACATTATTTTCCAAAAGATTAAAAGGGAAACATCTTAGAGTACTTTCTGTTACTATAACTGAATATTTGGGTTGGGTAATTTATGATGGAAAGAGGTTTATTTTGCTCATGATGCTGATGGACAGAAAGGCCAAGAGCATGGCATTAGCATCTTCTTGGCTTCTGGTAAGGGTAATGTGCTATGTCAAGACATAGAGAAGTAGAAAGGTGAGTAGGTGGGCACACATGACTAAACACAAGCATCAACCTTACTTTATAATAGTCATTGCTGTTTTGAAAACTAATCCACTCCTGTGTGAATAAGAACTCACTCACTCCCACCAAATGGCAGCAATCCATCTGCAATGGATCTGCCCCCATGACCCAAATACCTCCCACTAGACCTCACCTCCTAAACCTGCCACACAGGCAATTAAACATCAACATGAATTTTGGTGAGGACAAACCATATTTTCGGGAAATCTAAACATTTTTCCAAATATGGAAACTTTCACAACAGTTCAGGTTACAGTCTTACAAGCATTGCTCACTACACAAGAGGGAATATCATAAAGAAGAAAGAAGTGTGCTTCTAGTCCTACAAAGCAGAGGTCTTTGAATGAGTCTAATTTCCTCAGTTTTCACCTCAGTCAAGTGGGGATGTTATTAAATTCCATCCAGCATTAGTTATTGAGGTGATACAACATGAGCTTAGAAGTATTAGAATTGTATTGCACATTATAGAAATATAAGGGCAATAGCAAAACCATACAATGAAAAGATGGGATTAGGATTTGTGGTAAAATTTTACTTCTAATTACTTAGAGCAAATTACCTGGCCCTTCTGGGTCTCACATCTCTCATCTGTAAAAGAGGGGGCTATATTAAATAATGTGTGATTTCTCTATGAACTATGAAATTTTGTGACTCAATAACTGCAAGCTGGACAAATGTATGGTTGAGTGAGTCTGGGTGAAAAGACTGTCCTACTCTCACAAAGGAGCAGGACTTTATCCAGTTCATTTTCCACTTGGCCCTCTTCTTTAGCTTAAAGATGCCTAACGCTTCCTAAGCCAATCAACAGATACCTATTGAGGATTTACTACATGCCAGGCACTAGGTTAAACTTGGAATTTAAAACATTTATATTTAAAACATATTAAGAGTGGCTTATCTCTTCTATTGATCTCTCATCAATTAAAACTTTCAAAATAAAACAAAAGCAAATTATTAGAGGAATAAAATCACAAAGTATATTTCAGTGCACCAACGTCTGAGATTACAAACCAATTCTCTGGTGTTTCATTAGCTAGTGTGGCCATTTTCTTGCTTTTTTTATCCTAGTACATTTTTGAACATGACACATGCCTCCTCCACTGTCTTATGTCTCCATGATATAACAAGCATAATTCTTACACAATAATTTAAATAGTCCATGGCAAAAATTACTTGAAAGTAATCTCAATTTTATAGCTATTTATAAAAAATAAAAATATATATACACACTTTAGCTATTCATATAAATTCATATTTGTGTGTTTAAGAAACCATAAGGGGGGGAGGACTCAAGATGGCGCTGTGAGAACAACCCAGGATTGGAGCTCTTCTCGTTGAATCCGCAAACGGTGAGTCAGAGCGGCATTTCCAGACTGATCTTTGTTGCCCACAGAACGGGGAAACTCCCAAGTATAAAAAAGACACGGGACGCCAGGCAGTAGGTCTGCCTGGCGAAGCCGGCAGCCAGGGCGGTGGCGGCCGGCCCTACCCAGCAATCCCCACAGGGCGCGCTTGTCCCGGTGCCCTGTTGAACCGGCAACCTGAGACTTGAGAGGGCTGGACTTGAGACTGAATGAGACTTGGACAATAGGCCAGCCCAGGGGATTGCAGGGATTGGGATACCCAGTGGGATGAACAAAACCGCGATTTCAAACTATCCCGAGCAGACGGTCCGAGACGCTCTGTGGGGGAGGGGCGTCCATCACTACCGAGGCAACCCGCCCCAACTGAGATACACGCCCACTGCTGACGCAGCCAGCTGTTGCCGAGGCAACCCGCCCCAACTGAGATACACGCCCACTGCTGACGCAGCCAGCCGTTGCCGAGGCAACCCGCCCCAACTGAGATACACGCCCATTGCTGACGCAGCCAGCCATTGCCAAGGCAACCCGTCCCTACTGAGATACACGCCCACTGCTGACACAGCCTGCCATTGCTGAGGCAACATGCTACAACGAAGAGACTCCACCGCAGGGCGTGGCGGAGACCACAGCAAAGCCGGCAGGAACAGCGCGAATCACACAACAGCAGGGCGGAGCCTCAGCAGCCAAACAGTGGCTAGTCTGCCTTCTAGCTGGGCAGGACACCTGATCGGACATCCAAAAATAAAGCCCAAACCCCTCAACACAGAGCATTTGAGAAAAAAAAAAGGGGGGGGGGTTTTAATGAGCTCTGTTGCAGCAGAATCAAACATAGCAGCCTAACAGCCCTGAATGAACAACAGAGTGCACAGCTCAGCAATTAAACCCCTATAAAGTACAAACTGTCTCCTCAAGCAGCTCCCTGACCCCTCTATATCCAAAAGACTGACATTAGGCAGGCATCATCCTGGGACAAAGAGAGCAGAAAAAAAAACTGGTAGCATCCCTCGCTGTGCCACAGCTACTAGATGTGCACCCCAGACAAGCAGGGTCTGGAGTGGACCTCAGCAGTCGTACAGCGAAGGGGCTAGACAGATAGAAGGAAAACCAAGCAACAGAAATACTTCATCATCAACATTCTGGGTGTCCACTCAGAGACCCAAACAAAAAGTCAGCAACTACGCAGATGACCAGCAGACAAATCCACAAAGATGGGAAGAAACCAGCGCAAAAAGGAGGAAAACACCCAAAACTAGAACACCTGGCCTCCTAGAAAGGACCAAAACTCCTCACCAGCAACGGAGCACAGCTGGACGGAGAATGACTGTGACGAAATGACGGAATTAGACTTCAGAAGATGGATAATGAGAAACTTTTGTCAGCTAAAAGATCATGTATTAAATCAATGCAAAGAAACTAAGAACCTTGAAAAAAGATTTGAAAAAAGATTCAAGGAAATGATAACAAGAATGGATACCTTAGAGAGGAATATGAATGAATTAAAGGAGCTGAAAAACACAATACGAGAATTTCGCGAAGCAAACACAAGTTTCAATAGCCGAATTGACCAAGAAGAAGAAAGAATATCTGAAGTCGAAGACCAACTCAATGAAATAAAACGAGAAACCAAGATCAGAGAAAAAAGTGCAAAAAGGAATGAACAAAGTCTCCAAGAAATGTGGGACTATGTGAAAAGACCTAACCTATGTTTGATAGGTGTACCAGAAGGGGACGAAGAGAATGAATCCAAGCTGGAAAATACTCTTCAGGACATCATCCAGGAAAATTTCCCCCACCTAGCAAGACAAGCCAACACTCAATTGCAGGAAATACAGAGAACACCACAAAGATATTCCTCAAGAAGAGCAACCCCAAGGCACATAATCGTCAGATTCAACAGGGTTGAAATAAAGGAGAGAATATTAAGGGCAGCCAGAGAGAAAGGTCGGGTCACCCACAAAGAGAAGCCCATCAGACTCACAGCAGATCTCTCGGCAGAAACACTACAAGCCAGAAGAGAGTGGGGGCCAATATTCAACATTCTTAAAGAAAAGAACTTTCAACCCAGAATTTCATATCCAGCCAAACTGAGCTTCAGAAGTGAAGGAAAAATAAAATCCTTTGTGAACAAGCAAGTACTCAGAGATTTTGTCACCACCAGGCCTGCTTTACAAGAGCTCCTAAAAGAGGCACTACACATAGAAAGGATCAATCAGTACCAGCTATTCCAAAATCACACTGAATGCTAAAGAGCTTCAACATAATGAAGAATCTACAACAACTAACAGGCAAAACAGCCACTTAGCATCAAAATGGCAGTATCAAATTCACACATAACAATATTAACCCTAAATGTAAATGGACTAAATGCACCAATCAAAAGACACAGACTGGCAAATTGGATAAAACTCCAAAACCCATCAGTGTGCTGTATCCAGGAAACCCATCTCACATGCAAGGATACACAAAGGCTCAAAATAAAGGGATGGAGGAAGATTTACCAAGCTAATGGAAAGCAAAAAAAAGCAGGAGTTGCAATTCTCATCTCTGATAAAATAGACTTTAAAGCAACAAAGATCAAAAGAGACAAAGAAGGCCATTACATAATGGTAAAAGGATCGATACAACAAGAAGAGATAACGATCCTAAACATATATGGACCCAACACAGGAGCACCCAGATACAAAAGGCAAGTTCTTAATGACTTACAAAGAGACTTAGACTCCCACACAATAATAGTGGGAGACTTTAACACTCCACTGTCAATACTAGACAGATCAACCAGACAGAAAATCAACAAGGATATCCAGGGCTTGAACTCAGACCTGGAGCAAGCAAACCTGGTGAACATTTACAGAACTCTCCACCCCAAATCCACAGAATACACATTCTTCTCAGCACCACATCACACCTACTCTAAAATTGACCACATAATTGGAAGTAAAGCACTGCTCAACAAATGCAAAACAACTGAAATCATAACAAACAGCCTCTCAGACCATAGTGCAATCAAGTTAGAACTCAGAATTCAGAAACCGACCCAGAACCGCACAGCTTCATGGAAACTGAACAACTGGCTCTTGAATGTTGACTGGGTAAACAACGAAATGAAGGCAGAAATAAAGAAGTTCTTCGAAACCAATGAGAACGAAGACACAACGTGCCAGAACCTCTGGGACACATTTAAAGCAGTCTCTAGAGGAAAGTATATAGCAATAAGTGCCCATATGAGGAGAATGGAGAGATCCAAAATTGACACCCTATCGTCAAAATTGAAAGAGCTAGAGGAGCAAGATCAAAAAAACTCAAAACCCAGCAGAAGACAAGAAATTACTAAGATCAGAGCTGAGCTGAAGGAGATTGAGACACGAAAAACCCTTCAAAAAATCAATAAATCCAAGAGCTGGTTTTTTGAAAAGATCAACAAAATAGACAGACCGCTAGCCAGATTGATTAAAAATAAAAGAGAGAACAACCAAATAGATGCAATAAAAAATGATAAAGAGGAAATCACCACAGATTCCACAGAAATTCAAACCATCATCAGAGAATATTACAAACAACTACATGCGCATAAACTAGTAAACCTGGAAGAAATGGATAAATTCCTGGACTCCTGTGTCCTCCCAAGCCTAAACCAGGAGGAAGCTGAAACTACGAATAGACCAATAACAAGGTCTGAAGTTGAGGCAGCAATTAACAGCCTACCTCACAAAAAAAGCCCAGGTCCAGACGGGTTCACAGCCGAATTCTACCAGACACACAAGGAGGAGCTGGTACCATTCCTTCTAAAACTATTTCAAACAATCCAAAAAGAGGGAATCCTTCCCAAATCATTTTATGAGACCAACATCATCCTGATAACAAAACCCGGCAGAGACCCAACGAGAAAAGAAAACTTCAGGCCAATATCCATGATGAACATAGATGCAAAAATCTTCAATAAAATATTGGCAAGCCGACTGCAACAGCAAATCAAAAAACTTATTCAACATGATCAAGTAGGATTCATCCCGGGGATGCAAGGCTGGTTCAACATACGCAAGTCTATCAACGTAATTCACCACATAAACAGAACCAAAAACAAAAACCACATGATTATCTCAATTGACGCAGAGAAGGCATTTGACAAAATTCAACAGCCCTTTATGCTAAAAACCCTCAATAAACTCGGTATCGATGGAACGTATCTCAAAGTAATAAAAGCTATTTACGACAAACCAACAGCCAATATCATACTGAATGGGCAAAAACTGGAAGCATTCCCTTTGAAATCTGGCACTAGACAAGGATGCCCTCTCTCACGTCTCCTATTCAATATAGTACTGGAAGTTCTAGCCAGAGCAATCAGGCAAGAAAAAGAAATAAAGGGTATTCAAATAGGAAAGGTGGAAGCCAAATTGTCTCTATTTGCAGACGACATGATAGTATACCTAGAAGACCCCATTGCCTCAGCCCAAAAACTCCTGAAACTGATAAACAACTTCAGCAAAGTCTCAGGATATAAAATCAATGTGCAAAAATCACAAGCATTCGTCTACACCAATAACAGACTTAAAGAAAGCCAAATCAAGAGCGAACTGCCATTCGCAATTGCTACAAAAAGAATAAAATACCTTGGAATACAACTCACAAGGAACGTAAGGGACCTCTTCAAGGAGAACTACAAACCACTGCTCAACGAAATCAGAGAGGACACAAACAGATGGAGAAACATTCCATGTTCATGGTTAGGAAGAATTAATATCGTGAAAATGGCTATACTGCCCAAAGTAATTTACAGAATCAACGCTATCCCCATCAAGCTACCATTGACTTTCTTCACAGAACTGGAAAAAACCACCATGAACTTCATATGGAACCAAAAGAGAGCCCGCATAGCCAAGTCAATTCTAAGCAAAAAGAACACAGCGGGGGGCATCACACTACCGGATTTCAAACTATACTACAAGGCTACAGTAATCAAAACAGCATGGTACTGGTACCAAAACAGAGATATAGACCAATGGAACAAAACAGAGGCACCGGAGGCAACACAACAAACATACAACTATACAATCTTTGATAAACCTGACAAAAACAAGCAATGGGGCAAGGATTCCATGTTTAACAAATGGTGTTGGGAAAACTGGCTAGCCATGTGCAGAAAGCAGAAACTGGACCCCTTCCTGACACCTTACACTAAAATTAACTCCAGATGGATTAAAGACTTAAACATAAGACCTGGCACGATAAAAACCCTAGAAGGAAATCTAGGCAAAACTATCCAGGACATAGGAGTAGGCAAGGACTTCATGAACAAAACACCAAAAGCATTGGCAACAAAAGCCAAAATAGACAAATGGGACCTAATGAAACTCCACAGCTTCTGCACGGCAAAAGAAACAGTCACTAGAGTGAATTGGCAACCAACAGAATGGGAAAAAATTTTCGCAGTCTACCCATCTGACAAAGGGCTGATATCCAGAATTTACAAAGAACTCAAGCAGATTTACAGGAAAAAAACAAACAAGCCCATTCAAAAGTGGGCAAAGGATATGAACAGATACTTTACGAAAGAAGACATATATGAGGCCAACAATCATATGAAAAAATGCTCATCGTCACTGGTCATCAGAGAGATGCAAATCAAAACCACATTGAGATACCATCTCACGCCAGTTAGAATGGCGATCATTAAAAAATCTGGAGACAACAGATGCTGGAGAGGATGTGGAGAAAAAGGAACACTTTTACACTGTTGGTGGGAGTGTAAATTAGTTCAACCATTGTGGAAGACAGTGTGGCGATTCCTCAAGGCCTTAGAAATAGAAATTCCATTTGACCCAGCAATCCCATTACTGGGTATATATCCAAAAGACTATAAATCGTTCTACTATAAGGACACATGTACACGAATGTTCATTGCAGCACTGTTTACAATAGCAAAGACCTGGAATCAACCCAAATGCCCATTGATAATAGACTGGATTGGAAAAATGTGGCACATATACACCATGGAATATTATGCAGCAATTAGAAATGATGAGTTCGTGTCGTTTGTAGGGACATGGATGAATCTGGAGAACATCATCCTCATCAAACTGACACAAGAACAGAAAATGAAACACCACATATTCTCACTCATAGGTGGGTGATGAAAAATGAGAACACATGGACACAGAAAGGGGAGTACTAAACACTGGGGTCTATTGGGGGGAAAAGGGGAGGGCCAGTGGGAGGGGGAGGTGGGGAGGGATAGCCTGGGGAGAAATGCCAAATGTGGGTGAAGGGGAGAAGAAAAGCAAAGCACACTGCCATGTGTGTACCTACGCAACTGTCTCGCATGCTCTGCTCATGTACCCCAAACCTATAATCCAATAAAAAAAAAAAAAAAAAAAAAACCATAAGGGGAAAATAAAAATAAATATATTTAGAGACAGATTTTCTTGTCTACTATGAGCATTTTTTTATGACCGCCATCAAGAATATTAAGAATCAGGATTGATTACACAGGAAAAAGAATAGCTTCAGGGAGCTTGCGTTCAGAGGAAACCCCTTAATCCTCAGAAATGTTTTCTGAACTCCTGCTAATATCTGACTTTCCTTTTGAATAGAACAAAACCTTTCATCTACAAAATGTACAACTCCCAGGAGAAAGCAAAGCATCTATTTCTAAGTTGTTGTTAGCACCTAAGAAAGGCAGATTTAAAAGCAGTTAGCAAGCAGAAAGAACATCCGTAGTACCTGGTGCCAAAGAAAAATAGAAGTTGATACTTTATTAGATAGAATAGAATCAGGAAGCAGGGTGAGAGCTGACATTTTCATAATTGTATCCAAGGTTAGGTCATGAACATACTTGAAGTATCGCTGAAGTGGATTTAAAATGGACTTTAACCTGACAACTCAGGATCCACAGGGATTTGTATACATTACTTTAGGGGTCCCAAAATGCTGAGAGTTTTAAATTTTCATCTTTTAATTTTGAGGCTGAATGCAAGGAAAATTTGTCTTGCTAACTGGAAAGCCAAAAATCGTTTGTTTTTGCAGTGATACTTCCAATTGGAGCCTTCCAGTTGCTCAGGTTAGCATTTGTCATATAGGAGTTTGGAAATCAAATAGCCTGAAAGAACTTTCCCCTTGAGCATAGAATGCTCAAGTTTGAGAAACAAAGAATAAATAGGAAAACTCTCAAAGAAAACAACTGCTAGAGGTGACCTTATCATTTCCAGTCTGAATCTATTAGACTCAGAAAAGGAGAGCCCAGAAAGGTAGCCAACGCTCCCCAAGTGGACCTTCAAGAAAGGCTCAGTGTATAATTGTTCAGAGGACTTAGAAACCCACTGCAGAAATGTGATATGCCTCTGAAAGCTAGACTCAAGGGAAATATTTTGTTGGAGATTAGATTCAAAATGATAATTTGACAACTTGAAGCTTCCTGGGATACATGCTTCAAGACCCAAAGGCATTTATTCTCAGTGTTTTCTAATGTGTCCAGTGTCATCAGAATCAGCCTGATAAAAGTACCTAGCTTTGGCCTAGCCACAGACCTCCTAAATCACAATTTCTTATGCAGAATCATGAAAATCTTCTTTTTAAAATTAAGCTTTCTAGGTGATTCTGATACACACGAGATTAAGAACTTCCACTCAGGTTTAACAGGTAATTATGCAATAGCATGTCATGTATCCCTGAATAACCCCAATTCTTCCTACCCACTACCCCTACTTTCAGATATACATGTATTGAAGATGGTATAAATCTTAGGTAAAACTCAGGATTTTTTTTTTTTTTTTAATGATCCAGGGGCATCAGTAATGAGGAAAATAAATTTCTCCAGAAACTTTCTATGTGTTTTCTCATTCTCAAAATGCTTGTCAGAAAAAAAAATAATGAAAAGAGTATTTTCTTTTAGAAAATCTATTAGCTAGACAAGATAATGCTGGTAATTAGAAAAATATTCAGTCATAATTTTGTATACAGCTAGGGCCTTTGTGGTCCAATTCAATAAAACGTCAAAACACTAAAGCAACACAGCAGAGAACAGTCTATTTCAAAACATTTCAGTCTGACATGATAGATACTTAGACAGACCAAATGTTTATCTTTTTATTAGAATTAAGTAACCTGCATTTCTGGTAATGCAAGAAAGTTTACTCACTGGAGAAATATGGAAAACAGCAAAAAGCATATGGAATAAAATAGACTAAATTTCAGCTCCAACTAGAATGTAAGCTCTATAAGGCAGGAATCATCTCAAGCACTGTTGTATCCTCAGTATTTTACTAGTTTCTGGCCCACAGTTTGGCCATTCAATAAATAATTGTTTAATGTGATTGAAAAATCTATAATCAGTAGTGATATTTTGGCAAATTTCCTTTAAAATATTTACATTCAACCAGTCTCTCCATCATAAGCAAACATCCGTTTATATGAGTATTTCTTGATGTTTCATTCCCTAAAAAATTATTGTACTAGAATTTAAAGAACATGAATTTTTTTTTTAATTACCAATAGTTTTCTGGAAAGCTTGTACCAATTTATATGCCACAATACTGTATCACACTACCTTTAGGTTTGCTTGCTTTTCCAAGTATTGTGAACACTGGCAGTTTTCTATTTTATTTACATTTTTTGATGAATAACATTTTTTTTTTTTTTTTCTGAGACGGAGTTTCGCTCTTGTTACCCAGGCTGGAGTGCAATGGTGCAATCTCGGCTCACCGCAACTTCCGCCTCCTGGGTTCAGGCAATTCTCCTGCTTCAGCCTCCCGAGTAGCTGGGATTACATGCACGCGCCACCATGCCCAGCTAAGATTTTGTATTTTTTAGTAGAGACGGGGTTTCACCATGTTGACCAGGATGGTCTCAATCTCTTGACCTCGTGATCCACCCACCTCAGCCTCCCAAAGTGCTGGGATTAAGGCTTGAGCCACCGCGCCTGGCCTAACATTTTTTATGCTATATTATCATTTGCATTCTTTTTGGCAAACATCTAGTAATTTTCTATGTCCTGATAATTCAATGGAAAAAAGATGCCACTTTTAAAATTGGTTACAAGTCTTTCTGTAAAAAAGAATATGCTCTTTTAAATTAAATGTTACAGAATTTTCCCTAGATGATATTTTTCTTTTAAAATTACAGACTTTATGTACAATATAGGATTTTAATTATTTCTTAGTATTTTCTTATGTGACTTTTTTTTTTAACCTCTGAGATAACCTTACCTATTTACATATCATGTATGGAAGATCATTTTAAATTAAAATCTAATTATCTTAAAGTAGAGCTCACTTTGAAGGTATCTTTATTTTGGCAAACATGAGGTGAACTTGCAATACTAAATCATGAATGAAGTTATAATATAACTTCAAAATTATAAGTGTATCATTAATATAATTAATTTAGTGGGTTAATACATTTAATGAAAGAAATGAGTAATAAACATGAACATTTTGAATAATCTTTTAGTGTGGCCTTTAAATGTCTAATATCTTACTACATTCTACCTTTCCTTAAGATTGGATAAGCTTAGAAAATAATCATTCATTTTCTGGTCTCAGTGACCATCTTTCCAAATCTTCCTTGTTGATTAATAATCTATTTCTGTCCTTCTGCCACTGTGAATGAACTTTAAATCTAAGCCCAGTTGATTTTGTTAATTAAACTCTGAATGTGGTACCTTGAAAAAATACAAATCCTATATTTATAGGCTCTAGATGTGTTTGTATTTAATATTTCCCTGAACTTATCAGCTCACCACTATCTGTCCTCATTTTAAAATTGACAGCAAAATCAGCTATCATGGCCAGGTGTAATGGCCCAGGCCTGTAACCCCAGCACAGAAGGTTGAGGCGAGCAGATGACTTGAGGTCAGGAGTTTGAGACCAGCCTAGCCAACATGGCTAAACTCTATCCCAACAAAAAATACAGAAGCTAGCCAGGCATGGTGGTACATACCTGTAATCCCAGCTACTCAGGACGGTGAGGTGGGAGAATCGCTTGAGCCTGGGAGGTGGAGATTGCAGTGAGCCAAGATCACACTACTGCACTCCAGCCTGGGCAACAGAGTGAGATTCTTTCTCAGAAAAACAAAACAAAAACAAAAAAACTGCTATCATGAGAATGCAACTGAATTTTTAAATTTATTTTTTAGGAAAGAAAGAAATTGACCCCTTCTTGCAGGTCCAATATAAGCTAAAGGAGAAAGAACAATCTCTTCAATTCATGATGCTAGGAAAACTGGATATCCACATGCAGAAAAATAAAATTGTGTCCCGCATCTCATACCGTATAAAAAAAAATCCACTCAAAATAGATGAAAGACTTAAACATGAGGCTTGAAACTGTAAACAACCAGAAGAAAACAGATTTCTATGACATTGGTCTGGGTAATGATTTTCAGAATGTGACCCCCAAAACAAGGGCAAGAAAGGCAAAAATAAATAAATGGTATTACATCAAACTGAAAAGTTTCTGTATTGCCTAGGAAACAACTGAGTGAAGACACATCCTACAGAATGGGAAAATGTATTTGTAAAACATACATCTAATAATGAGTTAATATACCAAATACATAAAGAACTCAAACAACTCAGTAGCAAGAAAACCCAAGTGAAAAAACAGGCAAAGGACCCTGAAGTGCTGTCTCTCGAAAAAAGATATACTAATAGCCAACAGATATAGTGAAAAAATGCTCAGCATCACTAATCAGGGAAATGCAAATTAAAGCCACAATTAGATGTTACCTCATACCCGCTAACATGTCTGTTTATTAAAAAGACAAAAGTGTTGAAGATGTAGAGAGGAAAGAATCCTTGCACACTATACTTTAGAATGTAAATTAGTAAGGCATTGTGGGAAACAGAATGGAGGTTACTCAAAAAAATAAAAATAGAGCTACTTTATGATGCAGCAATTCCACTACTAGATGTATACTCAGAGGAAATGGAATAGTATGGGGAAAAGGTATCTCCACTCTCATGTTCATTTCAACATCACTCATAATAGCCAAGATATGAAATCAACCTAAGTGTCCATCAATGGATAAAGAAACTGTAGTACATATACACAATAGAATGCTATTTAGCCTTAAAAGGAGGAAGAAAATTCTGTCATTGGGGAAAACATGGGTGAACCTGGAAGACAATTATGTTAAGTGAAATAAGCCAGGCATAGAAAAATATCACATTCTCCCAAATTAAACAATATGGTCTCAAAGCTATGGGAATTTGAAACGCTTTGATGGAGACTAGTAAGACACTAAAGCCAAATAACAGATCACTGGCTGAGAACTTAATTCTATATCTCAGCATCTCATCTATAAAGGAAATTGGATGAGATACCTTCTAAGGTTACATTTGCTGGAAAACCCTGAGATTTCTAATTAAATAGTCACAATCTCTCAACGTATCTCACCATCTAAGTTGTATTACAAGAAACATAAAAGATATATGCCTTCCTACAAACAAGAGAATTTAAAAACCAGGGGAAAAATTCCTACGAATCTATATTAAAACAGATTTCTAACAGACTGTTGAAAATATCTCAGAGTGGAGATCCAGTATTTTTATTTTCTTCAAATGGTTTCTAGGTCATCTGAGACAGTTTTGTAAAAGGATAGTTGATATATCACCAGAATATAAATTTCATAAAGGCGGAGACTTTATTTTCCTACAAATGAAGATTCAGGCAGAAGACAAACGATAAAACATAAATGTTAAGCTGTTGCAGATAAAGTGGTGTTGAGAGCCATATTCCCATGGCTGGTCCAGAGAGGACACCACAGAACTTTTAACATAGGTGTTCTGTGCATAAGAGTGCCTACAGGTGTACTTGAGTCCAGACATGGATCTTTTTGGGAAGACAGAGCAATGAAGCATGTTGACCACGCTAAATAAGCTTTAATTGTTTATTCCAAAGTGCCCTTTGGAGATGTTGGCTTTTCTTTACTTCTGCACACAAATAAACGAACATGTTAAATCTGAGTAACGGGTGTGACTTGCTGGCTACTTTGACCAAAGAATCTTAGAATGAATTTCAAGACACATATGATTACAGGCTCATCCACATAATTAGCTTTCCAGCATGCCCCACATAGAATAAATTGAATTGCTTAGTTTTCTGGGGAGAAAAAAAAAAGCACATTAGTTTTCATCATAACTAGGATCATTTGGCTTATTAGCAATAAGATACTTCTGTTTTTTTATTGTAAGCCACGCCATCTTCACAGGAAAAGGTACTTACTTTTCTGTTTCATGATTGACGGGCATGCAACATTAAAAAAACAAACAAAACTCCTATAATTTATGTAGAAGTTGGAGACAGAAGAGCCAAGATCCTTGATTTATGCCACTTAAAAAGAATGTCTTCTGTCAGGAAAAAATCTGCCCTGTTAGGTTAGGCTTTAAGTATGGAATAATTGATACTGTGCTAAGAACTTTATAAATACTGTATGAATTTTTCGCACGAAGAATAATACAAGAGGTATTATCTCTATTTTTTTAACAGGTGAAGAAATTGAAGTTCATAGGAGTAAGTTAATATTTAATTTATTCCTAGTGGTCTCTAAGGTCCCTCTGGGAAGATATCTGGTTGATTTAGCCATTCCTGAAGTTCATTATGGGCCTGTTTCATAAGGGACTGGAGCAGTGATTTTGCCCTTCACCCTATCTCTGTGATCTCTTAGGCTCTGTGAAAGTACAGCACATGTGGATGCATCCTGGCAGCCTTGTTTTCTAAAATGGTCCCTAGATAATTGTTGTGCAGATGGCTTAAAAACCACAGAGAAAAGGGCTACCTATTTTAAAACTAGGGCAGAAAAACCTCTTAACTCCAGCTTCAAGAGTGCTACCTGAAGACTTCATTAGAATAAATAATCAGAAAACATTCACAGTCATGTATAAGAGCTACCATAGTTTTGGTAGCAGGTACAATTCTCCCAGTGACTTTCTCAAATATGATCAGACGACTATACAGTAAGGAGATTTATTGGGTGATGACAAGTTCATATTACTGCAAAATGAGAAAAACTGAACAAAGGCAATTAGTTGTTTTCAACCCTGGTAGCAGATTAGACTCATGTTGGAACAATTTTTAAAAACATTAACATTCATTACTTACTACATATCAACTAAATCAGAATCTCCTTGGGTGGACCCTGTAATGGGTACACTTAAACTCTCTGGTGATTTTAATATGTAGCCATGGATTAGAATCAATGTCCAAAGGCTTAAAAGTGAGGTTCCATCAGTCATTTGATAATTATTAGGCAATGCTTCTTAAACATTAATCTGCATAGGAACCGCCTGGGAATTTTGTTTTACAGGTCCAGTCTTACTACTACTGAAATTGGGCTTCAGATTCTGCATTTGCTACAGGCATGATGGTGCTGGTGTCATTCTGAATACACTGAGTAGCAAGTTCTGACAGCACTGCTTTTCAAACTTGACTTCACACTGGAATCACCTGGGGAGTTTTAAAAATAGACCAACAATACCTAGGTCCTCTCTATGGAGATTCTGATTTCATTGGCAGGGAACATGACCTGGGTTTTGGATTTTTAAAAGCTCTTCAGCCAATTTAAATGGGTAGCAAATCTTGAGACCACTGCCTGAGAGTGCTTACATAGACTGAAATAGTGGCCAGGTGTGGTGACTCATGCCTGTAATCCCAGCACTTTGGGAGGCCAAGACAGGTGGATCACCTGAGATCAGAAGTTTGAGACCAGCCTGGCCAACATGGTGAAACCCCAACTCTACTATGAATAAAAAAATTAGCTGGGCATGTTGGCAGATGCCTGTAATCCTAGCTACTTGGAAGACTGAGGTGAGGCACAAGGATCGCTTGAATCCGGGAAGGTGGAAGTTACAGTGAGCCGAGATTGTACCACTGCACTCCAGCCTGGGCAATGGAGCAAGACTCAATCTCAAAAAAAATAAATAAATAAATAAAATAAAGAAATAGCAAAAACCTATTCCTAAATGATGAATGAGGAAGAATGAGCAGAGTACCATTTGCGGTTGATGGGCTGCAACTCTGCATTTTTCCTGTGTTCTCTGTCAACACCCTTCAGCAACCCCAACCATTTTTTAAATTTGAAAAGGTATATGTATGTGTGTGTATATATAGTCATGCACTGCATGATGACATTTCAGCCAACAATATACCACATATAATGGTGGTCCCATAAGATCATAATGAGGCTCCTCTATACAGGTGTACCTTTTTATCTTGTACCACATTTTTACTCTGCCTTTTCCATGTTTAGATTTTTAAATATTTAACATTGTGTTACATTTGTCTACAGTATTCAGTAATATGTGGTACAGGTTTGTTGTCTAGAAGCCATAACATGGGCTAGGTATGCAGTAGGCTATACTATCTTGTTTTGTGTAATGTTAGCACAATGGGCAAGAATGAGATCATCTAATGATTCATTTCTCAGAATGTATCCCTGTCACTAGGTGACATGACTGTATACATGCATGTATGCAATGTTTTACGCAAACCATGCTGTCTACCTGCAGAAATAAATTGCTGAATCCAATATTGACATCATAAGACGCAGGTAAGCAAAACACACAGAAGTTTTGCTAAGTTCTCCAAAGGATAAAACACTTACTTATTGGCATACCAACAATAACACCAAAGACTTGCTAAAATTCAGGTGGTGACTTACAACTTATTCTTGAATTCTTCATTCATGTTTCACGTCTTCTTCCTAGATTGTTCACTTTTTGCAAAAATACTAACATTTCACATTTTAATTCATAAAGCATTCCATATTTTTAGTTGAGGCTGCCAAACAGGCTATTTGAAAAGCACAATATGAATTTTCCAGAAGCCCAATTTAAAGCTACATGTATTCAATATACATTAACAATGAGTGCCTATGTATTAACTATAGGGTCTGTGACAAATGACCTCTCATTTCTTGCATCTACTGTCTGAAGTGGGAGGAATGATATAACAAGGAAGCAGCTGCAACATCAATGAACAAATCTGAAGTCAAGTGGCTTTTAGAGTTGAGCAGTAAAATATACTGTGCAACTAACAATTATACAAAGAAATTAGACTTCAGATATGACAGGTTGACTGTGTTCTAAGTGTTCTAAGTTGACTATTTTCTGCTAATACAAGAAGCTAACCTTAAAATGAAAAAATGACACATTATTAACACAATGGGTTACAGGATATACATTTTTCCCCTCTGCCTGATTTTTCTGGAAACAAATTCAGAGCTAACAGGAATATAGAAAGACAGGCCCATTTTGTCTCCTAATGGCATGCTGCTTCTTGTTTCCCTACTAGAGACTGACCATAATGAAAGCATCAAAACAATATTATTACATTCACAAGTCAATGTGCTTTGCTCTTCTGTGTCAGCGATTCCATGAGTAATATGGTAGCCAGTCTTGCAATAATTACATGTTTGGCTATAAGGCAACAACTAAGAATGCATGCGTTTATTTACTAAATATGACTGGCATAAAAACCTAGTACCACTATGAGGGAAATGCAGATCCAAGTATTACTGGTGAAGAGTCAGAAACACCACCTTTCTACTACTGAATGAGACATTTAGCACAAAAATCTCTCTCCTCTTCTTCCTTATGACCTAATGGGTATTTAGGGAAAAACCATAATTAGGTGATCTTCATTATTCAACAACAAAATGAGTATTTTTAAATTTTTGAGATAAAACTTATAAGCCAAGAAGCAAGCCATAAGAAGCTTCTTGAACCTTCCCATTCACTCAAAAATATTTATTGCGTGTAACTTCTGTGATAAATTCAAGTTCTAGAGGCTGAGGATATAGATAGTGAAAAACATTCAAATAT
Source organism: Callithrix jacchus (assembly GCF_049354715.1). Taxonomy (NCBI): domain Eukaryota; kingdom Metazoa; phylum Chordata; class Mammalia; order Primates; family Cebidae; genus Callithrix; species Callithrix jacchus. The sequence goes on from NC_133503.1 coordinate 79,855,464, forward strand.
CCTCATGCACATGAAACTTACTTGGAAAAAGTAACAATTTTTTAAACAAAATTTATGTTATATATCACCAAATCGTATGGAAAAATCAAACTAGAAAAGTAGGTAAGAACTGTGTACGTAGTAGTGGAAAGAAAGACCCTAGTTTTAAATAGGGTTGTCTGCAAAGGTTCACTGAAATATCTGAGTAAAGACATGACAGGGGTGAGCATGTGGGTATGTGGGAGAAGATAGGGTCAGGCAGAGAGTACAGCAAAAGCCAAGGTCGTAAGGCAGAGTATAACCAAGATGTTCAAGGAACAGCAAGAGGCTGCAGTGTGCCTTGGATTAGGTGAACAGAAAGCAAAGTATTAGAGATAAGGTCCATAAAGAGAATTACAGATGGCTACAACATTGCATCAAAGACTGGGGACTCGGGTTTTTCCCTTGGGTCTGGCTAGCTATGACTGCTGTGATTACTGGAGCACGGGGGCAATGACACCAATCCAGCTCCACACCTCATCTTTAAGAGAATGGCATCTTCCACTGTGGTGTCCTGGAACAGAGATACTATGTAAGAAAGTCCAACTCCATTGCAGGAGAGACAATGTCGGGAAGCCCAAAGACCACATGGAGAGAGATGGGGAAACTGGAGACCACATGGAGAGGATGGGGAAACTGGAGACCACATGGAGAGGATGGAAAAAACTGGAGACCACATGCAGAGAGATGGGGAACCCCAGTTGAGCCCAGCCTTCCAGCCATTTCTGCCAAGGTATCAGGTGTACAAGTAAAGCCAGCTCTGACCTAGCATTGACCCTCTAGACCTGCCCAGCTATCAGCTGAACAGCTCAAGTTACTCAAGTCAATAAAATGTTGGGGGTAGAAGACTCAGAAAGAAAGCTCTAACCCATATCCTGACTCACAAAATCATGTTCTCTAAGTTCTTGTTTTAGGCTACTAGGATTCACGATAATCTATTCCACAGAAATAGATAACAGAATTGGTCAGGCAGGTAGGGGAGGATAGACAGATGGCCTAATGTCTATCACAATCAGGAGGCAACAAATACTGTAAACAAGAAAGGTTATTTTGGGAACGAAAACTATGCAGGGGGATGTTACCAACTGGGAAGATGCTAGACATGGTTTCTCCTGCAGGGGAGCTGGAACTTCTTACATGGTAGCTCAGGGCTCCAGGAGTCTACCCAGAAAAGTCAGGGCCTGGAGCGTGCATGGTGTCTTTGCCCCCATATTCCAATAGTCACCATAGTCACAGCTAGCTGAGATTCACACAGTAGAAAGACTTGTTAGACACAGGCATAGAAGCTAAGTTTTTCTGTCAAAATGGTTGCTGTGGTCTGAATATTTGTGCCTCCTTTTCCCCACCCAAATTCCTGTTGAATTCATATACTAATGTGATGGTATAAGGACATGGGTGGCCTTTAGGGGGTGGTTAGATCATGAGGGCAGAATCCTCATGAATGGGATTAGCATCCTTATGATAAAGACACCAGAGAGCTGCTTTGCCCCTTCCACCACGTGAGGACAAGGCAAGAAGGCCCTGTGAACCAGAACTGGAGCCCTCACCAGACACAATCTGCCAGCACATGGATCTCAGATTTCCCAGCTTTCAGAGCTGCAAGAAATAAATTTCTGTTGTTTATAAGCTGACTAGTTCATGGTACTTTGTTATAGCAGTCTGGATGGATGAAGACATTATCTTACTCTAATCTCTCAGGCAGAGATTGCTATTGAATAATAATTCATTCGATGGTCAGCTTTATGTGTCAACTTGGCAGGGCTCTAAGTTCCCAGCTATCCAAACACTAGTCTAGGTGTTATTGTGAGGGCATTTTGTGGATGTGACTGAAGTTCATGACCTTTAATGGCGAATATCCTTGACAAACTTGGTAGGTAGGCTTGATTTATTCAGTTAGAAGCAAATTATTTGAGGATCTTGTTAAAATGCTGATGCTGACTCAGTAGGTCTGTTATGCAGCCTGAGGTGACATGTCACATTTCAAAAAAGTGGGCAGTTTCCACTAGCGCTGCTCGGAAAGGACCGTATTTGAAATAACAAGAATTTCACTCACAACACCCTTCACTGCACCCAAACCTTTCAGGGCTCAGCAAAATACCAGCACAGTGAAGCCTTTTCACAGGTTAAACCAATTCTGTGACCCCTTAAGAGCAGCACTGAGATTTCCTAGAAGTTCCACCTACAGACTGTGGCGTCAGCTTCTACAGCAGAGTTCTTTACTGCCCTTCCTGATGACCTGCCCTACAAATCTAGACTTGTCTAGACAGCCGTTAAAATTGGGTAAACATATCCCTTTTTTCCTTAATATAGATCTCCTTAATATAGATCTCCTACTGGTCTGTTTCTCTTACTGAACCCTGACTGATACAGTTTCTAATGAATAACGGGGGAAAGAGAGCAAGAGAAAACACCTGATAATGTACAGAAGCTTAAGAGCTGATTCATACTTCAATTCATTAAAGCCCCTTTGAGGGGATGACCTGGCACAGAGCCCAGAGTATCCTTCTTTCCACTTCTCCCCTCTCAGCTCCAGGATGGTTCAGGAGATAATCCCAAATTTTCCCAAGCTCTGAAGTTTGAAAAAGGCTGAGAAAAGGTGAGAGACCCTAGAGAAATTCTGTGGTTAAGAAAAGGCAGAGTGAGCTGTAAAAATATGAAACTGGGGAGCCAAGGGGAATACACAATTCAAGCAGCATGACAGGGTCTTTGACCAGAAATCTGTGGAGACCGGACATTCGGAGAAAAGCCAGAGACCAAAGGCAGTCAGCAAATAAACCTCTGAAGAACAGAGCTATTTACCCCAAAAGAAACAGAAAAAAATCTTGATGTGATTATGTTTAGCTATGTTTTCCACTATCAGTGGAAACACAGGGCTAGCGTTAAGTTCAGTTAATACAGAAATTTGATTTTACACACCTCAGATACCAATTATCCTTTTTTTTTTCCTTCAGAGTTTCGCTCTTTGTGTGCAACCACCGCCTCTTTGGTTCAAGCAACTCTCCTGCCTCAGCATCCCAAGTAGCTGGGATTACAGGCACCTGCCACCGCGCCAGCTAATTTTTGTATTTTTAGTAGAGACGAGGTTTCCCCATGTTGGTCAAGCTGGTGGCGAACTCCTGACCTCAGATGATCTACCCGCCTCAACTTCCCAAAGTACTGGGATTAACAGGCGTGAGCTACCACACCTGGCCTAATTATCCTTCTCCTTAGGGAAGGAGGTTTCTTCTGTGTCCTGTTCTGCAGTTATCACCTATGCTGTGACACTTCTCTAACTCTGAATCCAGGGCTTTAAGGATACTGGAGAGGGGAGCCCACGCCAGGAAACCAGTGACATGGAGCCTGCCTCGGGACATGAACCTTTAGGAGATCTCAGTTATCAGCTGCTGGAGGCAGATTAACAGTCCACAAAGATGTCCATGTCCAGGACAAGAAAGACAAGTAGATTCTGCCAAATAACAGAGAAAGTCAATACAACTGAAAATATAACTATACTGCATGAATGACGATACAGGGAGAAGCAACGTGGAGGTAAGACGTAACGTTAAGTAAGCCAAAATCCTCATCTTCCAGGGGAAACAACTAGTAGACATTACCTAAATAACGCCTTTCATAAGCATATTATCCAGTTATGGAGGCAGCTGGCAGAGGAGAACAAAAAGGCTGTTAGAAATATTTCTTCCAGGGAAAAAGAAAAGGAGGTAGGGTAGCGAAGGGAAGTGGTAGAAAACTCTTTTTACAATACCATTCCACACTCTTGTTTTCTTAAAACACCCTTGCCTGTTATGCTATTAAAATTTTAAGAAAATGACTGAATAAACCCAATTTTCTAGCAAGGACTATTTCATTTCAAAAACAGTGCTTTTATTTAATTGGGGAAAAAAGTTCATTTTATTGCAAACACTAAGTGAGCCTAATAATATCCATCTGAAGTCATGTGTGTTTGGTAAGACAGCTCTCTCCAAGTAAAAATTATTACTTTTTAAAAAAGCCAAATACAAAAGCATTCATTTTTTATTGCTGAGTAGCAAATCACCACAAATTTACCAGCTTAAAACATAAATTCATTACCTTAAGGTTCTATAGGTCAGATGTACAGGCACAACATGGCGATTCTTTGCTCAGGGTCTTACAAGGCGGAAATCGAGTCAGCCAGACTTCATTTCTATCTGGCGGCTCTAGGGAAGAATCTCTTTGCAAGCTCCTTCAAGTTATTTGCTGAAATAAGTGATGGTGGTTGTACAACTTAGATTCCTGCTTCCTTGCTGGCAAAGGCGATGTAGTCTCCTCCATCTTCAAAGTCAGCAAGGGAGACTCTCCCTCCTGCCAAAGACCTCTCACTCTTAGAATCTCTTTTGCCAGCTAGAGCCCAGTCCCTTTTAAAGGCTCGCCTGATTAGCTCAGGACCTGCAAGCTAGTCTCCCTGTTTTAAGGTAAACTGCTTTGAGACCTTAATTACCTCAGCAAAACTCTTCATACCTGTTACCTAGGTACCTAGATTAGCATTTGATTGCATAATGGGAGGAGGTGTGTGTATAACAGCAGTGAGCCTCTTAGGGTTCATTTCAGAATTGTTTGCTACAGCAAGCAAATCGAGATTATAATCTCTTCAACAGGATTTAACTGGTTATTTACATATTGCAAGTCAAAAATCTTTAAGTATACAAAAGCAATGCTGGATCTTTTCCCCAGCATTACTGAGATCTAATTGACAAACACTGCAAATGTTAGGATGTGTGCTATTTTGATATATGTTATATTGTAAAATAATTGCCACAGCAAAGTTAATTAACTTATCCATCATCTCACATAGTTTCGTGTCTCTGTGTGTGTGTGTGTGTGTGTGTGTAAGAACGTTTAATAAGTACTCTCTTACCGTATTTCAAGTAGCCTGTCTTCCAAAAATAAGTTTTCTTGATAAGATGGTCTGCTGCTCAGGTACAATAAGTAAAACTTAGGAACAACTTAAAAGATGAAAGCAACATGACGTAAGAATTTTAAAAACTAATTCCACCTATTTAAAAAATCCAGTTCAATTATATCTAGGTAACTGATAAATCTCATTATGGTAGCCTAATAATTTTCAAAAGTTTAAATCAACGTTTAAATGGTGAAAGAATGCTCCGTGGAGAAAATTAGGAAATGTACCTTAGAGAAAATCATCAAGGAAGAAATAAGACTACATTGAAAGTTATAGCCAGGGAGTTATTAGCATTAAGAGTATATCCCATTAGCTTTGCCAACCAAAACTATTGTTACACAAACTGTAAAATGCATACTCTTTTGTTTATATTTATTGTTCTTCTCTCTTTTCTTCAATAAACCTTAGCATTATCACTTAATGTAAGAAAGCATAGGACATGGATAACTTCAGTTCTCATCCTGCTGGGCAACTTCAGAGAAGTGATTTATCTCTGTGCCTCACTAGCTGTGTCTGTAAAATAAAATCATAATTTGGGAGCTAAAATGGACCTTTGAGACCATGATCTTTACAGTTTCACCCAGCTCTAAAGTCATATTTATACAAACATCAATTTTTAGGGAGGGAAAATATTCCACCTAGAGAAACTTTAATGCATATAACAGTATTTCGTTTCCTGGTTGGTATAAGTTATCAATTTTAATTTTAGCCTAAGTGTCTACAGATGTTTTAGCATTTCAGTAAGTGAATCCTCTTGCGCCTGCCCCCATACCCTTCTAATTCAACACACTGCACTACTCTTTTGCTTATGTAGTCAAGTTCTCTATTTACATCAGTTGAAATAATTTCATTATCCTACAAAGTTACAGATGCTTCCAATTTCAAGGCCTAATGTATTAAAATCAATTCGGTTTTCTTGTAATAATAAAGCCTTGTCAGTGACCTGCTTGGCATGATGTACAAAAAAAGAGAGAAGGCAGTATTCACAATTATATTATTCTGAACTTTAGTATTATATTGAAATTCCTGGACCTTTGGTATAATTTAATTCAGTTCACATTTACTGAGAATTGTATCTGATTTTGTGTCACATCGTAAGTTTCCTGGGGGCATCTTTTTATCCTAAGCACAAAGCACAATGTTTCAAACTTAGTGGGTTTTCGAAATGTTTCCAGAACATATATAATGCACAATCTCTGCTTTCAGAAAGCTTATATCATGGGGGAAAGATGGAAGTAAGACAAATGACAAAATGAAATAAAATACTAAATTCCATGGTGGTGCCTGTGTTACAGAGTGGCAACCAAAAATGTTAATATTGTAATCCCTGGAACCTGTGAATATTTTGTTACACAGCAAAAGAAAACCTAAGTTCAGATGGAATAAGGTTCTAATCACCTGACCTTAAATCACAGGAGCTCTTAAGTCAGAAAGCGGAAGACAGAAGACTAAGTCAGACAGATGTGATATAAGAACCAGATACACCTTCGTTGCCTTAGAAGAGGTAGAAATGTGACCACAAAAGCCAAAAAAATGTGGGTGAATGCTAGAAGCATAGAGCAGCAAGGAAACAGCTTCTTCCCTACAGCCTCCAGAAAAGAACACAGCCCTACTGATATCTTGATCTTAGCCCAGTAACTCATTTCAGAATTCTAACTTACAGAACTGCAAGAATACACTTGTGTTGTTTTACAACACTGTTTGTGGTACAATAGTTTGTTATGGAAGCCAGAGGAAACTAATCTGAGGTCACAGAATTGGTTTCACCTGGGAAAAGGCTTCACCATGCTAGTATTTCACTGAGCCCTGAAAGGTTTGGGTGCAGTGGAGGAAAACAGTTGTTTGCTAATTAAATTCTTGCTATTTCAAATATGGTCCTTTCTGAACAGCACTGGTGGAAACTGCTCACTTTTTTGAAATGCGAGTTGTCACCTCCGGCTGCACAGCAGACCTACTCAGTGAGCATCAGCATTTTAACATCCTCAAATAATTTGCATTCATATTAACGTTTGAGAAGCACTAGGTTAAATTTAATAAAAACTATATTTAAAGGTAAGAAATATTTGATTCTTCTTTTTTAACACATAAATGGTTGGAAAAAAATATTTAAACACACCAGGTTGCTATTTGTTACCAATGACAATAGGAAAAATAAAAGTATCTGCTCTTAAAGAATGAAGAAGGCCTTTCACCCTTCAGTAAAATCCATCTGCCCCTACCTACAAAGGATTTTCCTTCTTTGAAAACTCCCATGAGTTGAAAGATAATAAATGTCAAGATTTTATCACCTTAAATAAATACTAGAATCCCTGGAAGAATACTCATAGAGCCATCTTGTGGAGGACAAAATAATTTCAATCACAATACATTTTCTTTAATTACTTTAATATAAAAGACAGCAATGTTCCACATTTCACATATTTGAAAAACATTTCAAAACCTTCTAATAAGTATTTAATGAAAATAAATTTATCGAAGCGTAACAATGACCACAAAATTAATACTACTAAATCATTACTAATATCATTTGTATTATAATATTTGGAGAGTAGGTGGAGAAAATATAGAACACAATATGAACATTTTAAAATGATATTCTACTCAGGCTTTATTATCTTTTTGCTAAATCTTGTAGATATTAGAAGATGTATTCAAGATGGTTGTAAAGATATTCAGCTAAAGTCACACTTCGAGGATGTTAAAACAGCCCTTCACCAATAATGTAACATTGCAAACCCTTCAATCCCATCTGTTTACAAAATTAAAATAAACAATAATCCAAGGCTTTTCTTGGTAAAAGGTATAGTTAAAAGAGAGAACATTAACAGAGAATTAGTAACAGTGACCAAAATAAAAAATCAGTATAATCAAGAAAGATATGTAATTATTCAACATATTTGGTATGGATAGATCAATGCAACTCACTCAGTAAGTGGACAACATTGTGAGGTGAGTGGGTAACATGATCCAGAGTCCTGTGTGTAAAATCCTATACAATAATCTTATTCCAATCAATCTGTAAAGTAAAAGCACTACACCCACATTAACATTATAACATCTTACAGTAATATAAAAGTCAAATCATTATTGGTACTCCGTTTTCCTTAAAGTGCACAATTTAAGAAAACTTCACAAGAGTGTGCACTTTGGAAAGATACGATCAGAGCACACAGTATAGACAAAACAGGCACCTTCACTGTAATTGTTTTAATAAATAAAAGCACATAAACAAAACAGGAAGGTAAGCAGCACCTGAAGCCTTTGACATTTGTAACTAAATGCTGGTACCCAAATGGTCTAGCTGGTTAAGTTTCACTAAGAGGCGCAAAAAGGAGCCGTTTTTGACTTAACATTTTAATTCTAGTAGAGATAAGAAGAGCTTGTGTGGGCTACAGTCCTTCACCTGACTGTCTTTCACCAGTGTGTTACATACCAGTCCTTCAAATGTCCTATACTTTGGAAAGCAGACCCGATTCTGGAGCACTCGCCTTAATTAGATTCTGAATTTCCTTGAATTTTGGATGGTCTTTATCAGCTACCAGCTGAAGCAGAACAGCCTCACTTGTGGTCACTATGATCCCGGTTCGAGCGAGACGCTTTAACAAAAAAAGGCAAATCAAGAAATAAGCATGAGAATGAACACTATTTTAAAAGAGTAAGACTATTCTGGGATACAGTCATTAGTGTCCTCTACTGAAACCATGGCCCATCCATACCATCAAATTCAACAACGTGGATGGATTTTAAGACCAGCCATACCACGAAATCAGTATGATTATTCTTAATATAAGTAAAGTGGACTAGGAACAAGTAAAAGTGAACAGGTAGCCAATTATGCCATATATGTGCCCAAAGCAGGGATCATAGAGACTAATGACTATAAAACATGAGATAACAGAGAGAAAAGGAATGATTGGAAACTATATGCCTACCATTAAACATTTGGACATTTAATTGCTACTATTTCCTAAATGCTCCTGGCAGTTTGTGCTTCATCTCTTACTCATTCATTGACTCAAATGAGGGCTGCTTGTGACTGCTTTTTTTTATTATTATTATTCTTTAAGATCTGGGATACAGGGGCAGAATATGCAGGTTTGTTACATAGGTATACACATGCCACGGTGGTTTGCTGCATTCATCACCCTGTCATCTACATTAGGTATTTCTCCTAATGCTATCCCTCCCCTAGCCCCACACCCGACAAGTCCTGTTGTGTGATGTTCCCCTCCTTGTGTCCATGTGTTCTCCTTGCTCAACTCCCACTTATTAATGAGAACACACAGTGTTTGGTTTTCTGTTCCTGTGTTAGTTTGCTGAGAATGATGCTTTCCAGCTTCATCCATATCCCTTCAAAGAACATGAACTCATTCTTTTTAATGGCTGCATAGTATTCCAAAGTGTTTATGTGCCACATTTTCCTTATCCAGTCTATCATTGATGGGCATTTGGATTGGTTCCAAGTCTTTGCTATTGTGAATAGAGCTGCAATAAATATACTTGTGACTTCTAAATTTATTAAACTTTTATTTCTAGTTCTACTATTGAGATTTTTCAAAAGGTGCCTCTGTCCACTTTTCCCCGTCTGCAGTTTAACTGAGATAATATACAAGATCATGATGCATATTAATACTTATGCCTGGCATTCCTGATATTCTGTAGCTATTTATGTTTTAAAAATGGAGGGGGGTGTACTATTTCTAAAGCTCCATTAGGTGTGCTATTGATATAATTATAGCTGTCTAGAACATTTCATTAGTAATTAATTATTCAATTTCATGTAAATTGTTTAATTGGATTAAAAGTACTATAAGAATTAAAATGATGGTTCTTAATTTCTTTTACTGCATCAAAGCATCTGACCTAAGCATGTGAGTACTTTCTATAATTAAGAGTTCCTTTATATAGAAATTATGGGTGGTAAAAGAGCTCTCTCTGTGTGAAGTTTAAGCATGTGCTCCCTGGATGATAAGGGAACCACCACTGCTACTGCCATCATAAATATTGCAGTATCACTAAACAAGAGTGTAAAATTCAAGGTTGTGAACAGTTTCATTGACAGGTCAAAGAATGTCCTTGCCAAATTGCCCCAGTGGAATCATAATACTAAGGACAGAAACTCAAGGAGGAAAAGAGAGAGAAAAAGGACAAGAAAAAGGGAAGGAAGGGAAAGAGGAGTGCAAAGTACAAAAAGTCAGGGGGAAGGGTGGAGGGAGGAAAGGAGAAAAACAGAATTCTATAGCACAGATTCATTCTCTGGATTCGTTATCAGAAGGGGAAAAACAGGCAAACTGTTATCACAAAAAGCATACATGTAAAAAGCATGGAAGATGAAGTAGTTAGAAACAATTTCTAGGCAAGTCAGAGGAAAAAACCCAGGAAGCACTTGCAGAGTATAAGTCAGTCTTCCTTCAATGGCTAGACATCAGCCGACTGAACCTTTCCACTGGCAGCTCTTTATTTTTATCCCTAATGAGGTAGAATAGAGTATAAGCCATAACCTACTTGTCAGAAAGCAAGCTTGGACCTCAATGACCAGTACAGAAAGGGTACAGAGCAGCTAGCCAGAACTCTGCAGCAATTAAAACAACAACAAACAGCAGGTATTTATGGGGGTTGGGGGCCTGGGGTAAGGCTGTTGGCTTAGACACATATGAGTTATTTCTGAGGATTTTTTCAAGACTTCTGGAAGCCCTAATTTTCTCCTCCTTGCTTTACAGTCAGCTGCTTAATCACATCAAAAACATGAAAAGATCGTGTGCTTGCTTTAGAAAGAAAGGCAGATAATAAATAGGACTAGCTACAGTCCAGTTGTGTGAAAACAGCACTGAATATGTAGTGATTCATATGCAGCTCTCCCCATCACCAGCTGCCTGCCCTGCCCAGCCCTGCCTTCCCTACTGCTCACTGTTGAATCAATTGACTTGCAATGATTCAGTCTGAATCAAGGACTAAATCGCAGGCTTTCAATATCTGTGAGAGGGCTTTCCACTGCGTACTCCAATGTACCAATAAAGGTTACTTCTCAATAATCTTCCTAGTTCTTTAGTGAGTCAGGAAGGAGAGAAATATGTTCCCAAGCTAAGGAAGGATGCTGGTGACCCTGGAAGAAGCCTGTCTACAATGTCCAGCCTTCCCTAATGCTCTGCTGACCTGAGCCTGGTCCATTACAGCCTAACAAGCCTCAGTGATGCTAAGAGTCAGGACACCATGGCAGGGGAAGAGTGGGAAGTAAACATCACAGAAACACATTTTAGGATAGTGACACCTGTACACTATTGCTTTGCTTCAAGATTGAGTTGTGGCCAATACTAAGTTTTAAAATGATCTAGCCAGGAACCTACGTTAGGGGAAGGTGTAGCTTAGCAAATACAGTTTTTCAATCTGGCTCTTAGCTGTTCCCCAGTGCCTGCCCTTTCCCAACCAGAGAAGGTGCCTGAGCAGAGAAGAAACAGCAGCAGCTTTCCAGACCTACCTGGCAGGTTCCTGCCCACCATCCTGACAAAGCCGGTCCCAAGCCCACTTTCTCTCCTGGCTTAAAAAGAGGCAGTTAAAACTCTAGCCATTTAATGCACATGGGTACATGTGCAGTAGACTTCTAAAGTTCTCCCCTTACACTTGCAAAACTAGTACAACTAGGCCAAAGGGAAAGAAAGGTTGCTCTGACCCACAAACCTAAAAAATGCCTGTGCACTAAGTCATGAAAGCCGCAGAGAGGGGGAAAAAGGCTACACCCATTAGATTTCCAAGTAACACTAAAACTCCCCAGATGTACAAGGACATCGATTTCAAGAGAGAATTTTATTCTTATTCTTCATGCACTCTACAATTGTTAATTGAAAGAAGTAAGGTCTTTCAGACAACAAATACCCCAGAAAACATTTATTGAATAAAGCACATGCCACCCTGGTACAGTGAAATTTCAATAATGCAAACTATGAATCTTACAATAATCTCAACAGGCAATATAGTCTTGGGAATTATCTTAAGTAGTTATGTTCTCAAGGAAGAGAGAGAAAGAAGAAAGGGCTGCAATGGTATTTTAACTTTCACAGTTATGGAAACAAAGAACCCTTAACATTCCCCCCACCTCCTCATATTTAGGGACAACGTAAATGACCTCCATATCAAATCAAGACTAAGAGAAAAAAATCTGTAATATGGCAGGTCTTCCCTATCACCACCTGACTTATCTATGATCACTTTTCCCCTTTCAACCTCAACACTCTAACCCCAGGCAATGCTGGTGCTCCAGGCGCTTCCAAATCTACGCCAGACAACAGATTCTTTCTCTCCCTTCTCAGAATATTCCAGGACTAGTCCCTTCTGGGTCTAAAAGGTTATGTGCTTAGACATCTCTGGTGACTAACCTCATGAAGACAACAATCAGTAACAAAAACAGCAGCAGCTAACATCTGAGTATTTACTGTGTCATGCACTGTCCTAACTGCTATCAATATATTATCTCATTCCATTCTCACAAAAATCCTATGATCTTGTTGCTATTATCATTTCCATTGCACCAATGAGATATCTGAGGCATAGAGATTACACAACTTGTTCAAGGATACAAATTTATAAAACACCAGAACCTGCATTGAAACCCACATTATCGCCACATTGTGTGGATTCCTAATCCAAGAGATTACAGACTGCCTCTCAAAGAATGGTTCAGATGAGAATTACGTTTCCAATCTTAGTCTTGTGCAGATAGAACTGTCAATCAAAATTTTACATGAGTTGCCATAACAAAGACATATCTAAGAAAATATTAATGTATGAGAAAAATCCTTGAAAAAAGTCATTTTTTTTTACAAGCAAGGAAATTTGCTTTGTGTTTTTCATTTTTTACTTCCCAAGTTCTGGACTTCAGCATTACAAGAATGGGTTATCCACAGTGGCTGAAAGAGCTGCTTGTTGAGGTGGTGAAGACCTGACAGTAAAGTGTCTAAACTCAGGTTACTAGGAAAACTTGAAAAGTAGGAGTTGATTAACTCATGACTATAAGAAGGGATTAAAGGTCTGGCCAGGAGTGGTAGTTCACGGCTGTAATCCCAGCACTTTGGGAGGCATAAGTGGGTGGATCACCTGAAGTCAGGAGTTTGAGAACAAGCTGGCCAACATGGCAAAACCCCATCTCTGCTAAAAATATAAAAATTAGCATGGTGGTGGGCACCTGTAATCCCAGTTACTCAGAGGTTGAGGCAGGGAGAATTGCTCGAACCTAGAGGCAGAGGTTGTAGTGAGCCAAGATGGCACCACCCTACTCCAGCCTGGGTGACAGAGCAAGACTCCATCTCAAAAAAAAAAAAAAAAAAGAAAGAAAGGATATGACTAAAGGTCTTTGTTGAGGTTGAAAGAAGCAACACTTATGGTACTTAACTACCAAAGATTCAAATAGTCTGATGAATTTGAAAACAGCTAAACAAAATACATAATTTCCTTATAATTTCTATTTGTAATCTCAGTATAGGATTCTGCTTCAGGAATAGTAATAAGGACCCTAAAGCAACTGCTGTGGCCATCTACCCGCCTGCTCCCCACCACCCTGTGGCCCTATACTCTTCTCCCTTCTTTCCTCTGACAAGCTCCTCCCCTTTCTCATTTGCTCTATCTTACCACCCTGGAGTACACACTAGGCTAAAGGCATGAGTTAGCATTCCTACTTGCCTACACACAAGGCAATCCACAGGCCAGACTGTGCATGGAACCCTGGAGGGTCTCAAAAAAACAAACCCCTGTATTTCCCATTCTCAATAAACAGTTAAAGAACACAGCAATTAAATCCACATGCACATTGCTCTAAAATTATTACAAAATCAGAATTAAATATGAGAGAGAGAGATCAAATCACAATATGGAGTGAATGTTTCCCACGATTATGTGGCAAGTCTTTCAAAAGTCTTGGAAAAGAAAATGCTTCACATACTACTGTTGAGCAATGCTGACAGAGAATTACACACTCCCAGATTCTATGGGACATGGTGACACTCTAATGCCAGAGTGCCATGAAGCACTGTATGTGAGTGGTGTCAACAGTCAGTGATATACCTCCTAGTCCGAGAAATTCAAGTCTGAGGAAATATAATAGTCATCTCTTAATATCCATGAGGAATTGGTTCCTGGATGCCACCTGACCCCATACAAAAATCCATGGATGCTCAAGTCCCTGATATAAAATAGCATAGTATTTGTATATAACCTTTGCACATCCTGTATACATTATCTCTATATTACTTACAATACCCAATACCATGTAAGTGCTATGTAAATAGATGTTACTCTGCACTACTATTCTATTTATTTTTATTGTTGTGATGTTAGTTTTTATTGCTTTTTATTTCTGATATTTTCTATCTGAGGTTGGTTGAATCCACGGACATGGAACCTGTGGATACAGAAGGTTCAATATACAATGTTAAACCAGGTTAGGCCAGCTCTGCTGTAGCTTTTGGCTAGATGAGTTAAATCCCACGGAGCTATTTTTAATTTGCAAACCTTTAGAAGTTTAGGTTAGGCTTCTTGGAATATCTCCTAGTTCATGTATAAAACTAGGGCAAAACTATGACGAAAGATGTAAAGGAGTTTGTGACAATGTAAGAAACCTAGATCTAAGGAGGAGATGAGACATAAAATGGGATATGGTGGTGAGACCTTAAGGGTCAGTTAGTGCACAGTTGAAATCAAGCAGGCTGATGTTGCCAGACGAAACTCAAATTTAGGCAGTAAACCTTTTATTACTGTTAAATATACGCATTCCTCTAATTTATTTGGAAAACCTGACAAATGATCTATTTCCAAGCAGGACAATTTACCTCGAGGGCAAACATCCTGTCCATCATGCTTCTTGATGAAGTGGCATCAGCAACAATATGAACCTCAACTCCTCGGCCAACTAGCTCCAGGGCAGTCTGCTGGATGCACACATGAGTCTAGTAGGAAAGTAAAAAACTCATATGTAATAACATGGCAAACTGAAAGAAGTTTACAAATGTACAACAACATGACAAAGTAGAAAGAGCACTATAAATCATCTAAGGACCTTGTTCAAAATCTAGTTTTGCTTCTAATTAACTACATAATCTGGAGCATAAAACAGTATCTGTGGCTTTGGCTTATTCATTTGTAAAATCAGGAACTGAATTAGACCGATGTTTCTGATACTAAGAATCTTAAACATATTCTTAGAGTTCTGCAAGAATTTGTTAAAAGATTTTGCTCCATGTGATCTGGATGACCTTCACATAGCTGATTATTAGCATTCAGTTTTGGTGCCACTTTTGAGTTTATTTCTTTATTTACCCTAAGTACCCAACATGAAGAATGAATCTGCAGTCTTGGAGACTGAGAAGTTAGTGGGAAAACTGAGTCATTACAAGGCACTCTGTAGTAAAGGTAGGCCAAGTTAAAAATAACTCATGCTGGAAAAAAACACCCAGTTCATATCATCAGCAAATGTATTATACAGATTCCATCTCTGTAAGCACTAACTTGTGACAATTCATTAACAGATACTATACAGTGAAAACAGGTTTCAATAACTGAATCATATATTACAACTAATGAAAGTACATTTCAATGACGCCACAATGTCAACTTTATCTTCACATGACAAGAGAGTTGTGGAGAATTATCAAATAACACCTCATTAAAATTAGCACTTGAAAGACTACTCAAAGATAATTGTGATTGAGCATAAGGTCTAATGATGATGAACAAGCAAAAACACAGGCAAAGCCAGCAACACCACTCGGTACAACGTATTTATATAAAACAGGCTTCTTCTCTACTGTCTCAAAATACAGAAATATTGAACATACATCTAAACCTGAGGAAACAGCTTTCTACTATTAAAACCTACTACAATGAAACTTACCTTCAAATTGTCTTAATCGCATTAAATTAATATTTTTATTTCATTTTTAGTGTTATTTTCATAATTTTTTAAATTTTAGTTTAATAGTTGTTTAAAAGCTAGGAATAAATCAATTGAAACCAGCAAAAGAAATTCATTTGTATTTTTCCCCTGTAAAAAGATACATACATAATTTGAAAGACAATGAACTTACATAACCTCCAAGGTTTTTCTAGCACAAAACTATGACCTAACTGAAATCCTACAAGACATAAATTAAAATAATGCCTTTGGTGAAAATGTGTTCCAAATGTAGTAGTTAAAAGTACAGGACCAAGAATCAATCAGCCTATATACATTCAAGTCAGTTATACAACATCTCGGTGTTTTAGTTTCCTCTTTAATATAGGGAGACTATTGAGTATTTAGCTCTTACTTGGCTATGACCGACTTAATAAATAAACAGCTATAACATGTTCGGATCTGTGCCATGCAAATAGTGAACATAATACATGGTGGCTGTTTGTCCTTTGACAATTATTATTGTCTACATGGCATACAATATATGAAATTACATTTCACAAATATTGAGTTTTCTATAAACAATATTGTACCTAAAACATAGTAACAGGTACTTACTTCTACTCCAAATAATACAACACTCCTGACTCCGGGAATCTCTGCTAATGCCGCTTCTACTTCTGGTAATACCATTGAAAATTTGGTCTTTGGAAGTACCAGTTTTACACCTGTTAAATCAATTTCTTGAACAGTGCTCCCAAGACCTTTAGGGTACTGTTCTGTTACAATAACTGGAATTCCTAAAATCCGGGCCCCTTGCAACTGAAAGAAATAACCAAACACAAAACAATTAGCTACATACATATGTGTGTATATGAGTGTATATCATGATTCAGCCAATAAGAACAAATAAATAAACAAGCATACCAATCTTTGTCCCACACTAATAATGTCCCCAAAATACTTGATGGCTGGTCTGAACCTTTCTTGCATATCACAGCA
The DNA here is from genome assembly GCF_049354715.1 of Callithrix jacchus. NCBI lineage: Eukaryota > Metazoa > Chordata > Mammalia > Primates > Cebidae > Callithrix > Callithrix jacchus. Next base: position 79,872,278 of record NC_133503.1, read on the forward strand.
GAAAAACACAGTGCTTGAAGGTGTAAGATTTCCCAGGGTAGTGAGCTGAGGAAAAAAGAAAAAGAATGATTTAGCACTTGTTATACAATGACATTTATTTTCAGTGGAGGTCAATAAAGGAAGAAATATTATCCTATTGTTTGACCCAGTAAGTCAATTTCTACAGCTATTATCAAAAAAAAGTATCTGAATTATAAAAAAAAATATCCAAAAGATGTTCTCTGGATTGCTTTTAATAGTGGAAATTAGAAATGAACCAAGGACCAACAATACAGAAATGGTATAACACATTTTAACACATTCACATGACAAAACATTCTTTAGCCAGTTAAAAAACATACGTATGTATATATGTTTTTAAAGAATTCATACCATCCAAGGAAAAAGACACATAATGTTAATTTTTAAAAAGTGCAGTTCAATAGTATTTTAATAATGTAAAAATATGAGTAAAAGTAGAAGTATAGTACATTACAATATTAATAAGTGGTTATATAATTAGGGATGTTGCTAATTTCTTTTTTTTCAACCTTTCCTATATTTTTCAAATGTTATTTAAACACATTTCCTGAATGTTATGCAAAAACGTTTCTTCAAAATCAGAAAAAGTGTTACAATAGAAAAAAATCTGATGATGGTGCTGCTTATAAGCGTAACAAGTAAAACTTAGAATATCCATGGCAGGAATATAAAAATTAAAACAAAACAAAAACAGAAGCAAATCCAGAATTACTGCTGTCATTGATATAGAAACATGAAAATGCTATTCTCAAGAATAACTTTTAGAGTTCAAACAAAATGCAAGGAAATGAAATCAAGCACATCATTGCTGTTAAATGAACTGTCCTTTACGTCACAAGGAAGAGACCTATATTTGAAATCTCCATTCTTAAACTATAGTGATCGCAATAAGGCAAGTTAATGTATTAAGAAAGAAAGTGGGTATTAGATTACCAAGCCTCATATTAATTGCTGCAGTTGGTCTATAACAATTTAGGCCCAATACGGATCTGTCAAAAAGCAAAAATCACCATTCAATATGAGAATTTACTCTTACTGGATTCTCAAAAGTCTGATGTGCTTTTCTTTCTTTTGCAAGTTGCAGGAAGTTCTGTAAAGAATGTGTTCTGCTCCTGAATGAACCATTATCAATACCCTTACCAGCCTCTCCTTAAATCATCCCTCTAATAATCCTATTTTGCTTCCCCTAAAACCACCTACAGATAACAATTATTAATAATATTCTAGAGGAGTCTGTGTGTGGATTACATGGTTTGTCTTTACCACCAGCACAGCCTTGGACTCTCCTTAGTATCTCTGCAGGTGGTTGACTCTTGGGAAACAATTGCTATATAGGGAATTAAATTAACCATTAAGAAATCTTTTTTTTTTTTTTTGAGACGGAGTTTCGCTCTTGTTACCCAGGCTGGAGTACAATGGCGTGATCTCAGCTCACCGCAACCTCCGCCTCCTGGGTTCAGCAATTCTCCTGCCTCAGCCTCCTGAGTAGCTGGGATTACAGGCACGTGCCACCATGCCCAGCTAATTTTTGTATTTTTAGTAGAGACGGGGTTTCAGCATGTTGACCAGGATGGTCTCGATCTCTTGACCTCGTGATCCACCGCCTCGGCCTCACAAAGTGCTGGGATTACAGGCGTGAGCCAACCACGCCCAGCCAACCATTAAGAAATCTTAAATCCTTAATGATATAAGTGTTCTAATTGGTTTGCATTTTGTTTTACCTATGTCCTGGTCTGAGGTACCCTGGCACTTTAATCACCCTCTGGTACTGACTCTAAAGATGTTTACTAATTAGCCATGCACAATCCCCAAATTCATGTTCGAATGTGAGAGCCATCTGTAATTCTTACCCCATATATAAGGTTTTCCTACTTTTCCAATAAAGTGTGATTAAAATATATACTCAAGCATATTATATAGCTTAGCTTTGGCTATTTCCTTGCTTAATTTTTTAATGCAAATATTAATACTTATGCATATTACATAGTTTAGCTTTGGCTGTTTCCTCGGTTAATTTTTAATGCAAGTATTATGCCTCCACTTTGGCCATTTTCAAAATTAGTGACTAGGATCTTATACATAAATGCATTGCTGGGAAGGCTAATTTTTGTGCACTTAGGATACTATTTTAAAAACCCATCACTAAATTCTCTGTAAACATTAAATATTGACTCAAAATGCCCATTATCTACATTTTTATAAATTTGAATCATGGACTCCTAGGCATTCACAATGTGTTCAGGGCACACTACATAAAGCAGTTTGCCTGCAACAGGCCTACTGAAATAACCACAATGCAACTAAGCCAATCTCCACAACAGGTGACAACCAGCCAAAAAGAAAAAAGTATGATAAATAAAATTCCCAGGCCGTTGCCTAAGTATGGTGGAGGCCATTTACTAACATGCTTAGAGCTTACACTTGCTTAGAATTCCAGCTCTCAGATCCTATCTTATACTGTATTGACTAACTCTGTATACATTCCTAAAAAGTTTGGTTGGTATGGTTTCTAAATTCACAGAAGGTTATAAACAGCAAATCAGAAAGGAAACTGCTTGAGGCAGGCAAACTAACAGCAGCAAGAAATAATAGCTGACAGAGAAAAGAGTCAAAATACGATAAAAACAGATCAAAACTCAAATAGTGCTACAGTCTAGGCCTCCAGTGGAGGAGTAAAAAGCTGTTCTAACTTATAAATTAGGAAAACATCATTCCAGCACACTCATTAAGAAACTGTTAAATTATATATTTCAGAAGGACTATGATATAAAATGGCCAAGATATATATATATATATATATTTTAATTTTTTATTGCATTTTAGGTTTTGGGGTACATGTGCAGAACATGCAAGACAGTTGCATAGGTACACACATTGCAGTGTGTTTTGCTTCCTTTCTCCCCTTCACCCACATTTGGCATTTCTCCCCAGGCTATCCCTCCCAGCTCCCCCTCCCACTGGCCCTCCCCTTTTCCCCCCAATACACCCCAGTGTTTAGTACTCCCCTCCCTGTATCCATGTGTTCTCATTTTTCATCACCCGCCTATGAGTGAGAATATGCGGTATTTCATTTTCTGTTCTTGTGTCAGTTTGCTGAGAATGATGTTCTCCAGATTCATCCATGTCCCTACAAATGACACAAACTCATCATTTCTGATTGCTGCATAATATTCCATGGTGTATATGTGCCACATTTTCCCAATCCAGTCTATTATCAATGGGCATTTGGGTTGATTCCAGGTCTTTGCTATTGTAAACAGTGCTGCAATGAACATTCGTGTGCATGTGGCCAAGATATTTTTAAGTTGAGGTATTTAAGGAAGTAAATCCTTACCTACCCAGGAACCCTAAATATCCAGAGTTGTGGTCTCCAGTTCTTGCTATGTGGTGTTTCCCTGCCCTTCATTTTAGCCATGAGTTCTGGACAGGGGACTGCATCAGATGTGTCGTACTAGACACAAATTGAGGAGGTCAAAAATATAGCCCTAAAATCCTCACCACTCTGCAAAACCTTTCTAGTATAGGAACTTACCATCCACAAACTTTCAGTAAACAAAGAATACAGTGGTAAGGCATGTTTTTAAAGCAGAGTACAGGTTACAATTTACTGAATAAAAAATATTCCTACCTTTCATAGACATTCTCCATATCCTCTTGAATAGGATATGGAGAGTATCCATGTAAGATGTTTAACTCCTTACATCCTCTTGAACATGGCTGCACTTAATACTTTGCTTCTTAACAGTAGAGTATCGAAGGGAGGAGTAACTTTACAATGGAGAGATGTGACGACTATGTCTCAGGCAGGTGATCAAGATTAATGTAATTAATGACATCATGTTAACAACATGTACACTTGATACGAGAATGACCCTCATGATCTTCCTCTTGAAATTTCACAACCCCAGTCCATCAATGAAAAAAACATCAAATGAATCAAAATTGAGGGACATTCTACCAAAATATGTGACCAGTGCTCCTCAAAACTGTCAAGGTCATTAAAAGCCAAGTCTGAGAAACTGTCACAGACTAGAGGAGCCAAAGGAGACATGACAACTAAATGTAATCAGCATTCTAGTTTGGATTCTGGAATGGAAAAAGGACATTAGGGAAAAGCTAGTGAAATCTGAATAAAGTGTGGTTAACAGTAACATACCAATGTTGGTTCTTTGGTTGTGACAAATGTACTGCAGGAATATCAAATGTTAATGTTAGGGAATCTGGCTGGGCATGGTGGCTCATGTCAGTAATCCCAGCACTTCGGGAGGCCAAGGTGGGAGGACCACTTAAGCCTAGGATTGCAAGAGCAGCCTAGGCAACACAGTTAAACCTTGTCTCTACAAAACATATTTTTTTTTGAGACAGAGTCTCACTCTGTTGCCCAGGCTGGAGTACAGTGGTGCCATCTTGGCTCATTGCAACCTCCACCTCCCAGTACAAGCAATTCTCATGCCTCAGCCTCCCAAGTAGCCAGGATTACAGGCATGTGCAACTGCACCAGTTAACTTTTGTATTGTTAGTAGAAACGGGTTTCGTTGCGCAGGCTGGTCTTGAACTCCTGGGCTAAAGTGATCTGACTATCTTGGCCACCCAAAGTGCTGGGATTATAGGTGTGAACCTCCACACTCAACCTACAAAATAAATTTTTTTTAATTAGTTAAACTTGGTTGCCTAGCTCCCGAGGAGGCTGCAGTTGGAAGATGCTCTGAGAATGGAAGGTCCAGGCTGCAGTGAGCCAAAACTGCACCACTGCACTCCAGCCTGGGCAACAGAGCAAGACCCTGTCTCACAAACAAACAGAAAAACAACAGGGAATCTGGGTACAGGAATATAGAAACTCTCTGTACTATCTTTGCAACTTTATTATAAATCTAAAGGTATTCTAAAATAAAAAGTTAATTTTTTTAAATGGCTTCCCTATGCTATGGTAGTTGGAGGAAAAGATGATACTTTATGAATAACGTCTATACCTTACAAACCAGAAAGGAAGTTTTGAGGCTACCAGAAACAAACTGAAAAACTATGCCCATCCAATCCTCTCAAATCCCCATCCCAAATCCACATGAATTCTAACAGGCTGTTAAAAACATACAACTCTCTACATTTCAAAAATTTCTTACTTTGACTCAAAGTTCTCTTAAACCAAAATCTTTAGGATAACTAAAAATATTGCCAGTAGCAAAACACTTACATGTTACAACTGTAAGACAGCAGTCCTGTCTCAGCAAATTAAAAGTTGACTGGACCGAATATCACCAGGAGTAAAAGCACAGCAATTACAGATCTATGCATATTTAAGGACTATGAAGAAATCACATATAAATATATGTATCTTCACACCTTCATATATCTATATACCTACACGCAGTCCTACACACACACTTGCACATGATATGTATACAAATAAATATCTTTAAATATAAAAAGTTGATCACAGCCAATGGCTTCCTCAAGCAAAAGTTTAAGAGATCAAATTCAAGTATAAATATTTTGTCCACTTTCTTAAGAATTGTCATAGCTGGGATTTGACCTTAGATTTCACACTCAAAAGACATTTCACATCACCCAGTCCTATAGCAAATTACTCTAGGGATTTCGAATAATTAAAATTTGGAACTGTCAATGGTTACTTAAAAAATTTGGTAGTTAGAGTCACAAAATAGGCATGATATGCTTGGGAGAGAGTCTGGAAGGGGACCTGGGGGATCATTATTTCAGTCCCAAGTGTTTCCAAGGAAATCCGATGACCACAGCTATAGTAAGGCCCAGCTCCAATGTCAACTCAGTTACAACAGAGGTCTGTGATGTGACTCCCCGAGGTTACAAAGATTCCCTTTACAGCACAAGCCTCAGTAGGCATTAGAATCTGAATCCAAATCTCAATTTCACCAATTTGAATTACATGAACTTAGGTACATATCTCTAAATACAATTTCCTCATCTATTACACAGCAAGAAAAATAGTACCTACATGACAAGGCTATTTCAAGTATTAAATGGGCTTCATGTAATCAATCAATAAATGTATTAGGCTATTATAATGTCCCTGATATATGAAACACTACACTCTAAAACTCAGCATATGTTAAAAAACGTATTCTCTAATGAGGTTAACTATTCACAATTAAGATCCCTTTAGAAATCTACAAATACATATGTAGGAACACTAACACTGCATAATTTGTTATGTTAACATAATATGCAGAAGGAAAGTGAATCATAAAGTAATTCATGAAGTAGATTTCCAGTTGTTACCAAGACCTTACCAAATCACTAAGATGAGATTTGTTTGTGGAAAAACAGATCTGGGACTTTTTTATTTAGGCTGTGAAGTAATACTTATTGGCTCTTATTTTTACAACATTTGCATCTATTGTGAGCATTGATGTCACTGGCATAAGGTTACAACCCTATCTTACCAGTTAAGGTATAAGTTTTCTAAATTCCCAAGGGAGGCCAGCTGTCTCCACCCACCCCAGAGCTGAGGACTGAATGATTTCTTAAGACTGTGCCTCAGACTGGGGTGAAGGTGAAGCTAGACAAGCCCAGGACCACAGTGATATTTGAATCTACGTTAGGATTCCCTTGGTTAACTAAAAGCAAGAAAAAAAAATTTGAAATGCAGATCATAGCTCCTACCCTCAAACACAGTTTATTTATAGGTAGCTCTAATTTACTCACAAGGAGCAAAAAAGTATACAATGCTTTAAGTATTATTCTGAATGTTAATTTTTTTAAAAGTGACACACTCACGTCTGACCAATGGAGTGGCGACAAGTCAACAACCTCAGGATCCAGCTGTCTCCTCTCTGAGCATTAGCTCATCCACCTGCTCTTCTTGCCATGCTCCTAAGGCAAAGGTCCTGTAATCAAAAACCACTACCTTCAAACTATCAAGCCAAAGGCAGACCAGGTTCCTTTCCCCCTGCCTTCCCTCCCTTCCCACCATGAACTTGTTAGTCTCTTCTAGCTATAAAATGTTCACGCCCCTGTTTAAAATAATTATAATAGTAATAAACTCCCAAGAAAAGAAAAGCTGGAGCACAATGCCTTGCCAGTTAAACATCTTGGGAAAAGGTCAAAATAACCTTTCCAGAAAAGCCCTTATCTTCTGGCCAAAGCTGCCAAAGCCTTTCCTGCTATGTGGAAAAGTAAAATCCCCTCACTGGCATCTTTCTTACACCATCCATTTCCTCCTCTCTTCTCCCTGGGCTCTGTCTTTCCTGGTCACAGGTTGGAAAATGCACTGGTGGTGGCATGACCCTACATTTACATAAATTCCCACAGTTAAATGTTTCCTTTAGTCAAACTTTAGAAAATACCTCTTGAAAAATTAAAACTTGTCACAAAAACGACCTAAATTCCACTGTCTAATCCTCTCATTTACATTCTTTCCCGTGTCTCAAAATTCATCAGATTTCAAGCATTTGACAAAGCTGCAGACATACAAACCAAGCATGAAACATGAGCTATGCCTTTAGCTACCTGAGCTATCAGCAGACATTGTCATTTTGAAAGAATATTTAAGAAAAAAGTCACCAAAAAACTTACCATAGCCTAATACTAGCAATGGGGGTCTTAAGGATCAGTTCTCATTAAAACCACTAACAAGCATGGGTGCAATGTGGTAAAAGAGGCCACTGTGTTTGACAAGGTCATCAGTCACAGCAGTCAGAACAAGCATGAAGAAAACTCACACTGTGGTGCAAAGGAAGAATACATTCTATACTAATAGTATGTGAGCCAGGGCCACAGAGGGTCCAGGGCCCAAGGGTGGAGCAATAATAAACTGCTATTTATGCAACAAACTACATGTGGCCAAACTTGTGCTCTTTGTCCTTGACTCAAGGAAGGGGCCTACCATGCCCAGTAACATGGACTCACCAATGGGTTACCCTGAGTCTTCCTAAGTGACATTTATTCCAAAGAACAAGGAGCAGCACCAAGAAATATGAACAAACAAGAGCTGAAGTTTGTGGCTTTTTTTCCAGACTGCTGAATTCTCATTAAGCATGCAAGCAGGAGTGCTGTGGTCAGCTGCAAGTGACGCTCTGCATATGCCTGGCTAGCTCCTCCACAGGAGGAGCCTTATATGCAGAGCCTTGCCTTATAATCTGAAGCAAGTTCCTCACCTCTACCTCCCTATGTTCTTCTGCACTTGCTCAAAGTGAAAGTTCACTTATTAGGTAAGGAACAAGAATTGAATCTGTTTGCATTCACTGTGCCAAGCTCTTAAAGCTGCCACTCACATGTTTGCACAATGAACTTATGGTCTCTTAGAGCCATAAAACATCCAAGTCTCTAGGATTATACTGTTAGGTTCCAAAGAATATAGTACAGTAGTCATGAGAAATATCATGACTTTCTCTTCTGAGATTATACACATATGCATATGTATTGTGTGTGTGTGTGTGTGTGTGTATATATATATTTATATCCTCTCATACAGATACAAATAGGTATCAGAAGGTATATACGGTATATATGTGTATCTATGTATATATCCCTTTCCTTTATCTACCTCTAATCTAGGAGAGGCATCTGGCTGAAGACTTCAAAGTATTATAACTATTAAAATGAGATAATAGAAAAGAAAAAATATTTTTAAAGAGTTAAAAAATATAAACTTATATAAGTGCAAAAATGTAACTGATGCTTAACAATTATTGGACTAGTTGGCAGAAAAAAAGTCTTTTAAAGATGGACTAGAGTAATGGTATTGTTATTTTAAACATCACAGAAAAATGAACTATACATAATCTCCTATACCAAGCATAACATTTGAAAAGCCACAGGTGATCAGAATTACATAACACCTTTTGAGAACATACAAGCACTTTCAGGTACATTTCATTAATTTCTAGAATGTTTAATTAAAGAGTTGTCAGACCAAGGCCCTGAAATTTTCAAATATAAAAATCCTGCCTTGGAGGGGGTACTCTTACAGACCTGGGGGCTAGTTTAGAATAGCATTATTTTAGACAAGTGCCCTGCCTCCCTCCCTGCCATAACAGGAGATGCTTCATAAAGAAGTCTGCATCCTAAGTATAGTGCCAAATCTCTGCAGCTAGTATTTGGATTCTAGTCTTTATAAATGAACTTGTCAAAGGTGCATCAACATCTGGGTATTCTGGCAGCAGTAACCTAAATGGACCGACAAAGGCGGCTGCTGAGAGGTGTCAGACACAAAAACGCCTGTAGACATAACAATGGGAGTCTTAACCACCTAAGAACTACAATTCTCTATCTGGGCAGCAGGTCAGATTCTGGGACATTAGGTCACTGCACTCAGTTCCAGGTTCTCCAGTGGTAGGTAGTGCAGTCTCTCAGACTTTGTCCTCTGAATGTAGGAACATTATTGAAGCTAAAGTACCTGCTTTGAACACTTCTGGCACGGGTGTTGCGGTGATAGGAAACACCATCAATTCAGATGCCGACTACAGCTGAAAAAAAACTAGGGAATAATCCTCAGAAAATGGCACTGTTAATGGGTACAAAAAAACACAGTTAGATAATAGGAATAAGCTCTAGTGTTCAGTAGCACAATAGGGTAACTATGGTTAATAATTTATTGTATATTTCAAAATAACTACAAAAGTGAATTTGGAACAAAGAAACAAATGATAAATGTTTGAGGTGATCGATATTCCAATTACCCTGATTTAATCATTACATTCTATGCTTGAATCAAAATATCACGTCTCCTGTAAATCTGTACCACTTGTATGTGTCCATTAAAACTAAAAAAAAAAAAAAAAAAAAAAAAGAAAGAAAATGACACTTAAATAATAAAATCTCTTTTATCCCCGAATCCCACATTTCAGTTTGGTCTTCTGAAAAAATGACTTATCAATTTCTCAGCTAAAGAAACAATATTGACAGTGTACTACCTAAATTACAGCTTATGTTCTTTCCTTTCCAAAATATAAATTCACCAGTGAAAAGTCTTGATCCTAAAGAGGACGGGAGATCAACCCGCCTAGCATAAGAGCACTGCTTAAAATAAACAAATGTTGTTAAGTAATCCTCAGGTAGAACAACTTTCTCAGCCAGCAGGACCAGGAACTCAAGGTCTAGCTTAAGTTGGGTATTTAAGAAGGAATTACAATCCTGGAGTCAAGTGACCTTTTCAATGCAGGCAACAAAATGTAATCAAATCAGTAGACACTTTACTAGGAGGAGGCTAAGCAAATGGTTATTTCACTTAAGATTAGGGACTCTTAAGCCCAAGGACTTGAGAAGCTGGGAAGAGGAGGGAAAAAGGGTTTGACTCCCAAAGTTTGAGTTTCCGCAAGTGGTTAACACAACTCTGGGAATAAACCCTAAGACCAATACTTCCCACAATCTCATTTCCCTTCACCCATCACCCCAAAATAAAAACAGCTACTACAGCACAGCCCTTTGGTTACGCAGGAGATGGGGACCTGCTCCTGGCATACAAAGCGGATGCGGACGACCGAGGACAACACACGTGGGGGCGTTCGCGGGTGCCGAAACCAGCTGCGAGGCCCACGCCCCCGCCGGGGACAGCTGGTAACCATCACCTTTGGACAGGCGCATTCCTCAGCCGGCCTCGGGACTTGCGAAAGCAGCGCGGCCCTTCGGACTCAGCCAGTCCCGCAGGGCCCAGAGCCCGGGCGGCTCCGGGCACCTGAGGAGCGCGACGGAGGCGGGGACAGGGAAGGGGACAGGGACGACACGGGAACGACTCGGGGACCGGGAGGCGCGCGGACCCACCTGGATCTGCAGCGGCACGAGGCGCACCTTGCAGCGCTCGCTCACCGCAAAGCCCTTGGGCAAGTCCACGTACTGGCCCCACTCCTCCGCAAAGAGCTGCACCACGAATTTGCGGTGCATGTCGATCTGGTCGCCGTACAGGCTGAGGAACTTCTGGATGAGCAGCTCGTAGCCCGCGCCGTGCGGCACCGACGAAGGTCGCGCGAAAACCGAGAAACAGAAGAGCACCGGGACTGTGCCCGACGGCGCCCCCGCGCCCACGCCGCCGCTGTTGGGGAGCGCAAGGACCGCTGGCTCCGCAGCCGCCATGTTCCCCCGAGCATCTGCGAGCTCCGAGGCCGCCGAGGCGCACCCAGCCGGCTGCCGCGGCCCCGCCTCCCGGCGCCGCCAGCCCGCCCGCCTTCTCACGGAGGCGAAGGGGCGGGTCCTGACGGCCGCGGCTCGCGCGCTCTGCTCCCCGCCCCGGAGGGCGGGCCGCGGCGGAAGGTCGGGTGGTGGGGCCGGGGTGCGCGCGCCAGCCGGGGAGCGCCTGCGCCCGCCTGCCCGGTCCGCCCCCTCCAGCCTCCCCTGCCAACGCGCCGCCGCAGCTTCCCGCTCGCGCCCCTTCCACCGCCGCCCTCACTGCCGCAGAGCGCTTAGCGGTCTCGCAGACTCGAGACTCTCCTGGGCTGCTCACTGCTTCTTGCCCCGGTACTGCAGCTCACACAAGGGTTTGTGCCACCCTTCCCCCAGCGCTTCGCTCGCCTTCGAATGAGCAGTGTTCTCGGAAGTCTAGGATTGTGGTTGGGTACACAGAGCCGCCAGGACAAGTTAGTTACCTGTTGGCTCTGTGCAGAGGCACGCAGTCCTGTGCAGATGGCACTGGTATCAACCAAAGGGACAGTCCGATAGATACCCTAAGAAGAGCAGCTTAATTTAATCCTTCTTTAGAGGGCCACCCAAAGTTCAAGTTTTGTCTTTTTTCAGTCCCATAGAACACAACATCTCTAGGAATGGATTTGTATTCTTGGCCTCCCTTCATCTGAACCTATTTCCAAGAGAACTTGGATTGGGAATGTAAATGTTAATCTTAAAGGCAGAAATCTGAACTTTATATTCAAACTCAGGATGTCTGTTTTTTAAGTAAAAGGGATCACTTCCGGATAAAACAATCCTCTGCCTTCTGCAGACTGTAAGGCGCTAATAATTAACTGGAATTAGCATGCATTATGAAGAGAATTTTCTTGGAATTGAGTCCTGCGAAGACAGGCATGGGTCTAAACATAAAATTAGATTTTAGGTATTAAAGCTGTCCTCTTAGAACACAACCTTTAAGGCAGGGTTTCCTAGCTAGCACTGTTTACTTCTGGAATGGACATACCTCTTTCTTGGGATTGGGGTATCTTGTGCATTTGTAGAATATTTAGCAGCATCACTGGCTTCTACTCCCACTAGATGCCTAGTGACTGCTCCTCCCTCTAGTCGTGACAATCGGAAATGTTTCTGGGCATTTCTGATTGCCCAAAAGGGCAAGTTTGCACCAGAGAGCAAGTTTGCACCCCTCTTGAAAATCACACTGCTTTAAAGTTATGAAAAGACCATCCTTTGACATTTCTTGTTCTCTTGTACCGAAGCTACTCAGAAATAGTCACTTTTTCTGATTCTCATCGAACTTTGAGAGATCCCATTTAAAATTGTTGTCTGAACCGATCAGACCCAAAATGATGTTTTTTCCAGATAGCATTCCGTTGCAAGATATTTTATATGCAGATATGCTAATGTGTGCTAATAAGTTAAGTGTACCCCCTCAAGACCTACTGATTACCAAAAGGTGCCTATTTGGGGTGGGCTAATAAGAGTGTTCCTTCCACACTGTAAAGCCTTCTAAAACAGAATAGGTTGGAGATTAGAGATTGGCCTGGACTTCAGACACCCTCAGCAGGGACCTTGGCATCTACACAGTGTTCTGTGGTGGCCCTCATGGCCCTGAGTCAACATACTTCATTTCCCTTTTATGTTTTAAAATTAGGTTTCTGATTTTCAATAAGGAAACCTATTCCCATATCCACTGTGCTATCTGAGATTGACCTTTGGCAACCTAGTTTAGTGGTGCAATCGTTGTGTTAATAGCATGTTACGTAGCATTAATAAAATAGATATTTGATGGGCACATTTACCATTTATTGAGTACCAACTGTGTATCAAGCTCTGCATCACTGGGCTACAAAAGGGAGGTGAGAGCACATTTCACTAAATAAGAACCCATAAATAAATATTCCAATGACAAGTAGAAAATAACTATTCTAATTGACAAGATCATTATTGTGGACCAAATGTCTAAAATTCTCTCATATAGGACTCTCAGTAGCTTTACTATTTAATATTAAATGCTTACTTTTGGAATCTAAATTCCAAGAAAATCAAGAAGGTATATTACACAGTATTGATTAATACATTAATATGCTACAGAAACAAACTGCAAAATCTCAATGGATTAATACAACAAAGACTTATTTCTCACTTTTCCCAGTTATAGCAACATTTGACAAACCAATTATTCCCTTTATTTTGAGCCATATTCACTTTGTCTTTTGGAAACCACTCTCTCTTTTTTCTCCTTCCACCTCACTTCAAGCTCTTTTCCTATGTTTCCCTCATTCCCCAAACCTCTATGAGTATACCAGAGCTCAGTTGTCACATTTATTCTCCTAAGACTGTGGCTTTAAATATTACCCACATGCCTTTGATTTCTAAATTTTTAACATCTAGGACCTCTCTCTGAACCCCAGACTCATATTCTACATCTCCACTTGGATGTGTAACAGATACCTCATATTTAACATGCCCTAACAGAACTCTTAGTTTTCTTCTGTCCTCAAAAATTTTCTCTCCCCTGTTGATATCTAGGCAAATGACAACCCCATTTTAGTAATGAGCACAATAACCAGGGGCTTATCCTTTAATTAACTCCTCTTTCTCTCCTTGTGCAGTCTATCAGCAAGACCTGGTGATCAGAACCGAATTCCATTCATTGACACCAATGCCACCACCTAAGATGAAACCACTGTCATCTTCCATCTGACTGTAACTCATCATAAGTTCTGCCCAATATTTGACTTTTGTATCCCTATTTATCCATTTATATCATTTACATAGACTTTTATACTCCATTTCCCACATGGCAATCAGAGTGGTACTTTTTAAAAAATATAAATTTAGAACTTGTCACTGCTCTGTTCAAAATCCTCCAGTATATAAAAACAGACCTCAAGACAATTTATATGTTGGAAGTAAGAGAAAAGAACTTTAAAGAAGTTGTTATAAGTATATTCAAGGTTTTAAAAGAAAGGGTAGCCATAAGAATAAGCAGATAGGGACTGGGCACAGTGGCTCACACCTGTAATCCCAGCATATTGGGATGCCAAAGTGGGTGGATCACGAGGTCAAGAGATCAAGACCATCCTGGCCAACATGGTGAAACCCCATCTCTACTAAAAATACAAAAATTACCTGGAAATGGGGGTGTGCACCTGTAGTCCCAGCTACTCAGGAGGCTGAGGCAGGAGAATTGCTTGAACCCGGGAGGTGAAGGTTGCAGTGAACCGAGATCGCACCACTGCACTCCAGCCTGTCACACACACACACACACACACACACACACAAGAGAGAGAAGAAGAAGAAAAAAAGAAAAAGGAAATATAGCCAAATGTAACTTTTCCAGCTAAAAGCACAATATCTGGAGTGAAATGCTCACTGGATAATCTAAACATCAGATTATAGGTTCCAGAAGAAGTGATTGGTGAAATTGCAAACAGATTACTAAAAATTATCCAATGTGAAGAACAGAAAGAGATTGAAAAAAGTATGAAGACAGTATTAGCAACCTGTAGGGCAATATCAAGTGATCTAAACATGTAGTTGGGAGTCCAAGAGGGAGAGATGAGACAAGAATGGGACAGAAAGAATATGGGAAGAAACAACAGCCAAAATGAACTGTCTATTAAGTCTTCAGTGTGCCGAAGATTTTTATCTCAGAGTCTGCTTTCCAGGGAAATCAACCTATGACATTTGTTGCCAGGAAGGACCCAAGGAGGCCAATTTGGATGAATTTTGGAGCTGGATCGCCCACTGTTGGGCAGGTAATGAATACCTAACCACCGATACTTGTGTAACACAGATAGTCCCTGGGAGTTTTTTTCAACTTCCAGTGAAGATGAACTGGAATCATATACTACTGGAATGCCTTCACTCTATCAAGCATTTGATACAGTGGAGAAATACTAATTATAAGAATAAAGGGATTGAATGACAATTTCAAAGTTTGATTGATGCTCTAGAAAAAGACAAAAAAAAAAAAGATAGTTGGCCACTAAAAGCTAAGTGTGAAGGCTGGAAGACCTTTTTGGCAGCGTCACGTCTTTCAATGCCTACAGTGAGAAGAGAGAGAAAGCTGAGGACCAAGACTAGGACATAAGAGTAGCACAGCTCCAGAGAAGGTTAAACTCTTAAAAAATGCATATTTGCTATGCCAAACTCAGGGCTCTGGTTGGGAAATGGGACCATGACACATGGGGTAAAAGACCCTGAAAATTATGAGTCCTCAGATTATTGTAAATGATCTGGTCTTTAGAAGTCACCTAGTGTTTTCTTAATTACTAGCATTCCCTCATTTCTTTAAGGCAATGCAAAGCCTTTTCCCTAGCAAGACATTAGCTTTCTCAGACTCTTCTCCCTTCTTCCCTCTGGATACCTATATCCATAAGTAGGCTTAATTAACAGCAAAATCTGGCCACAAATATGTTGGGCCTCAAAAAGAAGGAATATACCCCAAAGCAGCTATAGAATCTAGCCAGCATATACCATCAGTAGCAAAGAGATTATGCTCTGGAGGACGCACTGGATATAGAGGGTGTGTGATTGAGGATGTGGAACATAAAAGTTTCCTCAAGTATTTAGGAAATACTCTACTAAAATAGAGGACTTAACATCTAGTAAGGCTCTCAGGAGATGGACTAAACACAGTGCTTCTGTAAATGGGCCATAAATTTACAACCTCACAGCAAGGCTATATTAACTGTCCTGCCTTCTATTACAATATATTCTGAAGAGACATAAATTAGCTGGACATCCTACAGAATATCACACCCATTCACTATATCAATAATATCATGCTGATTGAACAAGATGAACAAAAAGTTACTATTCACTGAAGGCCTCGGTTAGACACAAGTGTTCCAGAGGGGAGTGATAACCTCTAAGTAGTTTCAAGGAACCACTACATTAGTAATATTTGGGGGTCCAGTGTCCTAGGGCATTCTAAGACATCCCCTCCAAAGTACAGGACAAACTATTGCTTTTGACACTTGCATTTTCTACCATGACTAAGGAAACACAATGTTTAGAAGACTTCTCTGGATCACGGAGGCAGAGTACATCACAACTAAGAATAATGCTATGCTGTGCCTCATTCTGGTGTGATAAAATGCTGCCAGGTTTTAGTGGGGCTGAGAGTAGTAGAAAGGATTTTGCAGTAGATCCAGGTAGTGGTGCAAGCAGCCACCTGGGCTGCATGAAAGATCCTTTACTTTTGGAAATACCAGTAACACACGAAGATGCCATTAGATTTATGCGGGAATCATAATGCAGACACCGTCAGTTCTGGCACAAAGCTATGCCATCCACAGCAGAAATTTACACTGTTTTGAAAGGCCATCAAGTGACCATGCAGATGGGACTGCCCATCCTGGGCTATTTTCTCTCAGACCCACCAAGGCATAAGGCTTAACAGGCCCAGAAATAATCTGTAAGAAGATAGAATTGGTACATGTGAGATCAAGCACAGGCAAGACTGGGCAGAAAATGCAGTCTACATGATCAGATAGCCTAGACACCCATGTCATCTGCTACTATTCCACCAGTGCCTCTATCTCACATCACATGAAAGAGCTGTTATCACCAGTTAATGGGGGAGAAAAGTTAGAGCTTGGTTCACAAATGGATTGACTCAATGTCCATTGATACTTGAAAGACAAAAATGAAGGGAAATTTTTAAGTGAGCAAATTTAGGGCAATGACCTGATCATCTACTTTGGATGGAAAGGGAAGTTACCTGAGCTGAGCTTAGAAAATACATAGCTTCATGCAAAATGATCAATGAGTTGGCCAGCTACTTAGGGACCTGGAAAAAGAAAGACTGGAAGATCAGGAACAAGGAGGTCTGAGATAGATGCATGGAAATGGATGAATGGGAATGAGCACCAAGCATGACAAACCTCATATTGCATGATCATGCTCACCAGGGAGAAACCCCCGTAAGAGTGACACTTTATCCCGATGAAAACAAGCAGAACAGATAAGGGACTCCTGCTAATCAATAATAATAATAAGACAACTCAATTAAAATGGTGTAAAAGTCTCAAACAGACACTTTACAAAAGCAGATAAGTATTGCCCAACAAGCACATGAGAAAGTGTTTAATATCACTAGCTGTCAGGAAAATGGAAATTAAATGGGCAAAAAAAAAAATAATATTTCACACTCACTAAAACAGATAAACTAAAAGACAGTAACATCGACCGAAACTAGAAGTTTTATACATTGCAGGGGTGCATAAAATGGCACATCATTTTGGAAAAACTGATATGGCAACATTTTATGTAGTAAAACAGGCACCTGTTCGTTAATCATAAAATCTCAATCATGATTATTTATGCAAGAGAAATGAAAACATGGGCCCACAAAAAGGCATATATACAAATATTCCTAACAACTCCATTCAAAATATCCAAAAACTAGAAATAATCCAAATATCCATGACATTTAGTAAACAAATAGTGCTACATCCACACAATAAAATACCACACAGAAATTAAAACATGATTATTCAATATACACAACATGGATGAATATGAAAATAAACATTCTGAAGCTAGACATAAAAGAGTACATAGTGTATGATTCCATTCATATGAAGTTCAAAGCAGATAAAATCAATCTCTGGTGATAAAAATCAGAACAATGGTCACCTGTGGGGCAATTAATATAAAAGTGAATTGCTTGACCTTTTCAACTATTAAATCATTAACTATATACACTAAGAATTCTGTGGTGAACAAGAAAGATAATGTCCTTCCTGTTATGGGGTTTACAGTCTACTGAAGGTAGGTAGACAATAAACTTGTAAACAAATAAATGAGATATTCCTAGTTAGTGATAAGGCAATATGTCACTCTGCTGGGAGTGATATAGGTTGTCTGTGATCTCCTTTCTTTAAGAGGAAACATTTAAGCTGTGATCTGAATGGTAAGGAGGAGCATTCCAGACATAGAAAAACAAGTACAGAGGCTGTTAGAAAATAACAAGCCTAGTATGTTTGAGGAATTATGTGGTTGGAACATGTTGAATCTATGAGATAATATCAGAGATGTGAGCAAAGGCTACATTATGTAGAGCCTTGAAGTCCACATAAAGAATTTTGCTTTATTCTGAGTGAAATGTTTAATCAGGGAGACAACATAAACTGATCTGTGATTTTAAAAGAATCATCTTATTACTATTTAGACAACTGCATGTAGGAGGCCACAAGTAAAAGGGAGACCTATGATTAACTACTGCAGTAATCCAGGGAAGAGGCAATGGATGGCAGATTGCTGTAGAGCAGTGGTTCTCAGCCTGGGGCATTTTGACCTAGAGCATATTTGGCATTGTCTGGAGACATTTTTGGTTGTCACAATTGGGGAAAGGGGTGCTACTGGCATCTAATAGGGAGAGACTGGAGATGGTGCTAAACCCCCAACAATGCACAGGACAGCTCCATACAACAAAAATGATTTGACCCAAAATGTCAATTGTGCCAAGGTCGAGGAATCCTGCTCTAGGATATTAGTACTATAAATGGAAATGAATGGATGAATGTGCTATCAACTAGAGGACTTTTATAGATTAGATATGGGAAGTCAGGAAAAGGCAGAAATCCAGAATGACTCCTAGCTTTTGTGCTTCAGCAATGCCATAGTGCCATTACTAAGACAAATAAGACTAGGAGAGAAGCACATGGAGGTGAAAAACAAGAATTCTCTTTTGGCCACATTATTCTTGAGATGCTTATTAGGCATCAAAAGTCGATTATGGTTAGGTAGCCTGCATATATGAGTATGAATCTCATAGGAGAGTATATTTGAAATATAAGAGACATCTGCACAAAGAAGATATTTAAACCATGGGAACAGATGGCATCACCTGGAGGGAAATCATAGCTACAATAGAAAATGGAACCTATGAAAGAGAATTAAAATGGAATAAATGGGGTAGGAATGAGATTCATGTATTCAATACTGAGGTACTAAAAAAAACTGGACACTAGAATAATGAAATTTAATTTAAAAATTACTATTAGATTGAGCTAAATAAAATTGCCCAGATAACTCTAGACCTATAAAAACATAAATTTCATATATTTCAATTTAATAGAAAAAATGGCCAATTGTATCAAACGCTACTGAGAGATCAAGTATTATTTGAATGAGTGTAGAGATTACGGTGACATAAACGCTCTTAGCGACTTTGACAAAAGCAGTTCCTGTGGAATAGAGGGGTGAAAGCCTCATTTTTTGTCAAAGAGAAAATTGCTAGTGAGAAAGGAATCAATCAGTTCTTCAAGGAGGATATAGGTTTAGAAAAGCATCTTTTTTTAGAGATGTGGTCCTGCTCGGTCACCCAGGCCAGAGTGCAGTGATGTGATCATAGCTCACTGCAGTCTCAAATTCCTGGGCTCAAGGGATCATCCCATCTCAGTCTTCCAAGTAGCTGGAACTACAAGCACCTGCCACTACAGCTGGCTAGAAGGGTTTCTTTAAAGACAGAAAATGCTGGAAACATTATTGTTCAATGCTAGTGAAAATTAGCCAGAAGAAAACGAACATATTTTTGGTACATTAGGAGAGAGGGTAACTGAAAGACTAGTAATTGAATGATGAAAAGAATGAATCCAGAGCACAGAGGGGAGTCTGGGCTTCTTGCAGGATCAAGGGCATTTGTCCCATTGAAAATGAAAGGCAGGCTGGGAGTGGTGGCTCACGCCTGTAATCCCAACACTTTGGGAGGCAGAGGTGGTAGATCACGAAGTCAGGAGTTCGAGACCAGCCTGACCAACGTGGTGAAACCCTGTCTCTTCTAAAAATATAAAAATTAGTTGGGCATGGTGGTGGATACCTGTAATACCAGCTACTCAGGAGGCTGAGGCAGGAGAATCACTTGAACCCAGGAGGCAGAGGCTGCAGTGAGCTGAGACTGCACCACTGCACACCAGCCTGAGCTACAGAGCAAGACTCTGTTTCAAAATAAGAAGAAGAATAAATAAAGAAAGAAAATTAAAGGCTGAAAATGTGAGTAAGTTAGTAATTTTGGAATCGAAAAATGAAGTGGTTGTCTAATTATATTTTCTTTCTGATATATAACTCTGCATAATATTAAAAAATTTTATTATCCTTATCTCTTGGTACAGTGTATGTATATTTTACTATATTCAAGGCAACCATAGTTTTGGGCTGGTCTGGGATTCCTAGCTAAGTCTTCTCTTTAAAGAATATACTTTAGAGAAATATTTCTATGTTATAAATTATAGACTCTTTCCAAAACATACAACTCCCATTGTCTCAAAAGTTTGTCTTTAGATCTCAAAATCATACAACCTCAGGCAATTTAGCAATATCTTCACTGATCACATGCTGCCTGGCTTTAACTTCCCTATGTTAATCAATGTTTGCTTTAGAGTCCTTGGTCACATTGTTGCTGGCCTCACTGGGGTGCTGCAGGTTGGCATGTCACCCTAGACAAACACAGCCTTGTGATTTGTCATTCTTTGAGCCTTACAGGTCAGCACAGCAGTTAGCAATGACATATTTACTGATAAGTTGAAGGAAGTCTCCTTGCTCCCACCATAGGCCCCACATAGATTCTGGATACCTCATCCCTTAGAGGCTTCTGTTCTGCAGTTATCCCCACCTTTCTCCTACCTAAAAAACATCTCCCTCCCTACTGGATCTTTCTCACTGGGCATTATATTATTTTAAGTGAGGAGATAATAATATAACTTCTTTTCCACAAATATCATCCCATTTTTCTTCTCTCCATAGAAAAATATTTTGAAAAAGTCTACGCAACTTCTTCCAGTTTACTTATTAACTCACCCAGTATGGCTTCTGCCTTTCTCCCTCAAGGTCTTGACAAGAACAGTTTGCTGATAATCTCCATATTACCCAATACATGACCCATGTCTGCCTAAGGACCATGTCTGCACACTCAACTTACTGCACATATTCCCCTTACTTCTTTCCTCCTCACTGTTTCCTCCTCCAGGCTTTTTTTTTTTTTTTTTTCTTACTACAGGCTTAAACTCTGAGGCTCAGGCAATCCTCCCATCTCAGCCTCCTGAATAGCTGGGACTACAAACATGTGCCAGCATGTGTGCCCAGTTAATAATTTTTTTAAAAATCTGTGAAGAGAAAATTTTGCTATGTTGCTGAGGCTGGTCTCAAACTCCTGGCCTGGAGTGCTCTTCCTGCCTTGGCCTTCCAAATAGTCGGGATTACATGCATAAGCCACTGCACCCCATCACCTTTTGTTTTTCCTTGTGGTTCTTCTATTGTCTCCCTTTTAAATATCTGCATTCATAGGCTGAAATTCTGATTCCTGTTTTCTTCTTCCTCTGTCACTTCACCTAAATAATATGGTCTAGCCCCATAATTTATATATGCTGACTTCTCCCTGAGACTCAGGCTCATATCTCAAACTGCCCACTTGTATAGTCCAGAACTTCTAAAAAATACCATGACAGAACACTTGATTTGTATCCTATGAACTTTCTTCAAAGTCATCTTCCATGTTAGAAATTGACAATACCTTGGGCCCAGTGACAAAGCTAGAAACCTGTGAATTATTCTTAACTACTGCCCTCACACACCACAACATTCAGTTTATCAGCAAAGTCCATTGCTTCTACAAAACCATTCCTCAGATCACTGTTGTTTCTGTAATCCATTGCAGCCACCCTAGTTGAAGATTTTCCTGCTTTAGCTCTACCCTCCTAGTCCATGCTGTACACAGCATAGTTGGACTGTTGGAAACACAAGTGAGAACATCTCCCTTCTCTGCTTAAAACTTCTTAGTGGTTTACTGGCTTCCTACTATATTTAAAATAAAGTGAAATCCATTTCCTTATCTTGGCCTGCTAGACCTTACAATATCTGCCTTTATTCTCTTCTCTCATCTATGTATTCTAAACTCATACTGCTCCGACCATGATGGACGTATAAGAATTTTCCTGCTTCAAAGTCTTGCACTTACTCTGCTTGTAAGACTGTTTCCCAGAATTTTTCCTATACTGGCTCCTTCTCATCCTGTAGGTCTATCTAGAGTAGATTTCCTCAATTGAACCCCATATTATTATCATCTTATTATGCTATTTTTCTGTTAGACTCACCATTTAGTAGTCATCTTTTTTTAAAAAGTTTATTTATAAAGTGTACACACTAAATGAAGTCAGAGATTCTGTCCAACTTTCATCAGAGTATTCCCAGCAGTATAGTTCCTGGGTATCACAGAAACTCAATAATACTTGAGTAAATCAATGAACATCTAAACCAAATTGAGTTTTTCTCCCTCACATTTTTAAAATCCTCTGATTGAGTACTTTCAAGTCATTTCCCACCTTATCTCCAAAGATATTATAATATGCAGTTGACCCTTGAACAAGGCAAAGGTTAGGGGAATCAAGCCCTGGCCCAGACAAAACCCTGTGTTTAACTCTTGACTTTGCCGAATTTTAACTACTAATTACTAGTGACCAGAAGCCTTACTGATAAGATAAACAGGAAATTATATGTATTACATACTGTACTATATAATTATAGGTATTATATGCTGTATTCTTGGAATAAAGTAAGTTAGAGAAAAGAAAACGTTACTATGAAACTCATGAGAAAGAGAAAATCCTTTCACAGTACTATATTTATTGATCACTTAAGTTTACATTGTCTGTTTCTGAGATGAATTATCTGTCTGAAATGGTGAGCTACTGCAGCTGCAACCTCATCTACAATATATATCATGCAATTTAACTTTCTCCTGTAGTGTCATGGCCTTTCTCTGCTTCTTAGGAACCCTTTCAGTATCACTAGTGGTACCTTGTGTGGGTCCATGGTGTTATTCAAAGTTCAAGATACTGCACTAAACAGGATGAAAAATACAAGAGATCTAGCAGAGATTACTTTTTACTATGATATGCAATTTACTGAAGACACAAATAGCTCACATGGAAGTGACTGGCTTCACATGGCACTTTATTTTTTTTAAGACAAGAGTCTCGCTCTGTCATCCAGGCTAGAGTGCAGTGGCGTGATCTCTGCTCACTGCAACTTCCACCTACTGGGTTCAAGCAATTCTCCTGCCTCAGCCTTCCAAGTAGCTGGGATTACAGGCTCACACCACCACGCCCAGCTAATTTTTGTCTTTTTAGTAGAGACAGGGTTTCACTATGTTGGTCAGGCTGGTTACAAACTCTTGACCTCAAGTGATCCACCCACCCCGGCATTCTAAAGTTCTGGGATTACAGGCATGAGTCACCGTGCCCAGCCTCACATGGCATTTTAAGCAGATATAATACTTGAGCTCACAGCAATAGCAACAGGAGGTGGCTAAAAAATTATTACAGTAGGGTCGGGCACAGTGGCTCACGCCTGTAATCCCAGCACTTTGGGAGGCCGAGGTGGGTGGATCACGAGGTCAAGAGATCAAGACCATCCTGGTCAACATGGTGAAACCCTGTCTCTTCTAAAAATACAAAAAATTAGCTGGGCATGGTGGCGCGTGCCTATAATCCCAGCTACTCAGGAGGCTGAGGCAGGAGAATTGCCTGAACCCAGGAGGCAGAGGTTGCAGTGAGCTGAGATTGCACCATTGCACTCCAGCCTGGGTAACAAGAGCAAAACTCTGTCTCAAAAAAAAAAATTATTACAGCAGTACAGTGTGTACTATAGTTAATTTTATGCAGTTATGTTTTAATATTTCATCTTTATATTTGTTTATATTTCTCTTTGAATGGTACGATGTTCAGTCTGTCTTGACTGATGCATAAGTCTTGATAACTTTTAACTTTTTACAATACATTTGTATATATTTTGTGGTAGTAAATGATAGACTAATAGCTCCATATATCGTATATATTGATGACATACCCAGCTTTTTAATTTTTGCAGTATTTCTATTTACACAGTTTATGAGTTTTCTCAAATTATTTCAAATATGTAAAACATTCTCTAATTTATTTACTTTAAAAATCAGCATTTAAGTGACACAGTTCAAACTAGTGTTTTTTCTTTTTGGGACCAAGTCTTACTCTGTCACCGAGGCTGGAGTGCAATGGCATGATCTCGGCTCATTGCAACCTCCACTTCCCAGGTTCAAGAGATTCTCCTGCTCCAGACTCCCAAGTAGCTGGGATTACAGACATCTGCTACCATGCCAGGCTATTTTTAAAATTTTTTTAGAAGAGAGGGGGTTTCACCATGTTAGTCAGGCTAGTCTCAAACTCCTGACGTCAGGTGATCCACCTGCCTTGGCCTCCCGAAGTGCTGGGATTACAGGCATGAACCACTGCACCCAGCCCAAACATGTTTTTCAAAGGTCAGCTATAGTTACATCTTCGTGTGCCCCAGGGATCTTACACCAAAATACTGTTTTGGCAATTGAATTTATTTGTATATATCATATTTACAAATTATTTTACTTGCAAGAAACAGAATGCCTAAAATAATAAGAGTTTCTATTTTGCATATAATTAGAAGTCCACAGGAGGGTGATGACTATAGTGGTGTCGGCAGCTGAGCAATATGATACTCTAAGGGTGTCATCGCTCGTCTCATGGTCCTGTGGCAGCCACTGCAGTTCTAATCATCACACAGTTATATTCAAAGGCCAGAAGCAAGAGCAGGACAAAGGAGAGAAACTCTCTGCTTCATTTGACACTATTAAATAGAAAATATCTTTTCCAGAAGCTCCCCCTATAAACTTCTCCTAGCATGTCATTGGCCAGAAGTGGGTCACATGCCCACCTGGAGACAAAAAGCAGGTATCTTGATACTAAGGATGGAGGTGATAGCTTCTGTGTGGAAAACAAAGAACAAGGGTCTGTATACTATACAAGTTTAGCCTTATTTGGCATTTCCTCTTTGGCTTTGCATACTAAAGGAAGCAGATTGCACTTGCCCCGGTTTCCACTCCATTACTCTAGCCATAATCTTGGCAGGTCTTTCAAAATATGAACATTGTGATTGAAGCAGACAGGGAGGCCTAGTGTTTTCTCTATTTAGGTAATATATGCCTGGCTTTTCTACATGGCCTCTGTGGTCAGTATGTATTGTCAATTCTGCATGTATATTACATTTTAAAATCTAGCTATGAAGAGTTTAAGTGATTTTACATAACCTCCTTTCTGAAGACTAAACTTGGCAAAAATAGGATTTCTAAGGGATTGGAAAAATTAATATTGCTTTGATGCCAACATCTATCACAGGCTAGAATTTTTTCCCACTTTTTTAAAAAAATGCATTGGAATATCTTGATCACATACTGTTTTTCAGGAACAACCACTCTACCACTAATATGCTACTTCCAAACATTGGTGTTACTAAATTTTTAAACTTTAGAGAGTAAGGAAAATAATCTTTGGGGCTAAAACAAACAAAGGAAAAATTTAATTGGAACTTTTATGCACAAACTGTATACTTTCTATTAGTCTTCTAAATCAATTGTCTACTTTCTAGATTTCTGAATGAATTAGTGCTTTGGCTTCACCTTGTTAGAATATGCTTTATTGAATATTTAGTGCTAATTAGGCCCAAAATAAGCAATTTACGTCCACTATTTAATTTGAGTCATACAATAATGCAATGTGGCAAAGTTATCTTCCTCTTCTTCCACTCTGCCTCCAGCAGTTTATAAAGAAGACTAAGGCTCAGAGAGGTGTAATGGCCTATTGGTGCCATGTAACTTGTAACTGCAGTGTAAGGACTCAGTAGGGAGTCACTATATCTGACTCCAGAAGGCCATACATCCCTATAGTAGACTATCTTCTCTTGCATGCACTTCTTATCATTCTTTGGGAAGCAAATTTTACCTCTAGCTACTGTTTAGGACCCCTGTTTTCAAGGCTTTGACAAATGCTGTGCACACTCTTCCATGTGATTCTGTTGCTTGGAATATAAATAAGACCTCTTAATTAAGCAGAAGAAGGCTTTGGAGGTTGGCTGCTGCCTCCTCTAAAGCTATGAGACTTCTCTACCCTATTTCATCTGATTAAAGTCTACTGGTAGAAGGTGAACTGCCAACAGAATATTATCTTCACTTTCCCCATCAGAAGAACCTATCTGAAACCCCGTTATGTAATCAGACACAGGTTTCTTGGATATATACAGTTAATGGTCCTTAAGCTGTTTTTGTTTGTAGTACCTCGTAGTGTGAACTTCCGGCCACTGTCTTGGAACACTAACAGCAAACACCTTTGTAATGCTTAGAATATTATAGCATGGGTCTAAGAATTTGTATTGGTTTTTCCTGTGGCTGCTGTAAAATATTACCACCAACTGGGTGACTTAAAACAACAGAAATTTCTTCTTTCACAGCTCTGGAGGCCAGAAGACCAAAATAAATGTCACTGGACCAAAATTAAGATGCAGAGCCCTGCTCTCTCTGGAGGTTCTCAAAGATAATTCATTCCTTGCCTCTTCTGACTTCTGGTGGCTACCAGCATTACTTCATTTATGATCATATCACTTTCTATCTTCACACTACCTTTATCTATATCTGTTTGTGGTCAAATCTCCCTCTCTTCCCTCTTACATGGATACATGTGATTGCATTTAGGGTCCACCCAAATTACGTTAAAAACCTGCCCATCTCAAGATCCATAACTCAATCCTACCAGTAAAGACTTTTTAACATACAAAGTAACATTTATAGTTTGAGGATTCAGGAATTAGGACCAGATATATTTGGGAGCTGTAATTCAACCTACTATGGTATTTTATAGATATAACTCACTTAATCACATAGCCATTGAGTTTTGTGATTATTGTCATTTATTGATGAGAAAATTGGGGCAGGGGCAGAGAGAGATTATACAACTTCCTGAAGATCTGCTAATCACTAAGGGGACTTGTCTAGATTTGAACCCAGTAAAATTTTGACCTTAAAAATATGCTGAAGTGAAAACATAATTCATATTGGAGAATTCCCCAGACAGAGTGTGCCAGGATAGAAGTCAAATGACAAGACATTTCTCCTTTAAAGGCAGTCCTCCTAGGTTATGGAATTTCCCCACTTTCTCATCTTTGGCAGGACTCCTTGTTTCATTGTGTACTTTATCATCTTATACATACACAATCAGTTTAAGTGCAGAGCTTTTAAAGTAATATGAGACAAGTATGCTGTACAAACTGTATGCAGTTGATATATTTTCTCAACCAGTGGATTCTTAATCTATCAAAAGAATACAACGTTTGAGTTGGAAATAAGCAGTACACAAGCCTTTCTATATATTCCTTATCTTTTTTCACCTGTAAATACAGACTTTTCCAAAACAGCTTGCTAGATTCCTGCACTCTCAAAAACCTAGCTATTTATAGCTACTTCTACAAGCCCTGATCATAGGAAAGGGTTTTGTAAACTAAACATCTGGGGACTCAAACTTGTCAAATTCCTAGCAGGCAACCCCATAAATTTTGGACTACGGAGACATAAAGTCCCTGCCCCTTAAAATCTTTGACCGGTTTTTTCCTTTTTGCTCAAGTAAGATATATTCACTTTGAGCTTTAATCTATCACTTCTCCTGGCTCATTGATAAAAACTCATCATATACCCACCGACCTGTAAGAGAGACTGGGAATGTAGTGTAGGTATATGTCCTAAAGCAAGAGAAACTGAGCTTTTTCTGATTAAGTAACAATCTCTCCCACGTAGAACCTTCAAAAGATATATGCCTGAATATTATACCACAAACATGGTAGAGGGATAATGTAGACCCAGTACCAACAGTACACAAGCTTCAGGGACACATAGGTAGACTCAGATCTGAATGTTGTCTCTGGCCCTTACAAACTGGGGCTCTTAGCCAAGTTACAAGTTATCTCATCTTACAGTTCAGATAATTAACTCTCAAAGGGACTTGGTGAGTTTAAATAAAATATTGTGTTTAAAGTACTTATTAAAGTATTCATTCACAGTAATGATTTAATAAATAATTACTATTATTACTACTATTTTAAAGTTTTATATATAACTATATCTATTACAGATCTTCCTGTTGAACCAGAGGTTACCTAAATATATGAGTAAGTTAATCATGGCATCTGCACTCAGTAGAATAGGCTACAGATATTTAAAAGTTATTATTACAAAGGTTACACAATACTACAAGAAAATGTTTATAAAATGTTTTAAATTTAAAAGTAGGAGACATTTGGAATACTGATACACTTAACTAGGTTAAAAACTTTTAGTCACTATAATCTGTAATTTTTTACTTTTCACTTTTTTATATTTTTGAATATTCTTAGTGACTGTTTTACTCTTATGCCTTTTTGTTCTTTTACCTAAAACTTTAATAAAATATTACAGATATTGTTGAAATTCCTTTTACAATCCTGATACTCTGCCTTTATTTCAGAGAAAACCATTTCTTGAGTTTGTGTATATCCTTCCTCTGTATTTTAGTTTATGCAAGTATGTTTACATAAAATGTAGTATTTAGAAATTTTTAATTGGAATGGTATCCACTTTTAATTTGTTTTTTCAATGAAATATTATGTATCTAATACATTTCTGCATTGATTCTCTAGATCTAGCTTATTTATTTTAACAGTTCTGTAGTATTTCATTGAATGAATATAATACAGTCCATTCATTCATCACCATAGTTGGATGGATGTTAAGGGGTTTCCAACTTTTTGCTATCCCAAAGAAACATGAGAAGTAATATTCTTTTACATATCTCTTATGAACATATGTAATAGATTCCCTAGCATATATTATCAGAAGCAAAATTTCTAGGTCATAGAATGTGGTAATACTGAGGTTTATTAAATATAGGCAAACCAATCTCTTACTGAATTTATATCCCTCTAGGAATACATAAGCTTCAATTTTCCATAACCTTTTGCCAATTGTTTTAAGTGCTTCGCACCTTTTCCTTTTGCCAATCCTATGTTTAATGATCTCTTTCTCTGGTTTTAATTTTCCTTTCACTGACAAATTATGAGGTTAAACATTTTTCATATGTGTATTGGACATTTAGATTTCATATTCTCTTAACTATTTCTTTCTTATTTGTATTTAACTTTTTCTCTGATTTTCAGGGTTCTATATATGTTCTCAAAACTAAACTCATTGTAAGATATAAGTGTCTCAAATGTCATTGTCTATATTGTGGCCTCCACAAGTTGTTTAACAAATAAAGTTAAAAATTAAACTAAAATGTTTTACTCTGGTGGGAAATTATAATTCTTTCCAAGTTGTTTTTATTGTGATTAATACATGTCGTTCACTAAAGTTATGTCTGAGGCCAAATGTATATTCCACTCAAATCAAAGGAAGACAAGTCACAGAACCACTTGCAGTTCACTTTTCTTGCAACTAAAGACAACAGACTCTAAACATGCTGCCAACTGTCGAGGATTTTCATGCTGCTCATCCAGGCTTAAATATCTGCTAATTTAGATGATGGCTGCAGTCCATCAGTTAATAGTATTTACAACAAAAACATATGGCCAGTACTTGGAAGGACAGTCATTAGCCAATGTGAGTCATTTCCAGATTACATAGAGATAATTCATATTGTCAGTATGAATTTTTATTGAGTAATATATGACATCTACCAGAGTTGACCTTAAGAATGGATACTGATGGCTATTTATGTATTGACTAGTAAGGTGCTCTTCAAAGGTCAACTCACCCATCACCCAGTTATAAGATACAGATTGAAACAATCACTACAGCTTAAAGGAAATAGGTGAGACATGAGAGAAAAAAAAAAGATGAAAAGAGCCAGAAAGGACTAGAGGACAGAGATTAAGCAAATTAAAGTGCAGAGATACTAGGTCATATTGCAGTGACAAGTAACCCTAATAATAATGGCTTAACCCAATGAAAATGCTTTGTTGCTTATGTCATATAGCCTTTGCCCAAAGTAGTTACTCAGGAGCTACCCACTATATGAATACCTCTTCAAATTGATATATAGTTGACTCTTGAACAATGTAGGGGTTGGGGGGCACCAATATGCAGCCAAAATTTCATGTATAACTTTTGACTCTCCCAAAAGTAAACTAATAGCCTATACTGTAAAATAGTCAATTAATGCATAGTTTGTATGCTACATATATACTATCTACTATATTTTTACAATAAAGATAAACAAAAGAAAATATTAAGAAAATCACAGTAGAGAAAATATATTTACTATTTATTAAGTAGAAGTGGATCATTATAAAACTCTTCTTCCTCGATGTCTTCACATTGAGTAGCCTAAGGAAGAAGAGGAAGGGTGAATTTTGCTGTTTTGGGGTGTTAGAGGTCAAAGAAAATACATGTATCAATTCACACCGTTCAAAAATGTGCTATTGAGGGTCAACTGTACATCATTTCTGATCACATTTGGTTGTCTAAGGCAAATCTCATGGCCACAGATAACTTCGAGGAGAACTGATGTGCCTCCCATCACATGCCTGGAAAGAGGTGAACCGGAAATGTTTGATAAACAGCGTAGTGACTACCAGTGGCCACTATTCTGATTACCAGATATCGGTTCAATCGGTTCACACTCTGTTCCATACAGTGAATATATATATTTCCACCCCAAGAAAGACGGCCCCAAAATCACACTCAGTCATAGCTCGGTATTATGGACCACTGTGTTAAATTTATCAGTCTCTGCCTCAAATTTGGATGTGGCTACTTGTCATATGGAGATTTAGCAACAAAAAACTTATCAAAAACAAAAAGGAGACAAGTTAACTTCCAGTACACATGCACACACATATGTTAGTATAGCAGAAACAGGCAACCATGATAAGGTGGGAAGCAGCAGGAGACCAGTTCAGAAAATTAAGAACTGCTGCAAACTACCAATTCAGAGTTTTTTCTATGAGCTTGCCCAATGAGCAGGATCAGGAGGCTACCTCATACTTCCTTTGTCCTGAACTAGGCATAGGATGATACCTGGAAAAGACAGATACAAGGAGCTCCCACTACGCAGCACTTTGTCAAATTAATGTAACAAATTTAAAACTCTATGTAGCGTGTAAAGACAGATAGGCCCTAGAATATGACACAGTTTACTTTTAGTCTAGGCTTGTCTTTCAGTTTTTAGATCTGCAAAATGAAATTCCCTTGTGGGCTGATTTAAACTTTAAGATTCCTTCAGCAAATATAGTTCTCATCTATTTTCTCCTTGTTTTCTTCCTGCCTGTGCAATTGGCAGCCCCTGAGTTCATTTGGACTGAAGTCTAATATCTGCGCTTCTGGCATCTTGTTTGTTTTGTCCCGACAGAGACTTCCCTTTACAGAAATTAGATCTATAAAAAGAAAGAGATTTTTTTTTTAAAGATGGAAAATGTTGGTTAAAGGAAAATACCTAATATCACAACTGTTTTCAATAACTGTGACATAATGACTAATAAATCAATTCTAAATTAGAGAACACAGGATATTCTTTAATATGTAGATTATACTGTTCTTCAACAGGAACAACATCAAGAAATGATGAGACGATCTAGGGAGAAGTACAGAATGCCACACACCCTTGAAAATAAAAAAGCATGGGGAACTTTTAAATGAAGCAAGTAAGGGAAGCTCCGCCTTGCTATCAAAGTGTAGTCTATATACCAGCAGTGTGGGCATCATCTGAGAGTTTGGTAGATAAGCTGACTCTTGAGTCCTGAAACTTCTAGAACCAGAGTCTCTGTGTTTACAATATTATCTGCTGATTTGTCTGTGTTAATGTTTGTACTTATCTAGTTGCAATTATTGAAAGTTAAAATATAGAAGAATATAATTTGTTCAGATATTCTTGTCCTCTGAAATATCACAGTCCTGACAAGTAATTTTTTCATTAATTAGTAATTATTAAAATCATATAGCCCCTTTTGTACTGAAAATAATGCAGAATATTATTGCTGAGAAAAAGTTTATGTGAATGTCAAAGCATTTAATATAAAATTTGAAAAAACCAGTTTAGCCAGAGGAATGCCTTATCATTTATATTTACATAAATCTGTACATGTACAGGATATAGAAAATGCAATATAAATAAAACTTGTAATCTTTGTCACATAAACATATTTATACAATAAAGGATATTTAGACCCAGAGAAGTTATCCAAGGTTATAAGACTTGTTAAGTGGCAGAATGGAGAATAGAATTTAGTTCCCCCAGCTATAACCTTACATTATATTTGAGACAAATATTTTTATTAAGATTTATTGCAATATATTCCATGATGAATTTCAAATAACAGCTTGAATGGTATGAGTTTAATTCTAATGTTCTAGAATTTTAAAGTAAATAACAAATTTTCTTCTTCCAATTAAATATTTTTCATAATTCATAGTAATGTATTTTAAATATTTTATATTGCTTTAGCATGATGGACTTACTCTTCCATTGTCCAAACAAAATAGGAGGGTAATAAATTATTTCATTGAAGGTTGTCACAAAGTTTAAAACGTGAAAGCTTTTCTCCTACTGGATTGCTTTTAATCTATTCAGTTTTTATAATGGAAACCATAAAACACATAAAGTGTTTAAAACTGTTTCATTAAATAAATATTTCTCATATGTCATTCACTTGTGCCATACTTTTTTGTATTCATAAATGAGATGCTATCATTAGGTATCATTTTTTCTTTTCTTTAAAAGATTAACATATAATAGCTTCGAATATTGCTATATGTAAGTAATATCTTATTACTTAGATCTATGAAGACTTTAAAAATAGGGAATGTAGGAAACAAAAATATGTTTGTTAAAAAATCCAAAATGGCATGAATATCATCATTGTAATAGTAAATTATTCATGCACAAAACAAACAAAATATTATTTTTGTATGTTGTGAAATACAAAAACAAATAGGCGATTTTACTAATATAAGATTATCGCTTGTCGTCATTCTAGATATTCACTTAGTATTATCTATGCTTTTCAATAAAGTGAGTTCTCTGTCTCTTTTTAAACATACAGCTATATGTATATATTTATACACATAGGACAAGTGCTTTCTAAAAATACTCCATCGCATGAATTTTCATTTTAATTACTTTGAAGAAATATAAGATTTCAATTTTTTTTCCATTTGTTATGTTTTTGCAGTGGCTGGTACTGGTTAGGATCTCAATTTTAACTGAATTAGAGATATTAATCCTTTCCTTCATATTAATAACCAGTGTTTGGGTTCTGTTTAAAATTTTTCATATCCTTAGTTCATAAAGATATCATTTAAGAACTTTATTGCCCTCACATTTAAATTTGAAATCAATTTGTAATTAACTTTTGCTTATGGCTTATGGTATTAAAACACATTTTATTATTTTTCCATATGAATATTCAATTTTCCCAGCATAACATTTTGCAATCAATATCATTTTCTCACCATTCTTCACTGCTTCTTTTTTCACAACTCAAACTTCCTTATGTGCCCAGGTGTATTTCTGCATTTCCAACCCTCATCATTGTTGTATTTCACTCTCTTTACATTACTATGACAATACCCTAATTATTATTGCGGTATATAGTCTTTAATTATAGATTGAATTTACTCAGTATAAGAATACTCATGCTTACAATTTCTTTTTGTATCCATTTACGTAAGTTGTATTTTTCTAGAAATTCTAACATACATTTAACTGAAGTTCTAGAAGGAAGAAAAGAAAATGAGACAGAAAAATATTTGAAAAGATAATACCTAAAACTTTACTGAAACTAATGAAAGACTTCATTCAGTCCATAGATTTAAGCAACTGAAACTTATATGAAGGTAAAATTCATGTTAGAGGAAAATAAATGGGTAAAAGAAATCAAAATTAGAAAAAGGAACAACAAAGAGGCAGGATATGTAGAAAGCAAATGGCAAGATTATAGGCTTTAACACAAACACTACTGATATAGTTATAAACTCAAATTCTAGTTACATTAAATATAAATGTACTAAGTGCTAGAACTGGAATTTCTTTTAGAAGTTCTCAGCTGACTTACAGTTATTCTACAGTCACTGCAAGAGCTGATTCATTTCCAGTTCACCTTTCTCCCTAGAATGGCATCTTTTGAGCACTAATCTAAAACATTGTGTATTTATAAGTCCCCACTATTGATGAGCTCTGGAGTTCAACTTTTGTCATCATACCTCAAAAATTCTTTCAACAGTGCTGTTGAGCTTCTCCGGCACCACTTCTGGGGTGATCAAAAGGTCCTGAGCCAAAGCAGCCCCTGAAGCCATACCTGAATTTCTGCTTTCTCAACCAGTAATTCATTAGTACCTTGTTAAGGTCCTGATCATGTCAAGTAAATTTTTTAAAGCATTTTATGAAGGTTTTTTAGGTTTTCTTTCAGTGGGAAGATTGTCTTAATTATCTAGTTTGCTGCGATCAGTTAAAGGAATTCCTCTCTCTCTCTCTCTCTCTCTCTCTCTCTCTCTCTCTCTCTCTCTCTCTCTTTTTAACCTGGCATAAAGGCTATCATTTTACCTCTTTCAAACCAAATTAAAATGGTTTCTCCAAATCTTAAACTTCTTAAAAATAATAGTATAGAAATCTCATTAAAAGTCAGAGAATCTTTGAATTTAATCATTGGTATTATATTTAATATTTACAGGCTTTAACATTTTTGAGCATTATTTTATTGACTTTTTAGCACTTAATTTTTTAATATTTATAAGTCAAAAATTTAGTGGATTTCTTCTGTACATTTCCTCAGGACCCAATTTCATCAATGTTAAAATGCTCACATGTCTTATACAAGGATGATTAATATCAGCTTCTTTTAACTTAGCTAAGCCTAAGCCAAAATATAGTAATAATAGATAAAATAATAGCCCTTTGTGCAAGTGGATTCCAAGTACTTATAATATGAAAGGAGCGCCAAGAACCTGAAAGGAACTGCAGAAATGAAAATGGATATGTACAGAAGACAAATTCTACTTTTCCTCTGTTTTCCTAGGACCTATTGCTGCTCTTTGGATCTGTTCTCAAATAGCTGGCAGTTTACATAGCATGCAAATAATGTTGAATTATAGGCTAATTTGACTATTCCTCCCCATCTCAGTTTCATAAGTTGTTATGCTTGGTTATACTTGAGAATGAAAACAGAGCCAGACGGTTACAGGCTCTGCGAGACATCTACCAGAACTTAAATGTTCTTAAGAGAGTTAGTCTTACATAATTCAAAGCATTTTGGTTGCTTTTCTTAGTGTGAATTAAAAATGTGCAGTCAGAGACTCAGTAACTTTAATACCACAAGCTTTGCTTAAGGCAGTTCTGTTTGGAAATTAATTAGGGAGTAGGGAAGATTTTCTGGTAAAAATCAAAGTCCCTAATGACTATTGAATAATGACTATGAATTAGCAAGGTAGTGAATGATGCTGAGAAACAATAATCAATGAAGGAAAATAATTAAGAGATATGTTTTAAAGTCTTAAGTAATAAGCAAAGGAATAGTTTCTGACTTGAGTGATTAGGTGGAGGGATAATGATGAAATTTGCTATTACCAGAAATACAGTAGGCTGAAAATCCTGAGATCTTTCAATGTTTAAGAGGCAAATTGAAAATTAGGGGTAAAGGCCTTTGAGATGCAACAGAGGAGAAATGGGAGATATTGTCAAGAAGTCAAGATGTTAGAGTTTCAAGAAAAGTAGGTGCTCAAAATGTCAAATAAAGCCTGTAAATCTAAACAGAAAATACTGAAGAGCCATCAGATTTACCAATATGTTTATTATTAAGAACTTCTAAAGAGCAATTTTAATATCATTATGGCCTCAAAATATAAGATTTCAATGAGTCAAGATGCAAAGAAAGTTTGGAAATGGAAGTAACAGGGCATAGAAGACTTTCTTTCTTAGCTTACTGCAATCTCCACCTCCCGGGTTCAAGTGATTCTCCTTCCTCAGCCTTTCAAGTAGTTGGTGCATGCCACCACACCCACCTAATTTTTGTATTTTTAGTAGATACCGGATTTCACCTTGTGGGCCAGAATGGCTTCGATCTCTTGACCTCATGATCTGCCAAGGGCATAGAAGTTTTTCAGGAATCTTGGCCAAAGTCAGATGGGATGGTAGCTATAAAAGGATACAAAGTCAAGGGAGGGCTACTTCTTTTTTTCCCAGAAGGAGCTAAACTTGGAGATGAAGATAGACCTAAAGGACTGGTAGGATAAATATAGTAGAAAAAGTTTATAAATTGATAGAAAAGATACAAAGTGAAAAAGAGGACTCTTGATAGAAAGCAGTGGGAAGAGGTTGGTCATAAAACTATAGGCCATTTTAACAATGGAAGGTAGGCAAAAGTTATTTAATGCAAGTACACATATGAGTACATACAGAAGGTTAGCTGTGTACATGAGGCAGTTTCACACCTTAAACTATGCAAGATACATTAGTTACACCACACTTGGAAATGTCAGTTGCTGCTGATTTTTAATATAAATGTTATAAATAAGAGAAAATAATTTAATAGTAATACATGTAATGAAGACTCAAGAAAAATTAATTTGTGAACAAATTCAACAAGATTTTAAGGAAAGAATCCATGCATGATTGAGCTTGAGTTGTGTTATGGGATGGAAGGAAGTTCTGAAGTTCCACAAAGGCTAGATTCTCATCAGTAAGACTGTCTTTAGACTTCAAGGACATCCAGTCTATTAAGTAAAGCAAATGTTAGTGGTAATTATACGCTGAATATGTGAGATGGCAGAAGTCGAAAAGGAGAGCATACCCAAAAGTGTGATACAAATAACAGCTGAGAAAAGGGGTTTTGAGGTATTGACTACAATTCATTGTATCTGGTAATCTGTGGTATTCACACTGGCCTTTGGAATTTAGATAAAAATCACACATCATTGTTTGCTTGGTTTACACATTATCACAGCACCTTTTCCCTATTGGCACGTATCATGTGGTGATCCTATATTTTGGCATACCTGAAGAAGCTTTAAAAATAAGAATGACAGTGCTAGAGTTGAGTAAACACAATTTTTGAATTAAAATAACTCTGTCCGGAGAGGACTCAAGATGGCGCTGTGAGAACAACCCAGGATTGGAGCTCTCGTTGAATCCCCAAAGAGGTGAGTCGGAGTTGCATTTCCAGACTGATCTTTGTTGCCCACAGAACGGGGAAACTCCCAAGTATAAAAAAGACACGGGACGCCAGGCAGTAAGTCTGCCTGGCGAAGCCGGCAGCTGGGGCGGCGGTGGCCGGCCCTACCCAGCAATCCACACAGGGCGCGCTTGTCCGGGTGCCCTGTTGAACCGGCAACCTGAGACTTGAGAGGACTGGACTTGAGACTGAACGAGACTTGGACAGTAGGCCAGCCCAGGGGATTGCAGGGACAGAGCGTACGGGGTACCCAGTGGGACGAACAAAACCGCGATTTCAAACTATCCCGAGCAGACGGTCCGAGACGCTCTGTGGGGGAGGGGCGTCCACCACTACCGAGGCAACCTGCCCCAACTGAGATACACGCCCACTGCTGATGCAGCCAGCCATTGCCGAGGCAACCCGTCCCTACTGAGATACACGCCCACTGCTGATGCAGCCTGCCGTTGCCGAGGCAACATGCTACAATGAAGAGACTCCCCTGCAGGGCGTGGAGGAGACCACAGCAGAGCATGCAGGAACAGGGCGAATCACACAACAGCAGGGCGGAGACTCGGCAGGCAAACAGTGGCTAGTCTGCCTCCTAGCTGGGCAGGACACCTCAACGAACATCCAAAAATAAAGCCCGAACCCCCCAACACAGAGCATTTGAGAAAAAAAGGGTTTTTTCTTAATGAGCTCTGTTGCAGCAGAATCAAACATAGCAGCCTAACAGCCCTGAATGAACAACAGAGCTCACAGCTCAGCTATTGAGCTCCTAAAAAGAACAGACTGTCTCCTCAAGCAGCTCCCTGACCCCTCTATATCCAAAAGACTGACATTTGGCAGGCATCATCCTGGGACAAAGACAGCAGAAAAAGAAACGGGTAGCATCCCTCACTGTGCCACAGCTGCTAGAGGTGCACCCCAGACAAGCAGGGCCTGGAGTGGACCTCAGCAGTCATACAGCGAAGGGGCTAGACTGGTAGAAGGAAAACCAAGTAACAGAAATACTTCATCATCAACAATCTGGGTGTCCACTGAGAGACCCAATCGAAAAGTCAGCA
Organism: Callithrix jacchus; assembly: GCF_049354715.1. Taxonomy (NCBI): domain Eukaryota; kingdom Metazoa; phylum Chordata; class Mammalia; order Primates; family Cebidae; genus Callithrix; species Callithrix jacchus. The sequence goes on from NC_133503.1 coordinate 79,910,473, forward strand.
ACTACGCAGACGACAAGCGGATAAACCCACAAAGATGGGAAGAAACCAGCGAAAAAAAGGAGGAAAACACCCGAAACCAGAACACCTCGCCTCCTAGAAAGGACCAAAACTCCTCACCAACAAGGGAACAAAGCTGGATGGAGAATGACTGTGACGAAATGACGGAATTAGACTTCAGAAGGTGGATAATGAGAAACTTCCGTGAGCTAAAAGAACATGTATTAAATCAATGCAAAGAAACTAAGGAACTTTAAAAAAGATATGAGGAAATGATAACAAGAATGGATAACTTAGAGAGGAATATGAATGAATTAAAGGAGCTGAAAAACACAATACGAGAACTTCGCGAAGCATACACAAGTTTCAATAGCCGAATTGACCAAGCAGAAGAAAGAATATCTGAAGTCGAAGATCAACTCAATGAAATTAAACGAGAAACCAAAATTAGAGAAAAAAGTGCAAAAAGAAATGAACAAAGTCTCCAAGAAATGTGGGACTATGTGAAAAGACCTAACCTACATTTGATAGGTGTACCAGAAGGGGACAAAGAGAATGAATCCAAGTTGGAAAATACTCTTCAGGACATCATCCAGGAAAACTTCCCCCACCTAGCAAGACAGGCCAACACTCAAACGCAGGAAATAGAGAGAACACCACAAAGATATTCTGCAAGAAGAGCAACCCCAAGGCACACAATTGTCAGATTCAACAAGGTTGAAATAAAGGAGAAAATACTAAGGGCAGCCAGAGAGAAAGGTCAAGTTACCCACAAAGGGAAGCCCATCAGACTCACAGCAGATCTCTCGGCAGAAACACTACAAGCCAGAAGAGAGTGGGGGCGAATATTCAACTTTCTTAAAGAAAAGAATGTTCAACCCAGAATTTCATATCCAGCCAAACTGAGCTTCATAAGTGAAGGAAAAATAAAATCCTTTGTGAACAAGCAAGTACTCAGAGATTTTGTCAACACCAGGCCTGCTTTACAAGAGCTCCTAAAAGAGGCACTACACATAGAAAGGAACAACCAGTACCAGCCATTCCAAAATCACACTAAATGCTAAAGAGCATCAACATAATGAGGAATCTACAAAAAAAAACAGGCAAAACAGCCACTTAGCATCAAAATGGCAGTATGAAATTCACACATAACAATATTAACCCTAAATGTAAATGGACTAAATGCACCAATCAAAAGACACAGACTGGCAAATTGGATAAAAATCCAAAACCCATCAGTGTGCTGTATCCAGGAAACCCATCTCACATGCAAGGATACACAAAGGCTCAAAATAAAGGGATGGAGGAAGATTTACCAAGCAAATGGAGAGCAAAAAAAAGCAGGAGTTGCGATTCTCATCTCTGATAAAATAGACTTTAAAGCAACAAAGATCAAAAGAGACAAAGAAGGCCATTACATAATGGTAAAAGGATCGATACAACAAGAAGAGCTAACGATCCTAAACATATATGGACCCAATGCAGGAGCACCCAGGTACATAAGGCAAGTTCTTAATGATTTACAAAGAGACTTAGACTCCCACACAATAATAATAGTGGGAGACTTTAACACTCCACTGTCAATATTAGACAGCTCAACCAGACAGAAAATCAACAAGGATATCCAGGGCTTGAACTCAGACCTGGAGCAAGCAAACCTGATAGACATTTACAGAACTCTCCACCCCAAATCCACAGAATATACATTCTTCTCAGCACCACATCACACCTACTCTAAAATTGACCACATAATTGGAAGTAAAGCACTGCTCAACAAATGGAAAACAACTGAAATCATAACAAACAGCCTCTCAGACCATAGTGCAATCAAGTTAGAACTCAGAATACAGAAACCAACCCAGAACCACACAGCTTCATGGAAACTGAACAACTGGCTCTTGAATGTTGACTGGGTAAACAAGGAAATGAAGGCAGAAATAAAGAAGTCCTTCAAAACCAATGAGAACGACGACACAACATGCCAGAACCTCTGGGACACATTTAAAGCAGTCTCTAGAGGAAAGTATATAGCAATAAGTGCCCATATGAGGAGAATGGGGAGATCCAAAATTGACACCCTATCATCAAAATTGAAAGAGCTAGAGGAGCAAGATCAAAAAAACTCAAAACCCAGCAGAAGACAAGAAATAACTAAGATCAGAGCTGAACTGAAGGAGATTGAGACACGAAAAACCCTTCAAAAAATCAATAAATCCAAGAGCTGGTTTTTTGAAAAGATTAACAAAATAGACAGACCACTAGCCAGATTGATTAAAAAGAAAAGAGAGAACAACCAAATAGATGCAATAAAAAATGATAAAGGGGAAATCATCAGAGATTCCACAGAAATTCAAACCATCATCAGAGAATATTACAAACAACTCTATGCACATAAACTAGTAAACCTGGAAGAAATGGATAAATTCCTGGACTCCTGCATCCTCCCAAGCCTAAACCAGGAGGAAGCTGAAACTATGAATAGACCAATAACAAGGTCAGAAGTCGAGGCAGCAATTAAGAGCCTACCACACAGAAAAAGCCCAGGTCCAGACGGGTTCACAGCCGAATTCTACCAGACACACAAAGAGGAGCTGGTACCATTCCTTCTAAAACTATTTCAAACAATCCAAAAAGAGGGAATCCTTCCCAAATCATTTTATGAGACCAACATCATTCTGATACCAAAACCCAGCAGAGACCCAACAAGAAAAGAAAACTTCAGGCCAATATCCATGATGAACATAGATGCAAAAATCTTCAATAAAATATTGGCAAGCCTAATGTAACAGCAAATCAAAAAACTTATTCACCATGATCAAGTAGGATTCATCCCGGGGATGCAAGCCTGGTTCAACATACGCAAGTCTATAAACGTAATTCACCACATAAACAACCAAAAACAAAAACCACATGATTATCTCAATTGACGCAGAGAAGGCATTTGACAAAATTCAACAGCCCTTTATGCTAAAAACCCTCAACAAACTCGGTATCGATGGAACGTATCTCAAAGTAATAAAAGCTATTTATGACAAACCAACAGCCAATATCATACTGAATGGGCAAAAACTGGAAGCATTCCCTTTCAAATCTGGAACTAGACAAGGATGCCCTCTTTCACCACTCCTATTCAATATAGTTCTGGAAGTTCTAGCCAGAGCAATCAGGCAAGAAAAAGAAATAAAGGGTATTCAAATAGAAAAGGAGGAAGCCAAATTGTCTCTATTTGCAGATGACATGATAGTAGACCTAGAAGACCCCATCGCCTCAGCCCAAAAACTCCTGAAACTGATAAGCAACTTCAGCAAAGTCTCAGGATATAAAATCAATGTGCAAAAATCACAAGCATTCGTCTACACCAATAACAGACTTAAAGAAAGCCAAATCAAGAACGAACTGCCATTCACAATTGCTACAAAAAGAATAAAATACCTTGGAATACAACTCACAAGGAATGTAAGGGACCTCTTCAAGGAGAACAACAAACCACTGCTCAATGAAATCAGAGAGGACACAAACAGATGGAGCAACATTCCGTGTTCATGGTTAGGAAGAATTAACATCGTGAAAATGGCTATACTGCCCAACGTAATTTACAGAATCAACGCTATCCCCATCAAGCTACCATTGACTTTCTTCACAGAACTGGAAAGAACCACCATGAACTTCATATGGAACCAAAGGAGAGCCCACATAGCCAAGTCAATTCTAAGCAAAAAGAACACAGCGGGGGGCATCACACTACCGGATTTCAAACTATACTACAAGGCTACAGTAATCAAAACAGCATGGTACTGGTACCAAAACAGAGATATAGACCAATGGAACAAAACAGAGGCACCGGAGGCAACACAACATATCTACAACTACACAATCTTTGATAAACCTGACAAAACCAGCAAGGGGGAAAGGATTCCCTGTTTAACAAATGGTGTTGGGAAAACTGGCTAGCCATGTGCAGAAAGCAGAAACTGGACCCCTTCCTGACACCTTACACTAAAATTAACTCCAGATGGATTAAAGGCTTAAACATAAGACCTGGCACCATAAAAACCCTAGAAGGAAATCTAGGCAAAACTATCCAGGACATAGGAATAGGAAAGGACTTCATGAACAAAACACCAAAAGCATTGGCAACAAAAGCCAAAATAGACAAATGGGACCTAATGAAACTCCACAGCTTCTGCACGGCAAAAGAAACAGTCACTAGAGTGGATCGGCCACCAACAGAATGGGAAAAAATTTTTGCAGTTTACCCATCTGAAAAAGGGCTGATATCCAGAATTTACAAAGAACTCAAACAGATTTACAGGAAAAAAACAAACAAGCCCATTCAAAAGTGGGCAAAGGATATGAACAGACACTTTACAAAAGAAGACATATATGAGGCCAACAATCATATGAAAAAATGCTCATCGTCACTGGTCATCAGAGAGATGCAAATCAAAACCACATTGAGATACCATCTCACGCCAGTTAGAATGGCGATCATTAAAAAATCTGGAGACAACAGATGCTGGAGAGGATGTGGAGAAATAGGAACACTTTTACACTGTTGGTGGGCATGTAAATTAGTTCAACCATTGTGGAAGACAGTGTGGTGATTCCTCAAGGCCTTAGAAATAGAAATTCCATTTGACCCAGCAATCCCATTAGTGGGTATATATCCAAAAGACTATAAATCGTTCTACTATAAGGACACATGTACACGAATGTTCATTGCAGCACTGTTTACAATAGCAAAGACCTGGAATCAACCCAAATGCCCATTGATAATAGACTGGATTGGAAAAATGTGGCACATATACACCATGGAATATTATGCAGCAATCAGAAATGATGAGTTTGTGTCGTTTGTAGGGACATGGATGAATCTGGAGAACGTCATCCTCAGCAAACTGACACAAGAACAGAAAATGAAACACCGCATATTCTCACTCATAGGCGGGTGATGAAAAATGAGAACACATGGACACAGAAAGGGGAGTACTAAACACTGGGGTCTATTGGGGGGAAAAGGGGAGGGCCAGTGGGAGGGGGAGGTGGGGAGGGATAGCCTGGGGAGAAATGCCAAATGTGGGTGAAGGGGAGAAGGAAAGAAAATCACACTGCCATGTGTGTTCCTACGCAACTGTCTTGCATGCTCTGCTCATGTACCCCAAAACCTAAAATCCAATAAAAAATTTAAAAAAATAATAATAAAATAAAATAACTCTGTCCATTGGTGTTTGCTTTAAATCACTCCCAGCCAATGCATTTTGCCTTAATCTAATTTGACTTTGATGAACATGCTTGGTATTATAAACTTAGCTGTTCAGACTACAGTAAATTAGCTAAGGCTGAACTATTGACCTCATGATAAAAATGTAATCACAGGAAAGGTGCCTAGGAAGCTCATAAACCCCTATAAGCTTTCTCACAGCCTTATGATAGTCTCTAGGCTCGTAACCTCGAGGAAATACATTTTTTTCAGCCTCAAATGATCTAAAAAGAATTATATTCATATTTTTTAACGGAGAAAAAAAAATCAAGTTAAAATTTCTTCTTTTTCTGTTAACTTTCTTTGCCTTCCTTCTTTTCCCTTTCCATCTCCCTCCCACTTTTGGAAAGTTAACTGCTAATTTGACTATGGTTTTCTGAACACAGAAATCAATGCAATATGCTCTACTGGCAGATAGAGAGTTCAGTGGTTCTCAAATTTTGGAATTAGGTTTAACAATCTGCTTGGTAAAACACAGATTACTGAGCCCTGCCCCTAGAGTTTCTAGTTCCGTAGGGAGCCTGAGAACTGCATTTTATTTATTTATTTATTTATTTATTTATTTATTTATTTATTTATTTATTTTTGAGACCGAGTTTCCCTCTTGTTACCCAGGCGGGAGTGCAATGGCGCAATCTCGGCTCACCGCAACCTCCGCCTCCTGGGTTCAGGCAATTCTCCTGCCTCAGCCTCCTGAGTAGCTGGGATTACAGGCACGCGCCACCATGCCCAGCTAATTTGTTTGTATTTTTAGTAGAGACGGGCTTTCACCATGTTGACCAGGATGGTCTCTATCTCTTGACCTCGTGATCCACCCGTCTCGGCCTCCCAAAGTGCTGGGATTACAGGCGTGAGCCACCGCGCCCGGCCAAGAGAACTGCATTTTTAACAAGCTCCCAGGGGATGCTGACGCTGCTGGTACAGCACTGTACCTGTGAAGTGCTTCCTAGCTCTAGGTAGGTGCTCAGAATACTCTCTCCTTTGCATGGTACTTGAGAAACTGATTCCTTTCCCTCCCACCTCATTACTTCCTAGAGTCAATGAGAATCCAGGCCTGTATTGAAATCCCAGAGCCCTCCCAATTAGTCATGTGCCTCAGGAAACTCTCTGACCTCCAGGGAATCTTGTGGAAATTAAATAAGAACCTGTTAAGTAAATGGCTACCAAGGTGCCTCATTGCAAATCCAGAAGTCCACTGGTTACTAACACAATGCCAATAGGAATCAGACAAACAGCCTAAACAAGAGCATTTCCCATTGCTATGGGAGTTATGTGTGCATCACTTGAACACCTGAGCAAGCCCTGAAACACCTCATCTATAGTTTGAAATGTGAGGGTCTTCAGTTTTTTACCTCTGGATGTGTTATCTCCCCTTGATTTGCTTACATATGTCATTGTAATATCATTTCCCCACATGGTTGCAATTTTCCTAATAATCTGCAATTTTACACATTACTTATATTTCCATATAAGTATTATTTGTTGTTCAAATATTTCCTCCTATTATTACAATTTTAGTGATAAACACCAATGTTACAAATTACTTAATCAAATTAAATAATCATGAATCAGAAAGTAAATAAATCAGAATTAGAACCATGGTTCTAATTGTATAATTCTTTGTTAAGCCCTGGACTTATTTTGGGAAACTGTGGAAAGATACAGATACTTTGCCCAGGTAAATGCACATAATTTGTTGGGGAAGCAGAGATCTCCTGAGGGATCTAGTTTCCAAATTGAAAACCTCATGCTCTAGGTTCTTCATATTGCTTGCTTCCTAATGAGTGAGCCATCTTACAATCCTACTATATGAAGCGCTATTTCCAAGATTTAAGAAACATGGGGTAGGCCCCTACTGACCTGACATGGAACTTGGCATCGATATTAGTTTCAATTGTTGGGGTGAATTCCCACAAACTAAGTGGTTTAAAAGCAACACAAACTTATTATTTTACAGCTCTGAATGTCAAAGTCCTAAGATCAGGGTGTATGCATTCCTTCTGCAGACTCTAGAGGGGGAGAAGCTGTTCCTTGCCATTTCCAGCTTCTGGGACCCACTTGCATTGTTTGACACAGGGCACCTGCCTCCATCTTCATGGCCAATAGCCTAGCACCTTCCAGTCTCTCTGTTTTTATCTTCATATCTCTAACCAGCCTGCCTCCTTTCCCTTACTAGGTCCGCAATGATTACACTCGGCCCACCTGCATAATTCCAGGTTAATCTTCCCATCTCAATATCTTTAATTTAATCATACCTGCAAAATTTCTTTTGCATTTAAGGTAACATATTTGCAAGTTGTAGGAATTAAGACATAGACATCTTTTGGATGCTGAGGACATGTTATTCTATCAGCCACAATATCCATATTATAATCTCTCTAACACATACTGATTTTTGGTTGATTATCGTTACTTTCTATGTTAGTCAAATAAAAATAGTACTAACTGTAAATGCCAGTTAAGCATTTTTAACTTACCTTGAGTCCTTGGCAGGACATAGTGATATCAATAGCCATTCCATAGACTATGAAAAACTTTTGAAATTAGATACTTATACCCATAGGATATCACTGTTCTTTATTGTCGCTTTTAGTCCTCTAATGTAAAATCTATACTCTATGACAACCTGGTCAAATTATCTTACATTTTGAGACTAACCAACAAAATATTTTTTTTAAAAAAAGAAAAATTAGCAGGCAGCTTGATTTAAAAGTACATGTAGCCAGTCATGATGATGCTACCTGTAGTCCCATCCAGTTGAGAGGCTGAGGCTAGAGAATCACATGAGCCTAGGAACTTGAGTCCAGCCTAGGCAACATAGGGAGCCTCTTTCATTAAAAAAAAGAAGAAGAAGAAGAAGAGAAGAAAGTACAAGATATAATTAATTAAAACTTTTTGTACTTAAGTGAAAAAAAATAGGAAAATGCAATAAGAAAGACATGATTTTACAGAAATATTGTCAAAAGTAAAGTGTTGTGGCTTTTGTTCTTGACCACATTCTCCCTATGAGTTTTTAAGATAAGGCAATTTTAAATTGCATTAACAGTAGCATAATATTTAGAAAAGGAAATAACATTGATTCTTACAAAAACCATAGTTTTTAAAGTATCCATGTGCCAGGTACCATTCTAGACAATGGAGATGTGCTCCACTTTGTGCTATTGCTATGTCATTTAAAAAAATATATAGGTTTATATAACCTGGAGGGAATAATCACATTATAATTATAGGAAAAGAACGAACTTTTAAAGTCAAACAAAATCACTGTGCAATAATTTCTCTGAGTTATTATATCTGCTTACACAAATATATTAGCAAAAAATTCATTTAGAGTAGTTTGTTCTCTGAACAGAGAAATCAATGCAATATGCTCTACTGGCAGATAGGGAGGTCAGTGGTTCTTAAATTTTGGAATTAGGTTTAATTATCTGCTTGTTAAAACACAGATTACTGAGCCCTGGCCCATTAAGGCTATGAGCCATCTGCTTTTCAAATGTTCAAACATCACCATCAGCAACATTTAAAAATAGTTTATTTTTATTTTAATTTTTTTACATTCTGCCTAAACATCTCTCACTCTGAACTATAATCATTTCTAGAATTCATATTCTGTTATTTTAAAATAAACGTTTAGTATACTGCTATTTTAAACTGTAATGAGTGTTATATTATTTAAGAGATGTTTTAAAAATTCATTTCTAAACCAATCCATATGCACGTGATACTCTAAATTGACTCAAACTTTTCCACAAATCAAGTTCAAATATTCTTAATATTCTGGATTGATAAATAAGTAGGCAGATGCTATCTGAGTTTAAAGTTTTATAACAAAGAAATAATTAATTCTTATCCTTCAGCAAAGTAAGCATGAGAGAAGATGAGAAAAGCTAAGTAGTGACAGGTCACAAAAGTGCATCAGAGATGAAATCAGTCCCTGTTCACTATGATCACTTTATGCTGGCATCTGCGGAAATGTATATCATCATATTATTCTATCTCCTTAGCAGGTAATTAGCCTACATCACTTGCAGAGTCTTTCTCCTCCCAACCTTAAAGCATTTTGTTCCAATTCTTTCATTACTGCAATACCTCTCAAGGGAGCTTGGAAAAATACTCCAAGGCTGTACTCCCAAGTCATACTGGCACAAAAATAATTATCCCAGGATTTCTCAGACCCTTTTTGCTCAGATCTGCCACAGGCAACTCCTGCCCACACTGTATATATCATGTTGGATGCAGGGGCACTTGGGATCTTGCTGTTGCCCAAGAATTTACTTGAACTTCTCTTCAAAACCTCCATCCTCTAATTAGGGTTTCTATAATTCTTCTTTTTCCTGGCATTTGGCCTGAGATTTCAGCCAGGGCACAGAACACCCCTCTGTGGAAATCACACCAACATCTAACTCTATTGTATCTATCCCCTTACAGTCTGGCAAACTTGAATGTTATCTGCAGAGACAGAAAACACTGGCTCTGACTGACTTCCCAGCTTAAGTTTTTGAAGCTCAGAAACTAAATACTGACTTTTTTTCTCTGTTCTGCTATAATTAATAAGCCTACCTGGAGGTAATGGATACTTCTTGCCCTAGCTGGTTGAGGGGGTGCTGAGGATGGAAGAAAAGGGGGTGAGGGAGTAATTCCTGGGATAACTGGTAGAGAAACATAAGTGTGTAGTCTTATTCTCAAATTCATATAGACAAGGAAAGGGCAAATATAAGAGTGAATATTTACAGGAGAAGCTCTTTAAATGATGTGGAATTCTTGCAATTAGGTGAATTGTGAAGTGAAAATGTCTCTACTTAAGAAAGATAGTATTAGAGGGCAAAAACATTCAGTTAGAGTAAAAACTAACCTGCACAGCTATGAGATAGAAATATGAAAATTAGCCAGATATTTTGTGTATGTGTAATTTTATTTAATTTTTTTGATGTAGGTTAAATTTTAGATTTTTAAAATATGAGGAATGAAATGTGCTGAGGCAGAAAATAATTTACACTTTTACAGCTTGTTCCTTTCTAGTCACATGGTGGTTGAAAGTTTATACCTCAAGAAAAAATGCACAAAAATAATTAAAAATGGCTAACTCATTCTCATCACCCTCTCTTTATTGAAGACCTTCAATTCTAGACCTCAGATGCTGCCAAATATTATGAAAGAAACTTCTCAATCTCTCTTTTCAATAAATTTATACTTTTGAATTGTTATTGAATAACACTGTTTTTGCTAGACAATTGTATTTTTCAAAGCACAATGTAAATATAATTCTAGATGGTAATAGGAAAATAATTCAGGCACCACCCCATGAGGGTGTTGTATTCTCCTGGTGTAAGTAATTGATTAATTCTGTTGAGAATTAAACTCTATGAGGCGAGCTGTATATTAACAAGGCAGGATTCATACAGTAGTCCCTCTTGAGGCCCAGTTTTGCTTTCTGAGGTTTCAGTAAGTTGCAGTCAACCGTAGTCTGAAAATCTTAAAGAAAAATTTCAGAAATAAACAATCCACACGTTTTTAACTTGTGTGTGATTCTAAGTAGGATGATGAAATCTCATGCTGTCCCACTCTGTCCTGCTCTGGACGTGAATCGTCCCTTTGTTCAGCATCTTCACGCTGTAGAAACCACCCACCTGTTAGTCACTTAGTTGCCCTGTGGGTTATCAGATCAACTGTGGTGGTATCTGAGTGACTGGCTTCAGGTGATCCTTAATTTACTTAAAAAAGTTCAAAGCACAAGAGTAGTGATACTGACAATTCAGACGTGTCAAAAAGAAGTCATAAAATATCTTTTAAAAGCTGAAAGTTCTCAACTTAATAAGGAAAGAAAAATGTCATATGCTGAGGTTGCTAAAATCTATGGTAAGAGGGAATCTTTCATTCATAACACTGTAAAGAAAGGAAAGAAATTTATGCTAGTTTTGCTGTTGCACCTCAAGCTGCAAATGTTATGGCCACAGCGCATAAGTGTTTGGATAAGATGAAAAAGGCATTAAATTTGCAGGTGAAATGCATGAACAAAAACGTGATGCTTTTGACTGCATGTGTTGCACTAAAAAGCATTGTGCCTATAAGACTTAAGCAAGGGGTTCCCTTAAAATGAGTGAAGCAAGTCATTTACTGAAAGTAAAGGATACTTAGATTTAGGAATAGGATTGGACTGAAAAATATAAAATTACTGGAAAGGTGATATCTGCCAATGAAGACACTGGTATCATATTTCCAGCAGAGCTGAAGAAGCTGATTAAGGGGAAAGGAAGCCATCCAAAGCAAGTTTCCAACTGCAGTGATGAAGATACCCAATAGAACCTACATTCAAGTGCAAAGGAGGCACCAGGAATCACAAAGAAGGACAGATCAACTCTGGTACTTTGTGGAAACACTGTAGGGCATATGATAAAATCAGGTGCAGTGTATAAAGTGCTCTCAAAAACAAAACTTTTTGACCCCTGTTATGGCAAAATAATCAGAAAACATGGGTGACAGCCATCTGGTTTATGAGATGGTTCTACCACTGCTTCATCCCAGGAATGAACAAATACCAGGAAGAGGGAAGGTTGGCATTTAAAGTCTTACTAACAATAGACAATTCACCTGGACATCTGAATCTCTTTCCCTTGAAAATGAAAATGTTAAGATTGCCTTTATAACTCTAAACAACCTAATTACTTCAGCCCCTTAACCAAGGCATCATTTAGTTTGTCAGGGTCACATTCACCCACCTGGTATTTGATCTTAATAGATCAGCAATTGATGCAGACCCTAATCTGGACATAATTTAAGGCTGGAAATCATTCACTATTGCTGATGCAAAAACGTTCATCAAAGTTGCATCTCTTCATTTTCAGTCTGTGCGTGTCTTCACAGGTGAAATATGTTTCTTGTAGGCACCAAATCATTGGATTTTTTTTTAACCCATTTAGCCATTTTGTGTCTTTTGATTGGAGAATTTAATCCATTTACATTCAAAGTTATTATTGATGAATAAGAACTTACTCCTGCCATTCTGCAATTTGTTATTTGTTTTCTGCTATGGTCAATGGAGTTCCACTGTTGTTGCTTGGGCTAAAGTGCAATGCTGCAATCTCCACTCACTGCAACCTCCACCTCCTGGTTTAAGTGATTCTCCTGCCTCAGCTTCCCAAGTAGCTGGGATTGCAGGTGTGCACGACCACACCCAGCTAATTTTTGTATTTTTAGTAGAGACAGGATTTCACCACATTAGCCAGGCTGCTTTCGAACTTCTGACCTCAGGTAATCCCCCCTTCTTGGCCTCCCAAAGTGCTAAGATTATAAGCATGAGTCACCACATGGTCTTCATTCTTTTATTTGCTTCCTTTCTTTCTTTTAGTGAAGGTGGTTGTCTTGTGTTTTAATTTCTTGCTTTTTATTTTTGTGTATCTGTTGTATGTTTTTTATTTGAGGTTACCAGGAGGCTTGCAAATAATATCTTATAATCCATTATATTAAACTAACGAGAACAATGATTTCCTAAGCAAACAAACACAAATAAAACTAAAAAACCTCTACACTTGAACTTTGTCTCCCCACTTTTAATGTTTTATTCTTTCAGTTTATATCTTACTTTACTGTCTATGGCTTGAAAATTCATAGTTGCTATTTTTGATTGGTTCATCATTTATTATTCCTACTCAAGAAATAAGTAGCTTATATACCATAACTGTAGTGCCATAATATTGTATGCTTTTCTGTGTACTTGCTATTACCAGTGAGATTTGTACCTTCAGTTGATTTCTTACTGCTCATTAATGTATTTTTCTTTCAGCTTAAACTCCCTTTAGCATTTCTGGTAGCACAGATCTGGTGTTAATGGATTCCCTCAGTTTTTGTTTGTCTGAGAAACTAAAACTGAGGGAATTTATTTTTTCCTTCATGTTTGACGTGATAGCCACAAGACAAAGTATTTTCCACTCTTCTGCGCCTCTCTGCAAGCAAGGAAGTCTCTCCCCATGGCCACCACAACCCCAGGCTCACAAATAATACTGCATGGCTACCGCTGATGTTCACTCAAGGCTCAAGGGCTCTTCAGTCAGCTCGTGGTGAATGCTGCCAGGGTTGGGACTCTCCACTCAGGGCAGTGGACTCCGTTCTGGGCCAGGACATGTCCAGAAATGTCATCCAGGAGACAAGGCTGGGAATTGGAGGCCCCAAGAGGCTACTTTGTGTTCAAGCTGGTATGTAAGCTACAAAGCAAAGTAGACTTTACTTTTCCCTCTCCTTTTCTCAAGCAGAAGGAGTTCTCACAGCCACCACAGCTGGGAATTGGCTAGGTCACACTTGAAACCAGCCCATCTCTGAGTCTCACTAAGGCCCACAGCAAGTACTGCCTGGTTACCACTGCTCACTGTTCAGGGCTCAAGAGCTCTTTACTGACCAGGTGATGAATCCTGCCAGAACAAGACCCTTCCCTTCAAGGCAGCAGGTTCCCTTCTGGCCCAGGGTGTGTCTAGAAATGTTGTCTGAAAGTTAGGGCTTTGAATGGGGGTCTCAGGATCTTCCCATTGCCCTATCCTACTTTGGCTTAGCTGGTATCCAATTTGCAAGACAAAGTCCTCTTTACTCTGCCTCTCTTCTCTTCAAGTGGAGGGAAGGAGTCTCTCCTGGAGTTGTAAGCTGGGCTGCCTTGGGTTGAGGGAGGGGTGGTGCAAGCACTCCCTTGACTGCCCCAGCTGATGTCTTGTTAGGTCACATGCTTCCCATGTTTACAGGCTCCAAGCCCAGCACCACACCTGGACCTCCCCAGGAATTGCAGTCCTTGTGGCCTAGATTGTCTTTCAAGTTTATTTAGAGTCCCAGAGCACTTTAGCCCATGATAGTGAAGCTTTCTGGAACTCAGATTCCAACTGCTAGAATGGGTGATTCTACTCTGTATAGGGCTAGTGTAAATACTCCCCTATGGGTCCTGGTGTCACTTTCTGCTGTCATGGCAGCACTGAGTTCCAATGCAAAGTCTCACAATCACTGTGCTCTCCCTTCCCCAAATGCAGATTCTCTCTCTACCCCATGTGGTCACTGCCAGGGGATGGCCGATGGGTAGCATCAACAATTTGAGACTTTCTTTCCCACCCATTTCAATGCCTCTTTCAGTGATATAAGTTAAAATCAAGTACTGTGACCACTCACCTGATTTTTGCTTCTTATGAAGGTGCTTTATCATGTAGATAGTTGTTCAATTTGTTGTTCCTGCAGGGATGATGATCAGTGAATGCTTCTATTTGACCATGTTGCTCTATCTCCTCTTCTCATTTTCATTCTTAGTAAGTTACTAGTGAAGAGAATACCGAGACCAACAAGTTTTAGCCTTCAAGTGAAGGTCAATTACACAAACTTTACTGTTCCTTGTGAATGGAAGGGGATAAAATCAGCATTATCATTATAACTGCCACCACTTAAGATACGCTTAGGAAGTTAAACAAATTGGGTCTTCATTACATTGGTTTTGTTTTGTTTTGTCTTTTTGGAATTAGAGGCTCTTACCCCTGTATTTTGCCACTTCCACTCCAGTGAACTATTCCCTCAGTGTGAAGCTTCAAGGAATATCTTTCTAAATTTCTTATGTCCAACTCATTTCTTCTTATGTTTCCCCTTCGACCCTTTCCCAACCAAGCACATTCCCTCTTCCAGGAGTCTGCTAAGTAAGAGTAAATAAATGTTATATATACTATTCATTACTGTATTAACTTGCCAATTGTTTGATTTGGAATTTAGATATGTTTATGATGAATATTATTGAGGAATATAATTTGTTTCATTAATTATGATAATTGCTGTAATATATTGTTTAATAAAATTTGGAAACTCATCCCTTCAGGAATGTCATTCTCCACTAAAATCACAGTTTTTTATGGGAAAATAAATTTATCTTTCATCACTTCTATGGCTATAAAGTCAATTATTATCTAAATAAGTCAATGACCATAAATTTAAGTGTCATTTTTCTAAATTAGTGTGTCCATTGACTAATTTAAGTGAAATGACATTGCACAATATAACCCTGAAATTAGAAAAACAGGCATCTCTGTTTTTGCAAAATGAAGGCTGAAAACAATTTTTATGTTCTGCAGATAAATGCAACAAACTTTTTTTGTTTGTTGTTAGGGTTGGAGTCCTAAATATGAACTAACGTTTAGCTTAATATAAATATATATGATTGCACAAATAAATACTCATAGATATGTATATATACATAGGTTAATATAAGCAGGCATATTTACTTGTTCTGTCAGCGAGTTGGCAGGGCCTAGAAGCAACAAAATACCAGTAACAACCCAATCCTTGGATTCTTCTATTCTCCAATAAAAAGAAATAGGAATGGCTGATGGTCAGACTGCGGCAAGTAGGAAGCAAGGTGAGCCTAGAATATGTCATAGTGCCAGAAAGTAAGTCTGAAAACCTCAGAAGGGCACTGATTTATTGAACTGTCTTATAATCATTTATTAACTGCTCACCTTCTGAAATCATGTTCATACTGCAGTAATTAAATAGATTCATACGATTTTTTTGGGGGAGGGACTTTTTTAAAATAAACTTTTTATTTTAGGACACTTTTATATTTACAGAAAAATTGGGCCATATAGAGAGCACCCATATATATGTCCAACACCCGGTTTTCTCTACTAACACCTTAAATTAGTGTGATATATTTGTTACAATGAATGAGAAATATTAATACATTATTATTAACCAAGGTTCTTATTTTTATTCAATTTTCCTTGTTTTTTAATCTAATGTCCTTTTCTGTTGCAGGATGCTATTCAGGATGTCTTATTAGATTTAGTTATTATTTTTCATTTTTACTGACCTTGGTGGTTTTCAGGAATGCTGGTCAGGTATTTTGTAGAATATTTTCAATTAGGATTTGTCTGGTGTTTTCTCACAATAAGACTGGGGTTATCTATGGGTTATGCATACAGTCTTTTTTTAGCCCAGCGTCAATAAGTAATATTTTCTATAAAGTATGTGAGAAACCTGATTTATTACTATGTTCTTTTATATAATATATATATATAGAACTTTCCCATTTTCTGGAAAAACAGTTGATGTCTTTTAATGCAAACTCTATTTGATATAAACATCTTTTTATGCTTTCATATAACACACAATTAGATCATAATAGCTTCAAATAATGTTCTCATTTTTTATTTAAATAGGCTACAAAGGTAAGAAAATAGAAAACTCGGATACTTAGATGTTGGTAAAAATATTTGACCATTTATAGACTCTCATTATAAGCATAATTGTTTGGCTTCTTATTAACCCCAAAATATTTGCCTAATGCAAATTTATGAAAATTGGTTTCATCATTATCTTTGATGTAAGCCAATTAGATCACATTTCTCCGTTATTGGGTTTCTGTGGTAACATCAAAATAGAATTGCCTTTTTGTTTACTAAACTCAGTCCCACATGAATTTGTTCATTATACTGTTGCATTTTTGACATAAGCTTTCATGTATCATCTTTAATATTTTTAGCTTTCTGAACAAGAATACAATATATGGTTTGAATACTGCAACTCTTAATATATTGAGAATTTAATTTTTCACAATTTTTAAAACCTATGTCTGTAGAAAATGACATATTTTTGTCTCAGATATCCACTTAATGGTACTTGCAATGAATAGCACAAAGTAGAGTCATAGTGAAAAAGATAGCACATGAGCTCCCTGATTATTTGCATTCCCAATCTCTGTTAGCATAACATTATTATACAGCCTGCCCTTCACTGGTATGTGTCCTGTGTTCTCATCCATCATGCACACTGTGGCTGATGAAATCTCTTGGCTGCTCCTCCCATTCCAGCCTAATTTACAAACAGAGTGAAAGAGGCAAAATATCTGTCAATTCTAAGAGATCCACGTTGTGCATCATACTAGAAGTCCCAAGAAGTACAACTGATTGATAGATGACCCTCTGGGTATCCATCTGTAAAGATTCATTCTGGTGATTTTTCCTGTATTTTAAGAATTTAGTTACCCTCTAGGGAATTTAAATTTTACTTCTAACCACAATTAATCTAATTTCCCTTTTAAAAAGTAAGATAACAACACTTAATTTCAGGCAATTTTGGCCTTCTTTCTCCTGGCATTTCCTTGGATATTAGGTCTAAGTTCTTCAGAGTGTGCTAAAGTTATTTGAGGAAAGATAGTGTTGGGTTACCAGCCATGCAACTATCTCAGTCATTGTTTTATCTGTATCCCAAAGATGCATGCAGTTAGCCACTGAAATGCTGCTCATTCCCAGCCTCTTGGCCTCTTGAAGCCCAATGGCTTTCTCACTAATTTCCTGCTGAAATTGGAGTTGTAGTATTCATTCTGTTTCTGAAATATTCTTATCACTTCTCACATATCTCTCCTTTGCTAAGGTCAGAGAAATTCTTCTCCAGATGGAAGTTCCATTCTTTTTGAGCTCCTCCTGTCTACATTTGCCTATGGACATTACTTATTTTAAAAATGAAAATTGGAAAGTCACCTTTCCTCCATTTGTTTGTTTTTTTTTTGTCCTGGCAACTTGGATTTTGGTAGGAATTCCATTTCTCATATTTTCCTCCTGTCCCTCATCTTCACACTGCTTAAGGGAGCATTTGGGGAAACGAATCAGTATTTCTTACTCTTGCTGTCCCCTCCCCTGAAGAATTGCACAGTAACCCCTTTTTGACTGAAGAGCCTGGGTCCCCAAAAAGAAGCATCGTATATTACTTGGGCAATTATAGAGTAGAAATTTCCTATTCTCCTCACAGAGACCTATGGCCATTTACTTAGGGGAAACAAACACCCAAAGCTTTTTAGGACTGTTGAATCAAAGGCTGATTTTAATGTACTGAGAACTACAATAAATCATGGCCCATGTGTTGAAATAGGAATAAATAATAATCAGCAGCTACAGTAATTACTGGCCTTCCAGTGGCTTAGATGGGTTCACAGACATACTCTGTGGTCATTTTCTGCTTTCCTTACCTACAGAGTAAAATCAATAGTAGCAGGAAAATACAAATAACAGCCCTTGAATTCTGTTTCCTCAGCCTAAGATAGACATCAAAATTAAAAAATAATTTTATATCCCTGGAGGAATGACAGAGGTTTGTACCACCCTCAGAGAGTAAAAGGTTGCAGGGGTAGAAGTCTCCATCATATCCCCAAATAATTTATCAGTTTGGTGCCTGCATAAAGTAGAGGGATCATAGTGGATGACAGTAGCTCCCTGGAAACTTAGTTTTATCCTACAGAATGATCCAAAAAATGTCAAATATGTTGGAACCCTTGCTTCCATATGTTACATTAACTTTAGAAGGGAGAAGACAAATTCTACAAAGGTTCAAGGGCCTGACATATCAGTGATGTTTTTAGAGATTCAGAAGCCCAGTTGTAAGGAATGTCGTATTGGGATATTCTCTCCAAAGTAAAGGACAAGTTATTGTTTCTTGTACTGTCTTACCACTAAGAAAATAGTAAAGTATGTGGGAAGTCTCCCAGGTTTGGGGAGCAATTTCACAATTTCATACTTGCTTTGACACATTTATCAGGTGGAACAAAAGACGTTTGGGTCTTTTATGGGTCCTAGAGAATAAAAGGGTTTTGCAGCAGATGTAGGCCAAAGTCTGAGCAGCCATGAAGCTGGTATCATATCCACAATATCTCAGGATTCAAGATAAATCTTTAATGCCTGAAGTTTTCAATTTAACAATATATTTTGGAGATCTTTCCAAAGTAATATACAGAAGTTGCTTAATTTTTATTGTAGTTCCGGTACATGCATCATAACTTAAATAGCCACTATTAATGCACTCTTGGATTGTGTCCAACATTGTGCTATTACACATCACACTCAAATTAATGACCTTGTAAATATTTCTTCCTTTATAAATACAGATGCATTTGTTGAATACATTCCCAGAAATGAGAATGTTGGGTCAAAGACACATGGTATTATAATGTTGATAGATATTGCTAAACTGACTTATATAGATTTATGTAATTTTATGTTCCCACCAGTAATATATGAGACCATCAGATTCCTCACTTTCTTACCAACTGTTGTGAAACATGAATTTTTACCAATCTGATAAGTGTAATTTCAGTAAGTATTTCTCTTATAATAAATAAAGTTGAACTTTTTTTACAACTAGGAATTATTTTGTCTATGTTCATGCCTTTTGCCCATTTTTCTAGTGTTACTTATCTTTACTAAACAAGACCTAAGAGATTTTTATTTAAGAAATGACCCCTTATCTGTGATGTTAACTTCAGATATTAGCCCCAGTTTTTCATTTGTCATTTGACTTCATTTCTGTCATAGTTATCATTTGGTTGTGTTGCTCTAGCGAGGTTAATGAGCCACTCAAAAAGCTGCTAGTCTTAAGTGGGGGTCAGAGCCAAGAGAAGGCTCTGCAACAAATCTAGGCTTCTATGCAAGCTGCTCTGCCAGCAGATCTGTGTCTTATGATCCAGCACAGCCAATGGGACTTGAAGTGTCAGGGGTATGTAGGGATGCTGTTTGGAGCCTTTGGGACTCTCTTCAAGATGGCGGGGTAGGAGCAGCTCTGGGTTGTGAAGGCTTAGAGGGTGAGCTCAAGCAGCATTTTCAGACGGATGTTTGTTGCCCAAAGAACAGGGGGATTCCCAGGTGGAGGAGAGACACAGAGTGCTGCTGCCTGTTTTGGCTGGCACTGCCTTTGAGGCTGGCACAGCAGCGCAGTGGGCACTCTGCACAAGGCACACTGGTCTGGATGCCCTGTTAAACCGGCAATCTGAGATTTGGGAGGGCAGATTAGCATATCCATCTGATTGAATGGGACTTGGACAGTGACCCAGACCAGTAGATTTCCAGGAGGCAACATTTGAGCTGGCGCAGTGGGTCGCTGCACAGGAAATTGCACGGATCCCGGTCCCCAATCAGCAGGCGACTGAAATACCTGGGAGAGAGTCAACCTTTCAACTTAGGAAAGGTAAAAAGAGGGGCTCTGAGGTGGTGAGCCAGGTGACCAGGCTTGGCAGGTCCCACCCCCATAGGGACAAGCAGGGTGGTGATTCCATGTGGGGTTGGGGTTGAGAGTTTCACTGCAGATGCAACTGAGCCCCGACAGCGCAGCTCGGTGGGGGAGGGGCGTCCCCCATTGCCTAGGCAATTCGCCCCTACAGAAGTATACTCCCATTGCTGTCGCAGCCTGCCATTGTCGAGGCAACCCGCCATAACAGAGCCAATACAGACGCAACAGAGCGGAGCACATGACAGCAGGGCGGAGCCAGCAGCAACAGGGCAAAGCCCAAGGCAACAGAGCAGAGCCTGCCACAGTAGGGCAGAGCCAAAGCCCACAGGGCAGAGCCTCGGCAGGCAAATAGTGACTAGACTGCCCCCTAGCTGGGCAGGAAAGTGCAATGGATACTCATAAAGAAAGCCCTAACGCCCAGAGACAGAGCATCTGAGGAAAAAATAAAAGGGTTTTATGAATTCTGCTGCAGCAGACTTAAAAGTATCTGCCGAACAGTCCTCAATGAACAACAGAGCTCACAGCTCAGCACTCGAGCTCCTATTAAGTACAGACCATCTCCTCAAGCAGCTCCCTGACCCCTGAATATCCAAAGAGTCACCTCAAAAAGGACTAATCAGACTAATATTTGGTGGGCCTGGAGTGGACCTCAGCAGTCGTAAAGCAGAAGGGTTAGACTGTTAGAAGGAAAACTAAGCAACAGAAATACTTCACCATCAACAATCTGGGCATCCACTCAGAGAACCAACTGAAAAGTCAGCAACTACTCAGACCACAGGAGAATAAACCCACAAAGATGGGAAGAAACCAGCGCAAAAAGGAGGGAAACACCTGAACCCAGAACACCTCACCTCCTACAAAGGACCAAAACTACTCGCCAGCAAGGGAACAAAGCTGGATAAAGAATGAGGGTGATGAAATGACGGAATCAGACTTCAGAAGGTGGATAATGAGAAACTTCTGTGAGCTAAAAGAACATGTTCTAAACCAATGCTAAAAAACTAACAACCTTGAAAAAAGAATTGAAAAAAGATTCGAGGAAATGATAACAAGAATGGGCAACTTAGAGAGGAATATAAATGAATTGAAGGAGCTGAAAAATAAAACACGAGAACTTCCTGAAGCATGCACAAGCTTCAACAGCCGAATTGACCAAGCAGAAGAAAGGATATCAGAAGTCAAAGATCAACTCAATGAAATAAAATGAGAAACCAAGATTAGAGAAAAAAGCACAAAAAGAAATGAACAAAGTCTCCAAGAAATGTGGGATTATGTGAAGAGACCTAACCTACATATGATAGGTGTACCAGAATGTGATGAAGAGAATGAATCCAAGCTGGAAAATACTCTTCAAGATATTATCCAGAAAAATTTCCCCAACCTAGCAAGGCAGGCCAATACTCAAGTCCAGGAAATACAGAGAACACCATAAAGATATTCCGCAAGAAGAGCAACCCCAAGGCACATAATCGTCAGATTCACCAGGGTTGAAATGAAGGAGAAAATACTAAGGGCAGCCAGAGAAAAAGGTCAGGTCATCCACAAAGGGAAGCCCATCAGACTCACAGCAGACCTCTCGGCAGAAACTCTACAAGCCAGAAGAGAGTGGGGACCAATATTCAACATTCTTAAAGAAAAGAAATTTCAACCCAGAATTTCATATCCAGCCAAACTGAGTTTCATAAGTGAAGGAAAATTAAAATCCTTTGCGAACAAGCAAGTACTCAGAGATTTTGTCACCACCAGGCCTGCTTTACAAGAGCTCCTGAAAGAGGCACTACACATAGAAAGGAACAACCAGTACCAGCCATTCCCAAAACATACCAAATGCTAAAGAGCATCAGAAAAAAGAAGAACCTGCACCAACAAATGGGCAGAACAGCCAGCTAGCATCAAAATGGCAGTATCAAATTCACACATAACAATATTAACCCTGAATGTAAATGGGCTAAATGCACCAATAAAAAGACACAGACTGGCAAATTGGATAAAAAGCCAAAACCCATCGGTGTGCTATATCCAGGAAACCCATCTCACATGCAAGGATACACAAAGGCTCAAAATAAAGGGATGGAGGAAGATTTACCAAGCAAATGGAGAGCAGAAAAAAGCAGGAGTTGCAATTCTCATCTCTGATAAAATAGACTTTAAAGCAACAAAGATCAAAAGAGACAAAGAAGGCGATTACATAATGGTAAAAGGATCGTTACAACAAGAAGAGCTAACGATCCTAAATATATATGGACCCAATACAGGAGCACCCAGATATATAAGGCAAGTTCTTAACAATCTACAAAGGGACTTAGACTCCCACACAATAATAATGGGAGACTTTAACACTCCACTGTCAATATTAGACAGATCTATCAGACAAAAAATTAACAAGGAAATCCAGGACTTGAACTCAGACCTGTAACAAGCAAACCTGATAGACATTTAAAGAACTCTCCATCCCAAATCCACAGAATATACATTCTTCTCAGCACCACATCACACCTACTCTAAAATTGACCACATAATTGGAAGTAAAGCACTCCTCAGCAAATGCAAAGCAACTGACATAATAACAAACAGTCTCTCAGACCATAGTGCAATCAAGTTAGAACTCAGAATTCAGAAACTAACTCAGAACTGCACAGCTTCATGGAAACTGAACAACTGGCTCTTGAATGTTGAATGGATAAACAATGAAATGAAGGCAGAAATAAAGAAGTTCTTCAAAACCAACGAGAACGAAGTCACAACATACCAGAATCTCTGGGACTCATTTAAAGCAGTCTTCAGGGGAAAATATATAGCAATAAGTGCCCATATGAGAAGAGTGGAGAGATACAAAACTGACACCCTATCATCAAAATTGAAAGAGCTAGAGGAGCAAGATCAAAAAAACTCAAAACCCAGCAGAAGGCAAGAAATAACTAAGATCAGAGCTGAACTGAAGGAGATTGAGACACGAAAAACCCTTCAAAAAATCAATAAATCCAAGAGCTGGTTTTTTGAAAAGATCAACAAAATAGACAGACCACTAGCCAGACTGATAAAAAAGAAAAGAGAGAACAACCAAATAGATGCAATAAAAAACAATAAAGGGGAAATCACCACAGATTCCACAGAAATTCAAACCATCATCAGAGAATATTACAAACAACTCTATGCACATAAACTAGTAAACCTAGAAGAAATGGGTAAATTCCTGGACACCTGTGTACTCCCAAGCCTAAACCAGGAGGAAGCTGAAACTATGAATAGACCAATAAGAAGGTCTGAAGTCGAGGCAGCAATTAAGAGCCTATCACACAAAAAAAGCCCAGGTCCAGATGGGTTCACAGCCGAATTCTACTAGACACACAAAGAGGAGCTGGTACCATTCCTTCTGAAACTATTCCAAATAATCCAAAAAGAGGGAATCCTTCCCAAATCATTTTATGAGACCAACATCATTCTGATACCAAAACCCGGCAGAGACTCAACAAGAAAAAAAAACTTCAGTCCAATATCCATGATGAACATAGACACAAAAATGTTCAATAAAATACTGGCAAGCCGATTGCAACAGCACATCAAAAAACTTATCCATCATGATCAATAGGATTCATCCCGGGGATGCAAGCCTGGTTCAACATACACAAGTCTATAAACATAATTCACCACATAAACAGAACCAAAAACAAAAACCACATGATTATCTCAATTGACACAGAGAAGGCCTTTGACAAAATTCAACAGCCCTTTATGCTGAAAACCCTCAATAAACTCGGTATTGAAGAAACATATCTCAAAGTAATAAAAGCTATTTATGACAAACCAACAGCCAATATCATACTGAATGGGCAAAAACTGGAAGCATTCCCTTTGAAATCTGGCACTAGACAAGGATGCCCTCTTTCACCCCTCCTATTCAATATAGTACTGGAAGTTTTAGCCAGAGCAATCAGGCAAGAAAAAGAAATAAATGGTATTCATATAGGAAAGGTGGAAGCCAAATTGTCTCTTTTTGCAGACGACATGATAGTATACCTAGAAGACCCCATCGCCTCAGCCCAAAAACTCCTGAAACTGAGAAGCAACTTCAGCAAAGTCTCAAAAGCCTTTGGCAAGTCCCTGTGGTTGAATCACAGGCCTGTTTCTGAGTGTTAGCAGAAACTGCAAACTTGATCATTGGCCCTCAAATTACCATGTGACCTGAGCTGCCTATCATGAATGAGTCATTATCTGACCTATCAAGCCATATGGGCAAACCCTCCATTATCAAATAGAAGTGTTATATAGGTGATCAGGCCCTGAGAAAACTCTGAAAACACAGGTAATTTGTGTAAAGAAATAGCCTGAAAACTCATAGTTCCAACTCCTGCTACTCTGCCTTCCCTCTCCCACTGTGCACTCTCAGCCTCATGGATAGTTACCTATGATTATTTGACAGAGGAAGAGATTTGCACCTCGTTTGCAGATGGTTCTGCAAGCACCACCCAAAAGTGGACAGCTGCAGCTCTAAGCCCCTTTCTGGAACATTCCTGAAGGACATTGGTAAAAGAAAATACTCCTAGTAGGCAGAACTTCAGACAGTACACCTGGTGGTGAACTTTTCTTGGAAGGAGAAATGACCAGATGTGTTACTATATACCAATTCATGGATTGTACTCAATGGTTTTGCTGGATGGTCCAGGATATTATTAGAAAATCGATGACAAAGAAACTTGGAAAGAGATATATAGATGGATCATTTTGAATGGTCAACAAGCCATTCTGAATGGTCAAGATGTTTGTATCTTATGTAAATGCATATCAAGGGTAACTTCAGCAGAGGCGTATTTCTTTTTTTTTCATGACGTCACCACATTGATAATCAAGTGGATATAATGACCTTATCTCTGGCTACCAGTCATCCTCTTTCCCAGCCACTCATTCTCATAAACAAAGTGGCAATGGTGGCAGGAATAGAAGTTATATATGGGATCAGCAATATGGACTTCTACTCACCGAGGCCAACCTGGCTACAGTCACCACTGAGTGCCCAGTCTGCCAGAAGCAGAGGCCAACACTAAGGCCCAATTTTGAACCATTCCGCAGGCTGATTAGCCAGCTACGTGGTCGCAGTTTGATTATACTGGTTCACTTCTTTCAGGGAAGGGGCAGCATTTTGTCCTTACTGGAATAGATACTCTCAATACAGATTTGTCTTCCCTACATGCAATGCTTCTGCCAAAATTACCATCTGTTTACTGATAGAATGCCTCATCTATCATCATGGTATTCCACAAGTATTGCTCTGACCAAGAAACTCACTTCACAGACGAAACATGACAAAAAGCCTAGGCTTGTGAAATTCACTGTTCTTGTCACGTTATTCACCATCCTGAAGCAGCTGGATTGATAGGAAAGTGGAATGTCCATTTGAAGAAACAGTGATAGTGCCAGCTAGGTGACAATACTTTGCAGAACTGGGGTAGAGTTCTCCAGAAGCATGTATATTATCTAGGTCAGTGTGCAATAGATGGTATTCTTTCTCTCATAGCTGGGATTCATGAATCAGGAACCAAGGAATGGAAATGAGAGTGGCACTACTCATCATTACAACAGTGACATACTAGCAAATTTTTTGCTTCCTGTTCCCAGTTTTATGTTCTGCTGGCTAAGAGGTCTTAGCTCCAGAAGAAGGGGTGCTTCCATCAGGAGATATCACAATGATTAATTTAAACTGGAAATTAAGACTGCTACCTGGCCACTTGGGGTCCTCATGCCTATGAGTCAACAGACCAAGAAGAGAGTTGTGGTGTTGGCTGAATATATTGTTTACATTTGTGTGTGTGTGGGTGTCTGTGTCTGTGTGTGTGTATGTGTGTGTGTTTGTGTGATATCTTTTGTTTTCTTTTCTTCTCATATAATGTATAAGATATCTTGACTTTATATTAGTATTTAAGTATTGTTAATTATACATTATAGTATTTAAGTTATGGGATATAATGAAAAGAGTAAATATTACTCAAATACTTTATCTTCTCTTCTGGGAAAGGGGTCTGTGCTTTTTCTGTTTTATTCAGGATAGCTTTATTATGTCAGGTGGTATCATGACCTTGTCATTGTATTTATTTGAAGATTAAGTATGGGTTAAGGAATGGGTTTAGGTGCCAACTTAGTAAAAGGTAAATTTGTGTTGGTTAATTTTATGTGTCAACTTGACTGGGCTAAGGAATATCTAGATAACTGGTAAAACATTATAACTGGGTGTGCCATGATGTTTCCAGAAGAAATTGGCATTTGAATTAGTAGACAGAGTAAGGAGAATCAACCTTCACAAATGAAGGTGGGCAACCATCAATCCATTGCTAGTTCAAGTATAACACAAACATGAAGAAAGGACAAATTTCTCTCTTTCTTCTTGAAGCAGGACATCTATTTTCTCCTGCTTTTGGATATCACAGCATCTGGTTCTCAGACATTTGGATTCCTGGACTTAGAACAGCACCCCCAAACTCCCACTCCTGGAATACTTAGGCCTTTAGTCCTGGACTGGGAGTTACAACATTGTCTCCTCTGGTTCTCAGGCTTTCTGAGTCAGGCTGAATTACATCATTGGCTTTCCTGGTTCTCCACCTAGCAGATGGCATACTGCGGGACTGTTGAGCCTTCATAATCACATGAACCCATTTTCATAAGTTTTCTAACTGTCATCTATCTATCTATCTATCTATCTATCTATCTATCTATCTATCTATCTATCTATCTATCATCTATCTATCTATCATCTATTTATCATCTATCTATCTATCTATCTATCTATCTATATATCTATATATCTATATATCATCTGTTTATCTCCTACTGGTTCCATTTCTTTGGAGAATACTGATCAAAATAGTATAATTTTAATCTTCTTAAATTGGCAACACTTGTTTTGTGGCATATGTGATATATCCTGGAGAATGTTTCATATACACTTGAGAAGAATTTATATTTTCCTGTTGCATGAAAGTTCTATGTATGTCTTTCAGGCCCATTGGGTCTGTAGTGATTTTCTGTTGCTTATCAATTTTTTTTCCTGGATGTTTGTCCTTTGTTGAAAATGTGGTAATTGAAATATTCTATTATTGTATTGCTGTCAATATCCTTTTAAATCTGTTAGTCTTTCTTTATATAGTTGGATGTTCTGATGTTGGGTGCATAGATATTTACAATTGCTATATTTTCCTGTTGAATTTACCCTTGTATAATTATATGACACTTTTGGCCTCTAGGGACAGTTTCACCTTTAAATCTACTTGTCTGATATACATATAGCCACTCCTGGATTTTTGAATACTATTTGCATGGAATTATCTTTTTCATTTCTTTACTTTCAATCTGTCTTTCAATTTAGAGTAAATTTCTTGTAAAGAACATATAGTTCAGATTTTATCTATTCAGCCACTCTATATCTTTTGATTGGGAAGTTTCATCCAATTACATTTAAAGTAATAAACTGCAGGGAAGGATTTACTAGTGTCATTTTGTGAACTCTTTTCTGTTTGTCTTGTAATTCTTCCATTTCTTTTTTTTTTTCTTATTGTCTTTGTGTTTCTTTTTTTGTATTGATAAGTTTTAATTCTTCTCTTTTCCTTTGTGTAATATCTATAGATTTTTTAGAATGGTTAACATGGAGCTTATGTGTGATATCTTTTAGTTATAACGGTCTAAGCAGATAACAGCTCAACTTCACTTGTAGGCAGGAAGTGTATACTTTTACCTCTTCTGACCACCCAAAATGATATTGATATCACTATTAACATTTATTTATTTATTATGCTTAATTTTCGGGGTACATGTGCAGATCCTGCAGATTTCTTACATAGGTATACACCATGGTGGTAGTTTGCTGCATCCATCACCCCGTCACCTTCATTAGGCATTTCTCCTAATGCTATCCCTCCCCAATTCCCCCATCACCTGCTATTCCTCCCTATCCCCCCAACCTCCAGGTCCTGGTGATGTTCCCCTCCCTGTGTATATGTGTTCTCATTGTTCAACATCCACTTATGAGAGAGAACAACATCCACTTATGAGAGAGAACAACATCCACTTATGAGAGAGAACATGTGGTGATTGGTTTTCCGTTCTTGTGTCAGTTTGCTGAAAATGATGGTTTCCAGTTTCATCCATGTCCTTGCAAAAAATATGAACTGCATAGTATTCCATGGTGTATATGTGCCACATTTTCTTTCTCCAGTCTATCATTGATGGGCATTTGCGTTGGTTCCAAGTCTTTTCTATTGTGAACAGTGCTGCATTAATATGCGTGTGTATGTGTCTTTACAGTAGAATGATTTATAATCCTTTGGGTATACACCCAGTAATGGGATTGCTGGGTCAAATGGTATTTATATTTCTAGATCCTTGAGGAATCACCACACTGTTTTCCACAATGGTTGAATTAGTTTACACTCTCACTAATGGTGTAAAAGCATTCCTATTTCTCCACATTCTCTCCAACATTTGTTGTTTGCTGATTTTTTAATGATTGCTATTCTAACTGGTGTGAGGTGGTGTCTCAATGCAGTTTTGATTTGCATTTCTCTAATAACTAGTGATGATGAACTTTTTTTATATATGTTTGTTTGTTGCATATATGTCTTCATTTGAAAAGTTTCTGTTCATATCCTTTGCCCACTTTTTGACGGGGTTGTTTGTCTTTTTCTTGTAAATTTGTTTAAGTTCTCCATAGATTCTGTATAGTAGCTTTTTGTCAGATGGGTATATTGCAAAAAATAATTATGATTTATTGGTTGCCGGGTCAATCTATTGATAGTTTCTTTTGCTGTGCAGAAGCTCTTAAGTTTAATTAGGTCCCATTTGTCTCTTTTGGCTTTTGTTGCCATTGCTTTTGGTGTTTTAGTCATGAAGTCTTTGCCCATGCCTGTGTCCTGAATGGTATTGTCTAGGTGGTCTTCTAGAATTTTTATGGTGTTAGGCCTCACGTTTAAATCTTTAATCCATTCAGCATTAATTTTTGTATAAGGAAAGGATCCAGTTTCAGCACTCTGCATATGGTTAGCCAGTTTTGCCGACACCATTTATTAACAGGGAATCCTTTCTCCATTGGTTTTGTCAGGTTTGTCAAAGATCAGATGGTTTTAGTTGTGTGGCAGTCTTTCTGAGGTCTCTGTTCTTTTCCATTGGTATATATCATGGTGTTGGTGCCAATACCATCTCTGTGGCATTCTTTCTGAGGTCTCTGTTCTTTTCCATTGATCTATACCAGGGTTTTATTACCAATACCATGCTGTTTTGATTACTGCAGCCTTGTAACATAGTTTGAAGTCAGGTAGCGGAATTTTTGAGACAGAGTCTTTCTCTGTTGCCCAGGCTGGAGTGCGGAGGCTCACTATAACCTCCACTTCCTGGGTTCAAGCAATTCTACTGCCTCAGTCTCCTGAATAGCTGGGACTACAACAGCATGCCACTATGCCAAGCTAATTTTTTTGTATTTTTAGTAGAGATGGGGTTCCATGTGTTAGCCAGAATGGTCTCAAACTCCTGACTTCGTGATCCACCCCCCTCAGCCCCCCAAAGTGCTGGGATTGCAGACATGAGCCACAGCACCTGGCCAGATACACCCATTTATATTGTGCATCCATTAACATAATTTAGTTATAGTTACTTTTAATACCTATTTTTAAACTTTTATTCTAGAATTAAAAGCAATTTTCCCACTGCCATTATAGTAATATTGCCTGTATATTTATCTTCACCAAGAGTTTCACACTTTTCTATGGTCTTCTGTTGCTGTTCAGTGTCCTTTCATCTCAACTTGAAGAACTTTTCTTAGTATTTCTTGTAAGGCAAGTCTAGCAGTGGTAAACTTTCTCAGCTTTTGTTTCTCTGCTAGTCTTTATCTCCTCATTTTTGAAGGACAGGTTTTCCACATATAGTATTTGTAGTTGGCAGTTTTCTTCCTTCAGCACTTTCATCATATTCTTCCACTCTCTTCTCACCTGTAAGGTTTCTACTGAGAATTTAAAACCACTCAGTCTTAATGGGATTTCCTTGTACATGATAAGTCACTTTTTCTTGCTGCTTTCAGAATTCTTTTTTCTAATATTTAAAAATTTGATTATAATAGTGTCATGATGTGGGTCTCTTTAGTGTTTTGTTTGAGGACCTCTTGGATCTGGATGTTTATTTCTGTACTCAGTTTTGGGAGGTTTTCAGCCATTATTCATTTGAATAAACTTTCTGTTTTTTTCTTCATCTTCTTCTAAGAGTCCCATAATAAATATATTCTGTGGCTTGATGGTGTCCCATAAGTTCCTGAAGCTACCCTCACCTTTTCATTTTTTTTTCTTTTTGCTCCTATAGCAGGATGACATCAATTACCTGTACATATTTGAGTTCACTGATCCTTTATTCTGCTTGTTATAGTATGCTATTGAACCCTTCTTGTGAAGGGTTTTATTTCAGTGCAGTTATTGTATTTTTTAGCTCTATGATTTCTGTTAGGTACTTTTTAATATTTTCTATTTCTCTTTATCACCTGAAAATGTTGTGGTAGGTGTGTAGCCCAATTCCTTCTATCCTCAGGGAGAAACTGAAAGTGGGAGTTTATTGCTGGCTGGCTCTGCACTGAGCTGAGAAAGGCAACTGTGACAAATGCCTGCATGCTCATTCAGATTGCATGCACTTTCAAAACATTGCTTTGCTCTCTGTCCCCATACAAGCATAGCAAATGCTGGGCACCATCAGCTCACGAAGACAGGCAGATTAGAGGCCAAACTCTCAGGAAGCAGCCAGAAAAGTTGAGTGGGTAGTAGAGATGTATGGTCCAACTATTCCAGAGAAAAGCTGGACATTTGGTTTTATTGTTGAAGCAAGTTAGAAAAGAGAAGCCAGGGAAGTAACCACATGCCCATTCAAGTGTCCAGAGAACTAGTGATGGTCTGCCACTCAGCTCCCAGAAAAAAGCTAATTAGAAGCCAGATGCTCAGACAGCACTAGAAAAGTTGGAACTTCAGCTGTACAGTATTTTTTCACAAAGGAACTGAAAGCTGGGCTTTATTCTCTGAGAAGTCTGCAATGATCTGGAAGAAGAGATGTGAGAAGCCCCTGCATACCTACTTGAAACTTTCATTTTGTTCTCTGTGGTCCTGGGGAGGTAGTAAATACTTGAGTGTTACTCACTCATTCCCTTCAGCTTCCAGGGATAGTGAAGTCAGGGGCTAGTACCTCAGGACCCTTTGGTCCTCACTCCTTGGGGCAAAGCTGGAAAATGGGGGTTCCTTTCAGATTGCATGGTACTGTGTTACAGGTAGGGTTAATAGTGAGACTATCTTAGTTTTTCTCTACCAATTTTGATGTATTTTCTAAGTTGTCTAGTGTGCAGAAGACACTCAAGTAGTTTCCGGATCTTTCTCGGAGGGTATGATCCAAGTTTAACTGTTTATTTGGTATGTCTGTGGGTAAAGGGAGAGTCCTGAGCCTCACATTTTGCCATCCTGCTGATATTCAGAAATGATTCTTAAAAGGGGGAGAGAAGATGGGTTCTGGAACATAAATTATGAGAATGCCTTTTGATAACAAAAAAGACATTTATTCCATGGCAAGAATAAAGATAATTGACATATATATGTAAGTTGTTTAGGATATTATGAAAATGATGGTGTTCCCATCTCATGATTTGTATATTCTCAATTCTGTTCAAAGAGAGCCACAGCTGAATGTGTTGGGGAGGGTGGAAAATGAATGACTGGAAACGCATGGGTAAGTATGTTATAGTCAAAGCGGAAAAAAACTGAGATGATAAGATGGAGACTTGTATTGATTGATAACATGAATTAGGGTGAAAAGAAAGCTGTGGACCATTTGATGAGCTTGACAGAGAATGAGACATAAGGACCAAGAGGTGAGTATGTTACAGCAAAATGGAAGGGCATTCATAGGCACCGAAAGCACAATAGCCTAGAAGGAACCACGAGGTACAAGAAACACACCACCTCTTGACAGCAATATATGGTTTATGAGAGTTAGAGCCTCCACTTCAGTGGATCAAAAGTAAAATGGTATCCTCCAGGAACACAAGGTTTCTAATAAGGCAAATATTTTGAAGGATGGCTTTGGGAACACACTGAAGATTTATAAGGAATTGATGTACTTAGGTTTAGGGTTGTAAGAGGGCTTGGAGGAAAACTGGGAGACAGAGACAGAGAATGAGAATAAAGAAACAGAATATTATACATGACCAGAATTCAAAATCCTTGTAAGAAAATACAAATTCCCAACACTTACACTTAGAATTTCTGATTTAGTACATCTGGGTGACAACCAGGAATATGCATTTTAAAAAATATTACAAAAGTTTTGTTTTACACTCTAGCCTTGAGAAACATTTATGTTTTGTTGGATGCTGGGGAGTAAGGTAATAAAAACTTCATGTAGTGATTTTTATGGGGGAGAAAGAGCTATCACTGTGTATGAGGTTAGGTGTGTTGAACTGAGAAACACTTATTCATTGACATTTTCAACACTTTCACTTTATTGTTGAAATGTGACATAGTATACAGATAGTAATCACATAGCTATAATTCTATCTCTAAAAGGATTAGAGTCAAATAGTTTACATAGATTAAATGTCAAGCAACATTAAATCAAGAAATGAATATTCTGAATAAGGAAAAGCACGGCAAGAAGTTTATAAAATAAACTCCACTGACGTTTTTAGTGCTGCATTTTAACTTTGATTTTAATTTATTGAAGACATTGCTCCAAGTTTCTTTGCATGAAAGCCATAGTAATAAATCCCTTCACCAGTAAAACAGCAACAAATATAACAGGAATGTCAAAGAAAGATCATCTTGGATGTGGTTCAAACTTGGCTTTTGTTATACATGTTAAAATTTGCCTACAAATTTACTGTAATTTGGGGAGAATTAACAGGAAGAAATGAAGGTTATTAGAATGATAAATACATGGATAAATATAAAAGATTATTTTCTTTCTCTCAATTTAAAAAAATGTATATAACGACTTAAAGCAAAATTTGTAACATTGTCTTCTTGGTTTAAACTTAGCATAGATGAAATACAAATAGCAACTATAAGCATAAATAATGGTAAATCCAATGGAAAAAAACAGGTACTTATTCAGCATAAGGAAACAAATCTGGTATTATTTTAGTCTAAATAACCTCCTTTAACATTTTTTTTTTTTTAAAGAAAGAAAGGAAAAGAGAAAAGGGGGAGAGAGAACAGGAGTCTTGCTCTATTGCCCAGGCTGGAATGCAAACTAGAAACAGATATTAAAAACCTCTTTTATGCTGATGATTGTGCTTAACAGCAGAGACAGGAAGGAATAAGGAAATAAAATAACAAACAAACAGCCAACCAATATTTCGTTTAAATCTGTGAAATGCTGTGCAAGTGCTGAAGAGTGATTTGCTTCCATTTATGTGGTCATTTTCAAAATAGATGTAATGTGATACTAAAAGAAAAATGTATATTCTGTGGACCTGGGATGTAGAATTCTATAAATATTCACTGAGTTTACTTGTTCCAGGTCTGAGTTCAAATCATAAATGTCTCTGTTAATTTTCTATCATATTGATCCGTCAAATATTAACAATGTGGTGTCAAAGTCTCCCGCTATTCGTGTGGGAGTCCAAGTCTCTTTATAAGTTATTGAAAACTTGTCTTATATATCTGGGTGCCGCTATATTGGGTACATATATATTTATGATCATTGACTCCTATTGTTGCATTGATTTTTTTATCATTATGTAATGTCCTTCTTTGTTTCTTTCAGTCTTGGTTACTATTGTAGTCTATTTTGTCAGAGATGAAAGTTATGACTCCGGTTTTTTTGTTTGTTTGTTTTCTTTTTCTTTCCTCTCCATTTGATTGGTGAGTTTTCCTCCAACCTTTTGTTTTGAGTCTTTGTTGTCCTTGCTTATGAGATGGATCTGGATACAGAGTGCTGATGTGTTTTGACTTTTTAATTCAGTTTGTGTGTCTGTGTCTTTGATTGGGGCATTTAATCCATTTAAATTCAGGATTAATATTAAAATTTGTGAGTTTAATATTGTCATTTAATGCTGGTTGGCCATTTTGCCCATTAGTTGATATAAATACTTCATTATGGAGATACTCTTTATCTTTTGGTAAGGTGTTGGGATGACTGATACTGTTTGTTCCTTTCTGTGTATAGTGTTTCTTTCAGAAACTCTTGTAAAGCAGGCCTGGTGGTGATGAAATCTCTGAGTGCTTGCTTGTTTGTAAAAAATTTTATTTTTCCTTCATTTATAAAGCCTACTTTGGCTGGATATGAGATTCTTGGTTGAAAATTCTTTTCTTTGAGGATATTGAATATTGACCCCCACTCTCTTCTAGCTTGTAGGGTTTCTGCTGAGAGATCTGCTGTAAGTCTGATAGGCTTATTTTTATGGGTAACCTGACCTTTCTCTCTAGCTGCCCTTAGAATTTTCTCTTTTATTTCAACCCTGGTGAGTCTAACAATTATGTGTCTTGGGGTTGCTCTACTTGAGAAATGTATTTGTGGTGTTCTCTGTATTACCTGGAGATGAGTATTGTTCCACCTTACTAGGTTAGGAAAGTTTTCCTGAATAATATTCTGAAGAATACTTTCCAGCTTGGATTCATTCTCTTCATGACATTCAGGTACACCTATCAAACGTAAATTAGGTCTTTTCACATAGTCCCATATTTCTTGGAGACTTTGCTCATTCCTTTTTGCTTTTTCTTCTCTAATCTTGTCTTCTTGTTTCATTTTATTAAGTTGGTCTTTGACCTCTGATATCCTTTCTTCTGCTTGATCAATTCGAGTGTTAAAACCTGTGCATATTTCTCAGAGTTCCCATATTGTATACTTCAGTTCCATTAATTCACTTATATTTCTCTCTAAATTGTCTATTCTCGTTAGGATTTCATCAAATCTTTTTTCAAAGTTCTTAGTTTCTTTAGATTGGGCTAGAACATGTTCTTTTAACTCATGGAAATTTCTTATTATCCACCTTCTGAAGCCTAATTCTGTTATTGGAATGCACTCATTTTCCATCAGGCCTTGTTCCCCTGTTGATGAGGAACTGTGATCCTCTGTAGAGGGAGAGGCATTCTGATTTTGAGTATTCTCAGCCTTTTTACACTGATTTCTTCCCATCATTGTAAATTTATCCACCTGTCACCTTGTAATTACCAGCTTTCAAATTAGGTCTCTTAGTGGGCGTCCAACTTGTTAATTCCTAGGGCCAAAATGCGAGCAACCCACTGCGCCGACTAAAACCGCAGCATCAAGATTCTTGGTGCTTTTCTGTCCGGGAGTTTCCCATCTGGCTTCCCTCCTGAATCCCTTCTTCAATCAGCTCCAAACGTTGGCCAAAAGGGGAACCAGTGCCGTTTACTTTGCATCAAGAACCACCGCACCGGGGCACCAGCAAAACCGCAGAGCCGGCTGCAAGAGTTGTGCTGGCGACCTGTGTGGCTCCTCCGCTGGGAATCTCCTGGTCCTTGTGCAAGAAAGATTCGTCTGAAAGTGTGGCTTCCTCTCGTTCTCTGTACTTTCACTGGGAGCTACAAGCCTGAGCTGCTAGTGGTCAGCCATCTTGGATCTCTCTCCTCTTAACATTTTTTAGACATGATCCCTAGCTATAAATTCTTCTAGATATCTTTTATCTGAAGCTGCCTTTATTTTACCTTTATACTTAAAGAATATTTTTATTGCCTATAGAATTCTACTTTGACAGTTTTTGTTTATCTAGCATCTTAAAGATACTGTTTCATTTTCTTCTGTCCTTTAGAGCTTTGATGAGAAGCGAGACATATTTCAAACTGTTATTCTAATGTGTAATTTTTTTCTGACTCCTTTCAAGAGTTTGTTTTAATCTTTATTTGTGAGTAGTTTGATTTTAATGGCCTATGTATGGTTTTCTTTGCACTTTTTCAATTTTAGGTCTGCGGAGTATCTTCATACCTTTGGGCTTCTCTAACAAAATATTATAGAATGGATGGCTTAAACAACAAATACTTATTTTTCATCATTTTGTAGGTTGGGACGTCCAATATTAAGGTGCAGTCCTATTTGTGTCTCTAGAGAGGCAGAACTAATAAAATGAATGTATCCTATTTGTTAAAATAGGATCCTTTTTCTGGTTAACAAATTGCTACTTTCTTATTGTATCCCCACATGGCAGAGAGAGAGAGAGAGAGAGAGAGAGAGAGAAATTTCCACCGACTTCCTCTTTATATAATAATACTAATCCAATCATGGAGAGTCAATCATCTAATCATGGCTTCATCTAAACTTAATTACTTACAGAGGGCCCTTTATCTTTTTTTTTATTGCATTTTAGGTTTTGGGGTACATGTGCAGAACATGCATAGGTACACACGTGGCAGTGTGATTTGCTGCCTTCCTCCCCTTCACCCACATCTGGCATTTCTCCCCATGCTATCCCTCCTCAGCTTCCCCCCCGCCGTCCCTCCCCTATTTCCCCAATAGACCCCAGTGTGTAGTGCTCCCCTCCCTGTTTCCATGTGTTCTCATTGTTCATCACCGGCCTATGAATGAGAACATGCAGTATTTCAATTTCTGTTCTTGTGTCAGGTTGCTGAGAATGATGTTCTCCAGATTCATACATGTCCCTACAAAAAACATGAACGCATTATTTTTGATTGCTGCATAATATTCCATGGTGTATATGTGCCACATTTTTCCAGTTCAGTCTATTATCGATGGGCACTTGGGTTGGTTCCAGGTCTTTGATACTGTAAACAGTGCTGCAATGAACATTCGTGTGCATGTGTCCTTATAGTAGAAAGATTTATAGTCCTTTGGATATATAACCAGTAATGGGATTGCTGGGTCAAATAGAATTTCTAATTCTAGGTCCTTGAGGAATTGCCACACTGTCTTCCACAATGGTTGAACTAATTTACACTCCCACCAGCAGTGTAAAAGTGTTCCTATTTCTCCACATCCTCTCCAGTATCTGTTGTCTCCAGATTTTTTAACGATCACCATTCTAACTGGTGTGAGATGTTATCTCAATGTGGTTTTGATTTGCATCTCTCTAATGACCAGTGATGATGAGCATTTTTTCATATGTTTGTTGGCCTCATGTATGTCTTCTTTTGTAAAGTGTCTGTTTATATCCTTTGCCCATTTTTGAATGGGCTTGTTTGTTTTTTTCTTGTAAATCTGTTTGAGTTCTTTGTAAATTCTGGATATCAGCCCTTTGTCATATGGGTAAACTGCAAACATTTTTTCCCTTTCTGTTGGTTGCCAATTCACTCTAGTGACTGTTTCTTTTGCTGTAAAGAAGCTGTGGAGCTGTATTAGGTCCCATTTGTCTATTTTGGCTTTTGTTGCCAATGCTTTTGGTGTTTTGGTCATGAAGTCCTCGCCTACTTTTATGTACTGAATGGTTTTGCCTAGATTTTCTTCTAGGGTTTTTATGGTGCCAGGTCTTATGTTTAAGTCTTTAATCCATCTGGAGTTAATTTTAGTGTAAGGTGTCAGGAAGGGGTCCAGTTTCTGCTTTCTGCACATGGCTAGCCAGTTTTCCCAACACCATTTATTAAACAGGGAATCCTTTCCCCATTGCTTGTTTTTGTCAGGTTTATCAAAAATTGTATGGTTGTAGGTATGATGTGTTGCCTCCGATGTCTCTGTTTTGTTCCATTGGTCTATATCTCTGTTTTGGTACCAGTACCATGCTGTTTTGATTACTGTAGCCTTGTAGTATAGTTTGAAGTCTGGTAGTGTGGTGCTTCCTGCTGTGTTCTTTTTGCTTAGAATTTGCTTTGAATGCAGGCTCTCTTTTGGTTCCATATGAAGTTCATGGTGGTTTTTTCCAGTTCTGTGAAGAAAGTCAATGGTAGCTTGATGGAGACAGCATTGAGTCTGTAAATTACTTTGGGCAGTATGGCCATTTTCATAATATTGATTCTTCCTAACCATGAACATGGAAGTTTTCTCCATCTGTTTGTGTCCTCTCTTATTTCATTGAGCAGTGGTTTGTAGTTCTCCTTGAAGAGGTCCCTTACATTTCCTGTTAGTTGTATTCCTAGGTATTTTATTCTCTTTGTAGCAATTGTGAATGGCAGTTTGTTCTTGATTTGGCTCTCTTAAAGTCTGTTATTGGTGTATAGGAATGCTTGTAATTTTTGCACATTGATTTTATATCCTGAGACTTTGCTGAAGTTGCTTATCAGTTTCAGGAGTTTTTGGGCTGAGGCAATGGGGTCTTCTAGGTATACTATCATGTTGTCTGCAAATAGTGACAATTTGGCCTCCACCTTTCCTATTTGAATACCCTTTATTTCTTTTTCTTGCCTGATTGCTCTGGCTAGAACTTCCAGTACTATATTGAATAGGAGGATAAGAGAGGGCATCCTTGTCTAATGCCAGATTTCAAAGAGAATGCTTCCAGTTTTTGCCCATTCAGTATAATATTGTTGTTGGTTTGTCATAAATAGCTTTTATTATTATGAGATACATTCCATCAATACTGAGCTTATTGAGGGTGTTTAGCATAAAAGGCTGTTGAAATATATAAAAGGCCTTCTCTGCATCAATTTATATAATCATGTGGTTTTTGTTTATGGTTCTGTTGATGTGGTGAATTATGTTTATAGACTTGTGTATGTTGCACCATCCTTACATGCCTGGGATCAATCCTACTTGATCATGATGGATAAGTTTTTTGATGTGCTTTTGCAATCGGCTTGCGGTATTTTATTGAAGATTTTTGCATCTATTTTCATCATGGATATTGGCCTGAAGTTTTCTTTTCTTGTTGAGTCCCTGTCGGGTTTTGGTATCAGGATGATGTTGGTCTCATAAAATGATTTGGGAAGGATTTCCTCTTTTTGAATTATTTGGAATAGTTTCAGAAGGAATGGTACCAGCTCCTCTTTGTGTGTCTGGTAGAATTCGGCTGTGAACCCATCTGGACCTGGGCTTTTTTTGTGTGGTAGGCTCTTAATTGCTGCCTCAACTTCAGACCTTGTTATTGGTCTAGTCATAGTTTCAGCTTCCTCCTGGTTTAGGCTTGGAAGGACACAGGTGTCCAGGAATTTATGCATTTCTTCCAGGTTTACTAGTTTATGTGCATAGAGTTGTTTGTAATATTCTCTGATGATGGTTTGAATTTCTGTGGAATCTGTGGTGATTTTCCCTTTATCGTTCTTTATTGCATTTATTTGGTTATTCTCTTTTTTCTTTTTTATCAATCTGGCTAGTGGTCTATTTTGTTGATCTTTTCAAAAAACCAGCTTTTGCATTTATTAATTTTTTGAAGGGGTTTTCATGTCCCTATCTCCTTCAGCTCTGCTCTGATCTTAGTTATTTCTTGTCTTCTGCTAAGTTTTGAATTTTTTTGATCTTGCTCCTCCAGCTCTTTCTATTTTGACATTAGGGTGTCAATTTTGGATCTTCCCACTCTTCTCATGTGGGCACTTATAGCTATATATTTTCCTCTAGAGACTGCTTTAAATGTTTCCCAGAGATTCTAGTATGTTGTATCTTTGTTCTCGTTGGTTTCTAATAACTTCTTTATTTTTACTCTCATTTCATTGTTTATCCAGTCAACATTCAAGAGCCAGTTGTTCAGCTTCAATGAAGCTGTGTGGTTCTGAATTAGTTTCTAAATTCTGAGTTCTAACTTGATTGCACTATGGTCTGAGAGACTCTTTGTTATGATTTCAGTTGTTTTATATTTGCTGAGAAGTG
This sequence comes from Callithrix jacchus, assembly GCF_049354715.1. Lineage (NCBI taxonomy): Eukaryota > Metazoa > Chordata > Mammalia > Primates > Cebidae > Callithrix > Callithrix jacchus. Next base: position 79,950,437 of record NC_133503.1, read on the forward strand.
CTTTACTTTAAATTATGTGGTCAATTTTAGAGGAGGTGTGATGTGGTGCTGAGAAGAATGTATATTCTGTAGATTTGGAGTGGAGAGTTCTGTGAATGTCTGTCAGGTTTGCTTGTTCCAGGTCTGAGTTCAAGTCCTGGATTTCCTTGTTAATATCCTGTCTGGTTGATCTGTCTAATATTGAGAGTGGAGTGTTAAAGTTTCCCACTATTATTGTGTGGGAGTCTAAGTCTCTTTGTAAGTCATTAAGAACTTGCCTTATGTACCTGGGTGCTCCTGTATTGGGTCCATATATATTTAGAATCGTTAGCTCTTCTTGTTGTATCGATCATTTTACCATTATGTAATGGCCTTCTTTGTCTCTTTTGATCTTTGTTGCTTTAAAGTCTATTTTATCAGAGATGAGAATTGCAACTCCTTTTTTTTTTTTTCCTCTCCATTTGCTTGATAAATCTTCCTTCATCCCTTTATTTTGAGCCTTTGTGTATCTTTGCATGTGAGATGGGTTTCCTGGATACAGCACATTGATGGGTTTGGCTTTTTATCCAATTTGCCAGTCTGTGTCTTTTGATTGGTGCATTTAGCCCATTTACATTTAGGGTTAATATTGTTATATGTGAATTTGATTCTGCGATTTTGATGCTAGCTGGCTGTTTTTCCCGGTAGTTGATGCGGATTCTTGATTTTGTTGATGCTCTTTAGCATTTGGTATGTTTTTGGAATGGCTGGTACTGGTTGTTCCTTTCTATCTAGTGCCTTTTTAGGAGCTCTTGTAAAGCAGGCCTGGTGGTGACAAAATGTCTGAATACTTGCTTGTTTGCAAAGGATTTTATTTTTCCTTCTCTTATGAAGCTCAGTTTGGCTGGATATAAAATTCTGGGTTAAAAATTCTTTTCTTTAAAGATGTTAAATATTGGCCCCCACTCTCTTTTGGCTTGTAGGGTTTCTTCCAAGAGATTAGCTGTGAGTCTGATGGGCTTCTTTTTGTGGGTGACCCGACCTTTTTCTCTGGTTGCCCTTAGCATTTTCTTCTTCATTTCAACCCTGGTAAATCTGATGATTATGTGCCTTGGGGTTGCTCTTCATGCGGAATATCTTTGTGGTGTTCTCTGTATTTCCTGGAACTGAATATTGGCCTGCTTTCCTAGGTTGGGGAAATTTTTCTGGATAATGTCCTGAAGGGTATTTTCCATCTTGGATTCATTCTCTTCGTCACATATAGGTACACCTATCAAACGTAGATTAGGTCTCTTCACATAGTCCCATATTTCTTGGAGACTTTGTTCATTCCTTTCAGCGCTTTTTTCTCTAATCTTGGCTTTTTGTTTTATTTCATTGAGTTGATCTTCGACTTCTGATATCCTTTCTTCTGCTTGGTCAATTGGGCTGTTGAAACTTGTGCATGCTTTGTGAAGTTCTCGTGTTATGTTTTTCAGCTCCTTCAATTTACTCATATTCCTCTCTAAGTTGTCCATTCTTGTTATTATTTTATCAAATCTTTTTTCAAGTTTCTTAGTTTCTTTGCATTGAGTTAGAACATGTTCTTTTAGCTCACAGAAGTTTCTCATTACCCACCTTCTGATTCTGTCATTTCATCACATGCATTCTTCATCTAGCTTTGTTCCCTTGCTGGTGAGGAGTTGTGGTCCCTTGTAGGAGGTAAGGTGTTCTGGTTTGGGGTGTTTTCCTACTTTTTGAACTGGTTTCTTCCCATCTTTGTGGATTTATCCACCTGTCATCTGAGTAGTTGTTGATTTTTCGATTGGCTCTCTGAATGGACATCCAGATTGTTGATGAAGTATTTCTGTTTTTTAGTTTTCTTTCTAACAATCTCTCCCCTCTGCTATAAAACTACTGAGATCCACTCCAGGCCCTGCTTTCCTGGGGTACACCTGTAACAGCTGTCGAACTACCTGTTTCTTCTTCTGCTATCTTTGTCCCTGAATGATGCCTGCCAAATGTCAGTCTGATCAGTCCTATGTGAGGTGACTCTTTGGATATGTGGGTGTCAGGGAGCTGCTTGAGGAGACTCTCTGTACTTTATACTTGAGGAGACAGTCTGTACTTTATAGGAGCTCAAGTGCTGAGCTGTGAGCTCCGTTGTTCATTCAGGGCTGCTAGGCAGGTACGTTTAAGTCTGCTGCAGCAGAACTCATAAAGCCCCTTTTTTTCTCAGTTGCTCTGTCCTGGGGTGTTAGGGCTTTATTTATGAGTATCCATTGCACTTTCCTGCCTAGCAGGAAGGCAGTCTAATCACTGCCTGCCTGTAGTGGTTATGCTGAGCTGCTGTGGTCTCCGCCCTGTTGCTGTGGGCTCCACCCTGCTGTCATGGGCTCTGCCCTGCTGTTGTGGGCTCTGCGGTTGTGGGCTCTGCCCTGCTGCCATATGTAAATCCCTGTAGTCCTGTTTATATGGGTGTGGTTAGAGCTTCTGTGGTAATGATGGCCTGCCTCTGTAGTGGCCAGTTCTCTTTGTTATGGTGGATTGACTTGGCAACAGCAGGCTGCATCAGCAATGGCAGTGTACCTCCCAAGTGCCTCAGTAATGGCAGACGCCCCTCCCTTTCTGAGCTGCACCATCCTGGGTTCAGCTGTGCTTTCCATGAAACTCTCAATTCTGAGCATTTCCAATTGCTGTTTTGTTTGTTTTTGTTGGCGTGGGACCCGCTGAGCCTGATCACCTGGCTCCCTGCCTCAGAGCCCTTTTTTTTTTTTTTTTAATGTTGATCAGTTGCCTCTCTTTCAGGTGTTCCAGTCGTCTGCTGAAAGGGTGCTGGGATCTGTGTGATTTTCTGTGCAGCCACCCACTGTACTGGCTGGAACCACGTTGCTGCCTGGGAATCTCCTGGCCTGGCTTTCTGTTTAAGTACCGTTTAATCAGATGAATATGCTAATCTGCCTTCTGAAATCTCCAATTGCCGGTTTAACAGGGCAACCAAAACAGTGAATTTTGTATGTAGTTCCGCTGCACTGTGGCCTGGCCCAAACAGCTGTGCCAGCCCAAACAGCTGTGCTGGTGGCCTGTGCAGCTCCTACACCTGGGTATCTCCTGGTCTTTGGGCTATAAAGATCCATCTGGAAATGTGGTGTGCACTCACCATTTGTGGTTTCAGTGGGAGCTACAATCCTGAGTTGGCCCTACAGAGTCATCTTCCTGGTGGGCCAGAGGGTTCTATATCTTAACACCATCCCATAGAGGGTTAGAGTTTCAACATAAAACATTTTGGGTGACACAAACATTCAGCCTATAACACTGATCTTCTTGCATATTTGCCAGATTTGAGAAACCCTGGACATTATTTCTTCAAATAAATTTTCTATCTTCCAGTTTACTGACTTGGTTCTCTGTCATCTCCATTTTGCTGACTAGTTCAACAAGTACATTTTTAAATTTTGGTTGCTACATTTTTCATTTCCAGAATTTTCATTTGGTTATTTTTCTAGCTAAGATTTATTGGAGATTTTCTATCTCTTCATTCACAACAAGCATTTGTTTTAATAACCACTTTAAAAATCATTCTCTGCTAATTCCATCATGTGGGTTATCTCAGTCTCCATTGGTTTTATTCTCTTTAAAATTAGTCAAATGTCCCTATTTGTCATGTCTGGTAATTTTGAATTGCATCTTGAGCATTATAAATGTGATATTGTGTTGGTAGTGGATTCTGTTATAGTCTTATGAAGAGTGTTTATTTTTTGTATGGTTTTGTTTTAAAAGGCAATTAAAGTGATCAAACTCAGAAATGCAAATTTGTTCTCAGGCAGAAGTTCAAATCTCAGATCAGATTTTTTAGACTTTTCTTGGCTACTTAGAGTCAGCCCCAGGCATGAGTCATTTAAACGTCAGTCAAACATACACAAATTTATTCTACAAAACTGAAGGCGTTCTCTTTGTCTCCTTTCTGGAAGTCTATCATTCACTTTTCCATGGCTATGGTTGCTCCAGTCTCTGTTCTCTGGTTCTTCATAACCGTAAGTTTATATTTTTTATTACAGTTTAACTTTTCATGGTGCAGACCAGGGTCTTCAATAGGTATAATGGCTTCTGATAAAATGAAATTTACACAATGTCATTTCCTTCTTCAAAGTCAACTTTGCTTCAGAGTTGATTTTGTTGCTTTCAAGAGTATTTACTAGAAAGTAGTTATTTTTCATATTTTGTCAGAGTTTAGTGTAGGGTAGTCAGTATGATAGAAACTTAGCAATTTCTAAGCAGATTTCTTTAAAGTATTTTGTTTAATAAAATTTGTATTATGCCATTTTTTACTCAAAGTTTTTGCAATGGCTTTTTCTCATGCTGAAAGTAATATCCAATCTTCTTTGCCTCACGTATGTCATATAGTTTCTAACTCCCTTATCACTTACAACCCTTGTTATTCAACAAACAATTTGTCCCAAAACACTGGCTCACAAAAGGTTAAGTTTCTTTTTGTCCTTAGGACTTTAATGTCCCCTTTGCCTGGGTCATTCTTTTCTTAGTATATCTAGCCCCTGAATTATATAAAGTTCAGTTCACTTCTTCAGAGGGCTCCTTCCTGGCAAAGCTATTCATTATTGATCCACCTATTGTTTATACTTTTAATTAACTTGTTTTGATTTTATTACATGTCTACCTATCTGAAGTTATTATTTACTGTTTAAATTTTACAATTGCCTATTGCCTGCCTCTGGAAAATAAGCTATACAAATATAGAAATTTTATTATATAATTAGGATTATTATAGTCACCTGGTAACTGGTGTTCAATATTTGAATAAATGACAAAAAAATTAAATCATAATGTATAATTTTAATTTCCATGCCAGTATAAATCAAATATTTTTACTGTCCAAGTGTTAGATACATATCAAAGTATTCTTTTATTAGTGATACCTCATTTTATAGCATTGCAAAGAGATAATGTAACCTATATACATATATTTAATTTATTGCAATATTCTTTGTTGTCTAGTATCTAATAAATGTTGGTAAATATTCCACTGGGATTTAAAAAGGAATCACAAAAGAATAGGTCATACTGCTTTTCTTCCTCCCATACAAACCCCCATACACAGAAACATAGATACATATATATATGTTAAAGTTTATGTCATTTGTGATGGCAGTTTTGTTGAAATATTTTTCTAAAAGCTTTTGTTTATATTGTACAATTCTATTTATTTTTAAATGAAATACTTCATGCCTGAAATTACTTTAAATTTTAAAGCTATTATTTGTTTTTTTAATATTTTCACTTGAATCTTATTTTAAGAAGTAACTACCATGACTCCTACTTTTTGTCATTGTGGTTGTTACTATTTTGTATATATTTATAATTTAGCTCTTTTCTACAACTTTAGGTTAGTTTATTGTAATGGCAACGCAGCTGTACTTATAAAGCAAATCTTGTTCTCTTTTTATACTCTCGTTCTAATTATTTTTGTGATGGGAAAAAATTGTATATAATAATGAAACAGATTAAATAAATGTTTCCTCTCATACATTTCTCAATTTAAAATTTTTCAGGTGATACAAGTGTTTTTTATAAAAATACTTCCAAAGTATATGATGTAAAAGTTTAAATGAGACCGAATTTAACCTTTTACATCATATACTTTAGAAATGTTATTACATAATTTATCATTTACATCATATACTTTAGAAGTATTTTTATAATATACTTTAGAAGTTTTTTTTACCTTTTAGAAGTAAAGGTTTAATTGAAAGATAATTTAAACTTTTATATCATATACTTTGAAGTATTGGTATAATAAAATTATTTCTATCACCTGAATAATTTAAAATTTAGAATATTCTCTTTTCATATTCCTTCCATTTCTTTACAACTCTCCACATTTATCAATGCCTAAATACAACTTTCTTCACTAGAGGTAACCATTGTTGTTAGCATAATATTTTTCAGACATGTCTATGTATTTATACATTCATATATATAATATAGTTTTATATAATGTTTACATAAATTTATTATATTGTATAAATTAGTCAGCAATATGAATTTTTAAATTTATAGTATGGCTTTATGAATCAATATATGTTAGCCCAATTTATTACTTTATGATGACATAATATTCTATGATATGACTTTACTGACATTTCTTTTTCTTCCTTTTGATGTATAAGTGCAAATTTTTTTGTTATAATAAACAAAAATTAATTAAGACTTTTTATGTATGTCTATAATGTATTAGAGGTATTACGTATTGTCTTAAAGTAGAATGGCATGTTGAATGGTATATACATTATTTTAATAAGTACTGCCATATTACTTTCCAGACTAGCTGTGCGGATTTATACCCTCAATAGAAGTACAAGTAAGCTAACATTTCCCCATATTGCCTGATCTCACATTTTTCTCATTAAAATTATTTTGCCTTTGTATTTATAAAATATATTTATAGGATAACTGGACATCTGTTCCCACTTGAATATCTAATAAATATCTACAACTTAAAAAAAATATATATATATATATTTATAGTGAAATATATACTGAAAACGAGTGAAACTATTTTCCCTAGTTTCTAGTTATTGTCTCCTAGTTTCTAGCTATTTAAAAACTTTAATCTTCAATGTCTTGTATTAAAGAAAGTTTTTAATTAGGGACATATTATTTTCCAGTTTTTTCTTTTTCTTTTTTTTTAATTGCATTTTAGGTTTTGGAGTACATGTGCAGAAGATGCAAGATAGGTGCATAGGTACACATATGGCAGTGTGATTTGCTGCTTTCCTCCCCTTCACCCACATCTGGCATTTTTCCCCATGCTATTCCTCTCCAGCTCCCTCCCTCATCACTGTCCCTCCTCTATTCCTGCAAATAGACCCCAGTGTGTAGTGCTCCCTTCCCTGTGTCCATGTGTTCTCATTGTTCATCACCCGCTTATGAGTGAGAACATGCGGTATTTTATTTTTTGTTCTTGTGTCAGTTTGCTGAGAATGATGTTCTCCAGATTCATCCATGTCCCTACAAACAACACGAACTCATTGTTTTTGATTGCTGCATAATATTCCATGGTTTATATGTGCCACATTTTCCCAGTCAGTCTGTCATCGATAAGCACTTGGGTTGATTTCAGGTCTTTGCTTTTGTAAACAGTGCTCCAGTTAACATTCGTGTGCATGTGTCCTTATAGAAGAATGATTTATAGCCCTTTAGATATATACCCAGTAATGGGATTGCTGGGTCAAATGGAATTTCTATTTCTAGGTCTTTGAGAAATCACCACAAGTCTTCCACAATGGTTGAACTAATTTACACTCCCACCATCAGTGTAAAAGTGTTCCTATTTCTCCACAGCCTCTCCAGCATCTGCTGTCTCCAGATTTTTTAGTGATTGCCATTCTAACTGGCATGAGATGGTATCTCAATGTGGTTTTGATTTGCATCTCTCTAATGACCAGTGATGATGAGCATTTTTTATATGTTTGTTGGACTCATGTATGTCTTCTTTTGTAAAGTTTCTGTTTATATCCTTTGCCCATTTTTGAATGGGCTTGTTTTTTTCCTGTAACTCTGTTTTAGTTCTTTGTAAATTATGGATATCAACACTTTTTAAGATGGGTAAACTGCAAAAATTTTTTCCCATTCTGTTGGTTGCCAATTCACTCTATTGATTGTTTCTTTTGCATGCAGAACCTATGGAGTTTCATTAGGTCCCATTTGTCTATTTTGGCTGTTATTGCCAATGCTTTTGGTGTTTTGGTCATGAAGTCCTTGCCTACTCCTATGTCCTGAATCGTTTTGCCTAGATTTTCTTCTAAGGTTTTTATGGTGCCAGGTCTTCTGTTTAAGTCTTTAATCCATCTGGAGTTAATTTTAGTGTAAGGTGTCAGAAAGGGGTCGAGTTTCTGCTTTCTGCACATGGCTAGCCAGTTTTTCCAACACCATTTATTAAACAGGAAATCCTTTTTTCATTGCTTGCTCTTCTCAGCACCACATCACACCTACTCTAAAATTGACCACATAGTTGGAAATAAATTACTCCTTAGCAAATGTAAAACAGCTGAAATTATAACGAACAGTCTCTCAGACCATAGTGCAATCAAGTTAGAACTCAGAATTTAGAAAATAACTTAAAACTGCACAGCTTCATGGAAACTGAACAACTGGCTCTTGAATGTTTACTGGATAAACAATGAAATGAAGGCAGAAATAAAGAAGTTCTTCAAACCCAATGAGAATGAAGACAAAAAAATCAGAATATCTGGGACACATTTAACACAGCCTCTAAAGGAAAATATATAGCAATAAGTGCCCACATGAGAAGAGTGGAGAGATCCAAAATTGCCATTCTATTGTCAAGATTGAAAGAGCTAGAGGAGCAAGATCAAAAAACTCAAAACCTAGCAGAAGACAAGAAATAACTAAGATAAGAGCAGAACTGAAGGAGATAGAGAAACAAAAAACCCTTTAAAAATTTAATAAATCTAAGAGCTGGTTTTTTAAAAATATAAACAAAATAGGCCACAAGCCAGATTTATAAAAAAGAAAAGACAGAATAACCAAATAGATGCAATAAAAAACAATAAAGGGGAAATCACCACAGATTCCACAGAAATTCAAACCATCATCAAAGAATATTAAAACAACTCTATGCACATAAACTAGTAAACCTGGAAGAAATGCATAAATTCCTGGACTCTTGTGTCCTCCCAAGCCTAAACCAGGAGGAAGCCAAAACTTTGAATAGACCAATAAGAAGGTCTGAAGTTGAGGCAGCAATTAAGAGACTACCACACAAAAAAAGTCCTGGTCCAGATGGGTTCACAGCCGAATTCTACCACATACACAAAGAGGAACTGTTACCATTCCTTCTGAAACTATTCCAAATAATTCAAAAAAAGGGAATCTTTCCCAAATCATTTTATGAGACCAACATCATCCTGATACCAAAACCCGACAGAGACTCAACAAGAAAAGAAAACTTCAGGCCAATATCCATGATGAACATAGATGCAAAAATCTTCAATAAAATACTGGCAAGCTGATTGCAACAGCAAATCAAAAAGTTTATCCACCATGATCAAGTAGGATTGATCCCGGGGATGCAAGACTGCTTCAACATATGCAAGTCTATAAACGTAATTCACCAAATAAACACACCAAAAGAAAACTCACATGATTATCTCAATTAACGCAGAGAAGGCCTTTGACAAAATTCAACAGTCTTTTATGCTAAAAACCCTCAATAAACTCGGTATTGATGGAATGTATCTCAAAATAATAAAAGCTATTTATGACAAACCAACAGCCAATATCATACTAAATGGACAAAAACTGGAAGCATTCTCTTTGAAATCTGGCACGAGACAAGGATGCCCTCTCTCACCACTTTTATTCAATATAGTACTGGAAGTTCTAGCCAGAGTAATCAGGCAAGAAAAAGAAATAAAGTGTATTCAAATAGAAAAGGAGGAAGTCAAATTGTCAGTTTTTTATTTTATGTCATGAATTATTTTATCTGATTCTGGAAGTTTTCTATGAGTAAGAAAAAAGCAAGAAAACTCCTGGCCTCAATTTTCTATAATTCAGTATCCTGATAATTAATAATCAGAATACTCTGTGATTACAGAGAGGCACCATCTTGGTCTTTACATATGTTTACTCTGTGGTTAGAGTTCTTTTTCCTTTGAAGTAATTTTTCTCATTCTTTTTTATCTTTTTTTCTCTATTCTTGTTTTTTCATTTTATTTCATTGAGTTGGACTTCAACCTCTGATATCCTTTCTTCTGCTTGATCAATTCGAGTGTTTAAACCTGAGAGTTCCTGTATTGTATTCTTCAGTTCCATTAATTCACTTATATTTCTTTCTAAATCATCTATTCTCATTAGGATTTCGTCAAACCTTTTTTCAAAGTTCTTAGTTTCTTTACATTGGGCTACAACATGTTCTTTTAACTCACAGAAGTTTCTTATTATCCATCGTCTGAAGCCTGATTCTGTTAATGGGATGCACTTGTTCTCCATCAAGCCTTGTTCCATTGTTGATGAGGAACTGTGACCCTTTTTAGAGGGAGAGGCATTCTGATTTTGAGTATTCTCAGCCTTTTTACACTGGTTTCTTTTCATCATTGTAAATTTATTCACCTGTCGTCTTTGTAATTACCAACTTTCAAATTAGGTCACTGAGTGGACGTCCAAGTTGTTAATTCCCAGGGCCAAAATATTAGCAACCCACTGCACTGGCCAAAACAGCAGGGTTAAGACCGATGGTGCTTTTCTGCCTGAAAATCTCCAGTCTGGTTTCCTTCTTGAGTCCATAATAGGCAACTCTGCCTTCCCAGAGCTCCAAATGTCGGTCAGAAAAGGAACCAGTACCATTTACTCTGCACCAAGAGCTGCCGCGCCGAGGTGCCCGCAAAAACCACTGTGCCAGCCACAAGAGTCGCACTGGCAACCCATGGGGCTCCTCCACTGGGATCTTCTGCTACGTGAGTAACAAAAATTTGTCTGAAAGTGTGGCATCCTCTCATTCTCTGCACTTTCACTGGGAGCTGCAATCCCAAGATGTTAGCAATCAGCCATCTTGGATCGTTCTGGGAGTATGTGAAAAGACCAAATTTATGTTTGATAGGTGTACCTGAAAGTGATGAAGAGAATGAATCCAAGATAGAAAATATTCTTCAGGATATTATTCAGAAAAAAATGTCTAACCTAGCAAAGCAGGACAATATTCAACCCCAGGTAATACAGAGAACACCACAAAAATATTCCTCAAGAAGAGCAACCCCAAGGCACATAATCATTAGATTCACCAGGGTTGAAACAAAGGAGAAAATACTAAGGGAAGCCAGAGAGAAAGGGCAGGTTACCCACAAAGGGAAGCCTGTCAGACTTACAGCAGATCTTTCAGCAGAAACTCTACAAGCCAGAAGAGAGTGGGTTCCAATACTCAACATCCTTAAAGAACAGAACTTTCAGCCCAGAATTTCATATCCAGGCAAACTAAGCTTCACAACTGAAGGAAAAATAAAATCTTTTATGAACAAGCAAGTACTCAGAGATTTTATTACCACCAGGCCTGCTTTACAAGAGCTTCTGAAAGAAGCATTACACATAGAAAGAAACAACCAGTATTAGTCTTTCTAAAAATATACCAAAAAGTAAAGAGCATCAACATAAAGAAGAATTTACATCAACAAATAGATAAAACGACCAGTTAACTTCATATGGCAGTAATCCTAAATTTAAATTGACTAAATCCCCCAATCAAAAGATACAGCCAAAACCCAAAGATATGCTACATGCAGACCCATTTCACATGCAAGGATACATAAAGACTCAAAACAAAGGGATGGAGAAAGATTTACCAACCAAATGGAGAGCAAAAATAAATAAATAAATAAATAAAAAGCAGAAGTTGCAATTCTCGAATCTGACAAAATAGATTTTAGGGATCAATTCAAGATAGTGCAGTAAGAACAACTCAGGATCACAGCTCTCAGTGAATGCGCAGAGGGTGAGTCAAAGCCACATTTCCAGATGGATCTTTGTTGCCCACAGAACGGGGAAATTCCCAGGTGTAGGAAAGACACAGGATGCAAGTGCAGCCATTTTGGCTGTTGCGGTTGCTTCAGCCGGCACAGCAGTGCAGCGGCACTCTGCAACACTCCACACAAAACACACTGGTCCGGGTTCCCTGCTAAACTGGCAATCTGAGTTATGGGAGGGCAGATTAGCATATCCATCTGATTCAATGGGAATTGGGCAGTGAGCCAGACCAGGAGATTCCTGGGAAGTTGCATTTGAGCCAGCACAGTGGGTTGCTGCATGCGAAATCACACAGATCCCAGTGCCCTAACAGTGGGCGACAGAAACACCTGGGAGAGAGCCATCCATTCAACTTAAAAAAAAAAAAAAGAAAGGCACTCTGAGGCAGGGAGCCAGGCAATCAGACTCGGTGGTTTCACCCCCACAGGGACAAACAATATGGCAATTCGAAATGCTCCGGGTGGAGAGTTTCACTGCAGGCACAGCTGAACCCAGGATGGTGCAGCTTGGTGGGGGAGGGGTGTGCACCATAACTGAGGCAATCTGCCCCTACCGAGGTACACTCCCATTACTGATGCAGCCTGCTTTTACAGAGGCAAACTGCCAAAACAGAGAGACTCTGCAGCAGGGCAGAGCTCGTGGCAGCAGGGCGGAGCCCGGGGTGGAGCCACAGCTGCAGGGAAGAGTCTGCAGCAACAGGGAGGACCCCACATCAGCAGGGCGGAGCCTCGGCAGGCAAATAGTGACTAGACTGCTTCCTAGCTGTGCAGGATAGTGCAACGGACACTCATAAAAAAGCCCCAACTCCCTGAGACAGAGCCTCTGAGGAAAAAAAGGGGTTTTAAGAGTTCTGCTGCAGCAGACTTAAACATACCAGCCTAACAGCCCTGAATGAACAACAACGCTCACAGCTCAGCACTTGAGCTCCTATAAAGTACAGACCATCTCCTCAAGCAGCTCCCTGACCCCTGTATATCCAGAGTCACCTCAAAAAGGACTGATCAGATTGACATTTGGTGGAAATCATCCTGGGAAAAAGATAGCAGCAGAAGAAACTGGTAGCATCCCTCACTTTTTTGCAGCTGATACAGGTGTACTCCAGAGAAGGAGGGCCTGGAGAGGACCTCAGCAGTCATACAGCAGAGAGGCAGGAACAGTAGAAGGAAAACCAAGTAACAGAAATACCTCATCATCAACAATCTGGGCGTCCACTCAGAGACCCAATTGAAAAGTCAGTAACTACTCAGATGACAGGTGGATAAATCCACAAAGATGGGAAGAAACCAGCACAAAAAGGAGGAAAACACTCGAAACCAGAACACCTTGCCTCTTACAAAGGACCAAAACTCGTCACCAGCAAGGGAACAAAGCTGAACAGAGAATGACTGTGATGAAATGATGGAATCAGACTTCAGAAGGTGGGTAATGAGAAACTTCTGTGAGCTAAAAGAACATGTTCTAAATCAATGCAAAGAAACTAAGAACCTTGAAAAAAGATTTGAAAAAAGGTTCGAGGAAATGATAACAAGAATGGATAACTAAGAGAAGAATATAAATGAATTGAATGAGCTGAAAAACACAACACGAGAACTTCGTGAAGCAGCACAAATTTCAACAGCCGAATTGACCAAGCAGAAGAAAGAATATCAGAAGTCGAAGATAAACTCAATGAAATAAAATGAGAAACCAAGATTAGAGAAAAAAACGCAAAAAGAAATGAACAAAGTCCCAAAAAATGTGGAACTATGTGAAGAGTCCTAACCTATGTTTCATAGGTGTACCAAAAGGGAATGAAGAGAACGAATTCAAGCTGGAAAATACTCTTCAGGATATTATCCAGAAAACTTTCCCCAACCTAGCAAGGCAGGCCAACACTCAAATCCAGGAAATACAGAGAACACCACAAAGAGACTCCATAAGAAGAGCAACCCCAAGGCACATAATCGTCAGATTCACCAGGGTTTAAATGGAGGAGAAAATACAAAGGGCAGCCAGAGAGAAAGGTCGGGTCACCCACAAAGGGAAGCCCATCAGACTGACAGCAGATCTCTCAGCAGAAACTTTACAAGCAAGAAGAGAGTGGGGGCCAATATTCAACATCCTTAAAGAAAAGAACTTTCAACCCAGAATTACATATCCAGCCAAACTGAGCTTCATAAGTGAAGGAAAAATAAAATCCTTTGCGAACAAGCAAGTACTCAGACATTTTGTCACCACCAGGCCTGCTTTACAAGAGCTCCTGAAAAAGGCACTACACATAGAAAGAAACAACCAGCACCAGCCATTCCAAAAACACACTAAATGCTAAAGAGCATCAACAAAATGAAAAATCTACATCAACTAATGGGCAAAACAGCCAGCTAGCATCAAAATGGCAGTATCAAATTCGCACATAACAATATTAACCCTAAATGTAAATGGACTAAATGCACCAATCAAAAGACACAGACTGGCAAATTGGATAAAAAACCAAAACCCATCGGTGTGCTGTATCCAGGAAACCCATCTCACATGCAAAGATACACAAAGGCTCAAAATAAAGGGATGGAGAAAGATTTATCAAGCAAATGGAGAGCAATAAAAAGCAGGAGTTGCAATTCTCGCCTCTGATAAAATAGACTTTAAAGCAACAAAGATCAAAAGAGACAAAGAAGGTCATTACATAATGGTAAAAGGATCGATACAACAAGAAGAGCTAATGATTCTAAATATATATGGACCCAACACTGGAGCATCCAGATACATAAGGCAAGTTCTTAATGATGTACAAAGAGATTTAGACTCCCACACAATAATAGTGAGAGAATTTAACACTCCTTTGTCAATATTAGACAGATCAACCAGAAAGAAAATTAACAAGAATATTCAGAACTTGAACTCAGACCTGGAACAAGCAAACCTGATAGGCATTTACAGAACTCTCCACCCCAAATCCACAGAATATACACTCTTCTCAGCACCACATCACACCTACTTTAAAATTGACCACATAATTGGAAGTAAAGCACTCCTCAGCAAATGCAAAACAATGGAAATCATAACAGTCTTTCAGACCATAGTGCAATCAAGTTAGAACTCAAAATTTAGAAACTAACCAAGAATCGCACAGCTTCATGGAAACTGAACAACTGGCTCTTGAATGTTTTCGGGATAAACAATGAAATGAAGGCAGAAATAAAGAAGTTTTTTGAAACCTACAAGAACGAAGACACAACATACCAGGATCTCTGGGACACATTTAAAGCAGTCTCTAGAGGAAAATATATAGCAATAAGTGCCCACATGAGAAGAGCGGAGAGATTCAAAATTGACACCCTATCATCAACATTGAAAGAGCTAGAGGAGCAAGATAAAAAAAAACTCAAAACCTAGCAGAAGACAAGAAATAACTAAGATCAGAGCAGAACTGAAGGAGATAGAGACACCAAAAACCCTTCAAAAAATCAATAAATCCAAGAGCTTGTTTTTTGGAAAGATCAACAAAATAGACAGACCACTAGCCAGACTGATAAAAAACAAAAGAGAGAACAACCAAATAGATGCAATAAAAAACAATAGAGGGGAAATCACCACAGATTCCACAGAAATTCAAACCATCATCAAAGAATATTACAAGCAACTCTATGCACATAAACTAGTAAACCTGGAAGAAATGCATAAATTTCTGGACACCTGTGTCCTCCAAATCCTAAACAGGAGGAAGCTGAAACTATGAATAGACCAATAACAAAGTCTGAAGTTGATGCAGCAATTAAGAGCGTACCACACAAAAAAAGTCCAGGTCCAGATGGGTTCACAGCCAAATTCTACCAGAGACACAAAGAGGAGCTGGTCCCATTCCTTCTGAAACTATTCCAAATAATCCCAAAACAGGGAATCCTTCCCAAATTATTTTATGAGACCAACATCATCCTGTTACCAAAACCCGGCAGAGACCCAACAAGAAAAAAAAACTTCAGGCCAATATCCATGATGAACATAGATGCAAAAATCTTCAATAAAATACTGGCAAACTGATTGCAACAGCAAATCAAAAAGCTTATCCATCATGATCAAGTAGGATTCATCTCGCAAATGCAAGGCTGGTTCAACATATGCAAGTCTATAAATGTAATTCACCACATAAACAGAACCAAAAACAAAAACCACATGATTATCTCAATTGACACAGAGAAGGCCTTTGACAAAATTCAACAGTCCTTTATGCTAAAAACCCTCAATAAACTCGGTATTGGTGGAATGTGTCTCAAAGTAATAAAAGCTATTTACGACAAACCAACAGCCAATATCATACTGAATGGGCAAAAACTGGAAGCATTCTTTTTGAAATCTGGCACTAGACAAAGATGCCCACTTTCACCACTCCTATTCAATATAGTACTGGAAGTTCTAGCCAGAGCAATCAGGCAAGAAAAAGAAATAAAGGGTATTCAAATAGGAAAGGTGGAAGCCAAATTGTCTTATTTACAGACGACATGATAGTATACCTAGAAGACCCCATCGCCTCAGCCCAAAAACTCTTGAAACTGATAAGCAACTTCAGAAAAGTCTCAGGATATAAAATCAATGTGCAAAAATCACAAGTATTTTTATAACCAATAACAGACTTAAAGAGAGCCAAATCAAGAATGAACTGCCATTCACAATTATTACAAAAAGAATAAAATACCTAGGAATACAACTCACAAGGAACATAAGGGGCCTCTTCAAGGAGAACTACAAATCACTGCTCAACAAAATAAGAGAAGACACAAACAGATGGAGAAACATTCCATGTTCATGGTTAGAAAGAATCAATATTGTGAAAATGGCCATACTGCCCAAAGTAATTTACAGATGAAAAAACATTCCAGGCTCATGGAAGAGTTAATTCCAGGAAGAATATTGATTCCAGGAAGAATCAATATCATGAAAATGGCCATAATGCCAAAAGTAATTTATAGATTCAATGCTATCCCCATTAAACCACCATTGACTTTCTTCACAGAATTTGAAGAAAAACAAACAAACAAAAAACCTTAAATTTCCTATGGAACCAAAAAACAGCCTGTATAGCCAAGACAATCTTAAGGAAAAAAAAAAAAAAAAGCTGGAGGCATCACAGTACCTCACTTTAAACTACACTACAGGGCTACAGGAATCAAAACAGCAGGGTATGGGAACCAAAAGTGAGATACAGACCAATAGAAAAGAACAGAGGCCTCAGAAATAATAATAATGCCACACATCTACAATCATCTGATCTTTGACAAACCTGATAATAATAAGCAATGGGGAAAGGATTCCCTATTTAATAAATGTTGTTGGGAAAACTGGCTAGTCATATGCAGAAAGCTGAAACTGGATTTCTTCCTTATACCTTATACAAAGAATTGGCTCTAGATGGATTAAACATTTAAATGTAAGACCTAACACCATAAAAACCCTAGAAGACAACCTAGGCAATACCATTCAGGACATAGGCATAGGCAAATACTTCATGACTAAAGCATCAAAAGCAATGACAACAAAAGCCAAAATAGACAAATGGGATCTAATTAAACTTAACAGCTTCTGCACAGCAAAAGAAACTCTCATTAGAGTGAACCACCAACCAACAGAATGGAAAAATTTTTTTGCAATCTCTTCATCTGACAAAGGGCTAGTATCCAGAATCTACAAATAACAAAAGCAGATTCACAAGAAAAAAACAAACAACCCCATCAGAAAGTAGGCAAAGGTTATGAACAGACACTTCCAAAAAGAAGACATTTATGCAGCCAACAACCATATAAAAAAAGGCTCATCAACACTGGTCATTAGAGAAATGCAAATCAAAACCACATTGAGATACCATCTCATGCCAGTTAGAATGGCAATCATTAAAAAGTCAGGAGACAACAGATGTTGGAGAGGATGTGGAGAAATAGGAATGCTTTTACACTGTTGGTGGGAATGTAAATTAGTTCAATCATTGTGGTAGACAGTGTGGCAATGCCTCAAGAATCTAGAAATAGAAATACCATTTGACTTAGCAATCCCATTACTGGGTATATACCCAAAGGATTATAAATAATTCTATTATAAAGACACATGCACATGTATGTTTATTGCAGCACTGTTCACAATAGCAAAGGCTTGGAACAAATCCAAATGCCCATCAATGATAGACTGGATAACAAAAATGTGGCACATATACACCATGGAATACTATTCAGCCATAAAAAATGATAAGTTCATGTCCTTTGCGGGGACATGGATAAAGCTGGAAACCATCATTCTCAGCAAACTGACACAAGAACAGAAAACCAAACACATGTTCTGACTCATAAGCAGGTGTTGAAAAATGAGAACATCACACACCAGGACCTGTGTGGAGGTGGGGTGCTAGGGGAGAGATAGCATTAGAAGAAGTACCTAATGTAGATGACAGGGTGATGGATGCAGGAAACAACCATGCCATGTGTATAGCTATGTGACAAACCTGCAGGATCTGCACATGCACCCCAGAACTTAAAGTATAACAATTAAAAAAAAACCCATATCAATTAAAAAAAAAAGAAAAAGAAAACCAAATAAAGCATGTCAATTTAAACAAAATAAAAATAAAATACCTAGTAATGGTATTGCTGGGTCAAATGGTATTTCTACTTCTAGATCCTTGAGGAATCTCCACACTGGAAACCATTATTCTCAGCAAGCTAACAGAAGAACGGAAAACTAAACACTACATGTTCTCACTCATAAGTGGGTGTTGACCAATAAGAACACATGGACACAGGGAGTGGAACATCACACATGAGGGGCCTGTCACGGGGTGCAGAGTTAGAGGAGGGATAGCGGGAGGTGGGGGAATAGGGGAGAGAAAGCATTAGGAGAAATACCTAAGGTCGATGATGGAGTGATGGATAGCAAACCACCATATCATGTGTATACCTATGTAACAAACCTGCACGTTCTTCACATGTACCCCAGAACTTACAGTACAATTTAAAAAAATAATAAAATTAATAAAAAATAAAGTCATTTTTGTGGTTTTTAGCTTGAAGAAAATACTGGAGCCTGGTGCTTCCAGCTTGAGATAAGTACAGTTGTGCTCATTAGATTACCCTTATAATAAATTTCCCCATTAACTATTTGCAAAACTGTCCAAACTTGCAGCCCTTTTTGTTTTTAATCTTGATGAGAATTCCAGGGTTCTATCCTGTCTATGCTTTCTCTGTATGATAAGTGGCTTAGACAGATTTTATTATCAAGTTATCCTTTTATATATCTTCCAAAATTCCTAAGTGCTCTGAGCTTATCAGTTTTCATGATCTGCTTTTTCACATTTTTATATTTCTTATATCATTTTAATGTGAGTTTAAGATAAAGGAGATATTAGTGCTACCATTTAGGCAGCCAGCTTTCTTTGACTGGAAGTTTACAATTAAAAACACCAGAACAAAAACTGAAAACATATTTTTAATGAAAATTATGTTATTAAGTTATAGGACAGGATACATAAAAATATTTCAGTAAAATTTAATCATTTATCAAAATTAGAAAATTTACTTACTAGAAAATACATTTTTAGTGATTGTCCAGACCGTTAGCCACTATTATTTAAAATCTTTAATAATAATATTTATAGACTGAATCTCCAAATAGGGAAAAAGAATAATCAACTAAAGTCTATATCGATTAAAAGAAACTAAAATTCTTATGCAATTAAAAAATTATCTCCCAATATTAAGGAATACAGAACATGCATAATTAATGTTAGCTCTCTGTCCCTATTTCCTAGTAAAGA
The DNA here is from genome assembly GCF_049354715.1 of Callithrix jacchus. Lineage (NCBI taxonomy): Eukaryota > Metazoa > Chordata > Mammalia > Primates > Cebidae > Callithrix > Callithrix jacchus. Next base: position 79,969,698 of record NC_133503.1, read on the forward strand.
ATCATATACTCTCCTCTCACTCTTCCTAGGAAAGTATATGAAAGTTCTATATATACAAAATCTTAAAGTTTTATCTCCCCTAACATTATTTGATCATAAATTTCCCTCGTCAATGAAACATAGGACTTTTTCAAGTTATCCATGAAGTAAAGTGGATCAGAAATTTTCAGTGGATTAAATCCTTCTTTCACCAACTGATACTTCAATAGTTTGAATGTTCCTGTTGTTTCCATTTTTTCCTATAAAACAATTACCAGGATGAGTAGAATCATTTAATAGCTACAAAATATAAATATACAGTTACAACTATAGACAGTAATGTTAAATTATAACATTTTATATCTAGTGATATTTATAGTTGCTACTACTAATTTAATGTTAGAAATTTAAAAATGTGTTTTAGAATATTAAAATCTTTAGTTTGATTTACCTGTAAACTTTACTTAAATATTAACTTATTCAATATATAAGAGTTATGAACATAATCAACAAACTGATTGCAATTATGCCAAAAACACATAGGTTATCTCTTCAATTCAATGCCAATACAATGTTATGTACAGAGAATGCTATAAGATGCTAAGGAGATAAAAGCCACAAAAGACGGCAATTTCTACTACAAATTTATCACAAAAAGTAGAGTGCTATAAGAGCAGAAGGGGTATGGAATGTTCTCAAACATGGCTTAAATGTACCTAGAGGGGTTACTTGAATGCTCTAAAACTTGGGGTACCTCAGTGAATTTCCAGGGTCTTCACAGGGTATCTTGTTTTCAAGAGAAACTCAGTGACATCTATTAGTCACCACTAAGAAACTACTAGCTCAAGGTTCACAGTTTCAATAGTAATTGGTAATACATTTTTTTCAATGATGTCATATCTGTGCAAAATTGGGTTTTCAGTAGTTGCTGGGATAAAAATCAAGTGCAGCCCAAAATCATCATGGAACATGAAATCAGGCTGTTCCTATCCAGTCCAATCTAATTCCAAGGTCTGAAGAACTGTGTAGTGCCCAACTTACATCTCCTTAGTAAGTGATTGTGATTATTTGAAAATGAAATGAAAGCTTTTTAAAATTTATATGCATTATTTTTCAGGTGGCTACTAATTTGTTAGACCTAAATACTTATTAATTTGCTTTTTCCTTAGCTAATGAACAAATGTTTAGGTATTTGTTTTGAGCCAAGAGTGCTATGAGACATTAAAGATGCCATGAGTCTAGAAGGTTTAATAATCTCTGTTTCAAGGTGCTTAATGGAGACAAGAGTGCATTTCATTGTGAGAATCTCAGGCATGGATAAACAGTCTGTTTAAATTAGATGACATGTAGAGACCCATACAACATTCTATGAGTAGCTTGGCCATTTTTATTCATCCTTCTGGGCTATTTAAGTCAACTTCACTTGGAGCTCCCTTTCCTGATATTCCTTCCCTCCTCCATCTCCCCTGATCCAACACTATCGTCACAGCTAGATGTGCCTGTGCAAGCACACATATCCTTTTATTCTTTTTAAAAAATTAGAATCTCACTGTATTTATACAATTCGGTGTTCTAACATTTTTTAAGCTTAATATTATACAGGTATATTTTCCTGGGTCCTGTAATTTTATTCAAAATAGAACTTAGAGAATAGTTTTATAAGGTCTCATTTAATTATCATATTTTAATTAACCTTGCCTTTATTCTTGAACTTTTAGAGAATATCAAAAGTTTTACTACTATAAATATTCTTTTGAGAAATATATGCACATATAACTTTGATACACCTTTGATTACTTCCTAAGATGTATTTTGACTAAGTCAAAATATACACAAACTGTTAAGAGCCTGATTATATATTACCAAATTGTTTTATAGAGAGGTGATAACAATTGGTGTTTCCACATGCAGAATGAAAGAACCAGGTTTGTTTTATCCCAGCCACACTGAAGATTATAACCTTTCACATTTCTGTGAATTATTGGCAGAAAGCATTCTTCTAGTTCTACTTTGTGCTAAATAGATTTGTAATAAAATACTTGTTTGACTAATTTTGTTAGAAGTAACTTTTACTTTAGCATTCCTTTTATCAGATCATTTATTATTATAAGTCATGTATTAAACAAATATTTGACTTCTGTCAGGCTTTATTTCTAACTATAGCAAATATTATAATAAACATAACAGTCATGGTCCATGTTTTTTTCAGGTGTTTAAAGAGCCTAAAATACTTTCTTGTTTGTTTTTTTTTTTCTTTGGACAGAGTCTTGCTCTTTGCTCCTTCACCAGGCGCGAGGCTGGAGTGCAGTGGTGTGGTCTCAAATAGCCTAAAATACTTTGTAAATTTGTGCAAGGTTTATCTAATCTTCTAAAGTAGTCTCGTGCTAATATATTTCTTCTACTTAATGAAAGTGAATTTTGTGTTGAACTGGAAAACAATTCTTAAAATATTATCTGTCCTATGAACTTTCCACTCATCAAAATATATTACTTATGGGGTGAGGATGAGGAGGGATAAGAGGGAGCTGGGTATGGTTGTAAAAGGACAACATGAGGGAAACTTGTGATGTTGAAACTGTTCTTTATCTTTACTGTGGTCATGAATGCATGATGTTCCACAGGTGATAAAACTGTATAGAAAATATACACACAAATGACTGCAAGTAAAGCAGGAGAATTGTTAATAAGATGGGTAGATTATGTTAACATCATGATTGTGACATTTGCAAAATGTCATCCTTGGGGGAAAAAAGGTGAAGGACATCCAAGCTGTCTCTTATTGTTTCTTAAAACGGCATGTGAATCTACAACTATCTCGACAAAATTTCAATAAAAATATATTACTTCTGTTTCATATTTACTTACCTTTAGTGTTTCAGAGGGTTGTTGTTAAAACAATCTGAGACAACGTAAAAACTTAAAATTAAAAAGGCAAATGAAACACGTATTATGATCATTCAGAGGATGTGTCCCATTGAACAAGCAGTGAAGTGGCTGTAATGATTACTTGGTAAATACTGTAAACCTGAATATGACACAGATTGTTGCTCAATTAGGGGTCTAGTAGTGAAATAACAAATGTATTCAGAAAAGAAACTGGGTGGTTGGATGTTAAGAGATGATGAGTACTAATTTTGGAAAATTATATTTTAGGCACAATATTAAATAAATGATTGAATAAATGATTAAGTGAAGTTACCCAGTAGTTAAGTAAATTCATTTTCTTTTTACTATACTTTATGCCAGTAACCTCACAAGAGAAATTCCTCATCCCAAAATAAACAGACTTTGAATTTCTCACATGGGAAGGTTGCAAGTGAGGGGGAATTTGGACAGAACAGCAATAAAAATTAAAATCAGGATTGCTTAAAGCCAGATGCCTTTAGGTTCTGCACACATCTTTCAGTCTCTTTGATGTCTGCTTGATGAAACCTAATTCTGGGTACATAGCACCAAATGTCTTCACAAGATATGAGTAAGATGTGGTTTTGGATTGCCACCATCACTGGGACCATCACTGTGCTCTGATCCCTGACTGAAGAGGAAGAGAGCAATTCTATAATTAGGACAAAGACGGGTATGCCAAAGCATTTCATCATGCTCACTTTATAATTAGGCTTCAAACATGGCAACAATCTGCATCAACTCTACACACCATGCTTCTCATTATAACCTGCATGTTATCTAAAGGATACAATATTATTTTGCAATTAAACTACATCCTTGTTTTCTGGCCTTAAATTTGATAGTAAACTCCACCACTAAAATTACCTGAATTCTTAAAAATCGGGGGCATGCATAAGCTGGTAGAGATGTTACAACTTGTTCATAAAGTTTTTCCAAATCTAAAGATTTATTTGGTTTTAAAATAATAGAAGCCATTCCTGCTCTTCCTTCATAACCTGAAAAAAAGTTTGAAATAGAGTCCATTTTTAAGTACCAAATAAACTTCAACAGATAATTCTGTATACGCTAATTGACACACATGGAGACATTAAATCTATTTCAGTAATAATAAAACAACAGTAGCATAAAGGAGTCTGTGTCCTTCCCTGAACAAATGATTTACTCCCCAGAAATCATTTAAGGACAGGGAAGACCAGAGTCTCCCTCTAATTGTCTATAGTACAAAACAATTACATGGAATGGGAAACACTATAAATGACAATAAATTTGCATACTGCCATCACTAAAACAAATATTAAGAAAGAACATTTATTTAAAGACAACTATATTGCAGCAGAAATATACATCCTAAGCATTAATGTAAAATATTAAGTGTATATTTTTAAGTTAAGAAACTAAAAATTCATATTTTCATAATTAATTCCACAGATCATTTACTGCTTATGATGCCACCTGTGGCTTGCTACAGGTGTCAGAACGTCCTGGAAGCTTTCTCCAACACTCATCGGCTATTTATGAAGTTAACATTCCCTTCTTCTGCTCTCCTATCTAAACACTCACATCCCTGATCTCCTCAGCACCTAAAAGCATTCGCTGAAAAGTGGAGAATGGCTGTCTTACGACTTCTAATTGGTCACTTTTCTGTGATATTTTCAACATCATGAGACAATCATCATATGCATATTTATAAAGATAATGAGTCCAAATTTAAAAATAATTTTTAAAAAGATCCATCTTAACTGCAAGTCAGTATTTTTAAACACTTGAAGTAGAACATGTTCTTGTTTAGTGGTATGTACAATCACTAGTCATAAAAAGAAAAATAATAGATTAATAAAAAGCTGTAACTAATTTCAAGCAGTGAGCCATTGATCAGAGTTTTCAAGCTTTGCTTAAAAATACACATAGGCATTAAAATTAAGTAGATACCTTTTCCCTTGGTCAAAGGCATTACTTGCCAAGACAGTAATAAAATCTTTATCTTAATACACAAAAATTAAAATGTTGAATTAGTAAGACTATTACAAAACTAAAGAACAGTGGCAATTCTAAGAATCTTTCCAAATTATGAAATATATTTATACCTGATATAGCCACACCATAGACATTTGCTTCCTGTATGAAATCCAACATTCCAATAACATCAGCAACCTCTGTGGTTGCAACATTTTCTCCTTTCCATCTAAATGAAAAAATCAAATTCCAGTTAGTGCACCTGTATTTGAAAAACTAGGTACCAGTTTCAGTCTTAATGCCTTGCATTTGGCTGTGTGCAAGCACCTACTGACCAACATAATTGTAGTTTTCAAGATAAAAGGCATTTCTAAGGAAGTAATTCAACAAAATCAGTTTTGGTCTTTTCATTCAAATTACTTTATATCTCATTTGTATAATTTACTTTCTATAGTATGTATTGTAATATACATAAACAAAATAATTATAAGGATTATCATTATAAAAATCTCATTTTGTAAAATAATGAAGTACAAAGCATTCCTTTTATCTGGTAATAAGAACTGAAAGTAAAGCTCTAGTTGTCTTTTAGTATACTGACCCACTTTAATTTCTAGGTGTCAACCCCTTTGACTTCTCTAATGCTTTTGATGAATATTTTGCTTTAATTGAAATAGTTTTATATTAAGTGAGCTTATAACATGGTTCCAGAAGGCAAGGATGTAGGAAGTTACTTATTCATTCAAGCATTGATTCAAGTCATTGTAAAGCAAAAGAATTTCATAGGCCTAAAATAATCTTAGGGAATTAAAAAAGGAAATATGAGAAAGGGGATTTTTGCTGTTTCAAAATTTTTATCATTAGGTCCAGAATTAGACTACATTTGACCCAAGTGGTTTTCTGTTCTAACTCTACCATTTATCTTTTACATCTGTCTGCCAGTTTTACTTTCCTTAAAAAGAAGCTAACTGATTTGGTCTAAACTGATTCATTAAAATAATTATAAAATTTTACATCAAAATTTAACTGGTGGTTCAGTCTAGAAACAGATGGCCAATAAATTTTTTAATAAGGAGACATGGAGATAAAAGGGCTGTGTCTGCCCTGAAAGCTAAAGCATATGTGGTCTCTGACATTTCTATACAAGCACAGTTCACAATTACAGAACAAGCTGTACATCCCATGACATTACATACCTGAAAGTGTCTCCAGTACGGTCCCAAAAATAAAGGAAATTGTCCTGATCCTGGACTATCAAGTCTCCAGTGTTAAGGTAAACATCGCCCTTCTTGAAAACATCACAAAGCAATTTGTTTTTTGTGTGCTTGTAAGACCCAGCATAGCCAAAGAAGGGATTTTTTGCATGCACTCGAGAAATGAGAAGTCCAGGTTCCCCTGCAAGAAATAGCATTTTTTCAGCCCTCTGATTAAAACTACTGTTACACACACCATGCATGTGTTTGTATTATATCTGGCCATTACAACCAATGCTGCTTGTCTCAGCTTACTCTGAACCTATTTCTGTATTTGACATCATTTACCCTTGGCTCCTGTATCTAGCACATGCTTTCATAGATTACCACAAATACAAATTACTTTGGAAAAACTAATAAAAAGGGAATTGAATGGAAAGAAAAGGCTCATTGCATTTCTTGTACTTCCCAGGTGGGCAGACCAATGGCTGTTTTTGTTTTGGATTATGTAAATGTTACCACAGATACTACTGACATTTGTTATATAAATAAGTGTAATGATGGTGTTAATAAAATAATGATAGCATTTTATTTATTGTGCACTTACCATGAGCCCTTTGCAAATGTCATTTTGCTTATTCTGCATAGAAATCCTTTGAAATTGATATAATCCCTATTTCACTAGCAAGGAACTAGGACCCAGAGGGGTAAAGTAAGTTGCCATGCTCAAAGAGATAAATGGACCTAGAACTTAAATTCAAGATTTTATGGCAAAGTTTCTGTATAATACTATTTCTGATCCAATAAAGTCATTACTATAATAGAATGATTTATTTCTCTGGGATGCTATTCTGGAAAGCTTTGATGGGAAAGAGATGAAACACTGAAAAGTTTTCCTAGTCCATGGTACTTATTAGTTTCAGTTATGTTCAGATTCATTATCTGAAATAATTTTCCAATCAAATTTATTCAAATTAATTAAGATTTTTCTCAGCAATCTGCAAGGTAAAAGCTATTTCTAAAAGAAGGCAAGAGGACAAAGGACAGCAGCAATCACTGCTCCAGAAGTCTTCAAGGCTACTGTCCACTTGTTATGCCTGCTGTAAGGAGATGCGGTGTTCATGTGGACAGATGAAGTTGGCGTCCTGCAATCTATAATACAGAGTGATTTCTGTCTTTTTAATGCTCTGTAAAAAAAAATGTCTCACTCTTTCACCTAGGCTGGAGTGCAATGGCATGATCATGCCCCACCACAGCCTTGACTTCCCAGACTCCAGCAATCCTCCCACCTCAACATCCCAAGTAGCTGGACTACAGGTGCACACCACCAGGCCCAGCTAATATTTTAACTCTTTGTAGAGAAAAGTCTCACTATATGCCCGGCTGAACTAGAACTCTTGGGCTTAAGCAATCCTCCCATCTCAGCTTACAAAAGTGTTGGGATTACTGGCGTGAGACACCACACCATGCCAACAGGCTTTACTCAACTCCGATATCTCTTATTCCTGGGCATCCTGGCTTTCAAGGACACACAGGTCATGGGCAAAAGCAAATATCTGCTCCAGCAGAGTGTCATAGGATTATCATTATCATCATTGTCGTTGCCAACACCATCATCATCATCATCATCATTATCATCATCACCACTATTATACCCACTGAGCACTTTCTGGGTAACAGTCCCAGTTCTGAGTGTTTTACATATGTAATCCATTTAATCTTCATCACAAAACTGTAAGAAAGTCCCTGATAATATTTTCATTTTGAGGTTAAAAAATTGAGGTTTAAAAAAAGGAATTCACCAATGTTATACAGCTGTCAAATGCAGAGTTGGAGTTAAAAAAATTTTTTTTTATAATCAGGTCCTTCTGACTCCAAAGCCTTACTTCTGTGATATGTCAGTCTACATTCCCTATATTTCAGAATTTTTCAAGACTCTTGTATCTCCTTTAAACTTTACATTCTTTTTTTTTTCAGGACACAGGTGACAGTTTCTTCTCTGACAAACTAATTGTTGCAAATGTTTTAATAAGGCACAATGTATTCGTATCTTTCCTGTCTAGGCATAACTTACATTGTGAAAACACGGTGCTTAATGAAAAAAAAAATTGAGTAGCTCATAATGGGAATTCCAAAATAGAAAAACAGACATTTGGGGTCAACCAGCTTTTTAAGAAATCCTGAAGCTGCATAAGCACAGTTCTGGGATTCAAGTTTTAATACTAGATATTATTGTAATTTTAAGAAACGGAAGAGTAGAAAAGTGTGTTTAAAAGTTCTTTGCACTCTCCTCAGAAATTGCTTTCCCATGGACAGTGTCTATAGAATAGAATTAGAAAAACATATTTGACAAATTCCAGTAGGCTTGAAATTCAGAGATTCGGGAGATTTGTCGTTTTAATAGACAAAGCTTCTATTTTTTTTTTTTTCAGTCTCTTGGCTACCAGAAATTAAAACAGGTTTGCCACCTTTATCTTTACATTTGAAGTAAAGATTTAGGAAGTCATCTCTGAAATGTAGTTTAAACATATTTTAAGGCAATTAATTTTGGCCTGATTTATTCATACCAGATCTCTAAACAATTCTAAGTGCACATCTCTCCACTGCATTTTCTTTTTTTTTTTTTTTGAGACGGAGCTTCGCTCTTGTGACCCAGGCTGGAGTGCAATGGCGCAATCTCGGCTCACCGCAACTTCCGCCTCCTGGGTTCAGGCAATTCTCCTGCCTCAGCCTCCCGAGTAGCTGGGATTACAGGCAAGTGCCACCATGCCCAGCTAATTTTTTGTATCTTTAGTAGAGACGGGTCTCCCCATGTTGACCAACATGGTCTCGATCTCTTGACCTCATGATCCACCCGCCTCGGCCTCCCAAAGTGCTGGGATTACAGGCGTGAGCCACCGCGCCCGGCCCCTGCATTTTCTAATTTATTATTATATGCAGCAGCAAGTTAATTGAAGTACTTGCTTTCATGAAAATTTCTAACCTAAAATTGTAAGAAACTCTACCTTGGCAGTGTAGGGGAGTGAGAGGAAGAAGCTAAGGAGAGGAAAGTAACAAGCCACATACCAGGTCCCCCAGGAATATACATACATCTTATTTAATTGTCCACAATAACCTCACTTAATAAATAGTCACTTCTACTTTACATATGAAGAAAATAAGATTTAGACAGGCTGACTAACCTGTCCAAAGTTACACCATTTCTAAGTGTCAGAGACCTTGTTTAAATCCAGGTTGGTCTGACTTTTCATTATATCTAGAATGATAAATTAATTCACTAATTTTTATGTTATAGTTTGGCAACATAGGACATTAGACATTTGTCACTGTTACATACTAGACGTGGTGAATTAAGGATAGTATAAGCCAAATAGTTACCACTTTTTAATCTTAATAATTTACCATCTGAGTGATTCATCTGGGGCTCTTAATATCTAATAGTAAAATTTTTCCACCTACATTAAAATTCCAATGTTAAGTTACACAGTGAATCCAGTCATTATCTCCTTTTGAAATTCACTAATAACTACAGTGGGCCCTCCATATTAGTGGTTCCACATCTGTGGATTCAACCAACCTTAGAAAATATTTGGGGAAAAAAATAAAATAATAATACAACAAAATATAATACAAATAAAAATACAGTATGACACTATTTATGTAGCATTTGCATTGTATTAGGTATTATTAGCAATCTGTTTAAAGTATACAGGAGGATGTGCACATCTCATATGCAAATATTGTATCATTTTATATAAAGAACAAGTATCCATGAATTTTGGTGTCTACCCAGGGTTCTGGAACCAGTCCCCCAAGGATACTGAGAGATGTCTGTATGTAGGAGATCAGAAACTTCGCTTGAGGAGATGTACTAGTCTTACCTTTTTTCACACGAATACACCACCCCTGTTCATTTCTCATGGGTTCATCTTTCTGAAAATCAAACTTTATTAAGTCAAAAGTGAAAAGAAGCTGAAAAAAAAATCAAACAAAAACAAGCATTTAGTTACTTGTGCATTGACATCTACTATAGTAGACTTTATGTTAATTGAAATAAATAATTAGAATATGGATTTATTAAAACAACTAACTTTTACTGAAGACAAATAATATTTAAAAATCAAAACTAAAGTATTAGTAAGCAACAGTCATTTAGTGGCATTCACTTTCATTTCTTCTGTGGTACACTTTACTTTGCAAAACACTACTAATTTTAATCATGAATGAGTGGTATCAAGATACTGAAACCAGGCATTCAATTATATGCTCTGATAACTACATGTAAAAGGACCATTTTCTCCAGTCATTTATCTAAAATACCCCTTGAAATGAAAAGTCTTAATAAAACTAAACTGTAAGCTATATTAATGTAAAAATTGTGTTTGCCTTTTCCTCACAGTATCTTTTTCAGATTTTCTTTTTTTTCTTTCCCTTTTTTTTTTTTTTAATACTTTATGTACTGGGGTACGTGTGCAGAACATGCAGGTTTGTTACATAGGTATACATGTGCCCTGGTGGTTTGCTGCATTCATGCCCTCATCACTGACATTAAGTATTTCTCCTAATGCTGTCCTTCCCCTAGCCTCCCCATCACCCAACAGGCCCTGATGTGTGATGTTCCCCTCCCTGTGTCCATGTTTTCATTGTTCAACACCCACTTACAAGAGAGAACATGCAGTGTTTGGTTTTCTGTTCTTGTGTCAGTTTGCTGAGAATGATGGTTTCCAGCTTCATCCATGTCCCTGCAAAGGACATGAACTCATCCTTTTTTATGGCTGCATAGTATTCCATGGTGTATATGTGCCACATTTTCTTTAACCAGTCTATCCTTGATAGGCATTTGGGTTGGTTTCAAGATTTTACTATTGTAAACAATGCCACGTTAAACATAGGTGTGCATGTGTCTTTATAATAGAATGTTTTATAGTTCACTTAATGCTCCTAAACTAACATTTGATACTTATCTACACACTATAGTGTGAGATGGCCGATTTGTTCGAAAATGCCCATCGCATCAGGAACCAAAAATTGGTTATTTTCTCTCATCCCCAAATATTTTCATCTACTCTGCTCCTATCATGTCCATATGACCGTGTCATGCAGGCTTATTTGTCCACTAAATTTTCACCCTGGGAGAGAACTGCAGACTGGTTTAGTCCAACCTCCTCCTATTTTTTTCTTTTTTCTGTTTTTTTTGAGACAATATCTCACTCTGTCACCCAGGTGCAGTGCAGTGATGAAATCTCAGCTCACTGCAACCTCTGTCTCCCCAGCTCAAGCAATCCTACCACCTTAGCACTCCCATTCATCTGGGCTTACAGGAATAAGCCACTTCACCCAGCCCTCATTTTCATTCCATAAGAAAACTGAGGTTCTTGCTCAACAGTTAAACAATCTCAGTTCAAAAATAGTAAACCAACATGAAGGTAATAAAATTAAGTGACAATAAAATTATAATAGGAAGGATGAATTGAGGGAAAGCAGGAGAAAGGAAATGAACAAATATAGAACAAAAAAGTGGGAAAAGATAAGATGATGGAGATAGATGCAATAGTATTGTTTATTATCAAAGATTAAATGCAAATATCTCTGGTTCTTAGCATTAGTAAAATAAGCATGTAACTTGAGTTGTGACTTATTTGAATTAAAATATAAATGAGAGCAATTGATATTGATTGGGGGCTAATTATATACTAGGCACTGTACTAAGTGTTGAAGAGCTGTATTTAATTTAACTATCAAAACATGAGGTAGAAATTAATATCCTATTTTATGATTAGAGCTGATGAAAGAGGCAACAAAGCAAATATAGTTATTCTAGATATAAGACTGTTTATTAAAATGCGAGCTTGCATCTTGTTGATCTTTGTCTGTAATTGGGATAACAGGATATTGGCCACTTGCCTAATTGCTAGTAGAAAGAAAGAGTCCAGAAGTTCTGGAACTGCCTTTATCATCTTGGCCAAATAAGAACAGAGCCCTATTCATTACTCATTCTTTTCTCTCCTGTTTGAACATGCTTTGTTTTTTTGGAAAATTTGCCCAGTGACTTGTGATGTTACCTTTAGTGTTATTTTAGATTAATTGAGGAACCATGTGTGTGGGTGAGATTCATTCCAGAGCAAATTACTGTTCAGTGTGTCTGTTATCAGAAAATGGGACTCGATAGGCAGAAATGAAATAATTTTATAATTTCAATAAAATTAAATATATCACAACATTCTCTAGAAGTACATGGAGCAGAGGATCAATGCTCAGTTAGAAATACTTCTGTTCTCCTTCCTGCCATCAAGAGGTCCTCATGATATTACAAAAATGGCTGCATTATAATAACATAAATTTAAAAAATAGATGTCACACCTTAAAATCCCCCAAATGTACATGTTTATGTATGTGTATACGTGTACACATCTGGAGCATAGCTGCAGGATGTCCCATTCATAACAGAACTGTGCAATGCACACACACCTATGTGACTGTGCGTGTTGGCCCTGGGAATTTTTACCCATACCTACGTGCCTTTGCAGATTCAGATTTGTAAATTTATAAGTTGGAAAAGGAACACAAAGTTAATTTCCTTGATTAATACATGAGGAAAGTCTGAACCAAGAGAAAATTAACTTGTCAAAGTCACGAAGTCAATAGTTGTAGAGTCGGAAATAGATGTGAGGTATCAGTCCCTGTGTAGTAAAGAACTTAACCTTGCCCCCAAAAGAGGTCTAGCTTTCATCCCTGGCTTCTCAGAGGTGATCTTGAAGTCCTTGGAATGTCGTTCTTAATAGGAGTGCATTTTTTTAATCTAAGAACCTTGGGCAACTAGATGATAACAATATGATTTAGAATAGGGTCTCTAAGGCATAAAAAACTGTGATGGAGGGCGAAGGCTTTGGATCACCCAGCTTTACCTCCTAAAGGGGAGCAGATGGAGGCCAGCCATATGAGCAGTGAACCTGAATTACACAACCAAACCCACAGAAAGACTCCTGTGAGCTCCCTAGTTGGCATCAGGTCATGCATATTATTACACAATTCCAGGAAAGCAATGCTGTTCTGATTCTACAACACATTATAACTGGAAGCTTCACACTTGGTACTCTCCTGGATTCTCCTTTATGTATGCCATCCCTGGGCCAATTATAATCTAGATCCTTTAGATGTAGTAGGTGGAGTTTTGTGAATCCTTTTGGCTAATTATCAAATCTGAGAGTGGTCTTAGAGACTCCTGAAATTGCAGTTGATGTCAGAAAGGAGCATGGTCTTGGAACTCTTATTTTGAAGTTCTCTAACTTTCCTTATCCCTAAAAGATACCTACTTTTAAGATAATAAAATAGCTTATGAAAATGATTAATAAGAGTCATTTTATTAATCTCATATATTATTTTTAAATTTAAGTTTAGATGGTATTTAAATCTTAAATTCCATTGTATCTACGGATTTGCCAATATGACAGGAGAATAACCACTTCTTCCTTTCCTCCCTCCCAACTCCCATTTTTGGTAGTGTTATAATTATTTTTACATTGCCAGGTTTTATTACATGTATAAACAATTCAGAGTTGTTCAATCTTCTATATATGAATTGATTAAATGTTCACCATCAGACATTTTAACTGAAGGTGATTCTTTCATTTCTAAGTTACAGTTTATCTTCAAGTTTGGCCATAATTTTTCATTCAGTGGATTTTAGAAAGAAATATTGCATTCCTATAAATATGAGGGTATTATAGTTTCTGACTTCTTAAAACATTGAGAAAACCTCTTTGTTGACTGGATACTTGAGAAGCAACTTAGCCAAAACAAAAATTCTTAGGTGAAGACAATTCTTCCCTTTTTTCTAGACTTGAGTGTTTTGTTTTGAGAGATGCCTGAGACGTTTTCCATCCTCACCTGGGTTACATTTTAAACATTCTTTGCTTTTCCTACCTCAATATCTTCTTATATTTCTTTAATTTTTGTTTCATATTTTCATCTGGATGTATTTTTCTAATAATCATTCTGTCCCAGATTTTTCCTAGAAACATAGTGTACTCTTTTGCTAAAGATTCAAGTTTTCACTTTAAGGACATTTTCTTCTATTAGGGTAGAAATAATTATTTCTTTCCTTTGATCTGTTTTTCTGCAGAAACAACAATTAGGACACGTCAGATCATTGTCTATGTTTTCAAAATCCTTATTCTTAATTTTCAAATTATCATTTGCTTGCTCTTTTTATTGTGTTTAGGGGACTCCTTAATTCTACTGATCTTTCTCCCTAAGAATGTTTATATTCCTGTTGATTTTAAGTTCTTTTATGTAATGATCATCTGTGTAATAGTTACATTTTTCTTCTCTTTTTTTCTTTGAGCTGAGCATGCCTACTTTTAGTTCTTTTGTCGATTTATATTTTTCCTTGATCCTTCCTCTCTTTTGAGCTCTTATCTTCAAAGAGAATATGAATGGGATTTTTCAAGCCTGTGAGAAATTGTTTTCCTAAACATTTCCTGGCTGTTTTGGAGACTCTTACTATTTTGATGTGCATTCATATTTTTTCAGCTGCCTTTTATTTTTATTTATTTTCTCCCTTTTTCAAGCTTTACTTTATGTATTTTATATTTGTCTCTTCCTTGTTATTTTCCCCAGGTGAGAACACTACAGAAAAAGAGAAGGCAGTCCATCATTCTACTTGGGTTAGTCTCTCAAATACGTTGTCACTGAATTTTTTTATATTGTTTGTCTCGGGGGAATATGTGGGACAATATCTCTTCAGCTTTGTGCATTAAAATACTAAGTGTAGCACATAAAGACAATGAGTTGCAGGAACTTTGTGTTGCTGCCTTATCTTTCTCCTTCACTTGTAACATTCTATCTCTGGAGGCTGCTTCCCTCTGAGATAATAACCGTGATCCTCCATTAGGTTAGCATTTTAGAGAGACACTTATCAAATCTCCTCACTTAATTATGAGACAATCATTGAACCAAATTTTTCTAATTACCTGGTATCTAACAAAACAATGTGACTAAAATGATAAAAAACAAACTAGAAGTCATATAGTATCAGGCACAACTTTGTTCTTTTCATTTCCAAACTGAAAGGAAAACTAAAATGAGTTGAAAATCAGTTTTCCAAATAAATTGAAGACAATCATGACTTTTTACATGATTGACATTATTACAGTTGACAAAATTTAAAGTATTAGAAAATTATAATAAAGTCAGGAATATAAAATACAAATCATCATACTCTCATTGGTTGGTCATGTTAGAATGATTCAGCTTCACAATAAGGGCTCAATATCAATACCCAATTTGTAATGGAACCAGTGCAAAGAACTGAGAACATTAACTGCAAGGAAGGTAAAACTCAGTAAAATCAGCACTTACTTTCCCCAAAATCCTTTTGTTCAGAAGAAAGTGCATATCTGAGATGTCAACTATACTCTCAAAATCCCAAAAGAATGCATTATAAAAATAGTTTGCACCTTCTTTAGTTTTAGAGCTTTACTGTGATTTATACCAGCTTTGAATGGGCCACTAGACTGAAAAAGTGAGCTACTGTGGCATGAAAAACATGTCTGTCAATTACTCCCAGATACTGAAAAAAATCACCATGGATTAGAAAAGTAAATACTTTGTTGCTTCCAGGTGTTTTTTGAGGTATAGCAGTTTATTATACAGAAAACTACCTATAAAACTAAAGCAGTTAGGGATGAAAGTGACACAAACACACCAAAGTTCGCACTATGGGATTCTTAAGGATCTCCTCCAAGGCAGTTCTAAATATAGCTTCAGTAGGGTGCTTTGAAAACCTCAACAGCAATACTATATGATAGTGCTACTTTCAGGGAACAGGTGAGGCCACTGAGGAAACACATCTGAGGAGAGAGATTATCAGACAAAGACTTTCCTCATACATGTATGACTTTTGGAGTACTTTTGTTCTTGCAGTGTTTATGTCAGGTTTAGGAGTCAAAAAGTGAGTTGGGAAGTTTTTTCTCCTGCATTGTCTGGAAGAGTTTGTAAGAGAGAAATTATTTGCTCTTTGAATATTCATTATCCTCAGCAGGAAAGCTATCTGAAACTAAGGGAAGATGTTGGAGTATTAACTTATTTCATTTAGTGTGATAAAATAATTCTTGAGTCAATACCAGTAAGTTGTACATTTCTAGAAATTCATCCAATTCATCTAATAATTTCAAATTTATTGATATGAACTTACTCAACATATCCTTTATTACTGTCTTAAGTCTAAAATATCAGCAGCAATGTTCCGTTTTCCAGTCCTGATATTATTTGTGCCCTCTATCAATCAGAATCAATTTCTTTACTTATAAAAAATTATATTTCTATATATTTTTATATTCTTCATCAAATATCTTTTCTATGTCATTTCTGCTCTTTATTATTTCCTTTGAGTTTATCTTAGTTATCTTTCTAAAAATTGACTCATAGACATGGTTACTTAGTTCCATCCAATTTTCAGCTGTTCTTGGCTAAATGCATACATATTTTAATATAACACTTTCATTATGATTTAGCTTGTAGTATCTTCTAATTTCTAATAATATTTATTTCTTTGATGAATGGAAATTTAGAAATGTCTTATTTTTAAATATATAAGAGATTATCTAGTTGTCTTTTAAAAAAATTATTTCTACCAAAAATTAAACTATTTTCAGAGAACATAACAAATATATTCAATCCTTTGGAATTTGTTGGAATTAGCTAACTGGCCCAGTAACTTTTGTAAATGTTGCAAAAGTGCTTGAATAAAGTAGATACACTGCAATTGTTAGATGCAGGGTCTTTTATAATGTTGATTAGTGGTTTATTATTACAGAAGATGACTGAAGATTTATTTTCTCTTGCAGCTATATCAGTTTTGCTTTATAAAGGTTGGGACTGCTATGTTTACTTTTGCCTTTATTCTTAAAAAATTGTTGTTGAGTATAAGTTCCAGTTTGACAGTTATTGTTTCCAAGCTAGTTTAAGGTAAATGTCCAGCGTCTTTTGTCTTTTGTGGTTGCTAATGAGAAATCAGCTGTCAATCTTCTCCTCCTAAAACATTGGTTTATTTGGCTACTTTTAAGATTTTAGTGGTATCTTAATATAGTTTAAAAAATATTAAAATCCTGTATAGAATTGTTGAATTGTATCAATGATGGAAGATAAGTCGAAATACTGAAATAAAACTACTCCAGAAAAATGGAAACAGTCAAATTAATATATACCAGGGCCTATGCTTTCTATTTTTATATTATATCATTAAATTTGGAAACTGAACAAAAAAAGGCATCATTATGGTGATATGAGAGAGAAGACATAGAAGATAACTGAGGTTAGCATAACCTATAGCACCATCTCTCACCCACAGCCCACTACTCTATTTCTAGAAATTCTCAACTTAAAAATAGGTGATAATATTTACCATAATTTACAGGCACAACATCTAGAAAAGAGCTAGCAGACCTCAATATATTTCTTTCATAAGGAAAATGCTGTACTTACTTTGTAAAAGAAATTTGTTCTCCCAACTGCTCCAATTTTCCCAGTGTGGTTCATGAAAGATATGTTTGCTTCAGTAGCTCCATAAAGTTCACACACCTTTATATTTCCAAATCTGTCTAAAAATTCTCTCCATACTTCACTCCGTATACCATTTCCAATTGCCAAACGCACCTTATGATTTTTTTCTCCTTCTCTCTGTTAGAAGAAGATGTTTTACTTGTTATTAATTCCAGTTTCCAATTATTTCTTTTCTTCTTATTATTTAAATGTAAAGTATCCTAGAAGTAAGCTGCATATGTGCAATAATGAAAAGGCAGTTAAAATATGTGTGTAAGTCTATGGCAGAACTGTGTCCTAATTCTAATGAAACTAACACTGGCCATTGGTAGGAGTGTAAATTAGTTCAACCATTGTGCAAGGCAGTGTGGCAATTCCTCAAGGACCTAGAAATAGAAATTCCATTTGACCCAGCAATCCCATTACTGGGTACATATCCAAAGGTTAAATCATTCTAGTATAAGGACACATGCACACAAATATTCATTGCAGCACAGTTTACAATAGCAAAGACCTGGAACCTACCCAAATGCTCACTGATGATAGACTGGACAGGGAAAATGTGGCACATATACACCATGGAATACTATGCAGCCATCAAAAACGATGAGTTCGTGTCCTTTGTAGGGACATAGATGAACCTGGAAACCATCATTCTCAGCAAACTGACAGAAGAACAGAAAATGAAATACTGCATGTTCTCACTCATAGGTGGGTGCTGAACAATGAGAACACATGGACACAGGGAGGGGAGCACTACACACTGGGGTCTGTTAGGGGGAATAAGGGAGGGACAGTGGGGGCTGGGGAATTGGGGAAAGATAGCATGGGGAGAAATGCCAGATATAGGTGATGGGGAGGAAGGCAGCAAATCACACTGCTATGTGCGTACCTATGCAACTATCTTGCATGTTCTTCACATGTACCACAAAACCTAAAATGCAATTTAAAAAAAAAAAAGAAAGTAAAACTGGCCAAGAAAAATACAGTTTGTGTTTTTCTGTATCTGGAAGCAGCTCATTCTAAACTGCAGATCACTAAAGGCTTTTTTGGGTAAATGTCAGATAAGGAAGAAAGGATTTTTCAGGAAGAAAAAAATCACTGCTTTGATAATACTATGAAACATGCTTAAGTTTGGACTCTCAGGCTTAGCAGTAATTAGCTATATAATTCTGAACAAGATGTTGACTCAACTCTGATTCTTGGTTTATTCATCTATTTAAAAAAGATAATAATACTGTCTTTTTTATATACTGTAGTGTATAGTTAATACAAAGTGCCTAACATACAGTGAACAATAATTTGAGGCCATAGAATCAAAGTAATATTTGACCTGCAAATATTATGGCAACTGTACATAAGTATTGTTTTAGAATGGCAATATTCTCACATTTTTACTTTTCCTTCACATTTTAGAATTAAAGGAAAATATAGGATTCTATTTTGCTCTATATTCAATAAATAATGTTTTAACTACCATGAACTTGTACACTCACCTAAAATTAGAGTAAGAATATATTATTGGTGTAGTCACAGCAAATCCTGATATGCTCTGATTACCTCCATCATCACCAAAAAATGCAAAATAATAAGATGCAATAATAAATCAGCAACACCAATAAAATAGAGAAGTTGGCCTCTTTGGTACCTATAATTTAAAATGATCAGTAGATCACATTATTTATTCCAGTTTCTTCTCTTAACACCACTTAAATGGTTTTAAAGAGAAGATTTTAACCTATGAACTCTCAAGAACAAGAAGAAGTGAGTTGAGAGGTAATTTTGAAAACTAAAAAGTGAATAGACAAAAGGGCATGTGATTAAGCAGAATGGATAAGGCTGAAATGTAAGCCTGCAGGTTAGCACCCAACAAATGCTCCTGAAAGTGTCAAGCAATCATCAAAAAGAACGAGGAAGGCACAAAGCTTGGTATGAAATTTGTTTAAGAAACATAACTAAATATCTAGGTCTGGGAGTCTGCCCTTGCTATGCATTGACCGAAGACTGGAAAGTTCTCTCTTGAGATGTCTAACCAGACAGATACCAGTTTGGGTTGAGGAACTTACTGTGAAAATTAATTTTACAAAATACAGTCCTTCATGTTATATCCAACTGAAATGAATTCAGAGGCCACGGAGAAAAGCACCCAGGTCATGCATGTCTGTTCCAGAAACTGTTTATGTAATTCAACAGCAAAAGCACAAAACCTATCTGTAACTTTAAGTCTTACCTGGTTACTGCTGACACTCATCAATAAGAACTCACCAGCTCCCTTAAGGCACTGCCAGCACCAATAAAACTTCTTCAAAACAGCTTACATTACTCTGTTCTTTTTCCCAATAAAACCCCAGCCTTTCCTTTTGTTCTTCAGACAAATCTTGTGGCTACACTGGTCTATGTATCCTGAATTGCAATTTTTTTGTTTCCAAATAAGCCCTTTGCTTAGAGATGCATCTCTATGCAATTTTTATTTCAAGTTAATACTACTGAAAACAGGAGGGTTAAATGAAAGTCTACATACTAAAAGATAAGATGAGTAAACTCTTCTTCTCCTCTAATATCAGAATTCTGGAACCCCAAATCATACACGAGAGCAGGAAACTGTTCAGTTACTATCAAGGAAATTGGTCAGTCTAAGAGAAAAGATACTGACTTCTGGAAGTATCTCAGTAAAATGGCTGGATCTCTACTTAATCACCCTAGAATCTGAGCCTTTTGTTGACAAATCCCAGCTCTGTGCCATCAGGTATGTAGTGCCTCATTCTGAAATATGATGATTAAAGCATTAATTAAAAAAATCAAAATAGGTAAAAGGAATTAAAAGACATACAAGACACAAAGAGCATATCAAAAATACTGATAAGTAGAGCCCTATAGAATAATAAAATGAATAGAGAATAGGGAATTCTGAAGAGATTTTAACTGAGAATTTTCCAAAAGTGATAGAAAAACGTGAAGCCATGAATAAAAAGACCTAAAAACCTCAGACAGGTTAAACACCAGGGAAATACAGTTGGACATTTTCTGGCAAAACTGCAATAAAGAAAAAATATGTAAAAATTAAAGAAAGACAGAGGGCGAATTTTAAAAGCAGCCAGAAAGAAATAGAAACATCATTTCCAAAGAGGCAACGTGAATATTTATGGCTGATATTTCAACAATAATCATAAAGCTGGAAGACAATATGAGAATATTTCAAAGCTAGTACAAGAAAACAATTATCAACCCAGCATTCTATGCTCAGTGAAGAATTATTCAAAAGTAAAGGCAAAACATGATTTCAGACAAATAAAAATAGAAATTTTTTTTCTAGTAGAATGGTACAGATGGAATACTAAAGGCAGTTCTTAACACCAAAGAAAACAATATTATATATGAGCAAAGAAACAAAAAGCAGGAAGGAATGAAGAGGACCAGAAGAGAGAAGTGTTACAAAGTTCTTGCATTGCAAAGAAGTGGAAAATATGCTATTTGAAGATAGAATGTAGTAAGTTAAGAATGAATGTTGTATCTTCAAGATAATTACTAACAAACAAAATACATAAATAAAATAAATATAAAAAGATGTATAACTAAAAAACGAATTGATGAAAACTAATCATAAAAATATTATTTCAAAGGAAGATAAATGAGGAATGGGAACAAATACCAGATGAGACAACAAGAAGGAAAATAGCAAGAGAGAAGTTATAAAAGCAAGTATGTCAGTAAGCACACAAAATGCAAGTGGACTAAATATGTAACGGGAAAGAACTTTTAGAATGCATAAAAATATAAACTTCAACTATATACTGCTTATGAAAAATATACCTTAAATGTCACATGACCCCAAAATTGAAAGTAGTTGGAAAAAGGTAAGCTATACAATCATTACTTAAGAGGAAGTTAGTATAACTATACTAATATCAGACAAAGTAGACATTAAGTAAAGAAACATTTCTGGAGATAAAGAGGAA
The DNA here is from genome assembly GCF_049354715.1 of Callithrix jacchus. Lineage (NCBI taxonomy): Eukaryota > Metazoa > Chordata > Mammalia > Primates > Cebidae > Callithrix > Callithrix jacchus. The sequence goes on from NC_133503.1 coordinate 79,991,227, forward strand.
TATTTAATAAAAGGGTCAATTCACTGTAATGATAGCAATCTTAAATTTCTGTTTACCTAATAATATAGTCAAATACATAAAGCAAAAATTGACAGAGCTGAAAGGAGAGATAAACTGAGATATTTTTAACTTATCTCTTTAGGTACTGATGGAATAAGCAGAATAAAACATAAGAATATGGAAGTTTAAAGAAAACTAAACAACTTAACCTAATTTGTGTATACAGAACAGTGTAACAAATCACTGAAGAATGCACATTTGTTTAAGTGCCCATGAAACATTTCCCAAAATGTTTTACAGCGAGTCTTAGCCAAATTCAAAGCATTAAGCTTCATTCAAACTATGTTCTCCGACCGCAATAAAATTAAACCATAGATAAATTACAAAAAGAAACTAGAAAATCTCCAAATGTTTGCATAACAATAATACAATTTTAAACAGCCCATGGGTAAAAGAAAAAAATTACAATGGAAATTAGACAATATTTTGAACTGTATAAGAAAAAGAAGACAGAATAAAAATTATGCTATGCAGCAAAAACAATACAGTAATAATATTTTATATTATAAAACTCTATGTATAGTTTGATATTTATATTATACATGTATGCATGTACATGTATGTACATAGAACTATAATATATGTATGTACATATATATTTATGTAATCATATAATATATAACTTTTCAGGAGTATTTCTGTGGCAAACAGGCTTGGAAGCTAGAGATGGTTTTTGGGTCACAGAGAAAATTTATTTACCCTCCATGATACTGAAGTCTCCCTCCTCTTCTGGAAGAAAATTTGTTTACATACCAGAAGATTTACTTGCATATGTTTATTAACTCTTCCTCAGATATGAAGAAAGGGCAGGTTTATCAGCAGCCCCTTAAATGACTCAGATGCTCCTAAGGGCAGTTCTCTTAGCTGAGGCATAGACCTATGCCACAGATATAGCATCCACCTAGGCCCACCTCTGCATTCCCCATAGGATGTGTGAGGAGAGGGAACTTTGTGGACATGAAATGTAAAGAGAAGGTTTTGATGCTTCCTGTGCTGTATAAATCCATTTGAACTCACTCTTTCCTTACTAACCAGTTTTATGGAAATATGGTGAGCCAATCAAGCAGCATGGTGTTGCTTATGGACTGCTTGAATGGTTGACAAAGTGTCGAGCAGGTACTTCTCAAAGAATACCTCCAAGCATCCAGTAAGTATATGAGAATATGCTCAACATCATTCATCATCAGAGAACTGCAAATCAAAACACCACGAAGTGGCAACAAACATTTACAAACATTATTATTTCTTCTTTAGCACCATAAATTTTCCACGAAGTGTTGGCAAGGACATGGAACAATTGGGACTCTCATAGACCATGAGTAGAAGTACCTATTCCTGCTGCCACTTTGATTAGCAATATCTACTAATGCTGAAATATGCATATAATACAACCTACCAATTCTACTTCTAATTATCTACCAAGAGATAATTATCTATTTGGCAGAGATATACATACATCTGCCAAAAGACACATATAAGAATGTTCTTAGCGTCATTATAAGTCTCAATTGGAAGTAATCCAAATCTATCAATCGTAAAATAGATATTTTTAAAATGTTGTGTTATAGTGACATAATGGAACAGTCTTCTATTAGTTTTCTATTGCTGCCATACAAATTTCCACAAACCTAGGTTCTTCGAACAATTCCAAGTTACTGTCTCACAATGTCTGTAGGTCAGAAGTCCACATCAACTTCACTGGTTTGAGGGATTCAGGACTTAATAAAGGTGAAATGAAAATGTTACTGGCTGGGATCTTTTTGGGAAACTCTTGGAAGTATCTTCTTCCAAGCTCATTCAGACGCTTGACAGAATCAAGTTTCTGGAGGGTGTAGGACTACGACTTTCTTTTCTTTGCTGGCGATCAGCTAGGGGCTGCCCTAAGATCATAGAAGCCTCTCTCCAGTTCTTGCACATAGGCCTCTTTATGTGAGAACAACAAATGACACATTGAGTACCTGTCATCTTCCAAATCTCCAACTTCCCACAGCCAGAGAAAATCATCTGCTTTAAAATCTCTTACAATTACAGTGTATCCATCAGGATAATCTTCCTATTTTAAGTTGTGTAACTATAATCACATCTGCAAAATCCCTTTTGCCAATGTCTCTACTGCACACATATTCATGTGTTCCAGGAATTAGGGTAGGGCATAGACGTATTTGAAGGAGCCATTTTTTTTCCCCTACCAGAACTCTAAAGCTACAAAAGAGAATGAACTAGTGCTATATGCCAAAACAAAGATGAATCTCATTGACATAGTGCTGAGTCAAAGAAGAAAGGTCAAAAGAATGTATACGTATGATTTCATTTAGATCCTATTTTTGAGAAACAGGCAAAGCTAATTTATACTGGGAGAAATCAGATTGTTGCTCACATTTAAGAGGACAGTGACTGACTGATACAGCACATTCTTTTTAAAAAAGAAATGCAATTTATTAAAAATACTTAATGTGTTACTAAATCTTAGGAAATGTTAGCTATAATGGGGAGTTTGAGATGAATTTGTGATAGACATTAGAAAGCTAAATTTAAAAAATAAAAATAAGGCAATTATTACTTATAAGGAATAAAAAGAAAAAAGTTATAATGAAATAAATACATTGTCTCAGCTATGAATAACATTTATATACTGTCATTTCTTCACAATAATTTACAAACTGGTTATAAACATATTTTAAACTCTCATAATTCTATTGGTGTCATGGAGACAGAAGAAATGTATGTGTGTGGATATCACATGAGTAGGAAGCCAGGCGGATAATAGTTAAAACTGAAAAATCAAGAAATAATAGAATACACATTTTACTGAGAAATATGGAGATAAGTAATAACTAAAAATGTCCTAGAAGTATTAAAGATGCTTACTTCTAGAGATTAAATACTGATAGTGCAGAGATATTACTTGTCCTAGGAGTACTATTTCATTTTTATAACTGTGTAAAAGTATTGTTTTGATTTTTAAAAATTCAGTTGAGATCAGGCATGGTAGCTCATGCCTGTAATCCCAGCATTTTGGGAGTCTGAGGCTGGTGGATCACCTGAGGTCAGGAGTTTGAGACCAGCCTGGCCAACATGGAGAAACTCTGTCTCTACTAAAAATAAAAAACTTATTTGGGCATGGTGGCGTGCTCCTGTAGTCCCAGCTACTTGGGAGGCTGAGTCAGGAGAATTGCTTGAACCTGGGAGGAAGAGATTGCAATGAACCAAGATTGCGCCCCCGTACTCCAGCCTGGGTGACAAAACTATTCAATCTTAAAAAAAAAAAAAAATTCAATTGAAAATAAGATAGCCAAGACTGTAGAATTATGTGAAACAACACTCTGACCTGTTGATTTCCTTAGACTGACATAAATAGAGTTTAAGGAGATTATTCTACAAATGGAGAAAAGACTCCACCTGCAGCTCCTTCCAAAACAGAGGGCTCTTTTCTACCATTAAATACAACCCACAGCATTTCTCTTCTGGTTCCCACCTTCTATGGGCATGGCAGATTTTGGCTGCCTGGCATGGAACTAGCTCTTGGATTCTCCACTGCCATTTTCTTGAGTCAAACAGCAGCATTGCAAATCTTAGGATTTATTTTGCTTGAACAGAGAACAATCTTTTATATAATATAATGCTTGGAAGCTTTTCAGGTATGAGATGAGTATTAGTGAGTATCATGATTTATGACATTCCTTGGCATTCTCTGGCATCCAATATGAAGGTGGTTTATAAACCAAATTCCATACGCTTTAACTTGTGTGGGCTACAGCTATACAAGCTCACTAAATAAAAACAATCACCTTAAGCAATTCACTTAATACAGAGAATCAAATTATCAAAACTAGGATCAAGACTTTTGTCCCAAAATATCAAATTCATTTCTCTAATGTCCAAGATATCATTTTTAAAAATTTTTCTTTCCTTTAAAGAAAACCCAGAAGACTATGCTTTGAAAGGTATGAGGAAAGATCAATTAATCTATTATTTAGTGTTGTATGGGAAAAGAAAATGTTTATTTCTTTTCATGTTGAAATATACATACGTTATAGAACATTTAGAGAATACAGAAAAATAAAAAATGAAATAATCTATAATCTTACTATATGGATATTATGTTACATATCTATATATACATTAAAAGTTACAATCACTATGATATGGCCATTTATTCAAATTCATTAATAAGTTCTGGACATTATTCTAAGTTGTTATCATTCAAATATATGATTTTCCATGCTTATATAATTATCATATAATTATGCCACAATTTATCTCTTCATCACCTGTTTCTGAACTGCTGCATGGTTCTTAAATGTTCATCATTATAAATAGTAGAGTGGATATCTTATCCATAAATTTTTGCCTCTCAGGACAGATCCCTGGAAAAAGTCAATAGTTGTAAATATTTTTATGGCTCTGTTACCAAATTGTTGGCTAAAAACGATGTTCTTATCTATATCTTATTGAGGAGAGGAAGATGGCTACCTCTTCAATGCAGAATTCCTAGAACTATGACATTTCATTTAATTTAAACTGACAACTCAATAAGAAAATATATTGTATTTTTAGATTTAATTTATTTTTTCTGTGTTTTTAACCAAGTTGGATGCTTGTCATTTAATAACATATTAAGAAGATTAACACTTTTTAAAAATAGTTACAAGCCTATGTTTCTTTTAGTTTGATTTTCATTTTTAACATTAAATTTAATGTTTTTAATAAAATAGACCATTCTCTGCTCTTGGTTATAGTTCTACTTAATATATGATTTAAAATTTTCTTATCCTATAAGCAAAAATATCTATATATTATTTTATTCTTATTTTCTTTATATTTACCTATTACATTCATCTAGAATTGACTTTATGACAAGGATGTAACATTTTTACTCTATGTAATGATGGTCAATTCAGATTTCATGAAAGTTTAATTTTAAAACTATTCAACTGCACTTTAAATAAGACTTACAAATAAAAGGTCTTAAATTAAGGCCAAGCACTGTGGCCCACGCCTGTAATCCCAACAATTCCAGAGGCCGACGTGGGTGGATCACAAGGTCAAGAGATCAAGATAATCCTGACCAACATGGTGAAACTCCATCTCTGCTAAAAATACAAAATTAGCTTAGTGTTGTGGTACATTCCTGTAATCCCAGCCACCTGGGAGGCTGAGGCAGGAGAATCACCTGAACCCAGGAGGCGGAGGTTGCATTGAACCAAGATGGTACCACTGTGCTCCAGCCTGAGTGACAGAGTTAGACTCCAACTCATTAAAAAAAAAAAAAAAAAAAAAAAAAAAGGAAATACAGACATAATTTGAACTCATTAAAATGTAAAATCTATAAGGGCAGGTATTGTTGTCTGCTCTGTCCTCTGCTGTATCCTATTACACAGAGCATGACCTGGTGCTTAAGAGGTGTTCACACATTTATGGATGGATGGAAGGAAGGGAAGGAAAGGAAGAAAGAGAAGGATGGTAGGGGAAACCAGCTTTAAAAAGCCTCAAATGTCCATGCTTTATTTTACCCATACTGTTCCCATGGTTTCAGTAATAGGAAATCATCAAAACATGAGTTTCTAATTCAGTGGTTTTTCTCCTTATTCAATGAAGCTGAAAAAATATTGGAATACTTCAGATTTATTTGTCAGATGCTTACATGTTTGCACACACACATTGAGTAAGTCACTTCCCAGCATGTAGAAAATGCTCATTTCATCTTCAACTACTTAAAAACCCTTTTAAAATTTAAAAGAGAACTTGCTGAGTGGCCCAGAGCTTTTAACACAGACATCCCAAGGTCCTGGATTTCAACAGATATTTCCCCCTGGCTTTCAGGACTATTCATCAAACTGATGATACCAATAAAGGAGTTACATCAACTTGAACCAAAACTCTGGTTTCTTCAAAAGGTTCTTTGAGAGCTGTGTCCCAGCAGTGTCTGCTGAGTTGCTGCAAGTGAGGCAGCGTTTGAACTGTAGGTACCTCCTACAAGGTCAAGAATTTATTTATTCATTTGCCAAAATACTCAAGCCTCTAACACCCTCCTAAAACAAAGACTCTCTTCTAAAACATGTGCTTATTCCTATTCAGAGAATCTCTGACATACTCAGACTGAATAAACTCTTTATGTGCCTAAGAAAAGTGGACCTCTCAGGCTCTGTTTAAATACAGGTAATTTTATATCAACTTTAATTTTTCAGGAAACAAAAGAATGTTTGTTGATAGGTGGAAAGACAGAAAAGAAACAAATTCATAGTGAAAACAGAGAAGCAAATCATTTCTGCCTTTAGCCTTAGATAACTAACAATTTAATGCATAAAAGTATGGTCTAACTCCTAAAGATCATCTAAAATATAAACAACATATGTTAGGGATTATAAGACGTCTTTTAATCCCTAACATATGTGGTTTATATTTTAGATGAACATTAGGAGTTAGACCTAAAGGTTATAATCTACTCACAATTATACATGTACTTGTGTCACACCAACACACCCTGTGTAATAGGACAATACATTCCAACAGTTTGCTTTCTTCACAGACACTCCAGTATTGTACACTGAAACAATACAGACACCAAGTCAAATGGTTATTGCAGAGCCAGTAAGAAGTAACACTAAATGCGAACAGGATGTCAGAGAATCTGGGGCAGAAAAACAGGCATAAAGAGATCAGACTTTCTTTTACTGAAGCAGGAAAGGAGTGTCTTGGGAGGAGAGAGCAGGGACCTCTTTTAAGAAAGGATTTGGTAATATTTAAATGAGCGGCCTGCAAAGTCAAGACAGCACAGGTTCCAGCTGCCCCTGAAAATCTTTTTAATGTTGCCTTTAACTCAAGTGTGAGTTTGGGCAGGTCATGGTTTCAGAGGTGACAGCTCTCAGTTTAACAAAGATTTCAAGGCACAAAAAATAGTTTGAAAAGATTTCTATGATCCCAAGTGTTACAATACAAAGAGGGCTTATTTCAAACTCCTCATTTTCCAGACATAATAATAATACGGGGATAGGAACTGTCACTTCAGACTGCTTACTCTGAATAGCCGCTTTCTATCCTGCAGCACGTGGGAGAACAGTGGAGGGAAAGCAAATGCCTCAGACCCAGAACATTCAAAGGTGTCATGTAGAGAAAGACCAGCTCCAACAGTCTGCAAGACTCGGCTCTAATCTGCATAACTATGTTAACTCACCTAAGAAAAGGATGTGTAGATGTGAAGGGAGATTGATTTTTTTCTGGAAACAGAAAAACTGTCACCTGAGCTATAATTACCAGTGCTCATTAATAAAAAGTTCTGAAAAGTGCAGGGACCCATTAGCAAGATATTTTCTGCAGTGTCCCAAATGCATCAGATTTCCAACTCCCTGCCTTCAGTGATACATGTGGGAATTCACTCAAGGTGGTTGCAAAAATATTAAAGGAAAAATACTAAAGAAAATAAAAGTTAGAAAATATAGTCTCAAACTCTTTTAAAAGGGCTAAAAGTTTTTTTCACATTTTCAGTAAAAGTTTCAGCTAAAAGGGGCCTAAATGCCCCTTACATTTAGTTAATAAGTAAAGCAAATAGCTAAAGTATGTAGAGACATTTACCTAATTTGTTTACTCATGTAGTCTTAAAATTAACCTTTAAGCTAAATTGCCCTCTCAAGGAAAAGTCAACCAAAAAGATAACCCTCTAACAGTGTTCACGTCAACCATCAAAACCTGTGCTTTAATCTTCAACCTCTGGTAGTGTTAACTAAAACCTTTGTCAGTTGAACTTTACTAAATGAATGCAAGTCTCTCTAGCTAGTAAAGGCCAGCAGCTATCACTTTACAGCACTCTCCAAAGTGCCTGTAAGCAGCCACAGACCCTCAGTCAAACCAGCAAAGCACAGTATCTGTGTGTCATTGTACTTTACTCATCTGTTGCTAAGTCAAAGTCTGAAAAACAAACTCCTGCAAGTAGTAACCCCCAAACTAGTGCCCAAACACAGAGCAACCCCAGCAGATTTATTTATCTGTTTTTATCTGATTTGTTAACCTTTGATTTATCCAAATTCCCTCACTGGATTTTGTCCCCTCCAGAAACACCAACTTTCTATAGAATTTAGCTTTCTTTGCAGGAATGAGACTAGGGAAAGATTATGTTGGTCATGAGCAAACAAATATCCCAGCAACTGGACTTGTTCTATTTGATACTCTCTTTTGTTTAAATATTTACAAATTTTTGTTGAGGATTTACTTTGTGTCAGGCATCATTCTAGGCACTAAAGACATAATAATACATAATAGTGGAGGGAAGAAGATTAAGAGAGCATTAATAAAGAAATTATATATAAAATATGTAATGGGAAGGGGTCCAGCTGGCATGATGGCTGAATAGAAACATCCACTGTGCAGCTCTGAGCAAGATTGAGGCAGAAGGTGGGTGATTTCTGCATTTCCAACTGAGGTAGCTCATTTATCTCATTGGGACTGGTAGGACAATGGATGCAGCCCAAGGAGGGTGAACTGAAGCAGGTTGAGGTGTTGCCTCACCCAGAAAGAGCAGGACGTTGGAGAACTCCCTCTCCTAGCCAAGGAAAGCCATTAGGGTCTGTACCCTGTACTCCAGCCTAGATACTGCACTCTTCCCATGGTCTTTGTAACCTGCAGACCAGGAGATTCCCTCTGGTACCTGTACCACCACAAGGGCCCTGGGTTTCCAGCACAATACTGGATGGCCATTTCGGCAGACACTAAGCTCACTGCAGCTTTTTTTCATATCCCAGTGGCACCTGGAGCACCAGAAAGACAGAAACGTTCAATCTCCTGGAATAGGGGCTGAAGCCAGGGAGTCAAGCGATCTGGTTCAGTAGGTTCCACCCCCACTGAGACCAGCAAGCTAAGATCCACTGGCTTGAAATTCTCACATCCAGCAGAGAAGTCTGAGCTCAATGTGGGACACAAGAGCTTGATGGGTGAGGGCTGTTGGGCTTTACTGAGGCTTGAGTAGGCAGTTTTAACCTCACAGTGTAAACAAAGCCACTGGGAAGTTTGAATTGGGTGGAGCCCACCACAGCTCAGCAAGGTGGCTAGAGGCAGACTGTCACACTAGATTTCCTCCTTGCTGGGCAGGGAATTTCTGAAAAAAGGCAGCAGCCCATCAAAGACTTCTAAATAAAGCCCCACCCTCCTGGGACAGAGCACCTGGAAAAAAAGATGGTGTGGACACAGCTTCAGCAGATTTCAACATCCCTGCCTGTAACTCTGAAGAGAGCAGTAGATCTCTCCACACAGTGTTCAACCGCTGATAAGGGACAAACAGCTTCTTCAAGAGGATTCCTGACCCCTGTGTATCCTGACTGGGAGATGTCTCCCAGTAAGGGCTGACAGACACCTCATCATGAGAGCACTGGCTGGCATCTGGCAGGCACCCTTCTAGGACAAACCTACCAGAGGAAGGAATAGGCAGCAATATTTGCTGCTCTGCAGCCTCCACTGGTGTTAACCAGGCAAGCAGGGTCTGAAGAGGACCTCCAGCAAACTTCAGCAGATCTACAGCAGAGGGTCCTGACTGTTGGAAGGAAAACTAAGAAACAGAAAGGAATAGTTTCAACATCAACAAAAATGGTATCCACTCAGAGAACCCATCCAAAGGTCACTGAGTTCAGAGACCAAAGGTAGATAAATACACAAAGATGGGGAGAAACCAGTGCAAAAAGGTTGAAAATTCCAAAAACCAGAACTCCTCTTCTTCTTGAAGCAATTACAACTCCTCACCAGCAAGGGAACAAAACTGGATGGAGAATAAGTTTGACAAACTGGCAGAAGCAGGCTTCAGAAGGTGGGTAATAACAAATATCTCCAAGCTAAAGGAGCATGTTCTAACCGAATGCAAGGAAACTAAGAACCTTCACAAAAGCTTAGATGAATTGCTAACCAAAGTAAACAGTTTAGAGAATATAAACGATCTGATGGAGCTAAAAAACACAGCATAAGAACTTCATGAAGCATATACAAGTTTCAATAGCTGAATTGATCAAGCAGAAGAAAGAATATCAGAGATTAAAGATCAACTCAATAAAATAAAGCAAGAAGACAAGATTAGAGAAAAAAGAGTGAAAAGAAACAAACAAAGCCTCCAAAAAATATGGGACTATGTGAAAAGACCAAATCTATATTTGATTGGTGCACCTGAAAGTGATGGAGAGAATGAAACCAAGTCGAAAAACACTCTTTAGGATATTACCCAGGAAACTACTCTAACCTAGCAAGGCAGGCCAACATTCAAATTCAGAAAATACAGAGAACACTACAAATATACTCCTCAAGAAGAGCAACCAGAGAAAAAAGTCAAGTTAGCCACAAAGGGAAGCCTATCAGATTCGCAGCAGATCTCTCAGCAGAAACCCTACAAGCCAGAAGAGAATAGGAGCCAATATTCAACATTCTTAAAGGAAAGAATTTTCAACCCAGAATTTCATATCCAGGCAAACTAAACTTAATAAGCAAAGGAAAAGTAAAATCATTTATGAACAATCAAATGCTGAGAGATTTTGTCATTGCCAGGCCTGCCTTACAAGAGCTCCTGAAGGAAGCACTAAATGTGGAAAAGAACAACCAATACCAGCCACTGCAAAAACATACCAAATTGTAGAAACCATTGACACTATGAAAAAACTGCATCAACTAATGGGAAAAATAAACAACTACCATAAAAACGGCAGGATTGAATTCACACATAACAATATTAACTTTAAATATAAATGGACTAAATGCCCCAGTTAAAAGACACAGACTAGCTAATTGGATAAAGAGTCAAGATCCATCAGTGTGCTGTATTCAGGAGACCCATCTCACATGCAAAGACACATGTAGGCTCAAAATAAAGGGATGGAGGAATATTTACCAAGCAAATTGAAAGCAAAAAAGAAGCAGCAATTGCAATCCCAGTCTCTGAAGAAAGCACTTTACACCAAAAAAGATCAAAAGAGACAAAGAAGGGCATTACGTTATGGTAAAGGGATCAATGCAACAAGAAGAGCTAACTATTCTAAATGTATATGCACCCAATACAGCTCATCTGGATTCATAAAGCAAGTTCTTAGAGACCTACAAAGATACTTAGACTCCTACACATTATACTGGGAGACATTACCACCCCTTTGTCAATATTAGACAGAACAAGACAGAAAATTAACAAGGATATCCAGGACTTGAATTCAGCACTGGACCAAGCAGACCTAATAGATATCTACAGAACTCTTTACCCCAAATCAACAGAATATGTATTCTTCTCAGCACTATATCACACTTATTCTAAAATTGACCACATAATTAAAAGTAAAACACTGCTCAGCAAATGCAAAATAATGGAAATCATAACAGTCTCCCAGGCTACAGTGCAATGAATTAGAACTCAGGATGAAGAAAGTCACTCAAAACTGCATAGCTACAAGGAAACTGAACAACCTGCTCCTGAATGACTACTGGATAGATAATGAAATGAAGGCAGAAATAAAGATGTTCTTTGAAACCAATGAGAACAAAGACACGATGTACAAGACAGTCAGCAAAAAGACAAAGCTGGAGGCATCACACTACCTGACTTCAAACTATACTACAAGTCTATGGTAATCTAAACAGCATGGTACTGGTGCCAAAACAGAAATATAGACCAATGGAACAGAACAGAGGCCTTGTAAATAATGCCACACATCTACAACCATCTGATCTTTGACAAACCTGACAAAAACAAGCAATGGGGAAAGGATTTCCTATTCAATAAATGTTGTTTGGGAAAACTGCTTAGGCATATGCAGAAAGCTGAAACTGGATCCCTTCCTTACATCTTATACAAAAATTAACCCAGATGGATTAAAGACTTAAACATAAAACCTAAAACCATAAAAACCCTAGAAGGAAACCTAGGCAATACCATTCAGGATACAGGCATGGGCAGGACTTCATGACTAAAACACCAAAAGCAAAGGCAACAAAAGCCAAAATAGGCAAATGGGATCTAATTCAACTAAAGAACTTCTGCACAGCAAAAGAAACTATCATGAGAGCGATGCAACCTACAGAATGGGAGAAAAATTTTGCAATCTCTCTATCTGACAAAGGGCTAATATCCAGAATCTACAAAGAACTGAAACAAATATACAAGAAAAAAACAAACAACCCTATCAACATGTGGGTGAAGGATCTGAACAGACACTTCTCAAAAGGAGACATTTGGCCAGGTGCAGTGGCTCACACCTGTAATCCCTGCATTTTGAGAGGCCAAGGCGGGTGGATCATGAGGTCATGGGATCAAGACCATCCTGGCCAACAAGGTGAAACCCTGTCTCTATTAAAAATACAAAAAATTAGCTGGGTGTGGTGGCACATGCCTGTAATCCCAGCTACCTGGGATGCTGAGGCAGGATAATCAATGGAACCCAGGAGTCAGAGGTTGAAATGAGCCAAGATCACGCCACTACACTCCAGCCTGACAATAAACAGAGACTCTGTCTCAAAAAGAAAAAAAGGAGACATTCATGCAGCCTACAAACATATGAAAAAAAGCTCGTCATCACTGGTCATTAGAGAAATGAAATCAAAACCACAATGAGATACAATCTCATACCAGTTAGAATGGCTATCATTAAAAAGTCAGGAGACAACTGATGCTGGAGAGGATGTGAAGAAATTGAAGAAACAGGAATGCTTTTACACTGTTTGTGGGAGTGTAAATTAGTTTAACCATTGTGGAAGACAGTGTGGTAATCCCTCAATGATCTAGAACTAGAAATATCATTTGAACCAGCAATTCTATTACTGGATATATACCCAAAGAAGTATAAATCATCCTATTACAAAGACACATGTCCATGTATGTTTATTGCAGCACTGTTCACAATAGCAAAGACTTGGAATCAACCCAAATTCCCGTAAATGAGAGACTAGATAAATAAAATGTGGCACATATATACCATGAAATACTATGCAGCCATAAAAAAGGATGAGCTCATCTCCTTTTCAGGGACATGGATGAAGCTGGAAGCCATCATTCTCAGCAAACTAACACAAGAACAGAAAACCAAACACCACATGTTCTCACTCATAAGTGGGAGTTGAACAATGAGAACACATGGACACAGGGAGGGGAATGTCACACACCTGGTCCTGTGGGGGATGGGGAGATGGGGGAGGAATAGCATTAGAAGAAATACCTAATGTAGATGACAGGGTGATGGATGCAGCCAACCACCATGGCACATGTATACCTATGTAACAAACCTGTAAACCTGTACGTTCTGCACATGTACCCCAGAACTTAAAAGTATAATATATATAGGCATGTGTACATATATATATATATATACATACATATATATGTGCACATGCCTACACATACATATATTCTACATATGTATATATGTAATGGAGTTATAAGCTCTAGGAAGAAAAATAAAGCAGTGAAAGGAGACACTTCCAGAAGAAGACAGACCTCATAATCCAGTGTCCATCTCCATTCTTCATGCTTGACTTCTCACAGCTTTCAAATCACATTGCCATCCTTTCCTCTTCACCAAGCTGATGAGAACGTCCAGTGCTCCTTCTTTGGCACCAGCGGTATGTTCAGATCAACAAATGCAAAACTGAATGCCCAGGAACTTTCCCCTGTGATACTCCTTTATCAAATAAAAGTTGAACCAGTCTTTTCCCCTGCTCTCCAGCCATTTTTGGACATGCTTGGGACTCTGCTCTCCTCAGAGGCTCTGCTATGTCAGTAATAAACATTTTTGAATTCTCTTGATGCATGATAACATCAGTCTACCCAGACTTTGAGTAGGGAGAACATCAAGCTGATTGAGTGACCACTCTGAGGAGGTATTTGATGGATTAGGGAGTGAGCTATACATATCTGGGGGAGAAACAGTCCAAGGGAGAAAAGTTCTGATGTACTGAAGCAAAGGCAAGGAGATAGATAGGCTGGAATAAACAAGGAATAAAGTATGGGGAAGGAATCAGGGAGATCACAGGAGAAAGAAACAGGTCCCATAGAGCCATGTAGGCCATGCTAAAGGGAGCTGGATTTTCTTCAAAGTAAAACCATCAGAGGGATTTGGGCAGTGATTTTACATTTACCATTTTACATTTTAACAAAATCATTCTAACAGCTATGGCAAGAATAGAATTCAGGGGTCAAGAGTGGAGTTAAGAAGAGGCTATTGCAAAAGTTTCTAGAGGAAAGAAGCACTTACATCTAAGCAACGGTGTAGTTTATAAGATGAGGTTTGATTGTGGATACAGCTAAAGGTAGAATCTGAAAGCTTTGCTCATGGATTGGATAGGAAGTATGACAGAAAGAGAAAGAGAAAACTTCAAGGGAGATTCCAGATGTTTTGTTTTGGTTTGGTTTTTTGGTTTTTGATTGATTACCTGGAAGAATGGAGTTGCCATTAACTAAGGCAGTCAAGATGGAGACAAAGATTAAATTTTGATGAGCCAGGGGGTGTTTAAAAGTTGGACTTTGACTATTTTTGAGGTAAGATGTCAGATTTCTAAGTGAACATGTCAGGTAGGAATCTAGATATAAAAAACTAGAAATCAAGAGAGAAGACAGGGTTGGAAATAACAATTTGAGAGTTAAGTTGCAGTGAGTATTTGAAACCAGGAACCTATCCAGCGTGTGACAGTTGAATGAAAAAAGTAACAGAGAGTGAGTCTGGGGCATGCCAAGGTCAAGAAGATAAAGGAAGATCCAGCAATGGGGACTTTGAAGCCATAAACTGGCATTCTTGAGCCTGGTTTATATGAGTTCAACCTAAAGACATATACTGATAAATGTAGTTCTGGACCTGGAAGGCTGAAGACTAGATCTTCAGTTTTGGCATATTCATTATGATAAAAAAAAATCTTGTGACCCTTCTTCCAGAAAGGGCCCCCTATTGTAGTCAATCTGTTCTACTTGAGTTAACTCATTAATCATTCTATCACCTCTGGATATAACTGATATTACATTCATTTTATAGATGAAAGAATAAGTAGGGGCTGCTCAAGACTGAGGGTGAACTAGCCCAAAATTACAAAGCTTATAAGACATGGTTGTTGGTTAGGCTTAAATTTCAGGTTCCCCAACTCCACAGGGCAAATAAATTAGTTGAATGAATTCTACTATGTTACATGGTAAATTAATAGAAAAGTTGTAATTAAATCCTTGATCTTCTTAATTCATTGTGTCCCCCCCCCGCCAGCCAATTGGGAATAAATGATATGGTAATGGAGAATTCTGGTAGTTTATCATTTGCTGAATATTCTTGTATTTCCTGACAAGCCCTCGCTGGACAACAATTGACCACTTCTGATCTTCACTTTATGTGTCCACAGCAAGGAAGTACAGGAATAGAAAATTTAAGGAACAGGCGATGTGAAAAATAGCAAATGAATACTTAAAGAAATAATCCTGCATATAAATTTTTAAATGTTAAATTACTATCAAATGTGGGAAAATCTTACTAACACACTACATCTACAACAAGAACACATAATCTAAGAGGAGAGAGAGACAGGTATATATTTAGGGTTTCTGGTTTTTTATATTTAGCCTTTTTGTGACTGGCTACTACAAAATTAATATTTTATTATATAAGTTTTATTTTAAAATGATAATGATCTATTTACACGGACTTTTACAATCAGTATTGTATGATTTTTATTAGTCAAAGGCCAATTAGTTTTTCAACACCTACAAAATTAATTTTATAAAGACATTCATGCAAAACATTACTTTTTTTTTTTGAGACAGGGTCTCACTCTGTCACACAGCCTGCTGGAGTGCAGTGATGCATTATAGCTCACTGCAGCTTCAAACTCCTGGGCTCAAATGATCCTGCCACCTCAGCCTAGCCAGTAGCATGTTGGACTACTACTGGCACACATCACCACCCTTGGCTAATTTTTTTTTTTTTGTAGAGATGGGGTTCTCACTATGTTGCCCAAATTGGTCTCAAACTTCTGGCCTCAAGCAATCCTCCTGCCTTGGTTTCCCAAAGGGCTGGGATTACAGGCATGAGCCACTGCACTTAACCTACATTTTGTTTAAAATCCTTCCATTTGTATTCAGCTTCCTTGTTTACAGTTTTTCACATGTGTCTCATAACTGAATTATGGGAATCAAGGGCCAATTAGAAGAAGTAGGTATTGTTAATTATTTTATATAAAGACAGGAGTTATGGCTTAAAGAAAACAAGTGAGCAACCAAAAGTCAAACAACAAGAGCTTGAAATTGACCCTATGTCGTTAGATTCCATGGCCAATGTACTGTCAGATGGATTTCTACATAAAGCTAAATTTCTTGAGAAATTTTACAAAGAAGGGATATATGTGTCCTCAGTGGAATTATGATGGATGGCATAAAAAACAGATAGGAAAAGATGTATGTATTTTACATGCACTGTTACCTATGAAATGTGAATCATTAAGTATTAAAATTAGCACTTATAAAGAGCCTTTAATATATACACATGGTTCTAAAACACTCCAAAATATTCACAAATTTCCATGTAATTCCACTAACATTCAGGTTGCTAACAGCTGTTTCTGTTAGCCCTTGTATTTCTACATTTAGAATTTCTAAGCAAAAAAGAATTTCTAGCATCTTACTAACTTTTCTAAATGCTTTTACACCTATTATGACAATATAAACATATCTGACTTATTTAAGGAAAACTGGGTTATGAAAGAGATTAATTTCCCAACCATGTAATAGTATGATTCAAATATTTGGGTAATAGAAATAATTAAAAAATATATAAATATCTTTAAGTAACTAGATCTTAGAGAAAAAATCAATTGTTTGTAAAGTTACAGAAAATTGTAATGAACCTATGTCAGAACGTCTTGATGACAACTAAAGTTTACATTAATTTTAAAATGCTATGTTTTAAAAGTTAAAAAATGCAGCGGGAAAAGTTTTCAAAATAATACTTTGATAGACTACATCTTTTAAAGCACATGAGAAGGGGAAAAGATGATAAAACATTTGAAGTTATATAGAAACTAAGAAAATAAAAATATGATTAAAGAGCAAACATTTTTAATATGTCCATTTTCAATAGAAAAGAAAGAATAAATGGAATGCACTTAACCAAGTACAAGGTAAAGCCAAGATTTCAGCCTATGACTGTCTTTGGTCCCATTCAAAAAGTAACTGGTAAAACAAACGAACAAGCAAACAAGTTCAAGATACCAAGATCAAGTTAGCATCATTCGATTTATTCTATTGAAATTTTACTCTCTGACACTGTTGAATCTTCTTCAATCCCATATCATATCTAGACATAATAAAGAAAACTCTTGAAAGGAATGAGAGATTCTTTGGAGAAAACAAAGCAGGTTTTCTTCCAAACTGAACTCTTACAAATTCTCACAGTGCCATAATTCACTTCTTGTGTTCCAAAATTTTTATTTTGACAGTCTCAGAAAAACAAAACAAAATGAAAAATAAAATAAAATCCTGTAAACTCTTAGGTGCTCACTGCAGGATTGTCTAAGCATTACTAATGAAAAATTTAACATGATTTGTATAGTTTAAAAATGAATAGAAAATATTTATTGAGTACACAGGTACTTAAAAGTACCTCTTTTTTTATAAAGGGAGTCAAGTGTAAGACATTTTGTCAAATTTCAATATGCTTTACCAAAAGTATTCCTAATGATAAGGATGTTTTCTGGATTCCAGGGAATTCCTTAGCTTTTAAGAAAACAAAATAAGAAAAAGAGATATAATTTTTAGAAAACTCGTTACTAATAAGTATAGACTATGCCTTGAGAATGTCAAAAGGTAAGTGATCTGCATTGACTATAGACAAATATATAACCTAAATGTCAAACTACAAATAGTAGCTTGAAAAATACACATCATATATGCATCACAATATAGGTCCTTGCTTTGTTCATTAGGTCCTGTCTTTTGTACTATTCAAGCTTCAAATGCCTGCTTCCAACTGCCCATTTAGCTGCTTCACCTGGATGCCTAACATATCAAACTTAACAAATCTTAAAAAAAAAATTTCTTTTTAATTCCTTGTATTTTTTTTTAAATCTCAGCAAGTAGTTCATAATTTACCTAGATGTTTGAACCAAAAACCTGGGATTTGTCCTTGATTCTACGCATTCCTTCACTTCCTATACTTGATCTAACAAGTCTTATTGGCTTTCCAAAAAAATATAATAAATAATAGATCCCAAAGTGGTATCATGTTTTTCCCAGTTTTTTCTTCATTTTTTACAACTATTCTGATGGGAATAAAATTCAAGTTTCTCCTCCAAGATTACCAAGATTGACGCCCTACAAGATCTAGTCAATGGATGGCCCAGCATACCCTCCTTCTCTTCAAACATTCAGGTGGCATTTTTGGTTTCTTCTGTCATGACTGCAACCTCCCAGCTTTTCTCCACCTGGATCCCATTTGTCACATCAGGTCCTCAGGTCATAGGTTACTATTTCTGTGAAGTCTTCCCTGGCTACCCAATCTAAGTAGCAATGTTCTACTCCCACCACCCATTATTCTCCACCACTGCATCCTGTTTTGTTTCTTCATAACACTTGTCATTGTCTGTAATTGCTTTCCTTCTGTGTTTGCTGGGTTTATTTTCTCTCTCCCTCATCAAAGAGAGTTTAAGATCTATGAGAAAAGCAGTCTGATTTGTCCTGTGTGTCCATGTATATCTAATCCTACAATATTACTTAAATGAATGGATGAATTTTTATTTTTATTATTATTATTATTTATTTATTTATTTTTGAGATGGAGTTTTGCTCTTGTTACTCAGGCTGGAGTGCAATGGCACCATCTCGGCTCACCACAACGTACACCTCCTGGGTTCAAGCAATTCTCCTGCCTTAGCCTCCCGAGTAGCTGGGATTACAGGCACGCGCCACCATGCCCAGCTAATTTTTGTATTTTTTGGTAGAGACGGTGTTTCACCTTGTTAACCAGGATGGTCTCGATCTCTTGACCTTGTGATCCACCCAACTCAGCCTCCCAACGTGTTGGGATTACAGGCATGAGCCACTACGCCCGGCCATTTTTATTTTTTATTTTTTGAAACAGAGTCTTGCTCTGTCTGTCACCAGGTGCTAGGCTAGAGTGAAGTGGCTCTATCTTGGCTCACTGCAACCTCTGCCTCCCAGGTCCAAGCAATTCTCCTGCCTCAGCCTCCCAAGTAGCTGGGACTACAGGCGCATGCAACCATGCCCAGCTAATTTTTGTATTTTTTAGTAGAGAAGGGGTTTCGATCTCTTGACATTGTGATCCGCCCGCCTCGGCCTCCCAAAGTGCTGGGATTACAGGCATGAACCACCGCGACCGGCCTATGATTGGATGAATTAATTAGTAAATGAATAAGTTACATATATGGTCCTATCCCTAGATATATCCCTAGATAGGGCTAACTGTTGGCTGTGTTAAAAAGAATTATTTATATAAGAAAAACTCTGTAGCAGGACTCCCCCAGAGGATCACTGATATCTAGAGTTCCAACACATTCTTCACCAATTAATATTAAAGGCATCATTAATATTAAGAAAATACAGAACTGGACCCAATCAGATTATATGACGGTGCATCAGTAAAATAGAAAACTTGGCAGATTAAAAGTAGGGGACAGCTGCTTTCCTAGGCTCAGGGAAAGAGAAGAACAACCCCATCTCACCATGACTAAGAGGAGTCAGTCTCTTTCTGAAGATAATGCTGCTGCCAGCAGTTTTAAAGTGGCACATCCAATGTTTATACCAAAGGATCTTTTGTAACTGGAGTTTTGAAAAAGAGAAGCAGTGGGGATGGGGTGCATGTTTGAGACACAGAAATGGATAACTGCTTCTGACCAGAGAAAACCAACCCTAGGGAGTCTTTGTGTGACTACACAAAAACATTCAACTCTCACTATGACTTCTGCCTGCAGGTAAATTTCCTTTGGAATATGCTACTTACCCTGAGATTGTCAAGAAATCTGAATCTATTTAGAAAACACATGGTTTTGCTTTCTTTTAAATAACTGTCTGTGGGGCTTCAAATTATGGCTTATGAGACATTCAATTGTAATTCTTTGAAGGTGAGAACCAGGACCATGTCATGTGTTTATTCTCTGGCTCCACCTGAATCCACTGATCCTGGCGGTGCAGCAGAAACCACCCCTTCCTTTCAAGGGAAGGTCATTGAAAGGATTATTGAACAATAAAGATGCAAGATCTCCTTGAAGGGAAAAGATGTCATAACAGAATGACCTTCTCCTTTTCCTAATTTTTAATGCCAAGACCAGCTTGTACTCATTTTGTGTGAGATCAGCAAAGGAGATTAGGTAATACTATGCGTCTCTGCTTTAAAAAAGTTATTACGTTTTCCTTTGGGTAAAGCAATATTTATTTCCCTATTTCCTCCTCAGTTTGAATTCAGGTAAGCATTTGCAGATTATTTCATAAATATCATTTTTTCTTCAAAGAGATTTATTTAAAAATTAAAATTAAAAATTAAATTAATTTTTTTTGAGACAGAGTCTCACTCTGTCACCCAGGATGAAGTACAGTGGCACAATCTCAGCTCAAACAACCTCTGCCTAATGGGCTTAAGCAATTTTCCTTCCTCAGCCAGCTGAGTAGGTGGGATTACAGGTGCTCGACACCAGGCAGCTAATTTTTGTATTTTTAGTAGAGATTGTTTCCCCATGTTGTATTTTTGCATTTTACAAAAAAAAAAATTGTATTTTTAGTCAAGATGGTTTCCCTATAGTGGCCAGGCTAGTCTCAAACTCCTGACCTCAAGTGATCCGCCCATGTTAGCCTTCCAAAGTGCTGATATTACAGGCATGAGCCACCATGCCCAGCCCTAAAAATTAAATGAATTAAAAAGCAATCAGGTATTCTGTTTTCAATTCTCAGTTCTTTTAAATTCTCTGAAACTATAATATTTTCTCCAAATTAGTGCAATACAGATTCAGAGCAGTAAAAAGGATATTTTATTTCATTAAAATATTCAAAGGAAAACACTGAGAAAAGATGTGTAACCAATATAAAAAACTATTAATACCTTTATTATATGAAGTGGGAGTTCCAATGGATAAGGTAAAACATTATGTATCAAAGACATAAATGAGTATGAGACACAAAAGAGACATTTTAAAAAGGAAAATACAACGGAAACTGTCCTGCCCTGCCAGTAATCTTAGCAGAGCACATTAATATAGGTTTTGTTTCTAGTTTATAAAATTACAAACAAAAGTAAATAATCAAATTTACTTTTTCTAATTGAAAACCACTGAGGCATCTTTGTTCAAATGAAGTCCTATTGAGGAGCTCAGGAAATTGGGTTTAACTCATGATATTTGAAAGGGCAGGCCTTGGAGTGGCCTGCTTTTACTCTTCCTCACCATGTTTCAGGGACTTATGGGGGTGCTTAAAAGAGTTTCTAGTTTTCTAAGAAGCACAACTGGAAAATCACTATTTTTAATAACACCCAGTAGTGACAGACACTGTGCAACAGATATATTCCTATGATGTGTATGAGATTCTAAATCACTTCAACCACTTTGAACAGTAATTTAGAAATATTTTATGAAAATCACAAAAGCATCCATATAGTTTGGCTATTTACATTCACTTCTAAAAACCTGTATCAGCTCTAGTGCGTGAAGATACTAAATGCAGCATTATTTAAGTTTGTATATTTAAAAAATAAGTAAATGCATGTATTCAACTATTAGATAAATATTAACTGACCAATGACATTATACAAATTGATTCACTATTAAGGGATGAGAGGACGCAGGAGTGATGGGGCACATGGTTTAGAAAACAGATGAATTTCACTAGGTAGCATCTTGTGTTCTGTACTAAAGTCATGAAATCTCATCTGAAGGTGACTTCAATCTTACTGGAGAGCATTAATTCCCTAAGTTAACCTAGTCCAGATATCATATTACCAAAAAGTACAGGGAAAACTGAAGAGAAAATATGTAAGGTTGTGGCATTATAATTGTTTTACTGGGATAACTCAGGTTAAGACTACATTCCTTATCTGAAGCAAGGTCTCCTTGAGGAGAAAAAAATTAAAACAAAGTAAAATATTTCTCTGGAACCCTCTGTCTTAGTTATGAATCTGTTCAATCTATAGTTATTTGAAGCACTCCAGACAAGAAATGAGGAAGGATGGCTTCTGCCACAAGGAGGTGGGTCAGAAGTTCTACATGGGTTTCTCCTTGGTAAACTCCAAGCTCTAAACGAATCAAAGCATTTTGTACATCAGATTATCCAATTTCACAGTTTTTTCTGTGTCCATCTTCCCTCTGTAATTCCATATCTTTAAAGAGTCTTATTTAAATCCCTCCAGCCTGTCAGCTATGCTCTGGGTAATTTATTGAAGAATTACATGTCCATATTTTAGCCAGAGAGAAGAAGAGAAGATATGTCAGCACACCATTCATGCCTTAAGCAGGTGTGATGATGGCAGAGGTGATAAGTGAGAGATCCTCTAATCTAGGAAACTTGGGTCTCAAAGGCCAAGGTTTTGTTGCCCCATCCCACATAAGGCAACATCCTACTCTGTTGTCATTTTTGAAGCGGCTGATGTGCATTTGATTTTTAAAACAATCAGATAACTAAAGAGAAATAATTTGTAATAATAAATAATAATATAATTAAAGAAATAAATTTGATTAAAGAATGTCACTTCTTTATAGTCTCAAGAATGCTTAGAAAATCATAAAGTTAAAGAGGAGCCATTTGTAGAGAGAAATGAAACTAGGAAAAGGAAATAACTTCTGAGGGTTAAAAAAAAATGAACCAATAAAGATAAACTTCAGGCTATTTCAACTGTCTCTGCTTATCTGTTTTTCAGATGGTGGCAGTTGATCGAAGGAAAGTGAAAATGATTTCTTCAGGTAAGGAGACAAGTGCAAATCAAAGCAATGTGGGTTTCTTTTTTTTAATTTAAGGTAAAACAAAACAAAAATATATCCTGACTATAATCACTTATTCAAAAGAAAAAAATAGAAAAATAAGTTATAATCAGTGTCAGTGGTAAGTAGTTTTTTTTAAAAAAACAACATTTTAAAAGATTATTTTAACCTTTGAGTAACTGCTTTATTAAACACGGCATGCATCTAATTACATAATCTGATGCATGTTATGTTTATAGAAATTATAATTAGTCTAAACACAAAGTCTTTGGGTCTGTCCTATCCCTATTTTGCTACAGTACAAAGCATGTTAGTACATTCTTGGATCACTCTCTTTTTATTCTCTCTCATTTGTCTCATTTCGTCTTGGGGTATTGCATGCATCTTTGTAAGAGAGCTAAATTATGTTCTGAATGAAGGTAGAGTATAAACAAATAAATGAAAATAACTTTTTCTATCTCAATACTTATTATTTCTGACATTTTTTTTCTGATAATGAGTACATCTACCTTAGGTTGTTTGCAAAGGTAGCGACAAAGTTCTCCGATATACTGAAACACAGTCACATCATGCTTCTTGCAGTCACTCCAAAACTGACTTGCTGAGAATTTCTTCTTTAACACACAAGTGGCACCTATAAGGAAAGATAAAAACCGGCACTAGGGAAAAAAATTCAAGGGCAGAATGAACATAAAACATAAACGATGTTGCTCTGTCTAGAACACGTTTGCTTACGTCTATATCTTTGATAACTCATCATCAATAATTTATATCAAACTCATTTGGAAACGGATTTTATTGTCCAAAAACTTTGTTCAAAATATTGCAATACACAGGACAAAATATTGCAATACGACAGTCAAAATTTACCATATATTGAGTGCTTTCCATTTCTCTGGAACTGTGGTAAGTACTTTATTTTATGTAATCCTCACAACAATTGTGGGGTTAGCAACCCTATCCCTATTTCACTGATGAAGAAACAGGCTCAGAGAGACTATGTGGCTTGCTTCAGGTCACCCGGTTTAAAAAGTACTGAGTGGGGATTGGGTTCAGAGCTCTCTGACTCAATGCTCTTAAGTATCATTTCATGCTGTTCATTGAGAGTTAGAATATTAGGGCAGGACTATAGATAAGAATCATCCTTCTTCATAGAAGCCAAGAATATTCATTTACTTTTCAACTTGAATATATACATATGATTCATTTTTCAAACCTTAATGCAGCCTCAACATATCTTGAGGTCAATTGTTAGTTAGGTTGACTTAGCAAAAGTTCATCAATGACTGCAGAACCTGATTTTGACCACAATGTACATCCACGGAAGTTTTTAATGTTTTGACTCTCATCTTTATTTATGATGAATACTAATCACATTCTAAATATTCTATTCTAAATATTACAGCATTTTAGACATATACAAGTAGCACATAATCTCTACTGTTTGTATATTGTTTTAGGCCTAGAAACTGACACATTATCTTGCATATTTTTATGAATGGAATCTACTGAGTCATGAGCTCTACCAACTAATTTATTGAGTATCTATGGCAGATTGTTTGCAAAGATGGCCTCAGCAATTTCTTCAAGGCTCTTACTTTTGCAGTGTAAATTCGCTCCATCTCCCTTCAAGAGGTGGCTTCTATTTCTCCTGCCCTGGAATCTTTAATTTAGGCTGGCCTATGACTTGCTTTAATCAATGAAATGAAGGTGAAACAATCTATGTGACTTAAGACTAGGCCTTAAGATTTATGCAGCTTTCATACTCACTCCTTTGGAACATTTCTACCACCATTTGAGGAATATGGGGTAGGTTGTTTGAGGGTGAGTAACCACAAGGAGAGAGAAGCCCATAGCCAGGTCCAACTACATGGACAAATCCTCAGGAAACTGGTCTTTTCACTTTAGGAAAACACTGAATATGCCATAAAATTGTGTGCTTTTTTTAAAAAATAAATATTTTATTATAATGAAATAATATGCATGTAATCACTCTAAATTCTACTGATAAATTTTCAAATGTCAGTACACACTTGTTCTAATTATTAGGCACTTTGAAAACTTAACAAAAAGAAAATAAAGTCTTACCCAACTCAACACATCCAGAAATTCCCAGGATAGCTCCTGAACTATGATACAGAGGAAGGGTTATATAAACAATGTCATCAGCAGTACAACCAAAAGCCCACAGGGCAGCAGAACCCCTTAAAACCTGCAGCTGACTAATCACAGCTGCTTTTGGTAAACCTGGAAGAGAAGAAAAGAACAGAAATAAATAAATAAATACACACACACACATACACACACACACACCTACCTGCATATACATACATATTCATATAACTAGAAAGGATGTAATAGAAAGGAAGACTATGCTGATAACAACTACACTAGCAATTGACACAAAATACATCAAAGTGGTCTATCTGCTTTGTAAAAGAGGCCATGCTGACTTTAGCAACACTCCTTTTACATGTTGCTAAGACTGGATCTCAAACGCTATGTAATTTCATAGTTGGCCTTTCTGGATAGGTCTAAGGTTCTAGAAATTAATACAGCAGTAGCGCACATTTCGTTTCAGTAGCTGTCTGATAGAGTACTTGGGAGGTAAGTTTTTGTGAGTCCTCATGTGTCTGAAAATGTCTTTTTTTCCACCCATACACTTGAGTGGCTGCTTGTACAGAATTCTAGGTAAGAAATTATTTTTATGCAGGACTTCTAAAGCATTGCTCTATAATCTTCCGACTTCCAGTATATATATTGATAACTTGTCAGTCTTTCTGATTTCTTTTCCTTTGGATGTAACATAGTATTTCTATTTTTTATATCTTTGGAATCTTCTATTAGTTTTCAGTAGTCTATAATCTCATGATGACTTGTTCTGAGAGCAGTCTCATCTATCCATTACACTGGGAAATTTGTAGATCTTTTCAGTCTAAAAGCTCAGGTCTTACAGTTCTAGATACTTTTTGAATTTGAAAAAATATAACAATCATCGTGCTCATTTGGTGTTTGTCCTACTTGACAATATTTTCTTAATGTTTGGTAGTACAAAGGGCATGGGAGTATCCGAACACCTTGATCCAGCCTCGTTGCTCAGTGTATGATACTCGGCTTTTTGGATTCAAACACCACTTTTGACACTTGCTAGTTGTGTGACCTTCGACAAGTCACTTTGTTTCTCTGAGCCTCCCTCTCTTTTGAAAAGTGACTCCATACAACTTATACAGTTGTTGGGATAATTAAATGGTCTGTGTAAACCATTCTGAGATCCTTACATCTTCTTGTAAGCATGCTTTCTCAGATGGTTGGTCACTACACATGGTAGAAATTTGCCCAAAACTGTTGTTTTGCAAATTTGTTGCATCCATTTTATCCTTAAAAAGATTGGCTCATACCTGTTGTTCCAGAGGTAAAAATGTAAAGACAAGTAGACTTGAGGCATGAGACAACATGGCGGCTGCGTGACACGGGCTCATCAGATGAGGTGCCCAGTTTTTCTTTGAGTGAAATTATGCCTTGTGGAACAGAATCTTTCATCCCCCAAACACTGATATCTTCTGGGAGGCTTGGAAGGATTTCTTCTACACTTCCAAGCAAATCTAAAAGCCAAAGGGTTGGGAAGAGGTAAGCAAACTTTAAATCTCAAACCATTCACTTTGGATTTGCTTTTGTGTATTAAAGCAGGGATCAAATGTAAATAAAAAACTGACTTACTTCTCATGTTGGATAAGTAATATCACAGTCATTTTATGGTTCTGTTTCTACAGGACCAACTGAAAGGAAAATTTAGTTATCACCTGACAGACCAGTGCAAGCAGTCCAATTTAGACTGAATTTGAGAGACTCTATCATGCAACTTATGGGTTTCAACCCATCAATTTTTAAATACAACTATTTAAAACTCTGTCTGAATCTAAATTTAGGATACTGCACTAAACATTTTCCTTGAAGTATAATTCAGTAGCTAGTTATTCGAAAATGCTGCCTGTAGGCTACTATTTAGTTCCACTGTATTGTAAAACATAGTATCCCCTGACTGCTCTGAAATCACAATATCATTGTGGTTTAGAAATCATTCTAAAGCCAAAACTTAAGTGAGTATGGCCTCCAAAAATGGAGGAGGGTGGGAGAGAGAGGTGAAGACTGAGAAATTATCTATTGGGTACAATGTTTACAATTCACAGTTTAGGTGACAGGCACATTAGAAGCCCAAACCTCACCATTAAGAACTATATCCATGTAGGGAAGAGATCCAAGATGGCTGAATGTTAGCAGCTCGGGATTGTGGCTCCCAGTGAAAGCGCAGAAAACAAGAGGATGCCACACTTTTAGATGAATTTTTGCTGCTCACGGACCAGGAAATTCCTAGCGGAAGAGCCCCATGGGTCGCCACCGTGACTCTTGTGGCTGGCACAGCGGTTTTGCTGGCACCTTGGCATGGCAGTCCTTGGTGCAGAGTCAGAAAAGCACCATCAATCTTAATGCCACTGTTTTAGCTGGTGCAGTGGGTTGCTCAGATTCCGGCACTGGGAATCAATAAATTGGACATCCACTCAGAAACCTAATTAGAAAGGCGGTAATTACAAACATGACAGATGGATAAATTTATAATGAAGGGAAGAAACTAGCCTAAAAAGGCTGACAATACCCAAAATCAGAATGCCTCTCCCTCTACAGGGGATCACAGTTCCTCATCAGCAATGGAACAAGGTCTGATAGAGAAAGATTGTGTTCCATTAACAGAGGTAGGCTTCAAAAGGTGGATGATAAGAAACTTCTGGGAGTTGAAGGAACTTGTTCTAACCCAATGCAAAGAAACTAAGAACTTTGAAAAAAGGTTTGATGAAATGCTAACATGAATAGATAATATAGAGAGGAATGTAAGTGAATTAATGAAGTTGAAAAACACAACACAAGAACTTCATGAAGTATGCACAAGTTTTAACAGCTGAATTGATCAAGCAGAAGAAAGGATATCAGAGGTTGAAGACCAACTTGATGAAATGAAACGAGAAGACAAGAATAGAGCAAAAAGGATAAAAAAGAATGAGCAAAGACTCCAAGAAATATGGAACTACGTGAAAAGACCCAATCTATGTTTGATAGGTGTACCTGAATGTGATGAAGAGAATGAATCCAAGCTGGAAAATACTCTTCAGGATATTATTCAGGAAAACTTTCCCAACCTAGCAAGGCAGGACAACATTCAACTCCAGGTAATACAGAGAACACCACAAAGATATTCCTCAAGAAGAGCAACTCCAAGGCACATAGTCGTTAGATTCACCAGGGTTGAAATGAAGGAGAAAATATTAAGAGGAGCCAGAGAGAAAGGTCAGGTTACCCACAAAGGGAAGCCTATCAGACTCACAAAAGATCTCTCAGCAGAAACCCTGCAAGCCAGAATAGAGTGGGGGTCAATATTCAACATCCTTAAAGAAAAGAACTTTCAGCCCAGAATTTCATATCCGGCCAAACTAAGCTTCACAACTGAAGGAAAAATAAAATCTTTTGTGAACAAGCAAGTACTCAGAGATTTTATTACCACCAGGCCTGCTTTACAAGAGCTTCTGAAAGAAGCATTACACATAGAAAAGAACAACCAGTATTAGCCTTTCTAAAAATATACCAAAAAGTAAAAAGCATCAACATAATGAAGAATTTATGTCAACTAATGGTCAAAATAGCCAACTAACATCAAATTGCAGTAATCCTAAATTTAAATTGACTAAATCCCCAATCAAAAGATACAGCCAAAACCCATCGGTATGTTGCATCCAGACCCATCTTACATGCAAGTATACATAAAGACTCAAAACAAATGGATGGAGAAAGATTTGTCAACCAAATGGAGAGCACGAATAAATAAATAAATAAAAAGCAGAGGTTGCAATTCTCGCCTCTGATGGAATGGATTTTAAAGCAACAAAGATCTAAAAGGATCAATGCAACAAGAAGAGCTGACGATCCTAGATGTGTACACACCCAATACAGGATACATAAGACTTGTAAAGAGACTTGGACTCCCACACAGCAGTAGTGGGAGATTTCAACATCAATATTAGATAGATCAACGAGATAGAAAATTAATAAGGATATCCAGGACTTCAACTCAGATCTGGAACAAGTAAACTTAATAACATTTATAGAACTCTCCACTTTAAACACACAAGATGTGCACTCTTATCAATACCACGTCACACCTACTTACAGGTTTAAATGAAATATTGGTTGGCCATTATTAAGCACAATTGATGGTATAAGGGAGGTTTTCATTACCCATTTTTAGACTGCATTCTAGCCTGGGCAATTAAGCAACACTCCCGTTCTCTCTCCCTCTTCCTCTTCCTCTTTTTTCCTCTTCTTCATTCCTTTTTTTTCTTTCTTTCTCTCTTTCTTTTTTTTTTTTTTAAATAATAAAAAAAAGAAACTTTCCGTGACAGCGCTGTAACAGCTGCCGCTTACTGCGTTCTTACTAAGCGCCAAGCTTTATGCTAGGCACTTCTATTTAGTCTTCACAGCAACTCTGACATGGGCACTATTATTATTAAACTCACTTTACAAATAAGGAAACTAAAACGCAGGGATGATCCAGCTTGCTTAAGGTTACACTGCTCATAATTGCTAAAGCCAAATATAAACCCAGCAGCCTTCTGAACCGCTGCCCTCTACTGCTTCTAGGACGTTCTCATCTCTCCTTTCTCTGAACTCCCATTATACTGTACTGAGGTTTCTGGCATGTGATCCTGTGTCCTGCATGGCTAGTAAAAAAAAAAAAAAGAAAAAGAAATATATCCATGTAACAATCCTGCACATGGACTCCCTGAATCCATAAAAATAAAAAATATAATTAAAATTAAAAGTAATGAATACGTACTAGGTACAGGTCAAGTAAATTTTAAGTGAGGGGACTCAGAGAATTTCTCTGGATCACATTAATGAAAGATAAAAGCCTCTGAAAGCAAAAGGGGCAAAAGAATGCCTTCCAGAAAAGGCAGTGAGACCCATGGTGCAAGGGAGGATATGACTGGCAGGTAAGAGTGGACCCTCCATCGGCAGCAGTAGGATGCAAGGTCTGGGCAAAAGCAAAGTCCAGCAGATAAGAAGGAAGAGTAGAAAAGCCTGAAGAATTGGTGTCGTCAGGACTGAAGGACTTACGAATGCTGGCAAGATCAAGGGCCTGGGTCACAATTCAAGGTTCAGAAAGAAAAAGGGACACGTTTCTTAGGAAGGATCTGATACAAGGATAACAAAGGAACAGTTGTTGAGTTAAGACTATATTGAATTAATCTGTGAAACTGAACCAGACCTTCTTGATTTGCCCATTAACCCAGGGGAAAAAAAAAATGTCACCTGTTCCAGAGGGGAGAAGTGGTGGAAAACAAGAGAGACAGAAGGTGGGAAAGGGTCCTTGATGAGAAAATAATTAAGCATTGAAGTACCCGACACTCTATGTGTTACAAAAGAAACAAAATGGTATCATTCATTTACAGTCTTTTGTGTAAGCAAGTGAAGAATCATTTTTTTCTCCAGAGTAGAAAGACATCCAATTATTTATATTATTTAAATTCTTCTTGAATTCACCATTCCCTTACTTTAGCATGGATCTCTGTCATAAAGTTCAACTTTTATATTCTACATGGCAATTCTGATTTCATTTCCTTATGTACGTAATATGCTATACATTTAGAAGGTCCAAGGGATTTCTAAATGCTATACAGCTTATCCTAAAATCTATATTAAAATCATTGGGGATATTAGACAATAGTACCCTACTAGCCTTTTGGAGTTAGTACAAGGAAAACCAAATATTACTGGAAACTACCAGAAGCTAAAAGACAAGAAAAAAATTCTTGGATCCTTCTGAGGGAGCATAGACCTGCTGACACATTTATTTTGGATGTCTAGCCTTGAAAACTGTGAGAGAATAAATTTCTTTTGTTTTAAGCCACCAAGTTTGTGGTACTTCAGTATAGCAGCCTTAGAAAACTCCCACACCAAGCTCACAAGTTGGTGGGTGGTAGAATTAGTCATCTAAACTATATGTTAATTAACTCTAAAACTATAAAATTACATCGGAAAAGAAATGGATGGCAAAAAGGAAGAAATAATGGTGTCAAATGTAAAATAAATCCAGATCAGCCAGTCCCGGTGGCTCACGCCTGTAATCCCAGCACTTTAGGAGGCCACAGCAGGTGCATCACCTGTGGTCAGGAGTTTAAGACCAGCCTGACCAACATAGTGAAACCTCATCTCTACTAAGAATAAAAAAAAATTAGCCAGGCATGATGGTGGGTGCCTGTAATCCCATTTACTCAGGAGGATGAGGTGGGAGAATCACTAGAACCAGGGAGGCAGAGGTTGCAGTGAGCCAGGATCATGCCATTGCACTCCAGCCTGGACAACAAGAGCAAAACTCTGTTTCAAAAAAAAAAAAAAAAAATCCACATTGGAATGCTTAGGTACTGTACACAAAAATAAATATGGACCTTTACACCTAAAGTAATTATATTTCTCTCTAATTTTTTAAGGAAAACATTAAAAAATAATCACATGATACATTCTGCTTTGAATCTGAATTCAGAGTTCTGCATTAAACATTTTCCTGGAAACATAAATCAGTATCTGGTTTCCTCAAAAAGCCAACCATCAGTCAT
Source organism: Callithrix jacchus (assembly GCF_049354715.1). Classification (NCBI taxonomy): domain Eukaryota; kingdom Metazoa; phylum Chordata; class Mammalia; order Primates; family Cebidae; genus Callithrix; species Callithrix jacchus. The sequence goes on from NC_133503.1 coordinate 80,022,837, forward strand.
TGGGTTAGTTCTATAATGCAATATATTAGGGGAAAAACTCTTACTTTCATAAAATCTATAACCCAGATTGATCACAAAACACAGCAAGAGAAATATGTCAAGTGGGACTAAGAAGTTTATAAATAAAAACTGCATGAAAGTAGAAGGCAATACAGAAATTCTGGGGTGATTCCCTAGAGTATGGGATTTTCAGCTGGAGAATGTGGATTCAAACACCACTTTTGACACTTGCTAGTTGTGTGACCTTTGACAAGTCACTTTATTTCTCTGAGCCTCCCTCTCTTTTGAAAAGCGACTCCATAAAACTTATACAGTTGTTGGGATAATTAAATGGTCTATGTAAACCATTCATTATGGTGTCTGACCCAGAATCAGTCCTTCTTAAATAGAAGCACAAGTCTATTTCAATAATACATTTTTCCCTTCATGATTTAACTGCCCTGATCATATGCACACAAGTTTCCACGTGGGTTTATGTCTTTTCACTCAGTTGTTCCCACATTTTTTAGGGGAGCAGATAGAATATTATTATAATAATACATTATATTGTGATTATAGGCAACATTATCCAAAAAAGAAAAAGTCAAACATCTCATTTGATGTTATTTCTAACACATTTCCTGTTGCCAATGAATAATTATTACTGAAATGGCACAAAAAGGCATGTTGCATCTGGCTTTCTATTTTTTAGTAACAAAGTGGTGAAATTAGAAGAGTAAATGCGGATCAAAGCAACCTACAGACAGATTTATTAGTAAGTAAATTATACATATATATATATATATATTTTAAGGCAGTGAATACTACAGTAGTATTTCTGCAAGACTCAGATCCCATGAGGGCTATTTCCTCATGCCTTCTTAGTTATTAACAGTAGAAGAACCCTCCTCTTTTTAGCCACAGAAGAGCTAACCACCTTACTCCAAACTTGTGTCGGAGAGCATTTTAACCTTAGCCCTGAGGGTTGGGAAGTAGTTATGGATGTACTGCTACTGGAGAGGACAAGAAAGCTGTTGAAGCACAACTCACTAGGGTTGCGTATCACACTTATGTGGGTTTCCCTCCATTCAACAAATCTCAAATGAAGAGGCCTGGGCAAAAGTGACTTTTTACTATGGGTGTCTGTCTCTGCCATTATGCAATTAAAAATAATGACCGTATCCATTTATCGAATATACTTTATGGTCCTGGTATTCTGTTGACTCCTTTACATTTAATTCACACAAGACCCAATGATAATCATTGATCAAATCTAAGTGATATAGCCTACTACACACTTAGGCTGTATGATATAGCCTATTACTCCTAGACTACAAACCTGTACACCATGTTACTGTACTGAAAATTGCAGGCAATTCTAACATAGTAACACATGTTTGTGTATTTAACTATATCTAAACATAGAAAAGGTACAATAAACATAGATTATTACAATCTTATGGGACTATCACCACATAGGCATTCCATCATTGGCTGAAATGTCTTTATAACGATTTTGCCTTCTATTTTTAAGTTATACCTCTTGGAACTCTATGTATTCAGGCATTTCCATCTAACTTTAAATCACAGTGTAGTTGTTTAAAACAGGACCTTAAACATATTGTTTTGGTATATTTTAGAAAAATTCTATTTTTCATAAGTTATATAGAACCAATTCCAAACAGGTTTCAAATGTCATGCCAAATAAGGTGCACTGTGATAGGTGAAGTTTTCATCAGGGCTAGTATCTGCTAACTGTCTTTAGGAATAAGTCAAAAGTAAAGGTTTCAGCTAAACCACGAAGCAAATATTGTTATTGTTACTAACAAAAGTAATAGTTGCTGTGTACTCAAGGGGAGACAGGCAAAGTGCTATATTTTAGAAACTGAAATGGTTAAAATTAAGTAAGTTGTTTAAGGTAACACAGCTTAGTAGGTTGCAGATCAAAGCCGCAAAACATGGTCTTTGATTTCAGACCACGAGACTATGTAGTCCAATTGTTTCTGAGACTGTCAATTACACTTAGATATAACTGAAAAAAATACGCATTCAGGCTACACAAAGTATGAAAATAAAAACTGCCAATATTAAAACACCAGGTTTTTTAATACACAGATAATTTTAAAAAGTCAAAATTTTTACAATACTATTATTTCCTTCCCACATAGTCTAAAGACTAAAAATACTTACAGACCTTATCTGTGTATTTTGGATTAAAACAAATATCAAATGGCATCCCAAATTTCCCTGGGAAACTTATTGAAAATTAAAGTGTTTGAGATTAAACCTAGAGCTTTCCCCTTTTCATCTCTGATACTGCTAATATTATCTGCTCCCAGGATTATCATCTGCTAATCTATGCTTTTATCTTTACTTAGAACAAACAGAACTATGTTGGGGTGCTTTTTTACATCAGGTAAAATTTGTATGCGATTATATCCTTTGGCATGTTTAGTCATAATAACAATGCTGATGATGATAAATAAGAATTCTTTCCATTTTAAAGTACCTTATAGATTACAAAATGTTTTTATGTGTTATTTTGGTGATACACACTTACAGCCATGAGAGGTAAATATTAACCTTATTTCAAGGGTGAGGGAAGCCTGGTTATAGTGGGTAAATAATCTACTCAAGCTCATACATCTAGGCAAGGTGGCATGAGAACTGGAGTCCAGATTTTCAAAATCATGCAAAATCATAAAAGGCTTCTGGTTTACCTTTGTCTTTTTTTTCCTTTCTGTTCCTGCTCATTCCCTCAACTCCATCTTCTCGCTTCCCCTCTCCTTTTCTCCTTTGTTCCCCCCACCCCTTTCCTTTTCTCTCTTACCTTCTCTCTAACCATCTGCTTTCAGTACATTTTCTACTGCTCACCTGCCTCAGGGGCTCTATGTGTATTTACAGTGACTCCCTGCAATCATAAAGTTCTCTTAGCCAATTCACAAACAGATATTGATGTAGCCTTGAGGAAGAGTTCAAGAACTAGGTTGTAAACTCTTGAACTGAGGAAGTTTGTTTTGTTCACTGCTAAATTTTCAGGACTTAGCACAAAGGAGATATTCAAGAAATATTTATTACCTGGATGAATGAGTGAATGAATGACATAATAAAAACTATGAGATCCACGTGAACACTTGGTAATGTTTAATTTACTTGCATATTTTTGCAAAAAGTTGTCCACTCTCTACTGCTCATTTTGTAACTGGTTTTGATGGTGGCAATATGGTTGGGATTTATTGTTTTGATGTCAGTGTCACTAATCATCACTCCCAAAAGGTACAAAGCACTTTAGACATACTAGGTACCCACACGGTTTCAGATTTACCTGCATATAGCGTATATTTTGTTCTTCATTCTTTCTTAATATACCACATATTAAATCATTATAAGTATAAATAGAGAACTTAAAAAAACTATTCAATTACCCTGAACTCTTTCAACTTAGATTTGAAGGATTTCAGATTTCTCTTCATAAGAAGTAAAAATCCTGTGTCTTCTCTATAAACACACAATAATGCATGCAGCCTTGCACTGTTAGTTTTCATGAACTGTTACATTCAAACTGTACAGGACAAACATTCTTATTAACAACCAAGCCATTGTAATTCTCCAAATGACTTTCAACCATAAAGGCAATTGCTTTTTAAAGACTAAGAAGAGTCAGAGGAAAAATAAAGGCCCTTTTTAACAGGTTTTTATTTTTGTTTTCGAGACTGAGTTTTGTTCTTGTTGCCCAGGCTGGAGTGCAACAGTGCAATCTTGTCTCACTGCCACCTCCACCTCCCGGGTTCAAGAGAGTCCCCTGCCACAGCCTCCAGAGTAGCTGAAATTAGAGGCGTGCACCACCACGCCTGGCTGATTCTGTATTTGAGTAGAGATAGGTTTACCCCGTTTTTTAGGCTGGTCTCAACTTTTGACCTTAGGTGATTTGCCTGCCTTGGCCTCTAAAAGTGCTGGGTTTACAGGCATGAGCCACCATGGCCGGCCTCTTTTATGTTTTATAGAAAGTGTTATGTATGCTGATAGATAAAATATATAGCTCATGTGAACTTTTATTATCTTACCTACACACTATGATGTCCATACATGATGTCTATTTTACTTTTCAGGACATTTCTAAATTTCTACTTGCATGTAGTATAATAGGCTGTTTCGCATTTACTTTTTCTTTTTCATTCCTAGACTCAGCTAGGTCAACAGTTACTTCTGTTACAAAAGAAAACTATTGATTTTAATAGGAAGTTTAAATGGCTTCATGGTTCAGTAGCTAGAAAAGGCAGAGTTCTAAGCACTGATATGTACGTGGTTTCCTCTTTACTGCCCATGGAGACATTGACTCTGGGGTTTTTATTTATAGTATCTGTTGAACATATATTTACTGAAAAGGAATGATGCTTGAATACTGTCAGGAGCAAAACTAATGTAAAGAAAAGTTATGCCTCCTTAGAAAGGTGGCAAGGCTGAATGTGAGAAATACACATTATGGTATCAGAGAAACATGGGTTTGAATCCTAACTCTGCCATTAACTTACTAACACTAGTGATGATAATAACAGTTTGGTCAGTGACAGACCACATATACAATAGTAGTCCCATAAGATTCTAGCACCATATTTTTACTACTCCTTTTCTGTTTTCACTTAAAAATACTTACCACCATTGTGTTCCAATTGCCTACAATATTCAGTACAGTAATAGCCTGTACAAGTTTGTAGCCTAGGAGCAATAGGCCATATCACAGAGTCTAGATGTATAGTAAACTATGCCATCTAGGTTTGTGTAGGTACACTCTATGATGTTCACACAACAACAAAATCGCCTAACACATTTCTTTTTTCTGGTGGGGGGTTGTCTCGTTCTACCACCAAGCTGGAGTGCAGTTGCACAATCTTGGCTCACTGCAACCTCGGCCTCCCAGATTCAAGTGATTTTCCTGCCTCAGCCTCCCAAGTAGCCGGGATTACAAGTGCCTGCTGCCATGCCCGGCTAATTTGTATATTTTTAGTAGAGATGGGGTTTCACCATGTTGGCCAGGCTGGTCTCAAACTCCTGACCTCAGGTGATTGTTCCACCTCAGCCACCCAAAGGGCTGGAATTACAGTTTTAGGCCATCGCACCTGGCCCACCTAACAAATTTCTAAGATAGTATCCCTGTCATTAAGTGATTCATGACTGTACATACTACTCTTTCTAACAGCTAACATCAAATAAGGTTGTAGCAGTAAAATCCAAATGAGGTCCCTTATTAAAAGCCCCAGGATTACTCTATAATCATAATACAAATCATTTAAATTCACTAAAGATCTAGTTAGTACATTCCAGGCACTCAGCTAGCCACTTTATGAGAGGTGTATCATTTAATCCCCAGAATTATACTGTGAAACAGCTGGTATTATCACCATTTTAAAACTAAGTAACGTGAGATCCAGGGTAACCAACGACATTATCTTTAATCACACAGCTAGGAAGTGGCAGACCATACATGAAAATGGGGTCTGTCTGGCTTATCTCTGTCTGAGCCACATGATTCATCTTTTTTTAGTGTGCTAAAAACAATATGTATATATTGTTCACCAAGGAGACTCCAGATGCCAACCAAGGAGACTCCAGATGCCAACAACACAGTGTTTTAAGTATAAAAGTGATTCTGATCTAAGGTACATCTTATTATAAAATCTGTTAATTAAAACAGAATTTTTCAGTCTTTGGAAAACATTTATCTTATTTACATTTGAAAGTATGCCAGAAAGAATGGTTGACTTCTCCAGCAACCTACTTACTGAGCCAATCAACTAAATAGTCTTGGTTTAAAACTTCAGCATCTCAAAGTGGCTTTTTTAAATGCAAAAACTGTTGGTCTTAAAAACAAAAATAAGAAAACAATGCAATTAGTTGTTAGCAAGCAAAGTAAAAGCTGCCATGAGCAAAACTGCAGAATTAATTGGTCGTAGTTAAACAACAATTCAATCAACAGAAAAGTTTGAATGCTCTATTCTGAGAGGTAACCAGTCCTATGTACTTCAAGATGAATCTCTCAGGAAAGCAGCTTTGGAAATGCTTCTTTGGCCTCAATACCATGGCCATAAAAATCTTTCAGGGATACTGAGGCCCTCTTTGTTTGCCCTTATAAATATAACTTATAGCTTTATCAATTATTAGCACAACTTGGAGTTTACATTTGCTCCTAGACCCTTTCCTCCTGTAGTATAAAGAAGCTTAAAATCAATGCTCAAGAATAAACATTTGCCACTTTATCAGAACATAAGTTGAACTGAAAAGAACTAGGAAGAGTGATAGCCTTGAATGATAGCCTGTTTTCTCTATACAGGCTAACTCATTTTTTTTTGATATACAAATATTGTATGATAAAGGTTATTTGGAAAGTTCTGTGCCTTAGAGATAATCAGTGTATAAATATATTTTTCCATACTGTTCTGTGAGTCTAAAAACTTTATGTGAGGTATCGCTATGTACCTATTAATCTAATATACTTAAATATTTTCATTAGGATACTTGCACTTCCTCTTTCTGCACCATTCTTCCCCATGCAAGAAGAATCTTCATAAACCATTTATATTATACCAAATAAGAATCAATTTTCATATTTCAATTCTATTTTTTTTAAACAACCCATCTTCCTAGGTTCTTTACTGATTAGCCACTAAACCACAGACTTTATTTACAGTTCAGTGTAAATATGTGTAGCCTAAGATGTCTTAACTCCAACTTAGGGGGAGGAGGAAGAATAGACCTTAGTGAAAAAAAAGAAAAGGATGCATGGATGGATCAGGAGAAGAAATAGAAAGGGACCTAGATTCAGCCAAGAGCCCACCTTCTGGCTCACAGGTGGGAGGGCAATCTTGCCAGGTAAGTCCTAGCTTGCAGACTTTATAAAATAAGAGCAGACAGGAAGAAAGGAATTCATGCACTTCCCATTAAACATAATCTGTTCTGCAAATGTAGTCATCCTTGATAAAATATAATTAGAGGTAGGTAGGTGTGCCACAATGAAGATAACTTTCCTATTCATCGTTTTGCCAAAGACGATAAAATTTAGAACTGACCAAGTTCTCTATGTGTTCTTGCACTCACTAAAGGTACCAATGGCAGCAAAACTGTTCCTGTCTCAAAATGGTAGGAAGCAGAAATTTCATGAAAGTTTTTTGAAAGTGTATGTTCTTGAAAGGAGGAGATAGGTGTTAAGCCACCAGTCACAGAATCATAAAACTATTTTGTACTCTTAACATGCACACTTCACTCACCCAAAGTATTAGTTATGAATTATCCCAAAGGAAAAAAAAAAGGATAGGAAAGCAGATGGGTTGCTATTCTGTATTAGCAGACCACACCCCATACTCTACCTGCGCCCACCACTAGGGCCGTGGGCCCGCAGGTGCGGATGCAATTCAGGAGGGAATTGGCGCGAATGTTGGAGTTGAGAAAGGCCACCACGCAGCCCAGCTTCGCCAGCCCGAACCATACGTGAATGAAGTCCGGCTCATTGCTCATCAGTAGAGCCACCGTGTCCCCCTTTTTCAGCGAGGAATAGTTCAGGAAGACATGGGCCACTCTGCTACTCCTTTTGTCTACATCCTGATAGGTGTAGATGTCTCCCTCATAGATGATAAAAGGTTTCCGAGGTTGCCTTTTGGCATGACACAAGAATTTATCCAGCACAGTCACCAGCTCCCCTCTCTTCTTATACTTCTCCAGCCGAATTCCAACGAGCACCACCTTCAACAGGAACCAGAAGTCATCCCAAAAGTAAGGGAACAGGAGCTTCTGCAGGAAGTGCAGGACGACCATTCCGGCCCCTACAACTGTTAGCCATGACAGAAGCATGGGGGCCACGGGGGCAGAAGGCAGCTCTGCTCTCAGCCCCACCAGCCTCCTTCTCTTCCAGGCACAGCTGTCCACGCAGACCGCAGATCTCACTACTCAGGGCTGACACCTTAAGTTCTTGTCAGAGTTTCCGGTGCGGGTGGGGGAGGATCCTGCGAAACAGAATCAGAGGTTTGCACCGAAAAGGTCGCCCCAAGGGGTGCTGAAGATTAGGCTTAAGTTACTGCATGGCTGCAGAGCAGGGAGCCTCTGACTACTGCGAGAAACCAAGACAGGCACCCTCAGGGGTCTTGGAATCTGCTACCCCAGCGCTGCACCCTCGCCTCCCAACCGCGACAGCGGCCCCTCCCCTGCCAGGTTCTCCAGGACTTTCCAGCTCTCTTCTCCGTGAGGGCTGGGTCAGTCCTCTCTGCTTTTTCGACCCTAAGCAAACCCCAAGGGAACCCCACCACGCTCAGACGGTGGTCCAGGGGCAGATGCTTTTTCCCCTTGGCGTACTTTTTCTGCGATCGTGACTTGAAGGCTGAATTCGAGCCAGGAAAAGCTGGGGTGATGATGATTGAGAAGTGCAGTGATTTACAGTCTCCACGCACCAGAAACAGGGGCTCAGGACCGCGCAGGGGCTCAAGACCACGCCTCTGCGGCGCAGCCCCCGTCCAGCCCCGTCCAGCCCCTTCCAGCCCCGCCCAGACCCGCCCAGCGCCCAGGAACTCCCCTCCGCACCGGGACCGGAGAACCGCTCCTAGGCGACCCACGCGTCGCGTCGGCTGGAAAAGGCTGCCCTTACCCCAGCCGCAGCTCGCACTCTAAATGTTGTTAGACTGGCCGGGTGTACCTCTCCTCCGAACCTCACTAGGAGTGTCGCCCGCCCACCTTTGGCCTCCAGGCTCTGGGCCAACCACATCCCCTGGCGCGCGGCCCCTGGGACAACCTGGGCCCCTCCTCCTGCGCCTCCCTGGGCGCGCGTCCTACCACCTAGATCGGTGTGGAGAGCCGACCTGCTCACACCCCAAGGAGGAGGCACACGACTGGCATCTCCGGCGGGGAGTGATGTGACAATCTTGGAGGGAAAACTAGGGATCTCAAAGGCTTGGGATGGAAGGAGAACCAGGTTGCTGGAAGTGGGTGGCGCGGAGATCCTGGCTAGGCTTTTAAGGTAGAACAGTGTTACACAAAAGGTCATCCATTGAATCAATTAATAAGAACTAAACTAGAGAACGGAAAGAAAATAACAAACATCAAAAAATTGCAGAGAGAGAGAGGAGGGAGGGAATATGTATGAACAGGACAGATCCAATAATATTCTGTAAGAAAGAAAGGAATATTTGGACACACCACAAAATTGTACTGTTTTTTACAAAAAGTATTTTTGAAAATATGTTGATAGGTTGGTTTTCACATTTATATTAGCACGATATCGTTAGAGGGCGAAGATAGCGCATTTTACAAAATTTGGCAACAATATTGATTAATTTGAAAGCTTCAGTCGATATCCATATTTAAAAGTAAAAACAAATCTTATAATGTTACCTCTGGTCCTTAAAAATAACAAGATTCCCTCCTTCCTGAGACAGACCAAATAAAGAATTGTCATGTCTTCAAACTAAGTATTCTAAAGGGAGTGGGAAGGTGGAGAATTAATAAGTAAATGAAAAGGATAGTAAAATTTCATACAAAGATGGAATTTTACTAAAGATAGAAAAACTAAAGCACATTTCATTACACTTGTTTTTTGTAGCAGACACCATCATCCCAGCTGTCTGCTTTTAAGTGTGTATAAATGGTTAATTGCATGTATTAAAATAATTAGGATTGCCTCACATTGTCAGGCATTTCTCCCTTCTGCCTCATGTTCTGCAGACTAATTCTGGCTAACCTCAGATTCCATAATAAAAGAAAACTGATAATTCTAAAAACAAACTCCAGTTTATTAATCTGAAAATGATTACTCGGAAGTCACAGTAAAGAGCTCTTAAAGCCAAAGGAATATAGACTCTTAAAGCCCCTTTCTGTAAATGACAAAAAAACGCTTTCTGAATTTACTCAGGAGCTCTGATCTTTATTCAGAAATATCTCTTTAATTAGGAAACAGTATCAAGTAGTCTATAATTTGAACACTTTACAACTTAAAGAGCATCTTTGACATTCGATTGTTTTCTCTCCTAGTCTAATTAAGTCACCTAGAAATAACAACATTTAAAGAATATGGAGCAGTTGGTCTCAGACTTTTATATTTTTAAATGAGTAGAATCTGTCCTTCTTCAAAGGAAAAATAATAGTACACTAACCTAGGTGTGGCATTTGTTTTATTTTGCTACATTTAAAACATTAAGCACACATTACAACACTGACCATCTACTGTTACCACTCTTTCATAAAGGGAGAGTTTATTTCAACATTTAAAGGAAGGAAGGGAATATCATTATAGTAGAGGACCACATTTTAAAATGAATAAAATTAAATTCACAAAAAAAAAAAACCCTCATTTTGCTACACTTATTTTTCTTATCATGGACATTCTAATACCATACCAAGGCATGGAACTAAATTTTTAGCAATTATGGATATAATGAATCTAGAATATATTTGTCACCATAAATATGAGCTTGTTTGATTTATTAGGAAAAACTACAGGTAAGTATATGTTGGGACAGAGTTTATACTAACCCAAACCAATTTTATGCCTGAAATTTCACCATGGAAGAGGCAAGCAATGAAAAATCTTGGGACAGTTAACAGTATTGTGTATATTCCTATATTAGCCATGTGTCTGTTTCTATTTTGTCCAGAAATTTTGCATTCACTTTCAAATGTTACCAAAGGCAGCTAAGTAAAATAGACACAATTTTTAGCTACAATAGTTAATTATTTTGAAATGGGAAAAATATAGCCAGAGTTAGTTGCAAGTGAGTAACTCTATCATTTAAGTAAAATATATACATTGAAATTGTCTAGACATTCCTGTTAATATTACTTTTGACTAGGGACAGTGCAATATTTCTCTGGTTTTCCTTTAGAAAATATAAAGATTTTATGTTTTTGTTTAATGTTATTTGAAAATAAAAATATTGTGACTAAATGAAAATCAATGCTAAGAAAAAGTTTATTTTCAATCTACATATGCTCTGCTCAACCCCTTCTTCCTTTCTGATTTCACTTTCCTCTTTAACCCACTACCAACCACCTTTGTACCCTCAGTTCTATAGAGGATGAATTATTTAGTGGGTAGATAAGAGTAAGACTGAACAAATAGCAGCATATGACAGACATGAACTCATTTTATGCCCACAGGATTTTGCAACTGTAACCTAAGAATTCTGACTCTGTGCTGTCAAATCACTTGTCTTCAGAAGTCTTCTGATGCAATTTTATAGCAATCATCATTTGAATTATGGAAAGTTTGAGTAAAAAGCAAGAGAGAGATTCAGAAGGATTCCAAACAATGCTGAGTTGGTGGCAAAATGTCATGATGAGTGGTTGCAATGGGCCAAGAAGCGCTGAATATCTAGACTGCAGCTGGGGCTTGGGAAAGGGGGATGGCAATGAAGTGAGCGAGAAAGTTGAATGGGAGAACGTTTAACGCAGGAGTCATCCACTTTAGAATTCTACCTGGGAATAGGGTCCTGCTCAGTTTTTAATTACTGCTTTTAGGATCTGATAATAACTTGGGTTTTCATGGGAAGCTTACTCTTCCTATAATCTAATGTTTATTTGTATTCATGAATAATCATTGCCCAGAAAATTATTTGACACAAGGACTCATGAAGCAAACTGAACATTAAAAATCAGGCATGCTGTCTGAGAATTGGCAGCTGTTAACATTACCACATGTCAGACACATCAAACACTTCTTAAAATATAAAAATTTTATAGCACCAAATAAGTGATCCTATAATGATAGACTTGAGAAAAATTTCCAAACAAATGAAATATTTAACTATCATTTTCACCACTCATTACAAACTATGCCTAGAAATTTATGCCAGTCAGGACCCTGCCAAGAGGATATTTTACACATGTATTTTATTCATGTTTTAAAAAAATAGCTATCTTATATCCAGATACTTCTAGTTATGACAAGTCCCCTTTTTCAGTGTTGACAGAATTTACTGTTCAGAAAAGATATTTATGTAAAATTTTATCACTGACACCGAGTTCTCAAGCCAGCTTCGCTTCTATTTTATAAGCCACCTACATAGAGACAGTTTATCTGATCATTAGTGAGGTAAATCAAAGAAACTCTCCAGCAACTTTTGTTAGGAATTAACAACGCTCCAGTGTTGCATTGAGTCATTCCAAGTGCTCCCACTCTTGCATGTCCCAGAAGGTCTAAGATTTAGTCTCAAAGGTATATGAGGGGAGAGTGGGACTTCAGAGATTTACAGTAGAAATACCATCTCAATATATTCTAAAAATGTACAACACTTAATTTTTTCTGAAATTTTTTTTTCAATGACTTGATCATAATAACTATCTTTCTTTGGGTAGGCAGGTGGTTTAGCACTGGCGGCCCAGGGATGGCAAGACTCTGCCAACTGGTGGTCTCTGCTTATGAATTCAAGGCAGCTGCTTCAGCTCTTGCTCTCTCCTAGCCATCAGGATGGGAAAATGAGCCCAGGAAAGTTATAGCCAATATCTGTTTCTTTGTTTCAATTTTAATGTTTAGCTTTTCATTAAATAAAAAATTTGAAACATTTTTTATTTTCAAAAATAATGGTAGAAACAATAAAATATTGACCCACCCCCTCAATATGCTCATCATACAGGTTTAATTATTGTTAGTATTATATTCAAATTGTCTTATCTATTTGTTTTTAGATATTTTAAATAAATTGCAGACAACATGGCATTTCTCTTCCAAATATCTCAGGTTGCATCTCCAACAAAAAGACATTTTCTTACCTAATCACAATACCATGATCAATCCTGATGAAATTAACAACTCTTTAATACCATCTAATATTTAGTCCACTTAAATATTTAAGTTTTTTCAAAATGTATTATAGAGTTTGTTTGCCTAAACTGGAATCGATTTCCTATCACAATCTTCTTATCTTTGCCAGAAATTTACTTATTAGAGAGAACAGGCCACAGATTTTGTAGAGTGTCCCACTTACTGCATTCATCTGACTGCTTCTCCCTGCTCTCATTTGTGTTCCTCTGCCCTCTAATTGCCCCTAAAATATATTAAGTCTAATTACCATGTTTAATTTCATGTAAACTAGTAATTAGACTTAAAGCCTTCATGAGACTCAGGTTAAACATTTTGGCAAGAATATTTCATGGGTGATGCTATGTACTTTATATCATATTACATGAGGATAAACCTAATATCTGCTTGGTGTGAATTAGACGACACATTGCTATTGATGATGATACCTGACTACAGGTTTCAGGTGGTCACATTTGGTTATGTTTTTCCTCTTTTGATGTGCAACTGCACAAGAAGCAGGAAGGGTACTTAGACCCTGTGTGAATGTTCAGTTTTCTATCAATCTTTCTCTCTTGATTATCTTAGCACCCATTAGTGACTGCCCATTGATTACCTAAATCAATTATTTGAGTTGAAAAATGATGCTACTAGCTGACATTTTTTCTACAAGAAGAGCTTTATTTTATTAACAAGAGCTGTATGATTATTCTGAAATAGAGTTTATACAATAAAGTGAGATGGAAAGTCAATTCTTTCCCCAGAAATCAGCTTTGAAAGTGAGGACTTCATGCAACATTTCTCTGTAACTGACAAGTTCTTTTTAATGTTGTTTTACACAATATATTATATTCTAAATATGTAAACCATTAAGCTTAAAAAATACATATATTGGGTTGGCTTTCATCTGAACCCTTTCACCCCTATTGCTTTTATAGTAGTGCATTTATAGTATCAATAGTATTTATAGTAGTAATTTTTGCTTTCCATTCACTTTTCCATTATTTATTTCTGCAAATACAAGAAATACATACATATTTATATTTTTCTCTTTTTTATTTTGCAAAACATAGCTTGCTGTATATAGTGATTTATACGTTACCTTCTTCACTTAATGTATCCTGGTGATCACAACCTATCATTATGCAGACATCCTCTTCATTTTATATATGGTTGCATATACTTTACTGTGATATAATATGATAACTCATTCAACTCCCTCCCTACTGATGGACATTTAGGCTTGCTTCCATTTTTTGCCATTAACAAATAGTGTTACAATTAATGATTTTGCACATGTTACATACTCTCTAGCTGCCACTTTAGGATAGCTTCTTAGAAATGGTATTGCTGGGTCAAAGGGTAAACATATCTGTGAATTTCTGAATCATGATGATTTTCCCTTTGTATTGGTTGTACTATTGGCATGCCCTGCATTAGTGTATGAGAATTTTGGGAAAGTGGAGGTTTCTAATAAGATTACTTTTTAATAAGAAAAAGCAGGAAATACTAGGAAATATATAAGATGTTCTAACAAATATGTGCAAATTAACCGAAGTTATCTATTGTAAAGGTTTTTGTTCTATATTCCAATGTCATTAAGTGTTGCATGCCTATAATATGTAAATTTTGTTTTATTTGACATGGAATTATATAATTGAAAATCCACATTAGTTTTACGCTTCCCACAGTAGTAAATTTTCTGCTTGTATCATATAGCAAATTAGGAAAACACATTTAAAACCAAAGCTTTTGGTTTGTATCATACAGCAAATTAGGAAAACACATTTAAAACCAAAGCTTTTGGTTTGTATCATACAGCAAATTAGGAAAACACATTTAAAACCAAACCTTTTGGTTTGTATCATATAGCAAATTAGGAAAACACATTTAAACCAAACTAAACAAATAGATCTTCTCACAGGTGAGAAATATGGTAGCAGTGTGGCCTTAAAATCCAGGCCTAATGGTTACACACAAGGAATGTCTGATGTTTTTCAACAAGATAAACTTGTCAACTCTTTACATTTAACTTCTGAACTCACAGAAAGATTCCAAAAGGCCTAATATGGACTATTTTCAATCTGAAGATGTCCTGAATAGAACTACAAGTCTGATAAATTTTTTATTGTTTTTGTTTTTTTGCTAATAAAAGACAGAAACAAATGGAGAAAGCCCACTACTCCATTACAGCTATAGGTCTCCAAGAAACTGTCAGTGCCAGATCTTGTGGCCTGGTTCTAATAACCTGAAAACTGAAATAGGTCTAGTGACTTGCACCTGTTTCTAAAAGTCAGAGGACAAAGGACACATCTTCTATCAATAACATGCCAGAAGAACCTCAGGCGAGAGGACTTACCTGGTGAGGGAGAAGCACAGTTAGAACTGGCTGCTGTCTTCTGGCTGCATCATTGAAGGTCAGGTACCTGAGTGCCTCATAAAACTCAGGACCATTTTTGAAAAGGTTCTAGAGGAAATTCTAATTAATTGAGTCAAATCTTGCCAGGAATGCTTATTTCTGGCACTCTACCTATGCCTTGGCATGATACTAGTGAACTACTGGTGATATTAAGCGTACAAAAACCTGAGCTTCGGGGTCACCCGATGATGTCCACCTGACATAATGACCCACACTGTACAGAACATACCTGTCTAGATCAGGTGGACCAAAAATTTTTCTGTATCTGTTCTTGGCACACAAGCACTCTAGGATCTGATCTCGGTGGACCTGCATATTGATCTTCACACTCAGATTAAACAGGATTGCCCAATTCATCCTCTGGCTGTGAATCATCGCCAGCTATGTACACTCACATTTTCCTATCCTCTGCCTTCCAAGATTACACAAGACTAAAGAATCCTAATTCATATTCTTCTCTTACTGAACCTCTTTCAAAAACTCCAGATACATATATAGTTCTATGCAGTAACCACTTCCAAGCCAATGGCAAATGCAGAGAATGCTGCAAGCTGAGGGGTGCCTCCAGTACTGTATTACCTAGTCTATCATTCACTTCTTTGGAACACATTTGCCACATTGTAATTATCTCCAGGCATTTAGTCAGAATACTTTCTTCATTACAACAGCTTTTATTCCTCTCACTATCATTGTAGCTATTCAACAGCAGGCTAGGATTCAGAGAAGCTGTATGACAAATAAAAAGGCCCAAAGGAGACAAATCAACGATATAAAACTAGGGCCGTAGGCACAACTTCTTCAGGTCCCTATGTATCAGACAGCCTCAGCAAGCATAAGCTACAGCTCTTATCTCTCCAATATTACTCTACTTGAACCTTCCACAAAACAAAAAAGAGGTTCTGTGGCTGATGCTCAGGGTCCAAGCTAATATAGCAAGAAAACATCTACCTGAAACTTCTTTCCCGTTCTTCCCAAATTTGAACCCTGGCGTTATCATCCCCTCCTATTTCTGGCCCGCAGAATCTTCCCTACTTACACCTCCCACTTTATCAGCCTCAACATGAAGAGCAAAGAACTAGGAGATATGGCGAGGTAACCCTGTTGTAACATAACCACAATGGCCAGTTATATGATCAAGTTGCACTATGGGGGTGGGGGTGGATGGAAGGGATATGGGTATGCCTCAGGCATACTATAGTTCTTTAACTTCACTGAGTCAGCAGAGCCTTTCTTTAGCAAAAAAGCACCTATTGAAAGGTTGATAAGCAATGTTACCTGATACTTTAAGTACTCTTAGCCCTTGTGTGGGAGAATTATCACTGCTAGGACCCATTCTACTAGAAGTGCTGCAGGTGCCAACATCTATCTGTAAATTGGAATATCCCTGTCTTTTAACTTTTGCAGCTGGTCATCCCCCACTGACTCTCAGGCTGGATTAATCTTTAAATTACCATGGTGCCCGAGATCTATTTGATAAATGACAAATGCATCAGAATTTAACTCATGAAAAGATAATTTGCTGAAATATTGAGAACATTGTTAATGCTTTAGTTTTACTTTAGCATTTCTCTCTATTGCTACTTATAACTCAGGGCTGCCCTGTATCTCCCAGAGGTAGTCAAACACTGAAACGGGTGTAAGACAATTAAGTGGCCAGTGTGCCAACAGAGGCAGGGAAGGGGTAGACTCAAATGCAGGACAGAAAGTTTAAGGGCCAGTCTACCATTTGAACATAAAGCAGGAGGGACAGCACAGAGACAAGGGTAGACGGTGGAGCAGAAGATGTAGAAGAGAAGGAACTCATTTAGCAAAGTGGAAAGTTTCCTAATAGCCCATTTTTCATCCTAGGAATGATGCTTCATGTATTTCCTCACACTAAATTAGGAGAAGGGTGGGATAAGCTTACAGATTATGTAGACTCATTGTGGAAGTAGGATAAGAGAGGGATTGACAAATCTTCACAAGGATTTTTTTCCTCAAAACTTCCTAATTATTTAATAATGCCTTTGAGGACTATGAAGTGAGCTCAATAGATTTTAGAAGATAGAATAAAGGGGTTGAAACAGACAAATTACTTCTTTACTATGATTTCTGATTTATTTACAGCAACAAGCTTGAGGATAATCCACCCACTTCCTATTCCACTTGCTTCAGTAGTTTATATTTTGCTTTTAGCAAAGCTGGCAGATGGTTTTCTGATGTGTTCTAATCCCAGGCTGGAGTGCAGTAGCACAATCTCAGCTCACTACAGCCTCTACTTCCCTGGGCTCAGGTGATCCTTCTACTTTAGCCTCCTGAATAGCTGGGACTACAGGCGTGGACCACCACACCTAGCTAGTTTTTGTATTTTTAAAATTTTTAATTAATTCATTTTTTATTGCATTTCAGGTTTTGGGGTACATGTGAAGAGACACAATTATCCCATGTTTCCCAGGCTGGTCTGAAAATTCTGGGCTCAAGAGATTCACCCACCTCAGGCTTCCAAAGTGCCAGGATTTCAGGCATAAGCCACTGTGCCCAGTTCTGTTTGGCTTCTGTACAGATACAGATTGCAGAAGATTTTGGAGAAAAATTTACACTTTCTTACCAGATCGAAAATAGAGATTCATCAACATACACATACAGCAGTATCTACCACAGAGGCATTCACAGTAGTATATAGATTATTTTGGTGTGTTTGTTTTAAACCTACGACAAGGTAAATAAATCAGAATTAGCATACATAGAATGTATATTTTAGAATTAGTACATATATTTTAGTATCTAATAAGAAATATTATTACTAATGAAATTTGTCTTCTTTAGATTACTATATTTCTTATAAATGTTCTGTTTTTAAACAACTTTATTGAGATGTTTTATAATATAAAACCTATACATATTGAAAATGTAGTTTAGTTTTGATATATGTACATGCATATGAACCATTCACCACAATCAAGATAATGGATATATCTATCACCTCCTGGACTTTTCCTCTCCACCATTTCTGTTCCAACTTGTTCTGAAGTAAATCCTAACAGTGCTTTCTGTCACTATAGATTAGTTTGCATGTTCTAGATTTCCATATAAATGAGTCATATAATATGCACTCCTCTTTTTATTTGGTCTGGCTTCTTTGGCTCAGCATATTTACTTTTAGATTCATCTATATTGTAACTGTAGAAAGGGTTTATTTCTTTATGTTGATAAGTCATATTCCATTGAATGGTTAAACCATAATTTGTCTATATCCATTCACCTTCAATGGACATTTGAGTCATTTTCCAGTTTGCCTATTACAAATAAAGTTGCTATGGCCAGGCATGGTGGCTCACACTTGTAATTCCAGTACTTTGGGAGGCTGAGGTGGGCGGATCGCTTGAGGTCAGGAGTTTGAGACCAGCCTCACCACCATGGTGAAAACCTGTCTCAACTAAAAATACAAAAATTAGCCAGGGATGGTGACAGATATCTGTAATCTCAGCAACTTGGGAGGCTGAGGCACAAGGATCGCTTGAACCTGAGAGGTGGAGGTTGCAGTGAGCTGAGATTGAGCCACTGCACTCCAGCCTGGGTGACAGAGTGAGACTCCATCTCAAAACTCAACAACAATGACAAAAAACAAATAAAGTTGCTATGAATATTACACATCTTTGCCTAGGCATGTGCTTTTGATTCTCTTGGATAAATACCTAAGAGTAGAATGGGTGGGCCATAGGGTAAGGTTATATTTAACTTTTGAAGAAGTGGCCAAAATGTTTTCCAAAGTTCAATTTTTCAGTCCTACCAGCAGTTCCAATTACTACACTTTACCAACACTTGGAATGTTAATTCTTTTTCACTTGAGACATTCTAATGCCTGTGTTGTAAAACCTAAGTGAGCTTTCAATTTTTTTTTCTGAATGAGTAATAATCTTGAGCTAGTTTGCAAGTGCATATTTACCATCATATATCTTCCTTGGTGAATATCTGCTTAAATCATTGATTTATTTTTGTATTGGGTTTTTATTATTTTCTTATTGAGTTTTGAGAGTTTTTGAAAATGTATTGGATAAAATTGTTGAGGCTAGAAAACAATACCCAAAATGAAGCCCTCAGAAGCAGCCTCAGAAGCAAAACTTTTTCTTTCACCTTGCTCTTCCCTCCATCTCTCAGCTCCATTTTCTCCTGAGGTTAGCCATAGAAATGAGAATCCCTTTTCCCTAAAGCAGTTTACAGAAACCAGAACTCCTTTCCTTACAGCCAGCCATAACAGCTCAAATTATTACTTGAATTTTTCCTTCTCATTTCTGTGTAAGAACCGGCCATAAAGAAATTATCTTGTTTGACTGTAGAGCCTAAGACCCCAATCCAGAGAAGGTCCTGCCCTATACCCAGAAGGAAGGAACGCTGCACAGAGGGGCAAGAAAAAAAATCTAGACAGGATTGGCTGGGCTTCCCCACTCGGTCCATTAGCATTACATCATACCTGTTTTGTCTAATCATATTTCTACATGGTTGACCATACTTTGTTGAACCTAAGCATAAAAATGAACATTTCCCCTGTTTCTATGGGCCTTCATTCTGAAGGCTCCCGTGTATACACACTAAAAAAAAATATGTATGCCTTTTGTTTGTTTTCCTTAAGAGATGCAGTCTCACTCTGTTGCCCAGGCTGAAGTAGAGTGGCACTATTATAACTCACTGCAGCCTCAATTTCCTGGGCTCAAGCCATCCTCTCACCTCATCTTCCCCAGTAGCTGAGATTGCAGATGTGAATGACCACACCTGGTTTGTATGCACCTTTTTCTCTGGTTAATATGCCTTTTGCAAGTAGATTTTTCAGTGAATCTTCAGAGGCCCCTTCTTGGCCCCTAGAAAGTCTTTTACCAACATGTGATTTGCTAATATTTTCTCCAAGTCTGTGGCTTAAAAATATATATATTCTCTTAAGACTGTCTTTCAAAGAATAGAAATTCTCCATTTTAATTTTTATTTATGTTTTTTTTTTCTTTTATGGCTCATGTTTTTTATATTCTATTTAAGAGGACTTTAAACTAAAGTCACAGATTTTCTCTTAGGCTTTTGTCTAGAAGACTAATAGTTTTAGGTGTTACATTTTTATCTAGGTGTTACATTTTATCTAGTTTGAGGTGTTACATTTTTTACATTTGTCCATTTTGAGTTAATTTTTATATGGTACAGGTATGGATGTAACTTTTTTTGCATACGGATATCTTTTTTCAGCACCATTTGTTGCAAAGCTATATACTTTACAAAGAATTTCTTTTGCAACTTTGTAAAAAATCAGTTGTTCATACATGTTTGGTTCTATCTTTGTGCTATTTTATTCCATTGATCTGTCTGCCTGTACATAAATTTTTCAGTGTCCTCACTTCTCAAGCTATCTAATAAGTCTTGAAATTAGGTATCATTAGTCCTCCTATGTTAATTTTATTTTTTAAGGTTTTTTGGCTTTTGTGTGTCCTTTGCATTTTCATTTTCATTTTAGAATCATTTTGTCAATTCCTACCAAAAAAAAAAAACCTAGGAAAATTCTTACTCAGAATGCAGTCTATCTATAAATCAATCAGGGAAGAATTTACATCTTACCAATGTTAATCTGTCAATCCAGGAACACAATATATCTCTTTTTAATTTCCATCAATAATTTTTGTAGTTTTTGGTATACCTGTATTTTGTCCAGTTTTTGCCAAATTGATATATAAATATTTCATATTCTTGATACCAATATAAGTAGCATTTTTAAAAATTCAATATCTGATTTTTCTTTGCTAGTATAAAAAATAATTGATTTATTTTTGTTCTTGTACCCTGGAACTGTTGCTAAACTGACTTATTAACTATATTAACTTTTTTGCACACTCCACAGGATTTTTTACGTACATGATCATGTCACTAATGAGTAAGATTTACTTCTTCATTTCAAATTCAAATGCCTTTATTATTTCTATTTTTTTCTTAATGTGTTATCAAAACTTCCAGTACAATGTTGAATAGAAGTGGTGAGAGGGGACATCCTGGCCTTATTCCTGATATTGGGAAGATAGCATTCACTATTTCACCATTAAGTGTAATGTTAAATGTAGATTTTTTAATAGATACTTTGAGTCAAGTTGAGAAAGTTCTCATCAATATCTTGTTTGACAAGAGTTTTTATTGGGAATGGATGTTGGATTTATCAAGAGATTTTCTTCTGCATCTATTAAGATGGTCATATGACATTTCCTTTTCAGTCTAAAAATATTGTGAATTGGCTGTGGTGGATCACACTTGTAATACGAGCACTTTGCGAGGTTGAAGCAGGCAGATCGCTTGAGCCCAGAAGTTAAAGATCAGCCCTCACAACATAGTGAGAACATCATCGCCATAAAAATTACCAAAAAACAAACAAAAAAAGAGTCAGGTGGTGGCGCACACCTGTGATTGCAGTAAAAGCTGAGGTGAGAAAATCGCTTGAGCTAGGGAGGCAGAGGTTGCAGTGAGCTGAGATTGTGCCAGTGCACTCCAGCCTGGGTGACAGAGTAAGATCCTGTCTCAAAAAAAAAAAAAAAAAAAAAAATGTGAATTATATTTATTAATTTTCAAGTGTAAGAACCAACCTTACAATCATAGGATAAACATCATTTTGTCAGAATATATTATTCTTTTTATATATTTTTGGATTTGATTTGGTAACGTTTTATTAGGGATTTTTTATTCTTTTACCTTTGTCCGTGAACAATATTGGTCTCAACTTTTCTTTCTTTGCTTGAAGTTTTTTCATCTGGTTTTGGTATCAGGCTAATAACTTCCCTCATAGAATGAGTTAGAAAGCGTGATTTCCTCTATAATCTTCTGGAAGAGTTTTGTCGACTAGGTATTCTTTTCTTCCTTAAATGGTAGAATTAATCAAGGAAATGATCTTGGCCTGGAGTTTTATTTGTCAGAAGTTTCATAAGTACATGTCCAATGTCTTTAATAGATATAAGGTTATTTAGATGACCTATTTCTTCTTCCGTGTGCTTTAGTTGTTTTTAAATGAATTTATCCATTTTATTTAAATTGTCTAAATTTTTGGCATAAAGTTGTTGATAGTATTATCTACTGTGACAGGCAGAATAACGGCCCAACAGAGATACCCACTTTTTGGGCATTCAGAAACTCAGAACCTATGACTGTATTACTTCAAATGGAAAAAGGAAGCACTTTGTGGATGTGGTTAAGGATCTGGGGATTATCCAGGTGGACCTAATGTAATCTATCTCATTGTTCCTTATACATGAAAGAGGGATACAAGAAAGCCAGAGTCAGTGAAAGATTTAAAGATTCTACACTGTTCATTTTGACAATAGAGAGAGAGTCCACGACCAAGATTCAACAACCTCCAGAACCTGGATAAAGCAAGGGAACAAATTTTCCCCTAGAGCCTCTGGGAAGAATGCAGGCCTGCCAACACCTTTAATTTAGCCAAGGGAAATCTATTTCTGACTTCTGGCCCCCAGAATTATAAGATAATAAATTTGTGTTGTGTTCAACCACGAAGTGTATGATAGTGTAGTAATTTGCTACAATGGCAATAGGAAAACAATATATCTATTAGCCTTTTTAATATCTGCAGAATCTGTATTCATAACATTTCTCCTTAATATTAGTAAGTTATTTTTTCTATCTATTTTTCCTGATGAGTGGGTCTAGAAAATTATCCATTGTATTTACCTTCTCAAAAAAGCAAAAACAAAAAAATTTCGGCCAGCTGTGGTGGCTCACACCTATAGTCCAAGCACTTTGGGAAGCCAAGGTGGGAGAATAATTTTGAGGCCTGGAGCCTGGGCAACATAGCAAGACCTTGTCTCTGCAAAAAAATTTTTAAAAACCTAGCCAACCACAGTGATGTGCACCTGTAGTCCCAACTATTCAGGAGGCTGAGACAGGAAGATTGTTTGAGCCCAAGAGCTGAAAGTTACAGAGAGCCATGATAGTGCCATTACAACAGTCTGGGCAGCAGAGTAAACTCCTGTCAAAAAAAAAAAAAAAAACTTTTAGTTTCATCAACTCTGCTTTTCTGTTTTACTAAATTTCCCTCTGATGTTTATTTCCTTTATTTTTCTTATTTTGAACTTAATTGAGTCTTTTGTCCTTTTTTCTATTTTCCCAAAGTAGAACTTCAATGCTTTGATTTTCGGCTAAGTACTGGTTTAGGTACATCTCCTAAATTTTGAAATGTACTGTTTTTAATTTTATTCTGTTCAAAATGCTTCCTTTTTGTGTCTTATTTGATTCATGAGTTACTTATAAAGGTGTTATTTAGTTTCCAAATCTTTTCAGATTTTCCAGATATATTTTGCTTATTTACAATTTAAATCTGTGGTAGTCAGAGAACATCCTACTTTTGATTTGAATCATTTGAAATGTATTGAGACTTGTTTTATAACCCAGAATATGGTCTGTAAATGTTCCAAAGCAAAGGTGCTTAAAAATAATGTGTTTTCTTCTGTTGCTAGGTAGAATGTTTTGTAAATGTCAATTAGGTCAATTTGGTTGATAGGGTCAAACAAATTTTCTATAGCATTACCGATTTTCTGACTAATTGCTCTATAAAATGTATTATTATATGATATGTTCTATATAATTTATTGAGAGTTATTAAAATTTATATTTTACTACATTTTTGTACTTATTTCTCCTAAAATTTCTATCAGTTTTTTGCTTTATGTATTCTAAATCTCTGTTGTTAGATGCATAAACATTGAGAAATATGTTTTCTTGAATACTTTATACTTTTATCATTATTAAATGACCTGATAATATTCTTTCTTCTTAAATCCATTATGTATGATATTAACAGACACATTAATAACATTCATCTTCCATGTTTTTACTTAACATGCTCAATCTGTCTTGCAGTTTCTTGAACCTATGGAATCAATTATATTCATTGTTTAGCCATTCTTTATTAATTCTATCACAAATATAATTTGTGTCAATTTCCTTCTTTTCTTTTCTTTTTTGAGGCAGAATCTCACCCTGTCACCCAAACTGGAGTGCAGTGGCATGATCATAGAGCATTGCAGCCTCTATCTCTCAGGCTCGGCCCCAAAGTGGCTGGGACTACAGGCACATGTCACCACACCACAGTAATTTTTTTTTAAATAATTTTTAGTAGAGACAAGGTCTCACTATGTTGCCCAGGCTGGTCTTGAATTCCTGAACTCAAGCAATTCTCCAACCTTGTGTCCCAAAGTGTTGGGATTACAGGTGTTAGCCACCATGCCCTGTCCCATGTCCATTTGAATGGATTGATTTAGCTCTTCAAAATGGGTCCCATTTTCCTTTTTCTTTACATATCTGGTAATTTTTTATTGGATGTTAGATACTGTCAATTTAACTTTGTGTTAGCTATGTTTGTATTCCTTTCAATAAATATTGACCTATTTTTTGTGATGCAATTAAGAAACATGAATACAGGTTGATCCTTTTGAGATTTATGTTTAAGCTTCATTGGGAAGAAAAAGAGTGATGATTAGTGTAAGACTAATTTAGCTCTAATACCGAGATAAAATTTTGCTGACTCTTCTATCCAATATTGAGTGACTGATAGGGTCTCCACTCTGTATGGTTAGAATAGGAAACATTTCGCACCCCACATATTCCATCTTATCCTTTTGGTTGGCTCTTCCCCAGCCTTGGCTACTTGTACTCACATGCATGACTGATCTGAACTCAGCTGAAGATTCAAACAGTACTCTCCACAGATTCAGAGATTTCTCTGGGTGGCTCTCTCCTATGATACTATGCATTCCAACCTCTAGCTTTGTTGATCTCTCTGGATTCTAAGATCTATCTCCTCATCTCATACAAACTGCCAGATCCTAGCCAGTTCTCTCTCCCTGTACTGTGTCCTAATATTCTCTGCAGTCAGTAAACTGGGGCTGCTGTAGGGTTCACCACATTTTTTCCCCTATCTTTCTGGGATCACTGTTCTTTTTTGCTAGATCTCCAATGCCCTAAAAACCATTTCTTTCTTATAATTTTTTCCAGTTTTTAAGTTGCTTCAGGGATGAGATTTAATTGAACTCTATTAGTCTAACTTTACCAGAAGCAGTAGACTTCATGCCTAGGATTTCCTTATCACTATAAATTAGATATATTCTTAGCTTTCTGTCAAAATTGTTTTTATTGCTTTCAGGAAGTACCCAACATTTTGTATTCTTCAGCAAAGTCCTGAAATGTAAAAATGATTAGCTAATTAATTCTACAGGGAGATTAGCCCTTGCATTATACATTATTGTAAAATTACAAAAGATTTTCAGTACTCTTTTCTTCCAGAATAAAGAAAATACTGAAATCAGAAATTCAGATTTGATTGAACAGGAAAATCTAACAAAAAGCTACACCAGGAAATTATGCAGTGAAAATCTTATTATTGAGTGTAATATAGCAAGATCATTTTCATAACTACCTATATTTCTTCTCCTTTTTGCAATATAATTACTTAGCATACATAGTAAAATTTATTTTTCTTAGTGTCACTTTTTTGAAATATTATTTCATGAAAATTATTCTATGTATGTATGCATTTATTTATATCTTAATGATGCTGTATCATCTATTCTGCCTCCATTATTTAATGGAAAGACGGTGTATATATACACATATATATGTTTATATATACACACACATATATATATATAAAGTAGAAACCTAATCTCACTGAACCTCTATGCTCTTTTCTGGTAAATAAAATATAAAAATCCCACAGGAGGAAGTTGTGAAGATTTAAGGAGTTAATGTATAAGAATAGATTTTGTAAAATGTAAAGTGTTTATAAAGAATCAGAAATGTTATTAATGAAGCTAAAAGTCCATTAGCTTTTTCATAGAGTTTAAAGTTATTTATTATATATGAGTATGTTTATTATGTATGAAAACCTTAGGTTTGTCAATATGTTACCTGTTTTTTCTTTCCCCTTCCTGGACAGTTATGTTAAGTAACATGAAATACTATGTCATTAAATAATTTGTTTTTTGTTTTCTAAATATTGTTTAACTTCCCATCTAAATATGATTGTTCTTATTGCCGAATATGTTATCATGATAAAGTAATTTATTAAACATATTTCATCAACCCTAATGGTAACTCTGTGACTAAGAGCAATCTTGGCTGGTGTAGCATATTGTATGTTTCACTCAGATGCATTTCATCCTATATTGGGAAAATATTTACGCTTCTCTCTCTCTCTCTTTTTTTTTAGACAGAGTCTCATTCTATTCTCCAAGCTGATTCTAGCTCACTGCAATCTCCACCTCTCAGGTGCAAGTGATTCTCTTGCCTCAGCTTCCCACGTAGCTGGGACTACTAGGTGCCCACCTACTGCACCCAGCTAATTTTTGTATTTTTAGTAGAGATGGGGTTTCGCCATGTTTCCCAGGCTAGTCTTGAACTCCTGACCTCAGGTGATCCATACACCTCAGCCTCCCAAGGTGCTGGGATAACAGGCATGAGCCACCTCACCCAGTGACTGTTCTTGAAGAGGAAAGAGAGGACAGAAAGGAAAAAGATAACTTCTAAGAGAATTAGTAAGAGAATTTTGATATTGGTAGACCATTTTGCTTAGCAAGTGGAGATATTTCCAAATAAGTCTTTTTTTCTTTTATTTTTTTTCAAGATGGGGTCTCACTATGTTGTCAAAGCTGGTCAAACTTCTAAGCTCAAGCAATCCTCCCACCTTGGCCTCCCAAAGTGTTGCGATTACAGGCATGAGCCATTGTGCCCAGCTCCAGTCTTTATCCTCTATGAAGAAGAAGTCCACATCTATCCAGATGTGGACAAAGGCACAGTCAGGATGACCATGTCTTGCTATGTTATGCAGCTCTTAAGGAGAGGAACACAACTTATCTGCTACTAAGCAATATACCAGATTTCATACATGTTTTCAGTGGCGGCCAAGTTCAACCATGTTAGACTCCTAAAACTCATGCTCAATCCAATTTCTGCTTACACTGTCGTCACTAAAGCAGTGCCAACATGTTGGTATTGGGTGATGGTAAGTCCTATTCAATAGATACTGACCATATGCTTACTGGCTTTTATAAAAATGTGTTAAATATTTCAGACATTTGTTTAATGAATATATTCAGTACTTATTGTATACCAGATACTAACGACTTCAAAGGATACAGCATGAATATAACAGTTACCTCTACAAGAAAGGGTGGTGGACATGGGGCAACCAGTATGATAGTTTATATAATGAAGGAATGAACAAAGTATATTAAGCAGCTAAAGAAAAGAATTCTTGAGTTTCTCGGAAAAGTCAGAGAAATTTTTCTAAAGGAAGTGACATTTGAAATGAACTTTTTAAATCAAAGAGTAAAGGTGAGCCAGGCACAGGCGTAGGAGTTTCACCTGAGTTCTATCCAGGCTTGGTGTGGTACAGCAAAGTAACTTGGTCTGTTTGCATTTTACTTTAACCATCTACCACCAAAGATTGTGGCAGACATTAAGTGTAATAATACTGATAAAGAACACTGCATGCACATCATAAAGCTTCCAGTATGTACGCTATATTCTTGCGTTCTGTGCTATTTAGTACAAGATATTTACTCGTTCTAGGTATTAGGTTGACATCATCTGGCTCAGGACTCACAGATGAAGAAAAGCAGAGCCAGTGAGGCTGATCAGCCAGAGCCACACAGGTAATTAATCACCTGAAATTATTTCCAAGGTTAACTTCTGACTCTTCTAAAAATATAATTCACTTAACCTTTTTTTTTACTCTACATATGCTAATATTTCAAGGTTACTATGCCTAAGTAAGGTAGAACTTACAAATGTATAATAAAATGACTAAGATATTAAAAATCTTCACATTGTTTTAACTATTATAATCCTTCAAATTATTATTATTATTATTATTATTATTAGAGACAGGCTGTCTCACTGTTACCCAGGCTGGAGTGCAGTGGTGTGATCACAGCTTACGGTAACGTCAGACTCCTGGGCTCAAGTGATCCTCCCAGTTTAGCCTCCCAAGTAGCTAGGACCTAGGGGCATGTGCCACCAGTCCCAGCTAATTCAGTAGTTTTAAAATGAATTAGATAAAAGATTAAAACTTGTATCTTCTTACTTTAAAAATTGTAAGTATTTTCCCCTTTCTTCTTGATAACATAAATATTTGTGAGTATAATTTTATCTGTCCTTCCTGGAAGCTAACTTTAGTAGCCATATTTTTATGATGTTCACACAAGGATGAAATCACCCAAAAACATGTTTCTCAGCATGAACCCCCATTGCGAAATGACACACGACTGTATTTGGCCCATGAACAAGAAATATTTTTTCCAACACATGAATACTTCATTGGATAAACTAGATGATGCCCAAACAATTATGTCCCTTCACATCTCAGAATTCAGCAGATGTAGGCAGCCCAGCTTTAAGTATGTTCAAATCTAAAATCACAGGGAATACCTGTTAATCATGTATTTACATTGTTTAAAAGCTCTACTGCTCAAGAATTTATATGAATAATATCTGAGCCTTACATCTATTTCTCAATATCACAGCACAGGCAAAGAGAAGAAAAATTTCTAAAATTGCATTTTTAAATGAAAATTCATGAGCTTAATGCTGGCAAATACCACATTTCCAAATTTTTCTAAATATCAAAACTGCTATTGATAATCATATTATATTTTTACTAATTGGATCTATATGCCCACTGGGTAAGGTAATCAGTCTAAATGAAATTGTTTAGACTAATTTTTACTAGTAAATAGTAAAATCATTTTTTTTTTTTGCATTTTTGTTAACTGACCAGTATTTCAGGCTTGTTTCATTTGATATTTCACAAGTGCTTATTTGCTACGAGAACACAGTCATGCTCACTTAACTTCGATGCAGTTCTAAGGAGTCATCACATTTACATGTGAGAGCTAATCCAGTGCAAATTTCGGAAACTGGTGACATTTTAAGTATAAATTAAAGTTTTCAACAGATCTGCTTTGGATTTATATACAAAACATTTTGTCTGAAATCTCTTATGCAATGAGGATAGTTGAAATGTAAAAATATAATATTCTAAAGAGGAAACAAAAAACAGAACTTAATGAGCACTTGCCCCACCAAACCTACATCTTTGCATTTGAGGACATTTTGCTACGGCCTATTGATGAGAAACTGTGCAGAAATTTAGGCACCATCTGCATGAATCGACTAGGAGAATTTACACCAGCCATCTAGTTCATTACTGGAAAGAATTAAACTAGATCTCACAGTCTATTAACAAATTTTAAAAATACCGATAATAATAATGATACTTACGAGGAAATACATGCTCCTTTACATGGTCTTTAGATGACTGCCGATGACATTAGACACATTTTTGCTTCACACACATTTCTTTATTCATACATACCCAAGACAGGCCTCTAGTATGTGAAACGGAGCGGCCATAAGGACTTGCTTTAATTCCTCAATGATACAACTAGGGCTCCCTTCTCTTTCATCCCTCACTACTGCCTTCCCCTTTCTCCACCATTGACTCTTAGTCTTTTTTTTTTTGCCTGACCCCAACTCCAAACAGGGTTTTTGACAGTAGAAGGGATATAATAAGGATTCTGTTGAAGAAAGGAAAGTGAAAACTATCCCAAGATGGATTCTTCCTCTACTTATGTCTCACCAGAAAGCTGCATTATCTATTCTCTCATCAAACCTTCAGCTTTCAGTGTTCCCATCCTTTCCTTCACAGGCCTCTAATGTAGATTTTGCAAAGAATCTCCTAGATAGTCTTTTGCATAAAGCAGAGGAAAAATACCTAATATTGAGTTAAACTTTAGGGAAATAGATTGCAAGTGATTGCAAACCAGAGAAACCAACTTACACAGTGGCAGATTTATAAAGAAAGGGAACTACTAGAAAGGCAGGAGAATCAGACATGGGCAACGTAAGGATAAAAGGAGGCTGGACATAATGACTACAGCTAAAACCATATTACCAAACACCACGTGGATGCAGATACTGTTATCCTTCTTGCTGGCTACTGGGTGCAACACGGGGCATCCAGGCTGACTCCACAATGAACAGTGTACTCTGTTGTACCACTACCAATGCAGCCAATGTTAATTTATGCTGCCAGAACAAATTCTTGTTCCAGACCAAGGAACTGGAAGGGTCACGTGCTCATCCCTTACTTCTAGGGGCCAGAGAAATAGTGTGTCTGGACGGTGGCAATTTTATAGTAGGAAACAGGCCCTATCTCTCCAAGTTTCAGGAGGTAAATAAGCTTCCATAGTGAGGATTTTCAAAGCCCTAAACAGTCGAAATAAACTGAATGCCCAGTATAGCGTGACATTTTTGAGATGATTTGAAATGTTTGTGTTAGTTTTTAGACTTTTCAAATTTAAAATGTTTTTTAATGTTCAAAGCAAAGTTCTTCAAGCTGTGAGGAATAATCTATAAAACAGTCATAAAATTGACTTAGTGAACCGTGATGACTCACACCTTTTAATAGAATAGAATATGCATATCACATAGTAGGATGAGTTTTGTTCCATAAAACTTTTGTTCAGCTTATGTCTACGTAAAGGTACATACTTATTTAATTATGGTCTCAAATGCTTTTATTGCTTCAGATCACATAAAAAAGAAAAAAGAGTTGATAACCACTGCTCTGAAAAACTGTATACTTGGTTCAGGAACTGGGGGCTAGAGAATCACTTTGGTTTCATAGGGCAATGGCCTGGGAGAAGAACAGAAGAGCAGTGGCCATAGCAAGAAGAACAGACCAGGACAGTAGAACTGGAAGTATGTGGACCACTCTCCTGGCCCTATAAGAAAGGCAGTTAGAAGGTGATGCAGAACCAGGAGCCCCTGGGGACTTTTTTTTTCTCTTCCTTTATCCTTTACCCAATAATGAGTGGAACTCTGTTCATATCCCAATAATTATTCCCAGTGACAAAAGAGAGTGTGTTGGAAGAGATTACAGTCATGAGACATAATTTGTCATCTCAAATAATAATCTGCTATGAATTTTCCCCTGAGAGAGCTTAGAGTATATTGTTGGAGTCCATGTTCTCACTACTAAATTTAGGCACACTGTGAGTTAGGTAGGCTCCCTGTATAATGTCCAATATCTAAGTAACTGACTCATAATAATTCTGCAACTTCCTCTAATAGTTCTAAGTGGAAGTGGAGATTGGCAAAAGCCATGTGGACAATAGAGGACATATCTTTTAGTTTAAACTATAAGCAAGCAGTAGAAACCATGTGGAAACTGCTTTGTCATCTTTCTCATCGGGTGAAAATACTTTTTAGAGAGCTTAAAACATTGAATTTGGTATTTGTGCAAACTATAGTAATATTAGATATTTTTGATGTTGCCATACTTTGTCATTATTCATTTTCAGGTCTCCCTAAACTGAGTTATAAATAATTTGAAGTTATTGAGAGGAATTCTCTCAAATATATTTTGTGGGGGGCAGATCTAATGCAAATATCATGTTGATCTTCCTGTGTACCATGCCAGGGCATTTCTTCTTGCCAGGGAAGGGTGCACTGAATTGTATAATTTATCCAATGATTAAACATTATTGGCTGAGTGCGGTGGCTCACGTCTGTAATCTCAGCACTTTGGGAGGCCAAGGCAGGTGGATTGCTTGAGCTCAGGATTTCAAGACCAGCCTGGGCAACTTAGTAAAACCCCATCTCTCCTAAAAATACAAACATTAGCCAAGTGTGGTGGAGGGTGCCTATAATCTTACCTTCTTAGGTGGCTAAGGCATGAGAGTTGTTTGAACCCAGGAGGCTGAGGCTGCAGTAAGCCAAGATTGCCCCACTGCACTCCAGCCTAGGTAACAGAGCAAAACTCTGTCTCCAAAACAAAACAAAACAAAAACATTGTTTTAGAATTCAGACAGCTTGGTGTGGTTAACAGGACATGGAGCTAGATGAAAATTATCCTCTAAAATATAGATATACATTTTTCTCACAGAGAACTACACTGTGAACTTCTTGACAGTCAGGAATATGATTTATTTACTTCCTTGTGCTCAAGCTGAATATAAAGCTCGACACATAACTGACCTTCAACAAGCCATTCTTGAATTGACAGTCACATTTCTCTCTAACATTTACTGAGCACTTACTGTGAGCCTGTTACTGTTCTATGGCCTTACTGTACATGCTTTACTAACTTAATCCTCACAAAATCCCTCTGAGTTAGATCTTACTTCTTATAAATTTTACAATTGAGAAAATGAGAAAGAGGAACTCATTACTTAAAGTCACGCAGCTCCTGAGAGGCCAAGCTGGACTCTTAATATTGCCAGAGGATTTATAGGAAAGACCAAAATGAGAATAAAGGTAAAACTATAAAATTTCCTAACAGTGTGCCATTTAATTTGCTCTGCCTCCTTTTAGTGAAAACTTTCATGGCTGTAGATTAGAATCTGTTTTAGTGGGATGAACCAGAATATCTCTGAATAATAGCGGCTTATGTAAGTTAGAAATTTATTTTATTATTGTGTAAAATAAGTCTGGAGATAGAAACTTCATTCAATGTTTTCATAAGAACACAATTCCTAGGGTGGCTTGCAAGATTGCTGAAGAGGAAGAGCTCCAGTCCATAGGTCCCAGTAAAATCAATGCAGGAGGTGAGTGATCTCTGCCTTTCCAGCTGAGGTAGCTGGTTCATATCACTGGGACTTGTTGGACAGTGGGTCCAGCTCAAGGAAGGTGAGCCAAAGCAGGGTGGGCTGTTAGCTTACCTGGGAAGTGCCAGGGGCTGGGGAACTCTCTCTTCTAGCCAAGGGAAGCCATGAGGGACTGTCACCTGCACTCTGGCCCAGATACCACACTTTTCACACAGTCTTTACAACCTGTAGACCAGGAGATTCCCTCTGGTACCTATGCGACCACCAGAGCCCTGGGTTTTCAGCACAAAACTGGGTGGCTGTTTGGGAAGACACCAAGCTAGCTGCAGCAGTTGTTTTTTATTTTCATACCCCAGTGGCACCTGGAATGCCAGCAAGACAGAACCATTCACTCCCCTGGAAAAGAGGCTGAAACCAGGGATCAAAGTAATCTGGCTTGGTGGGGGGTGGTGAGCAAGCTAAGATCCACCAGCTTGAAATTCTTGCAGCCAGCACAGCAGTCTGAGCTCAACCTGGGATGTTTGAGCTCAGCATGGGGAGGGTCATCAGCCATAGCTGAGGCTCCCGTAAGTGGTTATATCACAGTGTAAACAAAGTTGCTGGGAAGTTCTAACTTGGCAGAGTCTACAGCAGCTCAGCAAGGCCTCTGCAGGCAGACTATGTCACTAGACTCCCGCCAGGGACTTCTAAATCAAATCCCACCTCCTTGGGGCAGAGTACCTAGGAAAAGGGGCTATTGCGGGTACAGCTTCAGCAAACTTAAAAGTCCCTGCCTGGTAGCTCTGAAAAGAGCAGTGGATCACTCAGCACAGTGTTTGAGCTCTGATAAGGGACAGACTGCCTGCTCAAGTGGCTCCCTGACCCACGTGCATCCTGACTGAGACATCTCACAGTAGGGGCCAACAGACACCTCATACAGGAGAGCTCTGGCTGGCATCTGGTGGGTGCACTAGTGGGATGAAGCTACCAGAGGAAGGAACAGGCAGCAATCTGTGATGATCTGTAGCCCCTGCTGGTGATTCCCAGACAAGCAGGGTCTGGAGTGGACCTCCAGCAAACTCCATAGACCTGCAGCAGAGGGGCCTATTAGAAGGAAAACTAACAAATGGAAAGAAATAGGCTCAATATCAACAGAAGGATGTCCACGCAATGACCCATCCAAAGGTCACCAACTGCAAAGATCAAAGGTAGATAAATCCATGAAGGCTGAATTTTCAGCTTTTCAGAAAAAGGCTGAAAATTTTAAACTCCAGAACACCTCTTCTCCTCCAAGGGATCACAACACCTCGCCAGCAATGGAACAAAACTGGACAGAGAATGAATTTGATGAATTGACAGAAGCAGGTTTCAGAAGGTAGATAAAAACAAACTTCTCCAAGCTAAAGGAGCATGTTCTAACCCAATGCAAGGAAGCTAAGAACCTTAAAATAGGTTAGACAAATTGCTAACTAGAATAACCAGTTTAGAGAAGAAAATAAATGATCTGATGGAGCTGAAAAATACAGCACAAGAACTTTGTGAAGCATACACAAGTTTCGATAGCCAAATCAATCAAGTGGAAGAAAGGATATCAGAGATTGAAGATCAACTCAATGAAATAGAGCAAGAAGACAAAATTAGAGAAAAAAGAGTGAAAAGAAATAAGCAAACCCTCCAAAAAATATGGGATTACATAAAAAGTCCAAATCTAAATTTGATCAATGTGCCTGAAAGTGATGGGGAGAATGAAACCAAGTAGGAAAACACCCTTCAGGATATTATCAAGAAGAACTTCCCAAACATAGCAAGGCAGGCCAACATTCAAATTCAGAAAATACAGGGAATACCACAAAGATGTTCCTTGAGAAGAGCAACCCAAGACACATAATAGTCAGATTCACCAGGATTGAAATGAAAGAGAATATACTAAAGGCAGCCAATGAGAAAGGTCAGGTTACCCACAAAGGGAAGCCCAGCAGACTAACAGCAGATCTCTCAGAAGAAATCCTACAAGCCAGAAGAGAGTGGGGGCCAATATTCAACATTGTTAAAGAAAATAATTTTCAACCCCAAATTTCATATCCAGCCAAACTAAGCTTCATAAGAAAAGGATAAATAAAATCCTTTATGGACAAGCAAATGCTGAGAGATTTTGTCACTGTCAGGCCTGCCTTACAAGAGCTCCTGAAGGAAGCACTAAACATGGAAAGGAACAACCAGTACCAGCCACAACAAAAACAGACCAAATTGTAAAGACCATCATCTCTATGAAGAAACTGCACCAACTAATGGGCAAAATAACCAGCCAGCATCATAATGGCTGGATCAAATTCACATATAACAATATTAACCTTAAATGTAAATGGGCTAAATGCCCCAGTTAAAAGACATAGACTGGCAAATGGGATAAAGAGTCAAGACCCATCAGTGTGCTGTATTCAGGAGACCCATCTCATATGCAAAGACACACGTAGGCTCAAAATAAAGGGATGGAGGAATATTTACCAAGCAAATGGAAAGCAAAAAAGAAGCAGCAACTGCAATACTAGTTGCTGATAAAACAGACTTTAAACCAACAAAGATCAAAGGAGAAAAAGAAGGGCATTACATAATGGTAAAAGGATCAATGCAACAAGAAGAGCTAACAATTCTTAATATATATGCACCTAATACAAGAGCACCCACATTCATAAAGCAAGTACTTAGAGACCTACAAAGAGACTTAGACTCCCACACAATAATAGCAGGAGACTTTAACACACCACTGTCAATATCAGGCAGACCAACAAGACAGAAAATTAACAAGGATATCCTACACTTGAACACAGATCTGTATCAAACTGACTTAACAGACATCTACCAAACTCTCCACCCTGAATCAACAGAATATATATTTTTCTTAGTACCACATCACACTTATTTTAAAACAGACCACATAATTGAAAGTAAAACACTCCTTAGCAAATGCAAAAGAATAGAAATTATAACAAACAGACCACGGTGCAATCAAATTAGAACTCAGGATTAAGAAACTGACTAAAAACCACACTACTACATGGATACTGAACAATCTGCTCCTGAAGGACTACTGGAAAAATAATGAAATGAAGGCAGAAATAAAGATGTTCTTTGAAACCAATGACAATGAAGACACAATGTACCAGAATGTCTGGGACATACTTAAAGCAGTGTGTAGAGGAAAAGTTATAGCACTAAATGCCCACAAGAGAAAGCAGGAAAGCTCTGAAGTCAACACCCTAACATCAAAATTAAAAGAAGTAGAAGAGCAAGAACAAATAAATTCAAAAGCTAGCAAAAGACAAAAAGTAACTAAGATCAGAGCAGAAGTGAAGATAGAGACACCAAAAAACCTTTCAAAAAATCAATGAATCCAGGAGCTGTTTTTTTGAAAAGATCAACAAAATAGATGGACTGCTAGCCAGACTAATAAAGAATAAAAAAGAGAAGTATCAAATAAATGCAATAAAAAATAATAAAGGTGATATTACCACGGATCCCACAAAAATACAAACTACTATCAGAGAATAGTATAAACACCGCTATGCAATCAAACTAGTAAGTCTAGAATAAATGGATAAATTCCTGGACACTTACAGCCTCCCAAAACTAAGCCAGGAAGAAGTAGAATCCCTAAATAGACCAATAACAAGATCTGAAATTGAGGGAGCAATTAATAGCCTACCAACCAAAAAAATTCCAGGACCCGATGGGTTCACAGCCGACTTATACCAGAGTACAAAGAGGAGTTGTTACCATTCGTTCTTAAACTATTCCAAACAATACAAAATGAGGGAATCCTCCCTAACTCATTTTACGAGGCCAACATCATCCTCATACCAAAACATGGCAGAGAGAAAACTAAAAAAGAAAATTTCAGGCCGATATCCATGATGAACATTGATGTGAAAATTCTCAATAAAATACTGGCAAACTGAACCTAATAGCACATAAAAAAACTTATCCATCATGATAGAGTTGGTTTCATCCCTGGGATGCAAGGCTGATTAGACATACACTAATCAAAAAATGTAATCCATCTCATAAACAGAACCAAAGACAAAAACCACATAATTATCTCAATAGATGAAAGGGAAGGCCTTCAGCAAAATTTAACAGCCCTTTATGCTAAAAACTCTCAATAAACTTGGTATCAATGGAACGTATCTCAAGTACTAAGAGCTATTTGTGACAAACCCACAGCCAATATCAAACTGAATAAGGAAAGACTGGAAGGATTCCCTTTGAAAATTGGCATAAGACAAGGATGCCTTCTCTCACCATTCCTATTCAATATAGTATTGGAATTTCTGGCCAGGGCTCAGGGAAGAAAAATAAATAAAGTGTAGTTCTTTTAGGAAAAGAGGAAGTCAAGTTGTCTCTATTTGCAGATGACGTGATTATATATTTAGAAGACCCCATTGTCTCTGCCCAAAATCTTCTTAAGCTGATAAGCAACTTTAGAAAGTGTCAGGATACAAAATCAATGTGCGAAAACCACAAGCATTCCTATACACCAATAACAGATAAGCAGAGAGCCAAATCAAGAGCAAACTCCCATTCACGATTGATACAAAGAGAATAAAATATCTAGGAATATGATTAATGAGGGATGTGAAGGACCTTTTCAAAGAGAACTACAAACCACTGCTCAAGGAAATAAGAGAGGACACAAACAAATGGAAAAACATTCCATGCTTATGGATAGTAATAGTCAATATGAAAATGGCCATACTGCCCAAAGTAAATTAAAGATTCGGTATTATACCCATCAAGCTGCCATTGACTTTCTTCACAAAATTAAAAAAAACAGCTTAAACTTCATATGGAACCAAAAACGAGCTCCCATAGCTAAGACAATCCTAAGCAAAAAAAAAAAGAAAAGAAAAAGCGAGAGGCATCATGCTACCTGACTTCAAACTAAACTCAAGGATACAGTCATCAAAACAGCATGGTCCTGGTATTAAAACAGATATATAGACCAATGGAACACAACAGAAATAACACCATACATCTACAACCATCTGTTCTGTGACAAACTTGACAAAAACAAGCAATAGGGAAAGGATTCCCTATTTAATAAATGGTGTTGAGAAAACTGGCTAGTCATATGCAGAAAGCTGAAACTGGATCTCTTTCTTACACCATATACAAAAATTAACTCCAGATGGATTAACAATTTAAATGTAAGACCTAACACCATAAAAACCCTAGCAGAAAACCTAGGCAACACCATTCAGGACACAGGCATGAGAATAGCTAAAACACTTCATGACTAAAACACCAAAAGCAACGACAACAAAAGCCAAAATAGACAAATGGAATCTAATTAAACTAAAGAGCTTCTGCACAGGAAAAGAAACTATCATCAGAGTGAACAGGCAACCTACAGAATGGGAGAAAGTTTTTCAAATCTACCCATCTGACAAATGGC
Source organism: Callithrix jacchus (assembly GCF_049354715.1). Lineage (NCBI taxonomy): Eukaryota > Metazoa > Chordata > Mammalia > Primates > Cebidae > Callithrix > Callithrix jacchus. The sequence continues at coordinate 80,061,053 of NC_133503.1, forward strand.
TAATATCCAGAATCTACAAAGCACTTAAAAGAATTTGCAAGAAACAAACAAATAACCTCATCAAAAAATGGGTGAAGAATATGAACAGACACTTTTCAAAGGAGACATATATGCAGGAAACAAACATATGAAAAAAAGGTCATCAACACTTGTCATTAGAGAAATGCAAATCAAAACCACAATGTGGTACCATCTCATGCCAGTTAAAATGGCAATCATTAAAAAATCAGGAGACAACAGATGCTGGAGAGGATGTGGAGAAATAGGAATGCTTTTACACTGTTGACGGGAGTGTAAATTAGTTCAACCATTGTGGAAGACAGTGTGGTAAGTCCTCAAGGATCTTGAACTAGAAATACCATTTGACCCAGCAATCTCATTACTGGGTATATACCCAAAGGATTATAAATCATTCTACTATAAAGACACATGCACACATATGTTTACTGTAGCAGTGTTCACAATAGCAAAGCCTTAAAACCAACCCAAATGCCCATCAATGACAGACTGAATAAAGAAAACGTGGCACATATACACCACAGAATACTATGCAGCCATAAAAAATGATGAGTTCATGTTTTTTGCAGGGACATGGATGAAGCTGGAAATCATAATTTTCAGCAAACACAAGAACAGAAAACCAAACACCCTGTGTTCTCACTCATAGTGGGAGTTGAACAATGAGAATGCATAGACACAGGGAGGGGAATTTTACACATCAGAACCTGTACAGGGGTGGGGTGCTAGGGGAGGGATAGCATTAGGAGAAATACCTAATGTAAATAATGGGGTGATGGATGCAGCAAACCACCATGGCACGTGTATTACTATGTAACAAACCTGTATGTTCTACACATGTACCCTAGAACTTAAAGTATATTTAAAAATGAAAGAAGGAAGGAAGGAAGGAAGGAAGGGAGGGAGGAAGGAAGGAAGGAAGGAAGGAAGGAAGGAAGGAAGGAAGGAAGGAAGGAAGGAAGGAAGGAAGGAAGGAAGGAAGGAAGGAAACAAACACAATTCCTGTCTTTCTGATCTATCAGAATCAGACTATCACGAGGTTTCTCTTTTCAGGTCTCTTCATGACCCAGAATGGTCTGTGAGACTCCAGGCATTATATCTGAGATTGTGAGCCGAAAGATAGACAAAAGGCAGAATAGTGATTTAAAAAAAAAAAGATTTATCTTTTTCCTCTGCAAGTCAGCTACCTTTATGTGACCTTGACAGAAATCACACATAACACTTTTGCTGACATCTCGTTGGCCAGTGTTTAGTCACGTGATTGCAGCTAGGTTTAATGGAGGCTGTGAAATGAAGTTTTGGCTTTTTCTTTTTCATGCATCAATGTGCTCAGCTAAAAATCGGAATTCTGTTACTAAAAAGGAAAGGGTAAATTGATATTCAGGAAGATAATTAGTTTCTGCCATACTGCCTAAATAATATGTCAACTATTCCATGAAATCTTTTTTTTTTTCTTTTTCTTTTTCTTTTTTTTTCTTTTTTTTTTTTTTTGAGACTGAGTCTTGCTCTGTCACCCAGGTTAGAGTGCAATGGTGCAATCCCAGCTTATCTCAACCTCCACCTCCCAGATTAAGCAATTTTCCTGCCTTAGCCTCCAGACTAGCTGGGATTACAGGAATGCAACACTACACCTGGCTAATTTTTTATTTTTAGTAGAGACAGGGTTTCACCATGTTGGTCAGGCTGTTCTGGAACTCCTGATTTCATGGTCTGCCTACCTCTGCCTCCCAAAGTTCTGGGATTACAGGTGTGAGCCACTGCACCCAGCCATCTTTTAACTTCTAATGTGATATGATCTCTCCTTTCATTGAATTCTACAGAACATTCTGTGTGCTTCTAATTAGTTTATGTTACCGATAATTACCTGTAAATACTCTTGCCTTATCCTTACAATTGAGGCTAAGATCTTTGAAACTAGTTACTATCACAGTTTTCCTTGTATTCTATGCAGTACAAATAATAGCCAGTAAGGTGTGCACCTAAAGTTAAATAAACAAATTTTTTTAAAATTGAAACTAAATTCAAAATAAAAAAAAAAGAACAGTCTTACACTGAATAGATGCTCAATAAAAGTGAAACTGGAATCTCTTTTTTTAGGTACCATTTGGGGAAACAACTGAATGGTCATAAATGAAGTTCCTATGAAGACATAACATGTAGATTATTTCTAATATATCAGTTAGACTGTATGTTTTTCAGTAAATTAGAATTATTTGAGCTCCTATTTTGACATAAGTAGTGATAAATAATACAGATAATTCTAGTGAATCATACAGACGTGTTTGAATAACACAGAAAATGCAAATGATGAGCTATAATCATTATCATTATTCTTTTTTTCAGAAAGATTCTAAACAGAGTTTAACCATCTGTATAGTTACAGATGAGCTGTATGAGCAAATCCCCAGTATTATCTGAAATAGGAACACCAAAATGTAAACAAGAGAGCGTATCACAAGAATGATGGAGAAGCTTTTCTCAGAAACTGATTTTAGTAAAAGCTAGATATATTGGATTCCTTGATAATTACAAAAAAGAAATCATACCTTATATAGTAACACACCTGATTATTGGGAGATGCATTCAGAAAGATCTTTACCCAATGGTATTTCAGAGGAGCCAGGAAGAACTGAATGTTGACAGAAAGTAATATGGCTGAAGCCAGGAGCTCCAGGAAAAAGTGGTACTGAGCGACCTGGCACAGAAACAGGAAAGTATGGGCATGGTTGGTGAATACCAGGGCTTTTGCTGTGATCTAGAAGGCATCTGAAGTGGACAGACAGTGGGAGAAATGGAACTGAGATAAAGGATGTGCCCCAAATTCCTATGTTGAAGCTTAATCTCTGTGGTATTTGGAGGTGAGGTCTTTGGCAAGTAATTAAGTAATGCAGGTGGAGCCTCATGAACGGGACTAGTGCCTTTTTAAGAAGAAACATGAGCACTGCTCCAGTCATTTCTGCCAAAAGGAGCAAATTAATCATGATATTCAACCCATTCTCAAACCTCTTCTCAAAGTATAGATCATCCTAGATTCCTGCCAAATTGAACCACTCATTGCTATCTATAAGCTCCGTGCTCTCCTCCTCCCACACTTTTGTTCCCCATCCCACCACCTGAACAAAGTCTCCCTCTTATTCAAAACCCAGTTAAAAATATCCCTCTGTCTCGAATCATCTTCTGACACTCCTAAATCCCAATAGGACTTGCTTCAGTGCTGGCTATAGTACAGTGTAATTATTAAAGCATAGCATTTGTGGGAAGAAAAATGCCAACTGGAAGCTTGCCCTGGTACAGACTGTGTGATCTGAAGTGAACTATTAATCTCTCTAAAAATGGAAAGAATACTACTGACCTCCCAGGGCTGAGCTAAGGATTACACAAGATAGGGCTCAAAGTACAATACCTATTATACAACATGATGACTACAGTTAAAAAAATGTATTGTATACTTGAAAATCACTAAGAGAATAGATTTTACCTGTCCTCATCACAAAGAAATATGTGTGGTAATGCATTTGTTTGCTTGACTTAGTCATTCAACAAAATGTACATATTTTAAAATGTCATCTTATATGCCATAAATAAATACAATTTTTATTAATCAATTTTAATAAATAAATACTTTTTTGGATAGGCACGGTGACTCACACCTGTAATCCCAGTACTTTGGGACGCCAAGGCAGGCAGATCACAATGTCAGGAGTTTAAGACCAGCCTGGCCAACCTAGTGAACCCTGTCTCTACTAAAAATACAAAAAAAATTAGCCAGGCATGGTGGCAGGTGCCTGTGGTCGTAGCTACTCAGGAGGCTGAAGCAGAAGAATCGCTTAAACCCAGGAGGTGAAGATTGCAGTGAGCCAATATCATGCCACTGCACCCCAGCCTAGACAACAGAGTGGAACTCCATTGGGTATTTTGTTTTAATAGAGGACCAGTACCAAGAAATGGTCACTGTTTCAAATATTTTTATCTTGAAAAATATTTGAATCTCTCATCATCTTGTGATAAATGTCTTATTAGTGACAAATACTTAATAGGTGGCAAACTCTATGCCTGGCACTGTTCTTGGTCCTAAAGATACAGCTGTGAATAACAAGGGCAAGTCTTTTCTTGCATACATTACTTTTCAGTGTTAAGACAATAAAGTATATAAATACTTTTTTTAAAATAAGATTTTGATTGGTTTTATGCAGAATATTAAAATTAAGTCATGTTCAAAGAGGGATTAAGTAGCTACTTTGTATGGGTGGTTATGGTAGTTTCTCCTAAGATGGGACATTCTGGCTCTGACCACAATCTTTTCACCACTACCAAACAAAACAGGATATAATAGTACAACTTTCCTTTTTTAAAATATATATATATTTAAAAAATATATATATATATAATTGTACTTTATGTTCTTGGGTATATGTGCAGATTATGCAGGATTGTTGCATAGATACATACATGGCAATGTGTTTTGCTGCCTCCATCCCCCCGTCACCTATATCTGGCATTTCTCCCCATGTTATCCCTCCACAACCTCCCTACCCACAACTGTTCCTCTCCTAGTCCCCCCCAACAGACCCCAGTGTGTGATGCTCCCCTCCCTGTGTCCATGTGTTCTCGTTGTTCAACAACTTTTCTTATAAAAATTTATTATAACATGTGGTTTTTTATGTCTGTCTTCTTTCAGTAAGCATGTTTTCAAAGTTCATCATGTTGCAACATGTATAAGCACTTCATTTCTTTTTATTGTTGAGTAATATACTATTATATCAATATACCACATTTTACTAGTTGATGGACCTTTGAGGTGCTTCCACTTTTTGGTTATTATAGATGCTGATGCTATGAACAATCATGTAGACATTTTGTGTGGACATGTTTTTATTTTTCTTGGGTATATGCATAGGAGTAGAATTCCTAGATCATGCAGTAGGTAACTCTATGTTTAACATTTTGAAGAAGCACTAGGCTTTTCCAAACTGTTTTTTGAATTTTATATTCCCACCATCAGTGTATGAGGGCTCTACTTTCTCCAAATCCTAATAATTTTTATTTTGGTTTTCTTTGACTGTAGTCATTCAGCAGGTGTGAAGTGATACCTTGTGGATTTCAATTTGCATTTCCCTGACAAATACCTGCATTAAACAGGAGGGTATTTGTATATCATCTTTGAAGAAATGTCTATTCAGACCCTTTGCCCATGTTTAAATTGGATTATTTGTCTTTTCAATTATGAGGTTGTAATTGTTCTTTATATAGTCAAGATACAAGCCCCTATTCAGATACATGCTTTGAAAAATTTTTCTTCCATTCTATGGGTGTTCTTTCTACTTCTCTGATGGTGTAATTTGAAGTATGAAATAGTTTGATTTTGATTATACCTATGTTTTATTTCTTATATGTTTGAGGTCATCTCTAATAAACCATTTTCACATCCATAAGTATCACAAAGATTTTTGCCTACGTTTTTAAGAGTTTGATACATATGTTTTCTAAGAGTTCTGTAGTTTAAACTCTTATATTTAGGTCTCTGATCAATTTTGAGTTAATTTGTGTGTGTGTTGCAAGCTAAGTATCCAGCTTCATTTTTTACCTGTGAATACCCAGTTGACCTAGTACTATTTGTTGAAAACACTATTCTTTACCCATTGGATGGTCATGACACCATTTTGAAAATTATTGTAAATTTGAGGGTTTATTTCTGGACCCTAATTCCATTTCATTGATCTATATGTCTATTTTTAGACCAATATCATACTGTCTTGATTACTATAGATGTGAAGTAAATTTTAAAATCAAGAAGTGTGAGTCTTCCAATTCTGTTCTTTTCCAAGACTGTCTTGGCCATTCTATGGCCAAATGACTGTTTTGGCAATAATTTGCATTTCCAAATTAAATTAAGGACCACATTGTCAATTTTGGCAAAGAAGTCACTGAGGACATTGGTAGGAACAGCATTAAATCTGTATCTCAATTTGGAGAATATTGTCATCTTAACAACATTATCTTCCAATCCATTAATATAAAATGTCTTATAATTTTTTAGGTGTATTGTAATTTCTTTCAACAATATTTTATAGTTCTTAAAGTATAAATTTTACACTTCTTTTAAAAAATTTATTTGTAAGAATTTTATTCTTTCTAGTGCTATTATAAATGGAATTGTTTTCTTAATTTTATTTTTTTCTGCTCATTTCTTGAAAAAATTTTTTATTCAGCTGTAGAAACACATCACATTTTATAAATGTATTTTTAACTAGGCTCTTACTGACTAAATTTTATGTTTCTGGGGTTGCGGTTTTTCTTTCTACTTTTTCTTTGAACGTTTGCATGATCTTACTATATTTTATACAAACTTATTTAAACTATTTGGAGTCAAAATAAAAAATAATCAATCTGGGTACTGTATTAATCTAGTTTACAAATTATATATATATATATATATATATATATATATATATATATAATTAAGAATATTTAGATCTTCTTCATGATCATATCACAAATTTTCTTCTACCCCACCCTTTTAAGTCATTTTTCCATTTTTATAAAGACAAAATAATTATGAATATAATCTGCTCCAGTATATAAATCTGACACTAAATTACTGAATAGCAAATTTAAAAACTTGTTTTCATTTTATAATTTACAGAAACAGGCTTGATAGTATTTATTCCTTAAAACTGTTAACAGGGCCGGGCACGGTGGCTCACGCCTGTAATCCCAGCACTTTGGGAGGCCGAGGCAGGTGGATCACGAGGTCAACAGATCGAGACCATCCTGGTCAACATGTGAAACCCCGTCTCTACTAAAAATACAAAAAATTAGCTGGGCATGGTGGCGCGTGCCTGTAATCCCAGCTACTCAGGAGGCTGAGGCAGGAGAATTGCCTGAACCCAGGAGGTGGAGGTTGTGGTGAGCCGAGATCGCGCCATTGCACTCCAGCCTGGGTAACAAGAGCGAAACTCCATCTCAAAACAAAACAAAACAAAACAAAAAACTGTTAACAGTTTGTTTATAGAAATTTTTAATGTTTTTTCTTCAAGAGCAAATATACTAAAACAAAAATGATTATTTGTCAGGGAAAGCAAGTATATTAACAAGTTTTTAAAATCCTTCCATAGAATGTGTATTAAGACCACTTAAGAAATGGAATTATTAATTCAAAAGGAAGAATTTTGTTGCCCCCAAAGACACATTTTACTATTTTTGCTTTTCCTTGAATTTTAAAAATTGAATGTCTTGAGACATTCTGAATTAAACAAGATAATTGCTATATATGAATTATTTGCCTAAAATGGTTATTTACTTCTTAAGTTGAGATTGTGATGCAGACAGAAATGAAACTGCTCTATCCAAATTCTCTGCCTTCTGCTCCTAATGAAAATCATTATCTATTGAATTCCAGGCAGCATGCCAGGGATTTGACACTGAGTCATTCCGTCTTTTAACATTACTTAGATAATCTCAGTTCACATTTGTGTTATTTATTCTAGTTAGGTATTTTTCAGAACAATTACAATAATTTGTCCAAGTTTATACAACTAGAAAGTTACCAAGCCTGGATATGGACCCACATCCAGACTGACCCCTAAGTCTGTGTTTGTTTCATTGTATTCCACTGTCTCCCTGCTGGTTTATGACCACATTGTATGACTAATTGATTCACATGTTTGTGGATAGCACAGTTAAGAACATTGGAAATAAACACGGATTTAACTGTAATTGAGTTAGGCATGGGAAATGGCTGTTACTTTGAAAGTTTGTGATTTTCAGTTAGAAATCTAAGAGAATGCATAAAAATATGAAGGATTAATACTTATTTCTTCAATTGTATCCACTAAATGGATTTGAATCACTAATGAATGTGTTTCTAAGAGTCACAAATGTGTTCTAAATTGGCATATGCTTTTAGAATTTTCAGGCATTTAAAGAAATTATTTGTAAGACAGTTGACACTTGAACTACATGGATTTGAACTGTGCTGGTCCACTTATACCTAAATTTTTTTCAACCACTCAGATGAAAATACAGTCTTTGCAGGATGCAAAACCTGCCTTATATAGAGGTTGTGAGTCTTTCCATAGATGGAATTCATAGGGCCGGCTGCAGGACTTGAGTATGTATGAATTTTGGTATATGCGAGAGTCCTAGAATCAATGCCCTGCTTATACCGAGGAAAAGCTCTATAAAATGATTCCATACCTAGGATATGTCTTTATTTAATCTCTGACTACCAAATTGTAGATTTAGGCAGGATGATGCTCTAAACAGATTGGGCAAAATGATACTCTACATAGAATGGATCTCAAAAAAAAAAAAAAAGTTTTCCCATGGGTCTATTTCTACATATACAAAACAATTTATAATTATACATAATAGCACATGTACAAAAATTATTTAATTTGATGTCATCTATTGTGTCATCTGCCATCATACTTCTTGTATATGAAAATATAAAAGCTGACATTTTGTTCAGAAAAACTCACTTTTATTTATACCATGAATCTAAATCTGACTAGTTATATGAAAATAAACACCCCTCACAAGCAGGACAAATGTAAAAGCAGAAAGATGACCCAGATATGAGAATATTTCTAGTGGTTTGTTAAATGGAAGCTCAGATTAGAAAACCCAAACTTGAGAAGGAAATACAAACGAAGTAGAAGTGGAAAGAGAAGAGCTCCTTCCAGCTTATGCTAAGCACATTTGAAAGAGAGATACTACAGTTCCATTGCAGTCCAACTGGCATTTTGTTAAAATAGTGGGCCCTAAAAACAGAATTATTCTGTATTTCCATTTTGGCCAGTCAAATAGATGTTTGAAAAGTTGTCCTAAGCAAAGGCTTTCCACAAAACATGCAATAACTAACTCTATTATAACAGCTCCTCCCTATAAACCTGCCTCCTTCCTAATTGTGAAAGAGCAGATTTTGGTCAGTTTTCCAAGTTGGCTACAGAGAGAGTGTTGAAAAATGACACATCCTGTCTTGAGGCCATTTGACCTCACCTCTAAGATCTTCATTTCAAAGTTTAAGAGCAACTTTGAAACATACAAAAATCACTTTGTTCTGTGACAATCCTCAAATTGTCCTCCATGATCACCAAGGGACAGAATTCTCCACAGGAATGAAAGTAGTAAGAAACAAAGTATTATGTTTACCATAGCCACACGTGGGCTAAGTAAAAAGTCATCCTAAGTTCATGTTTTTTCTCCAATAGAATCATTGTAAATCTAATTGTAAGATCCCAAAATCATGTATAAAAAGGCAGTACAGGAGGAGGACTCAAGATGGCGCAGTCAGAACAACCCAGGATTGAAGCTCTCGGTGAATGCGCAAAGAGGGTGAGTCAGGGCTGCATTTCCACACGGATCTTTGCTGCCAACAGAACAGGGAAATTCCCAGGTATAAAAGAGATGTGGGATGCCAGGCACAGGTTTTGGCTGGTGCAGCTGGCAGCCGGTGCGGCCGGTGCTGTAGTGGAGTGGCGCTACACAGTGCTCCACACAAAGTGCACTGGTCCGGGTGCCCTGTTGAACTGGATATCTGAGACTTGAGAGGGCTGAACTTGAGACTGAATGGGACTTGGACAGTGAGCCAGCCCAGGAGATTCAGGAAAACAGCGTTTGGGGTAGCGCAGTGGGACAAACAAAATGGAGATTCCAAACGCTCCTGGTAGAGAGGTTCCCTTAGGGCACAGCTGAACCCAGTATGGTGCAGCTCCATGGGGGAGGGGCGTCCGCCATTACTGAGGCAATCCACCCCTACTGAGGTATACACCCATTGTTGATGCAGGCTGCTGTTGCTGAGGCAAACCGCTACAACAGAGAGACTCTGCCACAGGGCGTAGCCTGTGGCAGCAGGTCGGAGACCGCAGCAGAATGGCAGAGCCTGCAGCAACAGGGCAAACCTCACACCAGCATGGTGGAGCCTCAGCAGGCAAATAGTGACTAGACTGCCTCCTAGCTCGGCAGAACAGCACAACAGACACTTAGAAAGAAAGCCCAAACTCCCCAGAGACAGAGCATGTGAGAAAAAAAGTGTTTTTTTTTATGAGTTCTGTTGCAGCAGAATTAAACGTAGCAGCCTAACAGCCCTGAATGAACAACAGAGCTCACAGCTCAGCATTTGAGCTCCTATAAAGTACAGACTGTCTCCTCAAGCAGCTCCCTGACCCCTCTATATCCAGAAGACTAACATTTGGCAGGCATCATTCTGGGACAAAGATAGCAGAAAAAGAAACTGGTAGCATCCCTCACTGTTCCGCAGCTGCTATAGGTGCACCCCAGACAAGCAGGGCCTGGAGTGGACCTCAGCAATTTGTACAGTGGAGGGGCTAGACTGGTAGAAGGAAAACCAAGTAACAGAAATACTTCATCATCAACAATCTGGGCGTCCACTCAGAGACCCAATCGAAAGGTCAGCAACTACACAGACGACAGGTGGATAAATCCACAAAGATGGGAAGAAAACAGCACAAAAAGGAGGAAAACACCCAAAACCAGAACACATCACCTCCTACAAAGGACCAAAACACCTCACCAGCAAGGGAACAAAGCTGGACAGAGAATGACTGTGACAAAATGATGGAATTAGACTTCAGAAGGTGGATAATGAGAAACTTTTGTGAGCTAAAAGAACATGTTTTAAATCAATGCAAAGAAACTAAGAACCTTGAAAAAAGATTCGAGGAAATGATAACAATAATGGATACCTTAGAGAGGAATAAGAATGAATTAAAGGAGCTGAAAAACACAATACGAAAACTTCTCAAAGCATGCACAAGTTTCAACAGCTGAATTGACCAAGCAGAAGAAAGAATATCAGAAGTCGAAGATCAACTCAATGAAATAAAATGAGAAACCAAGATCAGAGAAAAAAGTGCAAAAAGGAATGAACAAAGTCTCCAAGAAATGTGGGACTATGTGAAGAGACCTAACCTACGTTTGACAGGTGTACCAGAATGTGATAAAGAGAATGAATCCAAGCTGGAAAATACTCTTCAGGACATTATCCAGGAAAATTTCCCCCACCTAGCAAGACAGGCCAACACTCAAATGCAGGAAATACAGAGAACACCACAAAGATATTCCACAAGAAGAGCAACCCCAAGGCACATAATCGTCAGATTGAACAAGGTTGAAATAAAGGAGAAAATACTAAGGGCAGCCAGAGAGAAAGGTCAGGTCACCCACAAAGGGAAGCCCATCAGACTCACAGCAGATCGCTCGGCAGAAACACTACAAGCCAGAAGAGAGTGGGGGCCAATATTCAACATCCTTAAAGAAAAGAACTTTCAACCCAGAATTTCATATGCAGCCAAACTGAGCTTCAGAAGTGAAGGAAAAATAAAATCCTTTGCGAACAAGCAAGTACTCAGACATTTTGTCATCACCAGGCCTGCTTTACAAGAGCTCCTGAAAGAGGCACTACGCATAGAAAGGAACAACCAGTACCAGCCATTCCAAAATCACACTGAATGCTAAAGAGCATCAACATAATGAAGAATCTACAACAACTAACGGGCAAAACAGCCAGCTAGCATCAAAATGGCAGTATCAAATTCACACATAACAATATTAACCCTAAATGTAAATGGACTAAATGTACCAATCAAAAGACACAGACTGGCAAATTGGATAAAAATCCAAAACCCATCTGTATCCAGGAAACCCATCTCACATGCAAGGATACACAAAGGCTCAAAATAAAGGGATGGAGGAAGATTTACCAAGCAAATGGAGAGCAAAAAAAAGCAAGGTGAGCTGCAATATATCAGAGTGATGTGTTCACTAGTCAAGTCATGAAAAGTACTTTTCCCTAGAGTCTCTGTGGGGATTAAGGTCCTTCCAGCATCTTGATTTTGGATTCTGGCTATCAGAACTGTAAGAGAATAAATTTCTCTGGTTTTAAACCATCAAGTTTGTGAAAAATGTCACAGTAGTTTAACGCACTTTCCAACCCCCCCCAACACACACATATTCATAATCAATATACTCATTTATAGCTTCTGCTAAATAAATCTTAACCACTTCAAATGTTCTGCAATGTTTGGCAAATATTTCTGAGTGCTTAAGTTCCAGTCATTATTTTTCCCCAGAAGTTAGTCTCATGAGTAAGAGAATTACAGGGTAGAAGGAACTTGAGAATTTCTATAATCCTTTCTTTTGTTTACAGAATGCTTTTCATCTCCAAGCCAGATGCCCTGTTAAAGCTGCATGCTTAGAGATGACTTACTTTCTAAAGGAGATGTTTCCACTATGATAAGCCTATCCCTCATGGATTATGTGAAGTTGCATTGAAGGTTTGGAATGTGTGAACCAACTGGTTTTCTGTCTATGACCATCTTATTAAATAACCCAGGATTGGTTGTAATCCTACATTTTAGCACAATTTAAACAAGGAATATTTTCTGTCAATGAACACTGATGATGATTCCTTTAAGACTAATGAAGGAAATAAATTTCCAAAGTGTCAGTATGTATGTAAGTGTCTAGGTCATGGAACAAATAAGAGGACAATTATAATGTTTCTTCCCTTTCTATCCCTCAGGGGTAAAAACGTTTATCTTTTTAACATCCCAAGTGATTACAATCAACCTATTCCTAGACTATTACAAGCAACCTATTCTTAGAAAATGAAAAGTTTGCTAAAAGCAAACTCCTAAACAATGTTTTTGTGAAAGGAGATCAGTGTTAGACTTCTGAACCCTGTTCTTGATGGCCCAAGATAAGTTTCTGTACTTCAGAAATCAAGTGGGGGATATATTCAGAATATATTTTTTGTAAACAGACATAGATGAGTCTCAATCACTGGAGAAATGTTCAGAAATAACTTACAGAAACAATAGTGTCATTCTGTCTTTGAAAATTTTATTAACATTTTGTGCTTAAGCCTAAGATTAAAGCATTATCTTTCCAGAGCAAAGATCTGAGATCCCAGCCAAATGGTTGGTTTTTTATATAATCATTGTGTAATTAAGTTCTTTTGTATTTCAATTATCTTTCCCTTTGTGATCAGCTGCAATCAAGCATTCTTTGCATTTATAACTGTCCCGTAATAAGTATTTTTAATTAATTAAATGTATTTATTTGAAAACAATCTCAAAATTACCAAAAAAAGGGTACATACGATATAAAGAATGTTTTCCCTTGAATCACTTGAGAGTAAGTATTATTCTTAAAGTGAATTGGTACAAACTCGCCTTTTTTTTTTTTTTTTTTTTTTGAGATGGAGTTTTGCTCTTTTCACCCAGGCTGGAGTGCAATGGAGCGATCTCGGCTCACCGCAACCTCCGCCTCCTGGGTTCAGGCAATTCTCCTGCCTCAGCCTCCTGAATCACTGGGATTACAGGCACATGTCACCATGCCCAGCTATTTTTTTGTATTTTTAGTAGAGACGGGGTTTCACCATGTTGACCAGAATGGTCTCAATCTCTTGACCTCGTGATCCACCCGCCTCGGCCTCCCAAAGTGCTGGGATTATAGGCTTGAGCCACCGCGCCCGGCCCCAAACTCTTCTAATAGTTTGAATAAGATGTATTTAAGAAAGAAGCACTGAGAATAGCCAACTTGTCCACATGTTTTAAGATGTAGTTTTCACTGTAATTCCAATATTTTAAGGACTAACCAGGTTCTTTTTCAAAGGAATCTATCCTATTTGTTTTTTCCCTTTTTGTCTTTAGATGATTTTTTTTCCATTACCTGATAAGTTTGGTCTCCTAATCTTTGATTTTCTTTTTTTTTTAAATTGTACTTTGGGTTCTGGGGTACACATGCACATCTTGCATCCTGCAGGACTGTTGCATAGGTACATACATGCCATGGTGGTTTGCTGTCTCCATACCACCACCTACCCATCCTCATCACCTACATCAGGCATTTCTCCTGGTGTTATCCCTCCTCATCCTCCCTGCCCCTTGCTGTCCCTCCACTCCACTCCTCTCTACCCCTGCACCTAGCCCAGTGAGTTTTATTCCCTTCCCTGTGCCCAAGTGTTTTCATTGTTCATCACACACCTACGAGTAAAAATATGTGGTGTTTTGTTTTCTGTTCTTGTATCAGCTTGCTGAGAATGATGGTTCCTAGATTCATTCATGTCTCTACAAAGAGCATGAATTTGTCATTTTTTATGGCTGCATAGTATTCCATGGTGTATATGTGCCACATTTTCTTTGTCCAGTTTATCTTTGATGGGCATTTGGGTTGGTTATAGGTCTTTGCTATCATAAACACTTTCACCATGAATATATGTGTGCATGTGTCTTTATAACAGAATGATTTATAACCTTTTGGGTATATACCCAATAATGGGATTGCTGGGTCAACAGTAATCAAAACAGTATGGTGCTGGTACCAAAACAGAGACAGAGACCAATGGAACAAAACAGAGGCCTCAGAAGCAACACCACATATCTACAACTATCTGATCTTTGACAAACCGGACAAAAACAAGCAATGGGGAAAGGATTCTCTGTTTAATAAATGGTGTTGGGAAAACTGGCTAGCCATATACAGAAAGCTGAAACTGGACCCCTTCCTAACAACTTAGACAAAAATTAACTCATGCTGGATTAAAGATTTAACCATAAGAACTAACACCATAAAAACCCTAGAAGAAAACCTAGGCAACACCATTCAGGACATAGGCCCAGGCAAGGACTTCATGACTAAAACACCAAAAGCATTGGCAACAAAAGCCAAAATAGACAAATCGGATTTGATTAAACTTAAGAGCTTCTGCAGAGCAAAGGAAACAATCATTAGAGTGAAATGATAACCAACAGAATGGGAAAAAGTTTTGCAATCTACCCATCTGACAAAGGGCTAATATCCAGAATCTACAAAGAACTAAAGCAGATTTACAAGAAACAAACAAACCCATTCAAAAGTGGGAGAAGGATATTAACAGACACTTTCCGAAAGACGACATTTATGTGGCCAACAAACATATGAGAAAATGCTCATCAACATTGGTCATTAGAGAAATGCAAATCAAAACCACATTGAGATACCATCTCATGCCAGTTAGAATGGCAATCATTAAAAACTCTAGAGACAACAGATGCTGGAGAGGATGTAGAAAAATAGGAATACTTTTACACTGTTGGTGGGAGTGTAAATTATTTCAACCATTTTGGAAGACAGTCTGGTGATTCCTCAAGGACCTAGAAATAATATTTGTTTTTAATTATGTAGAAGACCTTGGCTCTTTTCCTGACTTTTGCTGATACTGATTTTTTTCTTAGTTTTTCTCTCCTTTAAAATTTTAGATATCTGGATTACAGCTTTATCAGGAATGTGTGTATGTGTTTTTCAAAAGAGCTTTACTTAAAAGCACTTTAATTTCACCCCTTTATTTGAGCAACACTAGGCTAAAACAAAATTTGGCTGAGGTTATGTTTGTTTTTACTTCCTGGAAATTAATGATTTTTTACATTTTTATATTTAGAATGTAAGTATATACAAACAAAATTAACTTGTTTAAAAGAAAAGCTGGCAACTGTAGATAAAAAGAAACTTTCTGTGCACTACACATTTAATTAGATGAAAAGGAGAATATATTTTAACCATGGAAGTTTCTGAGGCCTTTGACACACTAGATTTTTCATGGAGGCCAATTTATATGAAGTGAGTCTTATCGACAGAATGCAACTTCAGTTTTAGAGTTTGGTTACTTATTTTTTTAATCACATAAATTTACCATGGATGCAAAGATTTCCAAAAGGAAAAAGTACTAGTCTACTTAAAGACTTACAAAAGGAAAAAGTAGTAGTCTAGAGAGGAATTAGAATTCCTCTAGATGAAAATTTTAAACTTATTTCTTTTCAATGTTTGTAATTCATAAAAGATAATCCAGTGTCAAGTTTCTATATCTACTCGTCTGATCATAAATTTTGCAAGGACGTGAGCATGTTCTTAAAACTTTCATGTATTGGCTCAATGGCAGTGTTCTTACTTGGGTAATACTATAAGAGATTTAACACAACACCATGAATATAGATGCACTTAAAGCTATTTGTTTTAATTAAGTGTTTTAGTTTACCTGGTCCTAGAAGCGATAAATAGTAAAATTCCTATGCACAAAACTTTAAAAATTATTTCATTCAGTTGATAATTTTAAAGTGAGTATTAAGCCATATTAAATGTCAAACAACAATTAATTATCCTCTGTTGATCTCAGGTGCCAAAGAGCAAGTAGAAACAGTAACATTGTTATTACCATCTAACAACTGGGTGAAATTGAGGCGGGAAATTAAGGAAAGAAAGAAAAATCAAAAAGAGAAAAAACAAATTCTCTGTGTTAGGCTGAAGGCAGTTAATGGGCAAAGTCCAGGAACAGGACTTTGAATGTGTCTTAGTCCAGGAATGTATCTTAGAAGCTGGAGCTCAGAGGAATGTATTATGAGCAGTTTTCCAGCACTCTCTCAGCATAAGGAGAGAAACATAAACTTTCTTATACCTTACCCCTATAATATGAGTAAGCTTAGGAATTTATAGGTATCAGTCTCCTGTATAACTTCATGTAGTCTGTTTTGTATCTAAATAACACAGGGAAGGCCACGAGAAATGTCTAAGCAGATCAGAACCACAGAACCAATGTGCCAGGCCAAAGGCCAAAAGATAAACCTGTGCAAGACTCTGTCCAAACAAGCCTGAGTCCAAGATAAAGGACACCTGGCCCACATACCAAGAGTCATATATAAGCCTGTCACAATTGTGATTAACTGCTTTTGTTCTTGCTTCTGTAAACCTGCTTCCTGCTTCATGTCTTCACACCCTTGGATGCATAAAAGGCCCTTGGTCACTTTGTTGCTCAGAATTTCTGGATGTGAATCTACTGAGCCAATTTAAGTTACACATTAGATAAATCCTCCTGTAACTTCATCAGTCTCTCTGGTTCCCTGATTTCCCATAGCCTTTTCTGGGGACTCGCCCAGGATTGGAGATGATCAATTTATTGTCTCCTTGCCTGTGGGATTAGAACCCCAGGCTGGGGGAGACCCAAGACCCTAGGTGCCAGTGGGAGAACTTCAGCCTGGAAAGGAGATTGGTTCTCCTGCAACCTGGTACCCTTTTCCCTGACAGCACAACGGAACATACAAAGGGGCTAGAGAATGATTACAGGAACAGTGTAGTTTCTTCGGAACCATGGTAAGGTTTTGGGGCCCAGGGCAGGACCCATCCTGTGAGGACAGAAGGGGAGCCTGATCACATCCCAGGTTGTAATTACTAATACGACACAGAGGGGCTGGGGGTGGCGAGAGTGGCTCACCAATTCAGATGAAACTTACACCCCAACCAGAGAGGGAACTGGGAGTGAGGAGGTGTGTGAAAGTGTGAGAAAGACATGGTTCTGGGAGGAACCAATGCGGGAGTGACGTGGGGAGGCACAGATCTCTTAGAGTGGACTGTTTGCTTTGAAGTGAGTGTGGGTCCAACTAGGGCTAGGGAGAATCCACATATGGCTAGTAGGAGCTGCCCTATGACTACAGCAGTTGTAGTGGGAATAAGGTACTCCCTTAGCTAAGCAGCACCTAAATCTCCTATAATAGGAACCGGTGTGGTCAGTCCAGAACAAAAGAGAGAGTGTACTTTATAAAGGGAGGAAATGAGAGGAAAGTCATCGAAACCCACCCTATTGGAAAGTATGTTAAAGAATTTTAGGAAAGGTTTTGGAGGAGATTATGGAACTAAATTGTCCCCTTGTCAGGTGGCCAGCCATAGGAATGATAGATAGGGAAAGAATTGGCCATGTACATAGAGTGGTGACTGGGATCGAAGGATAGCCTGGGCATCCAGACCAGTTTCCATACTTGGACTCCTGGTTGAATGTGGTACAGACATGCCCAAAATGGATGAAGTTTTGTTTGGCAGATTACTGTAAGACCTTAGTGGCACGGTCTGAATCTAAAGTAATGAAAGAGTCTACAGTGCCAGGGTCCCTGGAGGAAAAGTAGCAAGAGGGTAGCCAAGAAATGCCAGTCCTACAAGCACCTCTAGAGGAGAGAGTTTTCTGCCTGCTATGTTCCAATATACCCACCCTTGTCAGGGCTAGGACAGAGTGCCTAGAAAATGGCCCTGGAAGGGTCAGGCTTGGAAGGGAGCTGGCCTCAAACATCACCCCACAAAGGAGAACCAGAGCCCCCGCCATGAGAGTCAGGGAAGGAAACTAAGGTGAAGCCGTGAGCCACCTCTGATCTGGCCACACCTGAGTCTTGCAAATGCCTGTTTGTGAAACCTGGGCACAAATCTAGCATTCTAAACAGGGCCAAGTTCAGGGAGGGCAGCGAATTTTTGTCTACCAGTCTTTCTCCACTACGGACCTCCTAAACTGGAAACAACACACTCCCTCCTACACAGAGAAGCCCAGGCCCTTATAAACTTGATGTGGTCCATCTTTTTGACTTATAACCCTATTTGGCCAGATTGCCAACAAGTCCTTGTTACACTGTTCAACACAGAGGAGCACCGGAAAGTGACCCAAGCGCCTCTCCAATGGTTAGAGAGCAGTGCTACTGAGAACACAAGTGACGTCAGGCAGTATGCTCAGGAGCAGCTCCCAGAGACAGACCCTGAATGGGACCCAAATAAGGCAGAAGAGCGTTAGCATCTGCAAGGGTATTAAGAGGTATCAACATCTGCAAGGTATCCCCACGTCAGTCCTAAATAGGATAAAGGCCTGTAGGAAAAAGGCAATAAATATAGGTATTCAGAGATACTTCAAAAGGCCGATGACAGCTCAAGTCACTTCTATGAGAAGTTCTGTGAGGCATCCCAGCTGTATACCCCATTTGACCCTGAGGCTGCTGAGAATCAGTGCATGGTAAATACAACATTTGTTGGTCAGGCCCAGAGAGATATTAAGCAAAAACTTCAGAAACAGCTGAAGGTTTCACAGGCATGAATACCTCCCAGCTAATAGAAACAGCTACCAAGGTATATGTCAACTATGAGCAGGAGGAAAAGCAAGAGGCTGAATGCAGGCTTAACAGGCAGGCTGAACTGCTGGCGACAGCCCTTGTTAAGAGACCAGCATTGTGAGGGGTCGAGGACATGGTTATGGGCATGGAAGAGGTCAAGGTAGATAGAGATTTGACAGCCAACCGAGGCTAGAGAAGGATCAGTGTACATGATGCAAAAAGAAAGGACATTGGAAAGATGAATGTCCAGAGAAGGACAAGGGCAGTAGACACGGCAGAGAAGCCTGGCCAAAGCCTCTGGCTGCAAGCTGTTGCATCTTGGAAAAGCAGATGCCGTCTTGATTAGCTGGGCAGAACCTGAAGGCTATGAGTACTGAGACAGACCGGGCTTCATCTTTTAAGACCCCCAGGAGCCTACAGTCATGGTAGAAATTGGGGGCCAATGGATAAACTTCATGGTAGACATCAGAGCAGAACATCTGGTGGTAACTTGACCCATTGTGCTGTTATCTAAAAATTATACAACTATTATGGATGCAACTAGAGTTTCAGAGAAAAGGCCTTTTTTTGCCAGTTAAGGAGGTGTGTTATTGGAGGATGAAAGGTCCAGCATGAATTTTTATACCTCCCAAACTGCCCAGTCCCTTTATTAGGAAAAGACTTACTCCAAAAATTGCAGGCACAAATCACCTTTGGAAACCTGACTTTAGATCTAAGCCAGCCTAAGCCTATGGTGTTAACCCTTACCCTCCCAAGGGCCAAGGAATGGAGACTGTATGCGGAAGCACCACCTGAGCCAGGAATTCCTGAAATGTTTGGATTACTTATAAAATTCCTGGAGTATGGGCAGAAGATAACCCACCTGGGTTAGTGGCAAATCAGGCACCGGTGTTAGTGTAACTAAAACCAGGAGCATCTCCGGTATGGGTTTGCCAATACTCATTATTTAATGAGGTCATACAGGGTATTCAAAAGCACATTGACAGGCTCTTCAAGCACGGCATTATAGTTAAATGTAAATCAACTTGGAACACTCCTCTTCTGTCAGTGCAAGAGCTGTCTGGTGAACAGAGGTGAGTGCAGGATTTGAGTGCTGTAAACCAGGCCACAGTGGCTATCCACCTGGTGGTGCACAACCCATATCCATTAATGGGACTCATTCCAGCAAGTGCTGCCTAGTTTACTTGCCTAGACTTAAACGATGCATTCTTTTGTCTCCCACTGGCACCAGTAATCCAGCTTATCTTTGCTTGTCATTAGGGAGAGACACAGTACAATTGGACAAGATTCCCACAGAGATTTAAGAACTCCCGCACACTTTTTGAAGAAGTGCTGGCATCAGACCTCAGTGCTTCCACCCTGCCAAATGACAACTGCATCCCACTCCAGCACATACATGACCTCCTATTTGCAGTGCCTACTCAAAAGGTCTGCCTACAAGGCACTGAGGACCTCCTCCGCCTTCTCTGGAAAGCAGGATATAACGTATCTAGGAAAACGGCACAGATATGCTCAAAGAAAGACAAATATCCAGGCTTCCTGGTGAGCCAAGGGAGATGCAAACTTGGCAGTGAATGAAAGCAAGCTGTGTGTGCACTTCCCACCCTAACCACCCGGCACCAAATAAGGTAGTTTTTAGGGACAGCAGGTTTCTGTTGCATCTGGATTCTGAATTTTTTGCTCATGGCAAAACCGCTATATGAAGTCACAAAGTGGGGTAAAAAGGAGCCCCTCTTTTGGGGAACTGATCAGGAGATGGCCTTCAAGGAGATTAAGAAGGCCTTGATTCCGACCCTGGCTTCAGGACTGCCAGATCAGACTGTCTTTCTTCCTATATGGCCATGAACATAGAGGAATAGCAATAGGGATCCTGGCTCAAATGTTAGGATCATGGCAGTGATCATACCTATCAAAGTAATTAGACCTGTGGCACTGGGCTGGCCCCCCTGTTTTAAGGCATTAGCAGCCACAGCCCTGCTGGCACAAGAGGCCAATAAACTGACCTTAGGATAGCAACTGATCATTCAAGTGCCACACTCAGTTATAACGCTCATGGACCAGAGGGGGCAGGGGCACCACTGGCTGTCAATACTCTAAACCCAGCCACTCTGCTATCCATAGAACAGCCGAGAGATCCCCTGCCAGAGCATAACTGAGTGGACATTGTAGATGAGGTATTCTCTCGCCGAAAGGACGTAACAGACCAGCCCCTTGGAAAATCAGATGTTGAATACTTTACAGACAGAAGTAGTTTCATAAAGAAGAGATCCAGTGTGCAGGGTATGCAGTAGTGACATGGGACTCAGTGGTAGAGGCTCAGCCTCTACCAGCCGGGACATCAGCTAAGAAGGCAGCATTGAGAGCTCTAACAAGAGCTTTGTTAACAGCCAAAGGAAAACAGTCAACATTTATACTGACTCTAAGTATGCCTTTGCCACACTGCATATCCACGAAGCTATATATAAAGAAAGAGGTCTTTGGACTGCAAGACGGAAGAATATGAAATATAAGGAAGCAATCCTACAGCTTTTGGATGCCACATGGGCTCCGGAAAGAGGGGCTGTCATTCATTGCAAAGGACATCAGGCAGCAGGGACTTCTGAACCGAAAGGAAACAGGAAGGCAGGCAGAGAGGCGAAACAGGCAGCAATGAAAGCCCTGCCTCCTAAAGAGGAATCCCTGGCTATGGCTGTCCTTTGGGAGGTTTCCCTCCCGGAGACCCCTAACTACATTCCATATGAAAAGGCTTTGTTTGCCCAGGAAAATGGGGACTACGTTGAAGGAGGATGGTGGAAGTTCTCCAAAGGGAGGCTAGCCATACCTGAAATGGTGGCCCCCAGGTTTGTAAAGCCTTTCCGTCAAGGAACGCACATGGGAAAAACAGCATTAGAGAAGTTGCTAGGATGGCATTTTTCTGTGCTGTGACTCACTGCCGTCACTCGAGCTGTTTGTCAGCAATGCCTGACTTGTGCTCAAAACAGCCCATGACAAAGGCCAACCCCGCCCCCAGGAATTCAGGACATCAGAGCAACACCTTGAGAGAACCTGCTCCTGGACTTCACTGAGTTGCTCTGGGCTGGGGGCTGTCGGCACATGTTGGTGCTGGTGTGCACTTTTTCAGGATGGGTACAGGCTTCCCCCACCTGGACAGAGAAGGCATGAGAGGTGACCAAGGTGTTGCTAAGAGACATTGTCCCCAGATTTGGACTAGAGTCAGATAATGGACTGGCATTTGTGGCCAAAATAGTTCAGGACTTAACTTGCCTATTAAAGATAAAATGGAAGTTGCACACAGAGCTCAGAAAAGGTGGAGCGCATGGACCAGACACTCAAACCACTGCTGAAGAAATTTTGTCAAGAAACTCATCTACAGTGGGATCAGGTCTTGCCCATGGTCTTCCTCCAAGTCAAGTGCACCCCCACAAAACAGACTGGGTATTCACCCTATGAGATTTTGTTTGGCAGGCTATCCCCAGTTATAAGTCAGATTAAGGTGATCTCCATGAGCTAGGAGAACTAACTTTAAGAAGGCAAATGCAAGCTTTAGTCATGGCCATGCAAAAAGTGCATGACTGGGTGTGAGAAAGGATGCCTGTAAGTCTAACAGACCCAGCACACCCTTTCAAACCTGGGGACTCTGTTTGGGTTAAGAAACAGAACCCAATTTCTCTACCCCCATGGGATGGGCCCAATACTGTAATCTTGTCTACTCCCACTGTTGTTAAGGTTGCAGGTATCATGCATTGGATCTACCACAGTTGGCTGAAACTGGCAGTCCAAGACCAGTGGATCAAGACCATCTGCATGATTGATCCTGCAACAAGACCATGTTACCAGAGGGGATGACAACAGAGGGCTCTCACCACTTTGGAGCCTGGGAAATCTACGCATGGTGGAAGCTTGAGGAAAACTGCAAATCCTGCTCTAGTCACACAACTGGAAGCTCACTAGTCTACACAGGAGTCATCCAAAGTAAATATAGTTAGAAATTTTAAGTTTTCTTGCTATCTCAGTGCTATTAATTGTTCTGTTGCTATGTTGTCATTTTTGCCAGTCTCTCTGCCCAAGGAAAGATTTATTCTGCCCATACTGGGTATAAGGATGCTATCTCTTGCTTTACTTTTGCTGGTTCCTGCACCTATACATGAAGAAGGGCAACCTTAGAAGGATGTCCTCACTGCATACATACTACCTGGATAAGGAACACAGTAGTTAAGACTCTATTGTACCAAACTGAATGTATAGTATAGTATAGTAACTAATCTAGGAACTTATACATATAATCTAACAGCTTACTTGGTTTGTAACCCAGGAAATAGATGACTTTATGTCTGTTATAACCCTAAGTATTCACCTGAAACTTTGTTTGAGGTTCGAGTCAAAGAGAAGGACAAATGGGACCTTCTGAACCAAACTAAGGTCCCTCCCTTTCACCAAGGGGTCATAAATTTATACTTTAATCTCAGTCAGGCAACATTCACAAGCACAGCTCCTCCCACAATCTCTGATTCCAGAGGATACTCCACTGACGTCACAGAACCAGGTGTCCACCCTCTGCTTGCTAAGGAACAATCTGCTGGAACTGTCCAACTTGGTCCACGACCAACAACCGCTGAGGCAGGTCATGAAAATGCTACCAAAACCAAATTGTAAGACAAGCAGCTGCCACCTGTAACTCTCACAGTCCTCAAGCCAGACATGTCTATTGATGGTACACATATGCAGTCAGAGAGTCATTTTGCAGATTACCAATAAAACTTGAATCCTTTTACCTCAGCAACAATTCCAAGATTTCAAATCATTCTATAAAAATATCAATTAAAAATTATTTGAACCCCCTTCTGTAGCCAGTAACTTGTTTGTTCAACTGGCTGAAAATATAGCCAGCAATCTAGGCATCTCCTTCTTTATGTTTGTGGAGGAACCAATATAGGAGATCAATGGCCATGGGAAGTGAAGCAGTTAATGCCTCAAGAAAACATTACTCTAACTATCACCTCCCCAGAGCCAAGGCTCAAATGCTTGAGCATCTGGCTCTTAAAAACTTCTGTCATTGGGAAGTACCGCATTGCCTGCTGGGGAAAACCTTCACTAACCCAGTGGGAGAATTGGTTTGCTTAGGACAGCAATATTATAATGAAACAATAGGAAAAATGCTAGGAATACTCTGGACCCCTCTGTAGTGACTGAGCAACCCCAAGTTTCTGGAAGAATTGGCAAAACCCGAGCTATCTGAAATAACAAGAAAAAAATGTTGTTGATTTTTAACCTGTAAATTCTCTTAGAATTTGGTTTCCCCGAATTGAGTTATTTGCTTTGTGATGCTTGTTACTTACTATACCAATTACATTTGAGAAAATGAAGAATAATGTGAAACACTGAGGTGTCACTTGTAACATTAGCTCTGCTGAGATTAAACTTGTAACTTTGGCTCTGCTGAGCTGCAGCTTGTAACTTTGGCTCTGCTGAACTGTTCTGGTAGAAACAGGAACTCTGTGAAAGGGACTAACCACATAGCTTGACTGCCGGAGAGAAATGACAGCCCATAATAGGCTTCTCGTTGCAGAGACCCTATAATCAGATGTGTAATGGAGAGGCTTATTATCAAGATTCCTTTATCAGGAAAAGCATATTGATTATGGTCTTGGAAAGGGAATGCAACCCTTATGGAGAGCCTATAAATGGACACATGAAGGGCATCTGTCTCTGTGATTGAGATAAGGATATAAAAGTCCTTTTTCTCCCACTGCTCCTCCAGGTCTGCATGGCAGCCCCCTCCTCTTGCAGTTTTTGTGGTCAGGCTGGTTGTCCTGTGTCAGATCCTGTTCCTCCTGCAGTTGTGAGCCCTATGTGTTCTTGCTGATAGTCGTAAGTTTATGTTTAACCTCTAATCTTGCTAAGGTGTATGATTTCTATGCTGACACACAGAAAAGTTATCTTTACATTGTTCTCCTTTTATAATACCACATTGTGACTTTTGTGCACCAGTTTTTGCAAATATATTCTTTTTGTATAATTATCACTGAAACTTTGTGTAACCTCGCTCCCCCTCCTCTATTGAAAGAGCATAATAAAAAACTGAGGTTTTCAGGGGAATGTCAGACATCCATGGAGCAGCATTTTGTGGTGTCTCCCCTGGGCCCAGCTTTAAAGAAAACTTTGTCGTTGCCTTTTTTTTTTTTTTTCTTTTTCACCAACCACTTCATCACTTTGAGAGATCTTAAACCCACTTTGATATATTGGAAGCTGGTCTCACCAACAGAAAAACTTTATGGTGAGGCAAAAATAAGCAAGGTAAAGATACCACCAGACTGCCACACTACAACCTATTTTCTCACTTCCCTTCTTTAAAACATCCCTGGTACCAACTTGAAGTACCCAATAGCTGGCAAGCACCCTCTAGCCTCTATTGGATCTGTGGGCCATGAGCTTATCACCAGTTACCTACTAATTAGACAGGGGCCTGCATACTAGAAACAATCAGACTGTCTTTCTTCTTACTCCTACTGCAACAAGGGGAGACTTTCCCATTTATGATGAAATCAAAGAAAGACACAAGAGAGATGTCGACATCAGAAGGGACATAGAAATAGGAGATTGGAAACACACTGATTGGCTCCCTGAAAGAATAATTCAATATTATGGACCAGCTACCTGGGCACAAGATGGGTCATGAGGTTACTGTACCCTTATTTACATGCTTAACCACATCATAAGGTTGCAAGTGGTACTTGAAATCATTACTAATGATACAGCAAATGCTTTAGATCTGTTGGCCCAGCAATCCACAAAGATGAGAAATGCTATTTACCAGAATGGTCTACCTTTGGACCATCTCCTTGCCCAGGAAGGACGACTATGTGGAAAGTTCAACTTATCTAATTGCTGCCTAGAAATTGATGATAATGGAAAGGCCATCATGGAAATAACTGCAAAAATGCAAAAGTTGGCTCATGTCACAGTTCAAACTTGCAAATCTGGATGGCCTCCAGATTCCCTCTTAGGAGGTTGGTTTTCATCCTTTGATACTTTTAAAACATTAATAGGAGTGGTGCTGGCTGTATTAGGAGTTTGCTTAATACTCCCTTGCCTCTTTCCCCTTATTAGAAGTATTCAATCTACTGTAGAAGTCTTGGTGGACAAAACAGCCTCCACCAGAGTAATGACTAAGTATTAATTCTTGCTGAATATAGAAGATCTGCCCCATCACGTACAGCTAAATGGTAGTGATGCCTCCTATTAGGTTCTATTCAGAGGAAACATCAAAAGGGGAAAATGAGGTGGGAAATTAAGGAAAGAAAGAAAAATCAAAAAGAGAAAGAACAAAATTTCTGTATTAGACTGAATATAGTTAACGGGTGAAGCCCAGGCCCAGAAAAAAACCTTAATAATCTTATCTTAGAAATCAGAGCTCAGAGGAATGTACTCTGGATACTTTTCCAGCATTCCATCAACATAAGGAGGGAAATTTTCCTTACACCCTTACCCCGATAATATGAGTAAGCTTAGGAATGTATAGGTATCTGTCTCCTGCATAACTTCAGGTAGTCTGTTTTGTATCTAAGTAACACAATGAAGGTCACAAGAAGTGTCTAAGCAGGCCAGAACTACAACACCAAGGCATCCGGACAAAGACCAAAAGATAAACCCATAAGACTCTGTCCCAACTGGCCTAAGTCCAAGATAAAGGACACCTGGCCCACATACCAAGAGTTATGTGTAAGCCTGTCACCGTTTTTATTAAATGCTTTTGTTCTCACTTCTGTAAACCTGCTTTCTTCTTCATGTCTTCACACCCTTGGATACATAAAAGGCACTTGCTCTCTTTGTCCATTGCTCAGAATTTCCAGATGTGAATCCACTGAGCCAGTGTACACCTTAAATAAATTCTCCTGTAACCTTATCGGTTTCTCTGGTTTCCTGATTTTCTGCAACACAGTAAGACTTTACAAGCACCATGTGAGCTCCCTCCTAAGTTGGGTCATGTTAAGGAAGAGATCCCACTTCTAAAGAACTATGCTTAGTTTTTAATAAGTGGGTGCTGACTCATTCCTCTGAATGGAGCATGGAGAAACTATAGAATTAAGAGTGCCTGGGAATATTAGGAAAGATTGTCACAAATTGGTTTGAGGGTTGAGCTAGGCAGTGGTGTCATGGCACCAGCAGCGGCTGGGGCCCAAAGAGAAACAACATTTCAGAGAAATGTTAGTAAGTTCTGATCTGTCTTTGTATTACTTGCCCCATCACTGAACAATTTCACAGCAATTGCCAGACTCTTGAGGTTAGTGGGGCAAACAAGGGCAATTGCTCCAAAAATTTATCTGAGAGGTTTATATAGAGACATGCACAGGATGTTGACTGTAACATTATGTGCAGACATAATCTGGGGACATATAACTGGACTGCAATAATAGAGGTACCCTAGGATATATTATATAGCATTTAGGGTTTGCTTTTTACCAAAATATAATACCTTGTGTTAAAAAAAAAAGTACAATTTTGAGCAGCAAGTGTTTGAAAAGGGAACTGTAGATATGTTTGTCTACAGTGTGTGAAGTGAGCTGCAACAACAAAAAGGACTTAATCCAGATATCATCTCTGGATCATTCTTTCATTTGGATAAATCTGAGAAATCCAGCTTTCTTTTAACAAAGGAGATCTAGAAAAAAATCACTTCTGACCAGGTCCAGTTATAATTATCATTATATTTTTCAAAGAAAATGAGAATATTCTGAGAATCCAAAAGATCACTATGATTTTAAAAGTTGTCTGACAATTTTCCTAATCAGTATTGCTGTGTCCCATATTCTGTTTTTATCTTACCAAAAAAAATTATTTTATTTAAATCATACATATATAATTATGCAAGTACTTATCAATTTGTTTAATGAATACATTGACAAACAATGGCTAAGTTCAAGGACTTCAGAAAATATTCTTATTAAAATATATTTATTTCATTAGATGTATATCGCTATGAGTATTTCATAGTAAGTTAATGAATAAAGATGAGTCATTTGTTTTTACAAGGTAAATAGTAGTCATAAATAGAGTCATCTGTCAACACAGAATACCTACTCTGACCTAGTCTCTGATGCTGCCTGAACTACTACACATTTTTAAAAACTGCTTGTGCTGGAGCCATTCATATAGTTCTGGGAATTACAGATGCTACCTTCAACTTAGGATGAAACTAAGCCTAACTATGCATAGTCATACTTGAAGAGGCTACACAGGCTGGTTGAGTCAGACAGGACATTTGATTTTAGCAATAACCTCCTATTTAAAATTCTATTTTTATCGTTTCTCTCTGCTTCAATATATTCCTCATTCTGTAGTCATATTAATATTTTTAAACACCAATTATAGATCATTCCATTCCTCTAAATGCTCAGCCATATTCTATATATTGCATATAGTGCCTCCCATGCTGGCTACAGAATCTCTTAATACCCCACCCTCCCAACTATTCAGTCATTTCTCCTATGAATTCCAAATACTGCTCTTTGTCCCACTGTCCATTTCCAACTTAAAGCCTTACCTTATGTTTTTCATGCTAATAACTTTCCCCTTCCCAAGCTATTTAGTTGAATTCCAATTTCTTTTAAAAATGTGTCAGTATTACTTAAGCATTCATGTGTCTGATTCTTGTAGTACTTATTTTCTTGTCTGTTTTTTAGCATCTAATTATATACTTCTGTGTCTTGTTAATCATTATTTCAAAGTTTAATTGGGTTTCTAAAATTAGGTATTTAGATTATAATTACTGTTGTACATAAGTAAGACCTTACTCTTTCCTAGCTAGCAGAGTGTTTTGCTCATATGAGGCCCTTTTATCTATTAAATGAAGAGTGTTGAGACAGCAAGCTCAAGTGCAGTGATGTCAGCAAAATCAAAAGTAATGTTAAATCTCTTGGTTATCTAAGTCCAAGAAATGTACAATATTCAACACCTACTTTTTTTTTAATCTGTGATGACATCAGGCAATATATACCAGCAGGACTACTTGAATTTGTGGTCAAGCCACATCTTCAGTATTTTGAAAAAACTATATTTTCCATTGCATATTGTTTTTAGTATGTTTTCCTCTAATATTTCAGAATATGTAACAGTGGCTGTATCTCACTTTGCCTTTTTGGAAAAAATAAGTTTCAAAATGTGCCTAAAATCTACCACTAATGTTTTAATATCATAGATTTTATATTTCCAAAAAATGTGTAGGTTTTTATTTTTATTTTTTGCCTTGTTATTTATTTGAAAGACTATGATTATCCAGCTATCATTATGGAAATATCTTTGAAATTTATAACCAAAGCCAGTTTTACAAAATACACAAGAGAAAATGAATCCTATATTATCATCACAATTCATTTTGGACTGCAAGTAATACCCACCATATTCACTAACCTTAACTTCAAACTAAATTTCCACCAAAATAAATCTACATTCAAAGGATGATTTAACATTACCAATAATTTTTTAAATTGCTTAGATATTGAAGGCAATTAAAAAGATGGAATTTCAAAAAGAAAAGAAAAAGACAAATCTGGTTTCCAAAGGAGATAATTTTGAAGATTATGAAAGAACATCTCCTTGAAAGGACTCCCTACTTAATAAATGGTGCTGGGAAAACTGGCTAGCCATATATAGAAAATTGAAACTGGATCCCTTCCTTACATGCTATACAAAAACTAATTCAAGATGTATTAAAGATTTAAATGTAAAACCCAAAACTATGAAAACACAGAAGAAAATCTAGACAATACCATTCAGGACATAGGCATGGGCAAATATTGTATGATGAAATCACCAAAAGCAATTGCAACAAAAACAAAAGTTGATAAATGGGATCTAATTAAACTAAAGAGCTTCTGCACAGCAAATGACACTAACATCGGAGTGAACAGACAACCTACAGAATGGGAGAAATTTTTTTGCAATCTATTCATCTGAAAAAAGCCTAACATCCATAATCTACAAAGAACATAAACAAATTCACAAGATAAAAAAACAACCCTGCCGGGTGTGGTGGCTCACACCTGTAATCCTAGCACTTTGAGAGGACAAGGGAGGCAGATCACCTGAGGTTAAGAGTTTGAGACCAACCTGACCAACATGGAGAAACCCTGTCTGTACTAAAAATGCAAAAGTAGCCAAGTATGGTGGCAGAAGCCTGTAATCCCAGCTACTCAGGCTGAGGCAGGAGAATTGCTTGAACCTGGGAGGCAGAGGTCGTGGTGAGCTGAGATCGCACCATTGCACTGTACAACAAGAGCAAAACTTGGTCTCAAAAAAAGCAAAACCATTAAAAAGTGGGCAAAGGATCTGAACAGATGCTTCTCAAAAGAAGACATACATATAGCCAGCAAACATATAAAACACATGAAAAAAAAAGCTCAGCATCACTTGATCATTAGAGAAATGCACATCAAAACCCCATGAGATACCACCTCGTGCCAGTCATTATGACAATTATTAAAAAGTCAAGAAACAAGAGATGCTGAGGATTTTGTGGAGAAATAGTAATGCTTTTAAACTGTTAGTGGGAGTGGAAATTAGTTCAACCATTGTAGTACACAGTGTGGCTTTTCCTCAAAGATTTAGAAGCAGAAATACCATTTGACCCAGCAATTCCATTACTGGGCATATACCCAAAAGAATAAATTTATTATACTATAAAGATATATGCATGCATATGTTCATTGCAGCACTAGTCACAATAGGAAATAAATGGAATTTACCCAAAGGTCCATCAATGATAGACTGGATAAAGAAAATGTGGTACCTATACACCATGGAATACTACTCAGCCATAAAAAGGAATGAGATCATGCTTTTTGCAGGGACATGGATGAAGCTGGAAGCCATTATCCTCAGCAAACTAATGCAGGAATGGAAAATCAAACACTTCATGTTCTCACTTATAAGTGGGAGTTGGCCAACACATGGACGGAGGGAGGGCAACAACAGTCACTGGGACCTGCTGGGGGAGGGTGGAGGAAGAAAACATTAGGGAAAAAAGCTAATGCCTGCTGGGCTTAATACCCAGGTGATGAGTTGTGAGGTGCAGCAAACCACTATAGCACACGTTCACCTATGGAACAAACATGCACATCCTGCACATGTACCCTGGAATTTAAGAAAAAAAAAAAAGACTACCTCAAAAGTTTATAATTTCTTCACTTCCACTACCTATTATTAAAATAAGTTGACGGGGCCAGGCACGGTGGCTCACGCCTGTAATCCCAGCACTTTGGCAGGCTGAGGTGGGTGGATCACGAGGTCAAGAGATCAAGACCATCCTGGTCAACATGGTGAAACCCCGTTCCTACTAAAAATACAAAAAATTAGCTGGGTGTGGTGGCACACACCTGTAATCCCAGCTACTCAGGAGGCTGATGCAGGAGAATTGCCTGAACCCAGGAGGTGGAGGTTGTGGTGAGCCGAGATCGTGCCATTGCACTCCAGCCTGGGTAACAAGAGTGAAACTCCGTCTCAAAAAAATAAATAAATAAAAATAAGTTGACAATTAATGAACAAAATGAAAACCTCTGCACTCTTTAATAAGTATGTCTTAGGTTACTACTAACTCTATTTCAATGATTTTACTGAATATATGTATTTTCAGATGGATTACTCTTTGCTCATTTTCTGTTGACTTTTAATCATTCTTTATATAAGAAGGACATTAATATATTTGCCATTTTAGGTGTTTAAAATATGTTTTCATAATTTGAAATTTGATTTTGTGATATTTTTGAACACATTTTTACTTGATTAAAGCATATATAACAATTTAGTATATGTGCCTTCTTCATTAAATATTACAAAATACATTTTGTGAAGTTAAGAAAAAGAGCACACCCTTAAATATATAAATCCTTGTATGTTTGTTAATATTACTGTTACATTCTACCATGTACACTATGAATGTATGTATTTTAGTTAAACATTTACTAGATATCACCCTTAGGGACCATGATGGGGCTATAAATAGAAATGAAATAAAATAAGACACATCACATAGCATACGGCAAGTCAGGAAGACATAAATATATGATTGTTGATAATAAAACGTAACTGCTATTCAATATGGGGAGTTCTAATGTTTGATTTGTGATTATCTGTAGCAGATGAGGAAAGTAGAAGAGTGTCAACCTTTTTAACTATCAGAAGTGCTCTATTAAGAAAGCAAAAGGGAGAAGATCCAAGATGGCCAATTAGACACAACTCAAGCGTACAACACTCAGCAAGAGAGATGCAGAAATCCAGAGATCTCCTAGCTCCAACTGAGGTACCAGGTGCATTTCAATGGGTCTGGTCCAATGGTGAGCAAAGCCCACTCAGGGCAGACCGAGGCAGGGAGGGCTGCTGCTTTGCTCATAAAGTGCATTTGACCAGTGAGTCAGAGGCTCCCGCTCTGGCACTCTGGTCCAGATACAGCACTTCCCCCAAAGCCTCAGCAATACAAAGAACCGGGGATCTTTGCCAGTCAAGTACCAGGAATTAGAAGTGCAGAGTCGAATAAGATCCTGCAGACCGAGCTATCACCCCCTCCCCCTGCCCAGAGAGAGAGGATGCTGTAAGCAGAAGCAGTTGGGCGGGCCCCTACCGCATGACAGGAGAATGAAGAAGCTGAAAGGGGGAGATGGCCGGGTGCACTGGATGAGTCCCTACCCTCCCCCACAAACCCCAGAGGCTGAAGCTCTGGCTCTAGTAGGTTGCATAGCCAGTGTCACAGTCTGAGCTGAACCCTGAATGATCCAGCCTGGTGGAGGAAGGGCACAACCCACCACTAGAGGGGTGGAACTGGGCTACATGTTTTAACAAAAAACACAGGAAGCCTGTGTAGCAACAGGATGGTGTTCTGGACAATCCAGCAGCACCTACAGGTCAGCAGAAGAGGCAGGCCTAATCTCCCAGTATAAACAAAAAGACACAAGAAGCTTCCCTAGTAACCTGAAGGAGTCCCTAGAAACTCAGTAGCGCCCCCACAGGCAGACAAATGAACTCATCAAGCAGCTCCCTGACACCACAGCCAGGTAAATTCACAAAGATGGGGAAAAAACAGCACAAAAAAGATGAAACCATCAAAGACCAGAACACCTCTTCTCCTTCAAGGGATCACAACTCTTCAACAACACAGAATCACAACTTGACCAAGGAGTGCAACGAATTGACAGAAACAGGCTTCAGAAGGTGGATAATAACAAACTTTTCTGAACTAAGGAAACATGTTCTAACTCAATGCAAAGGAACCAAAAACCTTGACAAAAGGTTAGACAAAATGCTAACTAGAATAACCAGCTTGGAGAAGAACATAAATGACTTGATGGAGTTGAAAAACACAGCACAAGAACTACATGAAGCAAACACAAGTTTTAATAGCTGATTTGATCAAGCAGAAGAAAGGATATCAGAGATTGGAGATCAACTCAATGAAATAAAAAGAGAAGGCAAGACAAGAGAAAAAAGAGTGAAAATAAATGAACAAAGCCTCCAAGAAATATGGGATTATGTGAAAAGACGTAATCTACGCTTGATCGGTGAACCGGAATATGATGGGGAAAATTAATCCAAGCTGGAAAACACGCTCCAGGATATTACCCAGGAGAACTTCCCAAGCCTAGCAAATTTCAAATTCAAGAAATACAAAGATATTCCTCAAGAAGAGCAACCCCAAGGCACATAATCGTCAGATTCATCAGGGTTGAAATGAAGGAAAACATGCTAAGGGCAACCAGAGAGAAAGGTCAGGTAACCTACAGAGGGAAGCCAATCAGACTCACAGCAGATCTCCTGGCAGAAACCCTACGAGCCAGAAGAGAGTGGGGGCCAATATTCAACATCCTTAAAGAAAAGAACTTTCAACCCAGACTCTCATATCAAGCCAAACTAAGCTTTGTAAGTGAAGGAGAAATAAAATCCCTTACGGACAAGCAATAATTGAGAGATTTTGTCACCACCAGACCTGCCCTACAAGAGCACCTGAAAGAAACACTAAGCATGGAAAGGAACAAGTACCAGTCACTGCAACAGCAAACCAGTTGGCAAAGACCAAAAATGCAATGAGGAAAATGAGTCAACTAATGGGAAAGAAAACCAGCCAGTAACAAAATGGCAGAA
Organism: Callithrix jacchus; assembly: GCF_049354715.1. Taxonomy (NCBI): domain Eukaryota; kingdom Metazoa; phylum Chordata; class Mammalia; order Primates; family Cebidae; genus Callithrix; species Callithrix jacchus. The sequence continues at coordinate 80,095,111 of NC_133503.1, forward strand.
TCAAATTCACACATAACAATATTAACATTGAATGTAAATGGCCTAAATGCCCAGTCAAAAGATACAGATTGGCAAACTGAATAAAAAGTCAGAACCCAGTAAATGGGACTGGGTGCCCTTTTGGTCAGTGTTTGGAGCTCCGGGAAGGCAGAGTCGCCCATTCAGCTGATTGAAGAAGGGATTCAGAAGGGAAGCCAGACCGGACACTCCTGGGCAGAAAGCACCAAAAATCGATGCTGCTGTTTTAGCTGGTGCAGTGGGTTGCTCAGATTTCAGTGCTGGGAATTAACAAGTTGAACGTCCATTCAGAGACCTAATTTGAAAGTTGCTAATTACAAAGATGACAGGTGGATAAATTTACAATGATGGGAAGAAACCAGCATAAAAAGGCTGAGAATACTCAAAATCAGAATGCCTCTCTCTCTACAGAGGTTCACAGTTCCTCATCAACAAGGGAACAAGGCCTGATGGAGAATGAGTGCATTCCAATAACAGAATTTGGCTTCAGAAGGTGGACAATAAGAAACTTCTGTGAGTTAAAAGAACATGTTCTAGACCAATGTAAAGAAACTAAAAACCTTGAAAAAAGGTTTGACAAAATCCTAACAAGAATAGACAATTTAGAGAGGAATGTAAGTGAATTAATGGAACTGAAGAATACAAGAGGAGAACTCCACGAAGTATGCACAGGTTTTAACACTCGAATGGATCAAGCAGAAGAAAGGATATCAGAGGTCAACGACCAACTTAATGAAATGAAATGAGAAGACGATTAGAGAAGAAAAAGTAAAAAGGAATGAGCAAAATCTCCAAGAAATATGGGACTATGTGAAAAGACCTAATTTACATTTGATAGGTGTACCTGAATGTCATGAAGAGAATGAATCCAAGCTGGAAAATATTCTTTATGATATTATTCAGGAAAACGTTCCTAACCTAGTAAGGCAGGACAATACTCAACTCCAGGTAATACAAAGATATTCCTCAAGTAGAGCAACCCCAAGACACATAATTTTTAGATTCACCAGGGTTGAAATAAAGAAGAAAATTCTAAGGGCAGCTAGAGAGAAAGGTCAGGTTACCCATAAAGGGAAGCCTATCAGACTTACAGCAGATCTCTCATCAGAAACCCTACAAACTAGAAGAGAGTAGGGGTCAATATTCAATATCCTCAAAGAAAAGAATTTTCTACCCAGAATCTCATATCCAGCCAAACTAAGCTTTATAAATGAAGGAAAAATAAAATTTTTCACTAACAAGCAAGCACTCAGAGATTTCATCACCACCAGGCCTGCTTTACAAGAGCTTCTGAAAGAAACACTACACACAGAAAGGAACAACCAGTATCAGTCATCCCAAAAACTTACCAAAAGGTTAAGAGTATCTCCATAATGAAGAATCTATATCACCTAATGGGCAAAATAGTCAGCTAGCATTAAATGACAATATTAAACTCACAAATATCAATATCAATCCTAAATTTAAATGGATTAAACACCCCAATCAAAGACACAGACACGCAAACTGAATAAAAAGTCAAAACACATTGGCACTCTGTATCCAGATCCATCTCATAAGCAAGGACACACAAAGACTCAAAACAAAAGTTTGGAGGAAGACTCACCAATTAAATGGAGAAAACAAACAAACAAACAAACAGGAGTTGTAACTTTCATCTCTGACAAAATAGACTTTAATAGTAACAAAGACTAAAAGAAAGAAAGAAGGACATTACATAATGATAAAAGGATCAATGCAACAATAGGAGTCAATGATCATAAATATATATGCACCCAATACAGGAGCACCCAGATACATAAGACAAGTTTTCAATGACTTATAAAGAGACTTGCACTACCGCACAATAATAGCGTGAGACTTTGACACCACATTGTTAATATTTGATGGATTGATGAGATAGAAAATTAACAGGGACATTTATAATTAGAACCCAGACCTGGAACAAGTAAACTCAGTGAATATTTATAGAATTCTTCACCCCAGGTCCACAGAACATACATTTGTTTTTAGTATCACATTACATCTATTTTGAAAGTGACTACATAAATGGAAGCAAATCACTCTTCAGCATTTGCATAGCATTTCACAGATTTAAATGAAATATTGGTTGGCTGTTTCTTTGTTATTTTCTTTCCTTATTCCTTCCTGTCTCTGCTGTTAAGCACAATTATTGGTATAAAAGAGGTTTTTTAATACCTACTTTTAGATTGCATTCCAGCCTGGGCAATAGAGCGAGACCCCTGTTCTCTCTCCCCCTTTTCTCTTTCTCTTTATTTCTTTCCTTAAAAAAAATTTTTTTTTTTAAATAAAAAGTCAGAACCTATTGGTGTGCTGTATTCAGGAAACCCATCTCACATACAAAGACACAAATAGACTCAAAATAAAGGGATGGAAGAAGATTTACCAAGCAAATAGAGAACAAAAAGAAGCAGGGGTTGCAATCCTAGTCTCTGATAAAATGGACTTCAAACCAACAAAGATCAAAAGAGAAAAAGAAGGACACTACATAATGGTAAAAGGATCAAACCAACAGGAAGAGCTAACTATCCTAAATATATACGTCCCCAACACAGGAGAACGCAGATACATAAAGCAAGTTCTTAACTACCTAAAATGAGATTTTTGACTCCCACATAATAATAGTGGGAGACTTCAACACTCCACTATCAATATTAGATCAATGAGACAGAAAATTAACCAGGATATCCAGAGATACCTTGAATGCAGAGCTGAACCAAGTGGACCTAACAATTATATACAGAACGCTCCACCACAAATCCACAGAATATACATTTTCTCAGCATCACATTGCACTTACTCTAAAACTGACCACATCATTGGAAACAAATCACTCCTCAGCAAATGCAAAAGAACAGAAATCATAACAAACAGTCTAGCAGACCACGGCACAATCAAACTAGAACTAGGATCAAGAAACATACTCAAACACGTACAAGCAGTTGAAAACTGAACAACTTGCTTCAGAGTGTTGACTGGATAAACAATGAAATGAAGGCAGAAATTAAGATGTTCTTCAAAACCAACCAGAATGAAGACACAATTTACCAGAATCTCTGGGACACTTTTAAAGCAGTGTCAAGAGGAAAATTTATAGCAATAAATGCCCACCAGAGAAGAGAGGAAATATCTAAAATGAACACCCTATTATCAAAATTCAAAGAGCTAGAGGAGCAAGATAAAAAGAAAACTCAAAAGCTAGCAGAAGACAAGAAATAACTAAGATCTGAGCCAAACTGAAGGAGATAGAGACACAAAAAATCCATCACAAAATCAATAAATCCAGTAGCTGGTTTTTTGAAAAGATCAACAAAATAGACAGATGCAAGCCAGATTAATGAAAAAGAAAAGGGAGAAGAATCAAATAGATGCAATAAAAAATTATAAAAAGGATATCAGTATTGATCCTGCAGAAATACAAACTACCATCAGAGATTACTACAAACAGCTCTACTCATATAAAACAGTAAACCAGGAAGAAATGGATAAATTCCTAGACACTTGTACTCTACCAAGAGTAAACCAGGAGGAAGTTGAAACCCTGAATAGACCAATAACAAGTGCTGAAGTAGAGGCAGCAATCAATAGCCTACTAATTGAAAAAAAGTCCAGGTCCAGATGGGTTCACAGCCAAATTCTACCAGAAATACAAAGAGGAGCTGGTTCCATTCCTTCTGTAACTGTATCAAACAATACAAAAGGAGGAAATCCTTCCTGAGTCATTTTATGAGATGAAAATCATCCTGATACCAAAACCAGGTAGAGACTCAACTAAAAAATAAAACTTTAGGTCAATATCCATGATGAACATCAACACAAAAATCTTCAATAAAATACTAGCAAACAGATGGCAACAGCACATCAAGAAGCTTATCCAACACGACCAAGTAGGCTTCATCCTGGGGATGCAAGGCTGTTCAACATATGCAAATCCATAAATTTAATCCATCACATAAATGAAACCAAAGACAAAAACCACATGATTATCTTAATAGATGCAGAGAAGTTCTTTGATAAAATTCAACAGTTCTCCACACTAAAAACTCTCAATAAGCTAGGTATTGATGGAAAGTATTATAAAATGATAAAAGCTATATATGACAAACATAGAGCCAATATCATACTGAATGGGCAAAAGCTGAAAGAATTCCCTTTGAAATCAGGCACTAGACAGGATACCCTCTCTCACCACTCCTATTCAATATAGTACTGGAAGTTCTAGCCAGAGTGATCAGGCAAGAAAAAGAAATAAAGAGTATTCAATTAGGAAAGGAGGAAGTCAAACTGTTTCTATTTGCAGATGACATGATTGTATATCTAGAAGACCCCATTGTCACAGCTCAAAATCTTCTCAAACTGATAAACAACTTGAGCAAAGTCTCAGGATACAAAATCAATGTGCAGAAATCACAAGAATTCCTATATACCAATAACAGACAAACAGAGAGCCAAATCAAGAGCAAACTCCCATTTACAATTACTACAAAAAGAATAAAATACCTAGGAATACGACTAACAAAGAAGGTAAAGGATCTCTTCAAGGAGAACTATAAACCACTGCTCAATGAAATAAGAGAGGACAGAAACAGATGGAGAAACATTCCATGCTCATGGTTAGGAGGAATCAATATTGTGAAAATGGCCATACTGCCCAAAGTAATCTATAGATTCAATGCTATCCCCATCAAGCTACCAATGACCTTCTTCACAGAACTGGAAAAAACCACTTTAAACTTCATATGGAATCACAAAAGACCCCACATAGCCAAGACAATCCTAAACAAAAGGAACAAAGCTGGAAGCATCACACTGCCAGACTTCAAACTATACTACAAGGCTACAGTAATCAAAATAGCATGGTACTGGTACCAAAACAGAGACCCCAGAAGAAACACCACACATCTACAACCATCTGATCTTTGACAAACACAGCAAAAACAAGCAATGGGGAAAGGACTCCATGTTTAATAAATGGTGTTGGGAAACTGGTTAGCCACATGCAGAAAGCAGAAAGTGGACCCCTACCTGTCACATTACACTAAAATTAACTCTAGATGCATCATAGATTTAAACATAAAACCTAACACCACAAAAACACTAGAAGAAAACATAGGCAAAACCATTCAGGACATAGGCATAGGCAAGGACTTCATGACTAAAACACCAAAAGCAATGGCAATAAAAGCCAAGATAGACAAATGGGATTTAATTAAACTCCAGAGCTTCTATACAGCAAAAGAAACCATTATTAGAGCAAATCGGCAACCAACAGAATGGGAAAAAATTTTGCAATCTACCCATCTGACAAAGGGCTAATATCCAGAATCTACAAAGAACTAAAACAGATATACAAGAAAAAAAAAAACAAACAACCCCATCAAAAAGTGGGCAAAGGATATGAACAGACACTTTTCAAAAGAAGACACACATGAGGCCAACAAACATATGAAAAAATGCTCATCATCACTGGTCATCAGAGAAATGCAAATCAAAACCACACTGAGATACCATCTTATACCAGTTAGAATAGTGATCATTAAAAAATCTGGAGACAACAGATGCTGGAGAGGATGTGGAGAAATAGGAACACTCTTACACAGCTGGTGGGAGTGTAAATTAGTTCAACCACTGTGGAAGACAGTGTGGTGATTTCTCAAGGATCTAGAAATAGAAATTCCATTTGACCCAGCAATCCCATTACTGGGTATATACCCAAAGAACTATAAATCATTCTACTATAAAGACACATGCACACATATGTTCGTTGCAGCACTGTGTACAATAGCAAAGACCTAGAACCAACCCAAATGCCCATCAATGATAGACTGGACAAAGAAAATGTGGCACATGTACACCATGGAATACTACGCAGCCATAAAAAATGATGAGTTAGTGTCCTTTGTAGGGACTTGGATGAATCTGGAAACCATCATTCTCAGCAAACTGACACAAGAACAGAAAGCCAAACACCATATGTTCTCACTCCTAGGTGGGTGTTGAACAATGAGAACATGTGGACTCAGGGAGAGGGGCATCACACACTGGGAGCAGTTGGCGGGGGGTAGGGGAGAGAGGGCAGAAGGTGGGGAGGGTGGGGAAGGGTAACATGGGGAGAAATGCCAGATATAGTATGCACCTAAAGTGAAATAATTTTTTTTAAAAAAAGCAAAAGCATCCCCCTAAGAATTTTTAATATTTCTAGAAGTTAATAGAAAAGCAAAATTCATTGAAGTGATTTAAGTAGAGAAGTAAAGTGATTGTATTAATTTACTCTAGAAGATATGTGGAGAATTAATTGCAAAGTTAGAGACTAGAAGAAAAGATTATGTTAGAAGGCTGGCGCAATAATGAGGACAATGTTATTTGTCCCTTTTGCACTTATTTAGAACATATTTTTTGTATTTTACCATGCTGCATATTTTTCATGCTATAATTTTAATTGTTATGACCACTTAAAATCTTTTTTTCAAATATATTTATGTATCTATGTACATATCAATATACATATATGCATATAAGCATTAATATTAGGCACAGGAACACAATATATACTTAAATATCTTTACACCTAGGCATATTCTTTTTATTCTAATCATGTTTTCTCCTTCTCCTTCTCCTTCTCCTTCTCCTTCTCCTTCTCCTTCTCCTTCTCCTTCTCTTCTCCTTCTCTTCTCCTTCTCCTTCTCCTTCTCCTTCTCTTCTCCTTCTCCTTCTCCTTCTCTTCTCCTTCTCCTTCTCCTTCTCCTTCTCCTTCTCTTCTCCTTCTCCTTCTCCTTCTCTTCTCCTTCTCCTTCTCCTTCTCCTTCTCCTTCTCCTTCTCCTTCTCTTCTCCTTCTCTTCTCCTTCTCCTTCTCCTTCTCTTCTCCTTCTCCTTCTCCTTCTCTTCTCCTTCTCTTCTCCTTCTCCTCCTTCTCCTTCTCCTTCTCCTTCTCCTTCTCCTTCTCCTTCTCCTTCTCCTTCTTCTTCTTGTGTGTGTGAAGCAGAGTTTCACTCTTCCTGCCTAGGTTGAAATGCAGTGGTGCAATCTTGGCTCACTGCAACCTCTACCTTGCAGATTCAAGAGATTCTCCTGCCTCAGCCTACCGATTAGCTGGGATTACAGGCATGCACTGCCATGCCCAGATAATTTTGTATTTTTAGTAGAGACAGGATTTCTCCACGTTGGTCAGGCTGGTCTTGAACTCCCAACCTCAGGCGATCTGCCTGTCTCAGTCTCCCAAAGTGCTGGGATTACAGGCATGAGCCACAGTGTCCAGCCTCTAATTATTACAGAGTTAAAATGCATTACCTGTGAAAAAAGTCAATCCCTGTCTAGCCTCACTGAAATGATATAATGATGAATGAATATGATATATAAATAATATTTAGTCCTTTGAATAAAATTTTTATATTTTTTTAAATGGAGATATAAATTTGGAAATCATCACATTGTTTAAAGTCATAAGATTAATTAGATAACTAAGGGAGAAAGTATAACTGGAAAGAGAGTCCAATGACTAAGCCCTGTGGCTCTCTGATATTGAAAAGTCAGGTGAAAAAAAGAGGAACCAGCAAAGAAGTTGTATCTATGGGGAACCAGAATAAAGGGTCAGAACTGTAGGAATGAACCAGGAGTCATTGGTACATAGGTTATGGGTGAAGACCACAAGATTATCCTGGATTTGGAGTTGGGGAGGGTGTATGGGACAGAAGGAGTGAGTTAAGACTGGAAGCTAGAACCCTGGGAGACACCAACTTTTAAGAGAAACAAGTGAAAGAGAAACGAGTGAAAGAATGGGAGAAAATGTGCTCAGAGGCCTATTGGCAGCTAGGAGAAAGACACGTCATATACGCAAGCAGAGATCAGCAAGGTAAAATGGAAGTTCAATTTCATTTTCAACAAAGAGGTCAAGTAAAATAAACTAAGAATAATTCCTTGGATTTCACAATTACAGTATTGCTGGTGAGATTTTACAAAACAATTATGGTAAATTAGGGATGAAGAAAGTGAAACAATGAAGGTGGTAAGTATAGACAATTCTTTTGAACTGATGAAAAAGGGAAATAGTTTTGAGGCATTTTAGTAATGTGGAGATTGCTTTGGATAGAAGCCATCTAGAGCATGTTATAGTCTTACCAGTCTTTACTAAGAATAAAAAAGCAGATATAGAAATTACAAGAGAGAGAATGCAAGAGATCAACCTAGTATGTAAGGATATTTTCTTACACAGATATATATATATTTATATACATATATACATAAAATGTATATATGTATACAAAAATTTTGCCTAAGAATAAATCAATGTAATTTCCACATAAGAAAATTGAAAACTATGATAAATGAGTTGTCCAAGATAACATAGATATTAATATATTTAACCTCTGCATCACTTTGATCTAGCTGATTCTACATAAGTCAAGACATTTAATAGCAAAAAGATGATCTGTGAGTGCTTTCAAGTGCAAAAGAACTAGAATGAGACAAAAGTGTGATATAATTAAATGTGACATATTCTATTTGATATTTGGCTGGCAGAATTTCCACACCAAATCAAAAGGTAGCTTGTAAGGAATGATGCACTTCACCTTCCTGCACCTTTGGACAATTCTCCACCTTCTGTTTCAGGTCAGAATTATTTTATCTAATCTATGAACTGAAATATAAACCTGTTTTTCTAATCATGTCATGTCACCACTATTTTTTTTTTATTTAATAGATGATGGTATTCCTTGATCTTAAAAGCTGAAAAAGTGGCATGTTTATCTCCTACTGTAAATTATTCCTCAAGCAGTTGACACTCCTTTGAGCTGCCAAGTTTGAGATCAGTAGGCAGTTATATCATAAGGTAGGAGATGGTACATGGATTAATTTCTTAAAATATTTTCCCAGTACATTTACATAAATTCTTTACCAGGAGAAATGTCAGTCAGAAGCTTGTCCTTGTGTAATTATTTTGTGGTGTACATTTGCTCTGTGTTTACCAGTATGTCTATTAAAAATGAGTAAGATTCAGGGAAATACCTTATAGAACCTCAAGCAAGAATCATATTTGATTGAGAGAGAAAAGAGGGGCCTTGTGTACCTTGGGAAGTTTTCTTTATTAGAGGTTAGAAATGTTTAGAAAATCATTGCTGCTACTGAAGGGAAGGAACTAGCTTCCTTTTTTGTTATTTCAAATCATTAAAAATTAGATGAAGAATTTTATTGTCCATATTTGCTTAATCTGTATAACCAGAGCTTCACATCTATGTCAGGATATGAGTAATAATGATTTTATATCCATGTTGACTAAATAGAACCCAAATCTCACAAAGTTTAAATAACAGCATGAGGGTACAGTAGTTGGATAGAAGAGGAATGAGAACTGCTACTGCTCCATTCTTAGGTTAGAGCTCTTTTATTTATGACACTTGTCCTATTTAAATATGTCTACCATCTTGCTACAATTATTTCAATTGTTCCAACCTTTATGGCATTACATACTTTCAACACATGTTTAGTGAATACCCACAAAGTTCAGGCACTATTCTGGAAGCTGGGGATGTGACAATGAACAAGCCTGACAAAATCCTGTCTCTTGCGAAGTTTACGTGTTACTAGGGGAGAACAATAAACAAATAAACAAGTAAAGATATGGTAGATTGGTTGACAATAAAAATTAGAGTAAGGGAGGGAGAGGAATACTAGAGGCACAAGGGGTATTATGATGTCTTTTTTTTTTTTTTTTTTTACAGGGCATTCATGGAAGTCTTCATAGAAATGAACTGAGCAGACACCTACGGAACTTGAAAAAACAATGTTAAATCTGGGGGAAGAACTTTTTAGAGGGAACAGCAATTTGAGACTATTTTCCTTGTGAGTCACTAAATCGAAAGAGAGGCCATATAACATTTGTGAGTAAGAATGTTTCCTCTCATGGACCTAAAAGTAAATAGTTGTTATTCTGTTTTTTCCACCAGGCAGCTTAATTTGTAAAAGGACAAATTTTGATGCGATATAATGGAGGGAAAAATATGTGTTGTTCTTGAACTTAAGAACAAGAACAACAGCAAAATAAGCAACAACAAAAAAAAGCAGTCATATAAACTGCTTACATTCTAGTAGGTGGAAGGCTACCCTTTAAATCATCCAAAACCCAAAGGAATCATTGAAACTATACACAAATGGTTACGGTAAATAGGCACCCTTGCATGTGCTGCCATCTTGTGGTACAGGAGAAAAGTGTTATTACATGACTGTTAATGACTACTACCCACGTTCTTAGTTGACCAAATGTGTGTCTTGAGAGAGAAAAGTATGCTTTATAACTGATTTTTAAGATTAAATACCTGAAATGCCAAATGTGGGTGAAGGGGAGAAGAAAAGCAAAGCACACTGCCATGTGTGTACCTACGCAACTGTCTTGCATGCTCTGCTCATGTACCCCAAAACCTATAATCCAATAAAAAATTTAAAAAAAAAGAAAGAAAATAATAATAATAATAAGCCAGGTTCAGTGGCACATGCCTGCACCCCCAGCTTCTTGTGGGACTGAGGCAGGAGAATTGCTTGAACCCAGGAGGTCCAGGCTACAGTGAGCTGAGATGGCACCACTGCACTTCAGCTCGAGTGACAAAGTAAGACTCTACATTAAGAAAAACAACAACAAAAAAATAAAAGAATAAATAAATATCTTATCAAAAAAACAAAAAAAAACAAAAAAAGATTAAATACCTTTGAATTAAACTTAACATTTTATAAAGCAACTTAAAAGTGAAAGTTATAAAAATAAATACTTTAGCAGTTTGACTTTAAAGATTACATTTTAAAATTACTTCATAATACATAAAATTTTTTAACAATGCACAATACATAATTTTAACATTAATCTCAATATCATATAATTCCCAATTCAACATCTTTCTCTATTTAAACAAATCTTGTCTTTCATTTGTGTTAATTGCTTTCTGTATAAAACTACACAAGGGTAGTTTTCACTCCTCCCCCATCTACTTTTGTACTATTTACCCCTAAATGACTTAAATGAACTAGTTGCCTGGGTAATTATGAGCCATGTGCTTGGAAGAATAAGATTTCTGAGGAGAAACTGCCCAAGAAAGAGAATTAATCTATCTTGGAAAGTAATCCCCTTGTCTCCTGGAGTATTAAAGAACATCTCCTATGGTACCTTATTGTGACACATTTGTCTTAAGAGAAAAAACGTTTGAGAGATTGCTTTATGATAACACCTAGTCACAGATTTAACCTTTGCCTTCATCTGAAAGAAAAGTTGGTTCATCAAACCAAAGGTTTGGGAGAAGCCATCATGAAGTCAAAATTGTGCAAGAGTCCTTGTTTACCTGAACCATCTTACAGAGCCATTCCTTCAGATTCACATAATTTGCCCTTAGTTCAACATGCAAAGCATGCCATATCACTTAAGACTACTCATCTGTATGGTGCTCTATGTCCCTGCTCACACCTGACCCCAGATCCATCACTTAAAATAATTGTGTGTGTATGTGGAGATGAGGTCTCTCTGTGTTGCCCAGAGAGAGCTTGAACTTCTGGCCTCAAGTGATCCTCCCACCTTAGCCTCCCAAAGTGCTGGGATTATAGGCATAAGCCACCATACCCAGCCTCATCATTTTATTTTACAATGGATTGCTATGTGGTGTGGCTCACAGACCAATCTTATGTCATCTACTAGACAGTCTTTTTCTATTGCCAAAAGGTATTACATTTACATTTGGTTCTATAACAGTAACTACCCCAGATGCTTAACCTTGGTTTTATGTTTAAACAGATTTCAGTGTTTATGGCAGAGATGGCTAGTGGACCTCCTGTATCTACTCTCCACCTTTGTCCATTAGAGTAACAGAAATCTCAACGTTCACTTGCACACTCAGTGCCCAGAATGAAGAGTGGATTTCCAACCCTTCTAGACATGGCTATAAGACTAAGTTCTAGCCCATGAAAAGGAACCAAAGTGTTGAGTGACTCCCTCCAGGGACCTTTTTTGAAGGACAGCTTGAGCTCTATATATTACTTTTCAAAAATATTCAATCTCAACAAGTAGCATATATATGAGAGGACTCTCTATAAGATAGGAAATAAATCTTACAAAATTTTGAGGGTGCACCACATCTAAGTTAAAATTTTAGGAGCCAAGTAGCATGGGGCATGTCAAGACATCCCCTCCAAAATAAAAAACACATTCTTTCTTTTTGAAGCCTGGTTCCCTTGTGGAACGAATTTGAAGGACTATCCAGCTCCAGCCTCCCTGCTGGATCAACTGTGATCTCTGTTGCAGTGACCTCTCGGTTCAGCTTCCCTGTCTACCCAGTCCTGCTTCCCCAATTCTGTATAGGTGAAAGGAGAGGAGCAGCAGCCCCATCTACCTCCAGCTTAAACTCCTTCCCACATATTTTCACTTCTGAATTCTTTTCCAGGCAACTCAACCTAAGATACCTCTCAGTGTCCGCCCATCTCCACTCAGACCTTTTAATGTACAGGTTCTTTTGAGCCCCACATGGCCTGATGTTAAGTGTGTTTGATGCTGAACCCTAACCCTCCCCTATTTATTTTAGTATAGTTACATACAGTTATATACACTACACCTATGATCCTATACATGCATATGTAGATTTTCAAAAGACTAAAAAACAGACAAAATACATACAGAATTATCTCTAGATGGTGAATGACTTTTATTATTTCCATACACATATTTTTTAAAAACAAAATTGATTATTTTATAACAATGAAAATAATTTTAAAATAAAGCAAAAAAAAAAAAAACTACCACATCTAAATAATACTGACAACAATCACTACCAACCAGGAATACCAAATATACAAAATAAGTTAGATGGATTTGTAATACAAACTCTATTTTTAGTGACTGATAAGCACATAAATTATCCCAAGTCTATCTCTTTTTCCTCATGCCAAGCAGAGTAGTGGGATCAATTTTGTAGCTTTAGCTAACAATCTTTCAACACTCAAAAATAAAGAGGAAGAGAAAAAATTGGGCTATTTTTGCAATCTCTCTCTAGTGATATTTCTGCTCTAATCGGCTTTGAGTCGAGTAAAGGATAAATAACACTGAAAGTGTGAAGTGAGAACCACATTGTAACACCTTCACTTAGTGTTCTTCCAAGTTAATCAGCAGAAATGACCCTTGAGAATTTATAGGAGGGGCCAAAGGTGATATTATTATTATTAGAAACTCTAGAATGTATTGCCAGGATACCTTTTGCCATTTGAGATTCTAGCTTTCAACCTTAACTTTCCTGAGATAAAATTCATTTAGTGTGTCTCTCTTCTATTACCTTCTGGTCCTACTCTACACTATTTTTCCATTTTTGATGCATTTCTTGAAGGGACAAAAATCTTTTAATTCTTTACAGATTTAAAGTGTATGTTTTTCAGGGATTTCTTTCTGTAGGGCTACTATCTAGCTACACAGAGTCAAACCAGTTCTTTCTCAGAGCAGATAACACTGGCTTTTCCCAATTTTTTCTTTTTGAGACCTGCCTTTTTATTTTTTATTTTTTTTTGCATATAGGGATAATCATAAGCCAAAGTCACAATGAGAACACCTACAATATTATATGTGTGTATGTGCATTTGCTTGCTTCTGTGTGTGTTTCTGAGTTGTGTGAGAAGTCTTTACAGGATTTCATGTGTCTGGCAGAGAAGTGGCTTTATCTCTTAACCCAATACATTTGTTCTTTCATATCTCTAAGTCCAACTTTGTTAATGCCACATTTTACAAAGTACATGTTTATTCCTATCAAGTTATAGAAGACTTTAATTAGAAGAATTAATAAAAGGTTTCTAAATCAAAACATTAACTAGTCCTAAAATTATGTGGTCGATTATTAAATAATATGACCACAGCTGAATGCTTTGGAAGATTAACAATGAAGGATGTAAAATGTCATATGGTCGTGATCCTTACGTATTCAACTTAAGTTGTGTTAATTTTCAGTGTTCCTATGATTATAAGCATGCGTATATATACTCTTAAATGGGGACTGGGTGGTAAACATCCTTGTGATTACAATTCCTTTTTTTTTTTTTTCTTTGGTGTTTGTTTGAGCATAATCATCTTCTCACTAAATTTTTGGCTCTTGAGCAATTTACTAATTTGTTTCATAGTTTTACTCCACAGCAATTGAGTTTTGGTTTATATTTTTACTGCATAGCAATTAGTACAGTGCTAGTGTTTCGGACATAGATGTTGCTAATCACTATTTGTAGCTATCTGAATAGGCAACGGCTATTGATTACTAGGTAAAAGATTTATATTGTGATGAAACTCACCATTTATAATCAGTGCTGCCAGCTTTGAGTAAGGATGAACAATTGATAGTACTTGGTTTAACAGCAAGTGAACGGCTGTGCACCCATATTCTGATGTTAACCTGAGCCTACTGGGACAATATCTGGCTTTTTAAAAGATGGCTGCAAATTCTTCGACACTTCTCCCATTGAAGCTGAGCACAATGTCCCTTTCCCTTGAATCTGGGCCAGGCTTTGACTGCTGTGATCAAAGGAGTATTATAGAAGTGATACTGAGATAGTTCTAGGTCTAAAGATGATCAACACATTTCACCTTAGTCTCTAGGAGCCCTGGGCCAGAACAGTAAGAAATCTGACTACCCCGAGGAAGAGAATGTGTAGAGAAGCCCCAAGCCTATGTTGGAAGGGGAGAAAGAGAGGCAGTCCCAGGAAACAGGCATATGAGTGAATCAATGTGGACCTTCCAAACCAGCGTGGCTGCCAGCTGAATACTACCAAGTGACCGCAGTTGATCCCACGTGGAGTGGAAAACCCTCCCAGCTGAGCACTGCCTGGATTCCCAATGCACAAAACCACGAGATATAATGAGTGAGCTGTAAACCACTACTTTTGGGTATGGTTTCATACCTAACAATCAATAACCAGAACATTCTACATCTCGGTTTGCTCAGAATGGTACCAGTTTCTGCCCACTATCTAAGACACCCTGTCATGATTTACATTTGTTCCAGATTCTTCATTTTTTATAAAATATTATTAAACACTCAAATATGTTTCAACCTGAAACATAATTTAAATGTAAAGGCAGGTAACATAACCCCTTTTCTTTCTCTGGCACTCTCAGCCTTATGAAATGTAACATTTCCCTTTACAGGTCAGCATGCAGGGTATTATGTTTCTGGTACATAAATGGAGAGAGGCAGCCATCTCCTCTTGGTGGTGGAGGGCAGAACATTATACACTGAACTAGTCTGTACACAAATCTGCCAACAACCAGTCCCACAGAAAGACCATGTTCATAATAGATGGTGGTGAGGGGCATCTGGGGTAAAATACAGGAAGTTATAGGTTAAGTAGATGACAAATGTGTAGGAAATAGAACCAGAGCTATTGTTTTATAAAATGAAAATAAAGGAAATAGCCTGTACTCTTGATATAGTGCTACTATCATTATTATGTCATATAACTCTATAATATTGATTTATTTATTGTTTCTCAATTGTTCAAATTTTACAATAAATTTTTAGCAGCAATGAGCTGAAAATGAAAGTGAATATTTCATGAAAATTAAATTTTGAATTTTTATTTTCCAAGAAACTAGATGACAAAAAGTAATTTGCATAAAACGCTTGTCATTTGCTATCCACCATGAGATCTCCACTGTATCACTAACATAGGAAAACCGGAAGACACAGGTCAGTTAAAGAAACATCAGCCATCCACCTCAAAAATTTATTATTTTGAGACTGTACCAGAAAAAAAATTGTGTGTCTAGTCTCAGAAAATGTGTTTACATATCAACTAGTGAAGCATAACTTTCATGCATATCAAAGACAGGGTTTTTTTGCCTTTTTTTCTTGAGACAGTTTTGCTCTTGTTACCCAGGCTGGAGTGCAATGGCGCGATCTCGGCTCACCATAACCTCTGCCTCCTGGGTTCAGGCAACCCTCCTGCCTCAGCCTCCTGAGTAGCTGGGAATACAGGCACGTGCCACCATGCCCAGCTAATTTTTGTTGACCAGGATGGTCTCGATCTCTTGATCTCGTGATCCCCCCGCCTCGGCCTCCCAAAGGGCTGGGATTACAGGTGTGAGCCACCGCACCCAGCCCAGTTTTTTAATTAAATAAATTCAGTTTCAATTCCTAGATTTCTTGTGAACATATGAAAATGAAGCAATAGGTTTTAATGAATCCACTGTTAGCAAAAGAAAAACTTGCTAAGAAGTTGAATAATGCTGTTTCTTTATCACTATCATCAAATGCTTCAAATAGAAATCAGTTAAATTCATGTCAGTAATTATTCAAATATTTTTTCATACAGTTATTGGAATCAGAGTTTTTAGTTAACTTTGCAAAAAGTGAAACAGCTGACAATGTGGATGCTATTATAAAATTAGTTGAATTTTCTTTTATTGCATTTTAGGTTTTGGGGTACATGTGAAGAACATGCAAGATAGTTGCATAGCTACACACGTGGCAGTGTGGTTTGCTGCCTTCCTCCCCTTCACCTATATCTGGCATTTCTCCCCATGCTATCTCTCCCCAACTCCCCACTCCCTGCTGTTCCTCCCCTATTCCCCCCAACAGACCCCAGTGTATAGTGCTTCCCTCCCTGTGTCCATGTGTTCTCATTATTCAACACTTGCCTATGACTGAGAACATGTGGTATTTCATTTTCTGTTCTTGTGTCAGTTTGCTGAGAATGATGTTCTTCAGGTTCATCCATGTCCCTACAAAGGACATGAACTCATCATTTTTGATTACTGCATAATATTCCATGGTGTATATGTGCCACATTTTCTCTGTCCAGTCTATCATCAATGGGCATTTGGATTGATTCCAGGTCTTTGCTATTGTAAACAGTGCTGCAATGAACATTCGTGTGCATGTGCCCTTATAGTAGAAGGATTTATAGTCCTTTGGATATATACCCAGTAATGGGATTGCTGGGTCAAATGGAATTTCTATTTCTAGGTCCTTGAGAAATCGCCACACTGTCACCCACAATGGTTGAACTAATTTATACTCCCACTAACAGTGTGAAAGTGTTCCTATTTCTCCTCATCCTTTCCAGCATCTGTTGTCTCCAGATTTTTTAATGATCGCCATTCTAACTGCTGTGAGATGGTATCTCAATGTAGTTTTGATTTGCATTTCTCTAATGACCAGTGATGATGAGCATTTTTTCATATGTTTGTTGGCCTCATGTATGTCTTCTTTTTTAAAGTGTCTGTTCATATCTTTTGCCCACTTTTGAATGGGCTCATTTGTTTCTTTCCTGTAAATCTGTTTGAGTTCTTTGTAAATTCTGGATATCAGCTTTTTGTCAGATGGGTAAACTGCAAAAATTTTTTCCCATTCTGTTGGTTGCCGATTCACTCTAGTGACTGTTTCTTTTGCCGTGCAGAAGCTGTGGAGTTTCATTAGGTCCCATTTGTCTATTTTGGCTTTTGTTGCCAATGCTTTTGGTGTTTTGTTCATGAAGTCCTTGCTTACTCCTATGTCCTGAATGGTTTTGCCTAGATTTTCTTCTAGAGTTTTTATGGTGCCAGGTCTTATGTTTAAGTCTTTAATCCATCTGGAGTTAATTTTCTGCTTTCTGCACATAGCTAACCAGTTTTCCCAACGCCATTTATTAAACAGGAAATCCTTTCCCCATTGCTTGTTTTGGTCAGGTTTATCAAAGATTGTATAATTGTAGGTATGTTGTGTTGCCTCCAATGCCTCTGTTCTATTCCATTGGTCTATATCTCTGTTTTGGTACCAGTACCATGCTGTTTCGATTACTGTAGCCTTGTAGTATAGTTTGAAGTCCAGTAGTGTGATGCTTCCCACTGTGTTCTTTTTACTTAGAATTGACTTGGCTATGTGGGCTCTCCTTTGGTTCCATATGAAGTTTAAGGTGGTTTTTTCCAGTTCTGTGAAGAAGGTCATTGGTAGCTTGATGGGGATAGTGTTTAATCTGTAAATTACTTAGGGCAGTATGGCAATTTTCATGATATTGATTCTTCCTAACCATGAACATGGAATGTTTCCCCATCTGTTTGTGTCCTCTCTTATTTCATTGAGCAGTGGTTTGTAGTTCTCCTTGAAGAGTTCCTTTACGTTCCTTGTTAGTTGTATTCCTAGGTATTTTATTCTCTTCGTAGCAATTGTCAATGGCAGTTCATTCTTGATTTGGCTCTCTTTAAGTCTATTATTGGTGTATAGGAATGCTTATAATTTTTGCACATTGATTTTATATCCTGAGACTTTGCTGAAGTTGCTTATCAGTTTCAGGAGATTATGGGTGGAGATGATGGGGTCTTCTAGATATACTATTATGTCATCTGCAAATAGAGACAATTTGGCTTCCTTTCCTATTTGAATACCTTTTATTTCTTTTTCTTGCCTGATTGCTCTGGTTAGAACTTCCAGTACTATATTGAATAGGAGTGGTGAGAGAGGGCATCCTTGTCTAGTGCCAGATTTCAAAGAGAATGCTTCCAGTTTTTGCCCATTCAGTGTGATATTGGTTGTTGGTTTGTCATAAATAGCTTTTATTACTTTGAGATACGTTCTGTCAATACCGAGTTTATTGAGGGTTTTTAGCATAAAGGGCTGTTAAATTTTGTCAAAGGCCTTCTCTGCATCAATTGAGAAAATCATGTGGTTTTTGTTTGTGGTTTTGTTTATGTGGTGAATTACATTTACAGACTTGCATATGTTGAACCATAAAAAATGACTTATTTGGTGACTAAAATATGAAGAGAAATTTAGAATAAACACAACTTTCATTATCTGATTAAAAACAATAATCTTAAAAAGAAATTCAAAGGACAATTCAACTGGAATTGGTCATGGTGAACACATAATTCAAAATTTCAAAATTCTACTAATTAGAGTATGTTAATTATCCCAATTTACAAATTACAAATATTTACATATATAATGGGATAAACTAATCTAAAAATCTTTACAAGTAAACTAATGCTTAGTATTTTACAAATCATTCAGCTCTGCTGCAGATACTTTATTAATTGAATATTAATTGTAAATTAGATATATTTGAGCCTTTCAAGAACTACCTTGCAAATCAACATTAAATTTCTATGATGTCATTGAATATTTCTATAAGCTAGTCCTTTAAAGTTTAGAAGTATTTTCTTTTCTTTTTTTTTTCCTTATTTTTTTATTGCATTTTAGGTTTTGGGGCACATGTGGAGAGCATGCAATACAGTTGTATAGGTACACACATGGCAGTGTGTTCTGTTTGCTTTCACCCCTTCACCCACATTTGGCGTTTCTCCCCAGGCTATTCCTCCCCACCCCCCCTCCCACTGGCCCTCCCCTTTTCCCCCCAATAGACCCCAGTGTTTAGTACTCCCCTCTCTGTGTCCATGTGTTCTCATTTTTCATCACCCGCCTATGAGTGAGAATATGCGGTGTTTCATTTTCTGTTCTTGTGTCAGCTTGCTGAGAATGATGTTCTCCAGATTCATCCATGTCCCTACAAATGACACGAACTCATCATTTCTGATTGCTGCATAATATTCCATGGTGTATATGTGCCACATTTTCCCAATCCAGTCTATCATCAAAGGGCATTTGGGTTGATTCCAGGTCTTTGCTATTGTAAACAGTGCTGCAATGAACATTCATGTGCATGTGTCCTTATAGTAGAATGATTTATAGTCCTTTGGGTATATACCCAGTAATGGGATTGCTGGGTCAAATGGAATCTCTATTTCTAAGGCCTTGAGGAATCACCACACTGTCTTCCACAATGGTTGGACTAATTTACACTCCCACCAACAGTGTAAAAGTGTTCCTTTTTCTCCACATCCTCTCCAGCATCTGTTGTCTCCAGACTTTTTAATGATCGCCATTCTAACTGGCGTGAGATGGTATCTCAATGTGGTTTTGATTTGCATCTCTCTGATGACCAGTGATGATGAGCATTTTTTCATATGATTGTTGGCCTCATATATGTCTTCTTTTGTAAAGTGTCGGTTCATATCCTTTGCCCACTTTTGAATGGGCTTGTTTGTTTTTTGCCTGTAAATCTGTTTGAGTTCTTTGTAAATTCTGGATATCAGCCCTTTGTCAGATGGGTAAACTGCAAAAATTTTTTCCCATTCTGTTGGTTGCCGATTCACTCTAGTGACTGTTTCTTTTGCTGTGCAGAAGCTGTGGAGTTTCATTAGGTCCCATTTGTCTATTTTGGCTTTTGTTGCCAATGCTTTTGGTGTTTTGTTCATGAAGTCCTTGCCTACTCCTATGTCCTGGATAGTTTTGCCTAGATTTCCTTCTAGGGTTTTTATCGTGCCGTGTCTTATGTTTCAGTCTTTAATCCATCTGGAGTTAATTTTAGTGTAAGGTGTCAGGAAGGGGTCCAGTTTCTGCTTTCTGCACACGGCTAGCCAGTTTTCCCAACACCATTTGTTAAATAGGGAATCCTTTCCCCATTGCTTGTTTTTGTCAGGTTTATCAAAGATTGTATAGTTGTAGATATGTTGTGTTTCCTCCGGTGCCTCTGTTTTGTTCCATTGGTCTATATCTCTGTTTTGGTACCAGTACCATGCTGTTTTGATTACTGTAGCCTTGTAGTATAGTTTGAAATCCAGTAGCGTGATGCCCCCCACTGTGTTCTTTTTGCTTAGAATTGATTTGGCTATGCGGGCTCTCTTTTGGTTCCATATGAAGTTCATGGTGGTTTTTTCCAGTTCTGTGAAGAAAGTCAATGGTAGCTTGATGGGGAGCAGCGTTGATTCTGTAAATTACTTTGGGCAGTATAGCCATTTTCACGATATTAATTCTTTCTAACCATGAACATGGAATGTTTCTCCATCTGTTTGTGTCCTCTCTGATTTCGTTGAGCAGTGGCTTGTAGTTCTCCTTGAAGAGGTC
The DNA here is from genome assembly GCF_049354715.1 of Callithrix jacchus. Classification (NCBI taxonomy): domain Eukaryota; kingdom Metazoa; phylum Chordata; class Mammalia; order Primates; family Cebidae; genus Callithrix; species Callithrix jacchus. Next base: position 80,116,030 of record NC_133503.1, read on the forward strand.
TCTTACATTCCTTGTGAGTTGTATTCCAAGGTATTTTATTCTTTTTGTAGCAATTGTGAATGGCAGTTCGTTCTTAATTTGGCTTTCTTTAAGTCTGTTATTGGTGTAGATGAATGCTTGTGATTTTGGCACATTGATTTTATATCCTGAGACTTTGCTGAAGTTGCTTATCAGTTTCAGGAGTTTGGGGGCTGAGGCGATGGGGTCTTCTAGGTATACTATCATGTCGTCTGCAAATAGAGACAATTTGGCTTCCACCTTTCCTATTTGAATACCCTTTATTTCTTTTTCTTGCCTGATTGCTCTGGCTAGAACTTCCAGTACTATATTGAATAGGAGAGGTGAGAGAGGGCATCATTGTCTAGTGCCGGATTTCAAAGGGAATGCTTCCAGTTTTTGCCCATTCAGTATGATATTGGCTGTTGGTTTGTCATAAATAGCTTTTATTACTTTGAGATACGTTCCATCGATACCGAGTTTATTGAGGGTTTTTAGCATAAAGGGCTGTTGTATTTTGCCAAATGCCTTCTCTGCATCAATTGAGATAATCATGTGGTTTTTGTTTTTGGTTCTGTTTATGTGGTGAATTACGTTTATAGTCTTGTGTATGTTGAACCAGCCTTGCATCCCCGGGATGAATCCTACTTGATCATAATGAATAAGATTTTGATTTGCTGTTGCAATCGGCTTGCCAATATTTTATTGAAGATTTTTGCATCTATGTTCATCATGGATATTGGCCGGAAGTTTTTTTTCTTGTTGGGTCTCTGCCAGATTTTGGTATCAGCATGACGTTGTTCTCATAAAATGATTTGGGAAGGATTCCCTCTTTTTGGATTATGTGGAATAGTTTTAGAAGGAATGGTACCAGCTCCTCTTTGTGTGTCTGGTAGAATTCGGCTGTGAATCCGTCTGGACCCGGGCTTTTTTTGTATGGTAGGCTCTTAATTGCTGCCTCGACTTCTGACCTTGTTATTGGTCTATTGATAGTTTCAGCTTCCTCCTGGTTTAGGCTTGGGAAGACACAGGAGTTCAGGAATTTATCCATTTCTTCCAGGTTTACTAGTTTATGTGCATAGAGTTGTTTGTAATATTCTCTGATGATGGTTTGAATTTCTGTGGAGTCTGTGGTGATTCCCCCTTTATCATTTTTTATTGCATCTATTTGGTTGTTCACTCTTTTCTTTTTGATCAATCTGGCTAGTGGTCTATTTTGTTGATCTTTTCAAAAAACTAGCTCTTGGATTTATTGATTTTTTGAAGGGTTTTTTGTGTCTCAATCTCCTTCAGTTCAGCTCTGAACTTAGTTATTTCTTGTCTTCTGCTGGGTTTTGAGTTTTTTTGATCTTGCTCCTGTAGCTCTTTCAATTTTGATGCTAGGGTGTCAATTTTGGATCTCTCCATTCTCCTCATATGGGCACTTATTGCTATATACTTTCCTCTAGAGACTGCTTTAAATGTGTCCCAGAGATTCTGGCATGTTGTGTCTTCGTTCTCATTGGTTTCGAAGAACTTCTTTATTTCTGCCTTCATTTCCTTGTTTACCCAGTCAACATTCAAGAGCCAGTTGTTCAGTTTCCATGAAGCTGTGTGGTTCTGGGTTGGTTTCTGAATTCTGAGTTCTAACTTGATTGCACTATGGTCTGAGAGGCTGTTTGTTATGATTTCAGTTGTTTTGCATTTGTTGAGCAGTGCTTTACTTTCAATTATGTGGTCAATTTTAAAGTAGGTGTGATGTGGTGCTGAGAAAAATGTATATTCTGTGGATTTGGGGTGGAGAGTTCTGTAAATGTCTATCAGGTTTGCTTGCTCCAGGTCTGAGTTCAAGCCTTGGATATCCTTGTTGATTTTCTGTCGGGTTGATCTGTCTAATATTGACAGTGGATTGTTAAAGTCTCCCACTATTATTGTGTGGGAGTCTAAGTCTCCTTGTAAGTCATTAAGAACTTGCCTTATGTATCTGGGTGTTCCTGTATTGGGTCCATATATGTTTAGGATCGTTAGCTCTTCTTGTTGTATCGATGCTGTTAGCATTATGTAATGGCCTTCTTTGTCTCTTTTGATCTTTGTTGCTTTAAAGTCTATTTTATCAGAGATGAGAATTGCAACTCCTGCTTTTTTTTGCTCTCCATTTGCTTGGTAAATCTTCCTCCATCCCTTTATTTTGAGCCTTTGTGTATCCTTGCATGTGAGATGGGTTTCCTGGATACAGCACACTGATGGGTTTTGGATTTTTATCCAATTTGCCAGTCTGTGTCTTTTGATTGGTGCATTTAGTCCATTTACATTTAGGGTTAATATTGTTATGTGTGAATTTGATACTGCCATTTTGATGCTAGCTGGCTGTTTTGCCCGTTAGTTGTTGTAGATTCTTCATTATGTTGAAGCTCTTTAGCATTCAGTGTGATTTTGGAATGACTGGTACTGGTTGTTTCTTTCTATGTGTAGTGCCTCTTTCAGGAGCTCTTGTAAAGCAGGCCTGGTGGTGACAAAATCTCTGAGTACTTGCTTGTTCGCAAAGGATTTTATTTTTCCTTCACTTATGAGGTTCAGTTTGGCTGGATATGAAATTCTGGGTTGAAAGTTCTTTTCTTTAAGAATGTTGAATATTGGCCCCCACTCTCTTCTGGCTTGTGGTGTTTCTGCTGAGAGATCTGCTGTGAGTCTGATGGGCTTCCCTTTGTGGGTGACCCGACCTTTCTCTCTGGCTGCCCTTAGTATTCTCTCCTTCATTTCAACCTTGTTGAATCTGACGATTATGTTCCTTGGGGTTGCTCTTCTTGCAGAATATCTTTGTGGTGTTCTCTGTATTTCCTGCATTTGAGTGTTGACCTGTCTTGCTAGGTGGGGGAAATTTTCCTGGATGATGTCCTGAAGAGTATTTTCCAGCTTGAATTCATTCTCTTTGTCCCCTTCTGGTACACCTATCAAACGTAGGTTAGGTCTTTACACATAGTCCCACATTTCTTGGAGACTTTGTTCATTCCTTTTTGCGCTTTTTTCTCTGATCTTGGTTTCTCATTTTATTTCATTGAGTTGATCTTCGACTTCAGATATTCTTTCTTCTGCTTAGTCAATTCGGCTATTGAAACTTGTGCATGCTTTGCGAAGTTCTCATATTGTGTTTTTCAGCTCCTTTAGTTCATTCATATTCCTCTCTAAGTTATCCATTCTTGTCGTCATTTCTTCAAATCTTTTTTCAAGGTTCTTAGTTTCTTTGTATTGATTTAGAACATGTTCTTTTAGCTCATGGAAGTTTCTCATTATCTATATTCTGAAGTCTAATTCCGTCATTTTATCACAGTCATTTTCCGTCCAGCTTTGTTCCCTTGCTGGTGAGGAGTTTTGGTCCTCTCTAGGAGGCGAGGTGTTCTTGTTTCGGGTGTTTTCCTCTTTTTTGCACTGGTTTCTTCCCATCTTTATGGATTTATCCACTTGTCGTCTGCGTAGTTGCTGACTTTTCGATTGGGTCTCTTAGTGGACACCCAGATTGTTGGTGATGAAGTATTTCTGTTACTTGGTTTTCCTTCTACCAGTCTAGCCCCTTCACTGTATGATTGCTGAGGTCCACTCCAGGCCCTGCTTGTCTGGGGTACACCTATAGCAGCTGCGGAACAGTGAGGGATGCTACCAGTTTCTTCTTCTGCTATCTTTGTCCCAGGATGATGCCTGCCAAATGTCAGTCTTTTGGATATAGAGGGGTCAGGGAGCTGCTTGAGGAGACAGTCTGTACTTTATAGGAGCTCAGTTGCTGAGCTGTGAGCTCTGTTGTTCGTTCAGGGCTGTTAGGCTGCTATGTTTGATTCTGCTGCAACAGAGCTCATTAAAAAACCCCTTTTTTTCTCAAATGCTCTGTCTTGGGAGGTTGGGGCTTTGTTTTTGGATGTCTGTTGAGGTGTCCTGCCCAGCTAGGAGGCAGTCTAATCACTATTTGACTGCCGAGGCTCCGCCCTGCTGTTGTGAGGCTCGCCCTGTTGCTGCAGGCTCTGCAGGCTCTTGCTGTTCTGCTGTGTTCTCCACCACGGGCTACGCCCTGCAGCAGAGTCTCTCTGTTGTAGCGGGTTGCCTCGGCAACTGCAGGCTGCGTCAGCAGTGGGCATGTGTCTCAGTCAGGGCGGGTTGCCTCGGTAATGGTGGACGCCCCTCCCCCATGGAGCGCCTCAGGGACCTTCTCCACGGCGAGCATTTGGAATCGCTGTTTTGTCTGTCCCACTGCTCTATCCCACACGCTGTGTCCCTGCAATCCCCTGGGCTGGCCCACTACCCAAGTCCCTTTCAGTCTCGAGTTCAGCCCTCTCAAGTCTCAGGTTGCCATTTCAACAGGGCACCCAGACAAGCGCACCCTGTGGGGATTGCTGGGTAGGGCCGGCCGCCGCCACCCTGGCTGCCGGCTTCTCCAGGCAGAGCCTCTGCCTGGTGTCCCACGTCTCCTTTATACTTGAAAATTTCCCCATTCTGTGGGCAACAAAGATCAGTCTGAAAATGCAGCTTTGACTCACCTCTCCGCGGATTAACCGAGAGCTTAAATCCTGGGTTGTTGTTACAGCACCATCTTGAGTTCCTCCCCTCAGAAGTATTTTCTTTAAAATAAGTTGGAAACGTTTAAAATGTACCACAAATTGAGCACCAAAAAAGTTTGAAGAATTGATATAAGTTAGCAACTGAAAACACTAAAACAATGAATATCATTCACAAAAGCTAAAGTGAAACTGAACAAATTAGATAATGTGAGCTTAAAGAATGTACAAGATTGGCTGGGGGTGGTGGATCACACCCCTAATCTCAGAACTTTGGGAGGCCAAGGTAAGTAGATCAACTGAGATCAGGAGCTTGAGACTAGCCTGGTCAACATGGCAAAACCCTGTCTCACTGAAAATACAAAAATTAGCTGGGCGTGGTGTCAGGCACTGGTAATCCCAGCTACTTGGGAGGCTGAGGCAGAATTGCTTGAACTCAGGAGATGGAGGTTGCAATCAGCCAAGATTGTGCCATTGCACTCCAGCCTGGTGACAGAGAAAGACTCTGTCTGAAGAAGAAAAAAAAAAAAAAAAAGGAATGTACAAGTGTACAAGATTTAAGTTTGTCATTCTAAAACTGAAATTACAACATCTCAATTTGCAGGAAGAATCTTTAATGAAGCTCCTATTTTTAATCAATTTAAATTATATGCTGGAATGAAATACAATTAAAATGGTTATAAAACAGGCTATAGTTTTCTAACATTTAAATTTGGCAAAACATTGAAAAGTATTATACATAGGATTTTTTAATGAATTTTCTGGAGTAATATTTGTCAAAGATGGTTTCCTGAATTGAGGAAAAAACAAACCTAAAATATGAAGCTGAAAATTTCACAGTTTAAATGAAAAGTAATTTAAATGGAGAAAGTCTTCCATTTAGTAGAATTTGCTCTGAACTTATTAAGCATGTCAACTTTCATAGGCAGAATACCTCATCAAGTAAAACTATCATAATCTACAGACAAAGGGAAATTCAGCAACATAAAATATAATTTTCAAGAAGATTGTAGAGAATTTTATGAAAAATCAATGATAAGAACACTACATTGAAAAGTTACTCTCTATAAATTAACAATGACAAGGTATTAAAGCAGAAATAATTATAAACTGATTAAAGTGTATAAAATATATACCACAAAATCAATTATTTTGCTTATGTTATTCTAAATTTTCAGCTAATCAGTTTTGTTTTAATGTAAATAAATATATTATATCTTTGAAAATAAATTTTAAGTAGGATAATTTTTATAGTTTATCAAAAATATAAAACCAATTTACTATCCTATATTTTCAAAATGTATGACATTTTGATTATTTTAGTGCCCAAGTTTGTTCTCAAAATTATCCTAATTTGGGGTATAAATTATTTGGTTACTTTACTTATTTCTAATCAGATTTATTGTTTTTATAGACTTTGCTCTTCTCATTATATCACCGCCTGCCATCATTAGCAGATTATTTTTCTTTCTTTACACCACAGAAAAAGTCCATTTTCTTATACTCTTTTCCAGTCTAACATTTCCCTTCATTTTCTATGTACCCTGTTTTCTTCCCTGAATATGTTTTTCCCCTTTTGATGTCTAAGACATTATTAATCCACTTACCTGACCTCTTGAATGCTTCTTTACCAAGACAACTTGCAGCAATCTTCTTCATCCTTCAATGTCTAGCTCAAATATTTTCTCCTCCCAGATTGTCTAAGACACATTAATCTCATCTCTTTTACTCTTTCCGAAGAGCTTTGCTTAAACATCTGTTGGAGCATATATTTGCTTTACGTAGCAGCTAACTGCATGCCCAGTTTTCTTCCTCTAAATCATTGTGTTCTTTAAGACACCATATTTTTTGGTTGATTTCTACATTTCTTCCCTTCCAGACCCTCCCTACAGTGGTACAGTGGATTAAGTAGAGTGGTGCTCTATGGTTTGTTCAACTAATTATAATCTATAAATATTTCTGATCTATCTCTCTGTACATGTGTAATCTGTATTAGTTTTATGTATTTAATGCATTAAATCCTACACCCTTTTCACAATGTGCATTCTAATTCAAGCTCTTAACTACCCACATTCAAAAATGACCTAAATTTTTTCTCTCGAAAGGACACATCTTCCTGTTTCATTTAGCATCTCTTAGTTTTGCTACAAAGTCTATGTAACCTTTCACATTCTAATTGTAATGCCTCTGACAAAAGATAACAATTTCTTCTCAATTTTAACCCTCACTATTTCTCTGCACAAATGACATGTGGAGAGAGGTGGAGCAAGATGACAGAATTGAAAGCTGCCCTTAGTGTACCCCAATAGGAACACCAAGTGTAACAACTATCTACACACAGAGAGCACCTTCATAAGAACAAGAATTCAGGTAGCATTCATGCTACCTGATTTCAACTTTATATTAGTAAAAGAAGCACTAAAAAGGGCAGGAAAGGCAGCCTTGAATCACCAATCCTACCCCTCCCACCATCTCCCAGCAGTGGCTGCATGGCATAGAGAATCAGTGCTTAGGGAGGGAGAGCACAGCAACTGAAAGACAGTGCTGCCCTGTCACAGGGAAACAAAACTGTACTGTACATAGCTGACACCTGTCCACAGAGGGGGCATTTAGGCAGGTCACTGTCAGAAGGGAATCACCTATTCCAGTGGTCAGAACGTGAGTTCCAGAAAGCCTCACCACCACAGGCCAGAGTGCTCTGGGGCCCTATATAAACTTGAAAGGCAGTCTAGGCCACAAGGACTGAAACTCCTAGGCAAGTCCTAGTGCTGAGCTCGTCTCACAGCCAGTGGACTGGGGGGCACATGACCACTGATACAATAGCTGGGATGGCTAAGAGTGTGCTTGTGCCACCGCTTCCCCAACACCAGCTTGCATAGGGCACAGCTCCAAGAGACCCCCTCCTTCTGCTTTAGAAGAGGAGAGGGAAGAGTAAAGAGGACTTTGCCTTACATTTTGGATACCAGCTCAGTCATAGTATGATAGGGCACCAGACAAAGTTGAGAGGCACCAATTCCAGGCCCTAGTTCCAGGACATTTCTAAATACACCTTGGGCCAGAATGGAATCCACTGCCTTGAAGGGAAGGATCCAGTCATGGCAAGACACATCATTTGCTGAATAAAGAGCTCTTTGGCCTCAAATAATGAGCTGTGATGCACAGGAGGTACACCATGGGCCTTGGGTGAGACTCTGAGATGTACTGACTTTAGTTACAAGCTCAGCCACAGAGAAGTAGGGCATCAAAAGGGCTTTTGAGGTCACCAGTTCCAGGCCTTAGTTTCTATGGCACTCCTGAACCTTCTCTCAGCTGAAAGGAAGCTCATCATCCTAAATGGTGAGTCCAAGGACTGGTAATATTCACCACAAATTGACCAAAGCACCCTTGGGCCTTCAGTGAAATCAGTGGTAGCCTGGCAGTAGTCTCCATGGGACTGCTGGTTATAGCCATGGGCTAGAGCTCCTTTGCCTGTGGAAAGAGGAAGGAAGCATGGGAAGGACTGTGTCTTGTGATTTGAGTGCCACCTCAGCAGCAGTACAATAGAATGCCAGGTAGACTTCTAAGGTTTTTGACCCAAGGACCTATTTCCTGGACAGCATCTAGATGAATCAGTATGGAGACAACAAGACTATATATGTTTGGGATAAAGTAAGGGAAGACAACACGAGTCTGCCTGGTAATCCAGAGAATTCTTCTGAACTTTATTAAAGATTCCCAGGTGGTACCTCTAGGAGTCTGTAAGAACCGCAGTGCTACACCATGAACCCTAATGCAGATATTGCTTAGATCATACCAACTAAGTTCTTTTGAATACCTGGAAAGCATTTCAAAGAAGTATGGGTACAAATAATCCCAGCCTGCAACATCTACAATAAATATCTAACTTAAATACCTAGACACTGATGAATATCTATAAGCATTAGAACCATCCAGGAAAACATGATATCACTAAGCAAACTAAATATGGCATCAGGGACCAATCCTGGAGACACAGAGATATGTGACCTTTCAGACAGAGAATTCAGAATAGCTGTGTTGAGAAAACTCAAAGAAATTCAAGATAATACAGAGAAAGAATTCAAAACTCTGCAAGATAAATTTAACAAGAAGTTGAAATAATTACAAAGAATCAAGTAGGAATTCTAAAGTTGAAAAATGCAATGGATATACTAAAGAACACACTGGAGTCTTAATATCAGAATTGATCAGGCAGAAGGTAGAATTAGTGAGCTTGAAGACAGGCTATTTGAAAAGACAGGCTATTTGAAAATACACAGTCAGAGGAGACAAGAGAAAAATGAATAAAAAACAATGGATCATTCTTGCAGGATCTAGAATAGCTTCAAAAAGGGCAACTCTAAGAGTCATTGGCCTCACAGAGGAGACAAAAGAAGAGATAGGGGTAGAAAGTTTATTCAGAGGGTTAAAAACAGAGAACTTCCAAAACCTGTAGATACTAATATCCAAGTTTAAGACAGTTACAGAATATCAAGTAGATTTAATCTAAAGAAGACTACCTCAAGGCATTTAGGATTCAGTCACTCAATGGTCAAGGATAAAGAAAGTATTCTAAAAGTAGTAAGAGGAAAAACAAATTATATACAAAAGAGTGCCAATGTGTCTGGGAGCATACTTTTCAGTGGAAATCTTACAGACAAGGAGAGAGTGACATGACATATTTAAAGTGCTGAAGGAAAAAACTTTTACCTAGAATAGTATATCCAGCAAAAAAATATTCTTCAAATATGTAAGAGAAATTAAAACTTTCCTAGACAAACAAAAGCTGAAGAATTTCATCAACACCAGGCCTGTCCTACAAAAAATGTTAAAGAGATTTCTTAAATCAGAAAGAAAATGACATTAATGAGCAATACAAAATCATGTGAAGGTACAAAACTGGTAATAGTAAGCACACAGGAAAAAGCCAGAATATATTATAACACTGTAACTCTGCTGTATAAACAACTCTTATTTTAAGTAGAAAGAGTAAAAGATGAAACAATCAAAAATAATACCTACAACAGGACATAAGATGTACAATAGCATATAGATAAACACATCACAACATTAAAAAGTAGGGAGACAAAGTTAAAGTGTATAGTTTCCATTAGTTTTCTTTTAGCTTTTTTCTTTCTTTAATTTATGCAAACAGTGTTAAGTTGTTACCAGCTTGAAATAATGGGTTATAAGATAGTATTTGCAAGCCTCATGGTAACCTCAAACCAAAAAACATACAATGGATATACAAAAAATAAAAAGAAAGAAGTTAAATCATACCCCTAGAGAAAATCACCTTCATTAAAAAGAAGACAGGAAGAAAGGAAAGGAGAAAGAGAAGACACAGAACAACAGAAAAACAAGTAACTTATCAATAATAGCATTTAATGTAAATGGACTAAACTCTCTAGTCAAAAGACATAAAATGGCTGAATTAATAGAAAAATGAGACCCATTGATTCTGTTGCCTACAAGAAATACATTTCACCTATAAAAACACGTATAGACTAAAAATAAAGGGATGGAAACAGACATTCTATCCCAATGGAAACCAAAAAAGAGCAGAAGTAGCTATACTAATATGAGAAAAAAAAAAGATTTCAAAACAAAAACTTTAAGAAGAGACAAAGAAGGTCACTATAATGATAAAGAAGTCAATTCAATGATAGAACATAATAATTATAAATGCATATTCACCCAACACTATAGAACCCAGATATATAAAGCAATTATTATTAGAGCTAAAGAGACAGATAGGCCCCAATACAATACTAGCTAGACGCCTTAACACTCTGCTTTCAGAATTGAACCATTCTTCCAGATAGAAGATCAACAAAGCAATATCAGACTTAATATGCATTATAGGCCAAATGTACCTGATAGATATTTATGGAAAATTTCATCCAATGGCTGCAGAATACACATTCTTTTCCTCAGCACACAGATCATTTTCAAGGATAGATTATACATTGTCCCAAAACAAGTCCTAAACATTCAAATAATTGAAATAATATCAAACATCTTCTCTGACCACAGTGAAATAAAACTAGTAATCAATAACTAAAGGAATTTTGGAAACTATACAAATACTTGGAAATTTCACCATATGCTCCGGAATGACCAGTGAGTCAATGAAGACATTAAAAGGAAAATTAAAAAAGAAAATTAAACAAGTAATAATGAAAACATAACATACCAAAACCTATGGAATACAGTGAAAGCAATACTGAGGGAAGTTTACAGCTATAACTGCCTACATCAAAAGAAGGAGAAACTTCAAATAAATAACCTAATGATTCATCTGAAAGACCTAGAAGGCCAGACTTGGTGGCTTCTGCCTGTAATCCCAGCAGTTTGGGAAACTGAGGCAGGTGTATCACTTGAGCCCATGAGTTCAATATGATAAAACCCTATTTCTACTAAAGACACAACAATTAGCTCGGTGTGGTAGCATGTACCTGTAATCCCAGCTACCCAGGAGGCTGAGGCAGGAGAATTGCTTGTACCCATGAGCTGAAAGTTGCAGTGAGCCAAGATCATGCCAGTGTACTCTGTCCTGAGTGGCACAGCAAGACTTGGGCAAAAAAAAAGAACGAACTAGAAAAGCAAGATCAAACCAAACCCAAAATCAGAAGAAATAAAGATCAGAGCAGAAACAAATGAAATTGACATGGAGAAAACAATACAAAAGATCAATGAAACAAAAACTTGGTTTTTCAAACAATTAAATAAAATGGGCAAACTGTTAGCCAGAATAATAATTTTAAAAATGGAGAGAAAACCTAAATAAATAAGTCAGAGATGAGAAAGAAGACATTACAACTGATAACACATAAATTCAATGGATTATCAGTGGCCCCTATGAGCAACTATATCCCAATAAATTGGAAAATCCAGAGGAAATGGATGAATTCCTAGATACATACAACCTACCAAGATTGAACCATAAATAAATCCAAAATCTGAACAGATGAATTAAAGTAATGAAATTGAAGCTATAATTAAGTCTTCTAACAAAGACAAACCCCAGGACCCAATGGCTTCACTGCTGAATTCTACCAAAAATTTAAAGAAGAACTAAAATAAATACTACTCAAGCTATTCTGAAAAGTAGAGGAGGAGGGAATAATTCCAAACTCATTCTGCAAGACTGAAATTTCCCCAATACCAAACCAAACATATAAGTAACAAGAAAGAAAACTACATGTCAATATCACTGATATGCAAAAATCCTCAGTAAAATACTAGCAAACTGAATTCAACAACACACTGAAAACCTCATTCATCATGACCAAGTGGGATTTATCCCAGAGATGCAAGGATGGTTCAACATATGCAAATCAATCTATGCAATCTATGCAATATATCATATTTTACATGAACCACATTATAAATTATATCAGCAACATATGAATGATAAAAATAATATGATCATTTCAACTGATGCTGAAAAAGCATTTGATAAAATTCAACATCCCTTCATGATAAAAATCTTCAAAAAACTGGGTGAAGAAGGAACATATCTTAATATAATAAAAGCCATATGTGACACACTCACAGCCAGTATTATACTGAATGGGGAAAAACTGAAAGCTTTTCTTGTGAGAACTGGAATATGACAAGGATGACCACTGTTACCACTGTTATTCAACATAGTACTGGAAGACCAAGTTAGAGCAATCAGACAAGAGAAAGATATAATGGGTGTCATCTATATTGGAAAGCAGGAAATCAAATTATTCTTACTTACAGATGATATAATCTAATATTTGGAAAAACCTAAAGACTCCACCAAAAAATTATTAGGACTGATAAACCAATTCAGTTAAGTTGCCGGATACAAAATGAGGGTATATATTCTTTTTCAAGGTCCACAAGGGAGTGTAGTTTTAAGGGCAAGAACTTTACAGCACTATACCACCCCCTCTCCATCTGAGATCTTAAAGGTCTTTGTTTAAACTTTTGTGCATGCAAGAAAAAAATCAAAGATCAATCACTCCAGTGGAAGTTTAAAGGAACTCCTTTCATAGGCCCAGAAAACCTGAAAGGGCAGGAATTCCTCCCAGGTTAAAAGTCCCCTTTTTGTATACCTCTTTGGACTCCATGTCTGGATCCTCTTCCACAATATTATGGAAGCTTCTCTCTCTTATCTTTTCTCTCTCCTTTTTCTCTTTCTCTGCCTAAATAACTCACCTTCTGCAAAACTCTTTGGGGTCTGATATTTACTTAATTGCTCACTGTGCGCAGCGTGGTCCCCTCTCCCATTCTTGGGTGAGTGAGAGACCAAGAGCCTAGATGAACACCACCCACCAGGGAGCAAGCTGAGCCTCCCCCGGGTCCTGGAACCCAGTATTAAAAATCAACATACAAAGATCAGTAGCATTTCTATATGCCAGCAGTGAACAATCTGAAAAAGAAATCAGGAAAGTAATCCCATTTACAATAGCTACAAATAAAATTAAATACCTAGAAATTAACCAAAGAAGTGAAAAATTTCTCCAATGAAAACTATAAAACACTGATGAAAGAAATTGAAGCAGACACACACAAAAATAGAAAGATACCCCAAGTTCATGGATTGGAAGAATCAATATTGTTAAAATGTCCATATTACCCAAAGCAATCTACACATTGAATGCAATCTCTATCAAAATGCCATGACATTCTTCACACAAATAAAGAAAATAATCCTAAAATGTATATTGAATCACACAAAAAAACCAGAATAGCCAAAGTTATTCTTAGTAAAAATAACAAAACTGGAGGAATTACATTACCTGACTTCAAATTATCGTGCAGAGCTATAGCAACCAAACAACAAAGTACTGGCATAAAAAGAGACATAGAGATTAATGGAACATAATAAATAACCCAGAAACAAATCAACACACCCACAGTTAACTCATTTTCAACAAAGTTTCCAAGAACATTCACTGAGGGAAAAGACAATATCTTCAATAAATGGAAAAGGTATTCATATGCAGAAGAATGAAACTTGATCTCTATTGCTTGCTTTATACAAAAATCAATTCAAAATTGATTAAGGACTTAAATCTAAGATCTCAAACTATGAAATAACAATGGAAAAAAACACTGGGGAAACTCTACAGGACATTGGAGTGAGCAATGACTTCTTGAGTAATACCCCATAGGCACAATCAATCAAAGCAAAAATGGACAAATGGATCACATCAAGTTAATAAGCTTCTGCATAGCAAAGTAGACCATCAACAAAGTGGAGAAACAACACATAGAAGTAGAGAAAATATTTAAACCACCCTTCTGATAAAGGATTAATAACTAAAATATCTAAGGATCTCAAACAATTCAATAGAAAAAAAAATCATAATATGATTAAAAATAAACAAAAGATCTGAGTAGACATATAAATGGCAAGCAGGTATATGAATAGGTCTCAATATCATTGACATAAGAGAAATGCAATCAAAACTATGAGTTATTATCTCACCTTAGTAAAATGGCTTTTATCCAAAAGACAAGCAATAACAAAAGCTGGTGGGGATGTAGAGAAAAGGGAATCCTCCTACATTGTTGGTGAGAATGTAAATTAATACAACTGCTATGGAGAACAGTTTGGATGTTTTCAAAAAACTAAAAGTGCAGTTACAATATGATCAAGCAATACCACTCCTAGGTATATACCCCCCAAAAAGGAAATCAGGATATTGAAGAGATACTGGCACTCCTGTGTTTATTGCAGCACTATTCACAATAGGCAATATTTGAAGTAACCTAACTGTCCATCAACAAACAAAGAAATAAAGAAAATGTGGCACATATAGGCAACAAAATACTATTGAGCCATAAACAAGAATGAGATCCTGTCATTTGCAATGACATAGATGGAACTGGGGGTCATGATGGTAAGTAAAATAAGCCAGCCACAGAAAGACAAACATTACACATTTTCACTTACCTGTGGGACCTAAAAATTAAAACAATTGAACTCATGGAAATAAAGAATAGAAGACAGTTACTAGAGGCTGAGAAGGGTAGTGGGGGTGGTGGGCAGGAGGTAGAGATAATTGATGGGCACGAAAAATTGTTCAGAAAAATAAATAAGACCTGCTGTTTGCTAGCACAGGAGGGTGACTACAGTACAAAATGATTTAATTGTACATTTAAAAGTCACTAGAAGAGTATGACTGAATTGTTGAAAAGTCAAAGGATGGGTGCTGGAGGTGATGGTTATTCAATATGCCCTTATGTGGTTATTATGCATTGCATGCATATACACATCCCACAAATATGAACACCTACTATATACCCACAACAAAATCCTGTAAATATGTACACCTAGTATACACCCACAACAACTAAAAATTTTAGAATAACAACACATGATTTCTTCATAAATTGAATACCAAGAGAAACTAACACATACATTATTTGGCACAAATAGATGAGAATAATAAAGCTACGGATATTTTAGTATAATTATGTTATATAGATGGCAGCATTCAGAAGAAACAAATATAATCATATTGAATCAAATGCTTTTAATCACAACTCACGAAAAAAGATGTGAGAATTTGTTTAAACAATGAAAAATTGCTTGAAATTAATTTGTTATGAGCTTTGTTGTATACTTAAAAATTTACATCATAAAATTCAAAAAGCAAATAAGAGAAAATTATATGCTATAAAAGTCTATGTACTAATGGAAAATGGAAATCAGATATTGAGTATGAATGATGAAAATATTACCCCCTTTATTTGTAGCTTCATGTTCATTATAACTTCATGTACTTTACAATTTGTAAGTCATACTTAGTGTTTTCAGTTTTATATGTCTATTGCTTTGGAAGTTATACATTCTAGTTCTATTTTATTTTGACTTAAAGTTTAAGTGTGCATGTGTGATCTAAAATCTAATAACATTTAATATCTCTGTCATTCCTAAAGGATTAAGGGCTTCTTGGGCATATTAAATTACAATCACCAACCCCTTCAGCCTCTCATACTTTATTTTGGTGCTTTTTTGTTGTTTTGTTAACCACAGTATTAGAAATTGCTATTATTGTTTTAAACAATTAATGTTAATTTAAGTTTGCCTACAAGTACAACTATTTATTTGAACATCATTTTGTCCTACATCTCACACATTCATTTCCCTTTTAAAATTTCTTTAGTTAAGGTCTACTAGTAATTAAATATAAAGTTTTTGTTGTCTGAAAATGGCTGTGTTTCAACTCTGTTGTTTAATAAAAATGTACCTGGGAATACAGTTAATGTCAACAGTTGTATTTCTTTTACATTCTACAAGTTATACTTCATGACCTTCTAGCTTCCCTAAATATTGTTGAAATTCTCTGTTTTATTTACAATCTGTCTTTATACTCAGTCTGAAAATCTTTACTTTGCACATTTTCCTAAGATTTGCTCCTGAATCTTTATTTTCACCAGTTCTATAAGATTCTTTATCCCTTTAAATATTATCTCTTCTTCTCAATTATCTTCTTTGTGACTCCAATTAAACATATATTAGACATTTTCAATCTGTCCACTATATTACTTGGCAACTCTTATATTTTTCATTTCTTTTTTTCACAATTTCGCAATTTGAGTAATTTTTTCATATCTTCTCTTTTACTAATTATCTTATCACTAGTCAATCTTTTATATTACTCTAATTTTTCATCAGATACTATATTCTTTCTCTCAAAAAATATGCTTTGCTATTTTAAAAATACTATTTTGATGATTATTTCATATATATAGTTGAAAATATCTTAGTTTCCTTCTCTCTTGGAAATAAGATTTACATGGGACCATAATTTGGTTTTGGCCATTTTTTTAGCTCTCTGAATATAACCTTCCCTTGTTTCCTGGCTTCTCTTATTTCTTAAGAAGTTTGTCAGCAGTCAGTCAAATATGTGCTCCCTCAGCAGTAATCTGATATTGTTTTCTATCCATTTTTGAATTTTTTTCTCTGTTTCTTTAGATTTTAAACATTTTTATTGTATATCTGGGTGGGGTTTTGTTACACCACTTGGAGTTCATGAACCTGTAGTTTGAATCATTTTCAGTTATGGAAAATGCTTAGGCATAATCTCTTCAACTATTGCTTCCACTCTTTTCTCTCTTTTTCTCTTTTCTATCTTTATAGGACTCTAACTATATTTGTGTTAGACTTTTTATCTTGTCCTTTATGCTTTTATCCTATTTTCTTCTTTCTATCACTTTTCTCTTAGTTGTTCATGGTGGATATTTTTTCTAAATTATCTTCCAGTTTACAAATTCTCTATTTAGCTATCTCTACTCTGATGTTTTCACCATCCACTAGTTTTCATTTTTATTATTGTTATTTCCAATTTTAGAACTTTTACTTGGTTCAATTTCCAATGTGCCATGTTAGTTGTTTAATTAAACTATGGTAATTATTTATTTTGAGACATAATTTGCATACTATATGATTCATCACTTTGATGTGGTTTTTAGTATATTCATTGGGTTATGCAACCATCAACACTATATCATTTCAGAACATTTTCATTACCCCCAAAAGAAATTCTATATCAGAATCTTTTTTTGTTTTGTTTTGTTTTGTGAGGTATGGGGAAAACTGACAGAAGATATATTCAGTTTTATAACCATGATTCACTCCCAAGACTTTCTCAACAATGACCATATTTTTAGTATTAAAAAAAAAGTGAGGGGCAAAACATTTTAAGCAAAGGAAGCAGGGCACCTAGAAACCGACATCCTTCTGTTGTCAAGTGATCAATAATTTCCCACTTTCTGGAGGCCATTTTCTTAAAAAACAAAAACAAAAACTAAAAACGCTAGGCTTGTAGTCAAGTAGTTTTCCTTTTCTCTTAGATTTTATTTTATTTTATTTTTAAGGGACAATTTGACTTTTTAATTTTTTTATGTGTTTTCTGATAGTAAGTATCAGAGCTCCAAGTAAGTGAGAACCTGTCACTTTTCAAAAAAATTAGGTACTCTCCATTATTCCTACATTCACCTTCTGACAACCTCTAATCTATACTCTTTCTGTAGGTTTGCCTATTATAGATATTTCATATAATGCACCATACACCATGCAGGCATTTATGTCTAGCTTCTTTCAGTTAGAATAATGTTTTCAAGGTTCATCAATATAGCATGTATTAGTACCTTGTTATTTTTTATGGATGAATAATAAATATTCAGATATATGGATGTCACATTTTGTTTATTCATTCATCCATTGATAAAAATTTTGGTTATTTTCATTTTTTACTGTTTGACTAATGCTATCTCTTGTAGACAACATATAACTGAATAATTTTTTATATCTTATATTTTAATCTCTGCCATTTCATTGAAGAATTTGATGCATTTGAATTTAATGCATTTAATATTAAGGTATGATTTGTATCTGCCATTTCATTATTTGTTTTCTATATGTCTGGAAATTTTTTTTCTCCAATATCTGTACAGTTCACTCTCTCAGAGTTCTTTTGTTTTTTTTTTTTTTTTTTCTCAAATATCAGCTCCTCAACAAGATCCTTCCTGGCCACTCTTCAAAATGTAAGCATTTTCAACATGTATACATTTCCCAACTTCTTTCCTTTCTTAATGCTTTCTTTTCAATATTTATCATTGACTAGAAAACTATATAGTAAATTTATTTGTTTCATATATATATTATACTGTGTGAAAACAAATATAACTAACTAAATTGTAAGCTCTTTGTGGGTAGGTGTTATTTTTTCTGTTTTGTTTAGCATTGCATCTCCAGCACCTGGAAGACAGTCCTGTCCATAGTAGAAGTGCAATAAATACTTTGTGGAATCAATGACCAAATTAACTGGACATTTTTTCTATAAATTTGTTAATGAAGGCTAGTTGTTGGGAATTTTTTTCAATCAACAATACTAAAATATTATAAATTTAATTTTAAATGCCACATTTATAATAAATTAAAAGAGAAGTCACTTATGATGTTTACTATATGTGCTATACAATAAAGTTTAGGGTTTTTGAAGATAAGGAATGCAAAATAAAATTTAATAGATGCATTAAAATCTCTACATGTACATGATCAGAAGGTAAACTTGATCTGGCTCAAGGGAGCTCCTAATCTCAGCATGCCATTTTCTTCTTACAGATGGAGCAAGAGGTGTTAAGCAGCTCTTGACATTCCGGGCATATTCACTGAGCTCAAAATGCAGATATCTTTCTGCCACTTAACATTCTCTCTTAGGTATTTCAAGAGCTCTCAATCTCAACACATCTAAAACCAAAATATACTTCTCTTTACACTGGGATCTCATCCCAAGAATGCCGTCTCATATCACCTTTACTCAGTTTTCTGCAATAGATTTTTAACTGGTCATTTGTATTCCTCTCCAATACATTCTACACAATACAACCAGCACAAATTTTGCTAAAACATATCTGCTTAAAATAAAAACCAATAAAATTATTGGTTTCTCAGTTCTTCCTCTTTAAAGAAGAAATCCTAAACTGGGCCTAAAGCTCTGAAATTGGTTTGCTTCCTGCCTGCTACTTCATTTTAAACCACTTTCCCCTGCTCCTCTTTATACAGATGCCACATTCACCATTTCTTATTTCTTAGAATACACCTTATTTCCTCCTGTCATTGTATTCCTGTTTCCTGGCTCTCACTCTCTTACTCTATCTCCACTTACATATTTTCTCTCCCTATTCACCTAGAGAGAGCTATTACTACACAGCCACCAGATCTTAGTTCAATCCTTTCATTTTCAAAGAAGCATCCCTTGTTCATCTCCCCTTTCCATATCTCCACATATGTGTGTTTGTGTACATCTCTCTCTCTCTCAGATATCTTGGTTAAAATATCCTATAAATCATATTCCTTTTTCTTCATGGTACTTGTTGTAGTTGTAATTCAATACTACTCTGAGATTATTTGATTAATATTAATATTTTAAGCTCTACAAGGTCAAGGCCATTCTTGTTTTGTTCTTTATGTTTTGTCCAAATACAATGCCCAGAACAGTAACTATTTATGAATGTATTATATAGCTTTATATCAAGTAGACTGATACCTAATGTTATGGTATCCCTGCGATGTCCTTTTTGCGTCACCTTCACTAACATTAACCTCTCTTGACCCCAGAGACTCCTCCACCTAGCAGATACAGTTATCTCAAGCTGTTGGGACCAATGAAGAGAGGACTGCTTAATTATGTGCTCAACAACTAGTAATACAAATATGACTTTATCAGGCAGACACATGGGCAACACATACAAAAAAGATAGTTACATCATAAGTTACTAATACCCACACACTCTTTTATATCTGATATGTATAAAGATTATATTTTCTGTAAGTAAATAAATATATCTATATGCTTGTATTAGAAGTGTGTTTATGTTCGTAGCCAGAAAATCAGTAATGATCAGACATGTAGACAAGTCACTCAACTCTCTTCTTTTACTAACTATTGACCACAGACCCAGCTATCTGAAAACTATGAGGTTGGCAAACTTGTTTACAACGTGTGTTTCCACCATCCTTTTTAACTATCATTGTCCCTATACTCATTCTTTTCTCATGACATCTCAAGATCTCCTGAGATTCTCTAGATACCTAACCATCACCTCTATGTCTTCCATCTTTGCTTCCTTTACCTTTCTTCCCTGATATTGCACGTAAAAAAGTATAGGGCATTCAAATTGGTAAAAACAAAGTCAAACTGTCACTGTTTGCTGTTGATATGACAGTATCATCATATCATGACAATAACTTAGGAAACCCCAAAGACTCATCCTAAAACCTCCCAGAACTGGTAAATGAATTCAGCAAAGCTTCCGGATACAAAAGTAATGTACACAAATCAGTAGCTCTATTATATATCAACAGTAACCAACCTGACAATCAAATCAAAACTCAACCCCTTTTACAATAGCTGCATAAATGAAATAAAATACTTAGGAATACACCTAACCAAAGAGGCAAAAGTCTTCTACAAGAAAAACTACAAAACAGTGCTGAAAGAAATCAAAACAACACAAACAAATGGAAACACATCCCATGCTTGTGAATGGGTAGAATCAATATTGTGAAAATTACCACACTGCCCAAAGCAATCTACAAATTCAATGCAATCACCTTCCATATAGCACCATCATTCTTCACAGAACTAAAAAAAAAAAAAAAAAAAAAACTACCCTAAAATTCATATGGAACCAAAAGGAGCCTGTATAGCCAAAGCAAGAATAAGCAAAAAGAACAAATCTGGAGGCATCACATAACCCAAATTCAAACTATACTATAAGGCCATAGTCACCAAAATATGATTTTGGTAGGAAAATAGGCACATAGACCAATGGAACAGAATAGAGAACCCAGAAATGAAGTCAAATACTTAGAGCCAACTGATCTTTGACAAAGCAAACAAAAACACAAAGTGGGGAAAGGATACCCTATTCAACAAATTGTGCTGGGATAATTGGCAAGCCACATGTAGAAGAACAAAACTAGATCCCCGTCTTTCATGTTATACAAAAATCAACTCAAGATGGATTAAATACTTAAATATAAGATCCAAAACCATAAAAATTCTAGAAGATAACATCAGAAAAACCCTTTTAGACACTGACTGAGGCAGAGACCAAGAACTCAAAAGCAAACACACACACACACACACACACACACACACAAATAAATAGATAGGACTTAATTAAACTAAAAAGCTTCTGCACAGCGAAGAAATAATCATCTCTCCACTTTGGGAGGCTGAGGTGGGCAGATCACCTGGAGTCAGAAGTTTGAAATCAGCTTGACTGACATGGAGAAACCCCATCTCTACTGAAAATACAAAATTAGCCAGGCATGGTGGTGCATGCCTGTAATCCCAGCTGAGGCAGGAGAATTGCTTGAACCCAGAATGTGGAGGTTGTGGTGAGCTGAGTCCATGCCATTGCACTCCAGCCTGGGCAACAAGAGTGAAACTCCATCTCAAAAACAAACAAACAAAAAAAAAAACAAAAAAAAAAAAAAAGGAAGAAAGAGGTAATCAGCAGAGTTAACAAACAACCCAGAGTGAGAGAAAACCTTCACAATCTATACATCTGAAAAACTACTAATATCCAGAATCTACAAAGAACTCAAACAAATCAGCAAGGAAAAGAAAGAAAAGCCCATTACAAAGTGATCTAAAGACATGAATAGATAATGCTCAAAAGAAGATATACAAATGAGCAACAAGCATATGAAAAACTGCTCAACATCAGTAACAATCAGGGAAATGCAAATCAAAACCACAATGTGATACCACCTTTCTCCCACGAGAATGGTCATAATCAAAAAATAATAGACATTGGTATAGATGTGTTGAAAAGGAACATTTTACACTGTTGGTGGAAATGTAAACTAGTACAACCACTATGAAAAACAGTGTAAAGATTCCTTAAAGAAATAAAAGTAGATCTACCGTTTGATCCAATAATCCCACTACTAGGTATCTACCCAGAGGAAAAGAAGTCATTATACAACAAAGATACTTGCATAGATAGATAGATAGATAGATAGATAGATAGATAGATAGATAGATAGATAGATAGTAGTATTCCACAGTGTGTATGTACATATATATATATATATATACACACACATATATATGCACATAGATCCCCGTCTTTCATGTTATACAAAAATCAACTCAAGATGGATTAAATACTTAAATATAAGATCCAAAACCACATACATATATATATATGTGCATCTATATATATATGCACACACACACTGTGGAATACTACTATCTATAAATATGTGTGTGTATATATATATAGACACACACACACACA
Source organism: Callithrix jacchus (assembly GCF_049354715.1). Classification (NCBI taxonomy): domain Eukaryota; kingdom Metazoa; phylum Chordata; class Mammalia; order Primates; family Cebidae; genus Callithrix; species Callithrix jacchus. The sequence continues at coordinate 80,138,352 of NC_133503.1, forward strand.
CAGGAATACTACTCAACTACTCAACCATAAAACAGAACAAAATAATGGCATTTGCAGCAACCTGGATGGAATTGGAGACCATTGTTCTAAGTGAAGTAACTCCAGAATGAAAAAGCAAACATCATATGTTTTCACTCATTAGTGAGAGCTAAGCTATGAGGGTGCACAGGCATAAGAATAATACAGTAGGCTTTGGGGACTCTGGGGAAGGGATGGAAGGAGGTGAGGGATATGCACTGGGAAGAGTGTACACAACTTGGGTGATGGGTGCACCAAAATCTCAGAAATCACCACCAAAGAACTTATTCATGTAACCAAACACCACCTGTTCCCACCAAAACCTATTGAAATAAAAAATAAAATAAAGGCAATGTAAAAAATTACCAGATGATTTGTAAATATTCTCAGAAAAACAATTTCTAATGGTGAAATTTCATTATATAAAATACACTGTTGACTGGTAATTTTGGGAGCAAGAAATACATATGTATCTCTTATTCAACAGTATAGGTATTTTTTAACAACAAAAAACAGCACAGTTCTTTTCCCAATGGTGCTGTTCTTAGCTAGTGTAGAAAAAAAATCAGCTAGTACAACATATAAGGAAATATATCTTTTTACAGCTAAAAAAGTGTTTTAAAAGAAAGATCCCCATCCTTAAAACTAAACATTGCAGTCCTTGCTATAGAGTTTTTTTCTCTCTCTTTGGAAACTGCCCAACTATTTTCATATGGTGCTTAGTAGTAGTTCTCCACCCCCATGATTGATGTGGTTTGAATGTTAAAGTTTCCTTGTCATCCAGATTGACTTCCCAAGATGATCTGTTTCCTTGTCATCCAGAGTGATTTCCCAAGATGATCTGTTTCCTCTCAAACTTCAGACATTTTAACTCACATCTGAAAATAGCTAAGGCAGTGCTTAAGAAAATCAAGTTAACTTACCATCAAGAGTATACAAAAAAAAAGGTTTTTTTTTTTCTGGATTTGAGTCAGTGTTATTGGATGTTTTTGGACATGACTGAAGGCCTAAAACATGTTCTAACTGTAGTCACTAAGGAAAACAAATTCTTTTTATTTAAAGTTAAAGTGGATTAAATTTTAAACATTCATTGTTCCTCTATAAAATCATTTAAGCTTTGCTTTGATTACATTTAGTCAAAGAAAGAAAGGCTTTATGGTCATTGCTTGGATAATAGAAAAATGTCTCTCACTATTTTATTTTTGATTATTTGAATAGTTCAGGTAACAAACTGTGTTTTTGTCTAAATTGCTCTGGCTGTTCCTCAGCTGTGGACATACCATGATCCACTTGAGTGGGTACCTTTAAAATAGCAACTATGGGAGTCTTTCTAATTTTCCCTTATCCAAGTTTTATTTAGAGAAAAGTGTTCAGTTTTGTACAAAAGAGACTATAAAGGGAAAATGATTCCCAAATTAATGTCATGTGAATATGAACTAAAATGTGTAGAATTATTAGTAACAGTGAGGTAGATGGTGGGATTTGACTCTGGAGGTCAGGCTCAGACATCAGACCAGATTAAGGACTAGATAAAACAGGGAAGCGGTGAAACCACCTCTCCATAATACAAGCCCAGGAGTATGCCATGTCAGTTGGCCACTGCCATGGCAAAGCCCTGAAGTCACTACCCCTTTCCATGGGAATGACCCAATAACTCGGGAGCTAGTGCTCTATTTCTAGAAACTTCTGCATAATCTGCTCTGTAATTAAAAGTGGATGTAACTATGACTGCAGACCTGCTTTTGAGCTGCTACTCTCAACACAGTGCCTAAGGGGAAGCCATGATCTACAGGAAGAGTCATGGAGCTGTAACACTGCCACCTCAATGAAAACCCTAGAAGAAAACCTAGGCAAAACCATTCAGGACATAGGCATAGGCAAGGACTTCACGACTAAAACACCAAAAGCAATGGCAACAAAAGCCAAAATAGACAGATAGGATCTAATTAAACTCCAGAGCTTCTGTACAGCAATGGAAACAATTATTAGAGTGAACTTTCAACCAACAGAATGGGAAAAATTTTTGCAATCTACCCATCTGACAAAGGGCTAATATCCAGAATCTACAAAGAACTAAAACAGATATACAAGAAACAAACAAACCAACCCATTAAAAAGTGGGCAAAGGACACAAACAGACACTTTACAGAAGAAGACATCTATGAGGCCAAGAAACATATGAAAAAATGCTCATCATCACTGGTCATGAGAGAAATGCAAATCAAAACCACATTGAGATACCATCTCACACCAGTTAGAATGGCAATCATTAAAAAATCTGGAGACAACAGATGCTGGAGAGGATGAGAAGAAATAGGAACACTTTTGGTGGGAGTGTAAATTAGTTTAACCATTGTGGAAAACAGTGTGGCAATTCCTCAAGGACCTAGAAATAGAAATACCACTTGACCCAGAAATCCCATTACTGGGTATATACCCAAAGAATTATAAATTATTCTATTAAAAAGACACATGCACATGTATGTTCAATAAGGTACTGCTTACAATAGCAAAGATCTGGGACCAACCCAAATGTCCATCAATGATAGATTGGATAAAGAAAATTGGCACATATACACCATGGAATACTACACAGCCACAAAAATGATGAGTTTGTGTCCTTCACAGGGACTTGGATGAATCTGGAAACCATCATTCTCAGCAAACTGACACAAGAACAGAAAACTAAACATAGTATGTTATCACTCATAGGCAGGTATTGAACAATTAGATCACGTGGACACAGGGAGGGGAGCATCACATACTGTGGTCAATAGCAGGGAATAGGGACAGTGGGGTGGGGAGGGTTAGGAGGAATAATGAGGGGAGAAATACCAGATATAGGTGATGGGGGGATGAAGGCAGAAAAGCACCTTGCCATGTATGTATCTACGTAACAATCCTGCACTATCTGCACATGTACCCCAGAACCTAAAGTACAATTTAAAAAATAAATACATAAAACTGTTTTCTTCTACCACCAGTTTGCTCATGAACTCTTTCCTTACCAAAGCCAAGAACCCTCCTGAGCTAAGCCCCAATTTGAGGCTTGACCACACTGCACCAACAGTAGCCTCTTCCTCCACCCATTTTCTGTTTTGACCACATCTTCCGAACATACTTCTTCATTTGTAGCACCATTTCAGAGACTGCTAACACCAGCTTCTTATTGCTTAATTGGATGCTGGGACAAATCCTTGCCTTTGGTCTTTTTTTCTGTATCTATAAAAGACACTGCCTTTTCTTGTCCTTACCTCTTGTTAATATTTCTAGAATTCCTTCATTTCTCATCATTCCCATTGGCTCTATTTTAGCTGAGACTATTATCTCCTCTTGCCAGAATATAGAAGAACCTTTGACTTCTCTAGCCACATCTCTTAATAGTTGGAATTTTCAAGCCCTTCTTCCCCTTATACCATAACATATTCTTCAAGAAAGCTGACTATCTTCACTACTACCTTTCTTCATACAAGATTACATATCATAATCACTTTGATCCCCAGGCTTTGTGAATTTTGCCTTTTTTTTGGGGGGGGGGTCTGGACTGCTGTCCTCACCCTGCCATTACTTCTTACTTCTTTTTGTCTTCTATCTGTGCTGCAATGTGGGGCTCAGCAATTAGCCTTTTTGACTCTTCTCACCATCAGAGGTTTGCTAGGTATCATTCCTCTGTCTGCTTTCAGTCAAAAAAAAATGTTTTAAAACCAAGCATGTTTTAACTAACACAATATAGTCTTATTCTGTTAAAATATATTTTTCAACAGACTTTATGAAGTAATGAAAAATAATATTCATCCTTTTCTTTTTGTTTAACTTTTGTGCTCCAGAAGCCAAGTTGCTGTTGCCACAGCACTTTATTAAGGCAATGTGGTAGATGAGGTCTCATGGCCTGCCTCACAACAGATCATTCTTTGGACTTGATTACAGACCTGTTTTTAAAGGAATACGCCTCTCTATAATTTTGCATCCTTTTCTGTTATTATCCAGAAGAGAATGTAGATCATTTAACTAATTAGAATTTAAGGACTTAGGGCTAGGCATGGTGGCTTATGCCTATAATGCCAGGATTTTGGTAAGCTGAGGCAGGTGGATCACTTCAGCCCAAAACTTCAGGACCAGCCTAGGCAATATGGTAAAACCCTGTCACTAAAAAAAATATAAAAATTATCCAGGTGTAGTGGTGTATACTTGCAGTCCCAGCTGTACAGGAGACTAAGATAGGAGGATTGACCGAGCCTAGGAGGTGCAGGCTGTAGTGAGACTATATTGCACCACTGCACTCCAGCCTGGGTGACAGAGGAAAATCCTGTCTACACACACACACACATACACACACACACACACACACACACACACACACAAAGGAATTTAAGCACTTATGATTGTTTTACCTCAACCAAAAAGCTAATATTTGTTCTATAATTCTGGTGTATGGCTCACATTTTTTTCCTTATAAAGTTTTCCATTATTACCTCAAATTGTAGTTATTCAAAAATACTTGTGGATTAAAAAAGAGGCAAGTGAGTTTAGCAAATTTGAATTATTTCACCTAAAAGGAAAAGTAATCAATTTTCAAAAGCCCCTGCAAATGCAGGACATAAATAAAGTCTAAAAGTTATTAAAGCTGTATCTCATAATCCAAAGCACTTCCCAAGCTGTGCCCTCTTCAAAGCTTCCTGTTAGGTATCTTGGGTTCCTGAATCTCTCTGCTTACCTTAGGAAAGTATAACATTAGCACATTTGAATTAATGTAAAGAATTAATTCAGCTTAAATACACTTTTTCTTTCACTTGCATTGGGGAGTTGGGGAACCCTAACTAGAAGAAATAAGTCTTAGGAGAAGCACACTTAGGAAAAGAGGACCTTCAAAACCTCTCAGACCTTAATTGTCTAGAGGTTAAGTCATACTCTTTACCTGAGGGACAAAGGATTAGTTTAGAAAATGCTTATACACTATGTACTCTATTATATGACATGAGTTAATATTTCATATTAGTCAAAGATTTAAGTCAACAAAACTGATATAATAGTAAAATATAATATTTATAGTAGGAAGAACTAAAATAAAATAAAATATACTTTACTAAACTATCACTTATTATTTTTAATCTTTTTGTTTTGAAGGTACTTTAGGATCTTATAAAACTTCAGTATTCTTGGGCAAGATGGCCAAATAGGAACAGCTCCAGTATGCAGCTCCCAATGAGACTGATGCAGAAGGCAGGTGATTTCCACATTTCCTACTAAGATACCTGGTTCATCTCATTGGCACTGGTTGGACAGTGGGTGCAGCCCAAGGAGGACAAGCTGAAGCAGGGTGGAGCATCACCTCACCTGGAAAGTGCAAGGGGCTGGGGAACTCTTTCTCCTAACCAAGGAAGCCACTAGGGACTGTTCCCTGCACCCCAGCCCAGATACTGTGCCTTTCACACAGTCTTCACAACCCACAGACCAGGAGATTCAACCCAGTACCTACACAATCATGAGGGTCCTAGGATTCCAGCACAAAACTGGGAGGCCATTTGGGCAGAAACCAAAATATCCACAGCAGTTTTTTTTAATACCCCAGTTGTGCCTGGAGTGCCAGCAAGACAGAGCCATTCACTCCCCTGGAAAGGGGGCTAAAGCCAGGGAGCCAAGTGGTCTGCCTGGGTGACTCCCACCCCCAAAGAGACCAAGAAGCTAAGATCCACTGACTTGAAATTCTGGTAGCAATCACAGCAATTTGAGCTCAACCTATACAATATTCAAGCTTGGTGAGGGGGGTGGTATCCACTATTTCTGAGGCTCCAGTAGACTGTTTCAACCCTACAGTGTAAGCAAAGCTGCCAGGGAAGTTCAAACTGGGTGGAGTCCAACACAGCTCAGTAGCTGCAGGCAAACTGTCTCACTAGATTACCTCACTGGGCAGGAAATCTCTGAAAAAAATGAAACAACCTATCAGAGACTTATAAATAAAGCCCCCACCCTCCTGGGACAGAGAACCTGGGAAAAGAGCTCCTAGGACAGAGTACCTGAAACAGCTTTAGCAGATCTAAACATGTCTGCCTGGCAGCTCTGAAGAGAGCAGCAGATTTCCCAACACAGCATTCAAGCTCAGATAAGGGAGAGAATGCCTGCTCAAGTGACTCCCTGACCCCCATATATCCTGACTGGGAGACACCTCTCAGCAGGGTCTGATAAACACCTCATACAGGAGACCTCTGGCTGGCATCTGGTGGTTACCACTCTGGGAGAAAACTACCAGAGGAAGAAACAGCAATCTTTGCTCTTCTGCAGCCTCCACTGGTCATTTCCAGGCAAGCAGTGTCCGGAGAGGACCTCCAGCAAACTCCAGCAGACCTATGGCAGAGGGGCCTGAATGTTAGAAGGAAAACTAATAAGCAGAAAGAAACCGTTTCAACATCAACAAAAAGGACATCCACTCAATAACCCCATACAAAAGTCACTGACCTCAAAGACCAAAGGTAGATAAATCCATGAAGATGGGAAGAAACCGGTGCAAAAAGGCTGAAAACTCCAAAAACCAGAATACCTCTTTTCCTCCAAGTGATCCCAATGCCTCACCAGCAAGGGAACAAAACTGGATGGAGAATGAGTTTGATGAATTGACAGAAGCAGGCTTCAGAAGAAGGGTAATAACAAATTTATCTGAGCTAAAGGAGCATGTTGTAACCCAATGTAAAGAAGTTAAGAACCTTGAAAAAAGGTAGACAAAATGCTAACTACAATAATACCAGTGTAGACAAAATGCTAACTACAATAATACCAGTTTAGAGAAAAAAATAAATGAACGGATGGAGCTGAAAAACACAGCATGATAACTTCGTGAAGCACACACAAGTTTCAATGGCCAAATTGATTAAGCAGAAGAAAGCATATCAAAGACTGAAGATCAACACAATGAAATAAAGCAAGAAGACAAGATTAGACAAAAAAGAGTGAGAAGAAATGAACAAAGCCTCCACAAAATATGGGATTATGTGAAAAGACGAAATCTATGCTTGATCAGTGTACCTGAAAGAGAAGGACAGAATGAAACCAAGTTAGAAAGCACTCTTTGGGATATTATCCAGGAGAACTTTCCAACCTAGCAAGGCAGGCCAACATTCAAATTCAGGAAATAAAGAGAGCACCACAAATATGCTCCTCAAGAAGAGCAACCCCAAGGCACATAATTACCAGATTCACCAAGGTTGACATGAAGGAAAAAATACTAAGTGTAGCCGAAGAGAAAGGTCACTTTACCCACAAAGGGAGGCCCATAAGAATCACAGTGGATCTATGAGCAGAAACCATACAAGCCAGAAGAGAGTGGGGGACAGTATTCAACATTATTAAAGAAAATAGTTTCCAACCCAGAATTTCATATCCAGCAAAACTAAGCTTCATAAGTGAAGGAGAAATAAAATCCTTATGGACAAGCAAATGCTGAGAGATTTTTCACCACAAGGTCTGCCTTACAAGAGCTCCTGAAGGAAGCACTAAACATGGAAAGGAACAACTGGTACCAGCCACTGCAAAAACATACCAAATTGTAAACACCATCAATGCTATGAAGAAACTGCATCAACTAACAGACAAAATAACCAGCTAGCATCAAAATGGCAGAATTAAATTCACACATAACAGTATTAACCTTAAATGTAAGTGGGTTAAATGCCCCAATTAAAAGATACAGACTGGAAAATTGGATAAAGAGTCATCAGTGTGCGGTATTCAGGAGACTCATCTCATATGCAAAGACACAAATAGGCTCAAAATAAAGGGATGGAGGAAGATTTACCAAGCAAACAGAAAGCAAGAAAAAAGAAGCAGGGTTTACAATTCTAATATCTGATAAAACAGACTTTAAAACAATCAAAAATCAAAAAAGATAAAGAAGGGCATTACATACTGGTAAAATGATCCATGCAACAAGAAGAGCTAACTATCCTAAATATATATGCAGCCAGTGCAGGAGCACCAGATTCATTAAGCAAGTTCTTAGATACCTGCAAAGAAAATCAGACTTCAACAATAATAATGGGAGACTTTAACACCCCACTGCCAATATTAGATAGATCAATGAGACAGAAAATTAACAAAGATATCCTGGACTTGAACACAGCTCTGGACCAACTGGACCTAATAGACACCTACAGAACTCTCCATCCCAAATAAACAGAATATACATTTTTCTCAGCACCACCTCATACCTATTCTAAAATGCCCACATAATTGGAAGGAAAACACTCCTCAGCAAATGCAAAAGAATGGAAATCATAACAAACAGTCTCTCAGACTACAGTGCAATCAAATTAGAATTCAGGATTAAGAAATTAACTCAAAACCATACAACTACATGGAAACTTAACAACCTGCTCCTGAATGACTACTGGGTAAATAATGAAATGAAGGCAGAAATAAAGATGTTCTTTGACATCAATGAGAATGAAAACACAAAGTACCAGAATCTCTGGGACACATTCAAAGCAGCATGTAGAGAAGAATATATGGCACTAAATGCCCACAAGAGAAAGGAGGAAAGGTCTAAAATCAACACCCTAATGTCAAAATTAAAAGAACTAGAGAAGCAAGAACAAACAAATTCAAAAGCCAGCAGAAGACAAGAAATAACTAAGATCAGAACAGAACTGAATGAGATAGTGACACAAAAAAACCCTTCAAAAAAAATCAATGAATTCAGAAGCTGGTTTTCTGAAAAGATCAACAAAATAGACAGACTGCTAGCCAGACTAATAAAGAAGAAAAGAGAGAAGAATCAAAGAGATGCAATAAAAAATGATAAAGTCAATAACACCATGGATCCCACAGATATACAAACCCACTATCAGAGAATGCTGTAAACACCTCTACACAAATAAACTGGAAAATCTAGATGAAATGGATAAATTCATGAACACTTACACCCTGCTAAGACTAAACCAGGAAGGAGTTGAATCCCTGAATAGACCAATAACAAGGTCTGAAATTGAGGCAACAATTAAGAGCCTACCAAGCAAATAAGTCCAGGATCAGATTGTTTCACAATCGAATTCTACCAGAGGCATGAAGAGGAGCTGGTACCATTTCTTCTGAAACGATTTCAAACTTTAGAAAAAGGAGAAATCCTCCCTAACTCATGTTATGAGGCCAACATCATCCAGATACTAAAACCTGGCAGAAACAACTAAAAAAAAATATTTCAGGCAATTATCACTGATAAACATCGATGTGAAAATCCTAAATAAAATTCTAAAAACCAAATCCAACAGCACATCAGGAAGTGTATTCATCATGATCAAGTTGGCTTCAAACAATACTACAAGGCTACAGTAATCAAAACAGCATGGTACTGGTACATAAACAGAGATATAGACCAATCAAACAGAACAGAGGCCTCAGAAATAATGCCACACATCTACAACCATCTGATCTTTGACAAACCTGACAAAATCAAGCAATGGGGAAATAATGCCTTATTTAATAAATAGTGTTGCCAAAACTGGCTAGCTATATGCAGAAAGTTGAAACTTGATACTTTCCTTACACCTTATACAAAAATTAACTCACAATGGATTAAAGATTTAAACATAAGACCTAAAACCATAAAAACCCTAGAAGAAAACCTAGGCAATACCATTCAGGACATAGGCATGGGCAAGGACTTCATGACTAAAACACCAAAAGCAATGGCAACAAAAGCCCAAATAGACAAATGGAATCTATTTAAACTAAAGCACTTCTGCATAGCAAAAGAAACTATCATTAGAGTGAACAGGCAACCTACAGGATGGGAGAAAATTTTTGCAATCTCTCCATTTGACAAAGGCCTAGTATCCAGAATCTACAAAGAACTGAAACAAATATACAAGAAAAAAAACAGCAAAAAGTGGGCAAAGGCTATGAAGAGACACTTCTCAAAAGAAGACATTTATGTAGCCAACAAACATATGAATAAAAGCTCATCATCACTGGTCATCAGAGAAATGCAAATCAAAAGCACATTGAAATACCATCATGCACCAGTTAGAATGGCAATCATTAAAAAATCAAGAGACAACAGATGCTGGAGAGGATGTGGAGAAACAGGAACACTTTTACACTGTTGGTGGGAGTGTAAATTAGTTCAACCATTGTGGAAGACAGTGTGGCAAGTCCTCAAGGATCTAGAATTACAAATATCATTTGACCCAGAAATTCCATTACTGAGTTTATACCCAAATAATTATAAATCATTCTATTATAAAGACACATGGAAATATATGTTTATTGCAGCACTGTTTACAATAGCAAAGACTTGGAACCAACTCAAATGCCCACCAATGATAGACTGGATAAAGAAAATGCAGCACATATACACCATGGAATACTATGCAACCATTAAAAAGGATGCATCTTTTTTAGGGAAGTGGATGAAGCTAGAAACCATGATTCTCAGCAAATTGACACAGAAACAGAAAATCAAACACCGCATGTTCTCACTCATAAGTGGGAGTTGAACAACGAGAACACATGGACACAAGGAAGGGAACATCACACAACAGGGCCTGTCAGGGGATTAGAGGATAGGAGAAGGAAAGCATTAGATAAAATATATAATGTAGATGCCAGAGTAATGGATGCAGCCAACCAACGTGGCATGTGTACAGTTATGTAACAAACCTGCATGTTCTGCACATGTACACCAGCACTTAAAGTACAACAAAAAGAAAAAGGAAAGAAAACATAACCTACATTGTATATAAAATAGGCCATATAATTAAAGTATGGGTAATAGAATTCACTTTGAAAACTTAATTAATGTGCATAAAATCTTAATTAAAATGTTGGTGGTTATAACATGTACCTAATATATCTTTATAATTAAAATGATAGAATTAATTTTAAAAAAAGACTTCAGAATTCTCATTAATGAAGAGTTTTTGCTGATGTGATCTAATAAATTTTTATTAGCTAACACAAAAATTGAGTTCATTTCTTAGTAATTCTACCAAAGATGCAGATTGTCATTTGCCTTTTCTAAACTTTCTTATAACAGCTGCTGGAAAGCACCTTGTTTTGGGCCTGTAAGTCATACCCTCTTAGATGAGAAAATTAGAGTTCACTAAACTTCTTGGGTGTGTAGATTCACCTTTTTTTGTTAAATTTGAGCCATTTTCGGTCATCATTTCTCTTGCTCAATTCTGTCTTCTCTTATTGGTACTTTTATCTTGCAAACGTTTGTGCACCTTAAAGTGTCCCACCTATCTCTGAGGTTGGTTTTTTTTTTTTTTTTCATTTTTTTTCTCTTTGTTCTTCAGGTTGCCTATTTTCTAATAATCTAATTCAAGTTCACTCATTCTTTATTCTTTATTAACTCATTCAATTCTACTGTTGAATCTCTTAGTGCATTTTTTTTTCACTAGACTCTGGAATTATTTTACTTCTCAACTCCAGAATTTCCATTTGGTTCTTTTTCATAATTCTATAATTAGTATTCTCTATTATGAGACCTTGTCAACATATCTTCCTTTACTTCTTTAAGCATGGTTGCTTTGGTTTTTTGAACATATTTATAATGGCTACTTGAGATCTTTGTTAAATCCAACATGTGGTTGCTCCCACAGACAGTCTTGTTGTCTGCTATTTTTTCTCCATGTATAGGTCTGACTTTCCCCTCTTTTCTTTTGAGGTGGGGGTATGTCTTGCAAATTTTTGTTGGAAATAAGACATCTTAGTAATACATTATAGCAAATCTAGGTGCTGATTCTCCAGCAACGTCCCATCACTGAATCTGAGCCTTGCTATTGTGGTTTGCCTATTTGTATAGTGATTGGCTTGATTCCTTACGCGAAGTCTATCCCCTGCATTGCCAGAGTGAAATTTCTAGTGCTCCTAAGGCAGCAGCCTTGGGAAGGTGTGGTCACTTTGGGATGACAGTGGTTTGGCAGGGCTTTCTTTGACTGTCTCTTTCTCTAGCCACAACCAGCTATTAAGCCCTGTTAATTACATTTGATTGCTCATTTGCTTTCAACAATGCTCTGTGGCATAAATTGTTCTGCAGATGGTCTAATTAAATTCAGAATTCTTTGTAGGGATAGTTTTTGAGGTAAGAGTTTCAGATTTGTTCTGACCCCAAGTCAGCTCTTAACTGTCTTAACACTTAATTTTCACTAATTTTCTCTAGTAAACTAGCTGGCCTATGGTTTAGCTTATATTGCTAATAGATTGTTCAGTCTCCTCTTAATTGCTTTTTACCACAACAGGCATTACTTTTTAGAGTGCCCTATGGCTTGGCTTGAACTTTCTCACATTCTATTGCAAATGAAGTCAGTTCCTTTAGGGAGAGCATTTTATGGCCTGTCTTTCTCCCTGGGCAAAATCTCCGATCCTCTCTGAAGCTCATGGCTGAAAAAGTGACAACTTCTTTTGAGTGAAACCCCTGCTTTAGGATCTGGCATTTAGCAGCAGGGTGGGAATTGAGTACAGTAGGCTCAGGTCTCAGCTTGCCCCTCCTGGCTTTGAATCTATGCCTTATGAGCCAGGACAGGGATGAGAGGGCTCCAGTGTTTGCTACTGTCCCTGGTAAACCTTATGTCTCATGAATGGAGGCTAGTTGGGAAAAAAAAAAGAGCCCCCAACTCTTGGCTATACTTGCCTAAAACTTAGCCTCTGCAACTTGCATTTGGGAGCAGTATAAGAAATGATGATATTCTTCCCCTCCTTGGAGGATACCATAGACTTCTATTTGAGAGGTAGGGGAAGAGAAAGCCTTGTGTTCTTGGCAGTGGCCATCTGGAGTGCAGTTTCATCATGCCAAGCTGGGATAGTGGGAAGGAAGAAGCAGGTTGTCATTCAAACAAAACGCTCTCACTGTTTACACAAAGGTGTAGTAGGCTTTCTTGAATAACCATGTCTTCATTTGCCAGATATCCTTAGGATCATTTCTCGAAGCTTAATTAAAATGGTTGAAGTTAGAGAAATTTTTTCACCAGTTTTATTGGGAAGTGGGTACAGCACGTTTTCACATTGTGATATCAGAAGTGAAATGTCCTTATGTACTTCATTTTAGTTAATGAACATATCTAGCCCAGATGATTAGACTCAAAATCATTAGCAAATCAAATTCCTTTCAGAAATTTGAAATTGGGAAGCCAGGGTCCTGCACCAATTATTAGGAAGGGCAGATGCCAAAATACTACAGAATGAATTTTCAGCAGGCAAATATAACCTAGTCAATTAAAATGGTTTACAATGCACTGAAGTGAATGAAAAAGTAAGGATAATGGGATAACTGTTAGAGAGAATAGAAAATCCTATGAGAGGAAGAGAGACTAAGCGAGGAACAATGAGACTGCCTTAATGCCAGTTCCATTTCTTATGCAGTCAGGCTCTACTCTGCTTCCCATCTTGAAGCCTTGAAATCCCTGTAATCGTGTTATATTTGTAAAATACAACTACCCTACTAGTAAAGACTAAATTAAAGCAAGAATTTTCTATGTAGTAACAAAGCCTCCGGTTTCATTTTTTCTACTCTCTTACTTATCTAAGCAACACACTGGAGTAGAATAAAAGCTTAAAACTCCTAAGGGTAAAATAATTAGAAAAAATGCCTGTTTTAGAAAAAAAAATGAAGTTCAAATACCCTGGAAACCCCTCTGATATTTAAAAAAACTAAATACGCTGGGTAAAATGTAATAAAAATACTTGTTTTTAATTGTAATAACATATACATAACATAAAATTAACCATTCTCAAATGTGCAGTTTGGAGGCATTAAATACATTCATATTAGCATGAAACCATCACCACCATTCAGCTTCATAACTTTTCCAGACTCCAAAGTAGAAACTTTACACCCAATAAACAAAAAGAGCTGCCACTTCTTTCCTCTCCCCAGCCCCTGACAACACCATTCAACTATGTCTCTGTGAACTGAATTACTCTAATACTTCATAGAATTGAAACCATTAAATATTTGTTCTTTTGTGACTGGCTTATTTCACTTACCATGTTTTGAAGGTTCATCTATGTTATATCATATGTTATAATTTCCTTCCTTTTAAAGACTGAATAATATTCCAATGTATGTATATGTCACCTTTTGTCTATTCATCCACTGATGAACATTTGAATTGCTTTCACCTTTTGGTTATTGTGAATAATGCTTCTATAAACATTTATGAACAAATACCTACTCAAAGCTCTGTTTTCAATTCTGGGTAATTTGTAAAGAAAAGAAGTTTATTTTGGCTCATGGTTATTCAGGCTGTACAAGAAGCACAGTGACTGCATCTGCTCCTAGAAACTCAGGAAGTTTCCAGTCATGGCAGAAGGCAAAGTGGGAAGCTGGTGTATCACACAGCAAGAGCAGGAACAAGAGAGTGAGGGAGGAGGTGCTAGGCTCTTTTAAACAACCAGATCTCACATGAACCCACAGAGGAAGAATTCACTCATTACCACAAGTATGGCACGAAGTCATTCATAAGGGATCTGCTCCCAGGTCCCAAATGGCTCCCACCAGGCCCCACCCCCAACATTGGGGATTATGTTTCAACATGAGATTTGGAGAAGACAAATTTCCAAACTATATTATATACCCAGAAGTAGAATTTCTGGATCATACAGTAATTTTAAGTTTAATTTTTTAGGAATTTCCATACTGCTTTCTGTAGTGGCTGTAGCATTTTACATTCCCACCAGCAATTCCCAAGAGTTCCAATTTCCTCACATCTTTACCAACACTTATTATTTGTGATTTTTGGTAATGGTCATCTTAATGAAAACATGTAGCAAACATATATTTAAATCCTCATCTGAGCACTCGGGAAAATAAGAGAACTCTCTAATAAGAAATACAAAGATCACAAAAGCCAAGGTGGTAAACTATGGAAGGGTCTTAGGTTTTTAATGGTCACCAGGGCATAAGAGACAAATGTTGAGATTATGCAAGATGAAGAACTGGCTAAAATGCCTGGAGAAAGCCCGGACTATCAAAGAGCTACACACCCTTTGTGGAGGAGAAGTCCAGGGGAAAAATCATCTACTCATTTACAGAGAGAACAGAGAAAGCTTGTCCTTTTTGGGCTACGCTTTAAGAGAAAAGATCTCCCGTAAGACTTTGTAACCAGAGGTGTGTTCTTAAGTATATTTTGAATCAAATGCATACTCCTGTATGGTCTGGGAATACAGAAGCTAGCATAATAGCATAAAAGTGGTCAGGCCATCCAGTCTAGGAATGCTCTTGGCAGAAGAAAACATAAAATAACACCAGGGACTCACACCTTTAATTCAGTCCCCATGAAGTTTTCTTAAATAACGTTCTCCCTCCATTCTAACATAAGCATAATTAGCCCAAATTATAAGACATGGGGTATGTAAAGTATCATAGAGAAGCCATTAAAGTTAAGAAACAGCACATTTACACTTCACGTAGACTGCAGAATCATCAGTAAATCATAATATTAAAGTGTTATGGGCCAGGCATGTTCTCATGCCTGTAATCCCAACACTTTGAGAGCATGAGGTCAGGAGTTTGAGACCAGCCTGGCCAACATAGTGAAACCCCATCTCTACTAAAGATACAAAAAATTACTTGGAGGTGGTGGTGCATGCCTGTAATCCCAGCTACTTGGGAGGCTGAGGCAGGAGAATTTCTTGAACCTGGGAGGCAGAGGTTGCAATGAGCCAACATCATGCCATTCCACTCCAGCCTGGGCAACAGGGTGAGACTTCACCTCAAAAAAAAAAAAAAAAAAGGTGCTATGCTGCTTAAAGAAATGAAAATAAAAGAAAAAAATATGATAACTTCGAAATGTACCAGGCTGATTTGAAAAAATTTTAATAGAATTTCTACAAAATAGGGGTCCAAAGTGGCTCCCGCCGGAGGTCATGGCGCTCGCGAAGGCGAGGTCATCAGTTCAAGGCTAACCTCATAAACTCAAACTGATTGGCAAAAAAAAAAAAAAAAAATTCTACAAAATAAAAAAGAAAGTAATGTACAATACTAGATACAACAGAAAACAGATATAATCAACTCAATTATAATTCTAAAGCAAGGCCCATAATCCAGCATATGTAAAACAGAATGTGAAAAACATGAAAAATGTAATTAAAAGACATGGAGGAAAGAATGAGAAAAGCCAATATGCTTTTTGTTAGAATCTTAAGAAGAATCACACGTGATAAATGAAAGGCAATATTGACAAATAATGACAAAATTTTCCAGAGTAATTTAAGAGATGAATCATCAGATTCACAAAATACACTATATCACAAGCAAGATAAATATGACCAAATTCATGCCTAACCACACAATAATTAAACCAGAATATTCTACAGAAATAATATCTTAATAACAGCCATAAAGAAAATGATGGATTATCTAAAATGAATAAAAAATGGTTGGAAGGAGAAGAGGAATACTAACTCCAAAGTGCTAAAGAAAAATAATTGTCAACCTAGATTTTATACCAAAATTTAAAAAACTACCTTTTAAGAAGCAGGATACAATTAAGACATATTTCTTTAAAAAAAAAATTGAGAATTGTTTTCACCAAAAGATCTTTACCTGAAATTTTCTAAATTGTCCCAGAAAGAAAGAGCTAAGGAAGAAGTAATGACAAGCAAATGAATTGATAAATTTGTGATTTTATGTATATAATTAATTATTATAAAACTTTAAGACTAACAGATAAATTGGTTCAGGAACTAACTTAATGTGGAAAAACTTCAAAGTTAAAATATTCTATGATACTGTTAAGAAAGTATAAAGTTATTGATTCGCTTTTGACTTTCTCAATTATTCATAAGTAAAAATTTAAAAATAATTATAAAGAAGAAAATTAAAATACTTAGCTTCTAAACCAATAAAGCATAATAAAGAATAAAGAAAAGATCATTTCAAACAAGATTTTAAATGGAGAAAATATTAAGCATAAAAAATCAAAATAAGTGGAAAGCACAAAATGTGATAGAAAAAATATGTGTGATTAAGCTAAATTCAAGACATATCTATTCTAGAAACAGACTTAAAACACATCACTGAAGGTTAAAATTTTTAAAAACTCATACACATAAGTAAACAAAAGTCACCATAGCCTTATTAATTGACAGTAAGGCAAGAGGGTATATCTGTCGTGTTTTTGACAGCTGGTATTACATACTACCTTTCTAACTTTTTGGCATGGCTAAAACACTTACCAATCACAAAAGATGATAAGGAAAATGGCCTAGGGTTCAGAGTTAGGAAACAGTCTAAGGGCACCTAGAAGAGCCTCAGTAGCTAATAATATAATGATAATTTTGCTTATGGGACTGAAAATGTTATCAGTGGATTTACATAATGATGTGTGTAACATGCTAAGAAAGCTGTCAGCTGTGAACTGTGAATCAGTAATGAAAAAAGCACAATAGTATCATTTTGGCAAAGGTCCAAGAGAATTTTTGCTTTTGTCTCTCTAGGCACTCCAGATTTTACTTCACTTGAACAAAGATCAAGTGTCCGATTTTATGGTAACTATGAGGATACCCAGGAAATCACTGTGGACTTTTCTGTCACCTGGGACAAATTTTGAATAAAGAAGGCAGGGGTTTGCTTTGGCAAGTATTTCTAATTTAATGTCACCACAGAAATGACAGAACACACACACACACACATGCTATTTCCCTGTAAATGCTGAGAGATTGCAGGGAACAGTAGTGGCAGTGAGGACAAGGAAGGAGTGGGGAAATGAAGATAAGTAGGATGCCAAGAAAGAAAAAAATCCAGACTTGTATTAGATAATGAAAGTCAGGAGGGACTGAAGGTTGAAAATGGAAGGGACAGACAGAGAGAGGGGCAAAGAGAAAGGAAAAGGAAGAGGATGAAGGAAAATGAGGAAGAGAGAATGAAAGAGAAGTGGAGATGAGAGGAAGAGAGGGCAGGGGACAGAGAAGCAACAGCCGAGTGTCAGTCTCACTTAGCAGTCCATATAGGGTTGCTGCTTTATACCCAAGAATAAGATGGCGCTTCTAGACCTTGCAAAAATGGACAGTATCCTACAGTCTTCCAAACCAAGACAAATCCACATAAACAAACAAGTCTAGTGCTGGTATTCCATTATGCATGTCTTCTCTAGGTAACATTGTATACATTACCCATACACTGATTTTCTTTATAATATGGTAATATTATGAGCTAAGTGTTTTCTCTATACATATATTATGTATCTCCCAATAAGGTATTGCTTTTGTCTCCATTTTGCAGATGGGTTCACAAAGGCAGAGTGAGTTGAAATAACTTGGCTGAGGCCATGAATGTAATAAGAGGTGGAGCAGGTATCTGAACCTAAGCAATCTGGTTCAGTTCCTCTCTTATTCTGGATGATAAACTGCCTCTCATCCTCAGAAAGGCAAGTCTGAGAGCCCACTCCAAACATGAAAGCAGGACAAAGGACTGGGCCTTGGCAGATCTCCTAGAAATCTCTTTTGCAGACTAATCATTCTCCATTCTCTGGGCACCATCAGTGTGGATTTTATCAGTCTTGTAGAAGCGGGGAAGAGGTGGGTGCACACTCTTTCTGCCCCATAGTTTCTCCACTTGCAACAAAGGCAGGGTGATATGGATAAAACACTGAACTCAGAGACAGAACTGTGTGGAAGCGTGGCCCAGCACCCTCTACTGTGCGATCCCGAGTGAGCAGGTAGAAAAATACAGGGCACTGCAATATATGAAGCTCTTTCCAGACACATCTCATTTACTGCTTCTCAAGACCACAGGCCAGGGCTATCTCCCCTTTCAATAGCACAGTAAAATTAATTGCAGCGAGTTTAGTAAATAAGCACAATGCCACTCTCTGGTAGAGTTTTCCTTTGTTCCCAATTTTGTGTGATTGAAAGTTCCATTTAGATTCCATCACGTCTTGCACAAGTTCCTGTCTCTCTATGGGTCTAACATTCCTCAATTAAATCACAGCATTGGCATAGAGGATGTGTGAAGTATCCGTTCTCAGACTTTAAGACACTCTTATCTCAGAGAAAGCCCAACGACTCAACTCAAGACCCCTGGGCTGAAGACAGAGATCTCCCATGTCATTGAAGAAGTGGAGGTTGGTGCTGATCACACATGAGGGCAGTTAATGAAAATTAAAAATTTATATTTGACTTGAGATGCTCTCTGGGTAATTTTGCAGGAGTTTTTCTCTCCTGGTTGTTTTTCTTAGATTAAAATTTTTGCCAGCATTCCAAGGGTATACACTCACGCATGTGCAGGGGCCCAGTAATGAGAGGGAGCGCCACTTTGGAGTCAAACTCTGCCAAGTCTAATACTAAAAGTAGGTGTATGAGATTTGACTGCCTCCTAAATTGAATATCTGTGGAATTTCTTGGACCTAAAACAGAGTCCAGAATAAGACTGTGTAGTAACATTCACTAGGTGTCAGTGTTTGACAAACTGTCTTGCCAACATCGTTAGTGGAATGTTCATTTTGGCACAAATTGTCTACGGAAAATGCAATTAGGAAAAAGTTGTGCAAGTAGCAATTAGAAACTGAATAACTTGCCTTATACCTTTTATTCAGATTACCCTTGGCTACTTAGCCGAAATAAAGTTCAGTGGGAAATCACTTGCAGACCATCACAGTAGCCTCTGGAATGCATTGTCTGCATGGAGAGTGGGAAGAACAGGCAAGGGTTTTCTTTGGTGCTTGCCTGCTTCTTCTTTCTGAAAATTTCTTACCTTTTTCCTAGACCTTGCCTAGTGGCTGTATTGGTCATTAAGCCCCTGCCTCCCTCCTTGCCCACAGGATAATACCAGTGCAGGAAGAGGAAAACTCTTTCCAAAGACTGTCGTTTTAACATGTACTCAGTCTCAGCAAACCCTGAGCTGTTCTACAGTGGAGAGGTACAATGTGCCAGTCAGTGTTCCAGGTGCAATAGAAACAACAGTAAACTAAACAGACAAACATCCCTGACTTTCTAGTGAGTGGACACAGAAAAGTAACAGAAAAGTAAAATACGTGGTATGCTAGGTGCATAAATGTCATGGAAGATAATAAAGAGGAGAGAGTGAATTCCTGGTGTGAAAAGTGGCTGCAAATTAATTACGGTGGAAGGCATCCCTGAGTAGATGGCACATAAACAAAAATCTGAAAGAGGGGTGGAAGTAGTACCCATCTCAAGAAACGGCATCCAGGCAGAGGAAGTGGCAAGAGCAAAATCCCAGAGGGATGAATGCCCTTAGTGGGGTCAAAAAAGAAGCAAGGCCAGTAAAGCTGGAGACTAGGAGGAAATGAGATCCAAGAAGTGAAGGGCAACATGTGGGCTCACAGTGTAGTGGGCCTTTGGACCATTGTAAGGATAGGCTATTACTGTAGGAACCTTGGGAGCATTTTGAGCCTGAGAGTCAATACAACCTGCCTTAAGTGTACAATATGACTTCGTGGAGGAGGGCATTCGTTAGTGGTGTGAAGGTAGAAACAAAGAGAGGAATTATTACTCTATTATAATAATTCAGGTAGGTGGTGAGATTGAGGTGCTGAGAAATGAAAAGATTCAGGGTATAAATTTAATGTGTAATTTAGAAGTACTGCTGTTAGATTTGTTAGATTGCTTCTGGGATTTGGGAAAAGAGGAGAGTCAAGGGTATTTCAGAAGATTTTGACATGGGTAACTGGCACTGGTATTTCCTGAGATGGAAAAGGACTTAGGAGTAGGAGAGAACAGTGTGGTGGGGCAAGGGAGCAGTTGAGCTCTGACTTGTCAATTTTCATATACCTCTTAGATCTCCAAAAGAATATATTGAGTAGGCAATTTGATATATAATTGTAGAGCTCAGGGAAATGGCCTGGGCTAGGAACATGAATTTGAGAATTGTAAGTGTATAGGTGAAATTTAAAACCCTGAGATGGAACAAAATCACCAATGAAGGGAGTATAGACAAGAAGAGATGAGGTTCAAAGACTGAGTCCTGGACCACTTTATCATTTAGAAAACTGGACAATGGGAAGGAGCCAGCAAAAGAAGTGGAAAACAAATAGGGAAGCAGGGGCAAGGCATGGAATATGTGGTATCCTGGAAATTCAGAGAAAAGAGTGCTCAGAGATGAGAGAGTGATCAAAAAACAGGAAGTGAGCAATGGGAGTGGAGGGAGTGAGTCAAAAGAGTTTTTCTATACCCTATGTTGGTTATCTTCTAGTGTAGCCCTTTCATTATGCTTAGAGGGAATATATGTTAGCTATGTGAGATACCAACATTTGCTTAATGTTGCTTCTTTCCTGACTGGTCAATATTAGCTACTTTCACCCTTCATCCTTCACCTTAGCCATTCTTACATGACTGCATACTCATGCCCAGTATGCACACACACATACACATGTGCTTCTAAGCAAGCCGTTGGTCACCATAAGGTGCCCTCTTCTGTCTTCCATAGGGATGTCTGTCACTGTTTCACCTAGACCCACAGATGAGCCTTTAATGTGTTAAAAGTCCTCATGGTATTATAAACCAAACTTAATACACGAGGAGGGAGATGTAATATTATCATGATTAAGCATTTGATTTCAATTGATTATCTTTTAAAATTTATTTTTATTGTTTTAGATATAATTTTATGTTTATGACAAATAACTGTATATATTCATGAGGTATATAGTGATGTTTTAATACTATAATGTATAGTGATGAGATCAGGGTAATTAGCATATCTATCATCTCAAATTTTTATTATTTCTTTGTACTGAAAACATTTACTATGTTTCTTCCAGCTACTTGAAGCTACATTTTATCATTGACTGCAGTCGTCCTACAATGGCACAGAACACAAAACATTGTTACTTCTCCAAAACCATGCTAAGGCTAAGCCAAATGTTTTGTTTTACTTCTTTTTTTCTTTTCTTTCTTTCTTTTTTTTTCTTTTTTTGAGATGGAGTTTCGCTCTTGTTACCCAGGCTGGAGTGCAATGGCACGATCTCGGCTCACCGCAACCTCCGCCTCCTGGATTCAGGCAATTTTGCCTCAGCCTCCTGAGTAGCTGGGATTACAGGCACCTGCCACCATGCCCAGCTGATTTTTTGTATGTTTAGTAAAGACGGGGTTTCACTATGTTGACCAAGATGGTCTACTTCTTTCTTTTTTTCATCTTTTTGTAATATGACCGAATTTTGAGTAAATATACTGAAAAGATTATGCTAAAGATATAAGTAATTCAATTCAGTTAAAAATAAATATTCTGTAGGAGCCAATTTGGAAGAGTTCTTAATGGTCAAAAATAGAACCAATTTGAACAAGAAATAAATAATACAAGGTAACATATTCACAGATTCCAAGGATTAAGATGCATACATCTCTAAGGGGCTGCTATTCTGCCTACCATTATTCAGACAGGGGAAGAATTATTCTGCCTATCACAGGTATTACTTTTGAGAGTAATTAGAAATCTTGGGGTTACATTACACATCAAATTTCAATGAGGTTTTTTCTCCACTCACACACTGCCTTGTCACAGACACTCATTTGTTACATAACAAGGACATAGGAGAACATGGAGACAAAGGATTTATATAAGGATACCAATTTTTCAAACTCACATAAGCCAACCATTCCAAGAACCAGCTTTTAAATAAATCAGCAAGTTTCTAAACAATTGACAGATAATGAAACAGAAATGAATGTGCCTTCAGCCAGCTTTGAAGATACAAATTTAACAAATAAGACCCTTATTTGTTGAGTATTCATATTCAGTGTCATAAAGCAGACTTATAAAATGTGCAAGTATTTATTACACAAATAAAATTGTAAATTGGCTATGTTTCCTCTTTGAAAACAAAACTGTTTCCCTGAATTTGTATGCAGAACTTTATATTATTCCCCATGTTAAGAGTGCAGGTCAGAACCTGAGGGAAAAAAGTAGCTTAGAATATCAGTTTTCTCTTTTTT
Organism: Callithrix jacchus; assembly: GCF_049354715.1. Lineage (NCBI taxonomy): Eukaryota > Metazoa > Chordata > Mammalia > Primates > Cebidae > Callithrix > Callithrix jacchus. Next base: position 80,161,248 of record NC_133503.1, read on the forward strand.
GTCTTGTGAAGTGGAATCCTTCTTGAAACAAACTCTAAAATTAGTCATCAAAGTGTAACAACCTTAAAGCTAAGCTCTCTGGTTGAAACAAAGGTAGAGACCCACACAACCTCATTTCTCTTTGCAGGTGCCCTGGTGACATCTCTGGAGCATCCTAGGCTTTGAGCATTACTCCTTGACTAGTTATGCTGAGCTGATATAAAGGGTAAACTTCCAAAACCACGTGAAATATAGAAACTTTTATGCATGCCATTAAATTATTTGGGAAGAAGGAAGCTTATCAGGATTTGTCAGTGAGAGAAGAGTATCCTATTTAGAATCTGGAAGAGGTGTCACATAAAATATTAACTAAAATATATAGACAGGTTAATTTTCAAGTAAGGGGTTGTGTGTGACTAGCAAAACCTTGATAACTAGCTTCTTTGGGGGTAGCAGGTGAATTTGCAAGGGAAGCTCCATGTTGCTGTGTTAGATAATATATTGTCGGATGGAATAATTAGAAATATTAAAATCAAAGTTCTAATGAATGTGCATGTACGTTACAGCAAATTGGATTACCAGCATATGTAGATACACAGTATCTCTGACATTTGAATCAGTTTCCAGCTTCTTGTTGATAATTCTCTAAGCTGTCATCTGCTACTCTCTAAATCTTCCTTTCCATCTCATTGTTCCTATGGTTTTCTCATCACCGTTCAATCCCAACAGACTCACGCTCAAATGCATGCTATGCCATACAACATATCTCTATTACCTGTCCAGTGTCCCCTGATCTGAGTTCAAAATTATGTTTTATAGTCATTTATCTCAAGGCTGTTTTCAATACCCATGAAGCCTCAACATTTATATAGTCTTCTTAATCTAATCTCCTAGTTCTTTGTGAAAATGGTGAGGATTTGGCAACATTTTCAATTCTTCCATGGAGTTGAAGAATTATTTTCTATTTTAAGCACTCAATTTAGAAACATTTCTTTAAAAATTTAGTTTTTTTAAAAAAAATCATTATTAACTCACACTCTCTTTTGTGTTTGGTCATTGCCTTGTTTCCATTTATAAAAGGGGTTCTATGCCTCTAAAAAAAACAGCTGTTCAAACGTTGAAATTTAACCAATAATCCTTGATTGTGGGTTGACTTGGTTTCACTTGCCTTTATTGCTATAAATTGACTCAACTCTTGGCTATAGTGAAACAATCCATATAATTGGCTGCTGATATGGAAATTAAAGGTGAATTAGCCAGGTACAGCTGTACAAACTGGATTAGATAATAAAATGATTGAAAGATTGGCTTGAGAACACTGCAATGCAGCCAAAGTTATCATTCATATGGAACAGATTGGATCTGTAATCTGGATCTACAGGTTGGTGGTTTTGCAGCTAGAAGAAGCTCACAAGAGGTAAAAATACTCATTTAATCCTTCCTTTCACAACTCAGGAAGCTAGTATTTGCAGTCTAGGCAAGAAAATAAGAACATGATGAACATATAGCCTGAATTCTGATTCCATGTGAACAACCCCAGCTGAATTCAAAGTGCTGCAGCGTATCCACTAAAAAGTTAAAAGTCATCCTCTTGAATGACATTAGGTAGACCTTTTAATATTTTGTTGTATCCTAGAAATTAATAAGAATAAAATACATGTGTATTAGTCAGGGTCCCCAGAGAAACAGACCCAAATGTGTGGGCATCTGTGCATGTACATGGTTGGATGGATGGATAGATAGATGGATAGTCAGATAATTTTAAAGAATTGACTCACATAACTATGGGAGCTGGCAAGTTCAAATTTGCAGAGTGTACTAGCAGGCTAGAGACCCACAAAAGAGTTGTTGTAGCAAATTGAAGTCCAAAAGCAGTCTGAATGCAGAATTCCTGCTTTCTGGGGTGTACTTCAGACTTTTCTCTTAAGGCCTTCAATAGATTGGATGAGGCCCACCCACATTATAGCAGGTAATCAGCTTTACTCTGTCTAATGATCTAAATGTTAATGTCACCAAAAAAAAAAAACAAAAACCAGTCTTCACAGCAACATCTAGACTGATGTTTAACCAAATATCTATTTCTCCTCCCTCAACATGCTTGCTTTGCTTTTTGACATTTTCAAGGTCCATCTTTGAAGAAGAGAGAGCTAGAAAAAAATGAGAAGTCTTACATTGTGAGTGAAGTTGTCACCTACATTGTTGGTTCCCACTGCCTCTGGGTACCAGATGTATAATTGCTGTCACTGTCTCCAGATCAGATGTTCCTAGGTTAGAGGCCAAGTAGACTTCTTGAAATGACACAAACTATTTTTCTCATATATGAATATATATGTTCTTAGAGAGACCTGCATTCATCATTTTCACTCAGTCCCAGAAAATGAAACAAAACACTGCTCTACATAGAGATAATGCCATTCTGAAAAAGTCAGTCTTACTGTCCCTCCTTGTTCCTGTGGTAAAGGGCAATTCAAAGGAAGAGGAGGATCTCAAAAAAGATACTGGTCTTCTTAATAATAAAACATGTAATAAAAGTAAGGTGATGTGAATGCATATGTAGCCTTAATTTGTGGGACTGATTATAGAGTTTACTATTATCTAACTCATAGAGAGGTAATAAAAGCAGAAATAATACAACTATGCATTGAGCACCTTCTTTGCTGCTGGTACTAAACGATTCATGTGTGTGCCAATGGAACCTAGCAAATAGTAGGTACTTCATAAGTAGTAATTCCTGCTTCTCCTTTTCTTTTTCATTCTCCCCTGCTTCTTCCTGCCATTCTAGGATTATCATTTACTGACTGTACTCAGTTTCCTAAGATCTTCCTTTCATATTCTTCTAAAGCTTTCTATAAGGTTGTTCAGCAAGAATTCATCAATGAGAAAACTCTTTACTTGTCCAAACATATTTGAAATCTCAAGCAAGAGTTGGATGTTCAGGAGCTAAAGTAATTCATTTTGGATACCTCTACTTCTTAAGATTCCTTTTCTTTTTTTTTTTTTCTTAAAGGGAAAAAATATGATTTTCACTAGCATTCCTATACACCAACAAAAGTCAAGCTGAGAGCCATATCAGGAATATAATCCCATTTACAACTGCCATGCAAATAATAAAATACCTAGGAATACAACTAACCAGGGAGGTGAGGAATGTCTACAAGAAGAACTACAAAATACAGCTCAAGGAAATCATAAATGACACAAACAAATGGAAAAACATTTCATGCTCATGGATAGGAAGAATCAATATTTTTTAAATGGCCATACTGCCCAAAGCAATTTATAGATTCAATGCTATTCCATTAAACTACCAATGACATTGTTCACAAAACTAGAAAAAACTATTTTAAAATTTATATGAAATCAAAAAAGAGTAATCCTAAGCAAAAGAATAAAGCTGAAGGTAACATGCTACCCAACATCAAACTATACTACAGAGCTACAGTAACCAAAATAGCCTGCTGCTTGAAATGGTTTGGCTCTATCCCCACCCAAATCTCATCTTGAATTGTAACTCCCATAATTCTGACATGTCATGGGAGGAACCCAGTAGAAGGTGATTGAATTATGAAGATGGGTCTTTCTTGTGCTGTTCTCATGATAGTGAATGAGTCTCACACAATCTGATAGTTTTAGAAAGGGGAGTTTTCCTTAACAAGTTCTCTTCTCTTGTCTGCCACCATGTGAGATGTGCCTTTAACCTTCCACCATGACTGTGAGGGCTCCCCAGCCACATGGAACTGTGAGTTTAACAGACCTCTTTCTTTTGTAAATTGCCCAGTCTCAGGTATGTCTTTATTAGCAGCATCAAAATGGACTAATACAGTATTGGTACAAAAACAGACACATAGACCAATAGAACAGAAAAGAGAGACTTAAAATAAGGCCACACACGTACCAACAACTAATCGATCTTCCACAAAACTGACAAAAACTGTAATGGAGAAAGGACTCCCTACTCAATAAATGGTGCTGGGATAACTGGCTAGCCATATGCAGAAACTGAAACTGCACCCCCTCCTTACACCATGCACAAAAATTAACTCAAAATGGATTAAAGACTTAAATGTAAAACTTGACTATAAAAACCCTTGACAGTAACCTAAGAAATACCATTCTGGACACAGAAATTGGCAAATATTTCATGACAAAAATGTCAAAAGCAATTTCAACAAAAGCAAAAATTGACAAATGGGACTTAATTAAACAAAAGATTTTCTATGCAGAAAAAGAAACTATCAACAGAGTAGACAGACAACCTACAGAATGGGAGAAAATATTTGCAAACTATGCATCTGACAAAGGTTTAATATGAAGAATCCATAAAGAATTTAAATTTATAAGAGAAAACCCTATAAAAATGTGAACAAAGGACATTAATAGACACTTGTCAAAAGACATACGTGGGGCCAGTAAGCATATGAAAAGAGCTCAACATCATTGATCATTAGAGAAATGCAAATTAAAACCACAGTCAGTTACTCTCTTATACCAGTCAGAATGGCTAGTATTAAAATTTCAAAAAATAACAGATGCAGGCAAGATTGTGGAGAAAAAGGAATGTAAATTAGCTCAACTATTAAGGAAAACAGTATGGTGATTCCTCAAAGACCTAAAAACAGAACTACCCTCCCATTATTGGGTGTATACCAAAAGGAATAAAATTGTGCTGTCATAAAGACACATGCATGCATATGTTCATTGTGGCACTGTTTACAGGAACAAAATGGCATCAACTTAAGTGTCCATCAATGGTAAAGTGCATAAAGAAAATGTGGTACATATACACCATGGGATACTAGGTAGCCATAAAAAAACTGCAATCATGTCCTTTGCAGGGACATGAATGGAACTAGTGGCCATTATCTTTAGCAAACTAATGCCGGAACAGAAAACCAAATGCTGCATATTCTCACTTCTAAGTGGGAGCTAAGTGATGAGAACACATAGACATATAGAGGGAAACAGCTTACACTGGAGTCTATTAGAGAGTGGAGAGTAGGAGGAGGGAGAGGATCAGGAAAGACAATTATGGGTACTAGGCTTAATACCTGGGTGATGAAATAGTCTGTATAACCAACCCCCATGACACAGGTTTACCTATATAATAAACCTGCAAATGTACCCCTGAACTTAAAATAAAATTTTAAAAAATGATTTTAATAACTTTGTAATATGCTTTTTCTCTTTTATCATAAAGATCACAAGACATTATTAAAAATACTTGAAAGTTATGAAAATGTTACTTGCAATTGTTTCTTCCTAATAAAACATGTGTATTCAACTCCAGTAGTCATCCATAGATGTTTGTCTCCTTATATCACTGTAATTAGAGCACATGTGTTTATCAGAACCATTTTCCTGGTTGCTCCATAGTCTTCATAATTATCCTTATACTGACTCCCTGATCTCTCATGAAGTATATCATTTATTCTTCCCTTACTGCTAGTTACTTTGATTCTTCCATTTTTCTCCTGTTATAAAAATAAAATAAGGTTTTATGCTTCTTTTTAAAAATTAACATCTGTTAGATTCAATTCACAGAAATGGTTTTACTAAAAACTTTTTCTACAGAAATATTTTCTCCGTGGCATCATCAGAAATCTTAATTTGCCCAATAATATGGTCTACCTTCAGTAAACAGATAAATCTGCTGAGTTTACTGAGCTAAATTTATCAAACCTGTACCTTCAGGACTCACACTATTTTAAGACCGATGACCCCAAGAAACAACCAAAAGCCATATTGGGACTGCTGAAGAGGCTGCAGAAAGTGGCCACTTCTAATTTAAGGGACTCTAAATAATATCGATTAGCTTCTCTCTTAAGCTTGGAAGTGAGGATGTGTGACGGAAGCAAGGAGGACAGGGGGCAGATAGAGGTGGAAAACACTCTTATCTGTCTTTCCTTCCTGGCTCAGGCTTCATGGAAAGTTTTCTAAAGGAACTGAAAGTGTGTGTATCTTAGGGAAAATATCCATCTCATGTTTATAAAAGATCACTCTGGTAAGCTCTTGGCAAGCCTGAAGGATCATAGCTGTCATCTTTGCCTATTCTTCATAGTCTGGAGAAAATGAATGATGATAATGTTACTCATCTACAAAAGTTCAGTTTTCTCTGTAAACACAGCTGTGTCGTGAATTAAGCAAACTCAATATGTGAAAATTTAGATTGACTGAAAAATAAACTGAAGATGATTCTTTGTTCCATAAAAGAATTCTGTACCATATAAAAGATTCATTATGGAATTATTTGAAATTGTGAGGTCCATTAATGATCCTGCAATACAATTCTGTTTATAAAGATGTGATTAGCAGGCAGCTTTCTAAGACCTTATCAATTGCATATCAAAAGGTACAATCACACTGACAGTTCTACCTTCTATTTTGAGAAGGATTCGGTTTATTGTTTATTTTTCCAAAGACAAATCAGTTTTATGTGATTATTTTATCATTGAGATATGAACTTAGATATAAACTAATTTTCCCCTTAAATTGACTTTAGAATAGGAAAACAATTTCTATTATTTCAACGCTAGTTAAAATACTTTTGCCTAAATGACTACTTTAATAATGGAGACATTAGTAAGAATATGGTTTTTAATAATATCACCTGTTTTCAACATAGCCTTGCATCTAAAGGATTAATGTACATGCCACCATTCAATAAAGAACAGTGATATAAAAAGTGGACTGTAGGGTCACCACCTTTGGGAAGCCTCTTTGGTCTGGGTCAGTAGCTCTTCCTCTGCCACCTAGGCCCCTCTGTGATCAGCATTCTCATTTTCACACTGCATTGTACTTGTTTCTTTGGTCTGTCTCCCTAGAGGAATGTGGATTTCTCAAGAACAGAGACTGTTGTATTTGACTGTGTCTTTTGTCTGCAACTCTACTGGGCCCAGTGGGCACCCAGAAAATATTTTTTAAATGATAATGTTAGAAACATGGAAATTTTTCTTTTGAAACTAACAGGAGAGTTGACAGTCCTTAGATGGAGTCCTAAAGTATTTCTTATGAATGTCTTTTATACTGTTTTCTCAATAGAACTACATCTTCCACCTACCAGTGCCTTTCAGCTGTTCTCTACAATGACACCAGTAAAATACACAATTTATATGGAGACTCAGTATTAATGGCAGTATTTTAAATTAAGCTTTTAGTTGATAATATGCACATATACACACAAGATCTGGTACTTTCTACCCTAGTCTTCTCAACTGTGTTCTGTCTTATGTGTTTAAGAAATTACTAGTTGCAGCCCACTAAATTAATTTCATGACAATCTAATTGTTCACAAACCATTAGTTGAAAAGCCTGTCTTAGGTAGCAAAAATGGGTTTTACTAATGTAGGAGGTCTTGAGTGATGCAGAAAAGTTGTCTCTGTTATGTTTTTTAAATTGTTTCCTCAAATTTATTACAGATGCCTGAAGTCCCACTGCACAGTTTTAGTTGCCATATGTTAAAGATTAAACACCTAACAATGGTAATAACAATTACAATTGTCCTTGAAAGATGTAACACTATAAGCTGTTATCAAACACACTTGAATACAAGACACACAAAAATGTAAACACTTAGACTTAAGACAACCTCTCCACTTATACTTCAAGCATTTGATCGAACAGTTTATGTGTGTTAAATTGATATTTTGATCAATAGGAACTCATGTACCTCTCTTTTGAGATACATACTTCCAAAGCTGATTATTAATCCATTGAATTCTGTCTTGCAAAAAGTTTGAAAATGTTCATATCCTTGACTTGGAAGTTGCAAAGAAATCAAAATATTGTGGTTTTACTGATTAAATATTTTGTACAGCCTCACTACAGAATATCTTCAGCAGATTTACATTGCCCTGATCCATTGATCTTTCCTAGTATACAGGTATTTTTTTCTTATTAGATATTCATGCAAAGATGCAAAATATTTTTTCCAAGATAAATAACAAAATACCATCACTGAGCCATCTGTGAACAATTTCACATCTGAAATGTATAATCAAGTTTGGGAACAAAAATACATAATGAATGGTTCAAGTCAAAGTCCACAGCCTGAACAAAGAGGTAGATGTGATCCAATGCAAAGGAAACATTGCAGTCCTTCCTTCTGCTTCAGTTTTTACAGACTGTCAACTTAGGGTTTGATTGATTGGGGTGGAGGAAGCAGATGAGGATTTTGCATATGATTATTTTATTTTTACAGTTTTTAAAGACAGGTATATGTACTTGTACCAAGCTACTGTTTGATATTATTGAAGGACCTTGTATATAGTCTATAGAAGAGCAAGAAAAATAAATTTATTGGATCAGACAAAACAATGCTAGAAAAACCTTAGTTTTAGTCTAGCCTGCATATGTAATATCCCTTGTATTTGCTGCAGGGTAGTCCATTTAAATGGAACAGAGTAGAGAGAAAGAAATAGTGACAAGAATGAAAGAGAAAGGGAGATCACCATGAACATATATTATAGGGTTAAGTGTCTTTGTTTGGGAGTTTAGATCTTACCAAAAATATGTACCATTATATTACAAACCAGGTCCTATTTAGAGCCTGGATTTCTTGCCATTTGGTAATTTGTCTTTAAAATGGATACTGTTATGGATAGAATTGTGTTCTCTAAAACCTCATATGTTGAAGTCCTAACCCCCAGTACCTCTGAATGTGATCTCATTGGGAAATAGGGTAATTATAGATATAATCAGTTATATTGGAGTTATACTGGAGTAGGGTGGGCTTCTAATCCATTATGATTGGTATCCTCATCAAAAGAAGAAATTTAGACACAGAAACAGACAGAGGGAAGATGATGTGAAGAACACAGGAAGAAGATGGCTGTCTACAAGTTAAGAAGAAAGATCTGGACAAGACCTTTTTTTCACAGTCTCTGTAAGGAACCAACACTACCAACATCTTGATTTCAACCTTCTAGCCTCCAGAACTGCAAGACAATAATTTTCTGCTGTTGAAGCTACCTAGTTTTCTGTACTTTTAAAATTTTTAATTTTTATAATTTTTATGGATACATAGTAAGTGTATAAATTTATGGAGTATGAGATGTTCTGATATAAGCATGCAATGTGAAGTAAGCACATCATGGAGAATGGGGTATCCATAACCTCAAGCATTTATCCTTTGAGTTACAAACAATCCAATTATACTCTGTAAGTTATTTTAAGATGTACAATTAAGTTATTATTGACTATAGTCACCCAATTGTGCTATCAAATAGCTCTTATTCATTCTTTCTATTTCTTTTTGTACCCATTAACCATCCCCACTTCCCTCCCCCAACCCCCACTATCCTTCCCAGCCTCTGGTGACCATACTTTCACTCTCTATGTCCATGATATCAGTTGTTTCAATTTTTAGAACCCACAAATAAGTGAGAACATGTGCTGTTTGTCTTTCCTGACTTACTTAACATAATGATCTCTAGTTTCATCTATGTTGTTGCAAATGACTGGATCCCATTCTTTTTTATGTCTGAATAGTAATCCATTGTGTGTAAGTACCACCTTTTTTTATCCATTCATCTGCTGCTGGACACTTAGGTTGCTTCCAAATCTTAACTATTGTAAACAGTGCTGAAACAAGCATAAGAGTTCAGATATCTCTTCGATATACTGATTTCCTTTCTTTTGAGTATATACCCAGCAGTGGAATTGCTGGATCATATGATAACTCAACTTTAAGTTTTTTGAGGAGCCTCCAAACTCATTTCCATGGTGGTTGTATTAATTTATATTCCTACCAACTGTGTATAAGGCTTCCCTTTTCTCCACATTCTTGCCAGTATGCGTTATTGCCTGTCTTTCTGATATAAGCCAACTTTAGCTGTGGTGTGATATCTCATTATACTTTTGATATTCATTTCTCTGATGGTCAGTGACACTGAGAACATTTTTGCATGGCTGTTTGCTGTATGTGTGTCTTTTTTTTTTTTTTGAGAAATGGCTATTCAAATCTTTCGACCATTTTTTATTGGATTATTAGACTTTTTCCTGTAGAGTTATTTGAGCTCATTATGTATTCTGATTATCAATCCCTTGTTAGATGGGTAGTTTGTAAATATTTTCTCCCATTCTGCAGGTTTTCTCTTCACTTTGTTCATTGTTTCCTTTGCAGAAGATTTTAAAGTTGACGTAATCCCATTTGTCCATTTTTGCTTTGGTTGTCTGTGCTTGTGAGTTAATGCTCAATAAATCTTTCCTCAGACCAATGTCCTGGAGATTTTTCCCCAATGTTTCCTTTTAGTTGTTTTATAGTTTGGGGGCTTAGATTTAAGTCTTTAATCCATTTTGATTTGCTTTTTGTATATGGTGAGAGATAGCGTCTAGTTTCATTCTTCTGCATATGGATATCTAGTTTTCTCAGCTCCATTTATTGAAGAGACTGTGTTTTCCCCAGTGTATGTTCTTGGTACCTTTGTCAAAAATGAGTTCACTGTAGGTGTGTAGATTTGTTTCTGGGTTCTCTATTCTTTTCCAGTGGTCTATGTGTCTTTTTTTTTTATGCCAGTATTATGCTGTTTTATTCACTACAGCTCTGTAGTATAATATAAAGTTAAGTAATATGATTCCTTCAGTTTTGTTCATTTTGCTGGGGATAGCTTTGGCTACTCTGAGTCTTATGTAGTTTCATATAAAATATGGGACTTTTTTGCTATTTGTGTGAAAGATGTCATTGATATTTTGATAGGGATTGCATTTAATTTGTAGATTGCTGTGGATAGTATGAACATTTTAATAGTATCAGTTCTTCCAATCCATGAACATGGAATATTTTTTCATTTGTGTATGTGTGTCTTCTTCAGTTTCTTTCATCAGTGTTTTATAGTTTCTGTTGTAGATATCTTTCACTTCCTTGATTAATTTCATTGGTAGATATTTTATGTGTATGTGTTTTTTTTCACATTGTTCACCATTGGCAGATAAAAATGCTACTGAATTTTGTATGTTGATTTTGTATCCTGCAACTTTACTGATTTGTTATCAATTCTAATAGTTTTCCTGTGGAGTCTTTAGGTTTTTCCAAATATAAGATCATATCATCTGCAAACAAGGTTAATTTGACTTTGTTATTTCCAATTTGGATGCCTTTTATATCTTTCTCTTGCCTAATTGCTGTAGGTAGGATTTTCAGTACTATGTTGAACAGTAGTGGTGACAGTGGGGATCCTCCTGTGTTCCAGATCTTAGAGAAAAAGTTTTCAGTTTTTCCCCAAAGATAGTATTATACTATCTTTGGATGGGTTATATATGGCTTTTATTATATTAAGATATGTTTCTTCTAGATACAGATTTTTTGGGGGGGGGTTATCATGAAGGCATGGTGAATTTTATCAAATGCTTTTTCAGCATCAACTGAAGTGATCAAATGGTTTTTGTTCTTCAATTTGTTGACATAATGTATCACGTTGATGCATGTGCATATGTTGAACCATTCTTACATCCCAGGGATAAACTCTACTTGGTCATAATGAATAATCTTTCTAACATATTGTTGAATTCATTTTGCCAGGACGTGGTTGAGGATTTCTGCATCAATATTTATAAGTGATATTGGCCTGTAGTTTTCCTTTTTTGATGTGTCTTTGTCTGATTTTGGTATTAGGGTAATACTAGCCTTGTAGAATGACTTGGGAAGTATTCCATCCTCCTATATTTTTTGGAATTGTTTAAATATAATTATTCTTTAAATGTTTGGCGAAATTCAGCAGTGAAGCCATCAGGTCTAGAAATTTTGTTTACTAAGGAGACTTTTCATTATGGCTTTGGTCTTGTTACTCGCTATTGGTCTGTTCAGATTTTTGGATTTCTTCCTGATTCAATCTTGGTAGGTTGTATAGATCTAGGAATTTGTCCATTTCTTCTAGATTTTCTGATTTATTAGCATATAGTTGCTCATAGTAGCCACTAATGATCCTTTGAATTTCTGCAGTATCACTTGTAATATCTCTTTTTTATTTCTGATTTTATTTGGATATTCTGTATTTTTTTCTTAGTTAGAGTGGCTAAAGATTTGTCCATTTTGTCTTTTCAAAAAACCCAACTTTTTGTTTCTTTTTGTTTCATTAATCTTTTGTATTTTTTTAATTTCAATTTCAATTATTTCTGCTCTGATCTTTATTATTTCATTTATTATCCCAATTTGTTTGGTTTGCTCTTTCTTTTCTGGTTCTTTAAGAGGCATCATTAGATTGTTCATTTGAAGTTTTTTCTGGTTTTTGATGTAGGCACTTACAGCTATAAACTTCCCTCAGTTCTGCTTTTGCTGTATCCCATAGATTTTTGTATATTGTGTTTCCATTATCATTTGTTTAAAGAAATTTTCTATTTCTTTAATTCTTTATTGACCCACTGGTTATTCAGGAACATATTAATTTTCACAAATTTAAAAAGTTTCCAAAATGTCTCTTGTTATTAATTTCTAGTTTTATTCTATGGTGGTCAGAGAAAATGCTTGTATTATTTCAATTTTTTTAATGTTTTAAGACTTGTTTTGTCACCTAACATATGGTCCATCCTTGAGAATGATCCATGTGCTGAGAAAGACAATGTGTATTCTTCAGGTCTTGGATAAAATTTTCTGTAAATACCTATTAGATCCATTTGATCTACAGTGCACATAAAGTCTAATGTTTCTTTGTTGATTTTATGTCTGGAAGATCTGTCCAAGGTTCAAAATGGGATGTCAAAGTCTCCAACGTCTATCTTCTGGAGATTTTGTAATCTCTCTCTAATAATATTTCATTTATATATCTGGATGTTCCCATTTTGAGTGCATACACCCCCACACATATATAATACATATTTAAAATTGTTATATGCTCTTGCTGAATTGACCCCTTTATCATTATACAGTGACCTTCTTTGTCTCTTCTCATGGTTGCTGCCTTGAAATATATTTTGTCTGACATAAGTATAGCAACTCGTGCTCTTTTCTGTCTTCACTGGTGTGGAATATCTTTTTCTATCTCTTTATTTTCAGTCTGGTAATGTCTTTATAGGTGAAGTCTGCTTCTCATCGGCAACAAATCAATGGGTCTCGGTTTTTCATCCATTCAACCAGTGTATGTCATTTGGAGAGTTTAGTCTATTTACATTCAATGTTATTATTGAAGAGTAGGAACTTATTCCTGCCATTTTGTTATTTGTTTTCTGGTTGTTTTCCTTCGTTCTTTCCTTCCTGTCTTTCTCTATTGAAGATGATTTTCTCTGGTGATATTATTTCATTTATTGCTTTTTATTTTTTTGTGTATTCATTGTATGTTGTTTTGTTTAAGTTTACCATGAGGCTTGTAAATACTATCTTACAATCCATTTTTTTAATCTAATAACACTGTTGGCATAAACAAACCAAACTATAACTAGTAAGAACTTTATGCCTTAACTTTGTCCCCATGTTTTTTTTAACTTTTTGTTTTTTTCTATTTATATCTTATTGTACTGGCTATGTCTCAAAAAATTGTTGTAGTTGCTATTTCTGATTGGTTCATCATTAGCCTTTCTACTTAGGATAAGAATAGTTTGTTTATACACCACACTTACATTGTTATAATATTCTCTGTTTTTCCATGTGCTTACTATTTATCAGTGGGTTTTATACCTTCAGGTGATTATTTATTGCTCATTAATGTTCTTTACTTTCTGATTGAAGTAACCTCTTTAACATTTCTTGTAGGACAGGCCTGGCATTGATGAAATCCCTCAGCTTTTGTTTGTCTGAGAAAGTCTTAATCAAGGATAAGACTTAACATTTCAAGGATATTTTCACAAGATATAGTTTCACAAGATACAGAATAGTTTCTAGGGTAAAAGTATTTTTGTTTTTGTTTTCAGCACATTGCATATGCCATATCACTCTCTTCCTGGCCTGTTAGGGTTTCACTGAAAAGTCTCCTGCCAGATGCTTTGGTGCTCCGTATGTATTATTTCTTTCTTTATCTTGCTACTTTTAGGATCTTTTTTTAATCCTCGACCTTTGGTAGTTTCATTATTAAATGCCTTGAGGTAGTCTTTTTGAGTTAAATCCACTTGATGTTCTACAACCTACTTGTACTTGGATATTGATATATTTCTCCAGATTTTAGAAGATCTCTATTATTATCCCCTTGAATAATTTTTCTACCCCTATCTCTTTCTCTGCATCCTCTTTCAGGCCAATAACTCTTAGATTTGCTCTTTGGAGGCTATTTTCCAGACCTGTAGGTGTGCTTTTTTGTTATTCTTTTTTTCTTCTGTCTTCTCTCGCTGTATATTTTCAAATAGCCTGTCTTCAAGTTTACTAATTCTTTCTTCTGCTTGATCAATTCTGCTATAAAGAACTCTGAGGCATTCTTCACTATGCCAGGTGCATTTTTCAGCTCAAGAATTTTTAATTCTTTGTAATTATTTTAATGTCTTTGTTAAACTTATCTGAGAGTTCTGAATTCTTTCTCTATGTTATCTTGAATTCCTTCGAGTTTCCTCACAACAGCTGTATTGAGTTACCTGAATTAAAGGTCACATAATTCTTTCTACATAATTGGTCCCTAGTGCATTATTTAGTTCATTTGTTGAGGCCATGTTTTCCTGGATGGCATTGATGCTAGTAGATGTTCTTCAGTCTGGGCACAGAAGAGTTAAGTTTTTATTGTAGTCTTCACTGTCTGGACTGATTTGTAGCTGTCCTTCTTAGGGAGACTTTTCAGATATTCAGAAGAACTTGAATGTTGTAATCTAAGCTTTATTTACTTTAGGGGGCACCCAAACCCACTAATGCTGTGGTTCTTGCAGACTCATAGAGGTACCACCTTGATGATCTGGATTATCACACACAAACTCCTGTTCTCTTTTTATACTTTCTCCCAAACAGAGTATTTTTCTCTGTTCTGAGCTGCCTAAAGCTGGGGATGGAGTGACACAAGCACCCCTCTGGCCACCATTACTATGACTGTGCTGGGTCAGACCTGAAGCCAGCACAGCACTGGGTCTCACCCAAGGCCTGCTGTAACCACTCCCTGGCTACTGCCTATGTTTACTCAAGGCCCTGGGGCTCTATAATCAGCAGGTGGCAAAGCCAGCCAGGTTTGTGTCCTGCCCTTCAGGATGGAAAGGCCCCCAGGCCCTGGATGGGTCCAAAAGTGCTGTCTGAGAGTCAGAGTCTAGAGTCAAAAATCTTACAAGTCCACCTGGTATCCTACTGTGCTGCTGCTGAGCTAGCACTCAAATCGTAAGATGCAGTTAGTAGGTGATAAATACTTCCAGCATGGGGCCCGTTTCTTCAAGGCAGGAGGCTCCCTTCTCATCCAGAGTATTGTCTAGAAATGTCACCTGGGAGCTGGGACCTGGAATGTTGGCTTCACAACTCTGACTGATGCCCTACCCCGCTGTGGTTGAGCTGATATCCTAGATGTAAGACAAAGTCCTCCCCACTCTTCCCTCTATTCTCCTCAAGTGAAAGGAAGGGGTATTTTTTAGAACCACAAGCTGTACAGCCTGGGCTTAAAGGAGGAATGATGCCAACACTCCCTTGACTGCCCCAGCTGGTGTTGTAGTATGTCACATTCCCCCACCATTCCCCATTTCACTGTCTCTGGGCCTAGTTCAGCACTAGAACTTGCCTGAGAGTTGAAGTCCTCATGTCGTAGACTGCCTCTCAAGTTTAGTTGGAGACACAATGTGCTGTAGCTCTTGGTGGCAAGGTTTGCAAGTACTAAAGTTGGGACCATTGGGATCCACGATTTCCTTCTAGCTAGGGCTGGTGTTAATTCTCCCTCTGTGGGTGGACATCAGTTGAGTTTGGTCTGATTTTTCTTTCTGCTCTAATAGAACAACACTGAGTTCAGTGCCTCACAATTGATGTGTTCTTCCTCCCCCAGTGCCCAGAGATGATCTTATACCACACAGCTGCTGCCAGCATTGGAGAATGAGTGGAATCAGCAATTCAGAACTGCTTTTTCTATCTGCAGTGCCTCTTTCAGTGATATGAAGTTAAAACCAGATACTATGAGTGCTCTGCTGATTTTTGGTTCTTATGAAGGTGCTTTTCCTGTGTAGTAGTTGAGGGGAGGGTTGACCATCATAGGAGCTTTCTATTCTGCCATCTTACTCTGCCTCACCAGCATACTTTATTAAGGCATCCCTAGAAAACCAATAGAGATACTAAGGTGGATGTTCATTAACTCACCAAATATTTAGTTGGTCTATCACACTCTAAGCATCGCATTAAAACAAGAATGGAATGATGAGATCCCTCAGCCCCTTTGCTTTAGTTGTCAATAGCAAACAGCCCATGTTTGGCCAGAGTTTAGTGGTCAAAAGCAAATAGAATATCTCTTTTTATCACCATATTTGAGGTAAAGTAGAGGACAAACATCATTGCCCCAGTTGCAAAGATAAAGAACAAAGGAAGGGAGGTTGTGACTTTTGAAGCAGAACATCACAAAGGTGGACTGAACTTTTCTCAATATGCCAAGGAACACATGGTTTTATTTGTAAGTTAAGGGTTAGGGAGAGTGAGAGTAGAAAGCCTCTTTCTAAGCTAGGGGTCATTTTGGGGTTGGGTATTATATGATGTGTGAAACGTTGAAGTCTAAACATTTCTCTCACTCTGCCATTCCCATTCTCCAACCTCATGTATGTTTATTTGCTCTTCTCTCTACTGGTAGTATGCTTGTGAGATATCACGACGGTGGGCTCAACAACAACGGGGATAACAATGAAATTGCATTGCATAAACATGACGAAGACCCTAGTAGGATGATCATTAAATGTATTTTAGGTGCAGAGAACCTATCCTATTGCATCCTTTCTTTAACAGAAATATCTGTTTTTACGGAAATCAGTAATCGGATTATTTGTCATTTTTATTCTCAGCTGTGAGAAATAATTGGCAATGCTTGAAATGACACCATCTCTGAAGGACTGTCAATAATTGTATAGGCTGTCTGATGCTTTTGCCAAGTTTTACAATGATTCCCATGAAGACAAATATAAGATTCATATTAAAGAGATGATTTTTGCTGTGCAAAAATTGACCTTGCATGACCTTTAATATGAACAGTTAGGCTATGGTATGAACTCCAAAAATATCTCTCTGTTTATTGTAAATGTATGCTAACATAAACGACACTATTAGATACTAACATTAGAATAGCAATTTGATTTTTGTGTCTTTCAAGCACCATCTTTCTTTAGTAGAACATATCAAATACTTATCTATCCATTAGAGGGCAGACTTTCATAAATTTTAATTCTGACATCACTTAGAAAATTTAAATGATGAATTTTCTGACTAAATAGTCTCTAAAAAGCCTTAGAAAATTTTTATTATTTCAAAACCTATTTAAATTATAATTTTGAAGACACTACACATTAAGTCTTCATATAGGATGGAACTTCTAAGAGCACATTACATATGTTTGTTCATTTTCGTGCTGTTTGTGTTAAGTGATCACAAATGTACAAAATATTTGTACCATTAAACTGATGCTGATAAGGCTATGTAATAAAATGTTAAGACCTCAGTCATTTTTAGGGCTTTGGAAATTCTTGTCTTCAAATTTTTACTGGCCCATCTAAGTATTTCATCTTCTTTTATTTCTCTGAGTTCTAGGCACAGAGAGAGCAGCCTACAACTCAGTGCAGTACAGTATTATCAAACCAAAGAGAAACTAATGCATAAAGAAGGTTCTAGAAGGAAACATTCTCTGATGTGATTACTTATGGATAGGAAGTATGTTCAAGAAAAGGAAAATTTGCACTATTCGCTTTCCATATTTTTATATAGTTTGAATTTGATATAACAAAAATGTGTTTGTATAAAATGATAAACCAAGTGGCATCTCTTATTTCAAAACTATTATTACTTCAGTTAAACCTTATAGCTCTCTTTCCTTCCCAAAGAAATTGTTATAAAGATATTTTTGAGAAATTAAGTCTGAATACAATCACACATATTGGATTTAGAAGCAGAAGACAAAGAATAATATAAATGTTGGCATTTGGCATTTGGAAATTTTTATGCTATTGGTATTGTTAAATAGTTTGAGGGAATTCACAATTTAAAGATAGTAAGTCTCCAGTGAACATAGATTTTTGCCACTTCCTAGTTCTACAAAAGAGTGTTTTAACCTATAATAAATTTAATAATTGAAACAGAAAATCATACAGAATTAAGAAAAACTTTATAACATAAAATTAGAGGCACAAACTTTGACTTGATTTTACTCCTAGTAGAACCTCATAGTTATTGAGTACTTATTCTAGATACTCAATTGAAAACGAATGTCAATGGGAACGATGATTTTTTCTGCAAACTCCTTAATTACATGATGTGAATTCAAAGCACATATCCTGTCTACTCCATTGTCATGCTTCTCACCACTTCCCAAATCTATTCACATTTTATTCATACCCACAAACATCTTCGTTTTTTATTAGGCTTTAGGAGATGAACTGATAGGCATATCTAACCATCTGATATTTTCTGCTTCCCAGATTCTATTCATGAACTTCAAAGCTGGGGGCGGGTCTTTGTTAATGACTATAAAGTAAAGTGGGTATTATGCAGCACATGCTTTCTGAGAAGTCTTCTTTTCTTACTGAATGATTTGATCCTCCAGACTTCCATGTCTATAATAGGGCTGAAAGAGCAAGTTCCCAAAAGTTAAGCTATCTCTGGTCAAAGACCTCAGCTATTTGAAGAATTTACAAATGGTAGCCTGGATTACTTCTAAGAAATTAATAAATATAATTCTTTTTCATATTTCAGAATCATCCAATATTAACTTCACTCTCTACTCATGTCTCAAATCTATGAGTAATGTGCACTTTGTTTGTTGGGACAGAACTGCTGAGTGAAAATGGCCAAAAGGGAAATCTGTGGCTTGGGAAATTCTGTGAGTTTGATGGCTTAATAGAGATATGAGATAACAAGTCTAGACTATATAAATTGAAATGCTATTATACGCTTTAAAACAATGGGAAGATCTGGAAAATGCATTTACCTAATTCATTTCAGGCCCATGCAAATACCAGAAAACTAATCTGCAGGATAAATGCAAATCCTAACACTCGTGCATTATTATCATTATTCCTGAACATTCTATCCTCAAAATTAATTAATTCTCACCCTTAGTTTGTGTTTTTAAACCCACAAATGTCTTCAGTTTCTTCTTAGTTTGATTGCCTGGTGTGAACTGAGCCAATTGAGTGCTGGTGTTATCCATTCACCTGACATGAGTTTGATATCAAAACTGTGCCAGGGTTGGGTGAGTTCTTCAAGAAAAATAAACATCTTGCTCTCTGCCAGGCCACAAGGTGGGGCATTAAGAACACGTTGACATACTATATCTTGAGAAATGTATGAAAACTCAAGAACTGAGGGAGAAAACTGAGGCCGTTTGGGGTTGACAGGTCATTGGGCTCCCTCCAATATTCCCATTCCCATAGATCTTTTTCAAACCATGACCACTCTCAAGTTCTCCTAGTCTTGCCAGTGCTCACTCAAAGAAAACAGTCTCACCTATTGCTTCCTTGGGAAAAGTTTTGTTGGCATGAACTCCCTCAGGTTGTTTTCTTTCCTGCTACAAACTTAAACTTATGTTTTCTAAGTTTCATCTCCTTTTTCAAAAGGAGGCCTGCCTCCAACCATTTCTCTAGCCTCTCAGTATACGATCTTCATCCCATCATCTTCTATCCAATTACTCTTTTGGAACTTTGTTCCATCAATTAGTATCTTACTTTCCCTTAACACAAGATCATATTCAAATTTTTTGCTTCAAACAAAACCTCAAACTTTCCTTGGTGAACCATATTCTTTAAAAGGTGTCATCAACACACAAACATCTTAACTCTTTAACAAATTTCTTGAATAAGTATCCTACATTTCCATTCTGTCATCTTGACTTCAATCTATACCATCACCAGCTATGATCTTACTCCTGAGTTTTTAGTGTACAATTACCCTTGCAATGCTTCCAATGTGTAGTTGAGTGAACTCTAATCAGTCCCTTCAATACTTGAAATTTCTACAGTATCTGACCCTGACCACACATAAAATCATCTCTGTGAATGAGTGTGTGACATCACACTGCCTCTTATTTTTGAGACTTTTTCTTTAATGGTTCCTATTTTTCTTCCAATATAGTAAAACTTAGGGTACATCAGAAGCACGTGGAACATAGATTGCTTGATTTCAACCAAAAATTTCTGGTTCACTATGTCTGTGGTAGGGCCTGATAATTTTTGCATTTTTAATTTGCATTTTGATTCTGATGCTGCTAATCAAGAGGCCACACATTGAGAACCACTGCTTGAAACAGATATGCTCTAATTTTTTAAACTGCTTTGCTTCTATTTTTATACTTTTAGTTAAGAGAATCTAACTATTTCCATGTTTCATCTGTTACTTGTACAAGAATGACCCCCCCCACAACTCTATGTGAAAGGCCCAATCATATCCTCTAATAAACTCCTCACCCAGGTTGCCTATTACCTCTGATTAAAATATCGGGTCCCTAAAAATCAACATGCGCAGTATGGTACATGTTATATCCTACATCCCAAATTGACTTCTCCATTTGTGCACTTATTCCTGCTTGTCATAGGCATCAACCCACCTGCACAAGCAAGAAACTTGGAGTCACCTTGATTTCCCTGGCCCTCAATCCTTCTCACCGCACATGTAATGATTCACAAGTTTTTCTTGCAAAACACATAATGGTTACAGGTAGAATCCTGTCAATTCTACCTCCAGTATATTCCTCAGCTTGGGTTTTCTCCAGTTTTTCTTGTTTGCTATATCACAAATGCATTCTATTTTGATCTTCTGCTTTCATTATCTCCCATCCTGTTCTAAAATTTATCCTTATAAAATTAATATCAGATCATATCATTTACCCCTTATTTAAAAACAAAACTTTTAATGACTCTATATTATCTACAGTATTGAGATACAGTGACTTAGTGTGTGTGACATTCAATATTCTTCATAATCTAGCTCCCACCTAACTTCATCTTACGGTTTTCCTTTTTGGTTATTGATTTATGGTTATGCCTGACCACTACCACATCCACACATCAACCACATAGAGTTCATGCATGTCTACATGAACGCTGTATTCTTTCCGTCTGCATGTCATCCCAATTCACCAGCACTCACTTGTCTTCTTACTCTTAGCACAATTAACTGCTTTCTTTTAGGTTCCCATGCCATTATATTCATATATCTTTCAGAATTCATTCCACATGGTATTATGGGCCTTTATACATACATTAAACTACATTGCCAGGTTGAAACTCCTTGAAGCTCTGAGCTATACATCAGCTATGTTTGTATCCATAGTACACAGCACCTTCTTGCCAGACTGAAAGCTTGCAATAAATATTTAATTTAATTGAAGCTCTGCAGTAAAGAAAAAAACAAAAAAGAAAAAAAAACTTCATAAAATAGATAGGCAAATACCCATGAGACATGGATTTCTAGCCACTGTGGCTGGGATTCAGATTTCCATTTCTCTTTCTGTAGCATTACCAGAGCTGGAGTAAATGCTCAAGTGTCATGGGTGCACCCTAATTTGGACTGTCTAGTGATTAGCTCAAAGAGTATGTTCCTAACTAGTTTTGTACAGTATATTTCCTGAAGCCCTAACTCTTCAACTTGTGTGTTGAGATAGAACATGGTGGAGCCATGATGGACCATCTCTTCTGTAGTCCATAACTCTACCATAAAGTCACCATTTACATTGATCAAGTGACTCCACCTATCTGTCCCTGTCTCTTCACTTCTAAAACCGGTATAACAACAACCTCGACCTCATACTCTCTGGCCTGGGCCTCTCACCTAGACTCCCTGGATTCATTCTCTCCCTCTCCTATTTGTGAATATTTAAAGGAGTTAATTTAGATATTAAATATTAAATGAGTAAATAAATGAGTAAATGTCTATTAGGTACTCAATAAATAGTAGCTATTATTGTAACTACATAAATAGTAACTATGTTTGATCTATTTTGAAACTATGCCAAGGACCAATAGCACAGAACTCCAAATATTAAAGTTTCCAGGATGTGGACACTTTATGTTAGAGTGTCTATATTTTATTTATAATCCAAGCTTGCCCAACCCATGGCCCAAGCACCACATGTATCTTGGGATGTTTTTGAATGTGGTCCAATACAAATTTGTAAACTTTCTTAAAACATGAGATTTTTTATAATGTGGTTTTTAGTTCATCAGCTATCATTAGTGTTAACATATTTTATGTGTGACTCAAGACAATTCTTCTTCTTTCAGTGTGGCTCAGGGAAGCCAAAAGATTGAACACTCCTAATTATCATTAGAGATACCAAATTATTTTTAACAGTTGGAACTGGAATCTCTGAAAATGCCTTTCAGCTCTCTAAATACTATAAATGTGGCTTATTTGTCTTCTATAAACTTTCTATCATGTAGAAACATTCCATTTGCTGGTATATTTCTATATGCCATATATAAGAGAAATGTGCTTACATCACATTGCAATTCTCATAAATGAATATGGGGATAGCAAATGTTAATATAAGGAAAACTACATTGAATCTATTTTTTCTTTTTATTAATAAAAATTGTGTTTTTTCTTAAACCACAAACATATTAAATTATCCTCTAGGAAAGAAAAACTAAAAGTAATTTAACATCAAAATCTAAAATCACTCAAACTCCTTTATCCACCCCACACAGAGCAATTAGAGAAAATATTTTCCTATTGAAAACTTAATTTTATTCTGCATTTAGAAAATATTCAGTCATTCTTATAGCATTCCTGGGTCTTAAGAGAGATAATTCCAAAACCCTATCTTCACTTCACCCGCTGAAATTTGAGACTCTAAAGGGAATCTGAGACATCAAGAGGTTAAATGGCTTTCTCAGGACCACACACTATGTTAGGGTCAGAGCTGAGGTTAGAAACTGCAAGTTTCTCCATTTCTTGCTTAAGTGTTTCACAAGGCTACCCTTCCTCTCTATTTATTTAGGTGTAGTGACTGTATTGGTCACCAGTGAGGGTTCACAGTGTGACAATCAGATATTTGAAGGATGACCTTTTAAGAAAGCATTTTGTGCCCTTTGTTTAAAGTAACACAGATACTCTCAAAATAAATCTTACTGTCCATTTGTCTAGAGCTGGAAGTTTGCGTATGTCAACATAGCAGGTAACGAGCTTTGGGACATATGGACTTCTTGTTTGGTCCTTAGAGAAAATCCCTTTCTCGTGGCCATCTTGTGTCACATTTTTTTGTAAGAAATCTATACTGTATCTCCAAATCACATCTTCAAAAATGCTTATTTGCTGTTATAAAATACAACATTTGTGATATAACCAACTAGCCAGTGGCTTCCATTAGACAGGAACACAATGTACAATGAGTATCTCATGCAGTGACCAGCTCCATGGTGTATCATTCTCATCACAGTCTATATGAATGGCACCCTCTGGAGTTGTGCAATACATGACATATGTGACCACAAACCATGGTTTTTTGGATGAAGCTGAAGGTTATGTTCATGCAGAGTAATTTCCAGCTATGTCTTTGTGCTTAGCTAAAAGTACTGACTGATATTAGCCAACAAATGTTTAAGAAAATGTTTTAAAATATATACGAGCAATTCAAATGTGCTCCTGGGTTATTGAGATTTCTTTTTTGCCTCATCTTTCTTTTTTTATCATTTTTTAAATTAATCTATTTTCTCTCTTTTCTACTAGCACATCTCTATTTCTTCATTGGAGTCCTATGTTATTTTATTGTTTTTTCTTTTACTTTTCTCCCAAAATTTAAGGTTGGGGGTGATGTGTCTGTATCTTATTTTAGTTCTTAATAATGAATATAGGGGTAGCAAATAATAATATGCCAAGCACAATGTTGAATGTTTTTATTCCTCATTAATAAAAATCTTATTTCTTGTTAAACCGTGAGCATATTAAATTGTCATGTTGGTAACTTACTTTGTACTTGGATTGAACTATTATGGCTCTCCCCAGCAAGTTCCTTCTTCTCCTCTAATCCCTTTAAGTTTACTTTATTACTAGTTTCTCTCTGGAGTCAAACAAGAGTATGAAACATTGAACCAGAGCAATGTTTGTAGTTTCAGTGGTTCTGGATAAGTGATTCTGTGACTATGTGTCTAGATGTCCTGCAGCTTCAACTGAAAATACTGAAAGAGGTAGATCAAACAAATCCCAGTGCTTCTCACAATTTTGTAGATTAGGAATCATTGAATTCATTTTTACAAACTGATACACAGCCAACTATTTGTGATTTAAGGAAATGCTGTCTGATATGCATTGGCTTTTCAATTCTACTTTGACCAGTAATCTAAGTTACAGTAAGCACTTAGGGTTAGCCTTAAAAAATTATGAGAAACCACCATTCTCCAGAGAAGGCTGGGTAGTAAGCCAAAACATGAGCAGAGGCTAATTCATGACAAAGGAGTCCAATCTTGTTATTATCATTATCATCATCATCATCATTATTCCAGTATTTTTCATTTTCTTATTAGCTATCACATATTACTTATGCTAAGTTTATCTCCTAATTTGTAAAATGGAGATATATGTATATGTGTGTGTGTGTGTGTGTGTGTGTGTGTGTGTGTACATATATCTCACACAGGATTTATATAAGACTAAAATGAAACAATATACATGATTGCACTGTTACTGAGTAAGCATTCAACATATTTTGGCATTCCTTCAGTCCTTTTGACAACTCAAAGTAAAATAAAACAAAACAAAAAAACCTAACACAGAGATCAAAGATTTTTGAGGGACTAAAGTCAAAAAATATTAGCTTTACTAGGGGGTGTGACTTAATTTTGGAGTCAAACATCATAGCATGATTTAATTAATTCATTAGGTGGCAGTCAATTCAAAGATCTCTGAGAAGCTGGGGATACACTTCGTTCTGAGTGACACCTGAACTCACTACCATGGTGCACAATGTGAAGCCCTATCTCATGTCTGCCCAGCATGTGTCATGGTATCTTCAGGGTATCTAGGATTCTCCGGCAAGACTTTAAACATGGCATGGAGATAACTGTAAGCATGAATGTATCTAAACAAGTCTCATGTCTATTTTTTAAATATTCTGAGCTACATCTATAAGAGCAGTTGAAGTTCTTCTCAAAATGAATGATAGTTCAAGACATATTTAAACAGTAATTTGTTTCACTTGGTGAGCAAATGCAAAGGAGAGCCTGACAAAAAAGGTCACAGATTACAAATGAAAAATTTAGGAAAATAATCTGCTTTACAGATTTCCAAGGAAATAAATAACTCACAGGTTAAGTGTAAACCTCTTAAACAAACAATTTTGAAGGGTTTTAAGTCCTCCTATTGACCTCAGATAAAATAATCACTTAGATATCCTGAAATAGCAATGATAAAATAAGAATCATTTTTTAAAACTCGGTATTAAAGTTTGAGAGAACATGCTTTAGGAACATTCCATTATTTAACTCACTGTGTGTGAGGCGGTATCTAATAAAAAGTAGATCCCTATATCAATTTCTCTTCTTTCTGTTGTAATTAACACTCCAGCCATGTCCAACTGTTTAAAAATAAAATGAATTAACTTGGCCTATCTTACTGAAAAGTGTTCAGGCTTCAGGTTTCAACTGTTAGCTCAGTGACATCACCAAAAATGGTTTCTCTGTCTTCATTATCGGCTCATATTTCTTGGTGGTAGCTCCACTCTCAGGCTGGTATCCCTTGCAGATTTCTAGAAAAATATTGACTAAAAGCTCCATGTGATTTAAGGAAATGCTGTCTAATAAAAAGCTCCCGATGTTAAATACTTCCTTATTCATTTCCAGTGTAAAATGAGAATGTCTACTTCCCACATACCTCAATCTCAAATCCCCACATTGAGTCTCCCAGCCCTCATTGGCCTGGCTTGTGTTATGTGCCTGCCCCTGAACCATTACAGTCAAGAATACGAACTATGAGGACTGACTGGCCTAAGTCAGTCTGGACTAGATAGAGTTAGGGTGTGCCATATCCTCCGCAAACCACACACACAGCTAGGAAATTCAGAGCAAAGTCAAGACAGAGGGAGTGGAAAAGGATGAGGCGAAAGTAACCCACAAATATCAAACATCGTGATTCCCTCAAGCTTTTTAGAATCCAGTGAGGCCAACAAAAGAAGAGAAAGTTAATAATGCCAGACCTCTTTTATTTGCAAAATGAATTGTTCTGTAGACTATCCTCCTTAGAAGAGGCACTTTGAATCTCAATATTGTCACCATTCACATAGGATTTAAAATAAAGACTTCCTGGATCTTTCTTACTTGCCCTACATACCTTGAGTTTCTTAGGTCCTGGGAAGAATACATTCTGACTCTTAACTGAAAAACCAGATCCATTCAATCAGTCACCTGCTTAAGAGACAGGGGAGTGGAAGTAATCATTCAACAAATGATTTTGTACGATATAAATACATTACCTGTAAACTCATTTTTTAACCATATAGATGGATTTTTCTATTGTTTATATATAACAAACAGCAATAATATAACCTGCCCTGTTCTTTTCCTCCTAATTTAGAAATAATCTTCTTCCATCCTTAAATGTAATTAATTGCTTTTCAAAAAATGACTCATACGATTTACTCACTTTAAACATTCTTTCATTAATTCAGTTAGTGGATACTCTTTGAGTATATATGATAGTCTAGAACCACAATTATACCAAAGTTTATTGCTGCTACACCCTGCTCCTCCTACACACTCAAAAAAAAGAGAATGAGGCACAGAAAAGGAATGTTCTGTTTGTTGTGTTATTTAAACCATTTATACTATTAATATCCAGACTTGAATTCTAAAATACAAAACACATAAAGAAAGTCGAGGGATAAAGAAATGCTTCCAATTAGATTGTAATTTTTGTATTTTATTTCTTTGTTTACCCTATGGCCAAATTTTATTCAGCTTTTTTCAGAATTTATCACAAATATATTACTTTAAAAATTTAAGTTTTCTACCTTAAAAGATTTTTGTTATATTCTATGCAAAGTTCTCCCTTGCTCCCAAGGATTTCAAGGAGGAAAAGACATCATGTAGAAATAAATGGAGATGAATTACTTTGATTAATTTAGAAACCCACTAAATTATTTATGGATGTATCTCAGAGTTTTTTTTAATAGACATAATTATTTATCATTTTTTGGCATCAGTTTTGATTTTTCTTTCTAAATAATTAGCAGGATATAGGCTTTAATTGACAAAATTATCTCAGGACCAGCCGTATTCATTTCAGAATATAGCTTCATTTTGTATTTACTTGATATTGTCTCTCTCAGCCCATCAAACCTGATTCCCGGATGTTTCTGTGCTAAGCTGCTCACACTACATAAAGATGTTAAGGAGGCAGGCACCAATATTTAAAATCAAGTACTCTACTAGCTGTATAAACCTGGTCAAATCTGCACATTTCTAAACCTTGGTGCTGTGAAATAGTAGTGAAAATAAATAGTCCACAAGAATTCTGTGTTGAGAGAATAAAATAATGCACACAAGGAACTCAGCAGGGTTCCCTGCACAGAGGAAGAGGCTGCTGACATGTTAGCTGTTGCTGGGAAGTCATTTTATCTAGAAAGCATTCTTCTAGGGAAGCTCCCCTTTCTTTTTGGAGGTAACAAATAGCCTGCATACAACAAATCTTTAAAACTTGTTCAGTTTTGTTTCCTAATAATATGGAGAATGTGATTATTTATGCTTTTAGCAGAACTTGTAGCAAATTATGCTGTCTTATCTTCATCTTAATGTGTCACTATCTGGTGAGGTCTAGACAGCTTTCAAGTGAAGTGAACATTTGTTTGTAAAGCTTAATATAGTAATTCAGGACCATTGCCTCCACTGGTGCCAGGAACTGAAGAAACTTCCACATCTCTGCTTAACTTTCTGCAGTAGAGACAAGAGATTTGATGTCTGGATGTTCTAGAAGCGTGCTGTACCTAGCACTGACAAATCAAATCATTTTTAGTTTGACGATGATGGGATAGGGTAGATCTTTAAAAATGAGGATAGGATTATGTTAATGTGGAAAATTCTGACTAATATGAATGGACTTGTAGGATTCTTCGCTTGTAGAGCAACTAATTTTTTTCCCAACTAGTGACATAATTGGCCTGTTCCAGAAGGTAGAGCTGTGTATTGTCAATGATAAAAATACATTCTAGACATCATTAGGTAATTTCACTGTTGTATGAATATCAGAGAGTGTACTTACACAAACCTACATGGTACAGCCTACTACATACCTAGGCTATATGGTATATAGCCTGTTGCTTCTAGGCTACAAACTTGTACATCATGGGTCCCCAAACTTTTTGGTACCAGGGACTGATTTTGTGGAAGATGATTTTTCCATGGACTGATATATGGGGAGAAGTGACGGTTTGGATGAAACTGTTTCACCACAGATCATCAGGCATTAGATTCTCATACGGAATGCTCAACCTAGATCCCTCACATGCACAGTTCACAATAGGGTTTGCTATTTTATGAGAATCTAATGCAACCACTGATCTGATAGGAGGTAGAGCTCAGGCAGTAATGCTCACAGGACTACCACTCACCTCCTGCTGTATGCCTGGTTCCTAAGAGGCCAGGACTGATACCAATCCGCAGCCTGAGGGCTGAGGACTCCTGTTGTACAATAAGTTACTGTACCAAATGCTGTGTGCAAGTGGAGCACAATAGTAAGTATTTGTGTATATAAACATAGAAAAGATACCATAAAAATATCATATAAAGGATAAAAAATGGTACCCCTGTATAGGTATATACCATGAATGAAGCTTGCAGGTCTAGAAGTTACTCTGGGTGAGTTATGGAATGAGTTGTGTGTGAATGTGAGGGCCTAGGATATAACTGCACACTGCTGTAGACTTTACACTTACAAAAATATTTTTCTTTCTTCAGTCACAAATTAACCTTAGCTATTGTGATTTTCTTACTCTGTAAACTTTTTAATATTTTAATTTTTGACTCTTTTATAATAATGCTTAATTTGAAACACCAACATATCATATAGCTGTATAAAAATATTTTTTCTTTATATCCTTATTATATAACCTTTTTTCTATTTTTAAAACATTTTTAACTTTTCTGTTAAAAACTAAAACATGAACACACACAGTAGCCTAGACCTACCCAGGGTGAGGATCATCAATGGATCATCAATATCACTGTCTTCTACCTTCATGTCTTGTGCCACTGGAAACTCTCCAGGGGCAAAAACACATATGGAACCATCCTCTCCTATCATAACAATGCCTCCTTCTGGAATATGTCCTAAAGGATCTGCCTGAAGCTATTTTATAGCCAACTTTTTGTTTCATTAGTGAAAGCAGTACACTCAAAAATAACAATAAAATGTACAACATAGTATAATATAGTAATTGCCTACACCAGTAACTAATCATTTATTATTATCAACTATGCACCGTACACAATTGTATGTGCCATATTTTAATATGACTGGCAGCACAGTAGCTTCATTTACACTAGCACCACCAAAAATATGTGAGTAATACATTGCACTGTGGTTATGACGCCTCTAGGCAATAGGAATTTTTCAGCTCCATTTTAGTCTTAGAGGACCACCATCATTATATGCAGTTCATCGTGGACCAAAATGTTGTTATTTGGTACATAGTTGTACTTGAAATGCCTTGATATTTTTTAGTTCTTCACACCCAATCCTCTCAATCAACACAAGTTGATGACATTCACAGGGCAGAGAGAAGATGAGCAGGAAGAATAGATTTATGTCAACTCATCCATTTGTGAAGGAGAGAGAACTAAAGAAAGCTTAAAGATGAATAGGTCCCAAACTATCAGTTTGTATTAATCTATAAAGTGCTGTGAATTCCTTGGAAATATAGTTACGGTCTTTCTTTTAAACTGAAGCAAAGGAAAGATGATAAAATGCCAAGGAAATGGATATAATATTTACTCAAGCTGAACAACAAATTCTAAGTTCATAGAAAATTATAGTATGACAAAGTAGGAGTAATTTTGTCATTTAAAAATGTTTGCCTTCCAATTACCTATCAATTATCTTCCTATATAGCATTTAAAATAAGAAAATATAATATTTTATAAATTATTATTAAATAATATATTGATTTGCTTCAGTTTCTAGATTTAAATACCTTCCCTTTTGGAGCCTTCTCATATTAAGCAGATATTTTTAATGAAAATTTATTGGCAGTCATAGACTAATGTTACAATAATGTTAACTAAGCAAATATGAAAAACGATGTTACGGCAGCTGTTTCCAAGATGTTGTCAAATCATAGAAGATGTTGTCACTTTCAACTAAAAGTCCATTTATTATTTTTTCCTAGAAAATTCTGCCATTTCTAAATACCCTTCATAGCAATTAGTAGAATATCAAAGGATGCTGCCTTTAAACATTAGGATTTGCTTAAGACTTTCAGAGTTGTGATTTATAGATTTCATCATTCTGTTACATTTCATTTCCAGTACCATCATTGTGCTCTATATTTTCTGCAACTCAGAAAACTGTTGCTTAACTGGATTAGAGATATTTTTTAAACCTGAGATGATGTCTTTCTAGTTAGAAGCTATATTCTTGAATTTTTTTTGTAATAATTTCTCAATCCTGCAAGGACAAGGGAGTAAATCATTCAGATTTAAAGACCTGTAGAGATGATTTACAGTTTGAGTGATTTAATAACCCATCTCACTCTAATACAGTGCCTCAAAGGGCTCCTTGGCACCAGAGAGAATTTCAGCACCTCAAAACCTGACCATTTCCTTCCAGTAGACACACAGGATCTGTGAAGATTTATGTTAGAATGTTTAGTGTCACCCACTAATTCCACAATATGAAGGTCTATTGTTGGACTTCAACTACCATGTTAAATGTGGTCCTGTCAACATGACCTTTCCCAAAATAATGTTGCAGTATTTTTATCATAGCAATCAGTAAAAATCACAGAACATCATAAATGTCTGTATGTATTATGCTAATTTTCTAACATGTCAGTCAAAGGTCATTTTATAACATAATACAATACCAAAAAATTACCGTATTTTCATGGTATTATGACAATGGCCAAAGAATGAAATTCAAGTGTTTAAGGTAGGTGAACCCTTTGCCAGTTTGCACTGTATGCTCATTATAGGTGAGCTACGAATTTGGCTCTGAATTTATAGCCATACACGCTTGGGGCATTTCTGTTTCCATCCCCATTGTTCAGTATAGTCCAGTACTACAAACTCCTTCAACCAGCTAAACTCAAGTCTACTTCTTGATGTTTTCATCTACTGTTCACTTCACTGGGATTACCAGGGTCTCCCAGGTATTTGCCTGGCTCCTTCTTCTTGTTCATTTCAGCTCAACTGTCAATGCTTTAAACCTATCAAAAGCAGTTGATGGTTGTACTACTACTCTACTTGAGTTTTTCCTTAATGTTCTCATCATAGCCATCTAAAATTATTTTCTTGTTTGCTTTTTAATTATCTGTTTCTCCCATCCTCACTAGGATTTAAACTCCATGAAAATGAAGAAATTGTCTATTTTTTGCTGTATCTCTAGCACCATAAAAAAATGCTCAGCACATACCTAGTGATTTTGTTAAACAAACGCATGAATGCAGATTTATGGAGAATTTCTCTTAAGGATAAGCAGTCAATAACTAAAAGGTAACCTTGGTTTCAGTGAGACCACCAATAATCTGTGTTCTCAAATGACATTCCTGGAACTCGAAGTTCTTTCCTGGAACTTTGCTTTGAAGGAACTTAATGGATCTATGTTTAGGAACAGCACTGCAACTGCCCTGTGAAGGCCCTTACTATATTCTTAACAAGAGTGAAATTGAAGATATTTTTCTCAAAATTAATATGTTCTCTTTATAAAGACACACCAAAGTGTTGGCTGCACATATACTAAAATTGGAACGATACGGAGAAGATTAGCATGGCCCCTCTGCAAGGATGACAAGCAAATTCATTAAGTGCTCCATATTTTTAGATCCCAGAAATAATGCCACATATCTACAGCCATCTGATCTTGACAAACCTGACAAAAACAAGCAATGTGGAAAGGTTTCCCTATTTAATAAATGGTGTTGAGAAAACTGGCTAGCAATATGCAGAAAGCTGAAACAATCCCTTCCTTATACCTTACACAAAAATTAAGTCAAGATGGATTAAAGACTTAAATGTAAGACCTAAAACCATAAAAACCCTAGAAGGAAACCTAGGCAATACCATTTAGGACATAGGCATAGGCAAGAACTTCATGACTAAAACACCAAAAGCAATGGCAACAAAAGCCAAAATAGGCAAATGGGATGTAATTAAACTAAAGAGCTTCTGCACAGCGAAAGAAACTATCATCAGAGTAAACAGGCAAATTACAGAATGGGAGAAAATTTTTGCAATCTATCCATCTGACAAAGGGGTAATATCCAGAATCTACAAAGAACTTAAACAAATTTACAAGAAAAAAAATAAAGAAAACCATCAAAAAGTTGCCAAAGGATATGAACAGACACTTCTTGAAAGAAGACATTTATGCAGCCAACAAACATAGGAAAAAAACCTCATCATCACTGGTCATTAGAGAAAGGCAAATCAAAACCACATTGAGATACCATCTCACATCAGTTAGAATGGCGATCATTAAAAAGCCAGTAAACAACAGATGCTGGAGAGGATGTGGAGAAAAAGGAACACTTTTACACTGTTGGTGGGAGTGTAAATTAGTTCAACCATTGTGAAAGACAGTGTGGCGATTCCTCAAGGATCTAGAACCAGAAATATCATTTGACCCAGCAATCTCATTACTGGGTATATACCCAAAGAGCTATAAATCATTCTACTATAAAGACACATGCACACATATGTTCGTTGCAGCACTATTCACAATAGCAAAGTCTTGGAACCAACCCAAATGCCCATCAATGATAGACTGGATAAAGAAAATGTGGCACATACATACCATGAAATACTATGTAGCCATGAAAATAGGATGAGTTTATGTCCTTTGCAGGGACAGGGATAAACTGGTAACCATCATTCATAGCAAACTAACACAAGAACAGAAAACCAAACACTGTATGTTCTCACTCATAAGTGGGAGTTGAACAATGAGAACATGGACACAGGGAGGGGAACATCACACTCTGGGGTCTGTCAGGGGTTGGCGGGCTGGGGAGAGTAGCATTAGGAGAAATACATAATGTAGATGATGGGTTAATGGGTGCAGCAAACAATCATAGCATGTGTATACCTATGTAACAAACCTGCATGTTCTGTACATGTACCCTAGAAGTTAAAGTATAATAATAAAAATGACAAACCAAAAAATATTCTCATAGCTCTCTGTATCAGGAAAAGAGATAACTTATCCTGAACAAGGGCTTATTTTTCTTTCTTGATGTCAAAACTCATATGATTAATCTAGTGTTTCTTTTTTGTTTGCTAGGAAATTCAGAGCTAAATTTGCAGCTCACCTATAATGAGCTTACAGCATGCTTTCTGTATATTAAGCTTCATCTTGTTTCTCTCTCCTTATTTTCTGTTCAATTTTCATTCAATTACTACCTAATTTCCTCTCTGGGTTTTTATTTATTTGGTTTATCATATTGTCTGATTCTTTGCTATCACATTGTTTGGAACAGGCAAGGTGTAAATGCATTTTAAAGTGAGATCATGTTCCAAAAGCACTATGTTATTTTTGGATCTTATATTTTGAGAAAGTAGGTGGAGCCCTGAGTGACACAGAGCCTTGAGGATATAACAGGTGTGCTGTAAGATAAATAGGACATCTTCCCTTTTTAGTGACTTGCTTTGTGGCCAAAGTATTTAAGATGCTCCATATGCCTGGATAAAAATTGCCTTCTTAAAAAAAATAAAAAAACAAACACAAACCATAAAAGTTACTTTTTGGACATTCAAGGAGGTGAAAGAAAAATCTAGACTGCTTTGAAGGAGCCTTCCTGCACTGCCTGCAGTGCAAAAGGGTATAAACACAACCCCAGATACCAGATGTTTTAGCATAGCAATGTGAAGAAATACTCCCCTTCTTTATTTACACTTTACAGCAAATATTTTGCGAAGAGAAAGCAAAGAATGTTGATGTTCCATCAGTTAAGCTTCAAGCATAACAAGGTCCCAAGATCCAAAATACCAGTCTTCCCTAAAGTGTCTTTCAATGTGTAGTGATAATCATCAGGCATTCTATTTTCTAGTATTCAGAAATGATGATTATTAGGAAAAAAGAAAAGCTTACAACACTGATCAATCTCTTTTTTCAAGGTTGCCAGGATTTAATTAAAGTTGTCATCATTGTTTTGTGTGTTTTTTTTAAACTAGGGGAAAGAATTTGTAAGTTTACACACACACACACACACACACACACACACACACACGAGGAGAAGGGTGAAGGTAACCACTTTTCCCGCCAGCCAACTGTTTCAACTTTCTTTGAAAGGCATTTATTTTTTTATTATAGAATCGCTTTCCAATCTGGCCATATTCTTGATGATGGGAAAATACTCTTAATGGGAGTCTCACTATTCAGAATACTAACCTGTTTAAAGCAATTTTATTGTTTAAGATGGAGTTTCACTCTTGTCATCCAGCCAGGAGTTCAGTGGCATGATCTTGGCTTACTGCAACCTCCTCCTTCTAGGTTCAAGAGATTCTCCTGCCTCAGCCTCCCAAGTAGCTGGGATTACAAGTGCCTGCTACCGTGCCTGGCTAATTTTTTGTATTTTTAGTAGACGGGGTTTCACCATGTTGTGCAAGCTGGTCTTGACCTCCTGACCTTAGGTGATCTGCCCGCTTTGAGTTCCCAAAGTGCTGGGATTACAGACATGAGCCAAAGTGCCTGGCCAGCACTTTCTTAAGAAAATGACCATTTGGATATTGTTAGCAACCTAAGGTTCTTACTTCTTACTCTAGTTAGTAAATCAAAGGAAGAGATAGTAAATCATACACTTAATAAAACATCAAAGACAGACCCTGCTGGGAGTGACTACCAGTACCAGTTCTATCATCTCTGTCAGGAAAGGCCTGATGCTTGGATAGCAAACTCACAAGCTGGAAGAGACTGAGAGAAGGAGGGGGCTTCATAAATCACACCACAACGATTTATCCCAACATGCACTCAGCAAGCAAGGGAAGATGATATAAGTATATTCTACACGCAGTTCACAGCAAAGATGGATATAGTATTTTGTCCTTTAGAATTGAAGATCATATTAAACTAAATTTCAGAGACCCCACAGCCCATTACACTTGAAGAATTGCCTTTTTTCCTTCCTAAGGTCAAAATTTAGGAAATTCAGCTCAATAAAAGACCAAGGAAAAAGTAAGGTGCTACAATGTTGCTGCCCACCTTATCAAAGCATGACCTTTGAATAAAAGATCAAAGAAATTAAGGTTCACAGGAATCTTCCTTAATCCAAACAGATGGAAAGATTAGAAGTGATCCTAAATTACCCCAAAGTTTTGTCACTGCCCTGCAGGTGCGAAGATAATCTCAATCTTATCTAATGAATAATGAAGGCCATAGCAGGAGACTGGGGGCCTGACCTCCTGAAAGATCACAGAAATATGAAACAGGCCTAATATGAGGTCTCATCTGGAGAACTAAAGCTAAAGAAAACAATTGGAACAAAGAGGAAGTTAGAATGGGCTTTTGAGATTATTAGAATATTGACTTTACATTTTTTGGAGGGATAAATATGACCATATAGCAAACTGAGATTAACCTTTTACTATTTCTGACTTTTTCAGCATATCTTCGAAAGTATGTGTGCTTCTAGATGAACACATCACATTGTACTGTCTTCTATGCATGAATCTGCTATTATTGAAGCAGCCTACAATCATTAAGAATGAATACCTTCTCCTATCCTCTCAACTATCACTTACCCCCATAACTTAACTACTGTCCTTTCCAAAATTATGCCTTCACAAGCTGGTAAGCCAAGAATGACTTAGGTAAACATGCACTAAAGCAGAGTTAACAGACCGAAATGGGATCAAACCCAGCATCTTGGCTTTATTCCACCAGATGCTAAGAAACACATTAAGACACCATATGGAGGACAAATACTGAACCACAGGATTGCATGTCGCATGTTTACATTTTTACTTATTTAGACAGTTCTTGTTTCAACACTATTAAGTTTAGGGTGAGATTACAGTAATAACTAAATTTAGTGGACCTTTAAATAGCATAGTAATCATATTTACACCAAGTTCAAATGTCAGGGGCTGCTGACTTTGCCAATGACAATGTATTTAGTATTACCTCATAAATAACATCAAACAAAGGTAAAGAAAACATGAATTCTAAATCTGAATCCAGTTATTTCGCTTTGTCCAATGGCGGATTCCTGCTGGGTCTGCTGCCAGCACGGTGTCATGGCTTTTAAATGATTCATCTTAATTGTCATAACAGCCCTATGAGGTAGATATTATTATTCCCAATTTACAAATGTGGAAACTGAGGCAGAGTTATGAAGTAACTCACCCAAAATCATGCAACTAGGATGTAGCCCAAACTGTTCTCCACTGTACTCACTGGCTTTGATTAATTCATCTATTTCACCCAGGCCTCTATTCTCTAAATATTTATTCCCCATGAAAGTTAATAATTTAATTAATGAGCATCTAGCTTAGCAATTTCGCAATAATTATGCTACCATTTATTAACATTTCAATCAACCACCTCAAAATTTTTTTTGCATAGTCATCTCATCTAATTAGACCAAAGTGCATTCTAAATAGACAATTTTTGTCAACATATTCCAAGACATTTATCCTCTGCTGAATTGCAATGTTTTTGAACTATTTGTTTGATATTTTTTGAAAGTCCTGTTATTTTATTGGAAAAAAATAGATAGCATTCAAAGTTTATTTTTTAACACTTTCTACATTTTGGAAAAGATGATTTATAGTGCATAACGTATTCCTGTAAGTTATCCCTGACCTTTTTAAACTCATTTAATCTTTGTAATGTGAATATACATCTCCCAGTGAGCCTCTTATTTTCCTCATGGTCAGGAATTTGGGGGATAGGAATAAGTCAACTCTCAATTTCCTGCATGAATAGATATTTACCTGTCTTTGCTTTTCTTGCCTTCTGTCTATATTCCATTTTTATCTTGATCAAACTCTTAACATTCTCTGACCTCTATTTACTTTTCTGCTAATTACCACAACTGGAATTAATTGCCTTTTTTAACACTAAAATCAAATGTTTACTGTTGTTTGACACAAAGAAGCATAATGCTTATATGGTAGGTATGGATTTCAGAAGAACTTGTAATTTTTGTTTAGAATTTGCTGAACAATATTGATTATTTTATTTTAAACTGGCAGATTAAATTGCACTATTGACTATGTACAACATGATGTTTTAAAGCATACATATATTGTGGAATAAAATTGCTTATTTTATAGTTATGTTTCTTTGTGGATAATCCCATGGATTTATTCTTCAGGTAATTAATTAATTTTAATAAGGATCTAATTTTTTCTTTAAATTTAAATTAAAGGTAAGTTTTACCAAAATATCAATTGTTGTTATCATATTTTGGAGCTAAAAAAGCAAACAGAAACAGATCCATTATTGTAGACTATGAAAAATTTACCAATGGTAATGGGTAATAGTGAGGTATTGGGAATAATTTTTTTAAATTCTTACTTCTTCATTCTAAATTTCCTTAGAAAACACAACTATTTTGTAACGTTGTTAACTTTATACTAGGAAATGTATCCTTTTTAGCAGATTTGGACATTTTGTTTTTACTGAGTGCTTCCCGTTATGTTGGCCTTATGTGATGCAGAAATGCATACTCAGAGGTCCTTTAGGCAACCCCCCTCTGCCACTGAGACCTTTCCTACCAAGTGCTTCTATTACTGGAAGGGTCCTGATCTAGACCCCTGGAGAGGGTTCTTGGATCTCACATAATAAAGAATTCAGGGTGAGTCCACAGTGAAAAGTGAAACCTAGTTTATTAAGAAAGTAAAAGAATAAAAGAATGGCTACCCTATATTGTTATGGTTATTTTTGATAATATGCTAAACAAGAGTAGATTATTCATGACTCCCCTTTTGAGATCACATAGGGTAACTTCATGATGTTGAACCATGGCATTTGTAAACTGTCATGGCACTGGTGGGAGTGTAGCAGTGAGGAAGACCAGAGGTCACTCTCATCACCATTTGATTTTGGTGGGTTTTGGCTGGCTCCTTTACTGCAACCTGTTTTATCAGCAAGGCCTTTATGACCTGTACCTTGTGCTGACCTCCTATCTCATCCTGTGACTTAGAATGCCTTAACCGTCTGGGAATGCAGCCCAGTAGTTTTCAGCCTCATTTTACCCAGCTCCTGTTTAAGATGGAGTTGCTCTGGTTCACATGTCTCTGACACTTGTCAGCCTAAGAGCCATTGTTTAGAGATGGCTGCAGCAGTGGTGAAGCTCACAGAGCCAGCAGTGTTGACATTCTTGGGCCCAGGCCAAAATGGAGGGAAGTATTTTTTCTCTTCATCCAAAGCATCTTTAAAATCTTGATTCTGACCTGGGAGCTGAGATGCCTTGGAACGCAGGGATCGATTTGGCATTTGGGCCTACAAGGAATTTTCTACTTTTTATAGAATTGTCTCAATGCTTTAATAGAGAAGAAGCACTTTGTTTGTATTGGTAGAGTTTCAAACACTTTTGTTTCATAGCCTCTTTATTGTGTTTGGATAGCAGTAACCCACTCCTTGGGGTCACTTTTAGGGAACTTCAGCCCACTCTATACAGAGATTGTTAATATTGCATTCATTTGAGAAAGTAAAGCATTTCACCAAACTTTAATTGTTTCTCTGATTAGAAGTAAAGAATCACAAAGCTTGAGAGATAATATCACCTTATTTTACTGTTAAGTTATCGGGGATCCAGAGTGTTAAAGTGATTCATTCAAAATCAGAATGAGGACCAGAAGCAACTCTGGAATGTCATGTAAGTCAAGTTGACCTGAGTTGCTATTCCATTTCACCTTTCCTTAACCATTTGGCTTATGTCACCTCCCAGAGAAAGTATTGTGAGATTAAATGTGGTCATGTACATTAGGCTCCCAACCCCCACCAATCTGTAAACTCAGGCCTTCCCATGGCCTCTCAAAAATTCATATTGGGTTGTTTGTTCTGCTCTGTAAAGGAAAGAGGTTTGAATCCAAAATGAAGGGAATATATACATACTTAATTCTGATCATATCAACTCATACTCCCTCACCACAGTAAAAATTCTTCAATGTCTCCTTTTTATAAAAGTTGGGTAAAATCCAAGCTCCTGCAGGAGGAACTCCAGGATCTAGCCTCCATCTCTCTCCTAGGGCTTTCCCACTTTTCCCTTCTTCTGCACGCCTCATCTCCAGTCATGCCTCTGCAAGAGTCTCTGGTGAAAATAACTTCCCACTATAAAATCCATCTTCCAACACTCATCCCATCTCCCTTTCTCTTTGAATTTCTGAGTGCCCATCCACAAAGACACAATTTTTAAAAATGCCTAAATTCCTCAAATTAAGGATTCTGTTTTATTTATTTTTGTGTCCCAGCAGTTAATACCTAGGTTCCAGAACCAAGGTGAACAATATTAAATCTGTCTTTGGAATTGAGAGATAATTATGGTTTAACAGTTAAGAGCACAGACTCTAGGCTTAGATTCCTTGAGTTAAATCTTGGCTCCCCTTCTTTCCAGTTTTCGTGGCCATGGGCAAGTAAATTAAGCATTTTGTTCTTAGTTCCTTCATATGCTAAACAGGATTTATCATAACATCCACCTTATAGGGTTTGGTTGACAGTTAAGATGTTTAAAATAACTAAAATAATGCTCAGTATATGATGAGTGGTATTATTAATAATCTATTCTCATTACCATCATCTCCTCAACATGATTTATCAAACTCTAAATTACTGCAGAGGTAAACATTTTTATATAACATCAGGAAACATAAGCAAATCAAATTCTCAAAACAGATTGCATTCAACAAATATCCTGACTCCCTATTAACACAAAAGACACAAGGTTACACTCAGAAAACCTTAACTAAGAATACATCAAGAGGCTAATCTTCAAGCTCTCAATGCAATAAGAAACACAGACACATACACACAAATAGTAACACTTATGGAATGGAGGCCAACCAAATAAGAACATGCAATGGCTATGTATTCAGAGCTTGCCACAGCAAGGGAATAGCCACTCTCATTTGCATTTGGCAGACAGTCCTAGGCAGGCAGAGGAGTGGGAAGCTTTACAGTGAAAAAAAGGGAAAGCTTCAGTCATTGCTCTGATTGGAGGCTGTTGGCACAGGCAAGTTTTAGGCAGCTAACATAAACAGGGTATCATATGTAATTGACTAGGGGTGCATATTTGCCTTTCTGTTTCATCTTAAGTTGGAATAAAAATTAAGGAAGCTATCAGTTTTTCATTAAGTCTTGAGAATTTTAGGTTGAACTAGGGATAGCAGTCCAACTTCCTATAGTCTGTCTTATAGATAGTAGGCTGGCTATCTATAGCTGAAGAATGGGTTGATTTCCTGCTCTGGTCACTGCAGGTTGTGGGCCTGTAGAAAATGAAAGCTTCTAAACAAAAGACTGATTTAACAGGCAGCACAATCACTGAGATTTAAAAGTAGAGAAATAGATCTAAGTAATTATGCAAATTTAACATACTGTATATATTCAAATTAATGGATAAAAGATAAATAATTCAGTAAATCATATAGGAATAACACTCTGACAATACTGAAATGCTAATACTAGATTATTACTTCAACCTAAATTTCAAATAAATTTGAAATAGGTCAAAGTCTTAATGATAAAATTACCAAAATAATAGACTATTGGAGTAACTTTGTTTTTTCTTAAAGTCTTTCAAGCAAGATGCAAATTTAAAAAATCATAGAGATTATTAACCTTAAATGTAAATGGGCTAAATGCCCCAATCAAAAGACACAGACTGGCAAATTGGATAAAGAGTCAAGACTCATTGGTGTACTGTATTCAGGAGACCCATTTCACATATAAAGACACATATAGGCTCAAAATAAAGGGATGGAGGAAAATTTACCAAACAAATAGAAAGAAAAAGAAAAAAACATGGGTCACAATCCTAGTCTCTGATAAAATAGACTTTAAACTAACAAAGATCCAAGGAGACAAAGAAGGACATTACATAATGGTAAAAGGATCAACGCAACAAGAAGAGCCAACTATCCTAAATATATATGCATCCATATGCATCCAATATAGGAGAACTCAGATACAGAAAGCAAGTTCTTAATGACCTACAAAGAGACTTAGACTCCCATACAATATTATTGGGAGATTTTAACACCCCACTGTCAATATTAGACAGATTAATGAGACAGAAAATTAACAAGGATATCCAGGAATTTAATGCACAGCTGGACCAAGTGGACCTAGTAGACATCTATAGAACTCTCCACCCCAAATCCACAGAATATACATTCTTCTCAGCACCACATTGCATTTATTTTATTCTAAAATTGACCACATACTTGGAGGTAAAACACTCATCAGGAAATGTAAAAAAAAAAAAAAATGAAATCATAACAAGTAGTCTCTCAGACCACAGTGCAATCAAATTAGAACTCAGGATTAAGAAACTCATTCAAATCAGCACAACTACTTGGAAACTGAACAACCTGCTCCTGAATGACTACTAGATAAATAATGAAATGAAGCCTGAAATAAAGATGTTCTTTGAAACCAATGTGAATAAAGACACAATGTACCAGAATCTCTGGGACACATTTAAAGCAGCGTGTAGAGGGAAATTTATAGCACTAAATGCCCACAAGAGAAATGAGGAAAATTCTAAAATCAATACCCTAACATCATAATTAAAAGAACTAGAGGAGCAAAATTAAACAAATTCAAAAGCTAGCAGAAGACAATAAAGAGCTAAAATCAGAGCAGAACTGAAGGAGATAGAGACACAAAAAATGCTTTAAAAAAAATCAGTGACTCCAGAAGCTGGTGTTTTGAAGAGATCAACAAAATACATAGACCACTAGCCAGATTAATAAAGAAGGAAAGAGGGAAGTATCAAATAGATGCAATAAAAAATGATAAAGGGGACATCAACACCCATCCCAGATAAATACAAACTACCATCGGAGAATACCACAAACACCTCTATGCAAATAAACCAGTAACTCTAGAAGAAGTGGATAAATTCTTGGACACTTACACCCTTCCAAGACTAAACAAAGAATAAATTGAACCCCTGAATAGACCAATAACAAGGTCTAAAATTGAGGCAGCAATTAATAGCCTGCCAACCACAAAACTCCAGGACCAGAAGCGTTCACAGTCGAATTCTATCAGAGGTACAAAAAGGAGCTGGTCCCATTTCTTCTGAAACTATTACAAAAAATAGAAAAAGAAAAAATCCTCCCTAACTCATTTTATGAGACCAATATCATCTTTATACCAAAACCTAGCAGAGACTCAAATAAAAAAGAAAATTTCAGGCCAATATCCATGATGATAAGTGATACAAAAATTCTGAATAAAATACTGACAAACTAAATCCAGCAGCACATCAGAAAGCTTATCCATCACAATCAAGTTGGCTTCATCCCTGAGATGCAAGGCTTGTCCAACATATCACAAATCTAAAAAAGTAATTCATCACATAAACAGAACCAAAGACAAAAAACTACATTATTATCTCAATAGATGCAGAGAAGGTTGTTGACAAAATTCAACAGCCCTTCATGCTAAAAACTCTCAATAAACTAGATACTGATGGAATGTATCTTAAAATAATAAGAGCTATTTATGACAAATCCACAGCCAATATCATACTGAATGAGCAAAATCTGGAAGTATTCTCTTTGAAAACCAGCACAAGACAAGGATGCCCTCTCTCACCACTCCTATTAACACAATATTGGAAGTTCTGGCCAGAGCAATCAGGCAAGAAAAAGACATAAAGGGTATTCAATTAGGAAAAGAGGAAGTCAAATTGTCTCTATTTGCAGATGACATGTTTGCATATTTAGAAGAC
Source organism: Callithrix jacchus (assembly GCF_049354715.1). NCBI lineage: Eukaryota > Metazoa > Chordata > Mammalia > Primates > Cebidae > Callithrix > Callithrix jacchus. Next base: position 80,204,324 of record NC_133503.1, read on the forward strand.
CCCATCATCTCAGCCCCAAAATCTCCTTAAGCTGATAAGCAACTTCAGCAAAGTCTCAGGATACAAAATCAATGTGCAAAAATCACAAGCATTCCTATGCACCAATAACAGACAAACAGAGAGCCAAATCATGAGTGAACTCCTATTCACAGTTGCTACAAAGAGAAGAAAATACCTAGACATATGGCTAACAAGGTATGTGAAGGACCTCTTCAAGGAGAGGTCCTCAAAGAAATAAGAAAGCATATAAACAGATGGAAAAACATTCCATGCTCATGGTTAGGAAGAATCATTATTATGAAACTGGCCGTACTGCCCAAAGTAATTTATAGATTCAATGCTATCCCCATCAAACTACCATTGACTTCCTTCACAGAATTGCAAACACCACCTTAAATGCTATATGGAACCAAAAAAGAACCTGCATAGCTAAGACAATCCTAAGCCAAAAAAAGAAAAAAGCTGGAGGCATCATGCTACCTGACTTCAAACTATACTACAAGGCTACAGTAATCAAAACAGCATGGTTCTGGTACCAAAACAGATATATAGATAAATGGAACAGAAAGGAGGCATCAGAAGTTACTCCACACATCAGAAGTAACTCTACACATCTACAACCATCTGATTTTTGACAAACTTGACAAAAGCAAGCAATGGAGAAAGGATTCCCTATTAAATAAATGGTGTTGGGAAAAACAGCTAGCCACAAGCAGAAATCTCAAACTGGATCCATTTCTTACACCTTATACAAAAATTAACTCAAGATGAATTAAAGACTTAAACATAAGACCTAACACCATAAAAACCCTTGAAGTAAACACAGGCAATACCAGTCAGTACATAGGCATGGGCAAGGACTGTATGACTAAAACACCAAAAGCAATGAAAACAAAAGCCCAAATTGACAAATGGGATCTAATTAAACTAAAGTGTGTCTGTACAGAAAAAGAAACTATCATTGGAGTGAACCAGCAACCAACAGAATGGGAAAAATTTTTGCCATTTACCCATCTGACAAAGGGCTAATATCCAGAATCTACAAAGAACTTAAACAAAGTTACAAAAATAAAACAAACCCATCAAAAAGTGGCCGAAGGATATGAAGAGATGCTTCTCAAAGGGAAACATTTATGCAGCCAAAAAACATATGAAAAAAAGCTCATCACCACTGGTCATTAGAGAAATGTGAATCAAAACTACATTGAGATACCATCTCATGCCAGTTAGAATGGCAATCATTAAAAAATCAGGAGACAACAGATGCTGGAAAGGATGTGGAGAAATAGGAAGGCTTTTACACTGTTGGTGGGACTGTAAATTAGTTCAACCATTGTGGAAGACGGTGTGGTTATTCCTCAAGGATCTAGAACTATAAATACCTTTTGACTTAGTAATCCCATTACAAAGGATTATAAATTATTCTGTTTTAAAGACAAATACACATGCATGATTATTACGGCACTGTTCACAATAGCAAAGACTTGGAATCAACCCAAATGCCCATCAATGAAAGACTGGATAAAGAAAATATGGCACATATATACCATGGAATACTATGCAGCCATGAAAAATGATTAGTTCATGTCCTTTGTAGGGACATGGATAAAGCTGGAAACTATTATTCTCAGCAAACTAATACAAGAACAGAAAACCAAACATTACATTGTTCTCATTCATAAGCGGGTGTTGAACAATGAGAACACATGGACACAGGCAGGGGAACATTACATACCAGGGCCTGTTGGTGGGAGGGGAGCTGGGGGGAAATAAAGAAGGGATAGCATTAGGAGAAATACCTAATGTAGATGATGGAGTGTTGGATGCAGCAAACCACCATGGCATGTATATGCCTATGTAACAAATCTACACATTCTGCACATGTACCACAGAACTTAAAGTATAATAATAAAAATATTGATAATTAATTATACACATTAAGATTTTTTACAGGGCCAAAAATTGCTATAAACAAAATCATATATAAGTGAACAACTGATGTATAACATACATTAGGCAATATAATATTTTGCTTATAAATCAAAGTACTACTTAGTCAATAAAAGTACTATTTTAGTTACAAATCAATAAGGAAAAGTCAACACCTGATAGAAAAACAAGATGAGTACTCAATAAATAGTTAATAATTATAATGGCTTATAATCATATTAAAAAGATGTTCACTTTCATGTAGTCAAATATATGCCAAATGAAATCCAAATCATATATGTATCTTTCACTTTGATTGCAAACATTTTACAGCTTTGTTGATACATAATTTACATACCATTCAATTCACCCACATAAAGTATACAATTCATTGTTTTTTAATATATTCAGAGTTCTGAAACAATTTGAAAACATTTTCATTACCACACAAAAGTGACAATGCTACCCATTAGTGTCATGTGCCATTTCCCCCATTCCCAACCATTAATTTTCTTTCTTCCTCAGTGAATTTTCCTATTCAGGATATTTCATATAAACGAAATAACATTTATTTAATGGTCACAAAATGGTTTTTTTGCTGAGAAACATTAAGTTTACCTGCCGGCATGGCTCCTTTGTGGAGAGTACCATTTAGTTTGTAATTAGTGGTAGGCAGGTAACAGCTGCCTATTTGGTATATTTTTGAGTTATGAGTAAATACAAGACACCTGTTTATTAATAAGAATCACCCATTTAAAAGAGACTTAATACATGGAGCAGAATCTGCTTGGGGCATTCAGCCTGGAATGCTGTCAGCCCACGGCTCTCAGCTCTATAGGCTGCTGGCCCGCAGGTAGATCCACTTTGTTGTTCTATCTGGATATCTGCCTTTCATTACCTTCAGTGCTGCCTGGGTGGGCATCTCCTGAACCAGCTGGTACTCTGTAAGTGGTGTCCAAGTGTGGGGACTCGAACCCAAGATGAAGAGTTGCCTGAGCAATGGAGAGAAGAAAGGATAAGCTAAAAGTATCCCAAGTTCTATTGGAAAAAATCCCTAGGGTAAGGTGGGAAGCTTGAGTAGCCCAGGAACTTTTGGAAAAAAATCCTTCAGGTGAGTTAGGGGGAGCCTGGAAGTAGACCAAGATCTCTTGAAAAAAATCTCTGAGAGTTAGTTGGGGAAGCTTGGAATTAGCCCAAGAACTCTTGAAAAAATCTCCCAGGGTTACCTGGGGGAGCTTGGAATTAGCCCAAGAACTTTTTTAAAAAATCTCCCAGGGTGAGCTGGGGGAACTTGGTCATATTGGAGTAACATGGGACAAAGATCACGTTACTCCAATATGAGCTTTGGTGTGTTTTGCCTTGGAGTTGTTTCAGACAGATGATGAGGAAAGGGATTCAGAAGATTCGGGAGAGGAGAAGGAGTGTGATGCAGTATGTGAAGTATCTGTAGAGCAAAAGGATGAAGAGTTATATGAGGAAACGGTGTGCCCGTCAGCCCCCTCTCAGTACCTTGTAGAGGGATGGCCAGTCCTCCCAATATTTCTACCTCTGCTTCTGTTGGCATTTGTACTCCTAGAATTACGTTAACCAGTTCCATCCAAGCCAGAATGGAATTCAACAAGCAAGAAAAGAGGAAAATTTGGAGGCATGGCAATTTCCACTTGTTGTAAAACCTCAGGATCAGCAGGGGCAAGAACGGTTGCTTTTGAACCCTTTCCCTTCAAATTGCTGAAGGAGTTTAAACAGGCCATTAGATGACTACTAGCATTTGATAGTGCTAATTCTGAATGCCAGGCTGTTTTGCGGCCACTTAAAGGGAAAGCTTATTTGGTAGATTACATCAAAGCTTGTGATGGAATAGAGGGAAGTTTGCATAAAGCTACTTTGCTGAAACAAGCTATGGCTGGACTTAAATAAAGGGGATGTGGTTTCCAATTGTGGGAAAAAAGATCATACAATGAAAGGAATGTAGAAAAGGACAAAAAATAAGGCCTTTACCTTTTTTAAAGCAAAAGGGTACTAGGCCTGTTGAATGTCTCAGATGTAGAAAAGGAAGGCGTTGTGCAAATCAATATCATTCAAAGTGCAACAAGGTAGGAACACCAATTTCAGGGAACAGGCTGAGGGACCTGCATTGGGCCCCTATCCCAACTGAGGCCTATCCAGTACAAGCTATTCCCTCATCCCTATACAATGCTTGTTCCCTGCCACAGCTGGGAGCACAGTAGTAAATTTGTGCAGCTTTCAAAGAGTAAGCTTACTGGGAGAGCCACCGCAAAAAAATATTTACAAGAGTTTGTGGCCCTTTACCCCCACAACCTTGTACTTGCTTCTAGAAAGATCTAATCTTAATGCTCAAGGAATTCGAATTCCTACAAGAGTTACTGATGTGCAAACTTTATAGGGGGGATTCAAATTGTAGTGTTTTTTTCTGTTCCTTGGAGTGCTGAGCCTGGGGAATGCATAGCACAGCTTTTAGTTGTGCCATATGAGAAAACAGGGAAAAGTGAAACTAAAGGAACAAGAGGGTTTGGTGGTACAAACAAGACAGAGCAGCATATTGGGTAAATCGAATTCCTGGTAAACGTCCTACATGAGAGATCACGATCCAAGGAAAGAAATGTAAAGGACTGGTAGATACCAGAGCAGATTTTCTATAATTTCTTTCCAACAGTGGCCACTTTCTTGGCCCATGGAAAATGCTCAGTTCAATGTGCTTGGAGTTGGACATACCTCTGAAGTGTATCAAAGCAATTGCTTTGAGGCCTGAGGGACAGCTTGGAACTATTCAGCCTTTTGTGATATAGCTAACTTAAGTTGGAACCTGTATACTGCCATCTTATAAAAGACAAAAATGTTTCCATTCTCCTCAAGGACTGCTAACCTTGGTTTCTGTAAATTGCTAGATCATTTGCAGGATGCAAAGAGAGGTAAAGCTGCATACCTTCTCTTATCTGCCAGAATTGCTGGCCTTTGTTTCCCAGAGTAAGCACCCCCAGATCATTCCATCCTGGCGCCAAGCAATTGAAAATCTATGGATCCCACCCCTACCCAGACGATGTGTAAATGAATGCTAATCTTAGCATCTGTGAACCCTTAAATAACAATCAGAATGTCAAATAGTCCCCTGGCCCTCGAAATGTCCAGAACCCCCTCACCCTCCTCTCCGCCCAGAAGGTGATTTGAATCCACTGGCCCTCGGAATTTCTGAAGCCCCTCACCCTCGTCTTAGCCTGGGAGGTGATTGACAGCTTTCATTCCCATCTCCACCCCCACTTCCAAAGTGGTTTTGCGGGTATAAAAAGGTCTTGTCTCTCTTCTTTTGGGGCCATGGGTTGGAGAGACGTGAGTCCTCCGTGGTCGCCGGCAATAAACCCTGCAATTTGGCATACTTTTGTTCTGGTGTTGACTTTCTGTGCTAAGTTCAATGCAACATTTTGTAATGCAAACCCTTATTAATTTGTGGGGAAGAGATTTTTTTACAGCAATGGGGAGCTCAGGTTTTTATACCTGAAAAATCATATGATTTCACAAGCCTCAAATGATGCAGGATGTGGGCCATGTGCCTGGAAGGGAATTGGAAAGAGCTAATGTAACAACCCAGGGGAGAGGATTTTCTTGCATTTCTTCAGGTCCAAATCAACAAATGGTGTGAGTACCATCCAGACATTTAAAGCCGTGCTATGATCCAGATGCCAAAACAGACTTGCTGAGGATCCCCCCCAGTCACAGAGATGGTGAGAGTAACATCAAGGTGGAGTACTGGTCCCACAAGGAGAACACACCAAACATCACTACTGACTTGGAGTCAAAGTAAGAAACTTTCACAAATAGCAGAGGAAAACCTGAAGAAAAGTAGGACAGCTTATTATGGTAATCATGAGGACAGTTATCGTGATTAAAGTGAGTATTTCTGGAGTAGGGATAGAAGTAAAAGAACGTTTCATATATAGGGCATGTATTTTTTCCTTCCTTTATCAGCTATAATAATTTAGGAAACAAAATAACAATGTTTCTGCCAACAAGACCTGAAGGCAGATAAAATAAGGAATGGTCCCCTAAGTTGAAAACATTAATCTGGAGAGACTGTATTGTAATAGAGGCTGAGGTGCTGGGTAACAATTTCTATGGAATTATTGTTGATTATTGCACCGGTCAGTCCTCTTGTAGTAACATGGAATTCAGATGGCAGATAAAGAACAACAATTATTTAGAGTTACTACATACTGAGTTCAACAACTCCATTGCATGGAGAGATGGGGGATTAGTAGGACCACAACCAAAAATGGTATGGTCAATGTTAAGAGCTGAATAAAAAGAACTTTGAAAAATACCTATGTCCCTAAAACCAATAAAAGTCTGAGAAGGAAAATATAATAATCAGGCCTAAATCTTATTCATTAGAAGTTTACAAGAAATAAAAGCTCTTTAGATTCAGAGCTGTGTTAAACCCCCCATATCTTCTGGTTGTGGGAAAGTTATAGATTAACTTTAGTAACTATAAAAAGTGTAATGAGACTCAACATAATAGGGAGAGAATAAAACAGCACCTGGAAAGTCCTTTAGAAAGCGAGCAAGGAGGAGGGGCCAAGAACACCCTCAAGGCCCCTTTTCAGCAGGAAATAGTTACAGAGGAATGACCTTTGCCCATTTCCCAAAAGATTTCTGGGTCCCAACTCCTTAGGGAGGAAATATAAGAGTAGGCAGTTAGTCAGGCTCCAAGGTGCTTGAGGAAGCTGCTGATGGATTGGCAGCCCTAAAATTAGGATGAAAACACTGGGAAGAGCTATGATTGCTATTGTGATTGTGTTATTAATCTGCTTTGCTTCTCTTTATGTAGTATGCAGGTGTGGATCTGAGAAATGGTTCACCAAGATAGAGCTGTAATTGCTTGTCTAGCTTTGTTGAAACAAGAAAGGGGGAAGATATTGAGAAACATTAAGTTTACCCTGCCCCAGTTGGCTCCTTTGCGGAGAACACCATTTAGTTTGTAATTAGTGGTAGGCAGGTAACAGATGCCTACTTGGTATATTTTTGAGTTATAAATACAGAACATCTGTTTACTAATAAGAATCACCTGTTTAAGAAACAATAACTAGGTGGAGCAGAATCTGCTTGGGGCCTTCAGCCTGGAATGCTGTCATTCCTTGAGGCTCTCAGCTCCATAGGCTGCTGGCCCCTGAGATAGATCCACTCTGTTGTTCTGTCTGGTGTCTGCCTTTCATAACCTTCAGTTCCGCCTGGGTGGGAGTCTCCTGGCTGAGCTAGTACTTGATAGTTTTTCATGACCAGCTTCTTTCACTTAGCATAATGTTGTCAAGACTCATTCATTTTGTAGTATATGTTAGTGTTTTATTCTGATTTTTATTGCCAAATAATGTTCCACCATATTGATCCATTCAGTTTATGGATATTTGGGTTCTTTCAGTTTTGGCTATTATGAGCAGTGATGGTATGAACATTCATGAACATTTTTATATGTTGGATATTTACCTAGGAGTGGAATCGCTGAGATGTTTACGATGTGAAGAACTGCCAAACTGTTTTCCAAAACGTCTTTACCAGTTTTCATTCCCACCAGCAATATACAAGGGTTTCAGTGTTTCCACATACCAAACAACACTACTTATTGTCTAAGTATATTAAGAGTGTAGACTCTAGGCCTCAATTCCTTTTTTTAGTATAATTATTCTGCAAAATATCTGTTCAAACCTATTGCCATTTATTTAACTGGGTTGTTTGTCATGTTATTGTTGAGTGCAAAGAGCTCCTTATATGTTTCTGAAACAAGTCACTTGTTAGAAAATTTCAAACATTTTCTTATTTTCTGTGAGTTGTCTGTTTTCTTGATGATGTCCATTGAAGCACACAAGTTTTTAAGTTTGATTTATTTTTGTTTCACTACTTGTACTTTTTCATCTAAGAAGGCTTTTCTAATCCAAAGTTGTAAAGATTTACTCATACATTTTCTTTTGAGAGTTTTATAGTTTTAACTATGATTTATTTTGATTTAATTCTTCAAAGATCAAAGGAAGAAGTCCAACTTCCTTCTTTGGCATGTGTTAGAAACAAATTTTCTGTGCCACAAAAGAAATAGCCCTCGAACATAAATTTTCTCATCAAGGCAAATTTATTTCTACAGTAGAGTGCATCCCATGGATTGAGCAATGGTGAAAGCACAGCAGACAAGGGAGGGGATGGGGGTCTTATTCCTGACTCAACTAGTCCCTACTGCTGTATCTTTCCCCTATTGGCTAGGATTGGACTGCATAGTCTAAGCTTATTCGGATTCGCTATTTTAAAGAGAGCAGGGGTATGATCCAGAGTGGTGGGGTGAGTAGTTTCAGTAGGAAGGACGGTTACAGAGCAGGTGACTAAGGATGCCTAAGGACAGAGCAGGTGATAGAGACTAGGAGGAGCTTGTTTACTGAAACCAGGGGCAAGGAGATATAAAGAACAAGGAAGTTAAACTTTAAAATGGAGAAAAAAGAACAAGGAAGCTGAACATACTGACAAATTGGTTTTTTGAAGAGAAATTTACTGTATCCTACACATGTGAATACCAGTTGCTCCAGCACCATTTGCTGAAAAGACAATTTTTATCATTTGAATTGCCTTGGTTCCCTTCTAGATATAGACAGTTCTAGGTATAGGGTACCCAGACCCTGGAATAGACAATTCTAGATATAGGGTACCAATTGGGCATATTTCTATGCCCAATTCAATTATATTGACTCTAAATTCAATTGGTATATATATATATATATATGTGTGTGTGTATGTATATATTTATATATGTATTTATATTGGTATAAATACATATATAAATATATATATTAGTATATATATTTTTATGTCAATATCACACTGCCTTTATTACTATAGTTTGTAGTTAGTTTTAAAATCAGGGAATGTGAGTTATCCAAGTTTGTCCTTCTTTTTAAGGATTTATTGGGCTATTCTTGGTTCTCGTATTTCCATATAAATTTTGGGACCTTCTTGTGAATTTCTACAAAAAATCCAGCTGGAATTTTGAGAGAAATTGAGCTGAATCTGTAAATAATTTTTGGAGTCTTTTTATCTAACAATATTAAGTTATCTGATCAATTAACATTTGATGTATTTCTATTTATTTAGGTCTTAACTTTTTAACAATATTCTGTAGTGTTCAGTTTATAAATCATGCCCTTCCTTAATTAAATATATTCCTAAATATCCTTTTCGATGCTATTGAAAATGGAATTTTCTTAATTTCATTTTTTTTGTATTTTTATTGCTAATATAAAGAAATGCAACTGATTTTTGCATGTTAATCTCATATCTTACAACTTCGTTAAATTCATTTTTTAGGTTTAATAGTTTTTAATGGTTTTTTTAGTTTTTTCTCTATGTAAGACTTTGTAATGTATAAATACAGACAATTTTGCTTCCTTTCCAATCTATATGCTCTTTATTTCTTTTTCATGCCTTATTTTTTTGGCTAGAATCTCTAATATAAGGTTGGATAGAAGTGATGAGAATGGACAGTCTTATCTTGTTCTTGATCTCAGAGAGAAAACTTTCTCAGTCTTTCACCATTAAAAATGATGTTAGTACTGGGTTTTTTATAGACTTTTTTTATTAGGTTAAGAAAGTTTTCTTGCATTTTAAGTCTGTTGAGTGTATTTATCATAAAGAGTGTTGGTTTTTTGAAAAATATTTTTCCTGTGACTCTTAAGATTATCCTGTGTCTTCTGTTTTTCTTATCTTATTGATATATTATATTACATTAAGTGATTTTAAGATTTAAACAAACTTTGTATTTTTCAGCTACATCCCACTTGTTTATTGTATAAGGCCTTTTAAATGGTGCCTGGTGGATTTTATAGGTTTTCTTATTCTGGATATTTTATATAAATAGAATCACATTTCTATAAGTGGCCATGAATTGTCTGTTTTGTTTTCAAGGTTTATTCATTTTATTGGTTTGCTAGCATTTTGTTAAGGATGTTTGCAACTGTAATTATAAGAAACATTGGTTGTTTGTTTTCTTTTCTTGTGATGTCTGACCAATTTTGATATTATGGTAATACTGATCTCTGAGATTGAATTGGGAAGTTTTTACTTAGCTTTTATATTGTAGGAATAATTTATTCAAAATTAATCATTCTATAAATGTTTGTTAAAATTTACCAGTGAAGTCATCTGGGTCTGTTATTTTCTTTGGGGGAAGCTTGTAAGTTATTAATTTAATCTCTTTACTTGTTGGTGGTCATTTTCAACTTTCTATTTCTTTTTGAGTCAGTTTTGATAATTTGTGTCTTTCCAGCAATTTGTCCATTTCATCTAAGTTATCTAAGTTTTCAGCATACAGTTGTTCATAGAATTCTCTTATAATTTTTTGAAATTTTTCTGTAAGGTTGATAGTAATGTTCTATCAAAGATTAAAACATTTTAGTATACAATGTTGACAAGAATGTAGAGAAAGTCTTGCACATACTTTGGTGGGGACTGTGAATTGTAAATTGATGAAATCTTTTCCAAGGAAAAGATTTAGCAGTTAGATTCAACAGAACTTGGTGACAAATTAGATGGTGGTGGTAAGATGAAATTAATGACAGCCTGAAATATTTTAGGCTAATTGATAAGAAGATTGCTCTTTTATATACAAATAAAATAAAAATAGGAAAATCCATTTTAAAAAGTAATACATTTAATTATCAATGTTTATGTTTGATTGTTAGATGTGTTGTAGAGGTAGAAATGTAATCAGTAGTCAGAAACTCAGAATTATTCTTTAGAAGAGAATAATTTTGAGATCTGTGTTGAAGATCTCAGATGAAGGTATTTTTATTTTTGTTTTCAGAACTAAGTACATGAGACAGAAAAGCAAATTATGGCAGAACTTGGAAGCATACATGCAATTATGGAGCAGAAAAAGAGAAAGAAATTATCGGAAGCTGAGCTGGAACATTTATAGGGGTAAAGGGAGATCTAAGAATGGCATCACACAAACCAAGTAGAGAGAAAATGTAAAGGAGAAAAGTAATAAGAATATCAATTATTCTATGAGATCAAGTAGGGCCATGACTGGGAAAGGCTACGAGGACCAACAAATAGGACGTTAGGTCTGGCTTTTGAAGAAGTAGTTGATCTATCAGAAACTCATAAGAATTTTTTTCCAAGGTTACTTATTTCAAATTGTATTAGTTGCTTTAGCAGAAATATGTTCAAGTACTCAATTATACAATTCTTTTGAGTCCTAACATATAATCATTCTTACATTTCCATTAACTGTATTTCTGTGCTGAAACAGAAATTCAATATTTTTGCAGCAGATCACGGAAATTGTTTATATGCTTTGCCAAATATTTATATCTTATTTTATATGTTGCTCACTGCTACCAAAGAATATTGGAAAACCAAATGGATCCCTAAAACCAAGATGAAATGTTTCCGACTGAAAGATAATATTGGGGGCTGAAATTTATTTTGGCATAAATTTTATCCTGTGAGTAGAGAGTACTAAAATCTGACTCTTATTCTCTTGTGAAAACTTTTAAAAGGCTACATTATCCCCTAAATAGTAACTGTCTGGATGCTTGACCAGAATACATTCCATCTGGTCCTTGGTTTAGGCAAGTAGAGACATTAATGTTAGAGACATAATGTAAGTTGTAGCAAATTAGGAACATTAAGCCACATAAAAATGTCATTTTGAAACTGTTAGGACGTTCTCAGAAAACTGTGACTCAGTGAAATATGATGTGGAAGCACTCTGCCCCAGGGGGTAAGGGAGCTGTAGCTTCCTGTTCAGTAGGCCTACACACCAATAAGAGTCCTGCTGCTTAGACTCTGTCTGTCTCATGGAAGCCATCTGCCTCTCAGAAGACCTGAACACCTGAGGCTGTGGAGGCAAGGCCATCTCCCCATGCAGCCCTTAGCCTGAGCAGGGCTTCCCTGTATTCCTGAAATTCGATCCTACTGATTGCTCCAAAGGGTTAGAGATATGGCGAATGCACTAGTATTTGGAACTGAGTGGACCCTGAAAGGTCTCAACTGTAAAACAAGTCCTGTGAATAGGAGTTTAACTTTCACATTCCACTAAAGCTTAAAATATGTAACAGAAAGAGAATTGATTCCTTTGGCTGAAAATAAATGAGCATTTTCTTGTTTTATAATATCTTTGTTGGAATTAGCTTACATTTTCTATTTTTCCTAAGATTAATCTGCACGTAAGTAATGATAACTGACCATGGCTCTGATTCCAGCCTGACTTGCCAAAATTTTTGAAATGAATGTTGTAAAGGCAAAGGGTGACAAAGTTGTTATTTTTGTTTGTTGGTTTGTTTACCTACCCAGGCAATGCTTCTTGTAATAAAATACTTTTTTAAAAAATTATGAACACACTGGGAACCTCAGGATAACCTCTCCTTCCACCTGCTCCCAGACCCAGAGACTCAGGATCTCAGGATCTATCAGAAGATAAAAAAAGCGGGTTTGATAGCAAATCAGAGCACTGTGGTCTTTGCCACCTTTTATCATGATCTGCTTCTACTCTTCACTAACCACCTTTCTTTATACAGATAAAGCAATTTGTGAGAGGAAGCTCGGCAAGGATTTGTGCAGGGCAAGAGCAGAGGGCAGTGGCAGGGATCACATCTTCTGAGTTTTGTGACATACTGCAAGCCAGGGAAGAGGCCATTGTCCTTGGAAGTAGTGCCTGTTGGTGGGTTTACGTATGTTCCATGAGTTTACAGGATCGGATATCAGAAGACAAAGATAGGTGACGATGCTATCTCTGCATAGGTCAGGTACAGGTACACCGAGTTCATATCCACCACAAAATGCCTCCTAATTGTGCAACCAAGGAAGAAATTCCGCAATATCTGAAGACAATAAAGATTCCACATACTCTGGCTTTTGATTCACATATTCTGATATATTCAATCATATATCTTATGGAAATAAATGGAGAAAATTAAAATGAGGACTGTAGAAAGAAAATTACCAATTAAGAGGAATGAAAAATTGCCCTTTTTAACTAGAGGCAGCAGTGTCTACACTTTTGAAGATAATTTACAAAATATTGAAGACAATTTTATTCACAAATGGCCCTTCTTGTGTGAAGGTGGCATAAATACATTCTCAGGTATGCAAGACCTTAGAACATATACCAAACATGCACTTCTCTTTTAAAGATAACATTAATAAAAGAGGAAGGAAAGCAAAGATAAAAGTGGGGAAAATCATGAAATAAATGGTCTGGTAACAAGCATTGAATTCAGTTCAATGTGAAGATTATGCCAAATCATTATATGTTTTGTTACAAGATAGAAAATAAATGCCAAAAATAATTCTTCAAAGACACTAAATAGAAAAAGAAAAAATTAATCCCAATAATCTAAATAAAATTCTGAAGCCTGACTTCAAAAACAAATAGACCAGTAGAGAGCCATGTTGAAAATTAGGTTTATAATTGCAAATTATTTGAATGTTAAGCCTTAATTAATAATGTTGCCCTGCAGTCACAAACACTATAGTGGGGAATGCATTTTGGGGTGAGCAGTACCAAAGTGTTTGATAATGTAATCTCTTATACTAGGCCCTGAGAAAGAGCTCATATAATCATATATGAAGATGCTTTTTCCAATCTTTTAAAACAAAACACAAAAACAAGTCAACTCTTTTTCCTTCTAACAACAGTAAGAATAATGTAGTTTCTGGTTAATATCTGAAGCATGATAGTGAGAACACTGGTTACACACAGGGGCATCAGAAAGGAAATGAGACACTGGGGACTCACCACATCGTATTAGAAATTACAGCACAGAGGGGCATATACCCATTTTTCCACTCAAACTCTGAGAGAAAGAGGCTGCAGTGATTGCTTTCCATGATCCTGGGGCAGCTATAGCATAACATAAATGTAGTTTTGGCTTATGTTAAGGCAGAGAGAAGGACTAAGAGACTGGTTTCAAGTTACATGGAAATTTGAAAGACTCCATACTGGAAGTCACTTTGCTTACTTTTTTTGGCTGGGTTTTGATTGAACTGCTCTTAAAAATGGCAATTATAAAGTTTCTTTTTGACAGTTTGCTGATGGGTTTTTAAAAATCAAGAAGTATAACACAGAATTTTTTACGTACGTGGAAATGCTTTGCTTCCTAAAAAAAAAAAAATGTACAGAAGTATGTCAGTTGTCATAGTCAGATTCTTAACTTTGTATTTAATCTTATTGGGTAGTATTTAAGAATTACTAATACCACTTATATGGAAAGAAATAAGTCTTTTCTTCTAAGTATGTTAGAATAAACAAATGGACATTTGATTTGTGAATATCCATCCAAAGAAGGAATTTTTGTCTCGTCTGCCTTTCGAGTTCCACTTCTACCCTAAGGCCAGGAAGCTTACCAGACTCTTTGTTTCTGGGGAAAAAAAATGTATAAGGGACAATTCTGCAATCAGAAATTTAATTGAGAATTTCCTTAATTCTGAGATTTTCGAGATTTAACTCTAGAAAAAAGTGAGAAGACATTTCTACCATCCTAAATGCTTCTTGTACATTTATATTGTTTTCATTTAGTGATCTGAGACAAATTCTAATTCTCATAGCATACCTGATAAAGGAAGAAATATCAATTATAATTAATATTCCATTTTACAAAATGCAAGGTTAATTCTTTTAGCATTTGTGTCCCTTCAGTCCCTCATCAAAGAGCAAGAAAAATCCAGTGACTTTATATCTCCCAATTCCTAAAGCATAGCAATAACCTGAAAATGTTAACTATTTCACTGTATGTCAGTTTTACAAGCTTCTCATTGTAGATTGTGATGAGAAAGAGGAAGAGGAATAGAAAGAGAACGAGATATTGTGACCCTGGAAACATCAAATATGGCATATTACACAGATATGTTTATTTGTTTTTGTTTTTGTTATCTTAAAAAAATCAGCAACTGAAAAAAGTGAAATTAAACATGAAAAGGACATTCTTCCTTCTCTGGAATTAATATGATAATTAATCGTATTTTTCTGTAGGATGAGGAATGCTTATAGAACATGTTCTCCTCATAGAAGATTTTATAGTATCAAGTTTCTACATGCATTTAACATGGTCCTTATTTTACATTAATTTGTAAAATTCTTTATTTAATATCTTGTTCTTTGCTAGATGTAGGAACCATGAAGACAGAAACTGTTTATTTTGCTCTCACTATATCCTTAATACCTAATTTAGTGGCTGGCACATACAAATCGTGTTTTAAACATTTAATGGAGAGAGAGAGAGAGGAAGTAGGGAAGGAAGGAAAGGAGGGAGGGAGGCAGAGAGGGAGGCAAGGAGGGAAAAGGAACCACCAAAAAAACAGACTACAACATAGTCAATGCATTTATTAGAGTCATAGAAATTGCAACTTAGAAGACACATATTTGGGTGAAAACTAAATTGTGTTCCAAAGAAAGGGAAAGAAGTTAGAATTTGTAAAAGCAAGCTGAGAGTGATTACACAAATTGTTTTGAAGGCATTATTAGTGGAGGCAGTTGGCTTAGTACATGAGTCCATAATTCATTGGTTGCTGCTGTTCAGGAGTTGCAGTGCTGGCAAAATTCAGCTGTTTTCCAGGATGTTATAGTCATTGCAGTTTGGCCAAGTTTAAAGGTTGAAGATTCCTGCTCTCTCTCTCTCTCTCTCTCTCTCTCTCTCTCTCTGTCTCTGTCTCTGTCTCTGTCTCTTTCTGTCTCTCTTTCTCTGTCTCTCTCTCTCCGTGTCTCTGTCTCTCTCTCCCAGTGTGTGTGTGTGTGTGTGTGTGTGTGTGTGTGCGCGCGTGCTCTGTTTTGTTAAGTTGCAGATTGTATAAGTAATTCTTCAGATAATGGCTTATCAACTCGATTTTAAAGCTCTGAATCAGAGTAATGCCATTTTGCTTATTGCATTTCAGCTCTACATCATTCACAAAAGAAGGGCTGGGAAGGGGAGTGGAGGGGAAGGGAGGGGAAAATAATGATGAAAGTTGAGTGTGATATTGAAGTGTCTGGCTAGAGAAATTGTGTAGGTAACTGTAACCCTGGAGAGCCTGGGAGAACCTGGGAAGATGAACAGGTATTCTTAGAGAAGATCATGAATTTAGTTTTGCACACTTTGAGTTTCAGATCTTGACGCATCCATGTAAAGATGTTGTGTGGGTGATTAGTTATGCTGGACTGTCATCTGAAGAAGAGATATGACTGGAGACATATATTTAGGAGCTACTGGTAAGTAAATAACAATTGAGAGTAAATGAAATAACTTACTGAAGGAGTGTAGAGTGAGAAGAGAGCTTACAATAAATCCTGAGCAGAAGGATGAGTGGTCAGAAAAGACTGGGAAGATGTGGCCAATTAGGTAGAAAATAAATGAGAAGAGTGTGGTGTCAGAGAAATCAAGAAAGGACACTATTACAAGGAGGGTACTATCTAGTGTGAGCTACTTTTCAGAGTTAAAAAAGGGGAGAGATTAAGAGATTCCTTGTATTTAGTTTTATGGAAGCCAATGATGACCTTAGAAAGAGCATTTTTAGTGGGTTGGTGAGTTTGTGCTACAGGTAGCTTAAGCCAAATGGGAGTGAATTGAGAGATAAATATGAAGTGATAAAATGTATACATGATGTATCAACAAATTGTTTTGAGAAGTGTAGTTCTAATAGGAAAGATAGAGTCGTGGAGAGTGCAGCCCTGATGGACTTTCAGTATTTAATTTGGAGAAGTCTTTCATTAGATATGAGAATAATCCAAGAAAGAAGTAGAGGTTGGAAATCCAGGATAGGAGAAACAAGCAAAAGTATAAGTTTTTGATAAGATGAGAAGAAATGAGATACCAAGAGAAGAGGGTGGATAGGTAGTAAATAGGAGGAGGAAAAGCACCTTCATTGTAGCAAGAGGAAAAGAATGAGTGCAGTAGGGTTCTCTGGCAATGGAATACCCCAGGAATACTTATTGCCTAATGATATCTATTTGCTTATACATGAAATGGCCGGCACAAGGAAATTGATGCTGTGAACAACTCTTTAAACAAAGTTTGCTTCACCTAGGAAGACAGGTTTGCTTTTGAGGCCAGAGAGAGCGAATAGAAGTGAGTTTGAGTACGTGGTCTCTTAGTGAATGATGTAGAGCTGAGAGCACAGGAATGGGTAGTAATACAAGGTAATCACAAAGTAAAGACACTTGCTTTCTTGGCAATTGTATGATTTCTTGACATATTTGATCTGCTCTGGGCTACACTCTACAACCAAGTCCACCTATTGACATAGAATTACTAATGAAATTTCCTATTTAGCTGAGAAGAATATGGGGTAAACAAGTTTATAGAATTCCAAAGAAAAATCACACCAACCACCCATACTAATCACTTGAAAAGAAAGATACTGCAAGAGATAAATAACTACATGATAATTTGAAATGGAAAATGGTTAAGTACACAAGAATAATAATGAGGCCAGGTGCAGTGCCTCACATCTGTAATCCCAACATTTTGGGAGGCTGAGGCAGGAGACTAGGATTTTGAGACCTGCCTGAGTAACATAGTGAGACCTCACATCTTCTAAAAATAAACGAAATTAGCCAGGCATGGTAGCAGGTGCCTATAGTAACAGCTACTCAGGAGGCTGAGGTGGGAGGATCACTTGAGCCTGGGAGGTTGAGACTACAGTAAGCTGAGATTGTGCCACTGCACTCACACACTTACAGTATGGGAGACAGAGCAGAATCCTGTCCAAGGAAAAACAAAACCAAGAAGAAGAAGAAGAATATTGAGATAAAAGAATTATCCTCAGTAGTACTTGAAATTAGATAATGGGAAAAGATTATACCACTCCTAGACCCAGACAAGTAAGATAGGGAGCCCCTTGCCTCAGAAGCCTTGCATTTTGCAATGCCTTTCTCAAAAAAAAAATATGTATCTCCCATTTGGTGCTTCTAAATGATCCAGCAATTCCTTTTAAATAGGGTATCCTAAGCATACATTGGCATCTGCATTGGCTCTAGTCCCTATTTCTCTCATCCAACCTCAATGCATGCTCAACAGATGCCCTGAGAGTTTCTAGAACTAATATCTATGGTGTCTTGAATATCTCTGTGAAATTTGTCCTTAGATACTTGATTTTTAAAATTCTATTCCAAGTGGCATTGTTTTTCTATTTTAATTTTCAATATACAATTACTAGGAGATATACACATACATACTTCTTGTGTCAAGAGGAATTTTTGTCTTTTTTTTGTTTTGGTTAATTTGTTACTATTAAGAATTCTGTCCCTGTTCATAAGAAATATTGGGCTTTAGTTTTCTTTCCTTTAATATTTATGGTAGATTTTGGAATACAAAATTACACATTCATCTCTGACTTTCTACATCCTAACCCAAAGTTGAAGTCAACGTCTACTGTAGTTTGTAGGTTACAGTTCCACATTTCTGAAAGACTTTGGTGTTTTTGCTCTTCAAATGTTTCATAGAAATTCCCAGTGAAGCCATATTGAACTAAAATTTTCATTTAGAAATAATCATTATTAGAAATACAGTTTAATAGAGAAAGTTTATTTCATTTTGTGTCAGTTAAAGCATTTTATACTGCATTCTTATAGCCCTGAAATTTCAGTACAATTTGAAATGATGTCCCCCTTTTTATATCTGAATGATCAATTTTGTTTGTACTTAAGTGGCTTAATCTTTCAAAGAACAAACTTTTGACTTTGTTGTTTTTCCCAACCATCCTTTTTTATTGCTTCCTACTCTGATTTCTGTCATTTCCCTTTTTTTACCTTACTTTGTTCTTGTTTTCCTGACTTCTCTAGATGGAAGCTTAGGTCACTGATTTTAAACTTTATTTATTTTTAATGTAGGTATCGAAATACTTAAAAATTTCCCTCTAGGAACTTCTGATTTCCTATCTGGCATATAAGGAGCTTAGAAGTCATCATCCTGACCAAACAACAAAGACAGCGAACAAACTGTAAAAACAACTCTTCTTATATGCATCAGAGAGTTGAAGTCACAGGCAAACTGCTATCCTAAAAATTGGAGTGACAGACAAGTGGGTACAGAGAATCACAACTTACCAAACCAGAAACCCATGAGCAGAAATTTTTATGGACAACCATGCCAGGGCTAGAAAACCTGAACTGCCATTGAGGAATTACAGGAGACTCAGTGTGGACAAATCTGAGAGTCAAAAACTCCTTGGGAACACATTGAAAGAAAGGCCCGCAAACTTTTAGGAGCTTCACTTCCAAGAGCTCTACCAAATCCCAACAGTTAATGTCAAAGAAAAGTCCTTTTATCCTTCGAGCAGAAGGAGGGGAAAAGGAACCATTTTGGAATGTTCCAAGCATTCTGACTTTTTCAATAAGTTCTGACCTCAAGAGAAACTATTCTACCAGAGCCAAACTGCTAGGCCAACTCTACATGGGAGAAGGAGAATATTTAAAGCCATCCAGCTCTAGGCTTCCATGTGGCAGAGGGAAATACACAACTCAGCCTCCTCTAGCCATCCTGTCCCACCTAAACTGAAAACCAGTAGTAAAGTTCACAGTCCAGGGTCACAGCCCCACCAAGAAACTGAGACTTAATAGTAGAACTATAGCACCCTTCCTTCCCTACCACAGGTATACTTTCCTGCTACATTTCTACAGACGTACTTACTATAGTATCCTTGTATAGTACATTATGCCTATCTATCAATAAAAATTACAAGTCCCACTAAAAGGCAAAAATGACAATTTGAAGACACTGGAAAAGCATCAGAACTAGAGTCAGATATGGTATAAATGTTAGAATTAGCAGATAACTTTTTTTTTTTTTTCAGAACAAAGCTATGATCAATATGCTAAGAGATTTAATGAAAAAAGCAGATGTATGCAAAAAAAAGATAAGTAATATAAGCAAAAAGGTAAAAATTCTAACCAGGAAAAAAGAGAAGGGCCAGACATCAAAAGCACTATAACATGGTGAAGAATGCCTTTGACAAGCTCCTTGGGGACTGGGTATGGCTGAGGAAAGAATCTCTAATCTTGAGGATGTGACAGTAGAAATGTCCAAAACTGAAATCAAAGAGAAAAAAAAATGAGAAAAACAGAACAGAATATTCAAGAATTCAGGGACAACTACAGAAGTATAACATACATGTAATAGGACTACTAGAAAAGAGAGAAAAGAACAGAAGAATATGTCCAAACTCATAGAATTGTACATTAAAAGGAAGAAGCTTACTATAAGTAAAAAATAAAAACAACAATAAAAAAAACCCAGAAGAACAGCTGACAATTTTCCCTAACATCATACTTCAACTACAGATTCAGAGAATATCAAGCAGAATAAATGCCCAAAGAACTACACCTAAACATATGATATTCACATTTCAGAAAATTAAAGACAAATATCCTCAAGGAAGTCAGAGGAAAAATATCTCATCTTAGAAGAGGAAAGATAAGAATTACATTAGAATGCTTCACACAAACCATGCAAACAAGAAGAAAATGAAGTGACTATTTTAAAGTATTCAGAGGAAAAATAAACCCTGCCAACCTAGAATTCTGTAACCTGTGAAATTATCCTCAATGATGTCAAGAGAAATATAGACTCTCTCAGACAAGTAAAAATTGAGAGAATTTATTGCCAGTAGAACTGCCTTGCAAGAAATGTTAAAACAAATTCTTTAGAGTGAAGGAAAATGAAACAGGTTAGAAACGAAAAACTATATAAAGAACCTGATAAACATCGATGTGAAATCCTCAATAAAATACTGGAAAACTGAATTCAGCAGCATACCAAAAAGCTTATTCATCATGATCACATTAGCTTTATCTCTGGGATGTAAGGCTGGTTCAACCTACGCAAATCAATAAATGTAATGCATCACAGAAACAGAACCAAAGACAAAAACCTCATGATTATCTCAAAAGATACAGAAAAAGCCTTTAACAAAATTCAACAGCCCTTCATGCTAAAAACTCTCAATAAACTAGGTATTGATGGAACATATATCAAAATAATAAGAGCTATTTTTGACAAACCCACAGACAATATCATACAGAATGAGCAAAG
The DNA here is from genome assembly GCF_049354715.1 of Callithrix jacchus. Taxonomy (NCBI): domain Eukaryota; kingdom Metazoa; phylum Chordata; class Mammalia; order Primates; family Cebidae; genus Callithrix; species Callithrix jacchus. The sequence goes on from NC_133503.1 coordinate 80,225,302, forward strand.
ACTGGATGCATTCCCTTTGAAAAACAGTGGTGTCCTCTCTCACCACTCCTATTCAACATAATATTGGAATTTCTGGCCAATATTTTCAGGCAAGAGAAAAAAATAAAGGGTATTCAAATAGATAAAAAGGAAGTCAAGTCTCTGTTGGCAGATGACATGATTGTATATGTAGAAAATCCCATCATCTCTGCCCAAAGTCTCCTAAAGCTGATAAGCAACTTGAGGAAAGTCTCAGAATAAAAAATCGATGTGCAAAAATCACAAGCATTTCTATACACCAATAACAGACAAACAGAGAGCCAAATCATGAACAAATTCCCATTCACAATTGCTACAAAGAGAATAAATACCTAGGAATGCAACTTACAAGGGATGTGAAGAGAACTACAAACCACCACTCAAGAAAATAAGAGAGGACACAAATAAATGGAAAACATTCCATGTTCATGGATAGGAAAAATCAATAATGTGAAAATGACCATAATGCCCAAAGTAATTTATAGATTCAATGCTATCCCCATCAAGCTACCACTGACCCTCTTCACTGAATTGGAAAAAACTACTTTAAATTTCATATGGAACCAAAAAAAGAGCCCCCATAGTCAAGAAAATCCTCAGCAAAAAGCACAAAGCTGGAGGCATCATGCTACCTTACTTCAAACCATACTACAAGGCTACAATAACAAAAACAGGATGGTACTGGTACCAAAACAGATATATAGACCAAAGGAACAGAACAGAGGCCTCAGAAATAATGCCACACATCTATAACCATCTGATCTTTGACAAACCTGACAAAAAAAAGCAATGGGGAAAGGATTTCCTATTCAATAAATGGTGTTGGGAAAACTGTCTAGCCATAGGCAAAAGCTAAAACTGGATCCCTTCCTGACACCTTATACAAAAATTAACTCAACATAGATTAAAGACTTAAACATAAGACCTAAAAACATTAAAAACCCTAGAAAAAAACCTAGGAAATACCATTCAGAACATGGGCATCAACAAAGACCTCATTACTAAAACACTGAAAGCAATGGCAACGAAAAGCTAAAATTGACAAATGGGATCTAATTAAACTAAAGAGCTTCTGCACAGGAAAAGAAACTACCATAAGAGTGAACAGGCAACCTACAGAATGGGAGAAAATTTTTGCAAGCTGTCCATCCATCTGACAAAAGATTAATATCCAGAATCTACAAAGAACTCAAACTTACAAGAAAAAGCAACCCAGCCTCATCAAAAAGTAGGCAAGGGATATGAACAGATACTTCTTAAAAAAAGACATTTATGCAGCCAACAAACTTATGAAAAAAAGCTCATCGTTACTTAGATTAGAGAAATGCAAATCAAAACCCAATTGAGATACCATCTCATGCCAGTTAGAATGACAATCATTAAAAAGGAAACAACAGATGCTGGAAAGGATGTGGAGAAATAGGAACACTTTTACACTGTTGGTGGGAGTGTAAATTAGTTCAATCAATATGGAAGACAGTGTGATGATTCCTCAGGGATCTAGAGCTAGAAATACCATTTGACCCATTACTGGGTATATACCCAAAGCATTATAAATTATTCTTCTATAAAGACACATGTACACATGTGTGGCACTGTTCACAATAACAAAGACTTGGAACCAACCCAAATACCCATCAATGATAGACTGGATTTAAATAAAAAAATTGGCACATATAGTATACCCATGGAATACTATGCAGCCATAAAAAAGGATGAGGTTTATGTTCTTTGCAGGGACATGGATGAAGCTGGAAACCATCATTCTCAGCAAATTAATCATTCCTTATTTCCTACACATATTTTTTAAACTTCGCTTTTATTTCCTATAAGAGATCAAACATATCTTATAATTGTGTATTATATTACATTGTCCTTCACATTTCTGAGAGTCTATTTCTACTGTTCATTGTTTCTGCTGGTTCTTCCTCATGGTGTCTTGTTTCATTATTTTTTACTGTGGGCTGCACAGTTGCTTTAAAATTTATTAAGAAAAATCATTGAGGAGCGACATGATGATTGGTTCCTGCAGAGATCTGTATTTGCTTCTGCCAGGTGGTCTTTGGGACACCAACACTTTGGGAGCAGTCTAAATTAAATTCTCAGCTTGAGGTTTGTAGACCACCCATGTACTGTGTATTTAAGCTTCAAATGAATTTGAGAATTGTTTTGTGGTTAGAAGTTCTCAGAAATATTGTTTTTACTTCCATTCAGCACCTATGTTTAAGAGAGTTGAGTTTCATTTAAACCCAAGATTGGAGGAGGTAGTTTTCTGAGTTTACTTTTACACTGAAGGTATTGCTATTTGGATCTCATCTTTATGAAAAGGGTGAGGATCTCTATCAGACTCCTCAACAGGAGTGCAACTTTAATCTTGCTTCATCTTTTCTGAGCCATTCAAGCCCATATAAACCAAAGTTCATGTAAATTTTGTTCAAAAACACTTCTTCTAAGTAAAATCCAGCATTAGTGGTCCATCTACTTATCAGTCCCTAGACCGAATTCCTTACTCTTAACTATTGATCCTTCTAAAAGAATTACATTGCCATCTTAAGCAAGAAGTTTTGTGGTTTTCAGCACAAGAAACAAAGTTGTATTGGTTTTTAATTCCTTTTATTTTCCTAGTGGGCTTATTCTATATCTAAAGAATTCTGTCATCTTACCCAATTTCACGTGACAACACAGACAGAGATTAGAGATTGAAGTGCTGCAGCTGCAAGCCAAGGGATGTGTGAATTGTAGGCAAACCACAAGAGGCTAGGAGAGGCAAGGAAGGATTCATTCACTTCCACAGATTTCCGAGGGAGCACAGCCCTGCTGATGCCTCAATTCCAGACTTCACCCTCCAGAACTGTGAAACAAATTTCTGTTGTTTTAAGCCACCTAGTTTATGATACTTTGCTACCACAGCCCTAGGAAACTAATACAGCCTCTATTCAAAATAATCAATTTGTAGTGATAGGATCATCAGGATAGGGGATCCCTATGGGCATGAAGCTCTGTGCCCTGAGAAAAAGAAAAAAAGAAGAAGAAAGATCTTTCCCGGTGTCCTTCCTGGCATTTAATCTGTCAGACAGTTAAGAATAGCCAGGGTGGTTGTGCTGTGCTTTATTTCTTGTACATACCCACTGCTGTTTCACAAACTGGCATTTGAAATACTTTCTAAGAGAGATTTAGTAAGTTCGTTACATACTTGTACAAAGTAATATTACCTTTTTGTAATGCTTAAGGACAGCCACTGAGAATTTTGTTACAATTAGAAAGCAAGCTGATCTATATCTTTCCAATATGAGTTAAAATAAGAATGAATGCTAGTATTACTTTGGCAACTAGGAGCCAAAAACAGCAAGCCAGTGAACCCAGGAATGTTGTCACAAGGAGAACAGTGTATAATACTATATGATTTCTGCATCCCAGATTTCATAAAATGTCCAGGAAAAAATGAACTTGGAGCTACTCATATGGTTAAGATATGACATTGGCAGTATTTACTGGAGACATAAATTATATAAGGAGTAACTAGGCACAAGTGGAGAAGGGCTGAGGGCAAAAAGAACATTCCAGATGAGAGAAGAGCATGTGAAAGGCTCAGTGGAGGGGTAGAGTGCAGTGTGCTGGAGGAATTGAAGGAAGGCCAGGGTGTCTGGAGTTTAGGAAGCTGAAGGAACGTGGTGCAAGATGAGGATACAAGAGGTAGGCAGCAGATGATTGCATGAAGCTTTGCAGATGTCATTAAAGGAAGACTTTAAAGTGTTTCAAATTTATGTACAGTAAAGCTGCATGTCAGAGGAAACTGTGCATAGAAATATAAGTCTGAGACCAATCTGGGTATTAGTAGACACTGAAATCAAGGTCTCACCTATGCAAAGTACACAGACTGAGAAGGCAAGAGGGTTTGAGACCATGCTTGCTAACATTCTATTATCTTTTATTTCAATGGGAAACTGAGGCTCAGAGACTTGCAGTAACTCGATCAATTCTGTTATTATACCTCTTATCACATCCTCCTGAGGTCTCCTCTGTGAAAAGAAGGCTTGCTTTAAAAATGTTTCTGCTATGTTGAGTTTAGGCCCTAAAGTTTTCCATGGGAGAAAATTTTGGTTCTTTTAATAAGCAGTTTCTTCTGGTTCAAATAAAATGTTACAAAAGCTCTGTAAAGATTCTTCCTCAAAAAGAAAGAAAGAAATCATGACAATCTGGGTACGCATATTCCTAAGAAAATGAATAGCCTTTTCTGTTGCTGATCTGAGCAATCAGTTTAAATATTGAAAGAGCCAAAGAAAGCAGCTTGATTCAGATTATTGTGGGAGTAGGTGGCTCGCATACTTAAGAACTGCAGCACTCCACACACATTCAAGACAAGGGTTTATCAATTAAGGAATTGCTCTTTCAACACCTGAAAGCACTTTGTATCAGAAAATTGTAGATTATATCCTGACTGAAAAGTCAGGATAATTAAATATTGATTAATAGTAGCTGAGTTTAATGAGAAACACATCAGAAGCTAGGATATCCAAATTCACTTTCTATTTTGCATGAGCTTGATGTACAGCAAACATTATGAATTCAGGTACAATCATTATAATCAATATTGTACTTTTTGTGAAGACTTCCCATTACATAAATCTTATGCTGTGTCTCATCTCTTAAAGCTCTTCATACCTAGGAGTCGCTTTGTTTTTACAGTTTTTGCTAGGTACTTCCATTCCCCAGGAAGCATTTGCTTATTTAGTCCTCCAGAAAAACATCTGTATATATCATACTGTATTCCAGCCCCATAGCTTCATTTCTGCTTTACTATGTGGCAAAATGAGTCGACTACAACCTCTGCTATAATACTCATTCCTCGTCGTGCTGCACTCAGGCTTTTGTCCTCATTGATCTATCTAAATGGCATTTTTTAAAGAACACCAATGAACCAATGACCTCTTTGTTGCTAAATCCAGTAGTCACTTCTCAGTGCTGATCTCATTTGACCTAAGAGTGGCATCTGTCACAGATAATGGATATCACACACTCATGTGTTTCCTTCTCCTTCCTTCACTGATCTTTTCCCTGTTATTTTTCTCATTGATCCAAACTCTAAAAAATTTAAATACCTTAGTGTTTGTTCTTGGACTTCATTTCTTCTTATCTTCTACTCACCCTCTTGGTGACCCTATTTAGTCTCATGGCTTTAAATTGCACCTAAGTGGACAATTCCCAAAGGTATATTCCCAGCCCAGAAGTTGCTCCAGAATTTTTTACTCATGTAACCAACCACCTAACTGACATCTAATACAAGAAAGAGTTTTTGGTAAGTTAAAAAGTGATAAGGGCATTTTTTTAAAGTGAAAAACAGAGGATTAAAATATAAAGAGGAAGATACTGGTCAGAAAGATGAAACAAATGTCAAAGTGATAGAAAGTATGAGAAAAGGAATAAAAAATTTTAGAAACTATTCAAGAAATTCCAGTTTACTCTTAAAAATTTTAAAAAGGGAGACTAAAGGAAAGGTAATAAATAAAGGAATGAAAACAAATATTAATTTTCCATAATTAAAAAAACCGCACATTACTGTATTAAAAGGCCCACTGAGTGCATAACAGAATCGTTTTTTAAAATCTGTACTCATGCAAATCATTGTAAAATATCAGACATCTGGAGATAAAGAGGAGATGCTACGTTCCCAGACAGAAAAACAGGGTAACATATAAAAGAATAGTCATTAAAATGGCCTATGGAATTGGCTTTTCAAGGCAGCAACACTGTACGCTAGAAAATAATTCATTCAACAATGATTTATTGAGTGCCTCTTCTGCACCGGGTACTATTTCAGGTGCTGACAAGAAAGATGCCTTTGAAATTATTTCTAACCTAAACAAAGATACTCAAGAAGACTACAATAAAAAAAATTAAAAAAAAAAAAAACAAAAAGCCTGTACCTGGTAGAAGTCTTGCTGAGCTACTGAGCATGTGGACTGCTAAAATAAAGTGTATAAACCAACAAAGAAGATTCAGCCTTCAGGAGATGTGGATTAAGAAACAGAATTCCACATTGGAAGGGATGTCCCAGGACAAGAGTGGTTGGGCTCAGGGAGAGATGTCATGGTGGAGGCAGGGAATGAAACTCACTGACAACCTATTGTGCTTAACAATTTTGAGAAAAGTTTCAGAATTCTATTAACTCTAAAAATCCCAATTAAAAGTGTTGGAAGTAGCAGCCTGAGAAGTGAGACTTGAGGTGGGGTACTTTTATTGTTATAAGTTGTATAATAATATTTATTTCAAACATAGTCATTTATTATTTAATAACATAGTTAAGTACATGTCTTTAAAAGAACTGAATTGAAATAAAAATATATCAGTTAAGCCAAAAACAAGATAGTATTTCTCTTTGTGTTTTCTTAAAGCTAACTTAATTCCAACAAGATTGCCAGGATCCCCTTTAAGGTAGTCTGAATAGATAAACATCAGTTTCCAAACACAGTTAGAAAAGCAGATTCTGTAAGGTAAGGACTGAAACAAAGTTTATTGCCTCCATAAACAATTGCATCATGTTATTCGGCCTGTATCTTCTTAAGAGTGAAGAGAGCACATTCTTTATCAAAGCAAGCCGAAACAGACGGTAAAGTATCTATGTCTCTTGGTTCACAGAGAACTGTGATTCTTCTGGAACCAAATAGGAATGGAGCTCTAGAAAGACTCACTAAGTCAATGTAAATTATAGACAGAGGAGTTTTTCCACCATGGTGCAACCTTCATTTTGGTCTGTTCCTTTCCTAAATTTTGATAGGCAAGGCATCCAACTGACTGAGACTACCATGTACCCAAAACATTTTATATTTATTCCCCAGTAAATAAGAGTCAGGGGAAATAATCTGAACCAAGGTGAAAACAGGAAAATCGTTCAATTTACTTAACATTCGAATGATATTGTCGGGGTCCAAAATTCCCAGGTGCGTATGAGAGTCCACTGTGTGCAGCACTGATAAGTTGATAAGAACATAAAATGTTGATATTTAGAATATGAATAACCTTTTCACCCCAAGAAACCTGAATTCAAAGATGGTTAACCACAGAAGTGAAAATCTCTTGGGTGGTCTAACTCTAGATATTTGTTCTTAGTGTTTTTGGCCAAAGCACAAAATCACCAGAGTCTGGCATGATGTCTCTTCCTAGAAGATGCTTGGGGTTAAACAGGTTGTTGTTAGTCAGACATGGGTGAAGTAATTGTGGCAAGAAGCTTGTGGAGAGGTTTATCAGGGGCCAGATCATAACCAGCCTTTCTCCCTGAGGAAGGATCATTAATAGGGGCCAGCTCCCTTCAAAAAGCACTACTTTTTCCCGATCTCTCTTACTAAGTAAACTAAAATTCCTGGATATTATATACAAACAACATTAAGAAGATTCTGAAACATGTAGAAAGGAAGGCAGGCCAAGACTCTAAGAATGATACAGTGGCCTCATATATCCTAGAGTAGGAGCCACAGAAGACGGTATCCTGGAAACATCAATGAGCACAGACAATAAAAAGCCCCAAGGAAAGCTTGCTTTTCTATCCAAAGGGCCAGGATAGGTAGCCTAACAGGACAGACAAAAAACCACAACAAATAAAATGAAAAACAAAGCCACAATCTCATTCCTACCAACATCAAGAAAGGCTGGATAGAGAGTTTAGACTTCCACTCTCCTCAAGCTATAACAAGGTGTCCCATCCCCATTTTCCCCTCCCCTTTCTATTCAGAGAAGGCTGAGTGAAAAGTTGGACTTTTCATCGCCCCCAGGCTATACCCCAACCCTGTGGTGTCAGTAGAAGTTAAGTGAGGAGTAGCAGGAATAATCCCTAAATGTGCCCCTTCTTCTCCCAGCTTATGAGGTATTAGTGGACAATGATGGGGAGTTGCAACTCCCATGTCTACACAGTAGAAATGAGGAATGCCCCATGTCTGCACAGTAGAAATGAGGTGTTAACTGAGACTAATAGGAACCTGGACTGCTACTTCCATCTTGCAGTGATGATGCAGGATACCCCATTTCACATCCCCTGCTGGAGCTATGTCATAAACAGCCAGCTAAACCAGGAAGTTTAAATGAGATCCACAGTTTCCAGGTTTCTTTTTTTTTCTTCTTTTTTTGAGGTGGTACCTCTCTCTGTCACCCAGGCTGGAGTACAGTGGCACCATCTTTTCTCACTGCAACCTCTGTCTCCCAGGTTCAAGTGATTCTCAAGCCTTAGCTTCCTGAGTAGCTGGGATTACAGGGACATGCCACCACACCCATCTAATTTTTTTTTTTTTGTATTTTTAATAGAGATGGGGTTTCACCATGTTGGCCAGGCTGGTCTCAAACTCCCAACCTCAAGTGACCCACCCACCTTGGCCTCCCAGAGTACTGGGATTATAGGTGTAAGCCACCATGCTTGGCCAGCCTTCAATAAAAAAATCATTCATCATACCAAGAATCAGAGAGATACAAAACCGAGTGAACAATCAACAGAAGTGTGTACACTAAATAACAGAACTGCAAGTTATACAAAACAAAATATGATAGAACTGAAAGGAGACATAGTTAAATCCACAATTAGAATTGGAGACTTTATCACTAGTCTGTCAACAGATAGAATAACTAGACAGAAAACTGGCAAGAATATATAAGAACTCAAAAACCCCATCATCCAACAGGATCTAATGAACACTTAGAGACCACTCAACAATAGCAGAATGATCATTCCTTTCAAAGGCTCACAGAATATATACAAGGAAAACTATATCCTCAGCCACAAAACAAACCCGAGTACAATTAAAAGCACTGAAATCATACATGTATTCTTCTACCACAATAGAATCAAATTAGAAATGAGTTAACAAAAGATAACAGGAAGGTGTCCAAACACTTGGAAACTAAACAAGACACTTCTAAATAATCTATGAGTGAAAAAGGGAGTGTCATAATAAACTTGAAATATAGATTGAGCTGAATGAAAATGAAAATACAATATATCAAAATTTGTGGGACACAGCAAAAGCAGTACTGAATGGTAATTTATAGCATTAAGTGCAAATATTTGAAAACATAAAAATTTAAATCAACAATAATGACATGATTAATTATGTAGAAAGTCTCAAGATACCTCCCAACCATAGGTGTTAATCTAACAAAACATGTACAGTACTTGTATGATGAAAACACAAAACATTCATAAATCAAAGAATACCTATATCAATGGAAAAACATTCTATATTCATGGATTGGAAGTTGAACATATTAAAGATGTCAATTCTTCGTAAATTAATATGCAGCTTTAATGTATTTCCTATCCAAATCCCAACATGAATCTTGTATATACAGTTACATCTTTGAACAGAAGTTTGAACTAGACAGGTCTGCTTATACACAGATTATCTTCCACTTCTGCCACCCTAAGACAGCAAAATCAACTCCTCCTCTTCCTTTTTCTCCTCTTTAGTCAACTCAATGTGAAGAGGATGACGATGAATCTTTATGATGTTCCACTTCCACCTAATAAGTAGTAAATATACTTTCTTTTCCTTATGATTTTCTTAATAACATTTTAGTTTCTCTAGCTAATTTTATTGTAAGAATATAGTATGGGCTGGGCGCAGTGGCTCATGCCTATAATCCCAGCACTTTGGGAGGCCAAGGCAGGTGCATCACAGGAGATCAAGAGTTTGAGACAAGCCTGGCCAACATGGTGAAATCCCATCTCCGCAAAAACACAAAAATTAGCTGGGCACAGTGGTGAGTACCTGTAATCCCAGCTACTCGGGAGGCTGAGGCAGGAAAACCACTTGAACCCAGGAGGCAGAGGTTGCAGTGAGCCATGATCGCACCATTGTTCTCCAGCCTGGATGACAGAGTGAGACCCTGTCTCAAAATATATATATATTTTGTATATATAAAATATATTTATATATACAAAGTATATATACAAAATATGTGTTAATAGGCTGTTTATGTTATCAATAAGGCTTCTGGTCAACAGTAGGCTATTTCATGGTTAAGTTTTGGGGGAGTCTAGAGTTATACACAAATTTTCTACTACATGAGGGCTTGGCACCCCAATCACCATATTGTTCAGAGTATAACTATATAGGTAAGATTATTCTAAAATTTATATAGAAAGGCAAAAGAACTAGAAGAGTTAATTATGAAATAAGAAGAAGAGTCATAGAAATCAATCTACCTGACTTCAACGCTCATTAAATAGCTATAGCAATTAAGACTGGTAGTTGGCAGAGGAATAAACATAAAATCAGTAGAATAGCATAGGGAACCCAGCAACAGATCCACACAAACATGCCCAACCAATTTTTGGCAATGATGAAAAATTCAAGTCCATGAAGGAAAGGTATCTTTTTCAACAAATGAAGCTGGAGAAAATGGGCATCCATGGCAAAACACACACACACACACACACACACACACACACACACACAAAACAGAATGTTGACATGTCATATACCTTATACAAAAATTAACTAACACTGGATCATACACTTGGATTGAAATGTAAAATGTAAAACTATTAAGCCTTTAGGGAAAAAATGAAGACATACTACATAATATAACTACTCTGCAATAAAAAGGAACAAATTATTGGTATACTCAATAACCTGGATGATATCAGAATTATGCAAAGTGAAAAAAGCCATTTCCAAAAGGTTACACGTATTTCATGGTTTCACTTACATAACATCCCTAAAATTAAGAAATTACGGAAATAATGAAGAAATTAGTAATTTTAAGGGGTTAAGAGGGATCTGGATGCAGGGAGAAGGGAGTGTGGTTGTAAAAAGGCAAAATGAGGGATCCTTGTGGCAATGGAGATGTTCTGTGTCCTGATTGTATGGATATCAGCATTCTGGTTGCGATATTATACTATAGTTTTACAAGATGTTATTATTGGTGGAAACTAAGTCATGGTTATATGGGATCTGACACAGTTTGGCTGTGTCTCAACCCAAATCTGATCTTGAATTGTAGCTCCCATAATTCCCACATGTCATGAGAAGAAACCTCAAGGGAGGTGATTGAGTCATGGGGATGTGTTTTTCCTGTGCAGTTCTCATGACAGTGAATAAGTCTCATGAGATCTGATAGTTTTATAAAGGGCAGTTCCCCTACAAATGCTCTCTTGACTGCTGCCATGTAAGATATGCCTTTGCTCCTCCTTCACCTTCTGAGGCCTCTGCAGCCATGTGGAACTATGAGTCCATTAAATCTCTTTTTTTTAAATAAATTACCCAGTCTTGGCTGTGTCTTTATTAGCAACATGAGAACAGACTAATATTTCTTGTAACTGCATGTGAATCTAAAATTATCTCAAAATTTCAAATGTAAAAAAAGAAAACTAAAAATGAACTTCCTTCCCACATACCCAAATGAAGAATTTGACAAACCAATATAATATTCGTGACAGCATACTCACTTTTTTCCCCCTTTCTTTGTTCCCCCTACCTTCCAGAGTCCTTACCTTGCCTCATTTTTTGGAAATGATTTTTAGGTAATGTTCAGTATATATGTTCAATGATGTATGCATTAAACACCTTCCCTTAAATCATCTTCCTCTCCAGACATTTCTGCCACCCCACCCCCGACATTGTTCATTTCAACAGGTTATAACTTATTAGTACTTCCCTCACCTCCTGCCATACATGACAACCTTCAAACTGGCATCTTTATCTTTGTCTACCAAACCAACTTTTCTACCCTCTTAGTTTAATTTTTATTTTCTCACCACAGGGTTGGTTATCTACTGCTTCTTGTGATTGAAATATCATTCTTATATTCCCAGTCTTCATGATCCTTTCTTAGATTTTTCTATTTATTAAAAACATTTGTTAAATTATACAAGTAATACATAAATAATATCTGTTTATGACTCATAGAATATAGAAGTACTCAGAAAATTCTAACACTGATACCTGGATTAATTGTTTCTTTTCAGAATTTTCTTGGTCATTTTATGCATTTTTTTAATAGAAACTTAAAAATGAGATTGTCATTATACATGAAACATACTGCTAAAATTTTGATCGAGTTGCATTAAATTTGGTGATTATTTTCTCAAGAATTAACATCTTCATGATTTGAGTCTTCTATAGATCGTGATATGCTAATCTTTTTTCACATGTTTATGGTGACTCCTTTAGCAGCAGTTCACAATTTTATTCATGTGGCTTTCTACAGTTCCTGCTATACTTATGTATAAGCTATTTATAATGTTTGTGAATTGGATGATCTTTTAGCATAATATTTTATAATTAGTTATTGTACATGAATAAGGAAATTACTGATTTTCATGTGTTAGTCTTCTATTCAGTCACCCTTCTGAACTGTCTTATTAGTTCTAATAGTTTTTCCATTATTTTTCTTGCATTTTCTTAGTATAAAACTATATTGCTTGCAAAAATATAATTTTTTTCTCCCCTTTAGATATGTATGTGTATATGTGTGCGTGTGTGTACACATATATACCTACATCTGAATAAATGTGTGTGTGGGTGTGTGTGTGAGATGGTTAAACTGAGTGTCAACTTGAATGGATGCAAAGTATTGATCCTGATGTTTCTGTGAGGATGTTGCCAAAAAAGATTAATTATTTGAATCAGTGGACTCAGGAAGGTAGATTCACCCTTAATCTGGTGGACACAATCTAATCAGTTGCCGCAAATATAAAGCAGGCGGAAAAACATGGGCCTTTCCTGCCAGCCTGCATCTTTCTCCCATGCTGGATGTTTCCTGCCCTTAAACTTTGGACTTCAAGTTCTTCAGTTTTGGGACTTGGACTGGCTCTCCTTGTTCCTCAGCTTGCAGACCGTCTATTGTGGGACCTTGTGATTGTGTTAGTAACATTTAATAAACTCCCTTTAAGAGAACCCTAATACCATATATTTATATATAAAATATTGACATTTATGATATATGCACACTTTTATGATATGTAATTTTTATTTTTCTTAACTCATTGCATCACTGAGGATCTTCAATAGCATATTAGATGTGATGTTGACAGTGGGCATTCATATTTTTTCCAGAGTTTCATTTCACTGGACTTTATAGAAAACAGATTGGTTTTATTCACTATTTTTTAATATTATCTATTACATTAATTTCCAAGTTTAATTTTATTATTTTATTCCTTTTATTTTTATTTTATATTTTATTCATTTTTCAGCTTTTTATATTTATACTTGTGTTATTCATTTTGTCATTTTTATACACATATAAAGATCTATGTATTATTTAGACATCTTCTTAAGACCTGCAGGTTAAAACATGTTAATCACTATTTGCATTACATTCTATTGTGAATCACCTCGGGCATAGGGATGGCACTGTCACTTGGTCTAGCCCACTCTTTATTTGGATGGGAGGAGTTTATGGAATACATGCGAATGTTAGTTCAGCATTCTGTTTTAATATCTACCAATAGAAAGACCTACTTTAGTAGTGCTATATGCTCTCACTGCATATAGGAGGAGTAAGGAAGATTTGGAAAAGAAAGATCACAACTCTCCCATCTCCTCCCAAACTCTTCCTGTTTGGCATCCCTTGCTTGTTTAATGGGGTTATGAATTACATCAAGTTTTCAAGATAAGAGAAGATAAGCCTGGATAAACTCGGTGATGAAGGGAACCAAAGAAATGCCCATTAATTTTCATTTTCACCACAAATCTAAGTTGTGATGAACTTCACAGGACCCGAGAGTTCCCCCACAGAGTAAATGAACAGGATTAAGCATCTTGTCCTTGGCTGAGAAAAAACAAAACAAAATAAACTTCCTATTTCCATTTAGGTACAGTTGTCTTATACCCAAATTGGCACATTTCTAGGGTATAGCCTCTGACCTTTGTGGTAAAGGTCAGGAAATTCTTTAGGGATCCTCAAAAAAGGTGTAATTTTTTTAAATCGAAAAACAAATACAAAAGCAAAACAGAGGACCAAAGATGAAGATTAACACGGTGCCAAACCAGACTTCTATCAACTCCTTATTTAGATAATATGTAAGCCTAGGAATATTTTGTTACTGAAATAAATAGAGCCATCCACTTAGCAATGCAGAAACATTGAAAAAAATTGGGTTTTGTTATCAAGCATGGAGTTTGGTTGTAGGTCTGCTCTGATAATGCCATCATTTTAGAGGATAAGTTAAAAAGTCATAAGGATACATCTTTCAACCTATCATGAGATGTGATTAGGAGGCTTAGGGTAAAATTCTGGAGCCTCTTGGGGAATTATTGATGTCAAATTTCTCATTGACAGTAAACAAATATGCAGTGTTTCTCTCTTGTCTCTATTTACCATTATCTTCATCTGAGTCTTATTGATGATCTAACAAAATAGGGATTACCTAGATCAATTTCAGGTGAAATTAGTGCATTTTACAAGTAAGTCTTTCAAAACCCTAAACAATAGCACCTAAATGCCTATGTGGGAAGGAAAAAAAATTACAAGACTTCTAGAATCCTAAACGACTCAACTAGACTTTTAAATTCTATTACAAGGCATCCTATGTTCTTAAAAGTGAATCCTGAATGTGAACTGCCATAATCCCTATTGCACCTAAACGACTTTGGGCAGCCTCTCCCTAGGTCTGTTGTCGAGATAGGTGGAAAAGTTTAAAACCTGGAAGCCTAGAGCAGGAATTAGCTAGTACATGTGGCCATGGGACGTTTTCTCCCCAATGTCTAGCTGAGGAACTCAGCTGGAAAAGAGACCTCTCCATAGCAGTAATGATTAAAGACAACGAACTGAAAGAGGGTCAGAACAAGATTTTTTTCCCCCATCTGTGCCTGACAATTGTTAAATAATCTCAAAAGCCCCAAAAATGAGACATGAGTAAAGCAGATTCCACCATGAAACTTTTCTTCACCACCCAGACCTTTGCATCCCTAGCATTCTCCTCCTATGGCATGGTAACTTCAGGACACACAGCAAAGTTTATAAATACCTTTTACTGTCCCTGTGCCTGTTTGTAAGCAAAAATATAATGACAAACAGAGGGATACATGAACTGTTTCCCAGCGTAACATAGCCATCGCATAATAAGACTCTCTCCTAACTGCATTATGAGTGAATCTTCTCTGGCCACTGACTTACATACAATTACAATTCTTGCTGTGAAATGCCAAGAAATATGCAATTCATGAATAGCCCAGCTAAAAAGTCTGGTGAGAGCCATGACTTCTCTTACTGGCGGAGGCCAGGAAACTGCAAAACAATAAACTTTGGCGTCTGCTCCAGGCTAACTGGCTGTGGCCAAGGCTCAGTGTTCACATGTCACTTGGGTCTCTGCCAGGCCATTAGTCATTACACATTCTGCCCCAGTGGTGCATTAGAAATGGTGTGGACTCTGAATATGCTTAGAGGGAAGAAAAGAGACACCAGTTTATGTTCAGTTAAAATTTTTGGCTTTTTCCCTTCCGGGGAAAGTTAGAGTTAACACAAAAACTGAAATCTTTGTTAGCCAGTCTTCGAAGTCATTTTTCTTGTAAAAATACGCAATGGTTGTTAACTGCTCTAGAAGAAAGATGAAAGCTAAAGAAAACAAGAATGTTAGCACAATGAAAATGGCAGATATCATTAGCAGAAAAATTTTTGCCCCCTCAAATAATCAACTGACGTATTCGTTTTTTGTATTCATCTCTGTATCTTAAAGAGTTTTTCTATTAGCCCCTCTACCGATTAAAACCATCACTGGGTACTATCTGCTGTGTTGTGGGCCAAAGAATCTTGGGATTGCATTTTTAAGGACAGCATCTTTCTCGAAGTAGTAAACCATGGAGATTAATAGCATCTCAACCCCAGACACAATAATAAAAAACAGCTGAGCATTTCTTTAATAAACTCCATTGGTTTTGATCTCCAACAAGAGCTTCACTTGCCTAACAATTGAGGCAGTTAAGTTTAGGTATCTATGATGCTCACAGCATTAAATTGAGTATGTAAATTGACCATATTTATACCAATCATTACGATCACCCTACATCACCATACAAATATACATTTGCAAACATAATTTGATGTGATTTTTGTTACATGTGGTAAACAGACATTTTTAAACTACCAGTGATAGACACACATTTCAAACTATGTTCTCACAGAAATAGGACATTATTTTTCCAAATGTGACTAAAAATTTAGTATACTAACTTCGAGCACAGCAGATTCAAGGACTGAAATAATGTCTCAACCCAGTTTCTGTTTACAGATTATTTTTTCTGACAGAAAGAGAGTTTTTCATTAATTGAAAAGACAACAATGTATACTTCCTGCTTATGTCTTTTGTGATTCTTATAATTGTCAATGCCACAGAAAAGGGGAATTCATGGGTTCCCAGCATCCATGTAACAAATTTTGGGGAAGATTCTTAGTGTTTGCCTTCAGCCACATTCTCTTCTGAAAAACAAATCATCTTGGGCATAGGGATGGCACTGTCACTTAATCTAGCCTGGGTCCTGTGCCCACCCTTTATTTGGATAGGAGGGTTTATGGAGTACTTGATAATGTGATTCTGCCATCCTGGTTTAATATCCGCCAACAGAAAGGCCTGTTTTAGTAGTGCTATATGCTCTCACTGCTTTGATTTTATACAGGCCATTTTAGATCAAAGATTAGCTCCTTCTTACAGAACCAACAAGTCCCCTAAAAGTTATTGGTCTCAATAATTAAAGTTAGTGTGATAAAGGTATGGAGATAGGAACTAGAGAGGGAGGGAGAGTCAGGAAGATTTGGAAAAGAAGGACAACAACTTAATCTCCCATCTTCTCCCAAACTCTTTCTGCTTGGCATCCCTTGCTTGTCAATGGCAATAATGATTCCCACCTTCGGAAGCTCTCAAGTAGCTTACAGATTGGACAAGGAGTAGATAATGTAGGGAGGGGAATATAATAAGCAGCTCTACCATGTCTACACAAAGTTAGGGTAAGAGAGAGGAACATTGGACATGCCAAACAAGGCATATTGTTAATAAAAATCAATTTGATCACCAAACAATGGTAAGTACTACACGCCTTTTACCTACACCTGAATATGATCTTCTCCTAAGGATTAATTTAGCTCAGCCTTGATACTAAAGCATTTAGTTCAATTATACATTATCTATGTTTCATGTTAGGTGATATATGACCTCAAAATCTGATTAAAGACATTGTAGAGATGCTTATTTTATTCTTCATGATTTCATTTTATATAATGAATGTTATTATCAGTAAGTGACCTCAAAACAGATACAATAAATGAAGAGAAAATAGGCATCTAATTATATGTTATACATTTTACAGACATATACTTAGCCTCGAGGAGAAAGTCTAAACCTATGTATAAAATGCTCACTCATTGTTCTCATAATTTTACAGTTGAAACCAGATTGTTTAGATATCTTTATAGTAAAATTAGTAAGAATTAACCTGTATGGAAGTTTAAAAAATCCACCAACAATCTAATAACATCAGAATCTAAATCAAATACCTTCACAATATGAAGCAGATGTTTAATCCATGAAGCCATTCCATATGGGGGGTTTTAAATGTTATTTGAGCCACCAGAATCCCCCTAGGTTTTTCTACTGAAAGCAACTTAAATATTGAGAATTGATATTTTAAAATGCAATGTGTAATAAAGTTAAAAGAAATGCATAGGGCCAATTTTTAAATAAGTCTGCAAATTTTATGCACTCACATCAGAAAAAAAGATTCACTTTCAATTTTCTATAAATAAACATATATTCTTTTTCTTCTCTTTTATCAAATGAACATTATGATTTTCAGGTGATAAACCAAAAAATAATAAGCAGAAAAGAAAAAGTGTTAATTTAGTGTTCTCAAAAAATAGCACCAATTTTAATGGAATTTAACCGTATATAAACTGCCCCCATTCAACTCAGTTGTCTGCATCACATTACCCTGTAAAAATCCCTGAGTTTCAAGAAAACAAATAACTCTATGAATTATTTTATGCACCAACAAAAACCCAAGTAAATATATTTTTGTCCTATTTCCTGATTTCAGAAATTTATCTTTCGTAGTCTTGTTTTTTTATACTAACGTTATTTGTTTTCAGCATTGTCTGCAAAGTCCAAGCATTTGTTTAGAGAGGCGCAAGTTTATCTGGGTAAGAAGAGTAACAAGTAAACGGTATGTATACCTAGGAATTACACACAGTCAACTTCATCTCCATTATGTAAGTGGATGTAATACCAGCGTATCTTAAGCTACCGAAATGGATATTTATGGTAGTAATTAGAAAACATGTTGGAAAATATACCCCAACACAGAGAATGAAGGGAAAGTAGTAAAAGGAGAAAATTAATGCGGTTTTAATGAGAGTTATGTACAAGGAACTACAGAAACAAGTTTTTAATAATGAAATATATCAAATAAATATATTTTTTTTCATTCTTCATAGAATCTTTATCAATTTCTACTGTGTCTTTTAGGTCAGACTTAATTTTTTTCAAGTCTTGAGTTTATGAGATAGAATCAATTTACTGAGTTATATTTATAGCCTGAACTTATACTCCTGTCTATCCATTTCTCCTTTTGTATGTCTATCTATTTGGATAATTTTTATTTGGAAACAAATAGAATTCTCTGTTTCCTAGGATGTAAAATTAATTTTCACACACACGTGTAAATGGTTTGACTCAAAAACAGATACAAAGCCATACAGCTAAACAATAATATTCTAAATATTATATATTTAGGTACTACAAATTGTCTTAAATGCTTTCAGTTGTATTTACTGCTACATAAATAAGAACAAGAGTAAATCTTCAGTTTAATGATTACACATACAGGTTATGAAATACAGAAGACCATAATTCCATAATCAATCCTAATGGGACTCTCCATTTTTCTAAAGAAAAGATTTCATATTGTATTTTGGGGAAGGGAAACCCAATGAATAAAAATCAGCTCTGAGATCTCTTGCTAACTCTGAACCATTTGTTGTTGCTCCTGCCCTCTGTTAGCCTCTACAAGAGCTTTGGCGGCTCCAAGGGAAGTTTATTCAACTGCTTCTCATCACATCCACCCACACAGATTTGCATGCAAAGAGCTCAGGATGTTCAAAAATGTGGACACTGAAAGAGAGAGAGAGAGAGAGGAGAGAGAGGGAGACAGAGAGAGAGAAAGAGAGAGAAAGAGAGAGGAGAGAGAGAGAGGAGAGAGAGGGAGACAGAGAGAGAGAGAGAGAGAGAGGAAAGAAAGAAAGAGAAAAAAGTGGAAAAAGGAGCGAGAAAGACATTTTTGAAATGTGACCCTTCCAACCCATTTGTAATAACTGCAGCCTTTTAACCAGATCGTTTTATTGAAATCATTAGCTGTTACAAAGAAGTTTTGTCGTCATCATCAGAATATGCTGAGCTCACCAGGACACCTCATGCTTTTCAAAGCAAAGCAAGAGGCAGGAAATAACTGCTATTCCCTTTTTTTTCATGATATGCAATGATGAATTAAGGTGACTGTAGGAACAAAAGGGGTCTCCTGTGAGGCCAGTCTCTTAGAACTCTTGGTAGTGGTATTTCTTTGTTGCTGTTGCCCACCTTGGAGGGATTCTAGGCACTATTTGTTTGCATCTCTATTTATATCTGAGCCTAATTTTAAATCTACTACTCCCCTATTTCAGTATTTTGATGTGATAAGGTTTTTCAGGGTCAGCCTGAGTCTACTTGTTCATTCATTCCTTGGAGGAAAAAAAGAAAAAACTTAAAACATATAAAATTTAACAGAAAATACATAAAATAAGAAAATGCTGGATTAAAATATTCTAGCTTTGTGGTGCTTGTCTTGCCCATAGATATCTTTTGAGAGGGACTGCCATTTCCACTGTCCCTGCCAAAGGACATAAAATCTCTCAAACAAAAGTGGCCCTCCAGTAAGATGCACTGGGTTAGGGAGAGTTTATGATGGAGTGATAATCAATCTAAAGGCAGACAATCAGCTTGTGAGGCAGCCTAGTATTAGAGTGTCACTCAACAGCTACACAGCCTATCTCTCAGGGATTAGAATTAAGAACTCTGAGAGAGTTAGTGAGCAGGGAAACTCAAAAGTCAATTAGGGAACTGAAAGAGGAAGAATAAACATAGAGATGAAAAGAATGGCTGATCTTTATTGACTGAAAGAAGGTCAAATAATAACAACAACTTATTGAAAAAGCAGCACTGGATTCCTAAATGGGCTTCCATTTCTTCAAGTGTTTTCTGGACACCAGTCCTCTTCTTCCTTTAAAAGGCACTCAGGCTGGTGTCCAACATGAGCAAAGTTTAGTACCTAAAAGCAGATTGACCCAGATTTCTGTGAGGCCCAACCACAATGACTTAGAAACCTATTTTTCTCATTTCCCTATAAATCTGTATAATAAAACTCCCCTTACTTGAAGTAAGTTGAGTAGTTTCTATTATTTGCAATGGAAGAATGTAACATCAGGGGTTGGTAACAATATTGTAGTTTAAATCTGGGGGATTTTATAAACTCATGGAAAGTAAAAATGATGACTAAGGACCTTGTCCACATTACTATGGGACAACAAAAATTTCAACAATGTATTTATATATCTGACACTTTAGTTTCCCTTTCACTTTTGATGATTCATCCAGTTGCTCTTACTAGAAAGTGGGGTGTTGTCTTTCATCTCTCATTTCCTCTCACTTTACAGAGCCACCAAAATCTGATGATTCTACCTTCCAATTACATCTGAAATCTTTTCACCATCCCTCAAATTCTTCAGCTTCTCTGTCCCATTTCAAGGCATTTTTGTTCCTGATTTCAGTCTGTGGAAACAGCCTTCTAACTGACCACCATGATGTTTCTTACTGAAATTCTTGCTACTTTCCAATACATTCATTTAAGCCAGTTATATGTTCAAAACTCTTCAATGTCATCTCATTTCTCTTAGGATAAGGGCAAAATCTCTAAGCATAATCTTCCAGACTAAAATCCGGCCCCTGTGTATCACTCCAGCCTTTGACTACAAACTGCCTTATTTCTTTTCCCCAATTACATACAGTTCTCTTTCTCCCTCAGTCTTTTTCCCATCCTATCACCTCAGCTGAAACGTTTCCTCCCACCCCACTGCCTCCACTCAAACTTCATTCACCTGGACTAATTCTTAGTTCTAATGGCAATGTAAGAGTTCCTGTTTAAAATTTCTTCAGAGAAACTTTCCCTCACACTGCATTATAGATCAGGGCTTTCTTGTGTGATTTCAATCATCCCATACCATACATCTGTAGCACGTACATTTGTGATGACTCCAAATGATTTAGTCTTCTAGGGTTACCCTTTTTTTTGTATGTATTACATAACTAGAATTTAGTTCCTGACTTTCAAAATTGTATAAAAATTTTGAGATATATTTCTCTCCAAATCTCAAATATGTTTGAGATGTTTAAACGTAAAATATAGTCTAAGTAACATTCTCAAAATTGACTTTGCAGATCTTGAGGGCTTTAATAATCTTTAATAATGGATAATGTGATTTTATAGGTTTTTAAAATCTATATATTTATAAGAGTTATGAAATTTGCATTCTTTGAATTTTGTCATAATACCATGCATGTGAACATTGGTCAAGGAGTTTGGGAGCTCTTGAAATATTCAGAAATTTTGGAAGCATCAGAGATCAATTTTCCATTTCTTGTAGATAGATAGTAAATATATATAAAGAAAATGCTACCCCAATAATGGGAAAATCTCATTTCCTCATTAGTAAGACCTTCCCTAAGAATTTTGAGACAAAATGAAAGATTATTGGAGAGGAACAACTATTTGAAGGGAAGTCAAGAAAGATAGGCTCTGTCTGAAGCAAAAAAAAAAAAAAAAAAAAAGCAATATTTAATTAAAAGAAGAGAGGGGTATACAATTCTCAAGGGCATTGAGACTGGTGGCCAAGATGAGCAAATTTAAGTACCTAAAGAGGAGGTGCCATCCTTTGGTTTAATTGAGTCCAAAAGAAAACTGGGTCCATGAAAGTGCCAACTCAGATGGGCCTTTTCAAAGGCAGTTGAAGTCTAACACAATGATAATGGACTGCCAAGTGGTAGACAAATTTCATGTGCATTAAGGCAGAAAAAAGTTCAAGTAGACGCCTGAAGGCTGTTACTATAATTGCACACTGAGCAGAAAAAGTAAGCTTCACATTTCAATGGTAAGATCCTTTTCCTTTACTCTGTATGATGCACTTTAGAATTTCTGACTGGCTAGTTTTCCTCCTATTTCCCAGCATCTTACAGTGTTGTTAGATGTCTCACGCTGTCTCCTTTTCTCTCTTGGGTCCCTAAATTGCTCTTTCCCCATCTGCCCCACAAAATTTGAAATTATTCTAACTTTAATATGTCAGGCAAATTATTTCCAATTTTGGATATCCCTAGTTCATCTTAGCTATGTCATATGAAACCTCTGCTTGATCCCCAGAAAAGACATCAAGACAATTTCCTAAATAACAATAGTTATATTCCAAAGAGTAACAAGTTTTCTATCAACACTTCTTTTTCCTTGTTGCTACTGTTGTATTATTCTTTGTTTCTTTATTGTCTCTTTTCTCAGCTAGACTATATAAACTCTGTGTGGTCAAAGGCCTTATCTGTTTTCTTCTTTTCTGAATCATTTAGCATGATAAGAAGAAAATAAAAGCCCAATATATATTTCTTTGAATAAATTAATATGCATTGATACAGCTTAGCACAGATTGAAAGGTAATGCTGATACTTTCCTCCACCTCCTTCAACCCCAAAAATGATCTATCTTTCAGGATTTAAATACTACTCAGAATGACAATCCTTCTTTTGATTGTAGAGTATGGTGGGGTAATGCTTAGGACTAGGCTGAAAATGGGAAAATGGCTAGTCAGCAGACCTGGGTCTGGCTCTGTGAAATTCCCTATGGCCTCACCCACTGACTGCACTCTGGAACAGAGTTAAAGGAATCAGAGTGGTAGTAGGGAGCTACCTAAACTGCGAAGAATCTCATGATGAAGCAGAGAAGGCTCTCAGGAATGTAATGAACACTAATGTACTTACAAATGCAACACATGATGATATTCCAGCTGTCTTGTAGTCAAGACTAGTGGTCAGGATTGCCAGACCTCACAGCACTTCGTGATTGGTCAGCTTATCAACAAACACAACAAACCTACAGATGTGAAAGCTCAGTAGCACTGCACAGAGAAGGAAACAAAGCACAGACACTATAAAACTTATCAAAGATCTAGCTAATAACCAGCAGGCCCAGAATCTGAGCCCAAGTCGGTCTGATCATCTTCCTTCCTTCTCATGCTCTCAACGATGTTTCCACTATAATCTGAAAATATGGGAACTTTTTTTTAAGCAACATCTTTTTGACCAAGGGAAACACCACCATATTTCCTTTAAATTAGTCTCTACAGTTTATTGTAAAGAGCTTTCTGATCCAAAAGTTTGTTCACAATCAAATGGATGGATAAAATTCTTGCTAAAATGCCATATATCCTTACTGCTTATCATCATGTTTTGCAAACACAACTCCCTTGAGAAGGTTTCTTTTTAAATATTATTATTTTAAAATTGCACATTGAAATTATATATATTTATGGAATATAATTTTATGTTCTCACTACAAATAATTGATAAATGCATGAGGTGAAGGATAATATACATAGCCTGATTTGATCATTACACAACATATACATGTATTGAAACATCAGATTTTACCCTGAGAAGCTTTCTCATCAAGTATCTTCTTACACTAAAGATATCATGAGTTATAGATGAATAAGCATTTTTTTTTTTTTTGTAAATCAGAGAAACAGAAATGCTCAAAGGATTTGTTTGATTTAAACACTTGAAATGGAGGGTTGAAACCATTCTATAAATAATTTTAAAATAGATTAAACCTTATTTTCCTCCATTATCTAAATATTTAGGTAAAAGTTGGGTTTATAAAAATTTATTTACTATATCTAGAGTTCTTCCCATCTGCCCATTTTATTCATTGGAACAGAGGATGCTTCTTAAAAGTAAACATTCCTAATGAACATGCTTTTAAAGAACAAGTGACTAAAGTATAAAAAGTTTTCTGGCTAGTGTGTCATTTTATCTGTTTGCTTCCAGACTATCACATATATTTCTTTTATATTAAAATGTATCTCTCAGGTATATTAATTCTGTCCAGATTTTCTAAGCATATCATCTATCCTGTTTCAAGTGTTACTGATATAATGATAGAAAATGTCCAGTATTGGCAATTACACATTAGGTACAAATATGAATAACACATTACTTCCAACCGGCCAGATCCTTGTATTTCATTTCACGTGGGCAGTATTTCCTCTCTTCTGTTTTCACTGGACACTTGCCTGCTTTCACAGTACCATGTACCACACATCCTGTTTATTAGTTTAAAGGAGTTTAACAAGGCGATTTATTTTATGTTTTTCTCTGTCCACCAAAGTGCAATTTACTACTCTTATAAAAAATGACTTCCCCAGTGTGTTCTCACTGCGCTTCATTACAGCTCCTTCTGTAATATTCTATGTGATGTTCAAAGTCACTCTACTTACCATCATCCATACTGACTTTTCTTTCACAAATATTGTCCAGTGGCAATATAATTAACAATTTGATTTAGAGCTTAAAAACTTGTTCTATTCACTTTTTCAAAATGATTTTTAATTTTACATTTTATTGATTATGTTCTTTAAAAGAACACACTTGTATCCAATTCTACAGCAATGTATAAATTTGTCTCCACTGCAAAGACTCTTACTTCTCATTTCTGACTCTTAGCAAAGTAGAGGGAACCCATCTTGCTTTAATGTAATTTCAACATAGTCCCTAGCCTGGCTGCTTGAACAAACTACATACTATTACACTGATGTTCTATTTACAGAAGAGGTCTTGTTATTTAGCATTTATGTAAACTCGTTGCCTAGTTCCCTTAGAGACTCATTAATCCAAACTAAAAATATGTCCTATTATATTTCATGATGTTACCATTTTGGAGTCTCTCTCTCATGGTCCTGGCATACCTTAGTGTAAAATAAAACTCACAGAACTAGAAGTGCCAGCCCATGTGATATGGCACATGGCTAATGCACTTCCCTGGGGCTTAGAGATTATATTGTTAAAGTTATATATTTTTTCTCTCCTGGAGCCAATTACACTCTCTAAATAGTAGTACACAGGGACACATTGAGAGCAGTGTTGAATTCTTCATCCAAACGTCTTCATCCTTTCAAATGTTTTACAACAGTGATTCCTGGCCCAAGGCCATGTCCCCAAAAAAGGAAATCATCTCTCTTAATCAAAATAAAAAACTCCTGTCTTCAGACTCACCAACTTCCCCCTTCATACTAGAAGAATCGCTTCATTTGGCTCACCACATGGAATGTTGTATTCCTGGCTACAAATATCATGAACACTCAATTCAATTACATAATGAACCACATGATGTGAACACTGCTACAGCTCCATGTGGGTCAGTGGGACAAAGCACAAATGGAATAATCAAAACCACAGTCAGTATGCAGTGCTCATTTGGGCTTGCTAAGGAGGCAGTGGTGGAGGCTGTGAATACTGTGAAGAGTGAATCACACTTATTCTCCTCTGATGCTATAAATGAGCAAGGAAGAACAATGTACTCAGTCTGCCTCAGGTGCAAAGTAAAGCACAGCCAATGATTAGCAGAGAACTCCCATAACAAATGTCCTGTTGGACAACTGGTTTCTGACTCAGGCCCTCATTTTTGGTGGAATCAGCTTTGACCAGGAAGGCACAGCTGAAATTAACACATATGGTGACTATGACTATGAGCCGTCTATGACTGCTTTTGTCAAAAGGGAGCATTGTAGCAGAGAGCAGCATGGTGTCATAGCTGAACAAATGGAATCAGTCTGCTTGGGTTCAAATCTTACATTTACCTCTTAGTACCTGTATGATTTGGGGAAAAATACCTAGCCTGTTGAAAATTCGTCTTCCTTTCTGTATGGCAATAGAAGTAAAATACTATTACTCCCCTCAAGACATTCTTGTAAAGGTATCCATATACAATTAAGTAGTTGGTTTTTGGTAAGCAGACAGGTTTCCATTATTGTTATTTTAATTATTGTTGTTGTCAATGAAAAGCCTATTCCTATATAGGTATAGAAACCACCTCAGTTAGTGTGACTAATCATTTTGGTTTGCCACAAAGGTTTCCTGGGCATGGGATTTCCAGTGCTAAATCTGGGAAAGTCCTAGGCAAATGAGAATGAGTTGGTCAACTTAATTCAGTATTACTCACACTATTATGAAAGTTACAGGCCTTTCGCTTTCTAATAATTAAAGTGCAATCTCTATGACTTGTATTCTTTGTACTATTGAGCAAGAAGGAATTGGAAAGGTAATTACTAACAAATACCACAATCTGGAAAGTAGAAACTATTCACAGAAGAGAATAAAAACTCCGTGAAGGCAGAGTCCTTTCTCAATAGAGAGGACTCCTTAAGAAACAGATAGATAGTGATTGATATTTTTCCCCTACTTGTTAATTAGTGTTTTGTTTTGTTTTCTGTTTTTTTACAATTGTCCTTTTGTTTCATTGTTAACAAAGTGGTTGCCGAAACAGTCTCTTCTGGATGAAAGCAGAAATAAGATGCTGATGGGACGGCTATTACTCTCTGCTACTCAACCATCTGCAGGGGAAACTATTTCCTGATTATCTTTCTCCTATGGGTGGTCATAGGAATAAAAGAACAAACAATATTAGCTGCTCTTGAATGGAAGGTGGGAGTGAGAAGAGGAAGTGCTGTGAAAAACATATGTCTAAGGCTGATCTTTAGGGGAAAGTATGGGACTTTTTTTTCTTTTGTTTTTTTTTCCTATTACTATGTTTCATACATTACTAAAGCATTTGTGATTTAGGCTTACAATATAAAGATTGTTCATTTTCTATGTTCATCAGAATTAAAGATTTCCTGGTTTCTGTCTCTCAGGTCAGCCGTCAGCAGCTGGAGAGGCCCTTGAGTCCCCTACCTTCATCCCTGATGTCACCTGTGATATAAACCACAAGTTACCTCTTAATGGCTTGTGAACAGAACTTATTTACAAAGGCAGAGGGTGATTTAGTTCTTTCTTGCAGATGGCCAAATGCCATTTTTCATACCTAAGCAATTCTACTTCCCATATCATTATGTGAGATATTGATGCATTAAAACTGAAAAGAACTCTTGGACAAAAAATCATCTTTCCTGAGGAGCATGTGATTTTTTAATTTTCAAAATATTTCACAATAAGCCAAGCATAGCAGTGCATCTGTAGTTCCAGCTACTCAGGAGGCTGAGGCTGGAGAATAGCTTGAGCCCAGGTGTCTGAGACCAGCCTGGGCAACAGTCAGACCCTGTCTCTTTTTTAAAAAATCAGCAAGTAATTCAGAGTAAAAACTATATACTGATAATATAGCAGACATTGGGCTAATTGCTTTACATATATTATCTAATGTATTCTTCACAACTATGCAAGAGGTATTACAAGCTCTTCCAGACAGATGAGTAACTAAGGACTCATAAAGGTAAAGTAACTTGTTTAGGTCTCACTGGTAAAAATTAGCAGAATCTGGCTTTGAACTCAAATTTGACTGGTTCTGATACCCACAACCTTAGCCACATATTACATTTTCTTGATGCTTAAAAACATTCGTACTAGATACAATAAGGCACACAAAAGGAATAAAACACATTTTCTGTCCTCTAATAGAATAAAATGCCTCTCCCTCTCCGAGCAAAGGCTCCCACTCGAAGAGCCTCTCCCAGCCTGGGAATGGAGCACATGGCTTCCCTCCTCTCTGGTTGCTACCTTAATCTTTCTCTGCCTTCACCCCAACCCCAGGTACTACCTATTCTCTCTGTTTTATTTCTTTTATTTATAATTGCCCTAAATGGCTCAATAGAAAGATCCTCAATAATTTCTTAAAACATGGGCTCAAACTGTGAATATCAGAAACTTAGTTCCCTTTTCCTCACATCCCTTCTCTCTCACACATTCCAAGGCCCTTCCCTCTTCATCTCACCCCACCCCATTTAGCATTATCAGGTACAAACCAAATGTCACCTTTCTGATAATTTCCCAAGTCTACAAAAGCAGAAAAAAACTCTTCTTCTACTGGGAGCTGACATCTTCTTGAGCAGAATTTCATCACAGCATGTATCACTTTTTATTGTAATTATTGGCTGATGTGTCTCCATCTTTAAGGGAATGTGAGTTTCTTAAGGAAGGAACCATGCCTCAGTTAAGTCTGTTGGCAGGGCCTGCCAAGGAAAAGCTAGGGGCTCTCCTTCTTTATTGCTGTTTCCTGGTTCCTTATAACTGGTCTCAGAGAAAGAGCAGAAATGCAAATAGGAAAGTCAAGAGCCTTTGTAGTAAAAATCAGTGATAGGAGAATACATAGGTAAATAAGTTATAATATATCCATTCTATGGAATCTTAGACTATACAGCCATTAAACATAATGAGATCAATATGTAAGAAGTGATGTAAACATTTATTTTACATATTATTAAGTGGAAAAAGCAATCATGTAATAATTCTTTGAGCATAACAAATTATATAATTTAAAAAAATACAGATTTGTGTATGTGAATGCATAGAAATAAGAGAGCTTCACAAAAATATACAGCAAAATATTGCTATGGATTACCTCGGGTGATGGGGCAAAGGAATTAGGGAAAGTGTAAGGTGGAGGTGAAGAGATATCTAAATAACACTCTATGCTTGTAAGATAGTTGCAGTATAAAAAAAGAACTTGAAAATTTAGGATCCACTTTTCTCAACCTGTCCCAAATATGTTCTCATATGTTCTTTAATACCTGTGCAGTAAATACAAGCAGTTGGTGTTAGTTTTCCACTTAGTATATAAAAGGACTGTGCAAATAAGTTGGGCAAATAACATTCTCAGCAGTTATCTGTCTAGGTTGACAATCACATGTATGTCTACCAGAAGTTCAGATTTGACCATGAATTTCATGATCACATCAGCCATGGCCTCAGGAATTTCATGTTGTCATTCATGTATTCATCATGTAGTTTTAAATACCTAGTATATGCTAAACAAATACTAGAACAGCAATTAACAAAACATAGCACTGTTTATATAGACCACTTTCCAGTAGGGTGAGGAAAGTAATACATTTATTAAAATAAACAAGTATATAATATTAGGTGATAAATGCTATTGAGAAAAAAACACTTCAGGTAAGGGAATATAGCATGGCCAAAAGTGATACTTGAGGCAAAATAGCCAAGGTAGACCTCTCTGGTATTTAGAGAGGCACATAAATAAATTAAAACAAGGGTGGGGAGGAAGGTCATGAGACTAAGAACGTTCTAGGAAGAAATAGCAGTGAAAGCTCCAGAAACAGGAACATGCTTGCTATGTTTTAGGAGCGTCCAGGAGTTCCTTGCAGCTGATGTGAGGGAGAAAAGTGGGAGATGATCAGAAAGGCAGTAAGAAGCTGGTTCTTGTGATCAAAGGGCCATTGCAAAGTTTAAGTTAAGGTATGTGATCACAAATTTCAAAGAGGCAGTCAGCAATGGCCTGTTTTTCTCCTACCATATTCTCCACCTCAGCTCCATGAGTTTTTCCCCAGTTGGGATGGCTCTGGAGAGAAGATTGTTAAGGTTAAATGCAAGGAGTGGAGTTTGCAACTGGGTAAGGAGGAAAATGAGGACATAGAGAGATGGTAAACATTGAAAAATTGTTAAGGTCAGCAGATAGGAAATCCTGGTAGGGCTGAAGAATTATTGGATTGTTAACAAGTGTACATTAGTTATGTAAATATAAGAGATGGTTGCTGAAAAGCAGGATGTTAAACACTAAATTTTGAAGAGAGTATTATTATTTGTAATAGCAACTTCTAGAATATGATTGAGAAAACCCTGGATTTAACAGCAGGGTTGGCAGTTTGATTCAGGACCCTGAGAGACCTTTCAGACTACTATAGCAAAATACCATAAATTGGGTGTTTTCTAAACAGAAATTTATGTGTTACAATTCTGGAGGCTGAGAAAGAGGATGCCTCATCACTGCATCCTCACATGGTGGAAGGGTCAAACTGACACTCTGGGTCCTCTTTTATAAGGACATTATTCCCTTTCTTCATGTTGCAAAGAAGTGCTGTTGCTTGGTACTACACACGTGGTTGTTTAGGCTTTCAATTGGAGGTATGTTTTTCCTGTAACCCCTTTTCACTCCTAAATTTCTCAGACAGTTGTGGCACTCAAATAGGGATTAATTAGAAAATAGTAATAGTTAACACATGTTATTCATCGAGCACTAGGATAAAAGCTTATTATGTATTACCTTGTTTTATATTTACAGTAAACACAAATAGTGTCACTTCCCATGGGACAGATGGAGAAACTGAGGTACAGAGAGATTAAGTCATTTGCCTGTTCATAAAACTATTCAGAGGCAGAACTTGAACATGAAGTACAACATGTTTGACTCAAAACAGTACCTTTAACCTCTGTTGTTTACTGCTAAACTCTTCATAAAATAAGATAAAAGTAACCAAGAATGCAAAAGACCATGAAGCAAGAATTTGAGTGCTTAAGCAATGATTTGCACTTCCTTTATGCCTAATTAAAATAAAGACTATGTATCAAGTAGATAAAATGGTCTCTTGGAAATTACTAGGCAATATGATCTACAATAACTCTACAAAATACAACACTCAGTCTTTTAAAAAATTAAAATGAACATTCTAATAGGATTATCTTATGAGGGAATTTTGCTTGGCAGTGTAGGCATTCCTCTCATTTCTCTTCAGATATTGGGGACACCATCCTCAATCGCTACACAGGATATATGGCAAAAAGATTTGGATGATTCATTAAATGCAAAGCTTTGGCAGCACATATGGGGAAGTGTTTATAAAGAGTTTGAGAAACAAGACTGCAACAAATTCAGGTTAATATTCTTCCCAGAACCTGCTGGTCTCCATCCAGATTAGGCTATAGACAGATGGTTCATTTTGGAAATGCTGAAAACTCAGAGGTGTATTTTTCATCACATCACTTTGGACCTGACCTTTACTTAAAGGAGTAATTCTCGGACAAAGAACATTATCAACAAGCAATAATATGTACTTTATCTTGAACTTCATGACCAGTATTTTGACCAGAGATGAGCAGTGCCTACGTTCAAACCATTAGGAAAACTGCCAGGACAGAATTGAAGCAGTATTAGGTGGAGTTTACATTGTTTTTATGAGGCGGAATTTGAACTCCTCGCTGTTTCTTGACCAATAGCTTTTGCCAAATAATCAACTTTACTTCATGTTTTGCCTCCAAATTTTACCTCATATTATGTTGGAGATTGTTATCATTTAAATTATACAAGCTACCCTGAGTTTGCCAGGGGCTCTTTGTCACCACCTTTATAGAAGAACTAGTTGAATGATCGTCAAATTTTAATGAAAGAAAAAAGAGAAAAGCATTGCTGTCTCTTTAGGTCATTGGGGTAAAGAGAATTTGGGGAGAATGAGGAATTGCTGAACCTAAAAGCAGCAGACACCAGTTCTGCTGAGTTTTGAGCCTTATTAACTCCTCTTGGTGTGTCCTCTGACCCAGGCTGGCGTGAGTATACTCCAGCAAAATCAGAGGAACTCAGGGGATGTCTCCATCAGTCAGCAACCAGCAGGAGTCCAGGTGACTGGCCACATCAGCCTGCTTTGGCACCATTGAAGAGTCTGGTCATGAGACTAAATACCACTCACAAAATGCTTGCAAGGAAGAGATGCTTCTTCCGGTCACTCAAGGTGGCTGCCGTGGAGGTAGAGGGATTTTTATGGAAATGCTTGCCCCACTGCCTTTCCAGAGTCAGAAGTTGCTCTGGCTTTGGTCTCATAGGGTTTGTGGTAAGAAACCACCATCACTGCTGTCAGAGAAGCTATACATGAGTGTAAGGCTACACATCTCTGTCAACATGCTGTAATCACTATCAATTCCTAGGGTGGGACTCTTGTCCCTGGTGTCACACGCAATCATACACCATGAAGACGAAATGGATCAAAAGGTGAAGAAGGCATCAAGGGCATGGGATCTTGGAAAGGGAACTTAAAACAACCACCACCACAACTCAGTTATTGAGTTCTTAGCACTGGCCAATCTTTGCTCTAAGTGCTTTGTATCAATTATTTAACTGAAGCCTCTCAATAACCCTATAAGGCAGGTATTATTAGCCCCATTGATCACATGTTGAAATTAGCAAGTCTTCAAAAAAACAGCTTGACTGAAATCTGGCTGATGAGATTGCCCCTCCATTAACCAGAATTTTATTCACTGGAGTCCCGGACAGACATTTCAGGATTTCCAGGAGCACAGTCCCCATGTGTGCCAGTTGGCCTCCGAGGCAGCCAACATTCCATGGGCTGCACACCCGTGATGGGAAGCTGGAGTCCAGCCCTCTGCACAGCTGGCTTATGAGCAAGCCTCTATTTTTCCCCTGAACTCCTTCTGTCTGCAGGTTTATGATGCTCAGTCCTTTTGTTAAATCTGGCTGGACTGTAAATGAGAATCATACTTTGCACTTCTTTCAGGCCTGTTATCTGAAAGCCTTAGAGGACTTTACAAATTTTATCAACCATCATCTGCTCCTCATTTAGGTATTGCAACCATTTCAGAAATGAATAATCAACACATGAGTCATTTATTTGAGAATTTTAATAATCACTTGATCAATTATCAGATAAAGCATTGTTGACCTTTAATGAGGCAGTGGGTGGCAGAGCCATTCATTTCTAGACATTAGGCAAGCTTTAATACAAACTGTGACAGAGCAATGTTTCCTTTGTTTATCACATCAAAATCTCTGGCTCTAATGTGGTACCATCCAAGCCATCTCCCTTTTCCATGAGAATTAAATAACTTCCACTGGGAGCAGGGAAGATAGCTATAGTTGTGGCCTAATGTCTGTAACCTAGAAAATTCTATCTCATTACTTGTTTCACATTAAAATGAATCTATCAGTCTCAATTTATTTGCACATGGGTCAAGGATTTCTACATAAAAACTTGGTCATTGCATTGGTCACGCCAACCTCTCCCCAGAGTATTAAGAGACTCTAAAAATAAATGGACTGACTTTCAATATCAACTCTACCATTTACCATCTTCATGTCTTTGCAAATTACTCAAACTCTGCTTCAGTTTCATCATCCATAAGATGGGGGTAATAAAACAGTTCCTATCTCATATGTTTGTTAGTGAGGATCAAATGAATTAATGTATTAAACTTGCTTAGAACAGATCCTGGCATATAGCAAGCTCTATATAGTGTTGGTACTATTATAATAATGAATACTAATGTCATGAACCTGTACATGAAGTAAAACATACTGTAGCTTCAGTACTATTTCTTCCATTTCCATGTGACTCCAAGAAAAAAATTTTTTTTCAAACTTCAGTTCATA
The DNA here is from genome assembly GCF_049354715.1 of Callithrix jacchus. Classification (NCBI taxonomy): domain Eukaryota; kingdom Metazoa; phylum Chordata; class Mammalia; order Primates; family Cebidae; genus Callithrix; species Callithrix jacchus. The sequence goes on from NC_133503.1 coordinate 80,258,745, forward strand.
TATCTGGCCTCATAGCCCAGCTTTCTTCCTCTTTCCTTCTTCATATTATCTGGCTCCTTTCCACTAGATTTCAGCCCCACTTTGTTTCTCCACTGAGAGCTTTCTTCCTTGAAAATTTTCATATAAATCCCTAAAACTTTAATTTCTAGTAGTGATCATTCCACATATCCCCAAATCCTCCCCTGAACAACACAAACAAGCAAACAAACAAACCACATTCACCTTGGCTTCTTTTTGAATGTGTAACACTCAGAGACCATCTTGGGGAAAATCAATATTTTAAGGACAATTCAACCAATTGCATGGCTCCTCCACCATCCTAAATACAGCACTGGGAATACTCCCCTTTGGGCCATATAAATCCCAATCTTTAATGAGGAGTTTCCTTATTCATTTCAAATAGACACAGACAAGTACAGTAAATTCCTCAGAATAAAATGTGACTGACAGAAAAATAGTACCCTGGAGGATGAACAAAAAAACCCAATGGTCTCCACATATTCCAGCCAACCCATACAGAGTTTTCTGAACAGTTCTAGAGCCATAGATGGGTCAGCACAGTTAGCAGAGCAGGCTGCCAGAGAGCCAGATGTTGCTGTTGGAAATATGTCAGCAACACCTCCTGCACACAGCCATGGATCTAAAGAGGAGAGACTAGACGGCAAATAAACTTTGATCCTTTTATTGCAGTCATTCAAATGACAATTGCTAGAAAACATTGTTGTGCTGGGCATTTTTTCACCTGAGAGAACCTGCATTAGACAATGGAGTTTAGAAATAAACAGATGTTAAATTCTTGATAAAATGAGAGAGAAAGAAACTGAGGCAGAGAGAGAACTACTTTTGCAATACAAGGAACATGATTTTTGTTCCCACCTAGAATGAAACACACCATGTTCCACATTTGAGTTCAGTAAATACGTGGAGCCAGTGCAGCTCCAGTCTCTACTGGGAACATTTTCCTTGGCATCACTCTGCACATTTGGATTAAACACTGTTCTTTCTGAACTGACAAAGAACTTAGGTAATGTCTTTTTTGTAAGAACTTTAAATACATATTGGCAATGAAGCTAATCACACTTCTAAAGCTCCTTTTCTAGTAATCTAGTCACAAAACAATCAGCATTACGTACAACCAGAATGAATATTTTTGTGCCAAGAAAGGGTCTGCTCTATCTACTGGTAAGGTATACCCATCTATTGTAACCATTTATTGGTACTTGGAAATGCAAACTAGCATTTTAGATGTATCTGACTCACAGCACAAAGAGATTCGTTGCAAAGAGGGACCGTGTTGTGAAATTAGGTCCTGGGACAGGGAAAGCAAAAGTGATTTTCCCTTAGTGATGACAAGGGTGTCTTTCTGCCTTTCTCACTTGTCACCATGCAAGGTCTCTTGTCATTTGATGATAAATATCTATAGATAACTGGAAATGTCACTGGAAAAGAAACAGTACCCTAAGCAGCATCCCTACCACCCTCACAATGATACCATCATCGTCACTGACGGCAGCTCTCTCACTACAAACGGGTTCACTGTTCTTACTTCCAGTCTACAGCCCCTTCCCAACCACCACTACTTCACCAATGCTATAAACACCACCACCATTGCACCCTCATCACTATGCTCCCCACCACTACCCTTATCACCACCATCACTATAGCCGCCATTGCTATCCCCATGGGCTACCCTTCCTGCCACCATCACCACCTAAATTACCACCCTCCCGTCTACCACCATCACAGCTAAACATTCTATCGGACTTTTTCTCCTTTTGATTTGATTCCATAGGCATGTAATATGCTTCTAATGGTAGCTCCAATTCCATTTTCCATAACAAGCCACCCCAGCCAGAAAAGACTATGACTCTCTGTGTACTCTTAGCTGCTTTTTGTTAATGTTACTATATTGCAAACTCTTGGATATTTTTTTCCTCACTTTTTTCTCTCATGATCTTGTCAGCACATAACATCTTCCTTGGCCATAATAAGCAAGTAAAATGCTAGTTTGCATTTCCAAGTACCAATAAATGGTTACAATAGATGGATATATCTTACCAGTAGATAGAGCAGACCCTTACTTGGCACTTGATAAAGAACCTTACTTTATCACTTTATAGGAAACTGGTGACAATTAAATAAATAAAATAGAAAAAAAAAGTCAGCCTATGTTTCTCTTTCATTTTTCTCTCTTATTAGAATACCTAAAACTAATCAAATAGTGAGATACTGAGCAACAGGACAAACACTAGGGATGCTGATACAAGAACATAAGCCATCACATAACTAAGACTTCATTGAATTTATGTGTATAAGATGGATCTTTACCTCATTATTAAATTCCATGGATCTCCAATATAAATACCAGTTAGAGATATATTAGCTACATACGTGTGTGTATGTTTGTGTGTGCGTGTATTCTTAAACATGACATTCAGCCATGAGTTTCTTTTCCAATATGTTGAGAGACTTATCTAGCATCACAATAGAGTTAACACTGCAAAATCAGCTACCATAAAGAAGTCATTGCTCTTCAACACTGAACACAGGTTGTTTAACATTTTTTTTTTTTCTTTTTTTTTTTTTTTAATTTTTTATTGGATTATAGGTTTTGGGGTACATGAGCAGAGCATGCAAGACAGTTGCGTAGGTACACACATGGCAGTGTGCTTTGCTTTCTTCTCCCCTTCACCCACATTTGGCATTTCTCCCCAGGCTATCCCTCCCCACCTCCCCCTCCCACTGGCCCTCCCCTTTTCCCCCCAATAGACCCCAGTGTTTCCTACTCCCCTTTCTGTGTCCATGTGTTCTCATTTTTCATCACCCACCTATGAGTGAGAATATGCGGTGTTTCATTTTCTGTTCTTGTGTCAGTTTGCTGAGGATGATGTTCTCCAGATTCATCCATGTCCCTACAAACGACACGAACTCATCATTTCTGATTGCTGCATAATATTCCATGGTGTATATGTGCCACATTTTTCCAATCCAGTCTATTATCAATGGGCATTTGGGTTGATTCCAGGTCTTTGCTATTGTAAACAGTGCTGCAATGAACATTCGTGTACATGTGTCCTTATAGTAGAACGATTTATAGTCTTTTGGATATATACCCAGTAATGGGATTGCTGGGTCAAATGGAATTTCTATTTCTAAGGCCTTGAGGAATCGCCACACTGTCTTCCACAATGGTTGAACTAATTTACACTCCCACCAACAGTGTAAAAGTGTTCCTTTTTCTCCACATCCTCTCCAGCATCTGTTGTCTCCAGATTTTTTAATGATCGCCATTCTAACTGGCGTGAGATGGTATCTCAATGTGGTTTTGATTTGCATCTCTCTGATGACCAGTGACAATGAGCATTTTTTCATATGATTGTTGGCCTCATATATGTCTTCTTTCGTAAAGTATCTGTTCATATCCTTTGCCCACTTTTGAATGGGCTTGTTTGTTTTTTCCTGTAAATCTGCTTGAGTTGTTTGTAAATTCTGGATATCAGCCTTTTGTCAGATGGGTAGACTGCGAAAATTTTTTCCCATTCTGTTGGTTGCCGATCCACTCTAGTGACTGTTTCTTCTGCCGTGCAGAAGCTGTGGAGTTTCATTAGGTCCCATTTGTCTATTTTGGCTTTTGTTGCCAATGCTTTTGGTGTTTTGTTCATGAAGTCCTTGCCTACTCCTATGTCCTGGATAGTTTTGCCTAGATTTCCTTCTAGGGTTTTTATGGTGCCAGGTCTTATGTTTAAGTCTTTAATCCATCTGGAGTTAATTTTAGTGTAAGGTGTCAGGAAGGGGTCCAGTTTCTGCTTTCTGCACATGGCTAGCCAGTTTTCCCAACACCATTTGTTAAACATGGAATCCTTGCCCCATTGCTTGTTTTTGTCAGGTTTATCATAGATTGTATAGTTGTATGTATGTTGTGTTGCCTCCGGTGCCTCTGTTTTGTTCCATTGGTCTATATCTCTGTTTTGGTACCAGTACCATGCTGTTTTGATTACTGTAGCCTTGTAGTATAGTTTGAAATCCGGTAGTGTGATGCCCCCCGCTGTGTTCTTTTTGCTTAGAATTGACTTGGCTATGCGGGCTCTCTTTTGGTTCCATATGAAGTTCATGGTGGTTTTTTCCAGTTCTGTGAAGAAAGTCAATGGTAGCTTGATGGGGATAGCGTTGATTCTGTAAATTACTTTGGGCAGTATAGCCATTTTCACGATATTAATTCTTCCTAACCATGAACATGGAATGTTTCTCCATCTGTTTGTGTCCTCTCTGATTTCGCTGAGCAGTGGTTTGTAGTTCTCCTTGAAGAGGTCCCTTACGTTCCTTGTGAGTTGTATTCCAAGGTATTTTATTCTTTTTGTAGCAATTGCGAATGGCAGTTCGCTCTTGATTTGGCTTTCTTTAAGTCTGTTATTGGTGTAGACGAATGCTTGTGATTTTTGCACATTGATTTTATATCCTGAGACTTTGCTGAAGTTGTTTATCAGTTTCAGGAGTTTTTGGGCTGAGGCGATGGGGTCTTCTAGGTATACTATCATGTCGTCTGCAAATAGAGACAATTTGGCTTCCACCTTTCCTATTTGAATACCCTTTATTTCTTTTTCTTGCCTGATTGCTCTGGCTAGAACTTCCAGTACTATATTGAATAGGAGTGGTGAGAGAGGGCATCCTTGTCTAGTACCAGATTTCAAAGGGAATGCTTCCAGTTTTTGCCCATTCAGTATGATATTGGCTGTTGGTTTGTCATAAATAGCTTTTATTACTTTGAGATACGTTCCATCGATACCGAGTTTATTGAGGGTTTTTAGCATAAAGGGCTGTTGAATTTTGTCAAATGCCTTCTCTGCGTCAATTGAGATAATCATGTGGTTTTTGTTTTTGGTTCTGTTTATGTGGTGAATTACGTTGATAGACTTGCGTATGTTGAACCAGGCTTGCATCCCTGGGATGAATCCTACTTGATCATGATGAATAAGTTTTTTGATTTGCTGTTGTAATCTGCTTGCCAATATTTTATTGAAGATTTTTGCATCTATGTTCATCATGGATATTGGCCTGAAGTTTTCTTTTCTCGTTGGGTCTCTGTCGGGTTTTGGTATCAGGATGATGTTGGTCTCATAAAATGATTTGGGAAGGATTCCCTCTTTTTGGATTGTTTGAAATAGTTTTAGAAGGAATGGTACCAGCTCCTCCTTGTGTGTCTGATAGAATTCGGCTGTGAACCCATCTGGACCTGGGCTTTTTTTGTGAGGTAGGCTCTTAATTGCTGCCTCAACTTCAGACCTTGTTATTGGTCTATTCATAGTTTCAGCTTCCTCCTGGTTTAGGCTTGGGAGGACACAGGAGTCCAGGAATTTATCCATTTCTTCCAGGTTTACTAGTTTATGTGCATAGAGTTGTTTGTAATATTCTCTGATGATGGTTTGAATTTCTGTGGAATCTGTGGTGATTTCCCCTTTATCATTTTTTATTGCATCTATTTGGTTGTTCTCTCTTTTCTTTTTAATCAATCTGGCTAGTGGTCTGTCTATTTTGTTGATCTTTTCAAAAAACAAGCTCTTGGAGTTATTGATTTTTTGAAGGGTTTTTCGTGTCTCAATCTCCTTCAGCTCAGCTCTGATCTTAGTAATTTCTTGTCTTCTGCTGGGTTTTGAGTTTTTTTGATCTTGCTCCTCTAGCTCTTTCAATTTTGACGATAGGGTGTCAATTTTGGATCTCTCCATTCTCCTCATATGGGCACTTATTGCTATATACTTTCCTCTAGAGACTGCTTTAAATGTGTCCCAGAGGTTCTGGCACGTTGTGTCTTCGTTCTCATTGGTTTCGAAGAACTTCTTTATTTCTGCCTTCCTTTCATTGTTTACCCAGTCAACATTCAAGAGCCAGTTGTTCAGTTTCCATGAAGCTGTGTGGTTCTGGGTCGGTTTCTGAATTCTGAGTTCTAACTTGATTGCACTATGGTCTGAGAAGCTGTTTGTTATGATTTCAGTTGTTTTGCATTTGTTGAGCAGTGCTTTACTTCCAATTATGTGGTCAATTTTAGAGTACGTGTGATGTGGTGCTGAGAAGAATGTGTATTCTGTGGATTTGGGGTGGAGAGTTCTGTAAATGTCCACCAGGTTTGCTTGCTCCAGGTCTGAGTTCAAGCCCTGGGTATCCTTGTTGATTTTCTGTCTGGTTGATCTGTCTAGTATTGACAGTGGAGTGTTAAAGTCTCCCACTATTATTGTGTGGGAGTCTAAGTCCTTCTGTAAGTCATTAAGAACTTGCCTTATGTATCTGGGTGCTCCTGCATTGGGTCCATATATGTTTAGGATCGTTAGCTCTTCTTGTTGTATCGATCCTTTTACCATTATGTAATGGTCTTCTTTGTCTCTTTTGATCTTTGTTGCTTTAAAGTCTATTTTATCAGAGATGAGAATTGCAACTCCTGCTTTTTTTTGCTTTCCATTAGCTTGGTAAATCTTCCTCCATCCCTTTATTTTGAGCCTTTGTGTATCCTTGCATGTGAGATGGGTTTCCTGGATACAGCACACTGATGGGTTTTGGATTTTTATCCAATTTGCCAGTCTGTGTCTTTTGATTGGTGCATTTAGTCCATTTACATTTAGGGTTAATATTGTTATGTGTGAATTTGATACTGCCATTTTGATGCCAAGTGGCTGTTTTGCCTGTTAGTTGTTGTAGATTCTTCATTATGTTGAAGCTCTTTAGCATTCAGTGTGATTTTGGAATGGCTGGTACTGATTGATCCTTTCTATGTGTAGTGCCTCTTTTAGGAGCTCTTGTAAAGCAGGCCTGGTGGTGACAAAATCTCTGAGTACTTGCTTGTTCGCAAAGGATTTTATTCTTCCTTCACTTCTGAAGCTCAGTTTGGCTGGATATGAAATTCTGGGTTGAAAGTTCTTTTCTTTAAGAATGTTGAATATTGGCCCCCACTCTCTTCTGGCTTGTAGTGTTTCTGCCGAGAGATCTTCTGTGAGTCTGATGGGCTTCCCTTTGTGGGTGACCCGACCTTTCTCTCTGGCTGCCCTTAGTATTCTCTCCTTTATTTCAACCTTGTTGAATCTGACGATTATGTGCCTTGGGGTTGCTCTTCTTGCGGAATATCTTTGTGGTGTTCTCTGTATTTCCTGCAATTGAGTGTTGGCTTGTCTTGCTAGGTGGGGGAAATTTTCCTGGATGATGTCCTGAAGAGTATTTTCCAGCTGGGATTCATTCTCTTCGTCCCCTTCTGGTACACCTATCAAACGTAGGTTAGGTCTTTTCACATAGTCCCACATTTCTTGGAGACTTTGTTCATTCCGTTTTGTGCTTTTTTCTCTGATCTTGGTTTCTCGTTTTATTTCATTGAGTTGGTCTTCGACTTCAGATATTCTTTCTTCTGCTTGGTCAATTCGGCTATTGAAACTTGCGTTTGCTTCGCGAAGTTCTCGTATTGTGTTTTTCAGCTCCTTTAATTCATTCATATTCCTCTCTAAGGTATCCATTCTTGTTATCATTTCCTCAAATCTTTTTTCAAATCTTTTTTCAAGGTTCTTAGTTTCTTTGCATTGATTTAATACATGATCTTTTAGCTCACAAAAGTTTCTCATTATCCATCTTCTGAAGTCTAATTCCGTCATTTCGTCACAGTCATTCTCCGTCCAGCTTTGTTCCCTTGCTGGTGAGGAGTTTTGGTCCTTTCTAGGAGGCGATGTGTTCTGGTTTCGGGTGTTTTCCTCCTTTTTGCTGGTTTCTTCCCATCTTTGTGGATTTGTCCGCTGGTCGTCTGCGTAGTTGCTGACTTTTCGTTTGGGTCTCTGAGTGGACACCCAGAATGTTGATGATGAAGTATTTCTGTTGCTTGGTTTTCCTTCTACCAGTCTAGCCCCTTCGCTGTATGACTGTTGAGGTCCGCTCCAGACCCTGCTTGTCTGGGGTGCACCTCTCGTAGCCGTGGCACAGCGAGGGATGCTACCAGTTTCTTTTTCTGCTCTCTTTGTCCCAGGATGATGCCTGCCTAATGACAGTCTTTTGGATGTAGAGGGGTCAGGGAGCTGCTTGAGGAGACAGTTTGTACTTTATAGGGGTTTAATTGCTGAGCTGTGCACTCTGTTGTTCATTCAGGGCTGTTAGGCTGCTATGTTTGATTCTGCTGCAACACAGCTCATTAAACAACCCTTTTTTTTTTCTCAAATGCTCTGTGTTGAGGGGTTTGGGCTTTATTTTTGGATGTCCGATCAGGTTTCCTGCCCAGCTCAAAGGCAGACTAGCCACTGTTTGGCTGCCGAGGCTCCGCCCTGCTGTTGTGTGATTCGCGCTGTTCCTGCCGGCTCTGCTGTGGTCTCCGCCACGCCCTGCAGCAGAGTCTCTTCGTTGTAGCGTGTTGCCTCAGCAACGGCAGGCTGCGTCAGCAGTGGGCGTGTATCTCAGTTGGGGCGGGTTGCCTCGGCAACGGCTGGCTGCCTCAGCAGTGGGCGTGTATATCAGTTGGGGCAGGTTGCCTCTGTAGTGGTGGACGCCCCTCCCCCACAGAGCGTCTCGGACCGTCTGCCCGGGATAGTTTGAAATCGCGGTTTTGTTCGTCCCACTGGGTATCCCAAACGATCTATCCCTGCAATCCCCTGGGCTGGGCTACTGTGCAAGTCTCCTTCAGTCTCAAGTCCAGCCCTCTCAAGTCTCAGGTTGCCGGTTCAACAAGGCACCCGGACAAGCGCGCCCTGTGGGGATTGCTGGGTAGGGCCGGCCGCCGCCGCCCCCGCTGCCGGCTTCGCCAGGCAGACCTACTGCCTGGCGTCCCGTGTCTTTTTATACTTGGGAGTTTCCCCGTTCTGTGGGCAACAAAGATCAGTCTGGAAATGCAGCACTGACTCACCGTTTGCGGATTCAATGCGGGCTCCAATCCTGGGTTGTTCTCACAGCGCCATCTTGAGTCCCCTCTCGGTTGTTTAACATTAATGGTTAAGCTGTAAGCCCCACTAGAGCAGAGAATATTTCCTTCCTTTTTTTAAACTTTGATTTAGGTTTAGGGATACATGTGCAGGATTATTATACAGGTAAATTGTGTGTCTTGAGGGTTTAGTGTACAGATTATTTGTGACCCAGGTAATAAGCATTGTATATGATAGGTAGGTTTTCAATCCTTATTCTCCTCCCATATCCACCGGCAAGTAGGTCCTAGTATCTGTTGTCCCCTTCTCTGTGTCCATGTGTGCTCAGTGTGTAGCTCCCACTTACAAGTGAGAACAGGTGGTATTTGATGTTCCATTCCTGGGTTAGTTTACTTGGCCTCCAGTTCTATCCATGGTGCTGGAAAGGACACAATCTCATTCTTTTTATGGCTACTTAATATTCCATGGTGGATATGCCCCATGTATTCCTTTTTTTTTTTTAACTTTTACTTTAGGTTAGGGTACAAGTGAATGTTTGTTATATAGGTAAACTCATGTTGTGGGGGTTTGTTGTGCAGATTATTTCATCACCCAGGTATTAAGCCTAGTACCCAATATTATTTTGTCTGCTCCTCTCCCTCTTCCCACCCTCTACCCTCAAGTAGACCTCAGTGTCTGCTGTTGTTTTCCTCTTTATCTTCATGAGTTCTCATCATTCAGCTCCCACTTATAAGTGAGAACATGTGGTATTTGGTTTTCTGTTCCTGTATTAGTTTATTAAAGATAATGAAGATAATGGCCTCCAGCTGCATCTATGTTCCCACAAAAGATAGGACCTCATGGTTTTTTTGTGACTGCATAGTATTCCATTGTGTATATGTATCATAGTTTCTTCATCCAGTCTGGCATTGATGGACATTCGGGTTAATTCCACATCTTTGCAATTGTGAATAGCGCTGCAATGAACATTCACATGCGTCTGTCTTTATGACAGAATGATTTATTTTCCTTTAAGTATATATCTAGCAATGGATTGCTAGGTCAAATGGTAGTTTTGCTTTTAGCTCTTTGAAGAATTGCTGTATTGCTTTCCACAATGGTTGAAATAATGTACACTCCCACTAACAGTGTATAAGCATTCCCTTTTATCCACAATCTGTTAGTTTTTTTTTTAACTGTTTAATAAAGTCCTTCTAACTGGAATGAGATAATATCTTATTGTGGTTTTGATTTGTATCTCTCTAATGATCAGTAATGTTGCGCTTTTTTTCATATGATTGTTCTCTACATGTATGCCTTCTTTTGAAAAGTGTCTGTTCATGTCCTTTGCTCACTTTTTAATGGGCTTGTTTTTCTCTGATAAGTTTGTTAAAGTTTCTTACAGATTCTAGATATTAAACCTCCGTTAGATGCATAGTTTGCAAATATCTCCCCCTTTCTGCAGGTTTTCTGTTTACTCTGTTGATAGCTTATTTTGCTGTGCAGAAACTCTTTAGTTTAATTAGGTCCCATTTTCAATTTTTGTTTTTGTTGCAAATGCTTTTGGCATCTTTGTCATGAGGTTTTTGCCAGGTCCTGTGTCCAAAATGATATTTCCTAGGTTATCTTCCAGGGTTTTTATAGATTTGGGTTTTACATTTAAGTCTTTAATCTATCTCGAGTTAATTTTCTTACATGGTGTAAAGAAGAGGTCCAGTTTCAATCTCCTGCTTATGGCTAGCTAGTTATCCCAGCACCACCTTTTGAGTAGGGAGTCCTTTCCCCATTGCTTATTTTTGTCAGTTTTGTCAAGGATCTGATGGCTGTAGACGTATGCTTTATTTCTGGGCTTTCTATTCTGTTTCAATTGGTCTGCTTTTGTCTGTTTCTGTACCAGTAACATGTTGTTTTGGTTACTATAGCCTAGTAGTTTAATTTGAAATTGGGTAACAGGATGCCTTCAGCTTTGTTCTTTTTGCATAGTATTGTCTTGTCTATTCAGGCTCTTTACTGGTTCCATATGAAATTTAAAATAGTTTTTCCTAGTTCTGTGAAGAACTATCATGTCATTGGTAGTTTGATAGTAATAGCATTGAATCTATAAATTGCTTTGGGCAGTATGACCATTTTGACAATATCGATTCTTCCTATCCATGAGCATGTAATGTTTTTCCATTTGTTTGTGTCCTCTCTGATTTCTTTGAGTAGTGTTTCTTCATCTCATTATAGAGACCTTTTGCCTCCTTGGTTAGCTATACTCCTAGGTATTTTATTCTTTTTATGGCTACTGCAAATGGGATTGCATTTTTTATTTGGTGCTCAGGTTGGATGTTGTTGGTGTATTGGAATGCTAGTGATTGTTATATATTGATTTTGTATCTTGAAACTTTGCTGAAATCGTGTATCAGATCAAGGAGCTTTCAGGCAGAGACTATGGGGTTTTCTAGGTTTAGAATCTTGTCATCAGCAAATAGTGATAATTTGACTTCCTCTCTTCCTGTTTATGTGCCTTTTTATTTCTTTCTCTTGCCTGATTGCTCTGGCTAGGGCTTCCAGACTGTTCAATAGGAGTGGTGAAAGAAGATACTCTTATTTTGTTCCAGTTTAAAAGGGGAATTCTTCCAAATTTTGCCCATTCCGTATGATGTTGGGTGTGGGTTTTTCATAGATAGCTCTTAGTATTTTGAAGCATGTTTCTTCAATGCCTAGTTTGTTGAGGGTTTTGACGTGAAAGAATGTTAAATGTTCTCAAAAGCCATTTCTGCATCGATTGAGATAATCATGTAGTTTTTTGTTTTAGTTCTGTTCATATTCACCTGCCAATTAAAAAAAAAAAACAAATGCTGCTAACAGATGGGAGGGTAGGAGTATTGATAGCAACAAATCATTGCTCAGACTTTTGTGACTTTTCACTGTAGCAGAGACTTCCTTGTGAGAAGGGCCAGAATAGAATTACAAGAGCTCACAATTACTCACAGAGCGTGCACCAGAAGGCTCTGGAACAGGCTGCAAGATTCATTAGGAAAGTTACAGAGTTGTTTTTTCCCTAGGAAACCTTTGGCATTATTAATTAATTATCTATCATTTGCATTTTCATAAAACCTCTTCTTCACATGCACTATACATGGAAGGGGAAATAACTGGATGACTTCTGGAGTCCTTGGCAACCCTGTTGCAACTCTAGGATTTTCTGTCATTGGTGGACAGAATCTGTTTTCACAAAACCCCTGAAACATGAATCACTATTCTAGCTGCAGAAAAGAAACATTCCTGAAAGTACTTTATCTCAGCCATGGCCTCAAGGATGTCCTTGCAAAGTTTGTAAAATCCAATGGGATTATGGGGGCAAGATGGAAAGAGACTGTCAGCATGTCTCACATGAGATAATAGCAGTAATTCTAAAAATGCCTTTGTCTTGTTGCAGCAACTGTCATCGGATACGCTCACATTTTCCTCACAGCAGCAGCATCTCTACAGACATGAATCACTCTAGAGAGCAGGAGCAAAAGGCAGAAGGGAAGGTTTATATGTTGCAGTCTGAAGAGCTTAATCACTGAAGATGTATAGCTTGATGGTCGCCTGGTTTTAGGGATTACAGAGGAGGTTATTTGTTCCCCTGCCAAGTCTTTCCTAATAAACTTCTCCAAGTGGGGTTTATCTAATCATTATCTATTCAAACTGTTAAGATTAATTTCTTAGCCTATGCAATCAGAAAAGAAGTCTTGCAATGTGATTCTTGGTTAATGTTGTGCCAGAAACATCAGGAGCTAATGAATGGAGTCCTGATCTAAAAGTCAAGCTGACCTACTTTTTGTGCCAAGTCCATCCCTGACTGACTCCATCACTATCCTTGATGAAGTAGACTGAGCAGCAAGTTCTTTAGATCTTCCAACAAGTAATTAAACTTCTCTGACCTGAAATTCTTTATCTCTAAAATGGAAGGATTTCTTATGTAGTTATGAAGCTATAATCTCCCCATAGACCAGTGACCCTGCTGGTAGGGAAGAAAGAAGTCTGTGAGTTAAACTGTTTTCCATGCTACACTACAGTGAAGGCATAATTTGCATTTTATCTTGGCAACCTTTTATTTATCAAGAAGTATTTTTACTGAGTTTCTACAAAGTGTCCAGTATTTGGGCTAAGTGCCAGATATAAAATGGTGATTGCTATGGTTTAAATGTCCACTCCAAAACTCATGTTGAAATATGATTGCCACTCTGCTAATGTTAAGCAGTTGGACCACTAAGAGGTAATAGACCATGGGTTGATAGATTAATGCCACTCTCATGGTGGGGGGGGGTTCATTATCACAAAAGCAGGTTGTTGTTATAAAAGTGAATGTGGCCCTCTCTTGCTTTCTCTCTCTTAACCCTCTCTTGCCTTCTGACTTCTGCCATTGGCTGTCACAGCACAAAACCTTTGCCAGTGCCAGTGTGGGGAGCCACATATTTAAAAAGTAATCACAAAAAAATGTATAGTTACAACTTTGATAAGTACAAGGAAAAAGAAAAGCATGATGCCCAAGTAAGGTTCTAGTATCCCTACCTCCTCACATATACTCAGGCCAAATGTGATAACAAGGCTAGGTTGAGGGAAAAGGGAATGGGAAGACAGAAAGGGAATGGGAAAAAGACTTTTCCATGGTTTGTGGAGGGTCCATGGCAGCCAAGCCACAGTTAATGTTGTGGCATCTTTGATGGATACGCAGAGGTACAAAATCTAAACTGTAGCATCACCACATGAACTGCTGAATTGATGCTCATGAGTAGTGTGGTGTGAAGTACAGACTAGTTAGCAGAACTCTGCAGAAAATGTAGCCACTGTGTTATCAGGCCTCAAAGAGTATCACATGCCAATTAATAGTTGTCTCTGTGTATCTAACATGCCACTAGATAAAACTAAAGCCTTGAGAACTTAGAACCGATAGCAATCTGAGTTTTCCTACTGTTGCTGTTTGTCCTATTTTCCGTGTGATTTGTGGCTTTTCTTAGTAGTCACACACTATCTGAAAATAGTAAGACAGATGATTTTTGTACAAAAATATGGCTTTCTATTTTATCAATAACTCATGATATAGTGAACAAATAACCATTGAAATGAAATGCAGAAACCAGTCTATTGTCTATTAATCTGTTTCCCCTCTGTTGACTGGCAAATGTGGACATGTTTGTGGATATTATCATTGACTCCAGATGATGTACATCACTGAAAACTGGTTTTCCCAAGTTTTGCAAAAGTTATATTTGGTTCAAAAATCACATACATATTATTTTGTCTGGACTCTACATACTTGATTCCCTAGCTTCTCTTCAATCTGTCCCCTAAATGGCCAATGACTTATCCATCCATCAACTGATAGATGGAGAAGTATAAAAAGAAAATACTGAGTATTTTCTTTGCCTTCACTTCTGAGCACCTAGAATAATTCTGCATCAGGAGCAAAAACTTCTGTCTACTCCTCTGACCCTCAATGCATTGCCTCTACCTCAAATCTGCTCTTTTGCCATTTAATGAAACCATTTTCTCATCATTTACCCAATGCCAGTACTCTCAAAATACAGCAATTTACTTTCTTCACACCTTTTTTGAGGTCAAAAATAATCTCTTGGAATCCTACTATTTTGCCACTTCATTATTTCTTCCTTTTAAAAGTTATATTGTTAATGAAACAAAGATATTATTAAAACACTGAAATATTTGGAAAAATACAAAACAGAAATGTAAAAATAACTCAAACTCATACAACACAGGAAAAAGTAAGTTTTCACATATTGGTGACCATTCTTCGGATCTCTCTCTCTCTCTCTCTCTCTGCATAAATGCTCACGATTTATAATAATTTTTACTTGTAAGGGAGCATTCAGAACAGGATGGCTGGTAATCCACATACTTTACTATCTTTATGCCAGTAAATAAAAATCTACAGCCACGTGACAATGGCTGCATAGAAGTCCATTCTCTTTCTTCCCCCCACCCCCCTCTGTGTGTGTGGGGGGGGTGGGGTTTTAATCATTGAGAGACATTTGTATTGTTTAGGACACTCAATGTAGTGATCTAGGAAATTAATCAATATTTAATCATTGAGAGACATTTGTATGGTTTAGGACACTCAATGTAGTGATCTAGGAAATTATGAAGAGTTGGCCTGCAGGTTGGTGAATTGTTTGGGGTTCCCTTTTCCTCAGTAACCCCTTTATAGTCTACCATGGAACACTTGAAGAATGATGGCCTAACAAAGATGTTCACGTCTTAATTCCCAGACCTGTCAATGTATTACTTTACATGCAAAAGGCACTTTGCAGATATGAAGTAAGGGAATAAATTTGTCTTGTTTAAAGTCTAATTTTCTAGTAATTTAATTCAGCAGCAGTAGAAAACTAACACATCGTCTTATCTCAATTCCTCCCTATTACTGTCCTAAGAGAGTCAGTGAAACCATCATTACCCTTTTGGGGACTCTTGCCCTGATGTAAAGAATTTGATCATGACACTTAAATTCTACCTTACAAATAACCTCTTGGAGTTCTACAGATTAGTAAATCTAAGAGTAATCTTAACAATGGGAAAATTTTCTGTCTGGGAAGTAAGAAAGGGAAATAGTGTACCAGCCTCACAAACATATCAGTTGAAATTACCAGGTCAGCCTATTACAGATGTAACAATCCAGTCAATCTCACATGTAGCTGGTGACAATAGGGCCTTGGGTAAGCCTCACTCTTGCCTTTCCATGGACAGTAGGAAAAATGAACCTAAATAGTGACTATATCTCAACATCATAGTATTCTTTAAAATATTGGTACAAATAAAACAACTTTTCATAATAAAACTTTCATGCAAACTTTTCTTTACATAAACACAGATATCTTTTATGACAGGGTGATATTAAAAGTCAAAGATTAAGACATTCTAAAGAATAAAAGTAATTTTTAATACTGGAGACAACACTAGAGTGTATCAGCTACAACTGTTGGGCTACATAATCTGCTCCCTAAATTTAATAAGATGAGGCAAAACATCACTGGCCTTCTGAGGAGAACTGCTGTGCACTGCATCGATGAGGGTCACAATGAACCATTGTATTATATCAGCTTTAGGGTTCTTTGGTTGCAAGCAACTGATACCAACTGCTGACTAACTTAAGAAAACAATGATTTTCTTGCAAGGGTATGAAATAGCTCTTGAAAGCCATAGGGGGTTGAAGATCGAGCCTTGGAAAGGTCAGCAACCAGGGCACCTCTGGAGACCTAAGTAGCAGGAACTAAGAGAGAATTATCAGAGTACTGCCCATGGGATGAAAAAGCTACAAGATTTAAAGTCCTGGAAAAGTCATGTGTGCAGCCCTTAAAAAGTTGGGAAGGGGAGATTGATTGTCCCTAAAATACTGCTCCCCAAAAAAGGAACTACTGAATACTAATCGTAACAGAAAATAGTTATGTAGCATTTCACTATGGTCTGGCACCATCTTGAGCACTTCACAGGCAGTAGGCATTAGCTCATTCGATGCTCACAACAACCCTAGGAAGCCGGTTCTGTCAATGGCACTGTTTTATATATGAGGAAACTGAGATACTGAGAAGCTGGGTGCTTTGAGCAAGGTCCAGAGCTAGTAAATAGTCATACCAAGATTTTAGCACAGACAACTTCAGGTGATAATACTTAACCATGAGGCTTTTCTGTGAATTTCCCAAGAGAAACTTGGGGTACTGTTAACAGAAGAATGTGAATGGCTATGGGCAGCAAAAACAACACTGGAAGCCAAACAACCATTAATATCTATGGGACGTTAATTTATTAGGTGTCAAGAAACAAAACATTAGAAATTAAACATGCAGGGATAGAGCCTCTACCCTCACACAGACAACACTTTTAAAATATGAAGCAATGTACTGAGACATAAGCTCCATGAGAACAAGGAATTTCATGCCTTCTGTAATCCTATACTCTGAGCACCCAGAATAGGATCTAGGCTCTCCAGCACATAACAGGTGCTCCGGAGACATCTGTTGAATGTGTGAATACAAAAATTACACCCAAAAGTAGATTTAAACAATTTTTAGAAACATTTAAATACGGAATTATAGGGTGTATCTTTGGGAGAGGTGCTGTGTCAAGATGTGAGGAGACAGTAAATCATGAGATCCTGAAGTAGGAGACATTGGCCTCTGGATGTTAGTTTATAATAACTTCCAATACACAGGTCATAAAGAGAAAAATAGAGTTGTTTACTCTTAGTTTATTTGGAGTACTTTTCTAGTAAAAGAGTTATAATTAAGAGATTAATATTTTTATAATATTCTAAATTGAATGGAAAGGATTTAAAAATGTGTCATTGATTGTGTTTTGATTGTGATTACGGAGTCTAAAGACCTTCCCCAAATGAACTCTTCTGATGGGGGAAGAAAATTATAAAAGGAAAGAAGAGGCAAAGATGGGTGGCTCAATCCTGTAATCCCAGCATTTTTGGAGACCAAGGCAAGAGGATTGCTTGAGATCAGGAGTTCAAGGCCAGCCTGAGGAACATAGTGGGACCTAATCTACACACACACACACACACACACAAATCAAAAAATGAGCTGAGTGTGGTGGTGCACACTTGTAGTTCCAGCTACTCAGGAAGCTGAGGTGGGAGGATAGTTTAAGCCTGGAAGATTGAGGCTGCAGTGAGCTGTGACTGTACTACTGCACTCCAGCCTGGGCAATAGAGTGAGACCTTATTCAAAAGAAGAAGAGAGAAGGGAGAAGGGAGAAGGAAGAGGAGGAGGAGGAGGAGGAGGAGGAGGAGGAGGAGGAGGAGGAGGAGGAGGAGGAGACGACAGAGTATAAAAGGCACATTTTAAGATTTTTTTGGTGGGGAGGGCAGTGAAGTAAGTTAGGGAATGGAGAAGAGGGCTACAGTTTTTTTCTCTCTGTAAAACTGAAATGTATTTTTGATTTTTCAATGGGTACAAAATCTGATACTCTTAAAAAAACTACTGTAGAAATCATGTCACTTTATTTCTCTTGTAGTGAGAAACAAAGTGACATAATTTCTATAGTAAAATCATGTCACTTTATTTCTCTTGTAGTGAGAAACAAAGTGACATAATTTCTATAGTAAAATCATGTCACTTTATTTTTCTTGTGGTGAGAAATAAAGTGACATGATTTCTAGAGTAGTTTTTTGAAGACTACTCTAGAAATCACGTCACTTCATCTTTCTATGGTGCAGCCACCACAAATGTTAGAGGCATCTGCGCCATAGCAGTCATTTAAGCCAGTGTGTCTTTCAAGAGATGGGTTCCCAGCATCAATTGTTCAATTTTTTTTTAAGAAAGCTCCCAGGTAGTTGTTCAACACAGAGAAAGAGACAAGACTGAAACCATAACAGAGATGATTTTTATGAAGAGGATGTTAATTCACGGACAGGAAGCAAGGGGCTAAAATAAACAGATGCTTCTTTAGATGACAACTGTTCTCAAGGATGAACACGAAAATCGATTTCTTGTATTATTTGCATAGATTATTGAATAAAGGGATTCTCTGGCATAATCTCTTAAATTATGAACTCCACCTAAATTTTGTAAGTAGCGAGTAGACAGGTGAATTAGCTAAGATTAGAGGGAGGTCTTAGGAAACTTTGTGAGCAAAGAGTCAAGCAAGATATATTCTCTATCAATTGCAACCCAGTAAAGGAATCTGAAATGACAGTAAAAATATTCTGAGAACACATGCTTGACACGTAGACTGAAAGATCAGTCATGTCCTCTACATCATCCAGAATAGGAGAGGTGGGCAGCCACTCCATGAAGACTAAAATATTTAGGATGATTAAATCCCCAAAAAGCAGAAGCTGAGCAAGAATATCATCAAACTCTGTAAAGTTGCCCATGGAACTAATGACACGGGATGTTTGCTCCAAAGTTCCTAAAAGGGGGAGGCATTTGTTGGCATAAGATAAAAATTTAAAACTAATTACCAAAAGATTTTCTACCTACAGCTTTAAGAAGGGTATGAAACTTATACTATTAAGGGGTCTCTTGAGGGCAAGCACTGGTCTTATTCACGCTGTATTTTCACTTCCTACTCTGGAACCTAGAAGTATTAGATGCTTTTAAAATGTTTCTTAGACAAATAGATTGAATAAATAGATAAGAAATATGAGTTTCCATAATTTAGTGTTGCAAAGTTCTTTAAAACTCTCTGTGTGTGCCTGCTTGTGTGTGTGTATGCATGTGAGTGTAAGCATGTGAGAGAAAGAGAGGGAGAGGATTGGGGCAGATTTCACAGATAAGAGAATAAGTCACTTGAAGATGATAACACAGTAAAATATACATGTTCCCATCTCATTGTGACCATCTTGCTTCCCCAATAATATCTACCTATATTTCCCTAAGTCTCTAGCCTACTCTAACCTCTAATTTGTAAAATAGATGTTATGGAATGTGATCCACCAAACCAGATTTCATGGCTATTACAGTGTTTACAGATAGATAATGAACTTTTCTTACCCACCCCAGCATTTCCATGACAGAGACCATCTGTCCCACAAAGCCTGAGGTCCATTTACTATCTGTCTCTTTCTAGTAAGATATGCCATCACCTTCTGCAATTACTCAACTCTCCCATTGTAGCATGAAAGCAGCCACAGACAACATGTAAGCAGACAGGCATGGTGGCATTGGACATGTGTGAGAGCTCTGCTGTAGAGGAAATGTACCTAACTCTAACTAGGGAGTTCAAAGAAGGCTCCATGGAGCAGTGATCTATGCACTCAACCAGGAATGATGAATAGGGGCCAGCAGGGCAGAGGACCGTAGGTTAGGGGATTAAAGCAGAAGCAACAGCACAGAAACAGAGGTGAGGGGACACTGGATGCTATTAAGTAACTTCAAGTCCTATGGTGTGGCTAGAACATTTGCTGCCTATGGAGAGTAGTACCAGGTGAGGCTGGAAAGACCTCCATCCAGTCAGGGATGTGTCTACTCTGTCCACACCCTATCCCTCAAGCCTGCCTCAAAGCCTCCCAAATGGCAGAGGTGCCATAAATGTTAGTTCACTGTAAATGAATGCTATGCAGGGACCAGATAAAAAAGTTGCTGTAAGTTATTATAGGACACAAAAAAAGAGAAAGCTGAGTGATAAGTTGCAGAAACATTAGGACACTACCACTTAGGACCTGTGACCACAGGCAATTTCCTTGATGTCTCTGGGTCTCTAAACCTCCATTATAGTGAATGTGAAATTGAAATAGTGGCACTTACCTCATAGTATTGTTGCAAGGATTGAACACAGTGTGGTTTACATAAACTGCATGGCACAAGGCCTGGCACCGAGAGGCACTCAATAAACGACAGCAATTATTGTGAGTCTGTTTCACTGCTGAGTTTGGCAGCATCTCAATGTTTGATACTGTATCTATTTTGGCAAGGAAAACTGAACCAGAGCTGAAGACCATGATAGTGAAAGCAGTGCACTGAGATTCTGTTCTGGTTTCGGCTGGGATTGTTTGTTCAGCCCTAACAGCTAGCGCCGCGTCCCCCTTTGGGACACTGAGAACTCACCAGCCACACGGTAACCAAAAGGAAGGCAGAAACCTGAGCAGCCAGGCGGGAGGCAGAGGTGGCCTTTGTGGAGAAAACATTTGTTCCCCTTAAAGAAATAGGATGTTTGAAAAGAAAACATGCAACATTGGAGACAGACTCCAGCACATACATTTCGGCGACCACTCCCTCCAGATGGGCTCAGGGATCAAGCCAGCTACATGATATATCCTTTGCCAAGAACAAAAGTCACTATAGAAAATGCTGTGTTCTCACATAAAATAATTTTTGTGTTATATTAAACTAGAGTTGTTTCCAATTGCCATTTTCCAGAAAGCAGGCAACCACTTCAATTCCCTAAGTTTATGATGAAAGTAAAACTCATAATATCCACAATCGGTTTGTGGTTCTCACTGAGTGTTGTTTGTTATGCCTTAAAAGGATGCCCTGGAGTTTTCTCAAGCTTTGGAAAGGCAGAAGAAAGTGAGTTGAATTAAACTGGTCTAGACCTGAATCAGGCAAACTCTTGGCAAAGAAATTATCTACAGCCAGACTTCACTTGAGAGGCCTCACCCCATGGGGAGCCTGGAATAACACAGCCCCCAAGTGGAGACAAATGACAATTTGAGCAAAGCCAAACCTAGAAAGCACAGTTAATGAGGCCACCAAAGACTTCCTGGGACATCTTGTCCTGCCTCCTGCAAAGCTTCCCCTCTGTGAAGTAACTTTTCTCCAACAACCACTGAGGTCCTGATGACCATCTTTTTGTCCTTCATTGCTTGTCTCATTGATATGAATGACATTTAACCAAAGGAACCAGCTTCCTATGTAAAATATACTTTTGTATTGAAGTTGGTTTTAATGGCTCATCTTGAAAGTATTGGGAGATGGACATTTGGGTTGGTTCCAAGGCTTTGCTATTGTAAACAGTGCTGAAATGAACATACGTGTGCATGTGTCTTTATAATAGAACAATTTATAATTCTTTGGGTATATACCCAGAAATGGGATGCTAGTTTGAATGGTATTTCTATTTCTAGGTCCTTGAGGAATCGCCACACTGTCTTCCATGATGGTTGTACTTTTACACTCCCACCAAGAGTGTAAAAGTGTTCCTCTTTCTCCACATCCTCTCCAGTATCTGTCGTGTCCTGATTTTTTAATGATCACCATTCTAACTGGTATGAGATGGTATCTCAATGTGGTTTTAATTTGCATTTCTATAATGACCAGTGATGCTGAGCATTTTTTCATGTTTCTTGGCCTCATAGATAGACTAGATAAAGAAAATGTGGCACATATACACCATGGAATACTACACAGCCATAAAAAATGATGAGTTCATGTCCTTCATAGGGACATGGATGAATCTGGAAACCATCTCAACAAACTGACACAAGAACAGAAAACAAAACACTGCATGTTCTCACTCATAGGCTGGTGTTGAACAGTGAGAACACGTGGACACAGGGAGGAGAGCATCACACACTGCAGTCAGATGGGGGGGCTATGGGAGGGACAACATGGGATGGGGAGAGTGGGGAGGGATAATATAGGGAGAAATAGCAGATATAGGTGATGGGGGGATGAAGGCAGCAAACCACCTTGCCGTGTATGTACCTATGCAACAATCCTGTATGATCTGCACATGTACCCCAGAACCTAAAGTGCAATTTAAAGAAAAAGTATTGGGAGATAATACTTCATCTCATTTTTTTGTATTAATCTTACTTGCACATGTTCGGTCTTTTGCTCAAATTCTCAAGAAGATTCTTTACTTTGCATTAGTATTTAAACTTTTCATCAATAAGAAAACATTTTAGAGATCTAAGAATTTAGAAAATATTTTATGTTCTTAAAATATAAATCTACAGAGTAGTGCCTCCTTATTCACAGGTGATGCCTTCCAACACCCCAGGAAGATGCCTAAAATGCAAATAGTACCAAACTCTATCGCTGTCAATCAGATCATGTTCCTGTTCATGTCTTCCACCCATGAATTCAATGCCTTTTCCATGTTAAGGAAGCACTTACCATATACTGTAGCTGTAATTTTTGCAGTTTGAGATGTGATGGCAAAACTCACATTCATATCTTTTTTCTTTACAATTTCACAAATAGAAGATTATTTCTTATCACGTATCTTAAACAGTCCCAACATACAATTTTTTTCTTCCTTATTGAGAATATTCACTTTTACATTTAAAGAAGATAGTTTAAGGCTTCTCTTGGGCATATCCAAATTGCCAGTATCATTACTCATGTTTTCAGGCCATTATTTAGTCAAATAAGAGTTCCTTGAACACAAGCATAAGATACCACCACCACAACCAAGACGGCTACAACGCTGCTGCCAGGAGGGGAGCCCGGACAGCACAGAGATGCCACACAAGAGGAGAGGTGTTTCGGGTGCAGCGGAACCAGGTGGCTTGAGATTTCATCATGCCACTCAGAAAGGCATGCAATTAAAACTTATGAATTATTTACTTCAGGAAGTTTCCATTTAATATTTCAGGCCACAGTTAACTGCAGGTAACTGAAACTGCAGAGAGTAAAACTGCAGATAAAGGGGGACAACCATCTGTGTGTATACGTGTATATGTCCATAATTTTTTATATTTTTTAAAGATCACAAGATATATAACTTTTCTTTTAACTTTTTTCTTTTAACTTTTCATACTGACAAGAGAATAAGAGTTTTATAGACCTCTGGTGTTCAAATTATTTTTGCCCCTTTTTCTGGGTATTTCCTGTAGCTATACCGTGGAGAGTTATGTCCCACTACACTGAATTCCCCAACACTGAACAAGAGTTTCTAATGCAATATCCTAGAACAGAGCAACAAGAAGACACATAAAAACGATTTGCTTATAGTATTTATAAATTAAATCTACTTGGTAATATATTGGCTAGGTGCAAGTCAGAACATCTGCACATGTTCTTTTCAGAGAGCAGTTATGATCGTAAAGCACGAACAACTCTCAGGCTGGCTGTCTTCCCCACAACCTTTCACTTTTCTTCATGAGCTATTCTTCCCCAGTTTGGTCTCATTATGAAGGTAGTTCCCATTTGAGAAACAGTGTTGTATCATGGTTAAACACACAGACTCTAGAGCTGTTCTGGGTTCAAATTCCTAGTCTGCACCTTACTAGCTGTGTGTCCCTGAAAATGCCTATGCAAAAATTATAACTGAGGAAATTATGACAGTGAATGATAAGAAACCTAATCGACTCCATCTTACTTCTAACTTTTAAGCTGTTCTTGTTCATTCCTGGGTGCAGGCTGTAGTAACCTGGGGAAGAAATTTAGTTTATGGGTTTTTTTTTTTTAATTGCATTTTAGGTTTTGGGGTACATGTAAAGAACATGCAAGATAATTGCATAGGTACACACGTGGCAGTGTGATTTGCTGCCTTCCTCCCCTTCACCCATATCTGGCATTTCTCCCCATGCTATCTCTCCCCAACTCCCCCCGCTGTCCCTCCCCTATTCCCCCCAACAGACCCCAGTGTGTAGTGCTCCCCTCCCTGTGTCCATGTGTTCTCATTGTTCGACACCTGCCTATGAGGTATTTCATTTTCTGTTCTTGTGTCAGTTTGCTGAGAATGATGGTCTCCAGAGGTTCATCCATGTCCCTACAAAGGACACAAACTCATCGTTTTTGATGGCTTCATAATATTCCATGGTGTATATGTGCCACATTTTCCCTGTCCAGTCTATCATCGATGGGCATTTGGGTTTGACTGAAACAAAACTGGTAATAGCCCTTTCCCAAAAAGACCCCCTTCTTGCCTTGGGACCAGTCTGCCTTCATAGGACTAACAAATTAGTTACAAGAATAGAAATTACAGTTGAGGGGTCATGCAGCCTCTGGGAGCAAGAGTCTGAACCTTCCCCAATTGCTCATGGGGGCATCACTATTGTAAAACTCGAGATTAGTGCTTGAGATATTTTGCAGACCCTGCACTCAGTGTACCAGCAGACACCACCCAGATCAGGAATATGACTCAACCAGTTCTGCCATCCCCCGAGGAATAGAAGACAGCAAGAAAACCTCACTTCCACCCCTATAATTCCATCTCCAACCTGACCAATCAGCAGTCCCCACTTCCCAAGTCCCTACCCACCAAATTATCTTTAAAAACTCTGATCCCTGAATGCTCAGGGAGACTGATTTGAGTAATAATAAAACTCCAGTCTCCCAACAGCCAGCTCTATGTGAGTTACTCTCTCTCCATTATACTTTCCATGTGTTGATAAATTGGTTCTGTCTAGGCAGAGGGCAAGGTTACATCCCTAGGCAAGTCTCTAACCTTTCTGTGGCACAGTTACCTCATTTGAAAGGAGAGGGCAGTAGTTGTAACTACCTCATGTTTATGAAACCCCTCAAAAATGTTATGGTCCATAGTCAGTATTCACTGAATATTAGGTAGGATTTATTCTCCCTTCATCTTCTGCTACCTTCCTTTCCATTAAATCCTTATTCTATAAGTTTCTAAGAATGGACCCATCAATAATCTATATTAATATTAATCAATATTATAATCTAGAAATACTGTCTTCCTATAGGCCAACACTTTAAGACCCACTGCCCACATGTTTTATGATGATTTGGAAACCAGCACTATCACCACCAGGTGACGTTGTATATAGTATAATAACCAAAGAGAGAACCATAGTATAATAACCAAAGAGAGATCATCACAGAACAATATCTGCCTTTGTAAAACTTCAGTATTTATTTGGTGAGGACACAGATGTAAGTCTAGGTAAAAACATGAAACCAAAATTTCCTATGGGATCTACATTTTTATAGTGCTCAGTTTACAAACACACACACACACTTCTCTGAGACTATAAACATTTCAACAACTGCTTCACAAAAGTTCACATTCACATAGGGTTTTTTGTTTGTTTGTTTGTTTGTTTGTTTTTCTGAGATGGAGTCTTGTTCTGTCTCCAGGCTGGAGTGCAGTGGCGTGATCTCAGCTCACTGCAACCTCCACCTCCTGGGTTCAAGCAATTCCCCTGCCTCAGCCTCCTGAGTAGCTGGGACTACACCTGCACCACCACACCATGTTATTTTTTTGTATTTTAATAGAGATGGGGTTTCACCATGTTGGCCAGGCTGGTCTCCTGACCTCAGGTGACCCACCTGCTTCATTCTCCCAAAGTGCTGGGATTACAGGCATGAGCCACTGCACTAGGCCCCACATAGGGTTTTATATTGGAACAACAGCTTTAATTTTTCTAGCATAGTCTTTTTTGTTCTTGGTAATTTCTTGAAGTTTGAAATCATATCAAAACTATGTCTCCATGTATGTGTGTCATTCATTCTATATTACCTGATTTTTTTCAGTCACTTTTTATCATTATTTGGTCATCTTGGTCATATTTATTTTCTTTTCCAAACAATCATAGTATAGAACCACAGTTTTACATTCTTTTTGTACCTTTAATTAAAATGTATTTCTTAAAGGAATATCTTATTTCTTTAATAGTGTTGATTTAGTTCAGTTAGTTTTTAAAACTAAAATTGAATTTTTGCTTATAGGACATCAATACTTTTTTCCTCAGACTCAGTGGCTATTAAAGTTTCTTAGTATATTTTAGCATTTTTTAACATTTATGTTTAATTAAATAATACATGAAAATATATTTTGCAAGTATTTATCTTATACTTCTAAATGACTTTTTTACTATTGCAAAGTATGAATAGATCCTGTATTTAATTATTTCCTCATTGATTGACACTTTGTTCTTTTAATTTTTAAACTCTGTGAGCAACAAGGCTTCAATAACCACTTGTATACATATCTTTTTTCAAATATGAACATTTCTTTGTAAGACAGATCTGAGAAGTAACATTTCTGGCTTAAGAGGCATATGTATTTTCAGTATTGTAGTGAGAAATGTCTAAGATGGACCTGATTACATAAATATTAAAATTTCCTGAATGGAAAAATACCATAAGGTATTGTAAAGAAAGTAGGCCTCTTTTTCAATTTAATAAGAGTTTTAACAGAAATGGGTGTTGGATTTTATTAGTTTTTATCACTCACCACCTGAGAAAGTGATCATTTCTTCTGTTTCATCATGATTATGATGTTATTAACAATATCTTATTGTTGGTGATAGGTTATTATTGGATATTATTCTTTAATGTTCTATTTAGGATGTTTTCATACATATTCATAAAAGAGCTGATCTTTGATTTTCCATATTTATATCCTTTCGTTCAGGTTTTAGTACCATGGCTATGCCAACTTCCATTATGAAAAGAATCCAGAGCTCTGGTTTAGAAAAGTTTAAACATGGTTGGAGTTGTATGTTCATAGTGTCTCCATCCATTAAACAGTTTTATTCTGATATCTTAGGGAAAGGGATTATATTCCAAACACATTCTACTTTTCTTCCTAGGTAATTTTCATTATTACTATTTCTGCCTTTTATGAGAACTGGTCTTGTTGACTTCAGTTTCCTGGAAAATCAATAATTTCCTCCAGGTTTTCAAATATATTTGCACTAAAGAATTTTTTTTAAAAAGTCTTATTTCTCTATTATTTTTCCAATTTGTATTCTAATTTTTATGTGTCATTTTTTCCTTCTTGAATAGATTCACTCTTATCTATCATATGTATTCTGTTTTATATCAGTCAATTTCTAATATTAAGTATTTGAGATTTTTGTCAAACTTCAGAAGTGTAATGTTTAGTAATGTGTTTGCAAGCCTTTTCTTGACCATTAATGTAACTGTTTATAGATTTTTCTTTGAGCACTATATTGTGCAGAATCTTCATTTGTGTTATTTTAAAGATGTATTGAAATTTTGTTCTTGATTTAGTAAAACTCAAATGGTGTAAAGCAGAATTTTTACATTGACAGGTGGTGAGACTTTTGGTACTATACTATTTATTTCTGTTTTTTCATTAAGGAAAGAGAATATGTTTTAATGTATTCTATACAACTTTTGCTATTTTAGACTATGCTGGTTATTCTTTGAAGTCTAATATGTGGCAAATAACATTTATAAATGTTTCATATGTACTTCCGTGTGTTTGTGTGTGTGTGTGCGTGTGTGTGTAAAAGAGAAAGAGATCTATTATAGTAATTATTTAGTTTCTGAGCTATCCTTACTCTTTCCTTACTAATCTACTGAGAGATTTGCATTAAAGACTCCAGATTTCAGTTGGCCATACTGTGTGTTATTAATTTCTCCTTGACAGAAATCCTTCATTTCATTTTGCACTTGTTCCTGAAAATAATGTAGCTGATCCTCATACCTTGCAATACACACACACACACACACACACGAGATACCTCAGATTGGAATTGCCAGCTCATAAAGTAAGTATATATTCAGCTCTAATAAGAACTACCAAACTGTTTTCAATGAAGTTGTACCGATTTATAATCCTTCCTGGAATATACAAGAATTCCAGTTGCCAACTCTGAATTTTCTGTCTTTTTATTTTTATTCATTCTGATTAATTAATTTGCATTTTCCTGATGACTAAGAGAGTTGAGCATCTTTTCATATGTTTATTAGCAATTTAGATATCCTCTTTTATGAAGTGCTAAATAAAGTCATTTGGCCACTTTCTATTGTGTTGCCTGTCTTCTGTTTCTTTCTTATTATTTACAGAGGTTCACAATATAGTCTGGATACAATTTTTAGTCAGCTTTGCATGTGTGTGTGTGTGTGTGTGTGTGTGTGTGTGTGTGTGTATGTGTGTGTTTAGTATTTGCCTTTTAAAACTATATCCACAGATGATTTTGACAAAAAATATGACTTATGACTTAAAAATAAGAAGTACAAAGAGAGAAATATAATTCAGGAATGGACAAGCCTTGGTATGAGCACTGAATACTTTTAAAGAGAAACGATGGGTATGAATACAGAGTAAAAGACTATTTGTGATGCTCTCATACATAGTTTCAAGAGAAATACTTGAAATCAACTTACAACTTCATTGTTGTTCCCTTCAATCAACTTACAACTTCACTGGGTTATAGCTATTATCTTAATAATTTAACCCACCTGTTTTGTGTTTCGTTAGTCTCCTATCCCATATTCTTTGGATTAATTATACTTTTTTCCATTTAATCATATGTTAACTTGTGAAGTATATGTTATTTTACTACCTATTATGTTATGTTAGATATTACAACAGACATCCTTGACTTACTTCAGTGTAATTTTTTTTTCTTTTGCCATTTTCCTGGTATCCCATCTTGGTCAACATGGTGAAACCCCGTCTCTACTAAAATTACAAAAAATTAGCTGGGCACGGTGGTGCGTGCCTGTAATCCCAGCTGCTCGGGAGGCTGAGGCAGGAGAATTGCCTGAACCCAGGAGACGGAGATTGCGGTGAGCAGAGATCGCGCCATTGCACTCCAGCCTGGGTAACAAGAGCGAAACTCCGTCTCAAAAAAAAAAAAAAAAAAAAAAAAAAGAAATTTAGAACACCTTGATTCTGTGTTTCTCTTAGCATTATTGTGACAGTATTTTATTGTACATATTTTAAAGCCCACAAAACATAAATACTACTGCCACTGTTTTCTATGGTCAATAGGCATTTCATATTTATTTCTCTTATATGCCTATTTATTTCTTCAATTTTCTTCCTTTTTGCCTTTTTAAAATGTCCCTCTATGATGATTATCCTTCCATCTGAAGAATTTCCTATAATTTAGGTCTGCTATAAACAAGTTCTCTCAATTTTTTTCTGAGAATATCTTTGTTTCACCTTCATTTTTATAAAGTTGTTTTTACTGACTATATAAATAACCTCTGGAAGTTATTTCCTTCCAGTACTTTAAGAATGCCGTTTTGTTATGTTCTGGCTCACCTCATTTCTGTTGCAAAGTCAGCCGTAAGTCTTATTGTTTCTCCTTCTTATTCCTCACTCCTAGATGTCACCTCCAAAAAAGCCAGTTTCTCCCCAGCTGGTCACAGTCTCATGAACCTTCTTGCTTTGTTATTCCTTGAACCCCACTCCTAGCAAACATTTTCTGTCAAAAGGCATTGCCGTTATCAGCTACTTAAGAAGACATATTTTTCCCATAGCATTGTACACGTTTCATCTCCTTTGAAATTAATCTTTAGTTCACTCTTCCTTTGCACAGAGGACTCTCTTTTTCTTGAATTTTAACAGTAATTTGATTAATGTTTATTTTATTTAAGTCAAGGTAAGTGCTTTCCTTTTTAAATAACATTGATTTTTAAATATCTAAGAACATCTTAACTATATTTTTGAGCATTAATTCTATTTTGTATTCTTTAATTTAAAAAATTATTCTTTAATACATGACCTCTGAGGTCTTCTCATCTGTCCTAGCTTTTTCCACATTCTGTCTTTTTCTAATGCTTGATTTTAATTTTCCATTGGCAGAATTTTATCTCTTCTATCCATTATTATAGTTATATTTTACATTCCTCCTTGGAATGGTCAACAATTATGTCCAAAAAGCTTAATGTATATGGTGTATTTTAGAGTACAGTTCTATTATTTCTACATATTTCTTTATACTTTACAACTTTCCTAATAGAATGATATAATTAATGTCTGTACAGTTTCCCTTACTTTCATGTTTCCTTGTAATTTACTAACCATTAGAGACCTAGCCTCATGAGAGTTAATTTTTTAAAACAGATTATAAATTTATATAATAAAATTCACAGTTTTTGACAAATGTAGCCACCCATGAAACCAGCAACCCAACTGAGATATAAAATACTTATTGCCATGAGTCTAGAAGGTTTCCTTCTGCCACTTTCCAGTCAATCCCTTCTTCACCAGAAGCCACCACTATTCTGAATTATATCTCCATAGATTCGTTTTTACATGTTCTTGAACTTGATATAAATAAAATCATATTGTATGTATACATTTTTACTTGGCTTCTTTCACTCAAAATGTTTCTTTGAATAATCAATATTATTTTTCTCAATAATTGATCCCTTTTTTTTGCTGAGTAGTACTCAATTGTATGAGTTTATCACAGTGTTTCTTTCCAGTTTTCTACTGACAGACACTTGCGTCATTTTTGAAGTTCTAATTAGATCGTACTGCTCTTTTCCAATATTTGTTCCATCAGTGGGAAGAGAGGCAAGATATGCAGAAATGTGTACTAAATTTTGGAGTGTTTTTGAATCTTGCCATTTGCTTAAGAAAGGTTTATGTTTTTTTGTTTTCTCTTTTGATAATTTCATGAACATTCAAAATTTAAAAGTGATTGACAATCTCCAGTAAGTGCCCTTACTCTGTCATCCTATCTGAACAATTAAGGTCAAGTGAATTAAATACATCTTAAATAAGCACCGAGAACTTTAGAACATGTAATTTTTAAATATAGAAAAAAATATTAACTAAGAATAATTGAAGCAACTGCAGAATTAACTATATACAAGTATTATTTTGCCTGTTTTGAGGTAAAATTTGGATACAATAAAACTCACCAATTTAAATGCACACTTTGGTGAATTTGTGTAGTAGTATACAGGTCATGTAACTACAAGCAAAATAAGATATAAAATAGATCCCTCACCCAAAAACATTGCCTGTGCCCCTTTGCAGTCAAGTAAGTTCCCTGAACCCCAGTCCTAGGCATCTACTGATAGGTCTTCAGTCATTACAGTTCAGTTTTTTCTAGAGTTTTAGATACGTGGAATCATGCAAGATGTAGTTATATTAACCCTGTTATCTTTCATTTGGCATGTTTTTTTATAACTTTATTGTGGCATATTTTATATATCAGAAAATCCATCCATTTTAAGTGTATTCAATAATTTTTAATAAATACACTGAGTTGTGCAATCACTACCATAAATAGGTTGTTGAATATTTTCATCACCCCAATAAGATCCTCTAGGCTCATTTTCTATTCATCCCATTCATACCAGTCTCTGCCACAAGCACCCAGGAATCTACTTTCTATCTCTACATATTTCTGTTTTGTGGAGATTTTATGTAAATCAAATTATACAATATGTGGTATCTCATATTTGCCTCCTTTTGCTTAACATAATGCTTCTGAGATTTATTCCTGCTGTTAAGTATCTTAATATTTTGCTCCTTGTTATCACTCATTTTTCATGCATTGTATCAAAGTAGATGATGTTATTTAACTTGCTTATCCATTCACATTTTGATAGACATTTGGGTTATTTCTAGGTTAAAGGTATATCTCATAATGTTCCTATGAACACTATTATACAATCCTGTGTATGAAACATGTTTTCATTTTGGGAAGGTGAATACCTTGGAGTGGGACTGCTGGGTCACATGGTAGGTGCTTATATAACTTCATAATATACTGTCCTGATACTTTCAAAAGTAATTGTGTAATTTTGCATTCTTCCAGCAATATATGAAAGTTCCATTAGCTTATCACTGTTACCAACACTTAGCATTGTCAGGTTTTAAACTTTAGCCATTCCAGTGGGTGTGCAGTGGGATCAACCTATAGATAGAGATCTATACCAATGCAATTTCAAGCAACATCCTAGAAAACTTTTTAAAAGAAATTGATGAGCTGATTATAAAGTTTATATGGAAATGCAAAGGCACCAGAAAAGCCAAAAAGAATCTTGAAAAAGAAGGATAAAGTTGGAAGACTTACAATATCTGCTTTCGAGACTTACTATATAATTACTATCTTCAGGACAGTGTGGTGTTGGCATAAGGATAGAAATATACATCAGTGAAGCAAAATACAGAACCAGAAAATAGACCCACATATTTGGTTGTATTCCACATTAATTTTAGTATTCACTCAACAAACACTTATTGGACACCTGCTATATGCCAAGCACTGCAATAGGCACTGGGGATTTGGCCATTAACCAAACACTCATAAGTTTCTATCCTCATGTAACCTATATTCAAGTTGGGGGAGAAAAGTAAATAAATAAAAAATATGAGAGCTGGGCACAGTGTGGTTCACCCTTGTGTATATTTTAAATAGAGTCCCAGCTATTTGGGAGGCTGAGGTGGGAGGATTGCTTGAGCCTGGAAGCTCAGGCTGCAGTGCCCCATTATTGCACCATTGCACTCCAGCCTTGGCCACAGAGCAAGACCCTGACTCTAAATAAATAAATAAGAAAAAATACTGATAATTAAAAATCTTTTGGAGGAAATAAGAAGGAATTGTGGATAGGGAGTGATACGCATCTGTTTTAAATTTTGTGCTCAAGCCGCCTGAATAACCACAGGGAAAATCCTTCTAGGGAGAGGAAGCAGAGCTGCAGATGCCCTAAAGCAGGCCTTGAAGGGGTGAGTGCAGTGATGGTAAGCCAGAGGCAGAGGCCTCAGCTCAGGGACATAGCCTGTACCAGATCACAAAGGATCTTAAAGGGATTGTAAGCAATTTGGCTTTGACTCTGCCTGAGATAGGAAGCCACTAAAGAGTTTTGAGTGGAGAGGTGACATTATAGGATTAAATGTTTCAGAGAATTACTGTGGCTGCTTGATGAGAATGGGGGTTGGAGATAGAAGAAGCGAGGGCAAGGGGAGACAAGGAATGTGTGGCCTAATCAAAGATTAATCTGGCAATCATGACAGACCCTGCAGAGAAAGGACAGAGTGAATGTTAAAAAAAAAAAAAAAGTTAGCAAAAGGAGTCACAAAAGTAAATGTTTCCCTTTAAAAAGAAAGTGGGTGTGGATGATGGTTGCTTGTGGGGAATGTGAATAAAGACTGTCCCCACAGCTCTTTAGATAAGCAGCATCTAAAGAGAGATGAGATAAACTGTGACCACAATGTCCAAAAAACTAGAAGAGGATTAGGAGAGAATTGCTCATCAGTACACAGGATATGAGATGCATAGTGTCACTTGCTTCAGAGAGGACAAGAGATCTGAGTCTGAGAAAAGACCTGTTAAGTTTGTGCATAAGGAGTTATTTGGTGAATTTTCATAGCACATAGCACTGGGACTGTAGTGACTTCAGAATACATGGAGGCACAGCACAGACCCTGTTTAAGAAATTTGCCAGTGGAAGGAAGGACAGTAGTAAAATTAGAGGACAATGGGAGGAAATGAAGCTTGGTTTCTGGGTAAGCTTGACCACAAATGTCTATGGGCTGCAGAGAAAGACCTGATGGGCTGGGAGTAACTGTGGATGGCAAAGAGAAAGCAAAATTTGGGAAAATTTTGGGATCAGGAGGAGTGTTGAGGAGTTGCTAAAGATCAATTCCTAGAATCTCCAGCTCTGGAAGTTGCCTTGAAAATGCTGTTTCTTTTTATATTTTTGCAACATTTGTTTTGTTCTCCTGAAATACTGCATTCACAAAGGCACCAATTCTGTCCAAATTTCCCCCAGGTCACATATATCCCCTCAGCTAGGTTACCCCATCTGCCTTACTCTTAACTTCAAGCTTTTGTTCTGATTTCAGGAAATAAGAGTCAGCCTTGTAGAAAGCATCTATTAGATGTTGCCTGGCTGAGATTCTCTCTGTGCCTCTGTGCCAGGCACTGTAACTTGGTACAGTGAGCAGCCTGAGCCTAACTCTTGGAATGACTTAGCCGTGATCCATCAGAGTGCTGTTTTGCTCCCTGACACACAATATCTGGGCCTTGCCATACAGAATAGCCTGGTTTCTAAGTAGGAGGTAGGCAGGATCAACTCAGCAAGACTTGGGAATTTCGCCCCCTACATACACATCCTTCTTTAATTTTTCCTTAAAAGGCTCACACCCAGTTTCATTTTCACACACAAAGAGGTCCTTTGTATTTCATTATGACCGAGTCACAAAAGTAAATGTTTTCCTTTAAAAAGAAAGTGGGTGTGGATGATGGCTGCTTGTGGGGAATGTGAATAAAGACTCTCCCCACAGCAAGCTGAACTCCAAAGGAAAATAGAATTATACTGAGCTTCAAATCTGGCAACAATGGTTTTATTTTAATTATTTGTTTGATATTTTGTTTTTTCCTACTCTGTAAGGAATTTTGAAAAAAAATTAAAATTAGCCATATTATGTTAAAAGAATTCTTAAGTTTCTGACCTGAGTTACAATGCTGAATAGAAGCAAATTGTCCTCCATTCTCCTTTATTTCAAAAGTGGACACTCAACTGAAATTTTAAAATGTGGTTTAAAACATTACCATAATATGTAGAGTATATTCTTATTTTCTACATGGGAACTAGAAGCAAGTGACCTAATTAGATAGAGCTCAGTGGGATCAAGCAGATTGTTTCATATAGCTAAAATATACACTCTGGTTTTCTTTCCATCACTACTCTTTTCTGGCTGACCACATGAAGCATTAGGACTCTACCTTTGCAAATTTTTCTTTTGAGACAGAGTCTCACTTTGTGGCCAAGCTAGAGTGCAGTGTGTGATCTCAGCCCACTACAACCTCTGCCTCCTGGGTTCAAGTGATTCTTCTGCCTCAGACTCTGAGTAGCTGGGACTACATGTACATGCCACCAGGCCAAGCTAATTTTTGTGTTTTTAGTAGACGTGGGATTTCACCATGTTGTCCAGGATGGTCTTGACCTCTTGACCTCATGATCCACCCACCTTGGCCTCCCAAAGTGCTGAGATTACAGTCATGAGCCACCATACCTGGTCACCTTTGCAAATTTTAAAGTACCCAAATATGTGGTGTGAGCTAGCCCAACATATACTTTCTTCAACACAGCCCAGGATTCCCATTCCAAAGTTACTGTTCTCCCAGAGGTCTAATCCTCTTCTCTCAATCAAAATTTCCTTTTATGGAAAGTTCTTAAGGTCAAGGTGTACGGGATCACTGTGTCTCCAAGTGCTGCATATCACAACAACTTCTGCACTGAAAACGGAAACATCCGGGTAAGGCAAAGGAATGAAGTTTTAAGCAATTTCCGATGGTGACCAGCACAAGCTTTCTTTTCTTGAGGAAAGAGACTATCTAGTAACCCTAAAAAGCGTCATCAGTATCTTCCTACTCGAAATAGTTTTAATTATGAGAGGTCTTATAGAGTATTTCCACTTGAAAAAAAATCATTAATTTAACAAATACTTAACAGTCAATATGTTTTTCTTTTTTGCTCTGGCTTTTTTTTTTTTAACCTGAAGTTCACATTTTGCATCACTATCCAGCAAATACACTTAAATACTTATACTTCTGAAATAATATTTTTATTAAATTGTAGTAATCTACTCTACGCAATGCACTCTGGTATTCTATTCTTGTATGATCTTTTTTTTTTTAACTGTAGCATGTTTGGACTCTGTATTAGGCAATGAGGACATGTACCTACTTTCAATATTCACTGTATTTACAGTCCATAGTGAGAGTTATTCTAGAAGTGAATAAATTGATATAGTCTGTGAAGAAAACCCAAATGGAATTCTGATAAAATTAGGAGACCTACTTTGGAAAAGTTGTTCAGAGAAGAAAATAAGCTCAAAGACTGAAAAACAGACATTTAGGGGAAAAGCATTCCTGGGAGTAGCAACTTCAGTCCACGAAGCTAGAAGCAGACTTCTGAAGAAGTAGCAGAAGGCCAGTGGGTCTGTCTCCCTTCAGAGAGAGAGGAGAGGGTATTAGGAGATGAGATCAGGAGGCAAGGCAGGGGTGTAGCATGCAAAGATTTTAGATGATAGTAAAGAGTTTGCATTGAACCCTAAGGGTAGTGGGTCACCCCTGAACATTTTTTGAATTGTACCAAATCAGATTATGTTACAGTTATTGTAAATGATTTTGTGCTTTGACCTTGAGTTCCACAAGAATTGATTGGCTATTCAAGGCTTTTGGAAGCAGTATGTACAAGATAAGCATATGTTGCCAAAGATTTTTTTTTTTAATGGAAGAATTCCTTTGGGAAATGGTAATGGCAATAATGGCCATCACTCAAGTTCAAGTACATTACAAACATTCTCATTCTGAGGTACAGGTTTTTAAAAATAGTTGCATAAAATTTGTTCATATTGAAAAGTGTCTCTTCATATTCTTTGTCCATTTTTTGATGGTGTTGTTTATTGTTTTCTCATTAGTTTAAATACCTTATAAATTCTGGATATTAGACTTTGTCAGATAGGTAGATTGTAAAAATTTTCTCCCATTCTGTAGGGTGCCTTTTCTCTCTGATAATAATTTCTTTTGCTGTGCAGAAGCTCTTTAGTTTAATTAGATCCAATCTGTCAATTTTAGCTTTCATTGCAATTGCTTTTGACAATTTCATCATAAAATCTTTGCCCATGCCTATGTCCTGAATGATATTGCCTAGGTTTTCTTCTTGGGTTTTTTATGGTTTTAGATTTTACATATAAGTCTTTAATTCATCTTGAGTTAATTTTTGCATAAGGCATAAAGAAGGAGTCCAGTTTCATTTTTCTGCATATGGCTAGCCAATTTTCTCAGCATCATTTATTAAATAGGGAATCCTTTCCTCATTGCTTGTTATTGTCAGGTTTGTCAAAAAGCAGATGGTTGTAGATGTGTAGTCTATTTCTGAGGTCTCTATTTTGTTGCATTGATCTGGTGTGTCTGTTTTGGTACCAGTACCCCACTGTTTTAGTTACAGTAGCCTTGTAGTATAGTTTGAAGTCAGGTAGCGTGATGTCTTCAGCTTTGTTCTTTTTGCTTAGGCTTGTCTTGGTTATACAGGCTTTTTTGGGGGTTCCATATGAATTTCAAAGTAGTTTTTTCCTAATTCTGTGACAAATGTCAATGGTAGTTTGATGGGGATAGCATTGAATCTATAAATAACTTTAGGCAGTATGGCCATTTTCATGATATTGATTCTTTTTATCCATGAGGATGAAGAGTTTTTCCATTTGTTTGTGTCCTCTCTTATTTTCTTGAGCAGTGGTTTGTAGTTCTTTTTGAAGAGGTCCTTCACTCCCCTTGTTAGCTGTATTTCTAGGTATTTTATGTCTTTTGTCTCGATTGTGAATGGGAGGTCACTGATGATTTGGCTCTCTGCTTGCCTATTGTTGGTGTAGAGGAATGTTTGTGATTTTTGCACATTGATTTTGCATCCTGAGACTTTGCTGAAGTTGCTTATCAGCTTGAGGAGTTCTGGGGTTGACACAATGGAGATTTTTAAATATAGGACTATGTCATCTGCAAACAGACAATCTGACTCCCTCTCTTCTTACTTGAATACCCTTTATTTCTTTTTCTTGCCTAACTGCCCTGACCAGAACTTCCAAACTATGTTGAATAGAAGTGGTAAGAGAGGACATCCTTGCTTTATGCTGGTTTTCAAAGGGAATGCTTCCAACTTTTGCCCATTCAGTCTGATATTGGCTGTGAGCTTGTCATAAATATCTCTTATTATTTTGATATTGTGCTTCTGCAATAAATAGATCTCATTATTTTGATTATTTCAATATCTATTTTATTGAGAGTTTTTAACAAAAAGAGGTGTTAAATTTTCTTGAAGGCCTTTTCTGCATCTATTGAGATAACTATGTGGTTTTTGTCATTGGTTCTGTTTATGTAATGAATTATATTTATTGATTTGTGTATATTGAACCAGCCTTGCATCCCAGGGATGAAGCCGACTTGACTGTGATGGATACACTTTTAAATGTCCTGCTAGATTTGGTTTGCCAAGATTTTATTGAGGATTTTCAATACTGGCCTGAAGATTTCTCTTTTTGTGTGTGTCTGCCACATTTTGGTATTAGGATGATACTGGCCTTATAAAATGAGTTAGGGAGGAGTCCCTCCCTTTTGGTTATTTTGAATAGTTTCAGAAGGCATGGTACCAGCTCCTTCTCATACCTCTGGTAGAATTTGGCTGTGAATCTGTCTAGTCCTGGGCCTTTTTCTTTCTTTTTTTTTTTTTTTTTTTTTTTGGTTGGTAGGCTATTTATTACTGCCTCAATTTTAGAACTTGTTATTGGTCTATTCAGGGATTCTAATGGTGATCATTAAAAACTTAAGAAACAACAGATACCGGCAAGACTGTGGAGAAACTAGAACACTTTTACACTGTTGGTGGAAATGTAAGTTAGTTCAAACACTGTGGAAGACAGTTTGGCAGTTCCAGAAGGATATAGAACTAGACATGCCATTTTATCCAACAACCTCCTTACTGGGCATGTACCTAAAGGAATATAAATAATTCTACTATAAAGATACGTGTGGGTATTGCTGGCAAGATAGGTCAATAGGAACAGCTCCAGCCTGCAGCTTCCGGCAAAATCGATGCAGAAGGCAGGTGATATCTACATTTCCAACTAAAGTACATGGTTCATCTCATGGGGACTTGTTGGACAGTTGGTGTAGCTCACAGAGGGCAAACCAAGCAGGGTGGGGCATAGCCTCACACTGGCAGTGTAAGGCGTGAGGGAATTCCCCTTCCTGGCCAAGGGAAGCCATTAGGGACTTTACTGTGCACTCCAGCCCAGATACTTCACTTTTTCCACAATCTTCACAACCTGGAGACCAAAAGACTCCCTCCAGTGCCTACATCAACTGGGCCCTGGTTTTCAAGCACAAAACTGGGCAGCCATTTGGACAGACATGGAGCTAGCTGCAGGAGCTTTTTATCCATACCCCAGTGGCACCTGGAATGCCAGCAAAACAGAACCACTCACTCCGTAGAAAGGAAGCTAAAGCCAGGGAGCCAAGTCGTCTGACTTGGTGCATCGCACCCGCAAAGAGCCCAGCAATCTATCCATGGGCATGATATTCAGGCTGCTAGCACAGCAGTCTGAGCTCCACCTGGTATGCTCAAGCCTGGTGGGGAGAGGAACATCTGTCCTTGCTGAGGCTTGAGTAGGTAGGCAGTTTTATCTTCACAGCATAAACAAAGCCCCTAGGAAGTTCGAACTGGGCAGAGCCCATCACAGCTCAGAAAGGTCACTGCAAAAAGATAGCTTCTCCTCTCCAGGCAGGAATCTCAGAAAAATGGCAGCAGCCGCCTCAGTCAGGGACTTACACATAAAACCCCCATCTCCCTAAGACAGAGCACCTGGGGGAAGGGGCAGTTGTGGGCCCAGCTTCAGCAGACTTAAACGTCCCTGTCTGACAGTTCTAAAGAGAGTAGCAGTCCTCCCAGCACAGTGTTCTAGCTCTGATAAGAGACAGATTGCCTCCTAAAAATGAGTCTCTGACCCCCATGTATCCTGACTGGGAGACATTTCCCAGTGAGGGCCAACAGACATCTCATACAAAAGAGCCCTGGTTGGTATCTGGCAAGTGCCCCTCTGGGACAAAGCTTCCAGAGGAAGTAACAGGCAGCAATCTTTGCTGTTCTGCAGCCTCTGTCTGTGATATCCAGGCAAAGAGGGTCTAGAGTGGACTTTCAGCAAATTTGAGCAGACCTGAGGCAGAGGGACCTGACTGTTAGAAGGAAAACTAGCAAACAGAAAGTAATAGTGTTAATAACAACACAAAGGACATTCACTCAGAGACCCCATCTGAAGGTCACTGACTTCAAAGACCAAAGATAGATAAATCTAGAAAGATGGAAAGAAAGCAGCACAAAAAGGATGATTCCAAAAACCAGAATGTCTCTTCTCCTCTAATAGATCACAACTCCTCATAAGTAAGGGAACAAAACTGGATAGAGAATAAGTTTGACAAACTGACAGAACTAGGCTTCAGAAGGTGGGTAATAACCAACTCCTCCAAGCTAAAGGAGCATGTTTTAACCCAATGCAACGAAGCAAAGAATGTTGAAAAACGTATAGATGAATTGCTAACTAGAATAACCAGTGTAGGGAAGAATATAAATAAACTGTGGAGCCAAATAAAACACAGCATGAGAACTTCATGAAGCATACATAAAGTATCAAGTCATATTCAGTCAAACTAAGCTTCAAAAGCATAGGAGAAATAGAGTCCTTTACAGACAGGCTGAAGGAAGCACTAAACATGGAAAGGAACAACCATCAGCCATTGCAAAAACATGCCAAATTGTGAACACCATTGACACTATGAAGAAACTGCATCAACTAACTGGCAAAACAACCAGCTAGCCTCATAATGGCAGGATAAAATTCACACATAATATTAACCGTGACTGAGCATGGTGGCTTACCATTGTAATCCCAGCACTTTGGGAAGCTGAGGTGAGTGAATCACCACACGTCAGGAGTTCCAAGCCAGCCTGGCCAAAATGGTGAAACCTGGTCTTCACTAAAAATACAAAAAATTAGCTGGGTGTGGTGGCAGTCACCTGTAATCCCAGCTACTCAGGAGGCTGAGGCAGGAAAATTGCTTGAACCCAGGAGGCAGAGGTTGCAGTGAGCCGAGATCATGCCATTGCACTCCAGCCTGGGCAACAAGAGTGAAACTCCATCTCTCTCTCTCTCTCTCTCGCTCTCTCTCTCTATATGTGTGTGTGTGTATACACACACACACATATATATATACCTATACATATAAACTGTAAATGTAAATGGGCTAAATGCCTCAATTAAAAGACATAGTCTAGAAAATTGTATAAAGAGTCAAGACCCATTGGTGTGCTGTATTCAGGAAACCAATCTCATGTGCAAAGACACATATCAGTTCAAAATAAAGGGATGGAGGCATATTTACCAAGAAAACAGAAAGCAAAAAAAAAAAAAGCAGGGGTTGTAATCCTAGTCTCTGACAAAACAGACTTTAAACCAACAAAGATCAAAAGAGACAAAGAAGGACATTACATAATGGTAAAGGGACTGATGCAACAAGAAGAGGTAACTATACATAATTGTAAAGGGATCGATGCAACAAGAAGAAATAACTATCCTAAATACATATGCATCCAATACGGGAGCACCCAGATTCATAAAGCAAGTTCTTAGAGACCTACAAAGAGACTTCGATTCCCACACAATAATAGTGGGAGACTTTAACACCCCACTGTCAATATTAGACAGGTCAATGAGACAGAAAATTAACAAGGATATTCAGGACTAGAACTCAGCCCTGGACAAAGCAGACCTAATAGACATTTACAGAACTCTCCACCCCAAATTAACAGAATATACATTCTTCTCAGTATCACATCATACTTATTCTAAAATTGACCACATAATTGGAAGTAAAACACTCCTCAGCAAATGCAAAACAATGGAAATCGTAACAAATAGTCTCTCAGACCACAGTGCACTCAAATTAGAACTCAGGATACAAAAACTCACTCAAAACCACACAATTATGTGCAAACGGAACAACCTGCTCCTGACTGACTACTGGTAAAGAAAGGACAAAATTAAGCTAGAAATAAAAAGTATTCTTTAAAACCAATGAGAACAAAGATATAACTTACCAGAATCTCTGGGACACATTTAAAGCAGTGTTACTAACACCACAATTAAAAGAACTAGAGAAGCAAGAGCAAACAAATTCAAAAGCTACTAGAAGACAAGAAATAACTAAGATCAGAGCAGAAGTGAAAGAGGTAGAGACATGGAAACCCCTTCAAAAAATCAGTAAATCCAGGAGCTGGTTATTTGAAAGGATCAACAAAAGAGATAGACCACTAGCCAGACAAATAAAGAAGAAAAAAGAGAAGAATCAAACAGATACAATAAAATATTATAAAGGGGGTATCACCACTGTCCCCACAGAAATACAAACTACTATCAGAGAATACTATAGACACCTCTACACAAATAAATCAGAAAATCTAGAAGAAATGGATAAATTCCTGGACAATTACACCCTCTCAAGACTAAACCAAAAAGAAGTTGAATCCCTGAATAGACCAATAACAAGGTCTGAAATTGAGGCAGCAATTAATAGCCTACCAACCAAAAACAGTCCACGACCAGGCAGATTCACAACCAAATTCTACCAGAGGTACAAGGAGGAGCTGTTACCATTTCTTCTGAAACTATTTCAAACAATAGAACAAGAGGGAATCCTCCCTAACTCATTTTATGAGGCCAGCATCGTCTTGATACCAAAACCTGGCAAAGATACAACAAAAAAGGAAAAATTCAGGCCAATACACCTGATGAATATCGATGCAAAAATCCTCAATGAAATACTAGCAAACTGAATCCAGGAGCATATCGAAAAGCTTATCCACTCCAAGCAAGTCAGCTTCATCCCTGAGATGAAAGACTGGTTCAACATACACCAATCAACCAATATAATCCATCACATAAACAGAACCAGTGACAAAACCACATGATTATCTCAATAGATGCAGAAAGGCTTTCAACAAAATTCAACAGCACTTCATACTAAAAATTCTCAATAAACTAGGTGTTGATGGAACATATCTCAAAATAATAAGAGTCATTTATGACAAACCCACAGCCAATATCACACTGAATGGACAAAGAATGGAAGCATTCCCTTTGAACTGGCACAAGACAAGGATGCCCTCTCTCACCACTCCTATTCAACATAGTTTTAGACATTCTGGCTAGAACAATCAGGCAAGAGAAATAAATAAAGGGTATTCAAATAGGAAAAGAGGAAGTCAAATTTGTCTCTGATTGCAGATGACATGATTTTATATCTAGAAAACTCCATAGTGTCAGCCCAAAGTCTCCTAAAGCTGATAAGCAACTTCAGCAAAGTCTCAGGATACAAATCAATGTGCAAAAATTACAATCATTCCTATACAACAATAACAGACAGAGAGCCAAATAATGAGTTAACTCCCATTCACAATTGCTACAAAGAGAATAAAATACCTAGGAATACAACTTACAAGGAATGTAAAGAACCTCTTCAAGGAGAACTACAAACTACTGCTCAAGGAAATAAGAGAGGACACAAACAGATGGAAAAATATTCCACGCTTATAGATAGGAAGAATTAATATTGTGAAAATGGCCATACTTCCCAAAGTAATTTACAGATTCAATGCTATTCCCATCAAGCTACCATTGACTTTCTTCACAGAATTGGAAAAAAACTACTTTAAATTTCATATGGAACCAAAAAAGAGCTCATATAGCCAAAATAATTCTAAGCAAAATGAACAAAGCTGGAGGCATCATGCAACCTGACTTCAAACTACACTACAAGTTTCCAGTAACCAAAACAGCATAGT
This sequence comes from Callithrix jacchus, assembly GCF_049354715.1. NCBI lineage: Eukaryota > Metazoa > Chordata > Mammalia > Primates > Cebidae > Callithrix > Callithrix jacchus. The sequence continues at coordinate 80,302,057 of NC_133503.1, forward strand.
ACAGGTACCAAAACAGATATATAGACTAATGGAACAGAACAGAGGCCTTACAATTAATGCCACACATCTACAACCAACTGATCTTTGACAAACGTGACAAAAACAAGCTATGGGGAAGGGATTTCCTATTTAATAAATGGTATTAGGAAAACTGGCTAGCCATATGCAGGAAGCTTAAACTGGATCCCTTTCTCAAACTTTATACAAAATTTATCTCAAAATGAATTAAAGAGTTAAACATAAGACCTAAAACCATAAAAAACCTGGAAGAAAACGTAGACAATACTATTCAGGACAGAGGCATGGGCAAAGACTTCATGACTAAAACATCAAAAGCAATGGCAACAAAAGCCAAAATTGACAAATGGGATCTAATTAAACTAAAGAGCTTCTGCACAGCAAAAGAAACTATCACCAGAGTGAATGGGCAACCTACAGAATGGAAGAAAAATTTTGCAATCTATCCAATCTGACAAAGGGCTAATAACCAGAATATACAAATAACTTAAACAAATTTACAAAAAAAAACCATTAAAAAGTGGGCAAAGGATACTTCTCAAAAGAAGACACTTCTCAAAAGACATTTATGCAGCCAGCAAACATATGAAAAAAAGCTTATCATCACTGGTCACTAGAGAAATGAAAATCAAAACCACACTGAGATACCATCTCATGCCAATGAGAATGGTGATCATTAAAAAGTCACTAACAACAGATGCTGGAGAGGATGTGGAGAACTAGGAATGCTTTTACACTGTTGGTAGGAGTGTAAATTAGTTAAACTATTGTGGAAGACAGTGTGGTGATTCCTTAAGAATATAGAACTAGAAATACCATTTGACCCAGCAATCCCATTACTGGGTATATACCCAAAGGATTATAAATCATTCTATTATAAAGACACATGCACACGTATGTTTATGTGGCACAATTCCAAAAGGTTTGGAACCAACCCAAATGCCCATCAATGATAGACTGGATAAAGAACATGTGGTACATATACACCATGGAATACTATGCAGTCATAAAAAAGGATGAGTTCATGTCCTTTGCAGGGACATGGATGAAGCATTCTCAAACCGACAAAAGAGCAGAAAACCAAACACTGCATGTTCTCACTCATAAGTGGGAGTTGAATAATGAGAATACATGGACACAGGGAGGGGAATATCACACACCAGGGTCTGTCAGGGGGTGAGGGCCTAGGGGATGGATAGCATTAAGAGAAATATCTAATGTAAATGACGGGTTGATGGGTGCAGCAAACCACCATGTCACCATGTCACATGTATACCTATGTAGCAAACCTGTATATTGTGCACAGGCACCCCAGAACTCAAAGTATAATAAAAAATAAATAAATATACATATGTATATATAAAATAAGGATACATGCACACATATGTTTATTGCAGCACTATTTACAATAGAAAAGACATGGAGCCAACCTAAATGCCCATCAGTGATAGGCTGGATAAAGGAAATGTGGTACATATACACCATGGAATACTATGAAGCCATTAAAGAGAATGAGATCATGTCCTTCACAGGAACATAGATGAAGCTGGAAGCCATTATCCTCTGCAAAGTAACACAGAAACAGAAAACCAAACACCACATGTTCTCATTCGTAAGTGGGAGTTGAACAGTGAGAACACATGGACACAGGGAGGGAAACAAAACACACTGGGGCCTGTCAGGAGGGGAACAAAGGGAGAGAGTGCATCAGGACAAATGTCTCATGCATGTGGGGCTTAAAACCTAGGTGATGGGTTGGTAGGTGCAGCAAACCACCATGGCACATGTGTACCTATGTAGCAAACCTGCACATTCTATACACGTATTCTGAACTTAAAGTAAAATAATTTTAAAAAAGAAAAAAATAGTTCACATTGAATCTTTCCAGTGTGGTACACAGTGTGCTATGCACAAATTTCCATCTCTCTAACTTGTATGTGGAAAGGTGTGTCTAAGAAAATAGGTGAAAAATTACATTTGCCAGTTCTCTTGGTATTCCCATTTTATGGCTTTTGTGGGAATGAAGTTCATGCTTGCCTGCTATTTAATTTGCCTCCTTGTAAATTCTAGCTGTTGACCATGTAACTAGTCCCTGTATGGAAAAAACTATTGGCATTTATTTCTGCAATATATGTGCTTCATCCCAATATGAGAATATATTCATCATAGTCCTTTTCATTATTCTACAGTTGTTCCTCATTTTACATACCACACAATTAATATACACTGGAACTCTTCTCCCAAATTCTGCATTGGAGCTATGGCATTCATTTGTTCTTCTTGATTTTTAATTTCTGAACTTCATTTATCTTTGGCCACAAGTTTTTCTTACTAGGTCCTCTCTCTCTCTCTCTCTCTCTCTCTCTCTCTCTCTCTCTCTCTCTCTCTCTCTCTCTCTTTCCCTACCTCCCTCCCTCCCTCTCCCTCTCTCTGATTCCTCTTACCTCTTTTCAGTTGTTTAGTCTTTGTACTCACTTCTTTCTACAAATGTCTTAAAATTTGTTTTTATCTACTACACAAAAATAAAAATGGCTGATAATTCTAAGTGCCATCCTCACTGAGATATTTCCCTTTTGATTGGGACCAAAGCTTTATGATAACAAGAAAGTTCATCTGCTTTTTGTTCAGAAGGTGACTGGACAAAGCTCTAGAAAGCCAACCTGTTCCTGGCATGTCATCTTATACTTAGTTCTTATACTATACATATACAAGGCCATCTCGGTTCATTATAACATGATTTCTTGGATAAAGATAACACCTACATTGTTGGTTTGGACTTGATGACAAAATAAATCCTTAGACATTCTCAAAAGTTTAAGTTTGGGTAAAGAAACCATCAGCTTGCAACAATGGCTGAAAATCATTTTTATTTCAGCCCAAAGAAGAAAAAGCTAATTGTTTTTCTTAATTATTACTATCTGGAAATTTACCCTGATCTGGCAAATACATGTACTAATGAAGAACAGCTGTGTTGCAGGCAAAATTATGAAAGTAAATTGCATGGTTGACTGGTTATTTATTTTTAATGCAGAGATCAAGAAGACACGTTGCTAAACCAAATGTAGATGGATTTTAATATGTTTTTGTTATCTATAAAGTTAAAGGCTCCTTTATAAAATGTTACAGTTATTTATCAACTTAAATCTATTGTCAAATAGAAAAAAAAATTGGAGTGAATATAAATCCTTAATTTGAAGAAAAAGTAGAAAATTGTAGGAAGAAATCCTCCTGAATGCAAAACTTTAAGGAGAAAGATGTTGACGAAAACGTCTAAAGGAGTTTCTAATTTGTCATTTTCTCTAAGATATTTTAAAGTTCACAGACTGTCTGTTAATCATACCACAAACACAAAAAAGGGAGCCAGTATCAGGATAAAAATAAATGTATTTCTTCAACTAATATTATTTGATAATTTACCCTCATTTAGGTTGTAGGTGGTGTAAAAGTAAATTAATATGGAATGTGTTCTAAAGGATTCTGTTTGGGTAGGAAAGAAAATATGAATATAAATGGTTTAATAAAAGATAATGAATCAATTAATTTTATCCACTTCAGTGTATATCTTATGGATAAAATAGCTTTAATATTATCATCAAAAGACCATGCCCTTTAATAGTGTGATTTTAGAGAACTAGTCAGAAATAAACACATAAATCTCGATATGAGTTAAAGCCTATTCTTCCGACACTGTTATAGCCTCTTTGTTTTTGTGTTATGAACAGTTTTACTTTTTCTGATTGAAATAGAACTAAAATTTTTAAGCCTTTTCTTTCAAAAATAATAGTATAAAATTTTATTCATAGCAACACATTTTAAATTCTGAAAACAGGGCTGGGCGCGATGGCTCACGCCTGTAATCCCAGAACTTTGGGAGGCCGAGACGGGTGGATCACGAGGTCAAGAGATCGAGACCATCCTGGTCAACATGGTGAAACCCCATCTCTACTAAAAATACAAAAAATTAGCTGGGCATGGTGGCACGTGCCTGGAATCCCAGCTACTCAGGAGGCTGAGGCAGGAGAATCACCTGAACCCAGGAGGCAGAGGTTGCAGTGAGCCAAGATCGCGCCATTGCACTCCAGCCTGGGTAACAAGAGTGAAACTCCGTCTCAAAAAATAAATAAATAATAACAATAAATAATAATAATTCTGAAAACAAGTTAGTGTAGATTTAGAAATTGGACATCTAGGAGGCAGTTTTAAGACAAAGTCTATCCAAAGTAAATGTCATCTCTACAGAAACCTATTAATATCCTCACTGCAGTTGAAGGCATAACCCATGGGACAGAAGGCCAGCTTAAGCAAGGTATTTGGTGTACATGGTTTTGCAAGGTTTATTCAACTAAGGTGTGTTTGCATGTTTTTGTGATATGGTTGACTGTGTCCCCACCCAAATCTCATCTTAAATTATAGCTCTCATAATTCCCATGTGTTGGAAGGACCCAATGAGAGATAATTGAATCATGGGGGTGATTTCCCCCGTAATGTTCTTGTGGTCGAAAGTTGCATGACATCTGATTGTTTTGAAGGAGACACCCTGTTTGCTTGGCTCTCATTCTCTCCGTTACCTGCTGCCATATAAAAGATGCCTTTTGCCTTCCACCATGACTGTGAGGCCACCCCAGCCACATGGAACTGTGAGTTTACTAAACCTCTTTTTCTTTATTACCCAGTCTCACATATGTCTCTATCAGCAGCATAAAAACAGACTAATACAGTAAATTGGTACCAATAAAGTGAGAATGCTGCTGTAAAGATACTCAAAATTTTGAAGCAACTTTGGAATCTGGTAACAGGCAGAGGCTGGAACAGTTTGGAGGACTCAGAAGAAGACAGAAAAATATCAGAAAGTTTGAAACTTCCTAGAGACATGTTGAATGGCTTTGACCAAAACGCTAATAATGATATGGACAATGAAATCCAGGCTGAGGTGGTCTCAGATGGAGATAAGGAACTTGTTGGAAATTGGAATAAATGTGACTCTTGCTGTGTTTTAGCAAAGAGACTGGTGGCATTTAGCCTCTGCCCTAGAGATGTGTGGAACTTTGAACTTAAGAGAGATGATGTAAGGTATCTAGTAGAAGAAATTTCTAAGCAGCAAAGTGTTCAAGAGGTGACTTTGGTGTTGTTAAAAACATTCAGTCTGAAAAGAGAAACAGCACATAAAAGTTTGGAATATTTGCAACCTGACAAAGTGATAGAAAAGAAAAACCCATTTTCTGAGGAGAAATTCAAGCTGGATGCAGAAATTTGTGTGAGTAATGAGGAGCCAAATGTTATTCACCAAGAAAATGGGGAAAATGTCTCTAGGCCATGTCAGAAACCTTTGTGGCAGCTCCTCCCATCACAGGCCCTAGAAGGAAAATAGAGTTTTGTGGACTGGGCCTAGTGTCCCCATGCTGTGTGCAGCCTAAGGACTTGGTGCCCTGCACTCTAGTTGCTGTAGCCATTGCTAAAAGGGGCCATGGTATATCTCAGGCTGTGGCTTCAGAGGGTGCAAGTCGCAAGCCTTGGCAGCTTCCACATGGTGTTGAGCCTGCCAGTGCACAGAAGTCAGTAACTGAGGTTTAGGTATTTCCACCTAGATTTCAGAGGATATATGGAAACACCTGTATGTCCAGGCAGAAGTTTGCTGCAAGGGACGTGCCCTCATGGAGAACCTATGCTAGGGCAGTGCAGAATAGAAATGTGGGGTGGAACTTTGCTGCAAGGGAAGTGCCCCCATGGAGAACCTGTTAGGGCAGGGCAGAACAGAAGTTCTCACCGGGGTATCTTTTCATATTTATTCTCATATTCAATAAATATGGGAAGAGGGCCACTGTCCTCCAGACCCTAGAATGGTAGATCCACCTACAGCTTGTACCATGTTCCTGGAAAGCCATACAGGTACTCAGTGCCAGCTCATGAAACAGCCAGGATAGGAGTTATACCCGGCAAAGCCACAGAGCTGCCCAAGACCCTGAGAAGCTACTTGTTGCATCAGCATGCCCTGAATGTGAAACATGGAATCAAAGGAGACAATTTCAGAGCTTTAAGATTTGACTGACCCGCTAGATTTCAGACTTGCATGGGGCCTTTTGCCTCTTCATATTGGCCAATTTCTCCCATTTTAAATGAGTGTATTTATCAAATGCCTGTACCCCCACTGTATCTACAAAGTAACTAACTTTCTTTTGATTTTACGGGCTCGTAGGCAGAAGGGATTTGTCTTGTCTCAGATGAGACTTTGGATTGTGGAACTTTGAGTTAATGCAGAAATAAGTTAAGACTTTAGGGGACTGTAGGGAAGGCATGATTTATTTTGAAATCAGAAGACATGAGATTTGGGAGGGGCTGGGGCAAAATAATATGATTTGGCTGTGTCTCCATCCAATTTTTATCTTGAATTGTAGCTCCCACAAATCCCATATGTGTGGGAGAGACCTGGTGGAAAATAATTGAACCATGGAGGTGGTTTCCCCCATACTGTTCTCATGATACTGGATAAGTCTCCCGAGATCTGAGTTTCATAAGAGGATTCCCCTTTCACTTGGCTCTGATTCTCTCTTTTCCCCGCCACCATGTAAGATGTGTCTTTTGCCTTCTGCCATGATTATGAGGCCTCCCCAGCCATGTGGAATTGTGAATCCATTAAACCACTTTTTCTCTATAAATTATGCAGTCTCATGTGTTTTTATCAGCAGCATTAAAACAGACTAATACAGTGTGCAAACTATTTAAGTATGTCTACTGTACACTGCTGCTTATTCAATCATATTGAATTTAAATATAAATTATTTAATTTATATAATTAAATATAAAATTTATAATTAATATAAAATAGATAATTAATATAAAAATATCAATATTGAATTTATATATTCAATAAATATAAGAAGATATGTTTTTTATATTTATGTCTCTCTTCTTAAAGATCAGAGAGAATTACAGTCCCATATCCCCATAATCATGGTTTCTATAAAAAAATGGTAGAAAGGGAATCCATTCTGCAGGCTTACTCTTACTCCCATACATACAATATTCCTTATTTTACAGCATCTGGATTGAGTTACTTAAATGGTTTATTTACCATTTTATTTGTTTGTTTGTTTTAGAGACAGCTTCTAGCTTTTTGTCCATGCTGGAGTGCAATGGTGCAGTCACGGTTCACTGTAACCACAAACTCCTGAGCTCAGTGCTCCTCCCACCTCAGCCTCCTAAGTACCTGGGACTGAAGATGTGCACACCATCTTAGTAGAGACAGGGTCTTACCCTGTTTCCCTGGCTGGTCTTGAACTCTTGGTCTCAAGTGATCCTCCCACCTTGGCCACCTAAAGTGCTGGGTGGGCTTTATTTACCTCTATAAGAATCTGAAAAAAACAACCTTCCCTTTTAAAAAAAAAAAACAAAAAAAAAACGTATTTTCTTTACTGCAAATTAACAATTCTGGTCATGGGGAATGTCTAGCTTACTCTGGACCCTCACTTTTGTACTGATTTAGTTGAATCTTCTGTTGACCCACAAGCACTAGCTCCAGGACTAATGCTCTTGAGAACTGGGCAGAAGGAAGAAATGAGCACTCGGATGACCTCTAGAACAACATCATTTACTCACTTTCCCCACAGCAGCTATTGCTTCCTTTGCCTATTAAGCAGTCTGCTAAGAAGGGGTGCATATATTTCTCTTCTTCCAAATTAGATTGCCTTACCATGAGGAGTTAGGTGAAGCTGAAATCCTTTAAAAATGAAACCCAGTGGAACTATAATTATATATGTTAAACTGTAACATGGTTTGTGGTAAATTACTTTTTGAATAACAAACTATGAATCCATAATGAAATTTTTGAAAAATAATTCAAATTAAGACCCATAGAAATGCTTTTTCTTACTCAACAAAGAGCTTGTGTTAGGCTGCTTATGACCCAGTGTTAGCCAAGTGATATGGCAGCTGCAGAGCATCTTACTGTCTGCTCTTCTTCAATGTCACAGCTGTAGCCAGCACGCCTTTTTTGCTGAGGCACTGTATTAGTTCATTCTCACACTGCTATGAATAAATACCCAAACTTGGGTAATTTACTTAAAAGGTTTAATTGCCTAACAGTTGCACATGACTGGGGAGTCCTCAGGAAACTTATAATCATGGCAGAAGGCACCTCTTCACAGGGCAGAAGGAGAGACAATAAATGCAAGCAGGGGAAATGCCAGACACTTATAAAACCATCAGTTCTTATGAGACTCACTCATTTTCATGAGAACAGCATGGGAGAAACTGCTCCAATGATCCAGTCACTTCCCACCAGGTCCCTCCCAGGACATGTGGGGATTATGGGAACTACAATTCAAGATGAGATTTGGGTGGGGACACAGCCAATCCAGATCAGGCACACAATGGCTCCCTCTGCCTCTCCAGTGCAACATGCGCAGCACCCTGCTGGGGAGGGAGAGAGGGTTGTGGGTTCTGCATTTAATCACCTTACACTTTTCCTTCTATTTCAATCTGCTCCCTTAAGACCAATTGCCATTGTTAAAATGCATAGTCTCCTTATTTTATATGGATTTGAAGTGGTCTAAGTTGTTGTTGCACTGACAAATTCACACATATATATATATATATATAGTCCATTTAAATTCAATTTTCTTCTATCAAGAAATAGGAAAATAATGCTAAATTTTTCATTTTCCTAAAAGTAAAGCAGGTAAGCACTTCTGCTTTCTATGCAGTAGAATTTTGATCTGATGAAATCATTAAAGTAAAAAACTATTGCAAAGAATAATGACATGATTTATTTTCTTGTTTCTATATCTACCTCTGGAAATCCCTGCTGAAATTCTGTGACTTACATTTATCTTCCTAAAACCATTTTTAGCTGAACTTACTTCATTCCAATCTCATAGCTGTTCTACCACATAATAGCTGTTCCTCAATAACCTTTAAAAATTTTCTCCATGGATGATTTACTCCTTAGTTCCCACCCCCCAATTAGTAAACAAATAATCTCCCAAAATGAAAAAGACTTAACGAAATTGTCTAAATACAAGTAATAGGAAGAAAATGTTCACAAATGGGAAGACATAATAACGTGAGACACAGGATACGAATCCAGGGTTTTGGCAAGGGAATTTTTAAAAGATGGGTGTTCAGAAGGTTTAGGTCCAGTTTGGGTATGGAAGTGGAAGAAGGTGGTAACAGTAGAATATTTTCTCACTTAAGAATGCTGAGAAAATACAGAAAAAGCATTAGAAATTCTGGAATTTTAAAGGAATTTACCAGTTGCATAGTTGAAAGATGAAGGTGGGGGGTGGATAGAAAGGGAACTGAGAAGTAGGAGTCCTCAGGGACTCGGGCTTTCCAATCTTACTGTGTTTTCATCTGGAATACATTATTCCAAGATCCTTTCTTACTAAATCCAGAATCCCCTTTCTGAGCTTTAAACTATATCTGCTTCATGCTAAGAAAACTACTGTAAAGTTTTCAATTAATTTTAAAGAACTACAGTTTTATGTTACTTGGAGGAATCATTTTTTATTGAAGACAGACAAATAGCAAGTCTAGAAAATATCTAAGATACACACATGCAGAAATAATGTAGAAACATTGAGAGGAAAGTGAACAAATTGATGGAGTGAAGTGCCAAGATCTTGAAAGGCATTTTGTCTATTAATGTTTTCACATGAATTTCAGGCAATCAATTAGAATTTTTAAAAATGAACTCTCTAAAATAGTATTTCCATGCCGCTCTTGGTTGCTCTAACTTTAAAAATATCTTCTTAACTTATCTACATTTCTCCATCATCACTGCCCACCCTGGCATAGTCATCACCTTGCTTTTCTGAAGAACTATATGATCTCCTCTTTGGGCTCCCCATCATCTATTCTAATTCTTTCCAATCCTTGTCTGCACTAGAAACAGAATGCACTTTTCAAAACAACAACAATAAATGGAACCCTGTGAGTACTTAGCTTAAAATATTCAGTGATATCCCACCTAACTTTCATAAAGAGGTATATTTTCTTTTTTTTTCAGATGGAGTCTCGGTCTGCCCCCACAGGCTGGAGTGCAGGGGCGCCATCTTGGCTCCCTTCAACATTTGCCTCCCTAGTTCAAGCAATTCCCCTTCCTTGGCTCCATAGTAGCTGGGACTATAGGTGTGCACAATCACACCCAGCTAATTTTTGTATTTTTAGTACAGACCGGGTTTCTCCAGGTTGGCCAGGCTGATCTCAAATTCCTGACCTCAAGTGATCCACCAATCTTGGTCTCCCAAAGTGCTAGGATTATAGACATCAGCCATCACATCCAGCTGAAAATTCTTGAGATCGCTTTGCAACATCCTGTTCTGGCCTCTCCACCCCCCACTTCAAGGGCACAGCTCCACCTCTCTGATATACTAACTTTCTCTTTCTCCCTCTCTGCTCAGGTCTTTCCAACAGGCTGTAGAATACTCTTCTAATCATATTAACTTTTGCTCATCTGTCAGATCAACTGAAATGTCACTTTTTCTCAGGGAAGCACTTCCATACCACCTCCCAAACTTGATTAGTAACCTCGCATTACCTAATACCTCTCGCTCCTTTTCCTTGAAATTTATCCCAATTTATCCTTATATCTCCATGTTTGTGATGATTTGTATACTCTCTCTCTCTTTGATGTAGGTTCTACAAAAGCAGAGACTCTGTCTTATTTACAAGTATATCCCTGAAGTAATACAGTGTCTGCCATTTAATAGAAAATGTTGAATAAATAAGGGGAATCAAGAGACCTGTGACTGGCAAGTGATTATCACAAATATATGCATTTTTAGTACTTCTTTTTCATTAAATGTTATTTCAGTTGACTATTGATGGGCTACTATTTGTATAAATTTCATGAGTGGTATTGGTCAACTTTATTGACTTTAAACCACTTCCCTCTTAAAGTGGCTGAAAAATATCTTTCATGAAGTGTTTTCTTTTAATTTTGTGTAGATAAGTACAAACTTAATTTACAGTTCACTTAGATCATCATGTCTGCAGAAGATAACTCTTCTTCAATTTAAGTTCTTAATGGAAGTAATATTTTCTCAAGAGTTTCTGCGTCCCTAAGATAAGTTCCCTTCTTCTGATATTTCTTGTGAGCAGGTGGCTCTCCACATAATAATCCGGAAATAATCTCCTTCCATCTTGGGTATCTGCCATCTCCTGGAACCTCATTTTTATTTGCAACCAGACAATAGACAAAGGGAGCCTGAAGAAGGCACACTTACTTCTTCAAGGACACACATTTCTTTCTTCATTTCTACCAGTGAGAACCTGTGAGATGACTGCACCCTACTATAAGAAAGACTGAGAATATAGCCTAGCTGTGTACCAGGTAGAAGAAAAACCAGGATTTGAGAACCCTAAGAAGTATATGCTAATCTGGGCCTCGGGTACCTAACTTTTGTTAAACGACCACTAAGATGTATACACACTCTGTGCCATGGAATTATGTGGATTTTCCTCTTTAAAACTTTTAGTCATGGTAACATCAAGGCAATTTCAGTGGGAGTTAAGTTTAAAATTGATGCACTAAGATTTCAGCAAATTATCAAGCCTTGTTGCTTTAAGCTCCAAATCAGTTGAGTTGCTGCATTATCTACTTCCTAGACCCAGGCATAGTAGCTGCTGCACAGCATGACTAGAGCGAAGATTTCCACGAGTCACTGTTACCCACCCTGCCCCAACACTGCCCACCCAAGCTGCTGGATGGAGAAGGCCTCTGCCATGCACACCAACCACAGGGAAGGGGGTGGGATTTCTAGCACTCTTGAAGCTGCTTGGTGTAGGAATGAGGGTGGGCAAAATAGGAAAAGTGAAACAAGGAGAAGGTGTGTACTTCTGCTGTTGATGCTACAGAGGCAAAGAAGTCTACCTTAAAGTCATGTTGCAACTGCCTTATTCATTATTCTTACCTTGAATCTAGATATTCTTTAAAGAGGTTTTTTGTTTGTTTTTTCCTTTTATGACAGAGTCTTGCTCTGTCACCCAGGCTGGAGTGTAGTGGCACAATCTTGGCTCACTCCAACCTCCACCTCTCGGGTTCAAGTGATTCTCCTGCCTCAGCCTCCCAAGTAGCTTGGATTACAGCCTCCTGCCATCACGCCTGGCTAATTTTTGTATTTTTAGTAGAGACAGGGTTTCACCATGTTCGCCAGGCTTCTCTCGAACTCCTGAGCTCAAGTGATCCTCCTGCCTCAGCCTCCCAGAGCGCTGGGATTATAGGTGTGAGCCACTGTGACTAGTCTCTTTAAGGATTTTTTAATAGTTTAGTTAAAAGAAATAAAAGTATTCAAAATTATAGAATTCTTTTCCTGTAAATAAAGAAAATATCCAATGAAAAGGCAAAATTCATGCAGAATTATAAATCATAAATTAGAAAAACCCAATTGTAATTTATACAAGCAAACTATCTTCTCTTTCTTACCTATTTCACCTTCTATAGTTACAGTCTCCATCAATCACTTCATCTTACCAAGTATCTAAGCACAAAACAAAGAACTGTCTTACTTATTTTAGACCCAACTGTATCCAGTCTATCAACATGTGACATTTGACCTGTGGTCTAGATGTTTCTTTATCAATTGTCTTTTCTCTACCATAATTCCTAGCACAGAGCCCATAGGATTTATCAAGACTTTAGCAAAGTCTTCTTTCCAAAAAGACTAGTCTGACTACCACACACCACTTATTTCCCAAGCATATTCTGTGCTCCTCTAATGCTTTGAACTCACCTCCACATTATAGCTAACTTTCATTCATCAAGGTGCTCATCAGTAAAATTGAGGTTACAATACTCATTAAGGTGTTGGGTTGTTATGAATAAATGAACATACTCAATGAGTTTTCTTCATATTGTCTTACGAATATTTCTTACATTCCCAAGACTCCTCAGCACTCTGCTGCTTAGTTTGTCAATAGCAGAAATTTTATTATCTTTATCTTTGTATCCCCAGGGCCTGCCTCATTGCCTGATGCAGAGAAGGACCTCAGCAAAGGCGCTGAATAAATGATTTCATAATAATGGCATGAAGTCAGATCTACCCATAAATAAGTATTAAGATTTCCATAAACCTCTTACATATAAACATAGTTAGACATGGGCCACTTTTTTAAGCCTCTGCATTTTTTTCTTTCATTTAAGAAAAATACCATAAGGAAAATAACATTCACTGTAACTGCCTAAAATGCCACAGATGTCAGGAAACATATGAGTTAGAATTGTTATAATAAACTCAAGTTCACCCACATTGCACATAATGTCTGTTAAGGTACCCTATTTAATAGTGCAGCTAGTAATCACAAAAATTATATATGTGCAGTGTGGGTGAAGTATAGTTATTATGAGAGCTTTACCTCCTGTATCGCTAGACTTCTTTCTGTTCTTTTTTGGATAGCACTGTTTGTACATTAGCATTTTGTTTATTTTCAAGTAATTTCTCTAAAAAATATGCAACTTAAATTTCAGGGAGGAATCTTTGTAGAGAAACAAATATATTTTTCCACCAGTATTCACAGGTCCAGATCCCTCAGAAATATTCAAAGGAGTCACCAAAGACTCCTAGGCTGAGGAGCTCAAAGGCTGTTCAGTGTGCAAAACCTCAGGACTATTGTTAAAATTCCAGGCAAACTAGAAATTACTTGAGCCAGAAATTACACAATTGTATACAGACCTCCAAACCAGTGGTTCTTCCCTAGAGCACTTTTAATCATTTTAGAAGAAAATAGCTTTATTTTAAAAAGCACAAAACTTGGAATTGTATAGAGTGTTGTGGGGAAAAAAGGCAAATTGACCTTGCAAAGTGAACTCTTTGCCTGGAAGTGACCACCACAGGCAAACCTTCCAGAAAGCTTTTAAGTCTATAAACTGAAAAACCTGAAATCATAGGTACCAGAAATATACAGTGCCTTGAGTAAAGATCAGTTTTATATTATTATTATTTTTGGATTTAAATCAGAAAAGTCTCTGTTTTTAAGAAGTTATAAAGTACAAGAGCGGAGTTATGAATACTCAGCCTAACCATCTTAGTTTAAATATGTTATAATAAAAAGTGGATTAGGATCCAATAAAAATACTAAAAGAATTTTTCCAAAAACCTGAAAGTTTTATTCTAAAGTTTATATGAAAAAATACACAAATAATAGTAACCAGAAAAACTTTTGAAAAAGAACAATGTAGAAGACTAGCCTCAACAAATACTAAGACATAATATAATATATCAATAATTAAAACAGTACTGAATTGAGTGTGAATTACCAAGTAGACCAATGGAACAGAATAGAAATTCCAGAAATAGATTCAAATACCTATGGGAAATAAGATATGATAAATCAAGCTTTTCATATCAATGGGCTACAGATGCACATTTTAATAACTGGTACTGGGACAACTGAATAGCCATCTGGAGAAAGACAAAGTTGTTCTGATACCTCTCCACACACTCTAGGAAAAGCTCCAAAAAGAATAAAGAAATACATTTTTTAAAGAAAACTATATAAATATTATATGAAAACATGGGCGAACTTTCTTATTATTTTCAACCAGAGAAGGCTTTTCTGAACATGATATGAAATCCAAAAGCCATAAGAGAAAAGACCGAAAATAGGAATACATAAAATAAAAAATGAGAGCCAGAGAAGAAAGAAAGAACCATAAGAAATTGTAAGACAACTAACAAACTTGGAAAAAAACTTGCAACACCTATGACAGATGGAGGTAAGTTTTCCCAATATGTAAAAAGATACTTACTAGAGACCAAGAAAAGACAAAAAAAAAACCTGATAGAATTACAAGGAAAAGATATGAACAGAGAGATCACCCACACAAAATATACCCTTTAAATAGATTAAATTATGTTCAATCTCACTCATGTTAGGGAAAATGTAAAGTGCAGTAGGCCCTCCAGATCTGTGGCTCTGCATCCACAGATTTAAACAATCACAGATGGAAAACATTTGGAAAAAATAATAAATAATAAGAATATAGTACAACAATAAAAAATATTGAAAATTTAAAACACAATATAGTAATTATTTATGGAGCATTTACATTGTATTAGACATTATAAGTAATTAAGAGATAATTTAAAGTGTGTAAAGTATATGCAAGTGTAAGAGGATAGAAGGATGCGTGTTAGTTCCATGCAAATACTACATCTATTTGTACCAGGGAATTGAGCATCCAAGTATTTTAATATCTATGGGGTCCTGGAACCCATCCCCCAAAAGTGCCAGGGGACAATTGTCCTGTAACTATACAAAGTTACCATTTTTTTACCTATCAACTTGGCAAAAATCTGAAAATTTATATTAGTGGAGGGAAGAAAATGGCACCACACCAATGCGAAAATATTTGGCAGTCTTTAAAAAATCTCAGATATATCTTTGACTCAGCAGCCTCATTTCCAAGAATCTATCCCAGTGATACAATAGAAATATGAGATCACATATGTACAGATGTCTTCACTGCAACATAATTGTAGGAGAAAAGGATTGGAAACCAACCTAAGCAGCCCACAATAAATGATTAGTTGAAGAAATTATGATGTAGCCACTCAATGCAATAATACACAGTTTCTTAAAAGGAAGCTCTCCATGCATTGATATACAGAGATTGCTTGCCTATGTTCTTGAGAAAATATATTTATGTGCAGAAATATATTTATATTTTGAGTAAGAAAGAGAGAAAATGTGTACATATATGTATGTGAAATGAAACAATGGAAGGATAAACAAGAAACTAATAAAACTGTTTACCTATGGGTCAGGGTTACAGAATGAGGTAAAAGGGATAAGTATGGTATAAAGAAACTAATCAATATAGTTACCTATAGAGATCAGGGAAATAGAATGGAAGGGGGATAGGAATAGGAGCAAAACCCTGTGTATATGTTTCTATATACTTTTAACTTTTGAATAATGAAAATTCATTACTATTCAAAAAATTATAACTAATTTTAAAAACAATCCCTTAAAACTGAAATCGTCTGCTGATTGTCTCAAAGTTATGTCAGTCCAGTAGCAATGAGTACCCACAACACCAAGATTTTGATCTGTATCTTCATTCTCTAGAAGACCAGGCAATTTAGAGAAATACTAATTTCAGAACTGTGAGCCTGGGACACATTTTTGTGCCAGAAATAAAGCTCTCCAAAATCAGTGGAGTCATATCAAAAGTTCACAGAAGCCAGTTCAAAGGTGTCAGACTGGCCCAAATGGGGATAAAAGAATTATTGAATGGATTGATAATAGAATCACTATGGAAGTCCTTACAAAATAGTTAACTCTTGGGTAAAGACCTGCAGGAGGGGACCCATAAGTAAATATCCAAGAGAAGGGATGTTCCTCCCAGAGAGATAACAGCAAAGACAAAGGCTCTAAAATAGGATAGTGCCTAGAGTACTGAAACGCACAGGGTAGTCAGTGTGACTGGAGTTCAGTGAGTTAGGAGAGCAGAAGTGGGGTCCAGATCACAGCAGGAACATGTAGCATCGGCTTCATGGTCATGTGATAGTGATGAATGCTGGATGCTAGAAAGATGGAGGTCCTTGCTATGCAGTGACAAAACATTTTGAAAACTGACATTTTCTATTGCTTGAAAAGCACATCAACTGCCTTTGAAACTTTGGCTCTAGGGGAGAAGGTCAGAAAACATTAGAAGTTTGTGTTGATTTTTGCTGAATGCATTTAGCAATATTTCAAAAGAAACAATTAGGCTCAGGCAAGAACTGGCAGTTTAGAAACAATTACTAAAGGGAAGAAAGTAGAGAGAGCTATGAGGCCTCAAATGCTAGGAAAGTTCATTGCTACAAACTCCAAACAATGAAAAACCTTTTAACAAAACCTCATCAAAACTCTGCTCTGTTGGCTGGGTGCAGTGGCTTTTACCTGTAATCCTAGCCCTTTGGGAGGCCAGGGCAGGAGGATTCCTTGAGCCCCAGGAGTTCAAGACAAGCCTGGGCAACAGAGAGATGCCATCTCTCCAAAACAAAACCATATAATTAAATTTTAAAAAAAATTCAGCTCTGTCGCTATGATCAGATTAAGGGTATGGCCTTCTCTCTAAAAGTAATGGCTTCATGATAGGTGCCACTCTGTTGCAAGACAGCCTTGGGGGTAAGGAAGCAAAGATACCAGGCTTGTGCATTATGTTCAGGAAAGGATGAGCATATGTTCACTGACACATAAAACTAATGAAAGCAAATTAATCCATGGCCTACTAAATTTTCATGGGAGTTGTATTGCCAAAGAAGTGACAAACCTCAACTAAAAGAGGCTCTGAATGTTTGAGCCACCAAACAAGTGTTGGGGCCCCAAATTTATGCCAGAATGGAGTAGGCTGCAAAAGCTTTATAGCCCCAGATGCTACATGTTCCCAAAATGACTTCAGGGATGACCATAGAAGACAATAGGCAAAGACAAACCTCCCAGAAAGTAGAACTGGAGGTCACAGAGAACTATAAACTAAAGAGTTTTTGCCAGAGAGCAGAATCAGTTCTAATCAAGGAACTTCACAGGATTAGAAGGTTTGACATGGCTTACCCTGTGGGGTTTTGTCCTTGCTATGCATTTTCATTTTCAAAGTAGAAATTTGAGTTGTTATTATCTTGTCCCTGCTCCACTAGTTTGTAGAGTGTGTGTGTGTGTGTGTGTGTGTGGTTTGCGCGCGCGCGCGCATGAGTGTTGGAGAGCAGGCTGAAAGGGCACAAGCCATAAACGTGTCTCTAGCTGACAAATTTCAGGAGCTATGTTTAGATGAGTAGTGATGTGTGGTGTAGTAGCTGGAGATCCTGACCTTTGAAGTGGATGACTGAATGAGGAGAGCTTCAGGTTATCTTTTTCCAGTGGGTATCATTGAATGGGAGAAAGAACAAAACTGATACCTGATGCCTAAAGAACAGACTAGGGCAGTTATTCACTAACTTATTCCCTTCCTCCTGGTACTCTCATCAGGCTACCTTTCCCACCCTTCCTGCCTGCCTCAGAAAAACATTTGTCTTGATCCTATACTCTCTCCTTTCGCATATTCCAGTAAGACATTGACCTCCAGAGGTCATGGTGTGAAGATGACAGAGCCTCCATATGCCTGAATCCCTGAATGACTACATAGAACACAGCCTGTCTCCTCCCCACCACCTCCAAATTAACTCTGGGTTTAAAAAAAAATTATTATAATAAGCAACTGAAATTTGGGCTTGATGTTTATAGGAATCTGTGAACAGTGAGCCAGGAACTAAAATCTTCAAGAAATAGGGGGATATATCTCTGGGCAAGGAACTACAGATAACTGCACTTGATTCAGTAGCAGAGTTTAATCTGATGACCTGAAATTCAAAGATAGAAGAGTCTGTGGATGAGAAAGAAAAAATGATTCAGAAGTAATGGTGATGATCTCAGAAAACAGCTACCCAATCTGCAGGCCCAGTGGTATAAGGAGTGTGGCGAAGAAAATGCCCACCATTACAGAAGGACAAAGAGGAAGGAAGGTAACCCAGAAACAGCCAGGTTTTAAAGCAAGAGTGTAAGAGGAGTGTTCATAGACGAAGTAGAAGGCTTCAGAAAATGCATAGCAATCAGAAAAGGCAATATACCAAGTCCTATGGGAATTAGAATCTGATAGATGAGGGATGACCTTCGAATTCTTGGTTGTTGTGGTAACTGACATGAGCAGAAATGGAAAGCTAAATAGCATCAGGCCTAATGATCCTAATGCAGAGAGGCTATAACTGCTATAAAAGCTGGCTTAGTTCTTGCCAGTGACTCCTGCTGATAGAGGCCCAGAGTTCCACAAAAGATGATTTTACTTGAAAGTATGGGCAGTGTCCTGCTTCCTGAAATGATGGCCTACATAGGAGTGGTTTCACTTCAAGATTTTTTTTTTGAGACAGGGTCTCACTCTGTCATCCAGGCTGGAGTGCAGTGGCGGGATCACAGCTCACTGCAATCTCAACCTCCTGGACTCATGTGTTCTCCCACCACAGCCACCCAAGTAACTGGGAACAAGCATGGTCCTCTATCTTTGAATCTCAGACAACTTTCTTGTCTCTTCCTCTTACAAACTCTATTTCATTCTCAGAATGTTCTATTCAAAATTATATCTTGCATGTTCTAAGGTTAGGTCATACTGTACCCTCCTCCTAAAGAGTATAGGGATCTCAGGATGCATTAATTCCTAATACCCCATTCCTAATCACATACCATTGTTAACCAGTATTTTATTCTATATCGATTAATAAACTACGTTTGCTTATGAAAAGTCAACATTTGTTTAGTTCTACCCAGTTGTGTACCATTGTTTGTTCAACATTACTTTCTGCATCTCAGACCTGTCTTCTGGGTCACTTTGATTCTTCCTCATGTATTCTTTCAGAAGGATGTTTCACAGAGGACAGAGTATTTTTATTTGTTTATTCTGTTTTGTTAAAAATTTCTGTACTGGATAGTATCTCTAAAAACATTATTCTACTGCACAATTCTAAGTGGCTAGTTATTTTTGTTTCATGACTTTTGTTTTTTGGGGAATTTTTTTGTTTTGTTTTGTTTTCAGACAGAGTGTCACTCTGTTGCCCAGGCTGGAGTACAGTGGTGACATCTCAGCTCACTACAACTTCCACCTTCTGGGTTCAAGTGATTTTCCTGCCTTAGCTTCCCAAGTAGCTGGGATTACAGGTGTGAGACACTGTGTCTGGCCTCACAACTTTGAATGTATGATTCTGTTATTTCCACCACTGTTAAGAAGTCAGCTATCTAATTGTTTTTATATTATATTTCAAATTTTTATTACTTAAACAATACTTGTCTAGCATTTTCCATATGCTAAGCTCTGCTCTAAGCAATTAACAAATATTAACTTATTTGATTCTCATAATAACCCTATAAGTACTGTAATTTTCATTCCTATTTTCAATTTGATTAACCTTAAATGACCAATCCATATCACTAATGTAAAGGCCTGTTCATTAAGTAAATATCTACGAATAAGTACTTAAGAATTTATTTAGAACCATATGCTGGCAATCA
The DNA here is from genome assembly GCF_049354715.1 of Callithrix jacchus. Classification (NCBI taxonomy): domain Eukaryota; kingdom Metazoa; phylum Chordata; class Mammalia; order Primates; family Cebidae; genus Callithrix; species Callithrix jacchus. The sequence goes on from NC_133503.1 coordinate 80,322,088, forward strand.
ATCCAGCAAATATGTGTGATACTAGAATGGTTGACTAGATACTGTCTTAGAAATCCTGACATGGGCTGGGCATAGAAGCTTATGCCTGTAATGCTAACACTTTGGGAGGCCAAGGGGGAGGATCACTTGAGCCTAGGAATTTGAGACCAGCCTGGATGACATTGGGAATTCTCATCTCTACAAAAAATAAAAAAGTAATTACCCAAATGTGGTGGTGTATGCCTGTGGCCCCAGGTACTCACAAGGCTAAGGTGGGATGCTGGTTTGAGCTGATGAAGTTGAAGCTGCAGTGAACTGTGATTGCACCACTGCACTCCACCCTGAACAATAAATAGATCAAGACTCTGTCTCAAAAAACAAAATAAGAAAGAAAAGAAAAAATATCCTCATACATAACTTTTAAAAAATGAGAACAAATTCTGCATTTAAGGTGAAGTGAGAGCCTCAAATAGAAGAGAGATGCAAAATTTTTTCTTCCTTGGAGCTATTTGAGACGTTTTAGTCTGACAAACATAAAATGGTGGAAAGGCACTATTTCAAAGGGCACCAGAAACCAAGAAGAGAAGAAGTGGCCTCAAGCCAGATGACACTAATTATCAATGTGAAATATACGTCACCTGTTTAGTACCAGCAAAGGAAAAAGGAAGACTGCAAATAGCTTGTAATGTAATCCTGTGGAATTGCAGTTGAAACTCTCCTAGAAACTGCTTCAAGCCAAATGCTTGAGTCACCAGATGTCCACTTCCTAAAGAGAGGTCTCTATAAGCCAGGCTTTACTAAGTATAGTTAGTTTATTGCCAAAAGAAATGTCTAAAGGGCTTTTTATTACTATTTTCGTTCTGCATTGTTGCAAATTTGCTGCTTTTCAGATTATTTTTGGAGGTTTCGAAGTAGAAGAAAATGTGCAGAATATTCAAGAAACTGAAAAAATAATTCCATATGGCTGAGTATAGATTTGAATGGACAGAAGATATTGTTACCAAAATACCATAATTTCAGTCTAGGTCCTGCTTCTGGCCTTTCAGAAAGCCAATCACTGATAATATGCTATTTCCAGGAAAGAAGGCTTTAATCAGGTCTGCTGCCAAGGAGATAGGAGATGTATCTCAAACCCATCTCCCTGATTGACTAAAATTGGGGGTTTATAAAGAAGGGAAGGAATATAACTACAAGCAGATAAATAGGAATTAGGGAGGGCTAAGGAAATCATGAAGGATGAGGGTTTTTGCTTCTCATTGTCTGGATGTGGTGATCTGGTGAGCTTCAGTTCCTTGATACTGTCTGGTTTCTTAGGAAGGAACTCGGATAAGACAAATGTAGTTTCAAGCTTTAAGACTGGGTCAATTGCTATGTTTATTTTTAAAGACTGTAAACATTAGTTCTATGGGACAATTGGGCCAATAAGAGGTACTCATATTTTAAATTTTTTACAAAACAAACAGTCCCTCAATTCCAAATCCATTCTAAGTACGATGTATACTTTATTACAACATGGTTCACAATAAGATTAAAAGGAGGAAAAAAACCAAATCTGTAAAGGTGAGTAAAACAAGAGTTTCTTAGGGCAAGTTTAGGTAACTAACTACCATGAGATCATTACTTGAAAAAAATCATTTACATTGAGTGCATAATACTGAAAGACAGCATCACCTAGAATAAAGACAATATACCTAAGATAAATTCTTAAATCACACACACACATTTATATATAGATAAATTCATGCAAACACAAAGTGGCTAGAATTGGGGAAGTGGGTAGGAAACATAGGTGCCTTATTTGTTCACCTTATGGAAAATACAAAATTGTTTTCTTGGTAAGAGTTTTGTGTTGACATTGAAACACAAACTACAATAGATAGTGGATCAGGGAACTTAAGTTTTATGAAAAGAAACTCAGACAATGATTTCAAACCCATGTTTAATCATCCATCAATCCAAATGCTAGTATTTGAGTCCAAGGGATTGAATTCCAACTAGATATGTAGTTACATATAATGAAATAAAAAAATATATTTTTCTCAGAAAGAAGGGGAAAAAAATGAAGACATGCATACAAACTTCACAGATGTGGACTTTTCTTGCCAGAACATGCTTTCCAACAATAGGACAAGCCTGGTAATGCTTGCTATCATGGCAGTCATTTGGAATTAACTTATCATCTCAGCCAACAAGAGGAATTAGATCAAACAAATTTTGATTTAGCATTAATCAGATAGATGAATTACATCCAGAGTAAAACTGTTACCTTTGTTTGCCAAGCTATCACTCGAGACATTACAGCAAGATTAAGGGCATACAGTTGTTTTTTTTTTTTTTTTTTGAGAAGGAGTTTCACTCTTGTTACCCAGGCTGGAGTACAATGGCGTGATCTTGGCTCACTGCAACATCTGCCTCCTGGGTTCAGGCAATTCTCCTGCCTCAGCCTCCTGAGTAGCTGGGATTACAGGCATGTGCCACCATGCCCAGCTAATTTTTTGTATTTTTAGTAGAGACGGGTTTCACCATGTTGTCCAGGTTGTTCTTGATATCTCGACCTCGTGATCCACCCGCCTTGGCCTCCCAAAGTGCTGGGATTATAGGCTTCAGCCACTGTGCCCAGCCAAGGGCATACATTTTATAATCATTTGCTTAATGAAAGAAATAACAAAACTATAAATAACATATTTGTGGCTCATGGTATGAATTTAAACTGTGGGTTCCATCAAATACCAAGACAAACTTTTTCAATTTCTCTCACTGAATCCCTACTTTATGAAGCTACCTGAAAGGACAACATGTGTGACAAGTGTCCTGATTTTCCTGTTTTACCTTTATCTATGCCATGTTGATTTCCTTGTTAGAAAAGATGAGGTTTCTATTAGCTTAAAAATCCGTAATTTTAAAAAAGCATTATTCATGCTTGAAAATAAAAACAGAGGACTTTGGGGCGAGGCACACCAAGATGGCCGAGAGGAGGCAACACTGAAATGCAGCTCCCAGTAAATGAGACACAGAGGGCTACAGGACTTCATGATTCCAAGTGAGGTGCCAGGTTCATTTCAGTGGGACTGGTAGGACTCTGAAAATAGTGCAGGGAAGAAGCAAAAGCAGGGCGAGAGCCACATAGTGAGAGCTAACTGAGACAGGATGGGGTGCGTTCCTGCCTGGAACATGCAGCCGGCTTGGAGGATTGGGGACTTCATCCCCTCAGTGCTCCAATTCAGATCCTATGCTTACCTCATCCCTCCTGCAACCCATGAGAGACCCACCAGACTGAGGGGCATTGTGGGTTATTGATGCAAATCCGAGTGACAGCTCCCACCTGGTACCACAAGTTGTCGGCATTGACCTGGGCAGAAGTTTGGACTAACGCCAGCGGAATGGAACAACCCGTCTCACAGAAAGAGGCAGAGTTGAAAGCAGGGAAAGGGGCCATCAGGCCTGGCAGGCCCCACCCTGACAAAACTCGAACTGAAGCCCACCCACTAGAGAGCTTGGTAGTGAATACACCAGTTTAACCCCAACAAGGAAGATCAAGCTTGGGGAAGAAGAGAAGCCATTGGGAAGGCGAAGCTAATCTCACTGCAAACTCACTCCAGGGGAAGACCACCTACCCAGAAGCCTGACTGAATCTGAGGCAGCCAAGCAGCGCCTCTACAGGCCAAAAAATATATAGCTCCAACTGCAACAGAAAGGACATCCACTCAGAGACCCCTCCCAAAGTCACCAACTTCAAAGATCAAAGAGATATAAATCCATGAAGATGGGAAGAAACCAGCACAAAAAGGATGAAACTATCAAAGACCAGAACACCTCTACCTCTCCCAGGGATCACGACTACTCACCATCAAGGAAACAAAACAAGACAGAAAATGAGTTTGACAAATTGACAGAAGCAGGCTTCAGAAGGTGGGTAATAACAAACTTTTCTAAGTTAAAAGACCATGTTCTACCCCAATGCAAAGAAACTAAGAACCTTGAAAAAAGGTTAGATGAATTGCTAACTAGAATAACCAGCTTAGAGAAGAACATAAGTGATTTGATGGAGCTGAAAAACACAGCACAAGAACTTTGTGAGGCATACACAAGTTTCAACAGCAGAATCAATCAAGCAGAAAAAAGATATCAGAGACAGAAAATCAAATCAATGAAATAAAATAAGAAGGCAAGATTAGAGAAAAAGGATTGAAAAGAAATGAACAAAGCCTTTAAGAACCATGGGATTATGTGAAAAGACCTAATCTACGCTTGATCGGCATACCTGAATGTGACAGGGAGAATGAATCCAAGTTGGAAAACACTCTTCAGGATATCATCTGAGAGAACTTCCGCAACCTAACAAGGCAGGCCAACATTCAAATCCAGGAAGTACAGAGAACACCACAAAGATACTCCTCAAGAAGAGCAACCCCAAGGCACATAATCATCAGATTCACCAGGGTTGATATGAAGGAATCCTAAGGGCAACCAGAAAAAAAGTGCGAGCCACCCACAAAAGAAAGACCATCAGACTCACAGCAGATCTCTCAGCAGAAACCCTACAAGCTAGAAGGAAGTGGGGGCTAATATTCAACATCCTTAAAGAAAAGAACTTTCAACTGAGAGTTTCATATCTGGCCAAACTAAGCTCATAAGTGAAGGAGAAATAAAATCCTTTACAGACAAGTAATTGCTGAAAGATTTCATTGCTATAAGACCTGCCTTGCAAGAGCTCCTGAAGGAAGTACTAAACATGGAAAGGAACAACCAGTACCAGCCACTGCAAAAACATACCAAATGGTAAAGAACAACAATACAATGAAGACACTGCATCAATTAACAGACGAAACAACCAGCCAGTAACAAAATGGCAGGATCAAATTCAAATATAACAATATTAACGTTGAATGTAAATGGCTTAAATGCCCCAATCAAAAGACACAGACTAACAAACTGGATGAAAATCAAGACCCATCGGTGTGCTATATTCAGAAGACCCTACCCATGTGCAAAGACTCACATAGACTCAAAATAAAGGGATGGAAGAAGATTTACCAAGCAAATGGAGAGCAAAAAAAAAAGCAGGGGTAGCAATCTTAGTCTCTGATAAAATGGACTTTAAACCAACAAATATCAAAAGAGACAAAAAAGGGCATTACATAATGGTAAAGGGAGCAATGCAACAAGAAGAGCTAACTGTCCTAAATATATATGTACCCAATGCAGGTGCACCCATATACATAAAGCAAATTTTTAATGACCTACAAAGAGACTTAGACTCCCACACAATAATAGTGGGAGACGTTAACACTCCACTGACAATATTGGACAGATCAATGAGATAGAAAGTGAACAAGGATATCCAGGACTTGAATGCAGATCTGGGCCTAGCAGACCTAATAGACATTTGCAGAACACTCCACCCCAAATCCACAGAATATACATTCTTCTCAGCACCACATCACACTTACTCTGAAATTGACCACATAACTGGAAGTAAATCACTCCTCAGCAAATGCAGAACAGAAATCATAAAGTCTCTCAGACCACAGCACAATCAAATTAGAACTCAGTATTAAGAAAAGCACTCAAAACTGCACAATCACATGGAAACTGAACAACTTGCTTATGAATGACAAATGGATAAACAATGAAATGAAGGCAAAAATAAAAATGTTCTTCAAAACAAACAAAAAAAAAGACACAACATACCAGACTCTATGAGACACATTTAAAGCAGTGTCTAGAGGGAAATTTATAGCAATAAATACCTGCATGAGAAACAAGGAAAGATCTCAAATTGACACCCTATAGTCAAAATTGAAAGAGCTAGAGAAGCAACAAAAACTCAAAAGCAAGCAGAAGACAAGAAATAACTAAAATCAGAGCAGAACTGAAGGAGATAGAGACACAATAAAACCCTTCAAAAACTCAATAAATCCAGGAGCTGGTATTTTTAAAAGATCAACAAAATAAACAGACTGCTAGCTAGACTAATAAAAAATAAAAGAGAGAAGAACTGAACAGATGCAATAAAAAATGATAAAGGGGAGATCACCACTGATTCCACAGAAACACAAACTACCATCAGAGATTACTACAACCAGCTCAATGCACATAAACCAGTAAATCTGGAAGAAATAGATAAATTCCTGGACACTTGCACACTCCCAAGAGTAAGCCAGGAAGAAGCTGAAACCCTGAATAGACGAATAACAAGGTCTGAAGTTGAGGCAGCAATTAATAGCCTACCAAACAAAAAAAGTCCAGGTCTAGATGGGTTCATTACCTAATTCTACCAGACATACAAAGAAGAGCTGGTACCATTCCTGTTGAAACTATTCCAAACAATACAAAGAGGGGGTCCTTTCTAACTCTTTCTATGAGACCAACATTATCCTGATACCAAAACCTGGTAGAGACACAACTAAAAAGAAAACTACAGGCGAATATCCATGATGAATATTGATGCAAAAATCTTCGATAAAATACTGGCAAATGAATCCAACAGCACATCAAAAAGCTTATCCATCATGATCAAGTAGGCTTCATCCCGGGGATGCAAGGCTGGTTCAACAAATCTATAAACGTAATCCACCACATAAACAAAACCAAAGACAAAAACCACAGTTATCTCAATTAATGCAGAGAAGGCCTTCGACAAAATTCAATAGCTCTTTATGCTAAAAACTCTCAATAAACTATGTATCGATGGACTGTATCTCAAAATAATTAAAGATATTTACGACAAACCCACAGACAATATCTTACAGAATGGGCAAAAACTAGAAGCATTCCCTTTAAAAACTGGCACTGGAAAATGATGCCCTTTTTCACCACTCCTATTCAATATAGTATTGGAAGTTCTAGCCAGAGCAATTAGTCAAGAAAAATAAATAAAGGGCATTCAAGTAGGAAAAGAAGTAGTCACACTGTCCCTATTTGCAGAAGACAAGATGGTATATTTAGAAGACCCCATAGTCTTAGCCCAAAACCTCCTTAAGCTAATAAGCAACTTCAGCAAAGTCTCAGCATACAATATCAATGTATAAAAATCACAAGCATTCCTATACACCAACAACACACAGAGAGCCAAATCATGAACAAACTCCCATTTACAACTGCTACAAAGAGAATAAAATACCTAGGAATACAACTAACAAAGGATGTAAAAGATCTCTTCAAGGAGAACTAAAATCCACTGATCAAGGAAATAAGAGAGGATACAGAGAGATGGAAAAACAGTCCATGCTCATGGTTAGGAAGAATCAATATTGTGAAAATGGCCATACTGCCCAAAGTAATCTATAAATTCAATGTTATCCCCATCAAGCTACCATTGACCTTCCTCACAGAACTGGAAAAAATCACTTTAACCTTCATATGGAACCAAAAGAGAGCATACATAGCCAAGACAATCATAAGCAAAAAGAACAAAGCTGGAGGCATCACACTACCTGACTTCAAACTATACTACAAGGCTACAGTAATCAAAACAGCATGGTACTACTATCAAAACAGAGATACAGACCAATGGAACAGAACAGAGGCCTCAGAAACAATGCCACACATCTACAACCATCTGATCTTTGACAAACCTTAAAAAAAAATAAGCATTGGGGAAAGGATTCCCTGTTTAGTAAATGGTATTAGGAAAACTGGCTAGTCATATGCAAGAAATTGAAACTGGACCCCTTCCTTACACCTCATACAAAAATCAACTGCAGATGGGTTAAAGATTTAAACCTAAGAACTAACATCATAAAAATCCTAGAAGAAAACCTAGGCAACATCATTCAGGACATAGGCACAGGCAAGGACTTAATGACTAAAACACTAAAAGCAACAGCACCAAAAGCCAAAATAGAAAATGGGATCTAATTAAACTTAAGAGCTTCTGCACAGCAAAAGAAACAACCATTAGAGTGAACCCACAACCAACAGAATGGGAAAAAATTTTTCCAATTTACCCATCTGACAAAAGGCTAACATCTAGAATCTAAAAAGAACTAAAGCAGATTTACAAGAAAAAAACAAACAAACCCATTCAAAAGTGGGCAAAGGATATGAACAGACACTTTTCAAAAGACGATATATGCGGCCAACAAACATGAAAAAATGCTCATCATGATTGGTCATCAGAGAAATGCAAATCAAACCACATTGAGATACCATCTCATGCCAGTTAGAATGGCGATCATTAAAAAATCTGGTGACAACAGATGCTAGAAAGGATGTGGAGTAAAAGGAACACTTTTACACAAGTTGGTGGGAATGTAAATTAGTTCAACCATTGTGGAAGACAGTGTGGCCATTCCTTGAGGATCTAGAAAGATAAATTTCATTTGACCCAGCAATCCCATTACTGGGTATATACCCAAAGGATTATAAATCATTCTATTATAAAGACACATGCACACGTATGTTCATTGCGGAACTATTTATGATAGCAAAGACATGGAACCAACCCAAATGACTATCAGTGATAGACTGGACAAGGAAAATGTGGCACATTTACACCATGGAATACTATGCAGCCATAAAAAATGAAGAGTTCATGTCCTTTGTAGAGACAAGGGTGAAACTAGAAACCATTGTTCTCCCTTCTCAGCAAACTGACACAAGAACAGAAAACCAACCACCACAAGTTTTCTCTCATAGGCAGGTGATGAACAATGAGAACCCTTGGGCACAGGGAAGAGAACAACACTTACTGGGCTAGGTGCAGGGGAGGGTGGAGGGGAGGGAAGGGGAGGGACAGGGAGGATGCCCCGTGAGGGGCAGGGAGGATGGGGAGAGATAACACCAGGAGAAATGCCTGATGTAGGCAACAGGGTAGGGGATGGAGACAGCAAACCACCATGGCATGTATGTACCTATGTAACAATCCTGCAGGATGCAGGATGTGCACATATACCCCAAAGCCCAAAGTAGAATTAATTAAATAAATAAATAAAATTTTTTACAAAATAGAGGACTTTATTTATAATTGACTGACTTACATAAATTTCCTGAATTTTAAAGAATAATTGCTAAGAAACAAGTTTAAAAGATTTATGGTGGACTCCATCATTTGCCTCTTCAATGATTTACCAAATGTATTTTTTATCATGACCGAAAGTCAACAAGTTCCTGTTTTATTATACTAAAAGAAAATGTATTTGAGAATTATGCATCATTATTTTTAATAATAGGGAAGAAACCTATTACAAAGAAATGAAATAGAAAAATCAAAACCTTATGTTAGTCATTCTACTTTTCAATCTTTCTCTACAATATTCCAAGGCCTAAAATTATCCTGTGCTTCTTCTTTTGCATTCCACTAGCCATTTCTAGAAGTTGTGATGTGCCTAAACCCATTATGCTGGTGCTGGGAGCTACTTTATTACATGACTCATGATATCAAAGGCTCGTAACACTAAGAAAGAATGGCAGCCCAAAGGCTGATCTGACGTTCAATGAGTGCACAACTGGTTTTAAAAAATGGAGCAATGATGGTAGCTCTTCTCAGCAGATGTACTGACATGCTCTTATGTCACAGCTGTCGCTAAGGCAAATCTTATTAAGACAGTAAATACACCCACCTAAGCTGAAGGCTACCCAACCTTTGCCCCACATGAATCTGACAGAGGGTAGTCTCAGCCTCTCTCCTAGACAGGATTTGAGTGACAGTGCAACTGATACACATCTGTTTGTTTCTTACATCTCTGCTACAATCTCAAGCCTACTTGAAAATTCCTCATTCATCCTACCTAGTAACCAAGTTTCCCTCCATTTTTGCATTTGTCTAAAGCCTGCAAATTGGTGACCCTGAGATAACATTCTCAGGGGGGCTTATGCTGTTTTTCTTTAAAATGCTGCCAATGTTTGAAATTAGATGATTTTACATAGCCCTTTGATATTTCCCTCCAGACTATTTATTAACTACAAAGCAAAAAAATATAAAATAACAACTTTGGTGTGGAGAAACCTAGAAAACACTGACTTAACCAAGGAATTAGGGTTAACATCACCAGAAAAAAAAAACAACATAATGTATACACTAATGTGATTTGTTGAGGAGAGTACAGAGAGCATGTTCCATTGCAATGTACCTTCCAAAAATGGATAACCTTAATCTCATCATGAGAATACAGAAGAAAACCCAAATTATGTGACACCATTCAAAATAAATAGCCAGTACTCTTCAAAACTCACAAAGAAACCCAATAAAATGTCATGGATTGGAGAAGACTATGGAGACCTAACAATTAAAAAGTGATGTGGGATTGGAACATTTAACATGATAGTAGTCCTGGATACCTCTGATACATTCACTATTGTCCCTTTTTTCCGTTCTTAGTGACCCAAGGGTCACTTAGGCACACAGTGCCCCTCTGATTGACTGTAGTTATTGAGTCTCCAGCACCTTCCAGTGGTCAGACTAATAGAGTGTGGCCCTAATCCTGAGGCACATAAAAACAGGCATTCACCCTGAATCATATTGTTAGCATAAACGATCTGATCAATCTGATACAGTGTGGCTCAAAACCTCACCTCAAGCAAACAAAAGTACTTTTATTAGGCAGAATATTCCAAGGGCTCTGAGGTTACCTTCTCAGAGCCAGAAAAGGGCCAGTTCTAATGACAGGCTTGTCTTTGGAATGTATAGAGAGGAATAACTAGTTTAATCCAAACAAATCTATAGTTTGTAATACTGTACCAATGCTAGCTTTGTAGTAGATAATTATATTATGGTTTGTAATATGTTAAAAGTAGGGAAATCTGGATTTAGTGAGTTGAATAGTGGACCTCTGATATGGTTTGGCTCTGTGTCCCCACTCAAATTTCATATGGAATTGTAATCCCTATGTTTCAAGGGAGGGTCCTGGAGGGAGGTGGTTGGATCATGGGGGCAGATTTTCCCCATGCTGTTCTTGTGATAGTGAATGAATTCTCATTAGATCTGACGGTTTAAAAATGTGAAACTTCCCCCCTCAATCTCTCTGTTTCTCCTGCCACCATGTAAGACGTACCCTGCTTCCCTTTCACCTTCCACCATGAGTGTAAGTTTCCTGAGGCCTCCCCAGCTATAAGGAACTATGAGTCAATTAAACTTCTTTTCTTTGTAAATTATGCAGTCTCAGGTATTTATAGCAGTGTGAAAATGGATGAACACACTCCCCAAGAAGATATATCCAAGCCCTAATTCTCAGTATCTATATATGTGACTTTATTCAGAAATAGTGTCTTTGCAGATGTATTTAAGCTAAGGATCTGGAAATGAAATAATTCTGGATTTCAACTGATTACTAAATTCAATAACTGGTGTTTTTATAAAATAAAGGAGTCCCAGAGGGAAAGGATATGTGAAGAGAAAGGCAGAGATCAGAGTGATGTGTCTACAAAGCAAGGAATGCCCAGGGTTGCTGAAGACTGCCAGAAGCTAGGAGAGAAGCATGGAACAGATTCCCTCCCAAAGCCTATAAGGGAAAGAACCCCTGCTTTCAGACCACTGGCCTCCAAAACTGCCAGAGAACAAATTTCTGTTGTATTAAGTCACCAAGTTTGTAGTTACTTATCACAGCAGCTCTAGGAAACATATACATTGGGTAAAAGTGTACAGAAACCCTCAGTACTACTTTTGCAACTCTTCTATAAATCTAAAGCTATCACAAATATTTTATACAAACTTTGTAAAGTAAAACAGATTTTTTCACATGAAATCTGGATTTTTTAGCTTTCCTGGAAAAAATTGGAGATTCTGGCACTACTTGGCCTGCTTACAAAACAAATGGTAATGGTGAGTTATACCTGAGGAGCTGAGGTTCCCATTGGACAGGGCCTTTTTCACAGATCTCATAACTCCTCATGGTATTGCACATGGCCTGCTTTCCTTTCCTTGTTTATGCAATGACCTGAACATGCTCCCAGCTTTTCCCAGTCATCACTGCAGTAATGGAGCAAAGCCTCATATCCCCATCAGGTGACTGATACTCCACTGTACTGAAACAGAAGCAGATGTGTTTACTTACCACTTTGTCCACCTGATTGAGACACCAGAGTTCCTGTTCATCTGAGTCACCATGGAGTTGGCCACACACTTCTCTAATAGCACACAAAAAAAAAACTCTTAGCAATACCCTCACTTCCCAGAGTCTACCCTCCCAGTGGGAAGCTCTATTATCAGGTCCGATTCCTCTTTATTCCTGTGCTGACTCATGCTTTTGAGAATTGACTGACATGACTCAAAGATGAGTCTTAAAGTATGTCAGTTGCATGTGTCCATATTAAATATGTCTGATCTGTGGAATATAATAGGAGTGAAACAAAGCAGCATTTTGATTTATTCACCAGGTTTCTATACAATTCACTAAGAGAAAAAGAAAAAGAAAAAAGACACTAGATATTTAATGCAGAACATAACACACATTGATCATTTGGCATAAAGAAATTAATATGAGTATATTCTGAGAATACGGTATTTTTGAGTTAGCAAGCAAATAGCTCTAATTTGCTTATATTAGATAATGCTAATATTTGCTTATATTAGATAATGCTAATGTTTTATCTAATGCTAATAAAATATTTCTCCATAAATGCTTTTTCATATTTAACTTAACTTTTTTAAAAGTGTGTATTTTGATTCGGCTCTTCAGAAAATGCAATCACTGCATATTTTTCTATCTGCTATTTTTTAAGATGTTAAATACACAGTTTTATATTAACTATGAATGCATGATATGTGAGTATTAGTGTACTAATCATCTGCATTTATTGCAATAATGTTGCAAAACATTCTAAGAATGAGAAATATAAGAACACGAAGTAATAGCTTCAGCCACAGTGGGATATAGATATCTCCCCTCAATGTTTGCTATTCAAAAAGGTCCTTGCTACAGATTTTTTGATTTTGCAGGCTGAGAATTTTCAGTAGGAATTAACCAAACTTAAACCATTGCTACTTTCAAAATAAAAAAAAGAAAAAGAATCAATTTTCAAGGAAAATCATGAATATATGTTAGAGAAATTTACCAAATGAGAAAGGAGAGCCAGATTAATATGTGAAAATTAAACATGCAGGTTGTCATATTTTATAAATAAATGTATATCTGAATGACTTTGCTTGTTTTGATCACTGTCACCAAATCATCACAAGGAAAAGAAAAGACCATTTTTCTTCCTTCTAGATGGTCTCTTTCATCATCTGCCTTTGACCACAGGTGCTATTGAGATGTTTTTTGCAGAATGGCTGTGCCTGAGCTCCTTCTGAGCCTCCTTGAGTCAGGGACTGTGGCAGCCAAGGGGCTCTGCACTGGGATGCAGGCAGCAGGATCCTGAGATGCCCTGAGCAGTAAATGCTGAGGTCCCACAGGAGCCTCTCTAGAAACCTTGACCTCAGAGTCCTAGCTTGCCTCAATGAGCTCTGAAATGCAATTGAGGTCTTTCTCCCATTGTCTTAATGAATAGAACCTGACCGGCTTCCTTCTGTTAATGTTAATTCTCTTTAGCAAAACAGTCACTTAGACACACCCTTAATGTTTTCTCTCAACACATTTTAAAATTCTTTACATGGCCAGCCCAAGAGTTTTTCAAATCTTCTCATTCTGCTTTCCTTTTAATTATAAATTCCATCTTTAAATAACTTTTCTCTTCTTATTTTACTGTAAACATCCAAAAACAGTCATAAAGCACTTAGAACCCTTTACTACTTAGTTCTTCTGCCAGATGTCTTAGTTCATCATTCTTAAGTTCTTTCTTTCACAAAGTTCTAAGACACAAACACAACTCTTGTCAAGTTCTTTGCAACTCTCTATAACAAATATAACCTTTACTCCACTTTCTAACACCTTGTTTCTTACCTTTCAGCACTGCTGCCCTGGGGACCAAGTTTTCCCACATGAACTTTGGGATACATATTTAAATTACAGCAATGGGGATCTCACCCTGTTTTAACTGAGGCTTTTTTGACTTCAAGAATCCAGGACTCCCTTAGGCTCTGTAAACCAAAATTCTAAACCCCGAAACTCACGAAATGGACCTCTGCTTTCAGCCAAGAGGACTCCAAAGAAACCTGGAAAGCTAGTTCAGGCAATGATGGGAAGCATGAGTCAGACCTGCCTCATTATACTTTCCTCTCGCTGGAATTCAAGCACAGCTGACCAACATTGACATTAAAACAGAGATCTTAAGACTGACAGACTCTTTTTAACAATAAGCTACCAAATTCCAACCCGACTCTAGTACAGCAGGCCTTGTAAGAACCCAAAATATTTTACCCAAAATATATTTATTTCATATATTTTGAAATGGCCCTGCAAAGATGTCTCTTGTACTGGAAATTTGCCTACTTTAGACCATCCCTTTCCCACTCCATGTATTTTTCTAATCCTGAGGAGATTAGTTGAGAGTCTAACACCTTTGAAAGGCCTGAATAGGGAACATTTATGAGACTTCATCTACATAATAAGAACTTCATTTCCATTACCCCTTATTTCTTAACCCAGACACTCATTTCTATTGATTCCACATTTTTAGATAACTTAACTCTTTCAATCAACTGCCAATCAGAAAATCTTTGAATCCACCTATGACCTGTAAGTCCCCTGCTTCAAGTTGTCCCACTGTCCCAGACCAAACCAATGCATACTGTGCATATATTGATTGATGTCTTATGTCTCCTTAAAATGTATAAAATCAAGCTGTAACCCAATAATCTTGGCATATGTTCTCAGGACCTCCTGAGGCTGTGTCACGGGTCACAGTCTTCACATTTGGCTCAGAATAAATCTCTTCAAATATTTTACAGAGTTTGGCTTTTCTTGTCAACAGCTAGCTCTTGTAATGGAAGTTACTGCAAGAATATATGTGACAAAAAGAGAGGGGGAATTTTGGCAGGAATCTCAGCCCAGTCTGACTGATAGTGGATCTGAAAAGTTCTCTGGATTCCAAGCAGCTCTGGTTACCTCAGTAGCACTATCATTCTGCAGCTATTCTGAGTATATTACCCTTTGTATCAATTTACTGTCATTCTTGTTGTAGTCTACTTGATTCTCTTCATATTCACAGGACAAATTCCTCGGAGAAAGAGCATCTGATAGATCTAGATAATGACTAGCATTCCAATTTGGAAAGGGTGTTTTACACTTGACAAAGTAATGTGCTCTGTCCTATCTACAGATTGGCAGCACTTGTGTCAGGCACCCATCCCTGGTCTAATCAGTTGTGGTAATACGGGAAAGGTGTCATGATCCAGAAGGTATCTGGTAATGGCTGCACTCTCAGCAAGGCTGTGGGCAAGATAATCCCTGTGATTGACACGTCTAGTACAAAAATTGTTTTCTACCAAGTCTCTTCTTTGTATTTTTCTAACCATATAAGGCATTTAAGTAAATGACATGAGATGTTTTAAATATATTCTGTGGTTCCCAGAGTTTTCATTCCTTACATCTTTTTGTTCATTAATTCTTTGATGAGATTTCTCCCGTAGTTTTACATGTAATATTATATTCTCAATGGAGCATTGTAATAGAGCTATAAAAAAATGAGAAATAACAGTGGAGAACAATTAATCCCTTATTCCAGAATGTGAGAATAGCATCTTAATCCCGTATCTCAGAGGGTGAAAATAGATATGGGAAGAAAGTTCTGTTTTAGGTAAAACAACACTGACAGTCTCATAAATTTAACTGTCATCTTGCGTTTGCTCTTCTGGCAGAGGCAGAATATAATAATTGAAACCTTTTATTCTTTACACATAACCTATATTTTCAGAAAAACTTGGACAGAGATTTTGTTTTACCTTGGATAGTTTATACATTCTTTTAATTTTTTCCTTCCTTTTTTCTGCAAATAGAATACTATATATTAAATTTCCATAGTCAATTAGGCAAACATACAAAATGTCAACCAACTCTACATTTCTAAATGATTTTATCTTAAGAATTGCTACTATTATTAGCCCACTAAGAAAACCCAGGCTTTTTTAAAAGCAAGGGTCCCAGCTGTGCTTTTATTTGCTAGTTGTTGCTCTAAAATTCACGAAGCCCTATCTCAAATTTCAGAATATCATTCGTCCATAAAATAGGGGTTCAGAGTGGTTTGTTTCCTGAAATCAGTTACTAAATTATTATACTTTATTGACGTTCCTGTTTCAACTGCTCTTCTAATATGGGCGTGTCCTGCTTAGGGGACTCTCTCTGTATCTCACCCTGGGACTCCTTAGAGCCTATTCTTTTTTGTCTATTGGCCTTGCATTTCTACAGGTTGGAATCTGGGTGCTTTCCCTTGGAAGCCTCTGATAAGAATTTTATTTTTAAAAACTTTCTGTCTTTTGGGGTTTTTAAAATAACTTTCATCTATAGAGTAAGATCCATTTGTTCATTCAGTTATTTCCCAGAGGAGAGGAATCATATAAAGAAACAATTCATGGTTCAGGAGAATTATTAAAAATATACTGGTTTTATGAATGCCCTTTTCATTGCCACAAGCATATTTTGTAAATAAATTATAAAAATATATGTTTTAGGCCGGGCATGGTGGCTCACGCCTGTAATCCCAGCACTTTGGATCACCTGAGGTCAGGATACCAGCCTGGTCAACATGGTGAAACTCCGTCTCTACTAAAAATAAAAAATTAGCTGGGCATGGTGGCGCATGCCTGTGATCTCAGCTACTCAGGAGGCTAAGGCAGGAGAATTGCTTGAACCCAGGAGGCAGAGGTTGCAGTGAGCCGAGGTTGCGGCATTTGCACTCTAGCCTGGGCCATAGAGCGAGACTTTGTGTCAAAAATATGTACATATATATATATATGTGTGTGTGTGTGTGTGTGTGTGTGTTTTAAAGTTAAAAAATGCTAGAAGAAAGTGGCCTATTTCACATCTGAGACACAATTGTCTAAAATTAGCCAATAAAAAATAATTTTCACAGAGTTAAATTAAATTTTATCAAAATGAAACCTGTGACCAGCCTGGTATCTACTTTCCTCTAAGATGGCAGCAGAACAGAGCATGTGTCCATGTGACCAGCCAAAGGCACAAACGTATAGACCTGAAAAAAAATGAATGGGGTCTTAGATATAAATCTTTCTTAGATGGCATATTGACAATGCATACCCATGAGAATGTACAGAATGTAGTCACTAGAGGTAACAAGCCAGCTCTGAAAGATATCTTTTCATCTGCTATTTGAAACAAAAGGTGGAAACTTAATTTAATAATACCTGTAAAACTGCAGGAGAAAACTCTTTTTTAGGAGGCGAATTATGACCAGCAACAAATTCCATGAAACCCTTTATAGGAGGTGGGGGCAGGGTAAACATCTGGATTCCCTCTGTATCATCAAAAGGCCCCGGGTTTGGCCCCTTAGGAATTTATTTATTCATTTTCCCAGTCAACCATGAGATTAGAAGGAGGGGGGAATGAAAAAAGGGTGACAAAAATAACTTTGATATGATTAAAATTTATTTTTGGTAAAAATAAATACATTATGGTCAAGTAAAAATAAAAAAGAGAACAAGGAAGCAATATTGAAATGTCACAGAATGGCAGTTAACAGGCTTTATTTGTTCTGTCATACAATGAAGACAGACTCTTGGCCTTTATTTCTTTGTTCACAAACATGAATCAGAACAGAATACAGAGAATCATTTTATCTACAAAGAATTAAGTTTCTCACTCCCCCACACCCCACACCCCCGCCTATTTCTATCTACTTCTCATTGGATCTGAGACCAGACAAACTTGAAGGAAAGGAACTTTTCATATTGTAGAGAATTAATTATATCCCATTACCTTATTTATGACCCAGCTGAACTTTATTCAATTCTGCAATTCTCAAAGTTGGCATGTAGAATAATACATTATAGAGAGCCAGTGGGAAACATTTCCTAGGACTCCCCTGTCTAAATGTGCACTGTGTAATTTAGCTTCAATTAACTTCAGGGGCTAACGGAATAGAATAAGCAAGCTCTATAATTTCCCGTGCAATTTCAGAATAAAGATCACACACAGAAAACCTTTTTGTCTAATAGTTTTGCTTCCTCCTAAAGATGCCAAGTTGATCATTTTTTGTTGCTTTCTCCATTGCAACATGAAGAATGTCTGAGGCCTGATGAGGAGTCAACCTTGCTTTGCCTGATGCTGATTCCAGAGACTCTCTATTCTTCTAAATGGGAAGAACTTCGGTGAAGGTAATTCAGGATGATGGGGGAGTTCAGAGTGGAAACAGGTTAAAACATTTTATTAGTTTAACTCTCTGTATTCTACAGAGGAGTATACATTAGGCTTCTGACATTTTCGGTTCACAGAAACACATTTTACCACATCTTTAGGACCTCTAATGCAGACCTGAACACTAGAAAAATACAATATCAACTTTACTAGTTATCATTTATTAAGTTTCTCCTCTGTGTTATAGGAATTATATTAGGTACTTTATAGGACTCTCACAACTCCACAAGCTATGCATTATTGCCTACTTACAGATGAGGAAATTGAGTCTGAGGAATTAAGAAACTTTCCCATGATAACCAGGCTTATAACAGAGCTGAGACCCACGGCTGCTTTGCTACAAAGCTGAACTGGTTGTCTGTTTTTGCTTCAAAAAGCATTAGCATATGACATCAATAACCAAATAAGAGTAATTTATGTTGGTGGTTAAGCCAATCTTAATGGAGCTGGGGGTCGAATTTCCATTCACTTTCAAACCATGAGGAATAATACTACCTTTATATTCCTAATATAGTCCTTGAGGGAGATTAGATTATATCCTTATTACTAGAGGTTAAACCTGCTTTTAGGAAACATGCAATTCACCCTTGAAAAATTCTAAAGCATAGCAGGAAAACTTAAGCTTTGCTTGCAGAGAACAATTAAACCATGCACATGCAATCTAGGTTTCAACATTTGACATCTTTCTCTTTCCAGCCTATTCCCCAAACTCTCCTTTACTCCAACCTCTCACCCAAACTCACCGTATTTTAGAAATGGCTTATACTTTTAGGCAAATTAAATTCTCCGTAGGCTGTGCAAAACTTTTATTATTTTACCTAGACCATTCTCTGTTTATAATAAGAATAAAACGGCAGGAATTTAATTCCCATTCAGTCTGGCTTACATCCAGGTCGGTGATATTGTTGTCTCCTCCTTTTCATTCTCATTGAATGCAGTAGGCTCTTCCAGAGCCAGACTGGCGGGGCAGCACCACTTCCAATCTGAAACAGCTGCAGAAATGTTAGGAGAATTCTATTTCTAATGATTAATAGCAAATTTCTGAAACGACAGAAGATTAACCAACAAATCCCTGGGATTTCTTTGAATCCCCCAAATTCAACAATATTAGAATTCTATATTTTCTCCTAATAGACTTCCAGGCATGCGCCTTATGAACAAAACATGACAATAAATTACGTTCTTTTTTAAACTGTATTAAATCTTTCCATGATTTACTCATAATTTATAAAGTTGTAGATGATAGGACTTTGATTTTATTAGTAAAAGTACATCCAAAGTTGGTGAGTAAAACTCGCAATGGCTGGAACACTAAAAATCTGTCATCCTTGGAATGAGCCACTTGTTTTAGTCTGTCGTTCTGCTAAAGAACCAAAACGATTCTAGTAATGCAAAGCCTCAAGAAAGAGGAAAATACACTTTGTTTATTTATTTCTATTTTGATTAACCAAATTTGTAGAGAGCCATTTCTGATGACATACCTATACCTTAACTATCAATCTATCGGGTATTAATAAAAGAACACTTAGAGATACTGTAATATTGTCTGAGAAGTAATCAAAATATACAGAGCCCTTTTTAACTGTATTCATTAAAGGAATTTTGTTGAGCAGAGATTGTGCTAAAATTCAGTGTCTCTAAACTAACACATAAGGAATTTGAGACTTAGAAAGCTTAAGTAACTCACCACAGAGCTACTAAGTAATGAACTCTGGACTTTAACCTTGTTTTGTCTGACTCCAAATCTATGAGTCAAGGCATGTACAATCCATGAGTCAAGGCATGTACATAACTCATTATAACAGGAGACAAAAAATTTCATAAGAGAAGCATGCAAATCAGAGAAGGTTATACTAAATTGGAAGGTGTAATGAACATGGTTAGTAAGCAGGACCGTGAAGGATGTGGGGGGAGGATTTTGCAGTTATAGGAGGAGTTTGTGTCTGGGGCAATCCAAAGAAATAGCATAAAAATGTATTCGGGGTAGGATTGATTAGGAACCCCAAGTTTTGCTCCCTGGTATTTTCTGCTAGTAGGGAGAACATGAGGCTGGAAGGAAAAGGAGGAATTTTTTCTTTCCTGTTTGCTTTCTGTTAGCCTTACAGTAATGTCAGCAGTGTTTCTTAAGCCTGGCGGTAACAGTTTGTTCCTGGAGGGAAAGTAAAATAATTTCAGTTTGTTGTTACATTTTCAGAAATAAATAGCATTAGCTGGCCAGAATCTACTCTGCAAGTGTCTGGTCCCCAGCTCCTTGGAGACCCTCTTCTGTACTTCTAAGTTTTAATAATTCCAATATTTTTCTCTCTGTTTCTCAGGCTTAGAGGTGATAGTTTCTTCCTGCAGTTATTTTCTATATAATATTTTAACATTACATTTTTTATATTTTCAATTCTCCAGTATCTGGTTAGTAAGTATATTATATCTCTCTGTTAAAACAACTGACATGGTTTCTGTCTCCTGAATATACCTGGACTGATACAAGTCATTTATGGGCTAAGGCCCAAACCAGTCACTGGTGAGAAAAAATGGAGTTACCACAATGGGCTTATGATTAATAAACATTCAACTCTTATACATGTACAAAGGCTCATGACATGTATGTGTAGCCAGCATCTAATTAAAATTTTGGGGAATAGCTCTATTGGTGAAAAAGAAGAGGAAAAGCTGTTAAGGAGAAAAGAGTGATAGCCACAGAGATGAATAGGAAGTGGCTAGATGAAGAAAGAGGGAAGAGTGTTGTAGGGAAGAAAAGGAATTGTGTGTGTGAGGAGCAGGGGTTTGGAAAGACTGAGATTTACTCAAGAAACTGAGGGAAGCACAGTGTTGCTGGAGGGGTGATGAGAATGGGGAGAAAGAAATGAGATGAAACTAAAGAGTCTAAAGATTCACGAGGGAAAGAGTTAAATGGCCTGGTGATCCCAACTCAGACTATAGAAAACTGTCTGTGAAATGTATAGAAACAAGAATATTAGAAAAAGAAAAGAACAGTAAGATTCATGTTATGTTGAATATAATGGTTTGGGGGTACTTTCCAGGATGTGATTTTTAACTTGATATAAGACATCTTGACCTGGATCATCAACTTCAAGTCAATTAGGAATCTACTAGAATAGAAATAGTATCAACAGAAGAGAAAAACTAAGGGAAACTTTGGGGAATACCTACATTTTAAGAATGTGAGGATGAAGATTGTGGTCAGAGAGTCAAATAGAAGATGAGATGAAATACTTTCCAAGAATTACTAGGTCAAAGAGGAATGCTACCAGTGAATGGCTAAAGAGAAATGAAGGTAAATTAAATAGAATTAAGGAGATTGGACAATCATGAGACCACAGAGACAGAAGGGTCAAGAATCTGGATCACAAAATTACTGATGATAATGACAATAGAAGGGGCAGAAATTAAGTCAGTGAGAAAGTGGGGAGAGTTACCCTAGGGACTGTAGATGGACAAAATGAAAACAATGCAGACAGTTTGAGGTCTAAAGGATATTTGTAGAATGCTGGCCAACCAGAGAGCATCAAATGGTGTGCAATTTATCTCTCAACCCTAAACACCTATGTAGCTTAAAAGAATTCAGAGTTTACTGTGACACATAAGCCTAAAGAGTAGAAATAATTTTGGAATAGAAAGAATGGAAATTTAGGTGAGTACTGCTGCTGGGGATTTTGATGGAGATTTCATACTTAGTCTGATAGCACTTCCTTTAGTGTTTCTTCTTTTAATAATAGTCTTCTGGTTATTTATTGTGTGTGACAAAGTACCACCCCACTCCCGCACGAAAAAGGTCATGGTTATAACAACAACCATTTTGCTGTATTTATTTCATGATTTGGGGTGACAGAAATTCAAGCAGGGCTCTATCACTGATTCTTTTTATCTATGAGACATCAACTAACAGCAGAGCAGATCTAGAGAGTCTAAAATGATATTCTGGTGTGGGTGGCTGCAAGGCGGGGCTCAGTGGGCAATTCTCCCTGTCCGTTGAATCACAGGCACTCTCCACATGGTCTTTTCAGAGTAGTCTGACTTCTTATGTGGTGACTCGGGGCTCTAAGAATGCATATTCCAAAAGTCAAGCAGAAGCTGAAAGCCTTGCTATATGACCTTGCATTAGAATGCAGCTTCCACTTCATTCTATTGGCTAAGCATGTCACTAAGGCCAGCCCAGAAACAAAAGTAGTAAAATACACTTGATATGGTTTGACTCTGTGTTCCCACAGAGTCTAAAAAAAAGTTTGGTTTTTAAGAAGAACAATTGATGAAGTACTGTGAGATCATAAGGACCAATGAAAAAGAGAATAAATAAATACCCAGTAATAATATTTTTAAAAGATACCTTACTGTAAGTGTTCCAGATAGGAAAAGATAATAAAGAATGTAAAAAACAACTTTAGCAATAAAAGAAAATATAGGTGAAGTGGTCAAATTCCTGGGAAAATATATTTTGAAATAATGAATTCAAAAAGAAATAAAAAATCTACACAGTCTTGTAACCGTTAAGTATAGTGAACCAATAGTTTAAGATTTTCTAACAAAAATGACTGTTAGTTGTCTTTCTCAGGAGGTTTTACCAAAAATCTAAAGAAAAAATTCAAACCTACACAAACTATTTCAGAGAGTCAAAGAATGGAATTTTAAGAAGGTAAGTGAAAAAATACATTTATGATTATTGGATAAGGAAAGCATATTTAAAGAGAAAAGAAACACTATTTTTTTTAAATGGCTACATATGACATCAAAATTAAGAATTTTGTTCATCAAAGGATACCATAGGATGAGGGAAAAAAAGCCACTGATGATTTGTTGCTGTTGTTTTTACTTTTTATTTTTTGGGATTTGTTTGTTTGCAGCACTTAAAATTGACAAAAGGCTAGTATCACAAATACATAAAGAACTCTTACAAATCAAAATGAAAAAGGTGAAAAGGGCTCCCCCAATGCACACAGAGATGAAACACTTGAATGGACACATCGAAAAGAGGAGATTCAAATAGCTAATAAATATATGAAATGTGTCCAAACTTACTGCTAGGGATGTGCAAATTAAGACCATAATAAGACAATGATATCTTCGATAAAAGAATATCAAAATGTCTGGCAAAAACAAATGCTAACAAGAATGAGTATCAATGGGAACTCTCAGAAAGGCTAAGATATGTCCACTGGTATAATCACTTGGGATAAAACTTGTCATCATCTAACAGAGTTGAAAGTACGCATATCCTATTACTTAACAATTTTATTCTAGGTCTATTCCCTAAACAAACTTATGCACCTGTGATCAAAGGTACATCTACAGAATATTCATGGATGATTTGATCATGGTAGCTAAAAAATTAGAAAATAAACCAAATATCCAATGATAATAGAATGGATGAATACATTGTGGTATATACAATGAAATATTATGCAAAAATAATAATCCTTACTACAGGGACTTCCAAAAATATAAAAGAATCTCACAAACATAAGCTTGAACAAATGAACCCAAAAACAAACAAATGCATCATGCATTATAATTCTGTTGTATAAATATAAAAAAGACCTAAAACTGAATTATAGTGCTTAAACATCCACACAGAGCGGGCAAACCTATAAAGGAAAGCAACAGGATGTGTATAACTAAAATTGAGAAGATCTTATCATCAGGTGGAAGGCACAGAGGACTTCCAGGGTACTGGCCATGCTCTCTTTCATGACCTGAGAGGAATTCCATAGGAATTGACTTTATAAATATTTGTTATATTGTGCAACTATAGTTCATATATTTTCCTTTCTATATACTTCAGGATTTTCTAAATGTTAAAAATTGAGATTTATTGAAAAATATCTGCATATTCATAAGACAATTTGTTCTCAAGATCCAAGATACCTGTGGATCGATAATTCCACTACACATTTATTTTTGTAAATACTATTCATTTGAGCATTATTATATGAGTTTGCCAAGCATTGATTATATTTTTTTTATTGAAACACACTTCTCATCTGTCTTCCACTAAATTTAATTACCTCTCAAATGCTTTACCAAGTTTATCATAGTTTCTAAAAAACTGCAATGCCTTAAAACATCTGGAAATATTTTTTTAATTAATAGTAACATTTTCATCATTTCAGAGTATTGCCTCTGGCTAGTTTTTTTTTTTTTTTTTTTTTTTTTTTGTAGAAATGGGTCTCACTATGTTGCTTAGGCTTGCCTCTTACTCCTGGCCTCAAGCAATCCTCCCAGATTGTCCTCCCAAGGCACTTGTGATTATAGGCATCAGCCAGGGAGCTCAACCAATCCTTTCTTTTTTGACAATCCAGAAATAAGTCTAATTTTATCAGAAGAGTTAGTATCTAGGTCTATCATTCCATTTCTACCCATGATGACACTTAAATATAATAACAAAATGAACACATAAGCATCATCTGTACACTTTTACTTGATTACTACTCAACCTGTAGTTTTATCTTATCAACCAATCAATTGGATGCTTTGAGTTATGGCTCAAACAAGCAAATATGACTGTTTTGAAAGATCAGATCATTCAGAATACTTTGTTCTTACAAACTAATTTTGTTCCTGCAAAATAATTTACTTCAACCTCTGGAAAAACAGTGATTTAGTCCAAAAGTTTCTTTTGGTTTTTAATACATAACTTTCTTAAACGATGTGCTTGTGTTTTAAGCTTTATTTATTGTAAGTGCTTAGTAACCCAAGCCACAAAATTGCAAAGACCTTATTCTTTTATTTTCCCAGTTCCTTTTCCTTCTTTTAGTGGTGCCAGCAACAAAAGGACATGTAACTTTATCTCTTTTCTGGTTGTTAGTATTTTACCTTGTAGCCTCTGGAATGGCAAGTTCTCTAATTGCTGCTATTTTTCACCGTTCTCTTTCTTTTTGTGCTATAAAGTGACTAGTATGTGTTTCCAGATTATATTTTTAAATAAAGTTTCCTTAAGATGATAGAGGTTAAAAAAAAATACTCAAGCCAAAATGTTTTGGCTTTTCATGTTTTTAAACAGGATTTGGTTTTGCATTTCCAGAAATGGGCCACATCAAACTTTCCAGGATTTTTCCTATGGTATTTGTATGAAATATAAACCCTTTAACCCTTTGGAAAACATTTACATCATCATTGCTCATTAGAAATAAAAATAATTTAATTAAAAATTTTACTTAACATATCCTGAGTGTATTCACAAAACTTTCAGATTAATATAGAAAAAAATTAACTGGAAATTACCAATACCATGGGAAAAAAGGCAGAAATCACTGACTCATAGAATTTAATAAGAGTTCTTAATAATTCAACATGAAACTTAAAATTTAGATTTCTCCCCTGCTTTTGGATATACAATTAATTGATCCATGCATTCTCTCTATTCCATTTTTTGTTCTTAGGAAAGCAAAGAATATTTTCTCTAACTCATCAGAGCAGTGTTCTCCAACTTTTCTTAGTCCGCAGTGAATAGGAAGAAATTTACTGTTCTACAAGGAATGAAAACGTCCCTGCATTGATAAAAAGTTCAGAAAATCTGCATGGTAATTAAACACATGATAACTGCTACATGTCAGAGAGTTCAGAAGGTAAGAATATCCAAATTTTAGATTATTTACATGATATAAACCACAAAGCTTTTTCACTACTTCAGTCCTTTTCCTTGGACACATTCTAGTTTGCCTGTTTACTTGTTAAAATATGGTGTCATGTCTTGAACGCACCACATTGCATGTTAGACCAGCACAGGGTAGAACAAGCCTGTCCCTATGCATATTCTGCCTCTGGTACTTCTGCTTATAAGCCTTTCTCACACATGTTGCTCTTAAGCCATATTTAATTCATCTTAAATTGTGCAGTGAGATTTGGAGTTCTAAATTACTTCTATTAACTGTAAGCTTGACATTACAGAATGCCAGCCACTCAAATTTGAGTATTGATTCCATCATTTGATGTGTAACCCTCCTGTTTTATATCATCTGCAACTTTATCAAGGTCATAACTGAAAATACAGAGTAGAGCAGGGCTAAAGATAATATAAGTTAATTTTAATCAGTGATCTTTGCACATAGTTCTCTGCCCTGCTAAAAATTAATTTAAATGCTGTCCTATTTTTTGGCTCAAATTTTTCCACCAATACCTAGGGGGTTGCATTACTGAACTTAGGTAGCACAATATCCATACTGTGCCCTTGATCCATAATCCAGAAAGAGAATGAATCCAAAGTTTGTTTGCTTTTTTTCCATAAACCCAGTAGTTCCCTATTTGTTTTCTAAGTTCTTACAATCAATCTTTTAATAATCTGTTCTGGAATCTTTCCCAAGACCAGTAAGAGGTTTGTATAATCTACTTTCTTACAAATTTCAAAAAGAATCTAATCTTCAGGTATCTATAAGTTTCTTCATAACACTTTAGAGATTATTAAGCAGAGGCTCAACAATGCTACACATATTCTTAGCGTTGTACTAATTTTTTCTAACCTAAGAGAATAAGATACACTTAGAGCATCCAATAATTCAGAGCAAATTATGTTTTTAACCTCTCTTTTTGAGAAATATTACATTTACCAGAAAAAAAAAAAAAGAAAGGGACCAATGCTTGAACATACCGCAAAATGAATTTGATTTTAGGTGAGCAAGTGGAAATCATTTTCACTATAAAATTTTGTTAACACATACTTCCTTCTATAAACTTTTTTATTTTATTCTTCTCCTACTTGAACAACAAAACCTGCTTTTGAGTCAAGGATCTGATATAGCCAGATATTTTAGTGTAACTTTATGTCAATGTGCTCTTTCTTAAAGGGAGTATTTGTATTTTAATCCCGAGCTCTCTTATCTTGAAGTGTGGAATTTAAATCTGGGTTCTTTATTAAGGGAATTTCAAGTACCAGAGAGCAAGCTGGGGGAATTCAGGTAAACTGGGAGGGGGAGAAGGGCTCCTATTTATACCTGAGATCACACCACTTGACTGCTTTTCCTCAGACTTGTAACTGAAAACCACCTGAACCAGAAAAGAAGAAACAGTACAAGAAAGTTAGTAGGTGTGCACTAAGTTTTGACCCCTTTGTGTCTGAAATATGAGTTTGAAGATATATCACTATATTTATCTTCAAAAACATAAATCTTACATTTCTTTCAGTAATTCAGTGCTTGCTGCTAAAAGATTGCAAGAGAAGCCCTGGAGCTGAAAGTTGAAAGTCACTGCAAGTTCATCTCAGAACATTTCAGAGGCTGGGCTTCAGTTCTTGCACCATCTCCTTGTTACAATGGTTACTACGAATGGTGCCAGTTTGGAAGCTTAACAAAAACTTTCAGGCCCAATTCTAACATAAATCATATCTAATAATAAATGTAATCATCATATAATAATATTCTCAATTAAATTGGACTTTTAACCTTTCAAATAATTGACCGTATAGTATATCTTCTGGAACTTCTATTACATAATAGCCTGAAATAACCATTCTTAAGTCAATCCTTATACATAATCTTAGATGAAAGCATTTCACTCTATGTCATTTCACTAGTAAAATGGGCCATGTAATATATTTTATTAACAGCTAATTCAATGCTATTTGTATTTTAGGTCAGCTATTGATGGAAAAAAAAAAACAAATCAAAACTACCCAGGGGAATTATTCAACGCCCTTTGCAATGAGACAGTCTCAGAGAGAATCATGATAAAGAAAAGATATGGTTGAATAGGATTAGGATGGATCCAAAATTCATTCTCACTGTTTGATGATTTCATTTGCAATTCCAGGAAGTTCATTTATGGTAAATCTTTGTTCTTATATTCCATCAGATAATTTTGAAATGGAGCAGCCTCTGAGAAATGACACAGAGAATTAATGATATCTCAATACACTCTTGGCAAGTAGGAAAACAGATCTGAATAACTATCACCCATTCCAGTTGTGAATTTATTGTGAAAATTCTGATGCAATTACTTTTAGGATAAAATAATAAAGTTGACGTAATCTATTGAAATGTTGCCTTTGGAACTTATACTAGGAAATATGTAGGCACAGCCACAAACTTCTAAATCTGCCACTATAGTTTGTCTTTGAAGATAAAATAGCTAAATGGATAATAACTATCAGATAGATTTGTAACATGGAATGGATGGGAATTCCGGTTTTGTTTGTTTTTGCTATGATGGCTTCAAAGTAAAATAATTACTTCTTAATTTCAATTCTACGAATTAAGTAAAATATCTCAGATCAATTTTGAATACAAGAATAACATTTAGAAGATTTTCCTGAGCTCATTTATAAATTGGTAACATAGCATATACAAAATATAACATATCTAGTCCAATTTTTCTCTTAAATGCTATCCAACATATCTTGCATTTAAGAAAATATTTGAACAAAAAATAGAGTGAGAGTAGGGTGGAAAAGAACTGTTTTAGAATGGGGTGGAAGGGAAATATTTCAGCAAATACTTTGCATCAGAGCCCTGTCTGCATACTTTTTTAAAAATAAAATAATCCTGGGAGTTAAAAATTATTATTCTCATTTTATAGATAAGAAAAGTAAATCTCAGAAATGTTAAATAGTCCACCGAATATTATCTGACCGGTATTCATATCAACTGACTCTTAATTCTAAAATCCATGCACTTTCTGCTACTACACAGATGTTGAATGACAAGGGTTAAAATTAAGATAAATGGCAATTTTTCAACTCCTAGGAGTATTATATAGCACTAAAATTGTATTTTTGAAATCTAACATTTTAAGAAATATGATAATTATTACATGAACTAGAAGAATTCCAACTGTAGCCATCCTGTGATTATTATTATGGAAAAAAAATTTATGTTGATTTCATAAGATAGTAGGATTACAAAGAATTCTAAATATAGCTCTTATTGGTCTAGATATATCTGTGAAAAAATATATATGTAGAAAGAGGGGGAGAATACCTGTTTCTTGAATATGACCAAATGAATGTTTTGGGATATGATTTAAAATTGAGAATGCGGCTGAGCGTTCTGGCTCAAGCCTGTAATCCCAGCACTTTGGGAGGCCGAGGTGGGTGAATCACGAGGTCAAGAGATCGAGACCATCCTGGCCAACATGGTGAAACCCTCTCTACTAAAAATACAAACATTAGCTGGGCGTGGTGGTGTGTGCCTGTAGTCCCAGCTACTTGGGAGGTGGAGGCAGGAGAATTGCTTGAACCCGGGAGGTGGAGTTTGCAGTGAGCCAAGATTGTGCCACTGCACTCCAGCCTAGAGCCTGGCGACAGAGTGAGACTGTGTCTCAAAAAAAAATTGAGAATGCATTTTCACACAATGTATTCAAATATGATATCTCATTTAATAGTTGCAAATATATGAAGTGAGACCATTGTTATTCACATTTTACAGCTGAAGAAACTGAAGAAGTAATAGATTAAGTAATTTGCCTCCAGTCATCCAGTTGCCCAGCTAATTACTGATAGAGGCAAGCAGTTAGCCCACAGCTCACATTTTTAGCCAATAGCACCTACGCTGGTAATATTTGGGAAAGACAAAATGCATCAACAGTGCTTACTTATGGAAATAAAAGGTGCATGATGATAGATTACATAATAATGACAAAATGACAGGCTAAAATAAAATACCAAAGAAGTAACAAAGGCAGATCTGAAAAGCCAAAAATAATCAAACATTAGAAATAATTCCAAACGAGTCACTAACAGTCATATGGTATCACAAAGGCTAACCACATAAAAAGATGCATAGAGAAAAACATAAATACATCTTATTGAAGTTAACAAAAATAAATAAATTATAAATATATTAAGATTGGCACTATAGATGCCTAAGAGAAAAAGTGGGAATGGAATGAGAATTCTATACCTACAGATAAATAGGAGGTGAAATGGGTAAAAAAAAATGGAGGAGAAAATTATGTGCCTGATGTTTACATGTATTTTATAGTTAATTCTGGAATAATCCAGAACTGGATTACATTGACTTGAGTTTCCATATATTTTGGTAACATACTGTAGGGGTCGGGAACTCATCTTCCAGTCTTCCTTTTCCCTCATCTATGTCACCTCAGGCATTGACTTAGCCTCCTGTGTCCTCAGATTCCTAACTTGCAGAGGAGGGAGTAGAGATGGGAGACTGTCTAAGCTCATCCTATGGGTGTAAGTAATTTCTGAACTGTATTTCACTAGTCCTGTTTTTTGAGCATAGTGACAGAAGAAACACGAAAAAGAGAGATGAGCTGCAGTAACACGGCAGTAGTCTAAACAGAATGACTACCTATTGCTCAATACAGCTATTGGAATCTATACTCCCCCTAAGTATTTATCAATTCCTTTTTGTTTATGATGAGTTATTTAATACACCCAGCTTTAACTGCACACCACAAATCTCAAGGACCATACAGAGAAAGAGGCTTCAGAGGCAGGCAGCCTGTGTTAGAATGTTCTGCCCTGGTGCTTGCTAAGAAATTTGCTTAATTCCCCTAAGCCTCAATTTCCTCATCTGTGAACAAATATTATCTACTTTAAGAATTAAAACGAGGATTATGAAATAAATGATGTGAATTAGCTAGCCCAATAACTGCCACCTGGTAGGGAGTTTAATAAGTGGCCACTATTACCAAGGTGCTGCACTGCACTGGGGTTAATGAGTAACGTGAACCAGCCTTATCAGTTGAGCAGCAATCAGATTTAAAGACTGAGAGAAATAAAACAGGCAAGTGTACATTTTCCCATGTTCATGGAGACAGACTACAAAGTGGAAGTATGCCAAAATAAATTTTTTTTAGAGAAAAGTATATGACAAAAACACAAAGAAATCAACACAGGAGAGTGCAGATAAATGTGGAAGAAAAGGACTAAACTAAGAGGAAAACTATTTTGATTCTGATTCAAGCATGTGACTGATAAAGCCATGACCCTTCCCAGGAGGGGTGAGTGGTGGTCCCTGAGTTTAAATGTGATCCCAAGAACATACTGACCCAGATCTGGTTTTAGTGACTCTATATACAGAATCAATAGCAATTTTAAAACATAGGAAGACTTTCTCTACAGGACGAAAACTGATGCAAATTATTTTACTTTCAATAAGAAATCTGAACACATGCAGCTTCCCACTAAATAAACACAGGCACCAAAGAGAAGGAAAGTCCAGGGTTCCTCAAAGTCTTTAAACATATCCCAGAGTGACTGCTCTATAAGGTCATCAAGGGCACCTCAAGCTATAGAGGCATGACTTTGTTCTTTAGCGACTAAAGTGAACACTTAGAAACCAATGACAAACTCTACATAGGAAATGCTTAATGTTAAAAAAATGTATGCATGTAAATGTCCACAGATCAATTAATATCAGTTGCACTCTCTTGTCTTCCTGCTTTTGTTTTTGTTCTTCTCTGACTGAAGAGCTCTGCTTTTCACAATTTACAGTTTACAAGTTTCAGCTCCAATGGTATCATCTTTGGGAAGATTTTTTCTCCAGAACTATAATCTATGTGATTATTTTCCACGACTGGAACCTCCCATGTCATCATTTACACATTTTTCTCATATATATTTTGCTTTATACTATATAATTTTTTGCTTCATATTTTCTCATCGGGTTGTAAGCTCTTCTAAGGTAGATAATTGGTTTGATTGTCACCACTGCTAAGTATACATTTTCCCACATCGTGGGTACTCACTAAATATTTGTTGAGCAAATGTTGTATCACAAAATTTATCAACAGTGCGCTACCATTTTAAATGCTAAAAAATGGGACCAAAAATGTAGTGTCAAGACTTCCTTCTACTGTATCCCTCTGGAACAGCCCCATGGACCAGTCATTTCAAAACCACAACAGCTGCTCAGCCAGAAACTCTGTGTCTTCAAAGTGAAGTTAGTTTCACAAGCTTTTTTCAAATCACATGAACCTTCCTCTTTCTTCTGAGACATTTATCATCTTTTTTGCCTGATCAGTTTAAATAAGTTTGTTATATTGAGGATCTCAAAAGTTAACACATTCAGAGTTTTGTGTGTATGTTCATTAATTAATTTACTTAGTTAATATGCTGAGCATTCCCATAAGCTACACAGCAAGGATTAAAGATTAATAAACAGAAAACTCTCCCATCGAGGAATTTCTGATATAGCAGAAGAGACAATGTTCGTTGGGCACAATGGCTCACAGCTGCAATCCAGCATTCTGGAAGGCTGAGACACCAGCCTGGGTAACACAATGAGACCCTCACCTCTACAAAAAAAATTAAGAAAGAAAGAAACTTGGCCAGGCTCACACTTGAGCCCAGGAGTTAGAGCCTACAGTGAGCCATAATTGCACCACTGTACTCTACCCTGGGCAACAGAGCAAGATTCTATCTCTTCAAAACAATAAATAAATAAACAAGGAGAAGAGAAAATATTCCATGAGGTCAGTGACTATGACCACCTTGCACATCCTTATTGCTTGACACAGATCTTGGCACATCTGGGACACGCAGTCAATACACGTTGGATTAAAGAATTAACTAAAAGTGGTATGTTGTGCAGAGGTATGGGTAACATCGGTTGGTATCACATGGAGGGTAGGAATTTGTTCTGTAAGAAGGAGGAGTCACAGGGGAAGGAAGGAGTGATTTTACAGAAGAAAGAGCATCATTACCAGGTCTCGAATGATGAAGAGAAATGTATTAAATTGAGAAAGAATAAGAGCTGACCAGGCTGAGTGAACAACAGGAGAGACATGAAGGTGTATGATAGGTCATCTGGTATGATCATCGGTTTTAACATTCTTTGGATTGGAGATTTTTTTTTTTTTTTTTTTTTTTTGAGATGAAGTCTCGCTCTCTCACCAGACTGGAGTGCAGTGGCATGATCTCAGCTCACTGCAACCTCCACCTCCTGGGTTCAAGTGATTCTCCCGCCTCAGCCTCCCAAGCAGCTGGGACTACAGGCATGTGCCACCATGCACAGCTAATTTTTTGTATTTTTAGTAGAGACTGGGTTTCACCATGTTAGCCAGGATGGTCTTGAGGATATCATTTTTAAGAGTATGTTGACACCTTTGACCAAATTGCTTCAGAAAAATAAGTAAATAACCATATGTAAGAGGGAGTTTTCCTGCATAGTTTTGGCAGAGGTTGAATGGCCCAAAGGTTGGTACCACATACCTCCATGTTCCAAATTAAGGTACTACACCACCCATGCAGGATTTGCAAAAACTAACCCTAACTCTTTACGCTTCATGTAGTTGGAGGTTATACAAGAGGTTCAGGGGAAGAGAACATTAACATAAGGTGAGAGAATACCTCGAGGAGATTGGGCGGAGGTGTTTTCCTCCTTGCTTCAGGTGGGGAAAGAAAGAAATGGAGGCAAGTGGTGGAACTACAAGGGATCTGCTCAGAGTACTTGCTTGGGAGACACAGGGAACTAGGCTCCATGTCATGACTGAGAAATACAAAGAGCAGCAAGGCAAACAAAGGGGAGATTTGGGAGTGCGACGCTTTTCTGCCAGGATGGGTGAGCAGTCCTCAGATCCAAAGGGCACCACAGGAGGGAACTGGGCCAGGCTTCCTTTAAAAGGGCTCTGCCCAGTAGTACTGTCTGTGGGAAAACAAGTCAGTAAGCAAAATGATCCCCAAAAAGGTGGACTTCCAAGGCCTTGGGGCTGAGATGGCTGGTTGCATAAGGGAAGGTGGTATTGGATCTTTCCGGAAGTGAAACTTTCCTGGAAACCCACAATAAATGTACCAAGGAGAAAAAGCCCTGGTGAGCCACCAATACCAAATTTCAACAATACCCACCAAAGTCTCTTTCACAAATTGCCTTTCCCCCACTGCCAGGTGTGAACAAATCAGAATCTTAGCCAGTAACTTGTGAAGAGCTGGCAAAGCAAGGAGAGAAAAAGACCGGGTTTTCCGGACGTGACAGCAAATCAAAGCTAGGGCAGAGGGAAGCTCTAAATTATAAAAAAAGTTTGCAGTTTTGATTGTTACCCTGGACTGGACTGTCAAATACAAAACATATCTGGGCTTTGTTAAGGACGGACTTTCCTTCAAAGGATTATTGCAAGGTGAGGAAAGGGACTATCGCAATAGAGGCATGGGATGATTACAGTAGGGAGAACACTGATGGTAAGATAGAAAAGCGTCGGCCGGGCGCGGTGGCTCAAGCCTGTAATCCCAGCATTTTGGGAGGCCGAGACGGGTGGATCACGAGGTCAAGAGATCGAGACCAACCTGGTCAACATGGTGAAACCCGTCTCTACTAAAAATACAAAAAATTAGCTGGGCATGGTGGCACGTGCCTGTAATCCCAGCTATTCAGGAGGCTGAGGCAGGAGAATTGCCTGAACCCAGGAGGCGGAGGTTGCGGTGAGCCGAGATCGCCCCATTGCACTCCAGCCTGGGTAATGAGAGCGAAACTCGGTCTAAAAAAAAAAAAAAAACAAAACAAAAACAAAAGCGTCTCAAGGGTTAGGCAAAGAGTGTTTCTGCTATCGGGAAAAGCGAACAAGGTTAGAAAGAACCAGGTGTTGGCAAGTGGATGGAAGAATGGTATGATCAGAGAATGTTTGTCTTGAAGTCAGCCTACTCTCAGGAGACCTTATATGCAGCCCAGGCTGGGGATAGGGGAGCTTGGGGCCCTGGAGGAAAGAGGGAAACTCAACAAAAGTTTGGTCAAGAAGTATTTTGTTCTGATTGGTCAGTAGGGACAAGTAGTTCAAAGAAACATTTCTGAGTCAAAGAATGAGAATTTGCAGTCTGTCACAGGTAAACAAGGAGTCCTTGGAGTCTTCTCTAAGTCACAGGGGGCAGGGTGATAATGTGCAAAGAGCTATTTGCCAGAACATAAAAGAGCGGGGGAATTTCTTATCCATCATTGTTTTCCAATAGCACAAGTCTCAGGTAAAACTCAACATTTTCAGGACTTTGTAGTTTCTGAAATAAGATTGTAGCTATAATTGAAAAGAATCAGAAAATTTAGGAAAATTGCCAAAATTACACCCAAGGGCAAGAAAAACTAGCCCACCGGACGTACTTAAAAGGATGGCAGCTGATTAAATCCCTTGGAGTCCAGCTCATTTGACAGCTACACACGTGAACACACAGTAGTATGCAAACCTTCAGGGCTTCCTCAGGTCCCACGCTAGATGAGAACTACTGAGCTAGGAGTTTCAGGGGACCCAGCAAGGGCAAACTGAAGCAGAAGAGGCACCACGCCTACCCAAGCAGCCTTGTTGGTTCTCTGAATCAGATAAATAAGATACAAAGTTTGTCTTTTAGGAGCTTTTACCTCAAGGAGAAAACATTTTTTAAAAAGAAATATATTATTCTGTAAAAGAAATATACAAACACCGCAAGAGATGAAGAGATTCCAAGAAAAAGGTAATTCTTATACCCCAGACAGCTCTGAGAATTCTGAGGAAAGGAGCATGATTTTTTTCCTGTGAGCATCAGGAGAGGTTTTATGAAAGGAGAGTCCAAATCTGATGTTGGTCCAGTGCAGGATTAGAAAAGATGAAAAAAGGAGGGACCCAGCCATGCCAGGTGAGGTGAACAATATGCACAGGTGGGAGGCGGGGCCTGAAAAGGCCTGTTTGTGAACTTGCAAGTAGCTGGGCACGAAGGAAAAGAAGGAAGATGGCATTCCCACAGAATGATAATCTGTGAATGCCACACACTAATGCAGTTTCATGCGACTTTCTTTCTGCATGAAGTAATATGCCCCAGAAAATATTTGACAGACAAATGGCATGATAAGATTTGTGCCTCAAGAAAAATAAGTGACATCAATGTGTGAAAAGAATTGAAGAGAGAGGCCTGGAGTTAAGATGGGGGTTGGTGCCTTATTTGACACACAAAGTGAATCACTTTTTAAAACATACCTCTTCTTTATAACAAAGTTATTTTCAGTAATAATCATAAAATGAGATAAATAATGACAATGGCTAGAAAAGAAATGGAACCATTAAGATTTTCTTTTCTAAAACTTTACAATGTAATTATACCACTAAAAAAAGTAAAAACAAAATCAATAAAAGAGAGCAATATATATGATGTATCATGATATACACTTGTAAATGTCTAAAATAGTTTTGGAAAAAGAGAAAACCCTTATACCTACATGTTGATTGCCACAATAATGAATAGTAACTTTACAGTTTCTGTTAAGAGCTTTGATTTCTGGAACTTTACCAAATCAATATTTATTCATATTCTTGTTCCATAGGAAATATATCCATATTTGTGAATGTCTCTTCATTCAAGGTTGATTAAAGAACACGTTTTGTTAAAGTTTGAAAATTTTCTTTTATCTGAAGCAACCAATATAGTATGGGTCATTTCAAAAAGTCTCCAATGTAAATTTGGCAGAGTCATAAAAATCCTATTTCACAATAATTGCAGAAAATTTAAATGCAAATAACTCTAAGTGGTCATGAAATGGAACTAATTCAAATTCTGTTTTTTTTGTCTTTACTGACCCTGAGTCATCATTGTTCATTTTGGACCTACTGTTTAAATGCAGGAATAAGTGATACTACAAGATTGGAATACTTGAATCACACCTGGAACATGCTTGCATACTTCCAACCTGCTATGTATGCTCTCTGTGAACAAAGGCTGAATCTGTATGTCAGGGTGAACTGTTCTCTGCGTTAATGCTTATGTACGATACAACGTTTATTGAAAGTGTATTAGTCTGTTTTCATGCTGCTAATAAAGACATATCCAAGACTGGGTAATTTATGTAGGAAAAGAGTTTAATGGACACAGTTCCACATGGCTGGGGGGCCCCACCATCATGGTGGAAGGCAAGGAGGAGCAAGTCATGCCTCACATGAATGGCAACAGTGAGAGCTTGTGCAGGGAACTCTCCCTTATAAAGCCATCAGATCTTGTGAAATGTATTCACTATCACGAGAACAGCATAAGAAGGACCTGCCCCCATTATTTACTTACCTCCCATTGGGTACCTCCTCAACAAAATGAGAATCATGGGAGCTACAATTCAAGATGAGATTTGGGTGGGGACACAGCCAAACCATATCAAAAGGTAAGTAACACAAATGTGCTGATTTTAAGCTACTATAAATTGATGCTACTATTGGAACTCAACAATAGCAGCTGTTCTTTAGAATGTATACCAAAGAAAGGATTCTTTTTAGAAGAGGAATATTTTGTCACTGACATTATTTAGGGTTATAAGTGCAGGATATAATAAAAAACAAACGATCTTTTAGTTATTTACACTGTTGACTTTAAATTCCCTGTAATTTAAAATGCACTATTTTATTACCTGTAACCAAGGAGATGGTTTCTTCTAGCCTGCCCTAGAATCCTCCACAGAGATGGGAAAGAAAAATGGTAACTGGAATTTCAAAGTTTCAACACTGTGCCAAACAGAATGTTAGATTCTTTGAAGAGATTATTATTTCTCCATTTTAAGATGAATACTAAGATCAATTGCCAAAGATCACACACCAAAGTAAGTGGTAAAATTGGAATTCAAACTGAGGTTTCTCTGACTCCAAAACATATAATATCTTCAATATACCACGCTGTTTCTTTACAGAGGATGGGAGGGAGATGAGTTTATGGCCGTGGCAAAATTTAAATGAGATGTAATTGAGCTTGGGTTTTGGCAGTGTCAGGGAAATGGAGAGAAAAGCACAGTGGGAGGTCATATTGCAAGACCAGATGGACCAAATCTGGCAACACATAGGATCTGGGAACATGACAGATGATAAAATCCAAGTTTTGAAGCCTGAAGAAAGCAGAGACAGGCATCTAAGACACTAACAACTAGCAGTTGCCAAAATCTGACTGAAATTACAGTGAGATATGGAAGCAATCCACCCACCAGGACCTATTAGAGACCTATATGTGCAGAGTTTATGCTCTGATAAGCTGCTTGGTATTGATAGGTAAAGTTATATATAAACAGTAGATGATCACAAATTACTTTCTAAGGATGGGGAATGGACTTACTCATAGAACTTTCACTTTGCTGAGTAGGAAATGCAAGTTTGGAGGCAGAGCTGAATTGCTCAGGAGGGCAGACAAGAGGCTAAGGTAGCTATGCTCCTCAGTGCCATGCATCATGTCTTGTCCTTGTAAGCTCAGTCACTTTTCTAAATAAAGAATTAAAATGTTTTTCAAATATAATGGCTTCAAGTGTCACCAAATTACTAGCTTTCAAAGTGCCCCTACATTGGGATACTACAGTAAGGGTATTATTGCTTGAAAAATAACTTAGAGGATAGACAGACAGATAGAATAAAGTAGCAGGTTTTCAAGAGCCAATCTGCAGTAATACATGTAGACTCACAACAATTTAGGGCCACTCTGTTCATGCCATTTGGATTAGTGGCATTTTCTCAGGCAACATAATCCACAGGATGGTTCTTTCTGATACCTATGTTTCGTTTCTTATGTGGATGGGATCCTGTTTCTTTTCTTCTTATCTATTTATTCCCACTGGTAAGAATAGAGTAGGTTGTGTTTACCTTCCTAGCAAACTCCTGATTGTATTTCCATGGAGCCCCACTAACCACCTGCAGGTAAGAAACTGTACTGACAACAACTGACACTATGGGGCAGCAGGGAGCTATATCCCTGCATATCTCAGAGTATCACTGATTTCATAGTCTTAGGAGGAAACACACATTTGATAACTAGTTATAGTTTTTATCTTCCAATATTTTCATATGGTCAATTCTTATTTGATAGATGTGTTTGGCTGCCTCTAAATCTTTATAAAGAAAAACAATTTAGATTGTTTTTCTAAAAAGAAAACAATCTTTTTAGATTGTTCTAACAAGAACCTTCAATACCTTGAATCTTGGTCTTTAATGACACTTACCAATGTGACTAGATGGTCTGTATCAATCATTTACAGGATTCTGAGAATCATTTAAATTTGGAAAAGTTTACTCTTTCCCACATCTGAAACATCACATTCCACTTTTGTCTACTAATAGCTAACATTTCCTCAGCTTATATGTGCCACACACAGTTCTAGGCATTTTACATGCATTGGCTTATTTACTCTTCACAACTCTCTGAGGTAGCTTTGGTTTTGAACCCATTTTCATACAAAAACTAATTAGAGAAGACAAAACACTTCAAAAATCATACTATAACTAATAAGGAAAGCATGGATTTGAAACCACGTAGTATTGTTTGACTCTAGATCCCATGCTCTGAACCAATACTCATTTTACCCATAAAATCTGAGGCAGGCTTTCATAATAAAAATATAATTTAAAAATTAAAATGTAATAAATTTCACTGCACTATGAAAGCCTAGAGTGTGTGACAGGTCTACAAATATCAGAAATTCTGAGATGATTCAGCAAGACCCGTCTCTAAATATGGAGCTAACTAAGAAAGACAGGAAGGAGAAAAACTACTTTGAAAGGGTTAAGGATTCCAGAAGGCTATAATAGCAGGTTTGCAATCAAGGGCCACCATAAAGAAACAGCAGGAGGCAGGGAGGTAATCTTGGTCATGCTGGGAGTGTACAAGTCTTCAGTTTAGAATTGTGTCAAACCACCCAGAAAGCTGTGTTTAAACTTTGTTCCATTTCAGAATGGACATGGTATTTTTTTCTGAAGCCAGAAACTGAAGATCAACTTAGAGCCCTTGATTCAATAGAACCTTGCTGAAAAGTTGGAAGGGGTTTTTGTTAAGAGGGTTCAGTCAGGATAAGTCTATTTTTTCATCTTAAAATAAAATAAAAATTATCCATACCATTTAGCAGCAAAAAGCTTTTGAACCCACCTCCCAAGTAAAACCACAGCATTCTTCAATTCTGCTTTCTAGTAGGTCAATAAATGTGGCCTTAGAGGGGGAAAAAGGAAGACGTACATATTTAATACTCTGCTTCAATGTTCCACTGCCTAAGTCCCTTCACCCATTTGGAAGAGGGATTCATTTAGGCCATTCATGTTCTTTAGTTCATATCTATGGGCATAACTTGATTTTTTTCAGGTGCAGGAAAAGTCTTTGGGGAGCATAGTTTTTGCAATTATATGTTTCCAAGCAAGAAAGCCAAATTGAGGTTTCAAAGAGTTACACAAAAAATGTGTTGGCAATAATTTCCTTGGCAAGTTGATCCAATCTGAAAATGGGATTTTGTTTCTGTGTATCCTGTGTCCTTTAACCAACCTTTCTGAATCCTGATCAATTCATGCAAATCTATGAAAAAACAGGTTTTATCAGGACGTAGAGTCAGAATACTACTCATTATTTAGCCTGCTAGAAAGAACACTACTATTTTGTAATTCTGCTCTTATGGAGTATCATTTCTATTAAATAGAAAAAAATCTGAGAAAGGGGAAAATGTAGAGGTTAACCTATTTCTCCAGAAAATAGACTTCACCCTGAAAGCTGAAATCCTATGCTCAGTGATTTCCACTGAGGACTAGCTGAACGGCAATAGTAGACTTATCTCAGTCATGTGCTGCTACAAGAGTAGCAACTGAACATCTCTCAAGAGAATCAGTATTTTTTTGTTTTGTTTTTAAAAATTTGTTCTCATGATAGCAGATCACTGCCTTCTGTCTATTTAATAGAGGTGTTTCTATTTAATGCAAAGGTAGAAGTTAGGTAACTACTGAAGAAATTAACTTTCACAGCATATTTTCTAATTAACTTTTCCTCCAGTGGTGAACTGAGACTTTTTGTAGATTTGGTTTCATCAGCTCTACTTTATATCTGTCTACTTATGGAAGCATCAATTCTCTTAGCTCTGAATGCTAAATGGATTCAATAGTTCCCTAGCTTGTCTCAAACAAACCTGATTCTCCAGAGTCCACAATGTCGAGACTGCTAGTTTCTCTCCAGTTATTCCCCCTGAGCACTTCTGACTGGTTTCACAAAGGGAATCATAACAACTGTCCTTTCTGCCCCAGCTTGCCCAGAGCTCTAAATTTGGGTGAAAGACATTTATTTTACAACTGGGATTGTAAAGAATCCAAATCCCTATTCTTTCTGACTGAACATATTTCTTCTCATATGTATTAAATATTTTCAAATCTCAGTGTAATTATGTTAAAAGAAAAATCATAGAGTTCCTCAAAATGATCAATATTATTAAGGTGACTCTTCCAGATGTGCTTTCTTTTGAGATGCAAACAAAACTGAAAGCCCAGATCCCTTGAAAGAAATGAATAGCTCCTTTGTATGTGTTAATCGTAAACACACAATAAAGTTCAAAAATGCATCAACAGTCAATGTTTCAACTGCAGAGAAACAAAGACTTGACAGAAAAAACAAAAGAATTTAATGATGCCTATAAAAACATCCTATATGAAAATACTGCCACCCACCATCACTTTTCTCTTCTTTTTTTTCCTTTTGCTAACTACAGCATAGTTTTTCAAAGAATCTTTGGCATCTCTAGATGATAAATTATGTGAATTATTGTTGGATCAAAATTCCTTTGAAATAACTGCAGGTGTTCGAGATCCTGTCAGAGTAAATGTATTTTAAGTACCCTCAGGACGCTGACATCCAGCCATTTCTCAGGCTTCTTTGAGGTAGAGCTCCTGTTGGGAGTGGCCTGGTTTAAATTGGAGACATATGGAGAGCTACTCAGCGAAGACTGAGGAAGCCTATCCAATTGGCATGGAATTAGAATCTAACTCCTGATTTAACTCCATATTTGTGGGTCTCTTTTCTGCTATGTATTCTCCCTTTTATTTCTTAATTCATGGTAAAAAATGCTTCAAGAGAGTATCTCATTGCTAGGTTAGGAAGTGCAGCTTCTTAAGAACATAACTTAGTGTACAGAATTACATTAATTATAATGTGATCTGCATTGGACAATTCATTTGTATACATATTTTATTTTCTTTGGGGGGGGTCTTTAGAGAACACAGGTTTAAAGATTTTGTTTTTTTAATTAGTATAAGCAGTAAAACCTAGCAGGTGCTTCTACTTATTAAAAGAATGAAGAGGTCCGGGCGTGGTGACTCATGCCTGTCATCCCAGCACTTTGGGAGGCCGAGGCGGGTGGATCACAAGGTCGAGAGATTAAGACCATCCTGGTCAACATGGTGAAACCCCGTCTCTACTAAGAATACAAAAAATTAGCTGGGCATGGTTGTGCGTGCCTGTAATCCCAGCTACTCAGGAGGCTGAGGCAGGAGAATTGCCTGAACCCAGGAGGTGGAGGTTGCGGTGAGCCAAGATCCTGCCATTGCACTCCAGCCTGGGTAACAAGAGCAAAACTCCATCTCAAAAAAAAAAAAGAACGAAGAAATGAATGTTATCTTGCATTTTAAGAAAAAGGTAAGGGAATTAAATATATATAGCAAATTATGAGTCACATGAGCATATTACATGAAGAAATTACATGTCTCATTAAATTCTTATAATAATTAGAAGAAAATATTATTGTTCACACATCAACTAAAAAAATTGAGGGTCAGAAAACAAATTGTACAATACTGCACAAATAGTAAGTAACAAGAAAATATTTTTTCCAACTTTACTCCCACCAGCGACCATTCTCTTTCAATTTTATTCCAGTTTTCCTCCTGAGTAGCTGTGACTGCAGGTGCAGACCACCACACCCCGCTATTTTTTTTTTTTTTTTTTTTTTTTTTTTGTAGTAGAGACAGGATCTCACTATATTGCCCACTCTGGTCTCCAACTCCTGAACTCACGTGATCCTCCCAGCTTGGCCTCTCAAAGTGCTGGGATTACAGACATGAGCCATTGCTCTGGGTCTTACTCTTCTTTATTATGTTTTTAATTTTGAATTGTGGGCTCATGTTTGAATGTCTATGTTTTCCCTATGGAAGTCCTATCAGGTCTGAGTTAAGGATTTTTATTTGCTTCTTTCAAGTGCCCTTAGATAATACCTTACCACTCAGACATCATTGAATAAGTTTCTTGGTTTAGGATTTCCTTGACTATAAATAAAGAGGAATTATTTCAAACCTAATATCTGCACAAGGGAATGCCTTTTCTTTTAAAAAAAAAAATTCAAGGAAATTTTATTGTTTCCCACCTAGAACCCAGGCTGAGACCCTTACTATTGTTCCTTGCTACCATAAGTTTTCTTCATAGTCCTCCATTTCAGAGAGTGTGGATTTCTAATACTCTTGGTATACATGAGAGTCCTTACTTTTCATGGATTCAAGGCCATATCACCTGTCTTCCATATTACTAATAGGATCTAGGACTGTCAGGAGAATCAGCTACATAATTTGTGGGGATTACTTGGGCCTGATCAGGTATCTATCACTTCCATTTGATGATGAAATGCTTTTGTGCACACCCAACTTTATGAATTGCTGGGTCAGGTAACACCCAGTTCATGACCACATGGTCTTCTCAGGTCATGTGGTAACTTGGTGGCCCATGGTCAAATGCTCAGTTTCTGCTAAAGCCCAGTAAGAGGCCAAGAGCTTTTTCTCAAAAGGAGAGTAGTTATCTGTGGGTGATCACAGGGCCTTGCTCCAAATCCTAAAGGCCAGTGCTGTGATTCACCTATAGAGGTCTGCCAAAGGCGCCAAACAGCATCTGCCACTGATACATCAAATGTCATCGGGTCTGCTGGATCATCTAGCCCAAGTGAAGGCATAAGTAGGTTACCTGAAGAAGTGGCCCAAATGCCCATGGTTCCTACTCTTGCCACAATGCCCTCACTCTTCAAACCTGCATCTATGGCCGCATAGGGAATGTCCTATGATCAGTTGATAGAAGAAGACTAGGACCTGGTTTACAGGCAGTTCTACATGATAGGCAGGCACCATCTGAAAGAGGATAACTGTAGCACTACAGCTCCTCACTGAGCCATGTCTGAAGGACACTGGTGACAAAAAGTCTTCTCAATGAGTGAAAGTTCAGGCAGTATATCTGGTAGTACACTTTCATTGGAAGGAAAAATGTCCAGATGTTCAATTATCTACCAATTTATAAGCTGTAGCCAAAGGTTTGGCTGGATAGAGTTTGGGACTTAGAAGGAACCAAACTGACAATTGGAAGGTACATGACAAAGAAAATTGGGGGCTGAGTGAAGTCACTTTGGGAGGCCTAGGCCAGAGAATTGCTTAATCCCCGGGGTTCAAAATCATCATGAGCAACATGGTAAGACCCGATCTCCAAAAAAACAAAAAGCCAAGTATAGTGGTGTGTGCCTGTAGTCCCAGCTCTTCAAGAGGCTGAAGATTGCTTGAGCCTGGGAGGTCGAGGCTGCAGTGAGTCATGATCATGCCACTGCATGCACTCCAGACTGGGCTGCAAAGTGAGACCCTCTCTTACAAAAACAAACAAGAAAAAAATTGGAAAAGGGATATGTAGATAGACCTCTCTGAGTTGGCAAAGCCGTAAATGTATCTGTCTCTCATGTGAATGCTCACCAAACAGTAATCACAGCAGAGGAGGACTTTAATAATCAAGTAGATAGGATGGCTCATACTGTTGATACAGAACTGGTGGTGGCTTTCCCCAGCCATCTCTGCCATTGCCCAATAAGTTCATAAACAATGTGGCCATGGTGGCAGGGATGGAGTTGATGCATGAGCTGAGCAACATAAACTTTTACTCACCAAGGTCAACCTGGTTATGCCATTGATGATTGCCCAATCTGCCAGCATCAGAGACCAACACAGAACCTAAGATGGCACCATTCCCCAGGCTGATCAGCCAGCTACCTGATAGGTTCATTACATTCAACCTCTTCCATCATGGAGGGGGCAGCACTTTTGTTCTTACTGGAATAGACATTACTCTGGATACAGATTTGCCTTCCCTTTGCATTCCCTGCATACAATTCTTCTGCCAAAACTACCATCCATGGACTTACAGAATGCCTTACCTACCATCATGATATTATACACAGCATTGCTTCTGACCACAAAAT
This sequence comes from Callithrix jacchus, assembly GCF_049354715.1. Lineage (NCBI taxonomy): Eukaryota > Metazoa > Chordata > Mammalia > Primates > Cebidae > Callithrix > Callithrix jacchus. Next base: position 80,367,080 of record NC_133503.1, read on the forward strand.
TCACCTCAAGACCAAAGAAGTGTGACAGCAGGCTCATGTACCAGAATTCAGTGGTCTTACCATGTTCCTCATCATCCTGAAGCAGCTGGCTTGATAGAAATGTGGATGGCCTTTTGAAGACTAAGTTACAGTGCCATCTAGGTGACAGTACTTTGCAGAACTGGGTCAAGGTTCTCCAGAAGGTTGCACGTGCTCTGAATCAGCATCCAATATATGCTCTGTTTCTCCCATGGCCAAGATTCATGGGTCCAGAGATCAAAGAGTGGAAATGAAGTTATACTACCTCACCATTACCCCTAGTGACCCACTAGCAAAATTATTGCTTATGTTCCTGTGGTGACTTCATTCTCTGCTCCCTAGAGTTCCAGAAGGAGAAATGCTTCCACAGAGAAACACAAAAATGGTTCAATTGAACTGGAAGTTCAGACTGTCACCCAGCCATTCTAGACTATTCATGCCTCTGAGTCAACAGTCTAAGAAGAGAATTACTATGTTGGCTGTGGTGATTGATGCAGACTCTTAAGGAAAAATCAGACTGTTACTCAACAATGGCAATAAGGAAGAATATGCTCAGATTGCATAAGATCTCTTAGAACATCTGTTAATGTTACTATACTCTGTGATTAAGGTGAGTGGGAAATTCTAACAACCCAATCCAAGCCGGGCTGCAAATGGCCCAGATCCTTAAAAAATAAAGATTTGTGTTAACTTTCCAGGTAAAGAACCAAAACCAATTGAGGTGCTTACAGAAGGCAAAGGGAATACAGAATGGGTAGTAGAAGAAGCTACTTATAAATACCAGCTACAACCATATGACCAGTTACAGAAATGAGGATTGTAATTGTCATGAGTATTTCCTCCTTATTTTGTTAAAAATATGTTTAAGTGTATATATGCATATGGTAAACAAATTTTTTGGTTTTGCTCCTCTCATTCATCATATAACATAAGGTTCATCCACTTTATATTAGCATTTAAACATTGTTAATTTTACATCATTAGTTTATGAGTAATCAGCAAAATGTAAACATCACTCAAGGACTTTACCTCTTCTTCTGAGGAAGATATTAGCGGATTTTCACTTGTATGTAGGATAGCCGTTTCATGTTAGGATAATAGATGGCACTATTACCTGGTTATTGTGTTTATTTGGAGGTTAAGTATGGATTAAGAAGATGAGTATGGATGTCAAATTGACCTGGGGTGGATTTATAATGCTTAGTTTTAGGTGCCAACTTAGATTAAAGGATACCTAGAGATCTGGTAAAGATATGCTTTACCAGACCTCATGGGTCCGCGAGAACGTATCCACAGGAAATTGCTGTGTGAGTCACTGGGGTGAGTGAAAAGATCTACCCCCAATGTGGTCAGGCACCACCCAATCGGCTGGGACAAGGACAGAATGAAAAAGGAGAGAAAAGACGAGTTCTTTGTCTTTCTTTTCTGGGTCTGGGATGCCCTTCTTCTCCTGCCCTTGGATACCAGAACTCCAGATTTTATGGCCTTTGAACTTGGGGACTTACACCAGTGGTCTCCCGGACTTTGAGGCCTTTGGCATCACACTAAGAGTTACGCCATCTCTTTCCCTGGTTGTGAGGCTGTCAGACTTGGACTGAGCTGTGATACTGGTCTTTCTGGGTCTCTAATTTGGAGATGGTCTACGGGACTTCGCTGCCTCCATAATTCCTGAGTCAATCATCCTAATAAATCCCCTTATCTGTGTATCTATCATCTCTCTATACTATTGATTCTATCTCTCTAGAAAACCGTGACTAATATTGTTACAAGCCTGGAGAAGGCTTTCAAAATAATCAGTGGAAGTTGTTATTGGAGTCCAGAGAAATGTATGGGGAGAGATACCCAGCAGGAGCTTTGGGCTTTAGCAGAGGAGCACAGTCAATATATACAGGTGGAGGTAAGTAGGGGCTTAAAAGCCTTGACCTCACTTTCTCATCTTCAGTCTAATTTCCTATTTGTGCTTCCCATTGGCCAAACCCTAGGGATACAGTATACAGCAGTCAATATTTTGAGGCACAGGACATGATATAGAAGGATGAACAGTTCCTCTGGAGGAAGAGTTGCCAATTCAGAACTTGTGAACTCTCTCATTATATGTATGAATGCACATGTGTGGAGGGGAGGGAATTTTCTTGGAAAATTAATAAACACAGCAGTTGCTGGTCAACTTCATTTGTCATTACTATGAAGGCCTGTGGACACAATTTTTCCCTTATCATGAGGCTTAAACTCTCCTGTTTGCCACAGTCTTCACTATATTGGTTATTTATGTTAGCAGCCTGGCCTTGTAGACTTTTGTGTCTATGACTTGTAAACTTTCAAGTTTTTGTAAGTATTATAATGAAGGTGTTCACAAGCTAAATCGCTTATTCTTGCTTGGAGAAATACAGAGATTTCTAGAAGGCTTGATATTTGAATTGAGTCTTAAAATATAGATTTCACAAGGTGGGTATTATGGAGAAGGCATGCCAGGCAATGGAAACAATATTAATGAAGACTTAAAATTGCTTTAACATACAGTTGAAGAAACTAAAAAGTCTTTCAACATGGTTGGAGCACCAGGTTGTTGGGGTTAATGGTAGAGATGAGAAAGGAAAGGCAGTCAGGGCCCACGTAATGAAAGGCTGAGAGCATGATGCCAAGGAATTTACTCTTCATTCTGTAGATTACTGTTTCCTACTTCTAGGAAAGAGGGTGCTCCTCAAACCACCTGGGAAACTATCAATTATTGTCACCTGAGAAGCTGTAAAAAATGCAGATTTCTAGACTCCAATTGAGACTTCATAAATCTATACTTTTTATTAATTCCTCTTGTGATTCTGATGATTATCCAAGTTTAGGGATCCTAGATGTAGGTTTTCAAGGTCTACTGTATGATATGTAATATGGTGAGTGCCTTAGCAGAGCTGCCTTTAAGAAAGATCATTCTAGATGCAATAAAACATCAGCCATAAATTGAGAGAATTATAGATTGGGAATTTATTCAGAAAATCATTATAATTCAGAAGAAAACAGGGGAACTTGATAAAGAGAGAGATGAATGAGTTGAAGACTAATTTCAGAGGTGAAATTAACAAGATGGTGACCAATTAAATTTGGCAGATGAGTGAGAAGGAAGAATTAATATAAATTTTAGATTTATGGGTTTATATATCAGTGTATGTTGAGAGTCTAGAATACCAAACAAGGACAGATTTTGAAAAAGATGTTTTATATCCATGGAATATGAGGATTATGTGTGGAATCAACCTAGAAACATTATATATCATTTTTTAAATCTGAGATTCTCTCTTTGAAGGTTCTGGTTTTGTAAAGATTTTTTCTACAAATTTTTCCTCTTAAAAGACTTAATCCAAGAGAGCTGCTTCTTTTCTCCAAAATTTCTAGAACCAGGTAAAATTTTCAGCTTCACGTTTATTCTCACTTTCATGGAAAAGTCGTTTATAGTTTTCATCTTGATAGAAGAGATTCATTTCTATGCCTGGAAAAGTAAATATTATTACATACAATAACAATGAACAATGTAAAATGTCTAGCTGCATACTAATGAAAAGTAAACTTAAGCAGTCCTTACTAATAGTATGTAATAAAAACATAATTCAAAATGCCATTAGGCTAGCCTGTCATCAGTCAAAATGCACATATGATATTGTAGAATTGAGACATAAAACTCTTTATGTATACACAACCATTTCTTTTCAGTAACGAATACAAATGCAAGATAAACACTAAGCAAAGCATAAAGTGTTTGGAACTAATTTGACTTTTTTATCCAGCTTTTATAAGAGGTTCTCACAATTCTCTGCAGAAATTCTGGTCCATGAACTATGTAAATTGCTTATTTACATGAAGTTTAAAGTAGAAAGCTATACTCAAGAGATTGTGTTGTCATAAGGGAGAGAACCCTTATTCCAGACCATTTATTGTAAAGGCATATATAAATTGTATTAATATGTAGATATTGTCTGGAAAAAATAAAATAATTCTCTCATTCATCCTTACTGATTCCCTGTAGATGATAAAGAGACTGCCTTTATCTACATTTTAGAAAGCTGAATTTAAAGAGTTGATCCTAGTTCTACATTTTTAAATATTATATTCTGGCAAAAATTTTATTTACATGTATCCAGGCATATCCTATAAATATGTGAAATTACATGTACAGTGTAAATTAAAATTTCATGGAAGTCTCTCTGCATAAAAATTTATTGTTGTTAATGCCTAGAAAATATTTGTTAAGATTATGTTGAGTCAGTGACATTAAAAAAGAATTTGTAACTATCAATTTTCAGATAGAGGTATTTGAAGATGTGCCTCTGACAGCAGCCTAAACTCCCTGACACTGGGAGAAGTTTGGGGAAAGCAAGTGTGCAAAGCAAACAATGCAAAATAAATAAACTGTGCATAGTATGCCAAAGGGAAGCTTCATAGTCTTGACAATGATAATCCCTAAATACAGATTATATCTTTTTATACCTTTGCTTTCCCTACACTGCCTGTACCCACTACCACTATCCAATGGCTTATGGAATGCCAGACCCACCATCATGTAAAACCACACAGCATGGGATCAGAGAAGGGATCACATCTGTCCACAGTAAGGGAGGTATCAAAGTAAGCTCATGGCTATGGGACCCTCTGATTGTTTCCTTTAAGAAATGAAAAGAATAGTAGAACTAATTAAATTTCTTGACCAACAAAGGGCATTAAGAATAGAATTTAAGATGCATCGTTCTATATATCTAAGAAATAAGCTGTACACATTTTTTTATGGACATGTGATTTATTTGCCTTTGATGAGATACCTAAGAATAGAATTGCTGAGTCCTTTGGTAAGTGTTTGACTGTATAAAAACTAGATTACAAAAACTACCAAATTGTTTTCCAAAAGGGTTGCACAATTTTGCACTCCCACTAAAAATATGAGTTCCAGGCACTCCATGTACTAGCAAAATTTTTGTGTTGTCAGCTATTTAATATTAACCATTTTATTGAATGTAGAGTGTCATCCCACTAAGGTTTAGATATGCATTTTTCTAATGATCAACTAGTGACATTGGATATCATTTTTCTAGACCAATTAATGACATTGGATTCATATGCTTATTGGGTTTTATATATCTCCTTTTAAAAATACCTATACAAACCTTTTGCCAATATTTAAATATGATATTTGTCTTCATATTATTGAGAGAGGGGAATGCATTACGTGTTCTGCATACTAATACATAAGTTAAATACATGTATTGTAAAGTCTGCCTTTTCATTTTTTTATGCTGCCTTCAGATGAACAGAAATATTTTTGTGTGGATAACTAATTTACCAATATGTTCTTTTATGATTTGTGCTTTTAATATCCCTTTAAAAAATCTTTGTCTAACCTTATGTATTGATCCCCTTTTGTGATGCTATTAAGAACTCTCCAAGACTGAGCAATTTATAAAAGAAAGAGGTTTAATTGCCTCACAGTTTTGCATGGCTATGGAGGCCTCAGGAAACTTACGATCATGGCAGAAGGGGAAATAAGGCACCATTTTCACAAGGTGGCAGGAAGAAGAAGTACTGAGCGAAAGGGAAGAGCCCCTTATAAAACTATCATATCTCATGAGACCTCACTACCATGAGAATAGCATGGGGAAACCAAACCCATGCTTCAATTGCCTTCACCTAGTTTCTCCTTTCACACATGGGTATTATGGGGGGTTATAGGGATTACAATTCAAGATGTGATTTGGCTGGGGACACAGTCATTCTGCTCCTGGCCCCTCCAAAATCTCATGTTGCTTTCACTCTTTGAAACCAGCCATGCCTTCCCAACAGTCTCACGAAGTCTTAATTTATTCCAGCATTAAGCCAAAAGTCTAAGTCCAAAGTCTAATCTGAGACAATGTAAGTCCCTTCTGCCTAGGATCCTATAAAATCAAAAGCAAGTTAATTGTATCCTATTACATCCTAGATACAATGGGGGTACAGGTATTGCATAAATACACCATTCCAAATAGAGCAAATTTGGCCAAAATGGAGGAGCTAAAGGCCCCATGCAAGTCCAAAACCCAGTGGGGCAGTCAAATCTTAAATCTCCAAAATGATCTCCTATAATTCTATCACTCTCATCCAGGTCACACTGATGCAAGAGATGGGTTCCAATGGCCTTGAACAGCTCTGCCCTCTTGCTGTATAGGGTACAGCCTCCTTCCCAGCTGCTTTTCATGCTGGTGTTCAGTGTCGGTGGATTTTCCAGTTGCATGGTGCAAGCTGTCAGTGGATCTACTATTCATGGGTCTGGAGGATGGTGGCCTTCCTCTTATAGCTCCTCTAGGCAGGGAACTCTGTGTGAGGGCTTCAATCCCACATTTCCTTTCCACACTGCCCTAGCAGAGGTTCTCCATAAGGGCCCCACCCCTGCAGCAAACTTCTATCTGGACATCCAGGTATTTCCATATATCCTCTGAAATCTAGGCAGAGGTTTCTAAACCTCAATTCTTGACTTCTGTGTACCCACAGGTTCAACACTACCTGGAAACCACCAAGGGTTGGGGCTTTCACCCTCTGAAGCAATGGCCTGAGCTGTACATTGGCACCTTTTAGCCAAGGCTGGGATGCAGGGCACCAGACTGCATAAAGCAGTAAGGACTTCAGTCCAGCCCAGTAAACAATTTTTCCTCCTAGCTCTCTGGGCCTATGATGGGATGGGCTGCCATGGAGACCTCTGATATACCCTAGAGACATTTTTTTCATTGTCTTGGTGATTAACATTTGGTTCATTATTACTTATACAAATTTCTGCAGCTGGCTTGATTTTCTTCTCAGAAAATGGGATTTTCTTTTCTATCCCATTATCAGGCTGCAAATTTTCCAAACTTTTATGTTCTGCTTCCCTTTTAAACATAAGTTCCAATTTCAAACCATCTCTTTGTGAATGCATAAAACTGAATACTTTTAATAGCACTCAAGTCACATCTTGCATGCTTTAGGGCTTAGAAATTTCTTCGGCCAGATACCCTGAATTACCTCTCTTGAGTTCAAAGTTCCACGTATCTTCAGGGAAAGGGCAAAATGCTCCCAGTCTTTGTTGCTAATGCATAGCAAGAGTCACCATTATTCTACTTCCCAACAGGTTCCTCATCTCTGTCTGAGACCGCCTCAGCCTGAACTTCATTGTCCTTTTCACTATCGGCATTTTCGTCAAAGCCATTCAGCAAGTCTGTAGGAAGATCCAAATGTCCCACATATTTCTGGTTTCTTCTGAGCCCTTCAAATTGTTCCAACCTCTTCCCGTTACCCAGTTCCAAAGTTGCTTCCCCATTTTCAGGTATCTTCATAGCCACACTCCACTCTCTGAGGTACTAATTTACGATATTAGTCCATTTTCATACTGGTTTTACACCCTGAAACTGGGTAACTTACAAAGGAAAGAGGTTTAACTGACTCACAGTTTAACATGGTTGAGAAGAACTCGGGAAACTTATAAACGTAGTGGAAGGCGAACAGGAAACAAGGCACCATCTTCACTAGGGAGCAGGAAGGAGATGTGCTGAATGAAGGAGAAAGAGCTCCTTATAAAACCATCAGATTTCATGAGAACTCACTTATTGTCATGAGAACAGCATGAGGGAAACTGGCCCCATTATTCAGTTACCTCCACTTGGTGTTCCCCTTGACACCTGGGGATTATGGAGATTGTGAGCATTGCAATTCAAGATGAGATTTGGGTAGGGAAACAAATCATATCACCCTAACCATGAATATTTTCCCCATACTTCTTTTAAAAGTTTTACAATTTAGCTTTTATATTGCTCTAATTGTCAATTGCTGTATACAAAATGTACCATGATGTAGTAGCTTAAAACAGCAACCATGTTTATTTGGCTCATTAGTCTGCATTTAAGATGATCTTGGTGAGCACTGATTGTTTCTGTTCTACTCAATAGAAGGCTGGGAGCTGAAATTCCCTGAAGTCTCATTTACCCACATGTCTGATGGTTGATATTGTCTATCAGGTGGGATCATAGCTGGTGTTGTCAGACAGAACACTTACCTGTGGCCTCACCATGTGGCCTGGTCTTTTTAATAATATAATATCATGAAACATCTTGAGAGAAAGTGCCAGAAATAAAATGTCATACATCATATGACCTAGCCTCAAATGTTATGATATCACCTGTAATCTCTTGGAGTGAGTTGCTAAAGCTGGTCATATTTAAGACTGGCCCATATTCAAAAAGGCTCTGAGTTTTGAAAGGAGGTTAAATCTGAGTGGATGTGTTTCAAACCACCACATGCTTTTAGATATATGTTCCATTTTGAGAAATTTTTTAGTATGGTGTTAGGTAAGAATTATAATTAATTGTTTTTCCAAAATGAATATTCCATTTCAGCACCATTACTTGAAAGAAATACTGTTTTTCTCTTTGAATTACATTATAATCTTGTGTAAAATTAAATAACCACATACGGGTGAGTCTCTTTTTGTACTCTTTCATTCTATTAATTTATATAACTATCCTAACACCAATACTACTCTTCTTTGATAACTACAGCTTTATAATAAGTCTTGAAATCATGTGGCATAAGTCCTCCAACTCTGTTCTTATTTTCAAAGTAGTTTTGGCTATTTAGTTATATTTACATATAAATTTTAAAATCATATTGTCCATTTCTATTTTTTAAAAATTCTGCTTGGATTTTGATCAGATTTGCAGAAAATCTATAAATAAATCTGAAGACAACTGACATTTTAACAATATTAAGACTTCCAATTTATAAACATGGTATGTTGCTACATATATTTATGTATTTCTCTAGGGATTTTTGCATATATTTTTCAATGTACAGGTCTTACACATATGCTGTTATATTTATCCCTAAATATGTTGTATTTTTAGTCACTTTTAACATAGCGATTTAAAGATTTCATCTTATATTTGTTCATTGCTGTTATATAAAAACATACTTTTTTGATTTGGAGGAATCTGACCTTTTATTCTGCTAAATTCACCTAACAATTTTGGGAGCTGTTTTGTAGATTTCATTGGGTTAGCTATGTAACCATTCCTTCTAACCTGTATGTCTTTCACTTCTTTGGCCTACTTTATATCAGGCCATGGTACATTGTTTAACAGAGGCTTCAGAGCAAACCTACTTGCTACTTTCTGATCACAGGGAAAAACATTCACTCTTGTACCAGTAAGTATGATGTTAGCTTTACATTTTTGTTAGACACCTTTTTCAGGCTGAGAAATGTCCTTTCTATTCATAGTTTGCTGAGAATTTTTAGCATAAATCTGTCAAATATGTTTGGGAGTAGTATTTATTAATATAGTAACATGACTTTCTCCTTAATGCTCTTAATACAGTGAATTATATTGACTGATTTTCAAAGGCAAAATGATCCTTAGATTATTGGAATAAATACCACACAATCACGATATACTATCTCCTCCTATGTTACCAGGTACAATTTGCTTTTATTAATAATATTTGCATCTAAATTCAGAAGAGATATTGTCTAAAATTTTCTGTTCTTTTAGTATTTGATTTTGGACACAGAGTAATGCCGAACTCATAAAATGAATTGAGAGGTAGTCCTTACTCCTCTATTTCATAAAACAGCATATGTAGGATTGATACAATGTCATCTTAAATATGCAATAGAATCGGATAGTGAATTCATCTGCCCTTGAGCTTGTGTATGTGTGTGTGGGTTGAAAACTTCTGAATTATTAATTCAATTTTAGATACGGATTTATAAATGTTTTATAGATGTCAATGTCAAAGTCCAACTGGGTGATGTCTTCTATATACTAATATTCTGTCAATCAATCACTGAGAGAGAAGGGTTAAATCAGCAACTAAAATTATGCATTTATCTGTTTCTTCTTGCAGTTCTATGTTTGTGTTATGTTTTGAGGTACATAAATATTTAAGACTTTTTGTGTTCTCTTGCCTCTTTATTATTACTAAATACACCTCTTCATAAAAAATATTTTTGTGATTAAGGTGGTAGTTGAAACCAAGGTTTGGAATGATATGTGAGTGTAGGATAAGGGGATATAGAATGAGAAAAAGACAAAAGTTAACCACAGAACTCTAGGGAACACCAACAATTAAGGAGTTGGCAAAAGAATAGGAGCCCTTTAGACAGATTAAGATGGAGCCAAGGGCAAACTTGAAGAAGTACCATGGAAGAGTAGCGCTACAGAAACAAGTGAAAAGAGAATTTTAAAAGAGCATTGATATGGTTTGCATTGTGTTCCTGCCCAAATCTCATGTTGAATTGTAATCCCCAGTGTTGGAGAGGGGCCTGGTGAGAGGGGACTGGATCGTGGGGTGGATTTCCCCCTTGCTGTTCTCTTGCTAGTGAGTAAGTTTTCATGAGATCTGACTGTTTAAAAGTGTATAGCAACTCCCTCTTTGCTCTTCTTCCTGTTACAGCCATGGAACAGTAAGACATGACTTTCACTTTCACCATGATTGAAAGTTTCTGGAGGCCTCCCCAATCATGTTTTTTGTACAGCTTTCTGAACTGTGAATCAATTCAACTACTTATCTTTAGAAATTATCCAGTCTCGATTCCTGGGCAAAATGGCCAAATAAGAGCAGCTCTGGTCTGTAGCTCCCAATGAGATCAACACAGAAGGTGAGTGATTTCTGCATTTCCAAGATGAGGTACCTGGCTCATCTCATTGGGACTGTAGATGCAGCCCACAGAGGGTGAGCAGAAGCAGGTTGGAGCATTGTCTTACCTGAGAAGCACAAGGAGTCAGGGAACTCCCTCCCCTAGCCAAGGGCAGCCGTGAGACACTGTGCCCAATTAAAACAGACTGGCAAATTGGATAAAGAGTCAAGACACATCAGTGTGCTGGACCAATCTCACATGCAAAGACACACATTGGCTCAAAACAAAGAGACAGAGGAATATTTACCAAGCAAGTGCAAAGCAAAAAAAAAAAAAGCAGGGGGTATAATCATAGTCTCTGATAAAAGACTTTAAACCAACAAAGATCAAGAGACAAAGAAGGACATTACATAATGATAAAGGGAGCAATGCAACAAGAAGAGCTAACTATCTTAAATATATATGCACCCAATACAGGAACACCCAAATTCATAAAGCAAGTTTTTAGAGACCTATAAAGAGACTTGGACTCCCACACAATGAAAGTGAGATAATTCAACACCCCACTGTTAATATTAGAGAGATTAAAGAGACAGAAAATTAATAAGGATATCCAGGACTTGAACTCAGCTCTGGACCAAGCAGACCTAATAGTCATCTATGGAACTCAACACCACAAATCAACAGAATACACAATCTTCTCAGCACCACATCACAATTATTCTAATACTGACCACATAATTGGAAGTAAAACACTCCTTAGCAAATGAAAAAGAATAGAAATTGTAACAAAAAGTCTCTCAAACCTCAATGCAATCAAATTAGAAGAAACTCATTCAAAACTGCACAACTTCATGGAAACTGAACAACATGTTCCTGAATGGATGCTAGGTAAATAACAAAATTAAGGCAGAAATAAGTAAACTCTTTGAAACCAATGAGAACAAAGACAAAACGTACCAGAATCTTTGGGACACAGCTAACGCAGTGTTTAGGGGGAAATTTATAGCACTAAATACCCACAGATGAAAGCAGAAAAGATCTAAAATTGACACCCTAACATCAAAAATAAAAGAACTAGAGAAACAAGAGCAAACAAATTCAAAACGTAGCAGAAGACAAGAAATAACTAAAATCAGAGCAGAAATGAAGGAGATAGAGAAATGAAAAGCCCATCAAAAAATCAATCCAGGAGCTGGTTTTTTGAAAAGATTAGCAAAATATTTAGACCACTAGCCAGACAAATAAAGAAAAAAAAAAAGAGAGAAGAATCAAATAGACACAATAAAAAATGATAAAGGGATATCACCATAGACCCCAGAGAAATACAAACTACCATCAGAGAATACTATAAACACCTCTATGCAAATAAACTAGAAAATTTAGAAGAAATGGATAAGTTCCCAGACACATATACTCTCCCAAGACTAAACCAGAAAGAAGTCAAATCCCTGAATGCACCAAGAAAAAATTCTGAAGTTGAGGCCATAATTAACAACTTACCAACCAAAAATTCCAGGACCAGATTAATTCACAGCCAAATTATACCAGAGATATAAAAAGGAGCTGATACCATTCCTTCTGAAACTATTCCAAACAGTAGAACAAGAGGGAATCCTCCCTAACTCATTTTATGAGGCCAGCATCCTCCTGAAAGCAAAACCTGGTAGATACACAACCAAAAAAACAAAATTTAGGTCAATATCCCTGATGAACATTGATTTGAAAATATTCAGTAAAATATTGGGAAACAGAATCCAGCAGCACATCAAAAAGCACAATCAAGTTGGCTTCATCTCTGGGATGCATGACTGATTCAACACACACAAATTAATCAATGTAATCCACCACATAAACAGCACCAAAGACAAAAACAACATGATTATCTCAATAGATGCAAAAAAGGACTTTGATAACATTCAACACCCTTTATGCTAAACACTTTCAGTAAACTTGGTATTGATGGAATGTATCTTAAAATAATGAGCTATTTATGACAAACTCACAGCCAACATCCAACCAAATAACCAAAAGCTGGAAGCATTCCCTTTGAAAATCAGCACAAGACAAGGATGCCCTCTCTCACCACTCCTCTTCAAAATAATATTGGAAATTCTGGCAGGTCAATAAGGCAAGAGAAAGAAATAAAGGATATTCAAATAAAAGAGAGGAAGTCAAATTGTCTCTGTATGCAGATGACATGATTGTATATTTAGAAAACCCCATTGTCTCAGTTCAAAATCTCTTTAAGCAGATAAGCAAGTTCAGCAGTCTCAGGACACAAAATCAATGTGCAAAAATCACAAGCATTCCTATAAAACAATAACAGAGAGCCAAATCATGAGTGAACTACCATTCACAATCATTACAAAGAGAATAAAATACAACTTACAAGGGATGTGAAGGGCCGCTTTAAGGAGAATTACAAACCACTGCTCAAGGAAACAAGAGAGGACAAAAACAAATGGAAAAACATTCCATGCTAGTGGATAGAAATAATCAACATCATGAAAATGCCATACTGCCTAAAGTAACTTATAGATTCAATGCTGTTCCCATCAAATTACATTGACTTTCTTCACAGAATTAGAAAAACTACTTTGAATTTCATATGGAACAAAAAAAAAGCCCATATACCCAAGACAATCCTAAGTAAAAAGAACAAAGCTGGAGGCATCACACTTCCTGACTTCAAACTATATTATGAGGCTACATTAACCAAAACAGCATGGTACTAATATCAAAACAGATATATAGACCAATGGAACAGAACAGAGGACTCAGAAATAATGCCACACATCTACAACCATCTGATCTTTGAGAAACCTGACAAAAACAAGCAATGGGGAAAGGATTCCCTACTTAATAAATGGTGTTGGGAAAACTGGCTAGCCATATGCAGAAAGCTGAAACTGGATCCCTTCCTTACACCTTATACAAAAATGAACTCAAGATAGATAAAAAACTTAAATGTAAGACCTAAAACCATAAAAAAAACCCCTCTAGGCAATACTATTCAGGACATAGGCATAGGCAAAGACTTGATGACTAAAACACCAAAAGCAATGGCAATGAAACCCAAAATTGACAAATGGGATCTAATTTAAATAAAGAGCTTCTGAACAGACAAAAAAAAAAAAAAACTATCATCAGAGTGAACAGGCAACCTACAGAATGGGAGAAAATGCTTGCAATCTCTCCATCTGACAAATGGCTAATATCCAGAATCTACAAGACACGTAAACAGATTTACAAGAAAGAAAACAAACAACTCTATCAAAAAGTGGGTAAAGGATATGAACAGACACTTCTCAAAAGAAGGCATTTATGCAGCCAACAAACATGAAAAAAAAAACAACTCATCATTACTGGTCATTAGAGAAATGCAAATCAAAACCACAATGAGATACCATCTCATACCAGTAAGAATTGCCATCATTAAAAGGTCAGGAAACAACAGATGCTGGAGAGGATGTGGAGAAATAGAAATGCTTTTATACTGCAGGTGAGAGTGTAAATGAGTTCAACCATTATGGAAGACAGCATGGCAATTCCTCAAGGATGTAGACCCAGAAATACCATTTGACCCAGCAATCCCATTACTGGGTATATACAGAAAGGATTATAAATCATTCTACTACAAAGACTTATGCACACATATGTTTATGGCAGCATTGTTCACAATAGCAAAGACTTGGAACCAACCCAAATGTCCATTAATGATAGACTGAATAAAGAAAATCTGGTACATACATCATGGAATACCATGCAGCTATAAAAAAGAATGGGTTCATATCCTCTGAAGGGACAATGATGAAACTGGAAACCATCATTCTCGGCAAACTAACACAGAAACAGAAAACTAAACACTGCATGTTCTCACTCATAAGTGGGAGTTGAACAGTGAGAACACGTGGACAGAGGGAGGGGAACATCACACACCGAGGCCTGTCGGGGGGTGGAGGGATAGGGGAAGGATAGCATTAGAAGAAATACCTAATGTAGATGATGAGTTGATGGGTGCAGCAAACCACCATGTCATGTGTATACCTGTGTAACAAACCTGCACATTCTGCACATGTATCCCAGAACTCAAAGTAAAATAATTTTAAAAAAAGAAATTACCCAATCTCAGGTATTTCTTTATAGCAGCACAAGAACAGACTAATATAAGCTTGCAGAGTCACTTTTAAGATGTCTAAATATTGACAACAGAAGGTGATATTGAAAAGTTTATCAATAAACCCTAGCAAGAGCATTTCAATAATGAGTTGGACTAAGACTGGATATGAAAGTAAGGAAAGAGAAGTCAGTATCTTGAACACATATGAGGAAAGATAGGAAAAATTTGATCATGTTTATGTACTAACATGAAAGGAGAATTTGAAGGTACAGAAGTGAGGGGTGATTATGATCTCCAGGAGAAGGAAATTAATCTCGTAGTTATAAACTGATTGGAACAAGAACTATAGTATACTGCCAATTATTAATTGCCATAATTCATAAAAACAACATTTTGTTACTCTCTATAAACTTTAGCTAGAATCATTTCTACATATTTTAAGTCACTATTTAACTTTCTTTCCCTCCTAATTTTCTTTGCAGAAGAAATACTAACTACTTTTGACACATCTGGCTCGTCACAGAAGCACTCACGATTTACCAGTTGTTTTCCTTTGGTTTCATCAGTGTCCTCTTTGTGCAGTATTATGCCTCATCACACAGGAATGTCATGTTTTCCCATTATGTTAGTGTATACAAGATGAAGAATACGTTTTCCAAGTAACATTCTGAACATAAAGAACATATTTTCCATCATTTCTAATTTAGAGCAATTTCTTTCTGGTTTCTAACATGACATACACTAAATATAAAATGCAAAGAACATCATAATTGCAACAATATAGAAAATGCTATTTGTGTAAATACTAATAACCATACATTTTTCTTATACACACGTCAGTGTGTAGTTTTCATATACATTACATATTTTTAAAAGGTCTTAATGATGTGATATATCTGATTTTTTACTGCTCTATAGGGGTTCCTAATCATTTTTGAATCACAGATAAGCTTGAGAACATAATGAAAATTATGTTTCATGTTTCTAGAAGAAATACATAAACCTGGACCTATATGCCCATATAATTTTGCATACCTTTTTGGAGATGAAAAAGCCTAATTTAAAAGAATATAATTTTTGGCCGGCACAGTGGCTCACGCCTGTAATCCCAGCACTTTGGGAGGCCAAGGCGGGTGGATCACGAGGTCAAGAGATCGAGACCATCCTGGTCACCATTGTGAAATCCCGTCTCTATTAAAAATACAAAAAAAATAGCTGGGCATGGTGGCGTGTGCCTGTAATCCCAGCTACTCAGGAGGCTGAGGCAGGAGAATTGCCTGAACCCAGGAGGCGGAGGTTGCGGTGAGCTGAGATGGCTCCATTGCACTCCAGCCTGGGTAACAAGAGCGAAACTGTTTCAAAACAAAAAAAAGAAAAAAAAGAAAGAATATAATTTTTGAATATTGGCGTTAATATCAAAAGAAAAATAAAAAGCATTAACATTAAAGGCATACCAACATGGTTTGTTTGTTTAGTTAGTTAGCTAATTATTTGGAGGCAAGGTTTCACTCTGCCAGCCAGGCTGCAGTGCAGTGGCTCAATCACAGCTCACTGCATCCTCAAGCTCCCAGACTTAGGTAGTCTTTCCACCTCAGCCTCCCAAGTAGCTGGGACTATAGGCATATGCCACTATGCCCAGCTAATTTTTTGTATTTTTTTGTAGAGACAGGATTTCATCATGTTTCCCAGGCTGGTCTTGGACTCCTGGGGTTATGCAATTCTCCCGCCTTGGCCTCCCAAAGTGCCAGGATTACAGGCCTGAGCCACCAGGCCCAGCAGCAACATGGTTTAAAAGCAAGAGTTTTGGAGTCAGATTTGGATTCATGTCTTGACCTGGCACTTAGCAGCTGGATATTCTTGGCCATGTTACTTAACAACTCTTAGCTTAAGTATATGCCTATGTAAAATGAGGCTGGAGCAAGGATTAGATTAGATAAAAAGCAAAGTACATGACTAGTGCATATAATACGTAGATAATCAATGTTTGTTTTAAATACCAGAGAAACAGCTTCAATCAAATGGTTCACAAAGGCATGGAAATGTTTTATTTAGTTGTTTATGTTCCAATCTATAAGATTTGGATTAGGAATCTCACAGAACGTTAATCTCAAAATCCAGCTTTCTGATCACTGCGTCTGATAGAAGTATTGCTGTGCTGTATACACACCCCTCAGGTAGTGCCCATCTTTGATGGGGGTGACCTTCTAGGGGTCATATGTGACAGAACACCATGGATCAGTGGGCACAACTAATTCTCTTTAGTATTTAAAATATCCCATAGGGTGACATGTTTTACAAGGTTGTTCTCAACATTAGTCAATTAAATAATAGTGAGACTATAAAAGTGCTTAAATTTTGTAGAAAAAAAATACATATATTCCACAAACGAGAAAGATAATTGTGATAATTTTATCAAATGCCCTGAGTCACTCTCATATGTTTCAATTATCAAAAGAAATATTCTTGGTATATAATAACATATAATACAATTCCAGATTTTAAAATGCATTATAATATTTCACGAATCATACTAGTTGTGATGGCAGCTCATTTGGCTAATATTGAGATTTTTGGCTTCTTAAAACAGTGCTCTGAGTCCTATAGCTTCAGGCACAGCTTCACTAACAAGGGTAAGACCTTAATTTGAATTTCCTTGTCTGTTCTCTTATTGCAGCCAATGAACAGTATCCTAAGGCTGTGTGCTTACCTCAGAACATAAGTCTAGACAGAATACTAGAAAATGCCTTTAAAAGGTTCCATGAACAATATCCAAAATATCGTCCCTTGAATGGGCTGGACAATTTATTGTGCCAAAATCCTTCTCTGTGTGGTTGCACCCAAAGCAGGTGCTTCTATGGAAAATATATCCAAGACAATTTCTGTCTCATTTTACTTTGAGCAAAGCCAGTTTTTAATTTTAAAAGTACATGCTTAGATGCCTGTGAGATGTTTTCCTGACATGGTAATTTAAGTAACTTCTGACTGAGACGAAGGGAAGGCATCTCTCTCTCTGAAGAGCCTTATCATAGAGTGAGAGCTTTTAAAGAGTTTTGGGAAAGCTCTGCCTTTCTGAAATTGAATTTTGTTCAGGATATTGAGATTTTAAGGGCATTTTGCCTCCTTGCCAATTTTATTATACCATTATTTTTTATTTAAGTTACAGATCCTTTTTTGTCTCTTTCTCTGCAAGAGGCTGGCACCAGATCACCTCCTGAGTAGAGCAGACATTCCAACGGATGTCCTGCCAACAATAATGGAAAGCTGGATACAACTGAATATATAAAATGGTACCTGAGATGTTTAGAAAACTGTAAAGTTTAATGCTGCACATCTAGTGCAAATGTCAAATACTACAGCTGCTGCTTCTACATGCTACATGAAATGTGTGTGTGTGTGTGCGTGTGTGTGTGTTTAAATTCATGACTTCTTTTTTCTTCGCTTATGAATCTCTGCACATCTGTCTTTAAAAATGTTTTATTTATAGGGTCAACATTTCTTGTCTAATGAGATGGGCCAAAAAGACCTTTAATCACTCTTTTTTAATCATACTCAAAAGGAAAATGAGATGTCCCAAATAAAAGATTGAGCGGGATTTATTTATAAAATATCTTAAATGTTCTCCAGTAACATTTGCAAAATATAATTTTCAATACTGACTGAACTTTTCTTCCCCTTAGGAGTTCTATACTTTTTTTAAATAAATGGCATGTCGTTGATCATTTTTGAAATATCAAAATGTTAAGCTGCCTTTTAAAAATTCTGAATTTCACTGAAAACAATAAGAATCTATCTCCTTAATTTAAACAAATGGCATAATACGTTCACCAAACACTCAATAACCATAAATAACACTGGGACTACTGAGAATGCATGATTCAGGAGATACAGAAAAATTTCTACTTTCCCAGAAAATCCATGTTTGACAAGGAAAGGCACGTAACCTTTCTGGAAGCTTCAGTTATTGCACCTTCAAAGGTGATTCTTTTAGTCAATCTTAACCTAAATCACAGAACTGTGATGAAGAATAAATTTCAAAATAAAAAACTACTTAAACATTAAAAATGTAAGTTACTGAAGATTTGAGGACAAACATGTAATTTCATAAGAAGGAGGCTGCATATGGACATATGGTACAAAAAAATGTCTTCATAAAGAAACAATGGCATGAATCGATCCTACACTTTAGGGAAGGTATTCTTCTTAAATTGGACTTTGAATTGGGGACAAAGACCTTGACACTGGAGTACCCACTATAGTGTAGCTGATTTAAAGCACCAGGGGTTTAAACGGTCACAATATATTATTTTCGGTAAGTACACTTCTGGAATGTTTCAGTTTGGATTAAGCATCCTGAAACATGGATTTAATTAAAGGAGCCCTTCAGATAATTATGGGACTGATTTTCAAAGGCATGCTAGATGATTCAGATTCCTAGCAACATTCTGAGCTGCATCATTTGAAGCCTGGCCTGGAAGGGCCATCCTCTGGGAATTTATCATTTTCCAAGAACTGAAGAAATTTCCTGGCTGAACATCTAGAAGTCAAAAACTGAGATCTGGAGCATCTTTATCTTAAATACTATCAACTTTGAGTGACATTTAGGAGCCTCTTAGGCCTCAAAGGAGCAGGCTCATATCTATCAGAATAAGAAAACATATTGTCTAAAACCAAGCTGGGAACCTGGGATCATCCCCAAATTCTGATCACTGAAGAGACTCCTATGTGTACCCAATGGCCTACCACAGCTCTGCTCAAGGATGGATAAAAACAATGATCTCCAAAATGGAAGTTTAGAAACTCACAGGAATTGGGAAAACAAATCGTTTTGTTCTGGGAAGGCAACATTATAAATTCTATCTGTATCTACTTTTAAATTATTTCCTTAAAAACCTTTTATATACACATTTAAAATGTACCTAATAGAATTTAATATGTTAGGTAATGTATAAATAGGTATAATTCTGTGCAGACACGTGATCAACAATAGCTACCACAAATTCTAAGACAGTTTCACATTCTGGGACCTCTCATCCTTCTCAGAATGGGGCATAGGGTCAATGGGTCTGCTGCCTGGCAGTAGCTGATAGCAAGCTGTGGGGGATCAGCTGTTCCACATTATCTAGATAAAGCTGGTATGCTGTGGATTCATTCACTCGTTCAACAAATATTTACCAAGCTATCAAGATGAAGGGGTGAACCAAGGAGACACAGTTAGATCTTTGTTCGTGGAGCTCACATTCTCACAGGATAAAGAAGATAAGCAAGAAGATTAGTACAATGTAAAGCTAGGCAACATTACATATCCCTAATGTGAGAAGAAGACATTATTCATGGGATATTCCTACCAAAAATGATCAACTGTAATCTAATCATGAGGGATTAACTAAAACAATAAAATATAAAAAGATATTCTCTAAAGTTGTTAATAACATGAAAGAAAAATAAAAGAAAGCTGGGGGACTATTCCAGATTAAAGGTGACTAAAGACATATAATACAATGCAATGCGGGATCTTTGTTAGAATCCTGAATTGGAAAAAAACAGCTACAAATAACATTATTGGAACAATTAAATAATTTAAATATTGACTGAATATTAAATAATAAAATTTAATCCATACAATTTTCCTCATGCAATCATTGTATTATGATTATTTAAAAGACCTTGTTCTTGGGAAATACTCACAAAATTAGATAAATCCAGGTGAATGGGATAAGGTGTTTATTAAATATTCTTGCTGCTTCTCTCTAAGCTTGAACATGTTGCAAGTGAAAAGTTGTAGAATAATAAAAGCTCTGTGTGTGTGTGTGTGTGCGCGCACGCGCGCACGTGTGCATGAGTGCACGTAGCAATATAAGAGAACAAAAAGCAATGAGGTTGGAAATGGAGATAATTGTTTTATGTTTGTGATGAAAGAGATCCTTTTTTAAAATATATTGACATTTGAACAGGTATGTAGTAGCAGAAAGAACTGAGGAAAGAGACCATGCAGCTCTCTGGGAGACAAGGGTTTCAAACAGCATATCTGCCATATTTGAAGACAGAAAAGATATCAGTGAGACCAAAGCAGAGTAAACAAGAGGTACAGCAGAAGGAGATGAGGTCAGATAAGTAGCTCAGAGTAAGGTCATTGTTGAATCTTATAAGGAATGATGAGATCATTGGGATTTTACTCTGAGTAGGAGGAAAATCACTGGAGGTTTTTCAATCAAGCTATCATATCATATACTTTGATGCTACTATATTTGGAATTATTTTTTAATTTCAATTTACGCTTTTCCATAGCTAGTACATAGAAATACAATTGATTTTGTGTACTGATGTGGTATCCTACAATCTAATATTTTTTAGCACTGCAAAACATCTCATGGTGTGAATGTATCAGTTTATCCATTCACCTACTGAAGGATATCTCAGTTGCTTTCAAGTTTTGGCAATCATGAGTAAAGCTGCTATAAACATCCATGTGCAGGTTTTCTGTATGGGCATAGATTTCAACTCATTTGGGTAAATACCAAAGAGCATGATTTCAGGATCATATGTTAAGAATCTGTTTAATTTTGTAAGAAACTGCAAGATTGTTTTCTAAAGTGGCTGTACCATTTTGCATTTCACCAACAGTGAATGAGTGTTCCTGTTGCTCCACATTCTCATCAGCATTTGGTATTGTCACTGTTTTTAATTTTAGCCATTTTAAGAGATATGTAGTAGAAATTACTTTATTACCCTCTATAACCACCCCCCACCCAACACACACACACAAGAATTTGAAGTCAAAGTTGAAATATCAAGTCATCACTTTTTGAACTGAACATGAAATTTTTTCAGTAGACGAATTTCTGCTATGCTTAAATCACACCACATTACACAAGGTGGGAGCTTTGTAAGATGATCTAATTTCATGCTTACTAGTGATAGATTATGCCAGAGTTGCAGGTTTGACCAATATTTATATCTGATATGAGCAATAAGACACAAATATACATGGTCTGAATAAAGTGCCATTGTGCCCTTTAAATAGATTCCTCCTACTCTAAGCATTCTAAGGGAACATATTGTAAATGCATGACATCTTTAATAAAAATCTATAAGTCTTTTCTTAAAAGACTTCAAAAGCATCTTTTTCTTGAATTTTAAATGCAGAACGACCTTAAAGTTTATGTAGACCAAGTCTCTCTTTTCTACCAGAGGCAGAGGAGGGACCCAGAAAGGTAAAGTGATTTACCCAGCTCATGTATTGGACTATGTGTGGCAGATCAGCCACAGGAACTCTACTCCACATCCTTTCCGTTGTATAATACAAGGGTGCCCCTTGAAATTGACTGTGAATTATGTCCTTCCAGCTACAAATTCTGCTTGACTGCCTTACCTAAGCAATTCCAACTCATCTATAGTCTCCTATTCTGCTTCATAAAAGCTCTATCTCCTTTTGAAATGATAAATCGTCTGCTTATAACATTCAAATTGATGGCAGTGATAATTCCAAAATTGACTATTCACAAGTTTAAATTAGTTTTCCTTAAATAAATTTCAAAGCCAATAATCTGTTTATCTGAATTGTTTAAAATTTTCCCATCTCTTTTTTTCTGTCATCTTCTTTTCTTAAAACCCTCCCCACCTAGAGTGAGCCATGGTTTCCTTCCTATGCTTTCTCTGCACTTTGGCATCTCTTTCCTCCCTAGAGGAATCTCTTTTAGGTTCATGAAATCTACCATTTTAATGCTCTCTTGGGAAATTATCTTTTATGTTCTTTTTATTTGGGGGATTTGTATAGTTTACTTTCTCTGTGCAAATCCTATGATTCCAATCTATTAAGAGATACGATGCACTGTAGATTAGTCCCCTAGTAATAGAAAAGAAATGTTCTTCTATGTAGTTACAAAATGATAGGGAATGTTTTAAGCAAAAACAGCAGCAGTAATTTGTTCCCTGACTTCATAAATTAAGGAAAATATCATCTGAACAAATACCAAAATCATGGTATAATTAAAAAATCTATTAAAGATATAACTAATGTGCTCAAATATAAGATTGCTGAAGTATTGTGACTTATGACTAGAAGAATATAGAGGAACTTCCATGAATATCCTCTGGAAAAACTAAAAATGATAGGTAAATAAGAAGCTAGTAAGTAACTATGAGGAGATGCAGATGTTTCAGAGAAATGAAACATCGCCTTAATGTTGCTATGGCTTTATTTAAATATAATAAGTGTACACAATGACAGATTACCTCAAGACAAGAGATTATCATTATGAGATACTTATAATGGCTAGGATCTACTTCAATGTCTAATTGAAATATCAGACATGATACATGTTTAGCAGATATAATTACACTATAATCATCCTAAAGATAGGATGCAAACCTAAAAAAAAGTATGATGCTAATGGAGATGAAGAGGATGTGTTTTTGAAGAAAGCTGGATTAGAAATAGAAAGTAAACCAGTTCTCTCAGACATCAGTGGTTGATATAATTCATTCATATGGTTGTTTTATTTTATTAATTTATGAATTTAGTCTATTTAGACTACTCACTTAAACTATTTTTTATAACATTTAATATGTTAAATATTAAAACTTTTGAGAAAGTACCGTGACAGTTAAATATTGAAACTATAAACAGATACTGTAAGTCTGTTTCTAGGAAAGACTTCAGAGTATATATTACTTTTCTAAACATTTCAGTGTATTTGATTATTTACTACTGGCCTTTAATGTTATAGTGTATAGAATAGTACTGGACAAACACAACTCATTCTTGGGGTGTAATCTTAAAACAACATTTTTTTTGGTCCCCCACTGCCTGTTATTTTTATTAGGAGGGAGCAGACTTTCCTCATCCTTAGAAATAACAGTTTCAATACAGATCGTAAAATGTCTAGAATTATGTAACAGTTAAAACTCTGAGTTTATTTAAAATTAGAGTATCTCTCACAGTATAGCTCATGTACTCCTTCCTCAGCTCACAGAAATATGATGATGCCTTCACTTCCCTTGGCCAAGGTCCCTTCGTCCCTCAGTCTAGGCTAACCTCTTAGATAGGACCTTCCCCATGTTAACTTTCATCTACAGAACCTAATTTACAGGTTACTTGTATACATTCCGTAATCCCAATAAAACTGGGAAGTTACAGGGCACGCAGTGAGGCTACTCTCCTTTCGTTAATTGCTAACATGCAGGTTGCTATTTCTCATCCTAGAGATTTCACACATGAGAGTAAGATCCTACTCTTGGAGTGGTCTCATTAAAGCCTCCTTTCTACATGTGAGACTTAGAGGTGATGCAACCCTATCCCTTTGTAGGGAAACATGGCTATTGACAGCACTCAGTATTCTCTCTTAAGAAATTCTTCTTGCATTGTCCTGGGAAAAGGATCCTTATGCAAGGAGATCTTTGCATCAGATCCCTAACAGAGCTTTCTAAAGAATTTCTCTCCTCCCTACACATACCGATCTTTTATTTTGCAGATGTGAATGAAGAGTCAAAGAGCATTGCATCTAGTTTTCTGCTCTCCCCTCTAAGTATTTACATTTATACTGCCACTTCACTTTGGAATGTCATATTGGTTGTTCCCAGTTCCTCAGTTTAAACTACCAACTCTTTTTTGATACTACCAACTACCAGTAATGATGGTGAAAATAGTTCAAGAAATGTATACAGTTCTTAAAAGTCGACTTAGCTGTCACCTGAGTCATTTAATGTTTAGAAATAGAAAGTCTTGACTTTCATGTGGCCACTGGATGGAGACTCTGTCACCTACCATCCCCCATCCCTATCTCACTGACTCCAGTGAGTGGATTAATTGAATAGCCATTCTGGGGTCAAAACTAGGCCCAACAGAACTTTGGGAAAACATCCCCAGTGCTTAATAAATACTTTCAAGTATAAGATGCAAAAGGTTCCACTGAACAATCTCCATCTAGGCCCTTCGCATGTGGCCAAGATGAAGTGAGCAGGGGTGCCTTGGGTTTATATCTAAATTACCAGAATGTTCAGGTCATCAGTCTGTCCATAACAATCTGGGACCAGCAACTCAAACAAGGTCCATTGGTAGTCAAGCCATTATGACATCAATGCTGGTTCATGGGTCTGGCCCAGGCAGCATGAGTGTGCTAGACAGTGTACCTAAAGTATTAATAGTAAGTTTATCCAGACCATCAGTCTCTTCAGAATGGGCACTATTGAAAAGCTGGTTCAGATGTTGGCCATATGTTTTATCTTTGGCCATAACTATATATCCTTAATTATGGTCTATGCTCTAGCTGGGAATGCCTAAACATGACTATGGTGAAGTGGGAGGAGCAGGATTAGGTTTTTACCCAAGATTTGGGTCCTTTCTGCCTTCTGGCCTGGCCACTAGGACCCTTAGATGAATTAACTCCAATCCCACTGTATGGAGACTCTGTTACCTACCATTTCCCATCACTACCTCACTGACTCCAGGCTCTGCCACTGTCCCCTCCCAAACCCCTGGAGAAAAATACTCCAGAAATAAGGCCAAGGACTAGCCATGGGAAATACCTGCTCTCTCCGACACTGTCCATGTGGCCTTAGACAGGTCACTTTAGTTTTCTGGGCTTTGCTTTCCTATTCTTAAAATTAGAACAATAATAATACTTGCCTCTTAGAGCTCTTGTGAGGATTTAATAAGCTTATTCATGCAGCAATTTTAAATCACTAACCACCACGTTTGATAGATACTAGAAATTTTACTGATTGGAGAGATCACGTGAAAACTTCTTGCAACCAAACACGGTACACCTAAGATATATTATATATGCACATAATATGATATATACATGTAGGTATACATTTTACACACTGACAAGTATTTGATTTCCTTCACTATATGCTTTGAAATGTTTTGCTACAATTATAAAGTTTCAAAAATATATGTAATGGTGAAAATATTTAACTCATAATTCTAAGGTAATATATAACTCATAACTCTAGGGTAATTATCCCTGAAATGTTTATTTATATACATTAAAATTTGATATTAAATATTCACTTCTATTAAGAAATAGAGACAGGTAAGTTTAAGTGTCAGACGCAGGAGTAAATCTTTGCCAAGACCTGTTAAGTAAGTCTCCGACCCACAAAAATGCTTTTCCCACATTTGACAGATGAAGGCAGAGAAAAAGGGATTTCTTTATATCTTTTGTAGACCACCAAGGATTAAGTCAGTGAAATGCAGTCTTAGTCCTAATTTGACACTGGCTGTGTGCAGCAATTGAAAGATTAAAATCTGCGGACCTCAATTTTCACATGCTTCAGTGAAGGGGTTGGTACTTGATTGCTTTGTGCTGTAATGAGCAGAAAGCCCTGTCTCAACTATTTTAAACAATCATGAGACATCACATCTCAAAAAGAAGACCTCCATAAATTGAACAGGCTCCATGCACAGTAGCCCAGGATCATTGCACTGCTCCTCTGAGATGTTCTTGACTCCATACTTGTCTGTGTGAAGGCTTCAGCCCAGCTGGCTTTTCTCATGATCACAAGATAGGGGTTACTGAACCACGTATCACTTATAACATGGCAAAATATACTTGAAGAAGGGGTGCTTTTTATGAACAAGAAAGCCTTTCCCTGGCTCACCCCAGCAGTCTTCCTTCAGGTCTCATTGGCTATAATGAAATCACAAGTCCTTTTCTAAAAGCAGTCATAAGGTTTCCAGAACTGGGTAAAATAAGATTTACTTGAGTCATGTTGCAAAGACTTTGCTAATTGCTTTAAGAACTAGGCTTTTATTGAAAAGACACTGGAGCAGGCAACCAATGGTGCTTGCTATCCTCACTTAGGTATCTTTTAGTTGTAAAAGAATGAGTCTGAGGTTTTTCTGTAACTGCCTGATGAATAATGCCATGCTAAGTGATCATTTAATACAACACTGAAACGGTTGGCTTCAAGAAGACAAATAAAGATTATCTATAAGTCATGGAGGAAGCAAACAAGATTTATATTCTAAAGAGGTTCAAATATGCTGAATATGTTACACATAGTTTTGAAATGGCCAAAGGGGGTGGAATAGGGCACCCCCTTTGGGGGTGTAGAAATGGAATAGGGCAAAGGGGGTGGTGATCAATTTTACCTTCTTTATTTACATTTCCATTGAGATAATAAAATATGTCAGTCTTTCCTAAGATACCAAATTAAGGCTGGGAAAAGTAAATTACATCCTGGCTACCAAGTCAGAAGTCAGCCTAAACCAAGAATAAGATCAGCTATGCTTAAGTAATCAGAAATGCAACTGTAATAATCAGAAGAACAATCTTGTGAAAGCTAGATTCTTAAAATAAATTCACATTATTTTCACCTACACTTATTCTTTATCCTTTGGATGATAAAGCATAGTCAAAATTTCCATTAGAAAAATTTTTTTTCTTTCATTTGCTTTCCTTCTTCCTTTGGCTTTTTTACCTTTCTTTCTTTTTCTTTCTTTCTTTCTTCCCCCCTGCCATACCCCTTTCTCTTTCTGTTTCTATCTTATTCTCTTAAGACCAGTAATGTTGTTTCTCCATTTAGGGGAAAATATTCAGTGGCGTCCTGAAGATGGCTCATGCTGGCTCACTAGACCTAACTGTGCATATCCTTCACAACTCTGAGTTCAGTAAAAATTTTTAAAAATTTCAAATTGTCCACAATGGGAAAATTTACACAACATAATTTGGCAGGCACTGCAAATCAGACCTTATTCTTTTTGTCTTTTTATTGTTTTTCCAGAAAGCCAGATCACCAGCAGCATTTCAGAAGCTGCATATCAGAATGACTAAGAGCAAGGATTCTGGTGTTACACTCTTTTAGTTCAAGTACAGTCATCCTCTGGTATCCTTGGGGAATTGGTTCCAGAACCCCCTGGATACCAAAATCCATGGATGTTCAAGCCCCCTATATAGAATGTATATAAGCTATGCAATTCCCCTACATACTTCAAATCATCTCTAGATTACTTATAATACCTACTAGATTATAAAAGCTATGTAAATAGTTGTTAAGCTATTTAGGGAATAATCACAAGAAAAAAAAGTCTGTCGATGTTCAGTACAGAAGCAACCATTCATTTTCAATCGGTGATTGGTTAAAGCCACGGATGCAAAGTCCTTGGATACAAGGGACAGCCGTACTTTCTTTCCCACTTAATTTCTCTGACTGTCAGTAAATAGGGATAATAATGCATATCTCATAGGCTAAGAATAGAATGAGACAATGTTTTTTGCAAGTGTTATTACTTGCTGTAAAGATTGTCACAAATTCTGTGTTTAAAAGGCATGATTTGTGTCCCCTTCCCTAGCATGAGTGCAACTTTGTGACTGTTTGTACAATAGACTCTGATGACAGAAATGATGTTCCAGTTTCCAGACCCAGGCCTCCAAGAAACTGACAGCTTTCACTTCCCATCTCTTGAAATGTTCTTTCTGGTATATATTAAGTAAGAGTCTTCAAAGAAATAGAACTGATAGGATAGGTAGGTATACATGAGGTTTTCTGCTTTTGTTTTTGTTTCAGTAATTGGCTCATATGCTTGTGGGGACTGGCAAATGTGAAATCTTCAGACCAGGCTGGCATGTTGGAGACCCAGAGAAGGGTTGATACTGCGGTTTCAAATCAAGGGCAGTTTGGAGGCAGAATTCCTTTTTCCTTCGGCCTCAGTCTTTTCCTCTTCAGGCATTCAACTTATTGGATGAAGCCCACTCACCATATGGAGGATACTCTGCTTTACCTAAAGTCTACTGATTTAAGTATGAATCACATCTAAAAACACACCTTCTCAGCTATATCTGGACAGTTGCTTGCCCAAACATCTGGGAAACATAACCTATCCAAGATGACACATATAATTAATCATCACATAGGGTAGCTAACTCCAGGTAGGAAGTCCAATTATATGCTGCAGAGATCAAATACAGAAGCCCTGAGACTATGTGGAGATGTACAGGGGACAGGCTGAGACCAGCCTTCCAGATTTCCCTATCAAGGTATAAAACATGTGAGTGAAGTCATTTTGGAGTCCTCCAGTTCATCCCAGTTGTAATGATCAGTGTTAGGTGTCAACTTGATTGGATCGAAAGATACCTAGATGGGCTGGTATTGTTTATGGGTGTGTATATGAGGGTGTTGCCAGAGGAGATTGACATTTGTATTGGTAGACTGGGAGAGGAGACCCACCCTCAGTGTGGGTGAGCACCATTCAGTCAGCTGCCAGTGCAGCTAGAACAAAGCAGGCAGAAGAGGGTGGGATAACGTTGCTTCCTTGGTCTTCTGGTTTTCTTCTTTCTCCTGTGCTGGATGTTTCCTCTCACTCCTCCTGCCCTTGGGCATCAGACTCCAGGTTCTTTGGCCTTTGGACTCCTGGACTTGTACCAGTGGCTTGCTGGGAGCTCTCAGATCTTTGGCCACAAACCGAAGGTCGCACTGTCAGCTTCCCTGGTTTTGAGGCTTTCAGACTCAAACTGAGCCACTACCAGCTTTTCTCTTACCCAGCTTGCAGATGGCTTATCATGGGACTTCGCCTTGTGCTCACATGAGCCAATTCTCCCTAATAAACTTTCTTTCATATCTACATATATTCTATTAGTCCTGTCCCTCTGGAGAGTCCTAATACAGATTTTGGTAAAAGGGGTGGTTCTAGAGGAACAAATTTTAAGGATGGATTTTTTAGTCAGCTTTGGGGTACCTGGCTCTTTAATCTGGTTAGACCTAAAAATGCCAATGACTTTACTTCTAATAGTATGAAGAACGCTGATAGTTCTTGGCGTGCATTGTTTAGAGTTGTGCAAAATAAAGGCATTTGATAGTCCAGATTCACCACTTTTGAGAGGCAAAGAGTTTAGTGACCTTTACATGATACCTTTGAACATTTGCAGAGAACCACTGAATATAATGGAGTTGGTTGGTTGCTCCTAAGTTTCCTGGAGAAAGTGATGAAAGAAAAGGATGAGCTCAGGGATTCCATCTCCCATCTCCCGACTCCAGCAGCACGTACTTAGTCTCAACTCTTCCAAGATTGACCTGAGGGAGAGTCTTGTCTCCTATAGAAAAAGGGCTGAAATTGCTAAAATCAGACACAAGCTCTTACCACACAAGTGGCTGACCTGCAGCAAAAGATACAGGCTCAGTTTCACTAGGTGTTTACTGTTAAAATGAGGGCATTGATTGGGAAAGAATGGGAGCCTGTTACTTTAATGCAGATGTGCTGGAGGACCTTGATGAAACTGGAGACACTGAGCTCCTAAATTCTGACGAACCTTTTTCTTCAGAAAAGTTTGCCCCAGTGGTGGCAACATCACCTCCCCACCCAGGCTACCATCAGCCTTTCCACTTTTGTCTGAGCAGATCAACCCTGCACTGCCTGAGGCAACAGCGACAGTCTTCCCGATGCAGTTGCCAGGCAAGGGAATGCTGATTCTCCTCAGGACCCATCCCCACCAGCCCTCTTTGCTTCTATACCTGTAACTAGACTCAAGCCCTAGTAGACCCCTAGAGGTGAGGTTCAGAATGTGACCCACAAGGAGGGGCACCACACTCCAAAAGAACAACTTGAGTTTTCTAATTTATATAAGCAGATACCCAGAGAGCAGGCATGGGAATGGGTATTAAGGGTGTGGGATAATAGTAGAAGGAACATAAAGTTGTATCAGGCAGAATTGATTCATATGGGCCCACTAAGCAGAGATTTTGCGTTTAAAAGGGATTTTAAAATGGTTCTGATAGTTTACTTGCTTGGTTGAATCATGGATCAGAAGATGGTCCACTGTGAGTGAGCTGGAAATGTCTCATCTCCCTCGAGGTAATGTACAGGAAGGGATCTGAAGGCCTAGGAAGATTGGAATGCTAGAGTGGATTAGTCACTTAAGACTTACTCATCCCAACTGAGAAGGTCCAGAAGACACGTCCTTTACCAATACTTTGTGAAATAGATTCATGAGGGGAGCACCTGCATCCTTGAAGAGCTCTGCAATTGCCCTTCTCTGTATGCCAGATCTTACAGTGGAAATTAGGTTTCTTTCAAATGGAAAACTTAAATGCAATAGGAATAATTGGATCCCAAGGTGGCATGGGCCAAGTGTGGCACTCAACCGTCAAAGGCAAGTTGGGCACAGTTACTGTTATGGACAACAGAGGCAAAGCAGCAATCAGAATAGTCTGACTCAGGTAGAGCTCTGGCATTGACTAATTAATCACAGTTTTCCTGGAAGTAAAATAGAGAGGAAGCTTACTGCATTCTCAAGTAATTTGTATAAGCAGAAAAATTCCAGGTCAATTGGACAAAAGACTAACTTGAATTATAAAAACAGAGCATCATGGCTTTTCAATCATTTTTCAGATTTGAGCCAGTTTACAGACCTAAAACCACTTGAATGGAGGGGAGGTCTGTTCCCTTAATAAATTACCCCAACTACGCTACCAGCAATTTATACTGTTAATCCTTCTCCCATCCTTCCCCAAAGGAGACCTCTGGCCTTTTATCAGGGTAACTGAGCACTGGGGACAGGGGAGTGATCAGATCTTCAGGGACTACTGGACACTGGCTCTGAGCTGACATTGATTCCAAAAAAGTCAAAATGTCATTGTGATCCTCCAGTAAGAGTAAGGACTTATGGAGTTCAGGTAATTAATAGGGTTTCAGTTTAGGTCCAACTTACAGTGAGTCCAGTGGGTCCCTGGACTCATCCTGTGATCATTTTCCCAGTGTCAGAATGCATAATCGCATAGACATACATAGCAGCTGGCAGAATCCCCACACTAGTTCTCTCTCTGACCTGTGAGGTGAGGACTATTATGGTGGAAAAGGCCAAATGGAAGCCAGTAGAGCAATATTGCATCACTGGAAGGATTTCAGAGATTAGTGCCATCATCAAGGATTTGAAAGACACAGGGGTGGTGACTCCCATCACATTTCTGTTCAACTCTTCTATGAGGCCTGTGCAAAAGACAGATGGATTTTGGAGAATGACAGTAGATTAGTACAAGCTTAACCAAATGGTGACTCCAACTGCAGCTGCCGTACCAGATGTGGACTCATTGCTTGAGCAAAATAAGAAACCTCCTGGTACCTGGTATGCAGCCATTAATTTGACAAATGCCTCTTTCTCCATTCCTGTCCATAAGGTTTTACCTCAGGGGTATATCAACTCCGTGGTTCTGTGTCATAATCTTGTTCACAGAGATCTTGATTGCTTTTCCCTTCCTCAAGATATCACACTGGTCCATTATATTGATGAAATTATGCTGGCAGGACCCAGTGAGTGAGAAGTAGCAACCACACTGGACTTATTTGTGAGACATTTGCCTGCCAGGGTATGGGAAATAAATCTGACTAAAATTCAGAAATTGTCTACCTCAGTGAAATTTCTAGGAGTTCAGGCTGCGGGGCCTGTCAATCAAAGGGTGGAAGTGGAAGTGGCATCACTCACGATCACCCCTAGTGACTCACTAGCAAAATGTTTGCTTCCTGTTCCCATGACATTATGTTCTGCTGGCCTAAGAGGTCGTAGTTCCTGACAGAAGAATGCTGTCACAAAGAGACACAACAATTTAAGATTTAAGATTGCCACTTGGCCACTTTGGGCTTCTTCTTCCTCTAAGTCAATAGGTTAAGAAGGGAATTACAGTGTTGGTGCGGGTGACTGACCCAGACAATCAAGACAAAATCAGACTACTCCACAATGGAAGGAAGAGTATGTCAAGAATACAGGGGTTCCCTTAGGATGTCTCTCATTATTACGATGCCTGTGATCAAGGTCAGTGGGAAACTACAATTGCCTAATCCAGACAGGATGAAAAATGGCCCAGACTCTTCAGAAATGAAAGTTGGGCTTACATCACCAGGTAAAAAACAACAAAAAGCCAAGGTGCTTGCCAAAGGCAAAAAGAAAACAGAAAAGGTAGTAAAAGAAGCTAGCCATCAATATCAGCTATGAGCACGTGACCAGTTGCACAATCAAGGACTGTAATTATCATGAGTATTTCCTCCTTCCTTTATTAAGAACATGTTTGCGCATGTATACACCTGTACCAAGAAAATATCTTCATTTTATTTCCTTTCTTTGTCCTTTATCATGTAACCTAAGTTTTATTGATTTCCTATCAGCATTTAAGTGTTGTTAGCTTTATGTAAATACCATTTAGGTTAAGGATTAGGGCACTTCCAGTTGTATGAAGAATAGTTATATTATGTTAAGTGTAATTATAACCTTATTATTGTCTTTATTTAGAAATTAAGTATGATTTCAGGAGATGTGTAAGGGTGCCAAGTTGATGAAGGGTGAACTTGTGATGGTTAAGGTTAGGTGTCATATTGATTGGATTAAAAGATACCTAGGCTGGGTGCGGTAGTTCACTCGTGCAATCCCAGTGCTTTGGGAGGCTGAGGTGGGTGGATCACAAGGTCAGGAGTTCAAGGCCAGCCTGACCAAGATGGTGAAACCCCATCTCTACTAAAAAATTAGTTTGCTTGGAGGCAGGTTCTTGTAATCCCAACTGCTTGGGAGGCTGAGGCAGGAGAATCACTCGAACCTAGGTGGCAGAGGTTGCAGTGAGCCGAGATCGCGACACTGCGCTCCAGCCAGGGTGACAGAGTGAGACTCTGTCTCAGAAAAAAAAAAGATTCCTAGCTGGTTGGCTAAATATTGTTTCTAGGTGTGTCAGTGAGGTTGTTGCCAGAGGAGATTTACATTTTGAGTTGGTGGACTGGGAGAGGAAGACCCACCCTCAATGTGTGTGGGCATCATCTAATCAGCTGCCAGTCCAGCTAGAACAAAAGCAGGCAGAAGAAGATAACTTTTTTTACTGATTATTCTGGTTTCCTGCTTTCTCCCAGGCTGGATGATTCCTCCTGCTCCTCCTGCCTTTGGACATCATACTTCAGGTTCTTCAGCTTTTGGACTTTTGGACTTGCACCAGTGGTTTGCCAGGAGGCCTTAAGCCTTCAACTATAGACTGAAGGCTGCACTGTTGGATTCTCTGGTTTTGAGGCTTTCAGACCCAGACTGAGCTACTACCACCTTCTCTCTTCCCCCAGCTTGCAGATGGCCTATCTTGGAACTTTGCCTTGTGATCATGTAAGCCAATACTCCCTAGTAAACTTGCCTTCATGTATACATGTAGCCTATTAGTTCTGTCCCTCTAGAGAACACTGACAAATACACACTAGTCATCAGCTGAATACCACCAAGTCTACCCAGTCAATAACCACATGGAGAAAAAGAATCACCCAGTTGAGTCCTTCTTAAATTTCTGACATACAAAATTGTAATATAATTAAAATATTTATGCACTAAGTCACTGTTTTGGGGTACTTCTTTATACAAGAAGAGATAACTGAAGAATATCTACCTTTATTTAGACCAGGCTTTGTTTAGGAGATAGTTATGCTATAAGTAAGCTTATTTTTAGATTTCCAAGCCTTATTATGAGCATAAATTGTGTTCCTTTCTGACAGCAGGCAGGTCTGAATTTGTCCAAGTGGATTGGCATGAAAAACTGAGGCGATTCCTGGAAAGCGAAAGATCCTAAAGAAAAACTAGTTTTGCAGATAATCCTGACCCACTTCACTCATGAGAATGCATAGGCTTTTGTAAAAGTGCTTGCTCTCTGTCTTTCTACCCAACCTCACATGAATTAGTGCTCTATGTAGCAATGAGTTCACCATGTGCTGGGAGTGAGTTGTGGGGAGAAAGACTACGATAATCAAAGCCTGAGAAAGTTATCTCTGTCAAATTTTCATAAGCTACCAAACACAAGCATCTTGTAAGTACCCCTTTTTGACAAAGATAGCTTTGGTACCTCCAAATCTCAGCACGTCAGAGGAATAGTGCCCAACAGGTCATGGCAGTCTTTAAAGAGCCAGTATGACATGGTTTGCCTCTGTGTCCCCACCCAAATCTTATCTCAAATTGCAATCTCCACTTATCGAGGAACGTGGTGGGAGTTGATTGGATCATGGGGTAGTTTCCCCCATGTTGTTCTTGTGATAGTGAATGTGTTCTCACAAGATATAATGGTTTTTAAAGTGCTTGGTAGTTTCCTTCTTGTGCTATTTTTCTTACCTTCTGCCATGTAAGAAGTGGCTTGTTTTTTCTTCCCCTTCCTCCGTGATTGTAAGTTTCCTGCATGTAAGCCATACGGAACTGTGAGTCAATTAAATCCCTTTTGTTCATAGATTACCCAGCGTCATGCAGTATCATTATAGCAGTGTGAGAATAAACTAATACAGAGTAGTTATACCAGTAGGAGTGGCAGAACTTAACAGAAGCCATGTCGGTGCCCATTGACTCAACTTGGCTTGCTAGAATCAGGGAGAAAGGGTCAGGAAAAGAGAAAGCAAACAGGAGATCCATGTGGTCATCACAGGAGGGCAGGGGTAACAATCTCCCAGGCACACTTGGATATTAGAATAGTTTCAGAAAGATGAGATTCTGCAGATGGAGCAAGAACCATCAAAATGTGAGTCTGCACTCTCTTAACCTAGCTCCCTTTATCCAACTCTCTAGATTCACTAACTTCCAACTTCCCCTCTGTAAAACAATTTGAATAATGGCTGTGGCATGCTCAAGGCGCATCAGTAGGAAGTCACTCTCTGCCATGGACACACAATTTGGCTGCTACCACATGAGTGGTTATCAAGAATAAGTCATTCTCCTACAAAATATATCATATCTATTACTGCAAAACCAAATTTGTGTTAAATATTTTGTAAAGCAATAAAAATGTGTGTGAAAATTGTTTCTCTGAAAACTACCTCAGTAAGCTTTCAATAAAGACTATAAAGTCACTATAAAAGACTATCAATTTGAGCAGATTTGATAAAATTGTAAAAGATTAAAATGAAAATGTAGAAAAGTTCTGCATTCAGATCCCTTTACAACTCTTAAGTTCTCGTCTCTTCTTAAGGAAATCAAATCTGGAACTTACATTCTAAGGGGAAAATGTCTTTCTATCTTTAGGGGACACTCAAGATGACCTTCATGCTTTGCTCTGATAGCCTCCGAGAATCAAATGACATTCTACAAAGTGCTATTCCATCTCCTTCTGTAAACCTCATGTAGAGGGTAGATTTAGGCTGATATTCTTTTGCATACACCCCCATATAATATTCTTTTGCATACACCCCCATAGGATTACTTGTTTTTTTTTAACTGCTATTGATTTAACTTATTTTGCTGACTTTCTCCTTTTCTTGAAGAATTCTTGATATTGATTTGGATTTAGTATATGCTTTCTACGTTTTTTAATTTTCATTGACTATTAACAAATAAGTTTTGGTTGTCTAAGTTTGTCAGCTTGCACAATCTCATTTGGAAAGTGGAAAGTTGAATTGTCCATCCTTGTATAAAAACCTAGTTTCTTTAACTTTGATGTAAATTTACTAAAAAAAGTAAAATTCAATATTTCAAAACTGTGCATCATAAATTCTAACCTTCTGTTTAAATTCTAATCTAATAGATTAGATAATCATCACATAAATTCCAATCATCTAATAGATTCTAATCATCTAATCGATTCCAATCATCATAGATTCTAACCTTTTTGACAAAGCATAGTTTTGGTACCCCAAAATCTCAGCACATCAGAGGAATAGTGCCTAACACGTCATGGCAGTCTTTAAAGAGCAAATATGACATGGTTTGGCTCTGTGTCTCCACCCAAATCTCACCTCAAATTGTAATCCCCACTTATTGAGGGAGGGACCTGGTGGAAGTTGATTGGATCGTGGGGGCAGTTTCCCCTATGCTGCCAGGGAAGTAAACTAGCTTATATACAAATAAGCCTTCAAGTCTCAGTGATGTACACAAAATGAGTACATCTCTCATACAAAGTTTGTTCTGAGTTTCTGGTCAGCATCATTTTGGAACCATGACTTCCCATCATGTGGCTCCAATATTCCTTAAATCCTAGGAATCCTCTGCTGGATTTCCTACATAAACCCAGCAAACTAATGTAGAGAATAAGAATGGGAAATGATGCAAACATTTTGAATGGACCCGGCCTGAAAGAGGAGCACATCAATTTTGTTCATATTGCATTCGACAGTATTCAGTTACCCGGCAACATCAAACTGCAGAGAACACTGGACTATGTAGTGTAATTGTGTTTTCTGGAGGAAGAGTTTGAGCACGTAGCAGCCTCTTTCTCATAAGTCCTCCAGTACATATAATATTTCTAATACATAATGATAAACTTATTCTGTGTCTTAAAATAATATTTAGAGGTAAACATGAAGAATGAAGATGAAAACTTTCTTTCTTTTCCTGTAATGAGCTATAATATATTCCAAATGACTGCTACCAGTGAACAAGCTCCTTCATCATTACAATGTGCATTGTAAATTGCCTTCCATAGTGTTACACATGTAGTTTTGGGATGTAGCTATTACTTCTATAGAAATAAAAGGAAATGCTCAGAAAATACAACCTGTTAGGGAAATAAGCCCTAAGTAGAGACGATTTTTAAAATAAATTTTATTATTGTTACCTCTTTTCAACTGAAACTATGTAGCTGATTGATTGACTTACTGAGTTTTTTAAACTAATGATAAAAATATTTTAATTACACAGATAATTACAGATTACAGAAACTTAATTTGTGTTCACTTTATACTCTAGAAGACTGTATAAAACCAAATGTGATATGAGAATAATAGAATAATAATTTAATATCTGAGAATATATTTCATGAAAGCTTATTCCAAAGAAAACCAAGCTAGAAATACATAAATTAGAACTCTAAAAACATTCTTATGAATATATAATTTGGAAATTAAATAACCAAATCTAATTTAGAAGAAATACTCAAAATGATTAATTTAACATTTCACCCAAAAATTCTTTAGATGTCCCATAGCATTCTTAAACTATAATCCAGATAAACTTTAAACTATGACAGAAAATATCTCAGTTGTGTACATCTAATATTTTAATTTAATACCCAGAATAAATACATTGTATACATTTTATATTATGCAGCATTAATGGATTCTCTATTTTAAAAACACCACTTCTGCATTCCATTTAGGAGAAAGATAATCCGCTTGTCTTTCTGTCTTCTTTGAATGACCTCCTGAATAAAAAGAAAATGATGCCTCCTTGGCTGTGTTTAAAAATCATTTTCTAGTCAGCAGTGCTTAATTCTCCCCATCCATTTATTCATCCAAGCACAGGCCAAGAATATTCTGGCACATTTCAAAGCTAGAGGATTGAATGGGTGGTGTCTGATAGTTTGCTTTTTGGAACAGTTATCATCACTGGTGGAATAATGATTTATTTGACCAGAGTGTCTGAGGAACAAATTAGAGAAGCCTGGGAAGTCGAACTGAGTGCAAGCAAAATAGTGTAGTAGGTGAGATTTATGTTCAGCATTCTTGATCGCTTCACTTTCATTAATTCCCCCTCCTTAAGTTCCTCAGAGTGGAGCTCAGCTGGTATGCAACTTCAGGCAGTGCCTTGCAATCCAAACCTTTATTCCTCTTCATTCTTTCATCTTGGATTTCATTTGCTCCAGCTCTCCTTGTTAACCTAGATAACAGGCATCGAATAATCAATTAATGTTTAGTAATATGTGTGTACACATCAGTCCCTTGATATGTTACTCCTACATATCATTAGTATTTTAACACAGAACTATGGGACATGAAAAGCTTTAATTTCCCTCTTGGCAACTGATAAAAAATGCAGGCAAGCCACTCCCTGGTTTTCAAATCTGAACCATATCTGTAATATATATGCGGCCTTTTCCTTTAATAATGAGCCATTAGTTTTATTTCCTCTTTAATATGTTATAAGATAATGGGTTTGTATGAAGAGAGTAATCTTCTATGAGAGATTTATGTAATCTGCATTATAAGACTCTGATTATTGTGTTATCTTAACTACATTAACTCTTTAAAGTGTTGGTTGCAGTCTTAAATGCCTACAGGAATTAGATAGGTAAAATAATTGTGTGAATCTGGCAGTACATACACCCACCTAAAAGTACTTAGATTCAACTGTCTTAAATGTTATGCTGGCTAAATTAACTGTGTCTGCATCCTCTGCTTTAAAACCTATGATAACAAAGACATGCCTCTGTGGTAAAAGACAGGAAGCTACATAGGACAAAGTGATGTCTTGGGCTCTTCACTGTGGGATGCAAGAATTGAGATTTCAAGAAAGGTGGAGGATACTCTGCCTCTCAAGGTCTTGTTGATGAAAGAAAAGCAAAGCTAACTAATCTGTAATTTAGAGAACAGACCTGATCACCAAACAGTAATATTCCATGTTTCTAAAAATATGTTCATGTATAAAGTAAATAAATGGTGAGATTATGGGATTTTAATTTTTTAATATTTTGCCTCATAATTTAATCTTTTTTTTTTTTTTTTGACATGGTCTCATTCTGTTGCCCATGTTGAAGTGCAATGGTGCAGTCACAGCTCACTACAGCCTCAACCTTCACAGCTAAAGTGATCCTCCCACTCCAGCCTCTTGAATAGCTGGGTATACAAGTGCAATCCACCATGCCCAGCTAATTTTTGATATTTTTTAGAGAAGGGGTTTTGCCATGTTGCCCAGGCTGATCTCAAACTCTTAAGCCCAAGCAAACCACCTGTCTCAGCCTCCCAAAATGCTGAGATTACAGGCATGAGTCACCGTGCCTGGCCCAATCTATTTTAAGTGTAACATAATAAGCAAATACTAATTTTATAATCAGGTAACAATGGAGTTTCTTTTCATTAAGATCAATATGCTTACAAGGCAATGTTTACACCAATGTATTTATAAGACTACATCCAAGAGGCAGGCATTAAGATAGTGACAAACACAGAGAGTTAGGCCAGGATGTGAGGAGGTCTCCTGAGAACTATAGGTGCCTGCATCTCCAGAGAGGGTGCAAAGTGGAGCCCTCTGGACTAGTAGACTCAGAATTATGCACTTTGCATGCCAAACTGTCTATGTTGCTTAAGCATTCTGTGTATTTGCCATTTTTTCAATGGTTGTTTTGAAGCTCCAGCTTGCCTAAGCTGGAGTAATAGAAATAAGAGAAAAAGCGTCTGTCCATATTTGAGCAGAAGGGTAGAGAGGAACACACTCCTGGAAATCCAGCTTTAATGGTGGCAGCTATAACCAAAGACCACTGGGCAGGTAGAGTGTACATCTGAAAATCAGTTGAGCCTAATTCTCCTTCCAAAGTCATGCTGGGAGTTCAGGATTTATACCTTGGAGGGGAGGACAATCCCAGTAATAGGTACAGAATAAGTAATCTCATAAGTACAGAAATTGAGGGTAGAATTTAGAAAACTTTTATGATGATTTGACATGACTATGACATAAAAGCACATAATTGTTTTCTAAACATTTATTTCCATTATACAGTATATTCTGTAATAGATTAGAGATTTCTTTGAAGACTGGTCTTTTACCCCAAATAATTTAAAACACTCCATTATAGAAGGCACTGAAAATGTATGAGTACATTTTTACTTTTCCACATATTAGGTTAAATTCATTAACTTGAACAAGGTCTTCCTTAAAAAAGTTAGCATTTATTCTAAAAAGTTAGAATTTGGGACAAATTTTTTATATTTTTAGAGTTAGTGATGATTATTACCATAAAGCACTCAGGTAAGTTCTATACTCGTCTCACAAATCATACCAAGAATTGCTGTTATCAACAAATCAATACATGAAACTTTTTGCACTTTTAGCAATTCCCCCAATGAAACATATTATCTTTACTATGGTAGTTCTTTTAGGAATTCTGGTAACTACTTAGAAATGTTAATGAGATGATTCACAAGCAAAGGGTAGTACTGTTTCTCCTATGCCTAAACAAGGGCATATTTCTGAGTGTCTAAGATTTCCTTTGACCAAATACATTAAATAAAGTGAATCTTTGCTATTGTCTTTTAATTTCAACCACAAATTGAGAGGACCCAGGAGCTTGGGCAAGGTTGCATGCTCAGAATTTTCTTTCGCTGTAACCAAAATGAACATTATTATTCATTTGTTCAACAAATATTTATTGAGGGCCTATCATGTGCCAAGCATTCTTCTCACATGGAAATAGAGGAGTAAACCAAACAAACTCAAATCACTATCTTCCTGGAAATGACACCCTAGCACGGAGTTTTCATTCTAAGGGAGCTGGTCTGAGAAGTGCCCATTTCCGCTGCATATGCCCCCCTTGTCCAACTCTTTGATAAGCCCTCTTTGACGCTCAGCTCATTCCTTGGAAAGCATAAAATTGAAACATTATTTTTTAAAATATACAAATCAGGAGACGTACTGGGATCTAGTTCTGGGATT
This sequence comes from Callithrix jacchus, assembly GCF_049354715.1. NCBI lineage: Eukaryota > Metazoa > Chordata > Mammalia > Primates > Cebidae > Callithrix > Callithrix jacchus. The sequence continues at coordinate 80,408,127 of NC_133503.1, forward strand.
CTCTGTAAATATTCATTCTAATGTGACAAATCAGTAAGATTATGAGAAGGCTGTTCATGTCCGCATGTGAGGACATGGGAGACTCCTAAAATACCTAGAGAGATATGATTTTGGACAGAAGAGAAATAGGACTGTATCATAAAAAGTGATAGCTTTAAGTTAACAATTTGGAAACTGACATTTTTGTAATATATTTTCCCCAAGGTTATGTGAAATCTTGGTTATACACTTAATGGTCCAATGACCCAATCTACTTTTCTATCATCAATTCCTCACCTTTAATGATTCATAATTTTGGTAACTAATAGAATGGCTATAAATGACAAAATCACCCAAATCTTATAATACAAAATTTAACCCTTCTATTCCAGACAAGACTTGGCCTAGGTAAAAGCTTAGCTCTGTAGGTAAGCAACTAAGAAGGCAGGGTGCTACAAAGATGTCTACAAAGGTGTCTGTAAATAGATGGGACAACACACATTTGTTTATTCACAAGTAAGGAATTGTCCAGGTATATCCTCATTTTGTTCTGCATCAAATCAAGTTTCCAGGAAGTCACAGGAGAACTTCTCTATTTTAGCTTTTAACTTTGCTACAATTATGATGACATTAAATATGTCTTTATCTTCGGGTAATATTAATAGTTTAATTTCCTGTTTAATGTGAATCCAGGAATGTATATTCATGGTCTGTATTTAATAGGTACTTTTCATTATTGGGGATATATCTATGGAAATGCTTCCTTGGATTGAAATGTATGCATAGAATGTAGACACATCAATTCATTTATTTGCTAAATTCTCACAGGCTGTTTATAAATGTGTTTTTCAAAATGTTCTGTTTAGTGTAAGTAGTCACTTAGCAGATTTATTCCATCTGGGCTTATGTATGTCAAAGATTCTTTGTAAGTTTACAGAATAATGGACTGAGCCATAGCTTCCAGAAAATATTTTTTAGTTAATATGTGCAGGAAATCTTTAGGTCCCCACTGAACAGAAGATAAGGTGGATAATTCAACCATATATAAGGTATTCTTCTCCTGCCCACCCCAACAGATACACACACACACACACACACACACACTATATTTATATAAAAAGAGATAGAGACAGTGAGACAGAAAGAGAGAATATGAACTCTAAAGTAAGGTAGAAAGAAATTTCACCAGCTTTAAAAGGTCCCCTCTCTTTCATTAACATGCCCTTCCATCTTCATATACTGCCCTCTAATTGTCTTATGCGTGTAATACTGGAAGGGCATAAAGAAATAAGACAACCCAACCATTTTTGTTGCGTCTGTGCCTGCAGAGTACAATGGACTATAAAGAAATATGGATAGCCAGTGTCAGAACACAGGCTTCAACTCTCAATTCCACAGCTTCCCATTAAACTCCACAGTGAAATATTTAATAATTGCAAGACTTACTCTGAAACATTTATTTCCTTGTTACTATCTGAATTAGTATTTTCTCAATAAGAAAGATTTAATTCTTTTCTTCAAGGGACCAATGGCTTGAACCTGCCTGAAGGGTCCTCCCAATTTGCACTGTGTGTGCCTCTGTCTGTTCCACTCTCCCAGTACTTACCACTAAAGTGATCTTATCTCTACCCATTGTCTTCTCTGACCCTAAACTCCTGGAGGACAGGGATTGTGTTTTTGTCGTTCATTTATTTGTCATGTTATTGAATGTATCCTTGTCTTAGTCTGCTCAGGCTAAGAAAATAACACACACGGGGTAGCTTATAAATAATAGAAATTGATTTCTCACAGTTCTGGAGTCTGGAAGTCTAAGACCAAGACACTAGAAGATTCCGTGACTGGGGAGGCCTATTTTATAATTCATTGATGGTGCTTTTGCTATGTCCTTATGTAGCAGAAGGGGCATAGTGGATCTCTGGTGCCTCTTTTCTAAGGATACTAACCTCATTCATGAGAAGTCTGCCCTTATACCCTAAACAGCTCCCAAAGGACCCACCTCCAAATACCTTCACACTGGGTATTAGGTTTACTTATAAATTTGAGTCAGGGGACATAACATTCAGAACACAGCACTCCTAGTACTTGGCTTTGTGCCACGAAGCTAGAGATGACCACACTGAACAAAATAGACCTCATGAAACATGCAGTCTGACAAAAAAGACAGATATCAGAAAAACAATTACAAAAACAAGTGTATAATTACAAAGTACCCTAAGGAATCTGAAAGAAACGTGAAGGGTATAATTAGAGAGAATACCAGGGGACTTTATTGAAGTAGAAGGGCAAATGATGGCTTCCTTAAAGACACGACATCTAATGTGAAACCTGAAAGAAGGATAGGAGCTTTTCAGGCATAGCCATAGAAAAGAGTGATCCAGACAGTGGGAACATAAGTAGGGGAGATGATGTAAACTGAGGCCAGAAAAGTAGAGGAGACCTCGAAGGGGCGTGTCGAACATGCTGGATTTTAGCTGAGTGCCAGTACAAGTCTTGGCAGTTTTAAGTAAAGAAAGTGTGGCTAGAATGGATTTTTAGAAAGAACACCTGGTTGGTAATGTGGAAATGGACTGCAAGGATCATTGAGAAAGCAGGGAGAGCAAATGGGAAGCACTACAGTCCCCCAAGAGGTTCATAGTCTTTAAGTTTGCCATGACGTGTAGACCTTTCTGTCAAATATTAACTGGTCTCTTTGGCTTCCACTGGGTGGAGAGACCCCTACCTCAAATATTTACTTTACTTTGGTTAGAAAGACCTTAAAAATGCTATGCTATATATTAACATAAATGCTAGATGTTTCCCTCACTAGAGATTATCTAACTTGTAATGTTAATGTACTTGATTAAATTCCATGCATAAAATACCTATCACATCAATTTTTTGATCATTATAAATGATAAAAAAATTAACTCCCGTGTGCTTGCTCTTTATATGATCTTCTACACAACACAGCATCATATTTGTGACACTGACTTTACCACTTCCTTATAAGAAACCTGACACAGTCTGTTCTAAGTTTTGAGAATTTCACTACAAATGAACGTTCCAAAGGACATCAAAGTTATATATCATTCATTTATACATCTAAGTGTACTACAGACATCAGTAAAAATCACTAGACAATCGTTATCCATGTGATATTGGAAAAGGACAAAACCCTAGCAAACATTCTCCCAAACTGGCAAATACTCCACTGCATGGGGCTCAGAATCAGTAAGACAGAAGTGATAAATGAGTTAACATGACCCAATATCAATAAATACTCTGTCCACATGAATTTTATCCAAGACAGTTCACAAATTTTGAAGAGAAAAAAATAGACCAATGGCAGAGATCCTGGAAAACTAGAATATTTTCAAAATGCTTTGGAAGACCTATAATCAGAGTAACTTCCAAAGAGAATAAAGTAGGTGAAATTTGGGAGACTGACCTAAAAATTGTGAAGAAAATCAGTATGATTGACAGACCAGATAAATTCTTGTTAAAATAAAAGGGTAGAAATATTATAAATGATTATACATGTGAAGTATCAGAGATTTCAGTTGACTTACAAATTGATGCAGTTATTGACTTATCTTGGATTATATGTCAGTTTTTCTACTGCCAGAAACCCTTCACTTAATCCCTCTAAATCCAGTCTCCACCCTTCCATCTTGTTCACTAACTAGGAAAGCTGACTTGCCTGGGTTACAACAATAGACTTGCATGGCCTCTTGCTTCCAGTTGGTTTGGCCAGCAGAAAGCTGAGTGGAAGAAAATTGAGCACATTTGGGCAGCCTGTGTTCCTTGACAGCAGATTATTTTTTCACTCTAGATGGCTGCTCTATAAGACATTATCTCCTTCTGAGGTCTGGTAATGTCTTCTTCCCACTGTCTACTCAGTTCCAAGGTTGGTACAAGCTTTTTTCTGCTAGCTTCAAGTTTCCACACTATCCGTTGTGTTTCACCACCACCAAACCCCACACACACCTCTTTATAATTTGTCCATTGTCTAAATAAACTCTCTTTACTTATTCTAATTTGAGTGTAATATCTGTTTCCTTTAAAGCCCTGCCTGGTATCTGTAATTCCTGATGGACTATATTTCTAATAGACTTTTTTCTACTAGACCAAAACTTCGCTTATTTATATACGAACACTGTAGCCAGAGAAGTTTGAGCAATTGATCTTGGTTGTCATGCCACAGCACTGAGTTCAGAATGTCCTTGGAACAGATTTGGCCAGGCTAGGGTGGGAAAAGGTGATAAATTAGGGCTGTGTTTTTGGCCTGTGTTCTGTACCAAAATGCACTCTGTGTTTTGTATTTTGCGTAATACGAGACAGATAAGGTGTACCTGGCCAGGTTGAGGGGTCTCTAGCATGCAGCCAAACTAGCCTATCTACAAATGGCTTGACACTTATATATTGAAATTGAAACTGAAGGGAATAGCTGAGCTTCCAGAAGCTCTGATGTGAACTTCAGTGACTCATGTTATCACCTGAAATTGCATAACCCCAATGAAGATTTTAAGGTCTAGAAGCATGTATATCTGCCGGTCCTGAGAAATGTTGCTGATCTTGCTATTGTGACTTGTAGCTGCTCTGGCTTCAATCTCCAACCTTTGATTATGTAAACTATGTCTAACATACCCCTGAGTTTCCGAGTCTGCTCTCACCATCAAGCCAAACCTACCCTTGATATTTGTCAATACAGCAATCATGCAGCTATCTTCATGATTTCTGCTTTATCTGCATACCATTTTAAAAATTAATTTTAGGCCAGGCATAGTGGCTCACGCCCATAATCTTAGCAGTTTGGGAAGCTGAGGCAGGTGGATGATCTGAGGTTAGGAGTTTAAGACCATCCTGGCCAATGTGGTGAAACCTTGTCTCTACTAAAAACACAAAATTAATCTCAGCTACTCAGGAGGGTGAGGTTGAAGGATGCTAGAACCTGGGAGGCAGAGGTTGTGGTGAGCCGAGATCATGCCACTGCGCTCCAGCCTGGGCAACAGAGTGAGACTCAAGATAAAAAAAAAGAAAGGAAAAAAAATCCTTTTTAAATCAAATCCACTTCTTATTTTAATATTACACTATGTAAAATATCAGTAAATTACAGACACAAGCCTCAAAGTCCATTCAAAAGGGGGAAATCTAAGAGGAGTGGAGCTCCTCTGCTTATAAAACTTGGACTAACAGGTCATGAGCTGTTACAGGGTAAGCAGAAACATTATTACCCCAAAGCAGATAAAAGGACATCAACTCTCCACCACTTAGACATGAAGAAAAAAATTCATTGTTGAAAATTGGAAACTAGAAACTATCCTAAACCTGTACTACCTAGCAGACCAAAATAACCCAACTTGTAAATGTAATTCAGAGTGATTAGAATGCTCCCACATACTTAGCTGAAGCAAACACAATCCAGTCCAGTGATTCCAATAGGAATCACTAGAATTTTAGGCCTCAGAGAATTTCTAGAAATAAACTGACAAGAAAACTAAGCAACTCACGGGTGAAAATAATTACACATACAAAGAAATAAAGCCCCCTGAGGAAGAATAAGCAAAAGCAACAGAGATTTCAGGCACCAAAAATATTAGGACACTGATTCTGAAAATGTTATACTTATTGTGTTTAAAGAAATAAGAAACATAAGTGAAAATATAAGCAGATAGCAGGAAACTATGAGAAATGGCCAAGCAGATTTTAAGAATAAAATAAACTTCTAGAAATAAAAATGTTAATGATTGAAATTAGAAATGTGTGGATTTAATAGCAGTTTAGATATTTTATGAAAAGATATTTTACTTGGAATTAATATATTCTGAGTTTTCCAGAATGCATCATAAAGAGGCAAAAAGAAAATATGAAAGAAAATAAGAGATATTTGGAATAGAGTAAGAAGTCTAACATATCAAGATATAGTCCACATGGAAAAGGGAGAACAAGTCAGAGATAATTATTTAGTGATAATAATATATGAGATTATTCCAGAACTAATAAAAGACATAAACCTTCTGACAAAATAACTAATAAATGTCAAGAAACCTCTATCCAGACTTATCATAATGAAACTTCAAACACCAAAGACAAACTCTTAAGAACAGCCAGAGTTAAAAAATGTATTATGTCCAGATGAACAACTGTTCAGAGAGTATATGTTATTAATATAGCTATTAATATTATTATTAGTGCAGTTATTAATATAAAGTTAATAATGTCAATCTGGAATCACAAAACTAAATATCTTTTTGAAATGAAAGTGTACTAAAAATACTTTCAGACAAATCAACACTGTGAGAGTTCATCATCTAAAGATTCTTAGTAAAAGAAAGTTCCGAAGTACGTTTACTAGGGAGAAAAAATTAATAAAATAAAATAAACAATAGAGAACAATCAATCTAAAAGTAGTCCTTTAGCAATAATTTATAAAGTAAGTAAACCTCTGACAAGAGAAATCTATGAAATAGAAAGCAAAACAATACATAGGGAAGGATCAACGCAGAGAAGAGACATTAACAAATAAACGAGAGGAGACCATGAATCATATAAGCAAAAATTTTAAAACTTGAATGAAATTATCAATTTCCCCCCAAAATTATAAGAAAATTGTAACAACTATTTGAAAAAAAACTGAAAAGAGATGGAACTGGGAGTTTAAAATCTTTCAAACGTAAATGAAGGAATCCCCATCAGGACAAGTAGCCAGGCACATTCAAGCTTATATTCAAGAAAAATGTAATCCTTCTACAGTTACAGTTTCAGAGCATTAAAATGCAAGAGGCCCAGTGCAGTGGCTCACGCCTGTAATCCTAACACTTTGGAAGGCCAAGTCAAGTGGATTGCTTAACCCTGGGAGTTTGAGACCAGCCTGGGCAACAAGGCAAAACCCCGTCTCTACTAAAAACAACAAAAAATTAGCCAGGCATGGTAGTATATGCCTGTAGTCCCAGCTAATTGGGGGGCTGAGGTGAGAGGATCATTTGAACCCAGGAAGTCAAGGCTGCAGGGAGCCAAGATTGTACTACTACACTCCAGCCTGAGCAACCAAGTGAGACCGTGTCTCACAAAAAACAAAAAAACAGAAACACTCCCCAAATCTTTTTACGAGATGAATATAATATCTCATCAAACCATACAAGGACAGTACAAGAACTGAAAAATTTAGACCAATCTTAATTAGAAATAAGACATAAAAAGCCCTAATAAAATACTAGCAAAATGATTCCAACAAAGTATATCATGCAATATACCCTGACTAAATAACTTCCATCATTGTTATGGAAGCCGGATTTAATATCATAAAAGCTATAAATATAATTCACTAATTATATGGAAAATAGAAAAAAGGACAAAGACTATATGATCATCTCAGTAAATATAGAAATAGCATTTGATAAAATACACCACCGTTTCAGAAATAAAGCCTTTGACCTACTTAAAATAAAAGAGTAATTCCTTAACCTGAATTAAGAAATATATATCAAAAATTATATACCAAAATTTTAAAGTGCCAGATATTGTTCTAACTGTTCTAATTAGTTTATTCCCCATAACAACCCTGTAACATGAGCACTGTTACTGATCTTGTCTTATAAATAAAGCAGTAACAGAAAAACTAGGTCACTTGTCCAAGGCCACAGTAGATTGTAATTGGCAGAGATGTGACTTGAACCTGTGCAGTAATTTAGTTTTCTCTCTGAACCACTATGCTACGTTTCAAAAAATACCTCACTTTCTTTAAATAAATTTAAATTGCTCTCTGAGTCTTCAGATGGAATGAAACTCCATTTCAGTCATTATTGGGGTACCAAATCAAATATTTGCAGTTAACCAAGTTGTGAACCAACTCGGTTGCATTCCGAGGTGGGTGTTTATGTGCGGTGGCTCTGAATTTTACTGTAACAGCACATTAGTATGACTCTCTAAAAGGGCTGTATTTCCCCCAAGAGCCTCCTACTAGAATATTGTCTGTAGGACCATCTATGTCAGGCTTATGCAAGTATCTCAGAGGGACTACGTAAAACAGGACATTTGGGAAAGGCCCCTTGTTCTCTAGCTCCCCTTGGTCTCTAAACCAAAAGGGTCACTGGGGATATGTCCATTATTAATCTTGTCTGGACCCTGAAGTTTGGAAGCTCTGCTGTTTCAGTGTCAAGCTTGAGCCCAGGGGTTCATGTGAGGATGGTGATTGGCACTCAGCCTCAGAGGGCCATCACTCATCCAGTCTCCCAGAAGTCCTGACAGTCCCTGGGGTCCCGAGAGACAGCAGGGTGCAGAAACTCTCATATCTACCCTATCTCCATATCTGGCCCTGTGAAAAGCTGTCAAAACCTTCCCCCTCCCCAGTTTCAACAAATTCCAGGATGTCCTTCTCTCCTTAGACAATCTGATTGTGTTGCTGCATGAATCTACCTTTAAAAAAAACTCTCCATTGGTATGGTTCTTTCTTTGTCTGGCAAATTTTACTCCTGGCCCTGCCACAGAAAAGTCGTTATTCATTTCCTTCAGTAAGGAAAAAAGACTTGGCCACTAATCTTGGAACGTAGAAGGGAAAATTACCTACAGCAAGAGAACAAAAAACAATATTTCAATAAATTATCCTAGCCTATGTATATATTTACTTAAAAATAATCCTGATAGTATATCCCAAAATATTTATCGTGTGTATTAAGGACTCATGAGATTTTTAAGTTACTTTTTTCTTGCTTTTACCTGCATTTTTCAAGTTTTCTACAATGAATATAGATTTGTTTTTAAAGTTGAAGATTTTAAAGAAGTTGATCTTGCATTTAAAAGGGCTCATTTGAGGTATTTTATAAACTACTCCCAAGGTTAATTTTTTCCCCTCCTTTAAGAATTCTACAAATACTTCACAGTTTCAAGTCAGTATACGTCCCTATGGTGTGCATAGGACGTGATTTCAATGAATGGTGATTGCAGTCACTGGGTTCTATTTTAACTTATAAAATACGTATGAAAAAAAGCTAAAAATACTGTTCAGTTCTGGAAAAAAAGAGGAGGAAATGACCACCCACTCATGGAGAAGTGCGAAAATGAAAGTCCCATCTATCAGGTCCCCATTCAAATGGACTCAAAACAACTTCAGTGTGTCCTGTCTTACCTCAATCACTGTTTTAGAGAAAAACTTTTTTTTTCACCCTTCAAGAAATTGGTGGAATTCAGAAACAATGAACATTTGTATTGTGGTGGACATAGTACACTTTACATCACTTCCAATGACATCAATGATAAGCCATGGTTTGACTAGTGAGAGTAAAATTTATTTCACAGCTATTCAATTCCAGCACAGTGGGTTTTATAACCAGTTTTCCGAAGCTGATTATCCCTTCTGACACTGAAGGTTAGACAGTTTGAGTGTGTGTGTATGTGTGTGTACTTTGCAGAAAAGGAAAATAGACCACCCCAGAAGTCAGGATATTCCTAATACATTTTGGGGACACAAATAGTTTTTCCAGAATCAGAGAGGAAAACTCATAAGAATAAGTGCTGAAATTTTCCATATCCTAATGGTTTTTCTAGAAGAATAGGAAAGCAAGGCTCTTTTGTGTTACATTCCTAAGAAAACTGTTGTATCAGCTGACTTCTTTACATAGCTTAGCAGTGAGGCACTAATGAGAATTCTCGTACATTTTTAAGGAGGGTTACTTGTTAGCACTGCATCCTTGATGGTGACTTGGGTTGGTCAGAGTAATCAATTGCTTCCAACCTTGGTTTTTTGTTTTGTTTTTTTTAATTTTTTATTGGATTTTAGGTTTTGGGGTACATGAGCAGAGCATGCAAGACAGTTGCGTAGGAACACACATGGCAGTGTGCTTTTCTTTCCTTCTCCCCTTCACCCACATTTGGCATTTCTCCCCAGGCTATCCCTCCCCACCTCCCCCTCCCACTGGCCCTCCCCTTTTCCCCCCAATAGACCCCAGTCCAACCTTGGTTTTTAATTGTAACTTACTGTTAATTTAACTTCAATACTATTTAGTTAAGTACTGTAATGATCCATGTTTGAATCAATGGTGTTTATTTAGGGAAGTAAGATGTTAGGACTATCCAATAACTTATATTTAAAAAGTATTTATATTGTGCATTTCAACTATGAATCATTCATATTCTATTGCTAAAGCAGATGTATCAGTATTCACTATCTTCATTACCCCAGAATATAATGTGCTTAAACAATAATACTTACTATTATTAAAGTTCTTTAATAGTGCTTTTATTAAATGCACTATTAGTCAAGTCCTTCCCAATTGTATAGCATGTCTGGGTGGCTTTTAATTTTTTTTTTTTTTAAGATGGTATCTTGCTCAGTCACCAGGCTGGAGTGCAGTGGCTTGATCTTGGCTCATTACAAACTTTCACTTCCGGGGTTCAAGCGATTCTATTGCCTCAGCCTTTCCAGTAGCTGAGATGACAGGTGTGTGCCACCACACCCAGCTAATTTTTGCATTGTTTTCAATAGAGACGGGGTTTCACCATGTTGACCAGGATGGTCTCTATCTCTTAACCTCCCGATCTGCCCACCTCAGCCTCCCAAAGTGCTGGGGTTACACGTGTGAGCCACCACATCCAGCCTAGTGGCTTTTAATTTTAAATTAAGCAGAAATTAATTTAAATAAAATGATGGAAAATCAACTACCACCTCAAATAAATTATACCTTCCAAGCATCTTGAATTATTTTGAAAGTGTAAAAATTAAAGCATTTTTTAGTAACCAACATGCTCTGTTTTCTCAAAAATATATTTAACTTTTAATATTGAGATAATTTAAGATGTTGGGGGAAAAAATAAGATCTTTTTCTTTTCTCTTATGTTCATATCCTTTTCTTGCTTTTAAATTTATGTTTGCTTAAAAATATTTGAATTTTGTCCCCCTTTTGTAATCTTTATTCAACACGTTAGATCAGGACTAAAAAATAAGTAAGGAAACTTTTGGAAGACTATGAAATTAGCATTGCAGAAGGAGTCACAGTTATCAAGAAAGAAAGAAACAGCTACTCCAGGAGAAAATGAAAACAGGGAATATCTAAGGCAAACTGTGATAGGCTTCTATGGCCCTCAATAAAACACACCTCCAAGTATTCATTGCACTGTATGATGTTGGGGTTGACCATGTGACTAGCCTTGGCCAACAGTACACAGCATCCATAAAGTAAGCTGCTGCATGAGAACTGCTTACACATTACAACTTGCCTTTTTGGCATGTTCCCTCTTAGAACCCAATTCTAGGGATGCCCAAGAAACCACACAGTGAGTCTCAGGTAGAGGAAAACTGAGGTCACTGGCCAACAACCCTAGCTAAGGTCCCAACGGGGAACCAGGGTCAGAAGCAATTGCCAGTCATGTGAACGAGACTATTTTGGACCTTCTAATCTCTAATCTTTCCCATGCTCCAGCTGATCCTATAAAAAGAAGAACCTCCCAGTCATACCACAGAAATATGAGAAGTAATACTTGGTTATTCTGTTAAGCCACTAAGTTTTAGGATGGTTTGTTTCACAGCAATAGATACCTTTAACAAAATAAATGAGGCTCAGAGAATTTACGTAATTTCCCCAGAGGCACAAAGTAGGTATATTATATGTAAATTAAGATTTGAAACAAGACTTCTGTAACTTCAAACTCATTTTCTTGCCTCTAGTTGCCACTGTTAATATTTAAATAAAGGAAAAATGAAGACATATTTTTTCTCAACAGGAAAGACCATATATCTTAATTTTATAGGAAGCAAGAGGATATATAAATGTCTTTATCTTACCCCTGGGGTCAGAGATCCCTCTTTGATTCCATATCAGAGCTCTGTAGAAAAATTACTCTAGATAGACTCTGACATGCCCTCTAAATAAGCAGTAAACTCTAGTGGCAAACCACCTAATTCATACCTGCTATATTAAACAGATGGGAACCAAGCCCCAAAGAGGTGTTTGACACATTTCTCAAGAAAAAAAAAAAAATCAACTACTTTTGAGAAATTAAATATTAAAATTACATTGTTTTATAGAGAAAGATTTAGTACTCACATCATTAAAAATTTGAATTTAATAGATCCAAACTTCTTTATCCACACTTAATTTTGAAGGAAAATTAGGGGGATGCATGTTCAGACTGTATGGCCCATGGGAAAACTATATTAAATGTAGTATAAATTGAATGGTCTTCCACAGAAAAGAAAGCATATTTATGACCAAAAATATATATATTCATTAAGTAACTGGGAGATGCAAATTGAAATGACAATGCACTGCATCAAGACATCCACCAAGACAGTTAAAGTTAAAAACACTAAATATTGATCAATATATGGAGCAACTGGAATTAACACATTATTTGTGGGAGTGAAAATCATACAACCCCTTTGGGGAAAGACCTGGAAATTTCTTATAAAAACACACCGAAACCTATGATCCAATAATTCTACCCTTAGGTATTTATAGTAGATACCTAATAGAGGTATCTACTGTAGAGACAGGAAAAAAAATGTACGTTTACAAAAGAAATTGCACCAGAATAGTGATAGAAACTTTATTGAAAACATATTTGAATTTTTTACTCTTTTAAAAACATTATTTAAAACATTAGATCAAGACCAAAAAAAATAAGAAAAAAAACTTTTAGAAGACTATATAAAATTCATAATAGCCAGAAACTGGAAACAGCATCTAGGTCTCTGTCACTAGGAGAATGAACAAGCACACGATATAATATTCATAAGGTGAAACAGTCCTTTGGAGGTCATGAGTAGGCTCCACACAGATCTCCTGCTGAGGGGAGCAAAGCCCACAAGAGCCCCAGCTACTGCCCTTCAGCTCCACCCTTATGCATATTATGGCTCCTCCTCATGGGTGACTGAAGTTGGTGACGTAATAATGAAGACTTCAGACTCCTTTAACAGGCAACTCTGGATTGAGGACTCTGCATTGGTGTGCCTAGGACTTAGTCCGAGCTGCTCTGGAATCCGAGGCTTTTCCTACACAGTTCTCCTCTAGCCCCATCTCCTTCACAGGTGTCAGGCCAACACAGCAGTCTGAAGGCTCTCCCTGCCTATTCCAACTCCTTTCCCTTCATCCTTCATGGGTATTTCCCTCAACAAATCTTTTACACATCTAATCCTGTCCTTTTATCTTCTTCTCAAGTTACTCAGGCTAAGAAAATTATTCAGTGATAAAAAGAAATGAGGAATATAATGAATGAATAAAAACATTATTATACAGATTGAAAAAATAAAGACTCAAAGAAATAAATGCGATATTGTCACAGTAAGTAGTTAGGCAGGGCAAGAGAGGGCCCCCCAATCCCGCCAAACCAGGAATGTCAGGCAATCATCAAGTGATGGGCAGGTGGTTGTTAAACTGTCTTGCTAAAATAATAATTGGCTGCAGCTGGTGCCAGGGAACGGCTATCTCCCAATAGATAGAAAACAGCTGAAACTGATGATCAGCAGTTTTCTAAAAAGATCTTAGGAGTTGGGCTAGTGGGCTTAAGCCTGAACATTAAGAGGCAAACTGAAGTTTAACTGGTCTATGACCTTTCTCTAGGAATACTCGACTGGTAAGCGAAGAACACCTCAAGTGACCATGTGTACAACTTCAGTAAACAAACTGTGCATGCATGCCTTCCCAAGTGCTAGCAGGCCACTGTGCATGTGGACAGCCCACCCCAAGGGAAGAATCAGAGGAGAAGGGATACAACACCCCAAAACCATGCTAACATATAAAACCCCAAGTCAAAGTTCAAACCACACACTTGAATCTCTCAAGTCACCCACTTGGTCTTCTTCCAAGTTTACTTTATTTCCTTTCATTCCTGCTCTAAAACATTTTAATAAACTTTCTTTCCTTGTCTAAAATTTACCTCAGTCTCTCACTCTGCCTTATGACCTCTCAGTCAAATTCTTTCTTCTGAGGCAGCAAGAATTAAGGTTGCTAAAGACCCATGGAGATTTGCCATAGCTAGCAATGTGATTCCATGTATGTGAAATTCTAGAGCAGGTCAAACTACTCTATGTTGAGAAAAAATCAGAAGAATGGTTGTCTCAAGAGGTTAGGAATAAGCATTGACTGGGAAGAAACATGGTAGAATATTCTATGGTTATGATACTGTTCTATATCTTGATAGAGGTTTGGAATGCACAAAACTCATCTGATGGGAGGCTTAAGATTTTCATATTTTACCACATGAAAATTTTACCCTAAAACAAGAACTGTAGATTAATAGTGAACTCTAGTTATATACACACTGAAATGCCTGGAGAAAAACATACTGATTTCTGAAACATACTTTAAGATTCATCAAAAATGCAAGGATGACTAGATAGGCAAATCTGTCATAATGAAAGTGTAGTAAAATGTTCAGATAGACTCTAAGGGAGACCATATGGGGGTTTACTCTAACATTATTTGAAATTTTCTATATGGTTAAAAACTTTCATAACAAACCCCAGAACATTACTGTTTAGAAAATCATATACATCTCAAAAAGTCAGGTGCCAAAAAAGACAAAGAAATTTGGTGGTGAAGAGGTGGAGCAGGATGGCTGAATAGAAACTTCCAGCTATTGTCCTTCTGCAGGAAAACCAAATTGAACAACTATCCCCAAAAGAAAGGACTTTCATAAGAACCAAATATCAGATGAACAACCACAATACCTGATTTTAACATAATAGCAAGGAAAGAGGCACTGAAGAGGTTAGGAAAGACAGCCTTAGGTGGCCAACACCATGCTACCTCTGTTCCCTGCAGCAGCTGCATGGCATAGAGAGGGAATCTGTGGGCTTGGGGGAAGGAACAGCACAGTGATTGTGGGACTTTGTCGGACTTTGCTCAGTGCTACTAAGCAACACAAGGCAGAATTTGCCCGGCACCCACAGAGGAAGCGCTAAGACTAGCCCTAGTCAGAGGGGAATCATCCATTTTAAAAGTCAGAAACCGAATTCTGCTTAGCCCCAGTATCACAGGCTAAAGTACTCTAGGGTCCTAAATAAACTTGAGAAGTGGTGTATCTAGGTCACAAGCATTGCAATTCCTGGGCAAACCTTGGTGCTGTGCTGAGCTTAGAGCCAGTGAACTTGGGCTGCATGCAACCTAGTGATATACCAGCTGGGATAGCCAGGGAAGTACTTGTGTCACCCTTCCCCCAAACCCAGGCAGCACAGCTCACAGCTCTGGGAGAGGTTTCTTCTCTCTGATGAGAAGATGAGAGGGAAGAGTAAAGAGGGCTTTGTCTTGCAACTTGGATACCAGCTCAGCCACAACAGAATAGGGTATCGGGCAGTGTGGCGAGGCCCCATTTCAGCCCTAGCTCCTTGATGATACTTCTAGGCACACTCTGGGTCAGAAGAGAACTCACTGCCTTGAAGGGGAAATCCTAGTTCTGGCAGGCTTCATCACCTACTAAATAAAGATCAACAGAAACCAGGCAGTATTCATCACAGGCTATGAGTAAGGCCTAGTGCTATGCTGGCTTCAGGTGTGACACAGCAGATTCTGAGCTGTGGTGCCTGTTGAGAGACTTCTTCGGCTTGACAAAGGGAGAGAAAAGAATAGAAGGATTCATCTTGCATCCTGATTACAAGCTTGGCCATAGTGAGGCAGAGCACCAAGTGGGCTCCTGGGGTCGCTAATTCTAGGCCTTGGCGCCTGGACAGCATCTGTGAACGTATCCTTGGCTAGATAGGTGGCCACTGTCCTGAAGGGTGGGTGCCAGGCCTGGAAGCTGATTGAAGAGTGCTCAGGCCTTGAGTGAACATCAGCACTACCCAGGTAGTATCCACCATGGACCTGCGGTGCTGGTGACTATGGGGAGAGACTACTGCTTGAGGAAATGAGAGAGAAGAGTGGGGAGAACTTTGTCTTGTGACTTCGATGCCAGTTCAGCTGTGGTAGTATAGAGCACCAAGTAGATTACTATGGTTCCTGACTCCAAGCCCTGACGCCCAGATGACATTTCTGGACCTGCCATCGGCTGGCAGGGAGCTTGCTGAGGTGAAGGGAGGGGCACAAGCCTGGTTGGATTCACCACAAGCTTACTGAAGAGCCCATGGGCTTTGAGTGAAAATCAGCAGTAGACAGGTGGTGGTTGCTGTTAGCTTTGAGAGAGACCCAGTACTGTGCTGGCTTCAGGGCTGACCCAGCACAGTCCCAGTTGTGGTGGCCACAGGGGTGCTTATGTCATCCCCTCTGCCAGCTCCAAGCAGGTCAGCATGGAGAAAGACTCTCTGTTTGGGGAAAATTAGGGGAAAATAACAATATCTCTGTATGGTTATCCAGGGATATTTCTGAGATCTCATCAAAGGCCATCCAGGTGGTACCTCTATGAGTCTTCAACAGTCATAGCATGACTGGGCTTGAGGTGATCCTTAATGCAAGTACAGCTTACACTGCCTGAAACTTAGATCACAACACTCAACACCCTTTGAGCACTTGGAAAGCCTTTCCAAGAAGGATGGCTACAAATAAGCCCAAACTGCAAAGACTACAACAAATACTTACCTTTGCAATGCCCAGACATTGACAAACATCCATGAGCAACAAGAACATCCAGGAAAACATGACTTCACAAACAAACTAAATACAGCACCAGAAACCAATCCCAGAGTGACAGAGATATGTGACCTTTCAGACAGAGGATTTAAAATGGCTGATGTGAGGAAGCTCAGTGAGATCCAAGATAACACAGAAAAGGAATTCGAATCTTATCAGGTAAATTTAACAAAAAGATTAAAATTACTAAAAAGAATTAAGCAGAAATTCTGCAGTTGAAAAACACAATGGACATAATGATGAATGCAGCATAAGAAGAGTTAAGAATTGAAACTCATCACCTCTGAGAGCAAAAATTAAGGTTAGATATGTATGAAGGGGGCTGCTGTTTGTTGTCATATGCCTTGTTGGCTCACTTTGCTTCTAAAAGTGTACATATGCATTTACTCTGATTAAAATTAAAATTTAATTTAATTTTTTTCTATCTGGTGCAACTATAGCAATACTCAGGATTTGTTTTTCCATACCCCATTCATTGAAATGTCAGACATTCCTTGGTGTGTCAAAAAGGAAGGAATGCAAAGACTAGAAAATGGAAGGCCACAGTGAATTTGCCATATGCCAACTGTCTAACCCACTCTCTGCATTCCCTGTGGTGGTCCAGAATTCACCTCCTTCACTGAAGTTTGTGATACACATTAGTGAGAATAACACCAGCATCTTAGAAAGTTGTTTTCATGATTCTTCTATTAGATATACTAACAGTAGGAACTCCCCAGTGGGTCATGTGGGTGATTCAATAAGATGTCCGTAATGTGGCATTGAATCCACAGAGGGAGAGGATGCATGGTTATCACAGAGATCAGAATGCTCTAACCTACATACTTTTGACAATGTTTAATCAACCATGCAGTCTATGATGTTGAAATAAAAGTCTTGTGTAATTGAAAAAATTTTGGATCTGGTAAATATCACCAAAATAGATAGTAAATTCTTGACTTCTTACCCAATTCCTAGAACAAAGTCATTTTTTAAAAATTTTATTGATATGCAATAATTGTCCAAATGTATGGGGTACATGTGTTATTTTGATACATGCATATAATATATAATGATCAAATCAGGGTATCTAGAATATCAGTCACCTCAAACATTCACCTTTTCTTTGTATTGGTAACACTTGACATCTTCTCTTCTAGCTATTATGAAACATTCCACAAATTATAGTTAACTATTGTCACCCTATTGTTCTATCAAACTCAAGTACTTAGCCCTTCTGTGTTTGGACCCATTAACCAGCCTCTTTTTATTTCTTCCACTCCTGACCTTTCCTAGCTTCTAGTAATTATCATTCTAGTCTCTGTCTCAAAAGAGGACACAAATGGTTAATGGGTATATTTTAAAAGGCTCAACATAACCAATCAGGGACATGTAAATCAAAACTACAAGGAGATTGTTTCACCCCAGTTAAATGGCTATTAACAAAAGACAAAACAAATAACAAATGCTGGTTATGATACAGAGAAAAGGGAACTCTTACACACTGTTGGTGGGAATGTAAATTAGTACAGCCATTATGGATAACAATGTGGAGACTTCTCAAAAAATTAAAAATAGAACTACCATATGATCCAACAATCTCACTGCTAGGTAGATATGAAAAAGAAAGGAAATCAGCATGTCAAAGACATATTTGCTCTCCCATGTTTACTGCAGCACTACTCACAATGGCCCAGGTATAGAATCAACCTAAGTGTCCATCAGTGGATGAACAGATTAAGAAAATGTGGTATATATACACAGTGAAATACTATTCAGCCATAAAAAAATGAGATCCTGTTATGTGCAGTAACATGGTTAGAACTGGAGGTCATTATGTTAAGTGAAATAATCCAGGCACAGAAAAACAAATACTGCATATCTCAGTTATAAAAGGCAGCTAAACAAGTCGCACAAGGTCATTTTGTAATATTGGGGTTCAGGGGTTCTGGGTGCCTTCAGCTCCCCTGAGAGGACATTTCTCCAGGTTCTTGGTCTCCTGCCCTCTCAAGAATGAGAGAGGGGACCACGGCGCAGTGCACAGTAAATGCCAGACTCAAAAGTGTTTGTAGAAAGTGATTTATTTAAAGAGAGAGAGAAACAGGAGAAGGAGAGAGAAATAAACAGCTAACTCTCACACTGAGAGAATCCAGAAAGATGGAATCCAGGAGAGGAAAGCAGCTTCCACGTGTTAGGGAATAGAGAGAGATGGAGTTTAGGAGGGGAAGACAGACTTCCACGAGAAATACGAATTCCAGAAGGGGACCCCAGAGGGGAAATCCAGGAGAGAGAAAGATGGCTTCCACGAAGTGGGTGTTCATGGAAGGGGATCCAAACATGGAGTCCAAAGGGGCGTGAAAGAAGGGGACTTTTAACCGCGGAGGAACCCCCACCTTCTCTAAGACCCCAGACCAATGAAAGGAGCTCCTTAAAACTTCCGCTGGAGTGATTGACTCTTAGTTTCTTCCCGAGCACACGAAATTTAAACATAAACCGTTAAATCTCCCAGATGGAGAGAGATGGGATTGGGGCATGGCGCTGGGAAGTTCTTGCTGTTAAAACTATGGCCCCTTGTGGACCCGGAAAGGGAACACCTTCCCTCAATTTTAAAGATCCAAGAGACTCCTTCAGTGAAGAAAAGCCTAACGACCACGAAGGACAATAAAATCACTGGTGTAGAGAAGAGATGTATTGCATAGAGACAAGAACTTTCATTTTGCAGTCAGAGTACTGGATTCAAATTCTGACTGTAGCTCTTACTATCTCTGTGACAAAATTAATTTACTAAGTTAATTTTGTTATAAAGAATGAAAAATACCAAATATTTAGAGGACGATAAGACACAGTCTGATAGGCAACACTAATTCCTAAGAACACAGGATTCGAGTGCTATCCACCATTATCCCCAGAATGAACTCTACTAGGCATTTTGTCCACCTCAAAGAAAACCAAATACTGGCATCCTACACAGCATTTCTCACAGCCAAAGCATTTACTTTACATTAGAAATGACCAGTCTTATCATATGACCCTCATCTAGAGTCAGTTATCTTATAAAAGAGTAAAATGCACTAATGAAAATAGATTTAAGTCATAATGTAGAAAAGATACTTTGAAAATTCAGGGCCTGGTTCTGTAGATGTACTAACTGTTCTTTAACCAGCAAGCAGTAAACAATTCTGTTTTTCCCAAAACCAACTTGTATTAGTTGAGGAACAAATGACTAGAGAGATGGTGCTGTTCACTTAATTATCTATCATGCCATATTATATATGGTGCTATTACCTAATTACCAATTACATCTTACAAAATGTTTATTTCCATCGCATCAGCTCTAGGCTCTGCTGGCATGGGGATCATAGAAAAGAGGAATGCTTTCAGTATTCGGTGGAGCTGAGACTTCCACTGGGCTATTTCACACTCTTCTTGTTGAAGACGGGAAAAACAGTGTTTAGCGTAGTTTGGTTGATTCTAATTCTCAAGGAAAAACAGTATTACTGTTAACAATGGGGGCAGGGAGGAGAATAAACAGAACACCTTCTCATATTACCATGTCCAGTGTTAAAAGTTAATCAAGGACTCTGGCAATGTATTCAGGCAGAACCACCAAAAGCTTAGATCCCTCCAGAAGAAGGTTTGAGTGACCCCACTGGGTAAAGAATCCCAGCCAGCTGAGGTGCTAGCAGAGGGCAAAGCAAACAGAAATGCTTGGTAGAGGAAGAAAGTCATAAATACCAGCGACAGCCTCATGGTCACTTGCAGAAACAAAGACTAAAGCCTCTACCCAATTTTACTCTCTTATTGAGTCATGGTTATAATTCGCACATTTTAATTAAATTCTTTTTTCTTGAGGAGGTAGTTGGTAGTAATCAATCATATAATGCATGCTTTCAGTAGCCAGATTCTAACGTGGGATTGTGTGGAACCAAAGAACTGGATATCCCCAGAGATTCCAGATTTGGAGTCTGGCTCACTTTAGATTTTCTCACTTGTGGGAGGGAGGGAGTGCATTGTAAGTTGTATGATGTATCATTATAGTATGTTAGATAAAGGCATTCTTTTAATGTAAATGTGTATAAAAGGACAAATATAGTCAGCCAAAAGGGTAAGCTGTAGTGAATATTCCTTATTTGTTGGCTGCACGAACCTCTTCCTATTGGGGAGAATCCTTCATTGTGTGAGTCCTGGAGAGAGGCACAGCCCACTTTTGCACACGAAGGCCAAAGGAAGAGAACTGTGTCGTCTCTATATCCCATGAACAGGTGCCTCATTCCAGCCATCTGGTTCTTTTTCTCACCTTTTGCACTTTCATCAAGTGATGCTATGATAAAGGCACTGTTAAAGCTACTGAGTTCAGCACCAGTATGGGTAGAGATAGTGGGCGGTAGTGGCTTTACCGTCCTGGCACTGTCACCTGAGGAGGTAAGGACCAGCAGCAGTGTCTGACCCAGAGCATTTGAGGCAGGACTTTCCTGTGTTCTCACTTCCCTGGCTTCCTCTTGTTTCTTTCTTATATCATTTCAATAAATTCCTTCTCTTTAAATTAGGCAGAATTGTTTTCCTTTACTTACAATAAAGAGCCAAGTGAGACAAATCTATTTTCACTACTTTAGAAGAAAGACAACCACTTTGTTGGGGCTAGCCCATCTGAAAGCAGGAAGGGAAGAATATGTGGCTTTGTTAAAGAGGCCATAACATCCTGCAGCCAGGAACCAAATATTTCAGAAAGTCAGATGATGTTGAACCCCAGACTCTTCCCCAACCTACCATAAGAGAAAGAAAAGGGAGGGGAAGAAAACACTGTAGAATTTACAGCTGAGACCTGGAAAAGCCTGACCCCAAGCACCATCTCTAGCTCACACTCTGTTTGTTAATAGTGTCAACTATCTAAGCACAAGCTTTGTAAACAAAATAGGTTCATGGATCCCAAATGATCTTTCCTGCTACCGATGCCCTAAAATAAATAGATTCATTCAATAGATGGTGTGGGGTGTTGGCCATCAATGGAATCATCAGATTAAGTATGACTGATTAAACTATTGATTAATGTTTGAAAATAGCACAAAAGTGAGCATTACATTTAGCAAGACAATGGAAGAAAAAATCATCAGAGTACACTTATGAGTCAAGACTCAAACTCAAGACTGTACAAACTTACACATAAATATCTTTTCTTTAGAACTCAGTAACGATCCATAAAAGGGGGTTTTGATACATAGTGTATTAACTCCTTTTTATTCAGTCAATTTAAAAATATTCCCTTTCCTTTTACAATACCCAGATGAAGTTTTTGTCTTTTCCTCTTCCAACTTTCTGTGTTCCAAATGGACTAGTGCCCTGCATGAAAGGAGAATTTCTCCTCTGGAGTCAAGGCTTCTATAGCGGTTGATAATTCAATTTCCTGTTAATCTAAACCTAGCACCAGAAATAAAGCTTTGCTCATGGCCAGCTCTCTCCTCTGAGCCAGGTTCAACTGAATTCATTTGAAGGTGCAGTGCTTAAAGCACAGCAGCATGCACCCAAATGTAATCTCTGTCGCAGAGGTTCCTCCTGAGCCCTGCCTTCTCCTATATGTTCTTTCTCAGTAAGAGGAATTATAATCAGCCAGTTTCCCCACATCAGATATTTAGAATTGACCTCGATTCCCACCTGCTTGCTCCTTGCCAATCCTCTCAAAAGCTACACATTGCCCTCCATTCCCTTGGGCAAATCACCATCACAACGATTGAAGCAGTAACCTCTCAAACCCTCTTGAAGCTTGAGCCCCTCTTCCCTCTCAGACCTAAGAGATTCCGCACAGTACACCAAAATGACTTTTTTCAACAAAAGGCAAATCATTCTTCTGCTTAAAATTATTCAGTTGCTACCTGTTGTCTTAGGAAGAAGTCCATACAACTTAACATACCTGCAGGGCCATGAAGAATTCCGTCCTATCCTGCTAATACAGTCTAATTCTTGGCTATTCTTGGCGGCTCCACTTGTATTTCCCCAAAAGTTCATGTTTTCTTGTGCCTGAGGCTTTCTCATGGGGTGAGGAGAGACTTTGTTTAAATGTCTTTTTCTCCATCTGCTTATTACTCAAAATAAATCTGCACCTCCTTCTAACCTTAGCTCCGATATTGCCTCCACCAGAACCTCTCTGATGGCCCAACTTTAATACTGTGTATGCAACTCCATAAATGCTCTCACTATGCTGTGTTTTCCTTTTTGTAGGTGTCCTCCATGCAGTTGATTGTGTGCTCTGCAATGTCAGGTTACTTAGTACTTGGTAAGCAATCAATAGCTTCTGAATGAATTAATGGTTTATAAACTTGGATGCTTTTTTATTATGATTTTCCCCTCTCAAAAAATAGACATATTCTGTAGTCAATAAGATGTTTTTTGGTTTGTTTTTTAATGAGTCTCGTTCCTGGCCTCTTGGTTTTCAAGTTTTATTTACGTACTAAAGCAATGTCTTAAATTTGTTTTTATATAGGCTAGAATTAGCCAAGCAAAGTGACAAGGAAAAATTATTGTTGGATGTAGAAAATAGGACTATTACATTTTGAAATTGCACTTTATCATCTGATACTAAAGAAACAATAATCTGGCCAGGTGTGGTGGCTCATGCCTATAATCTCAGCACTTTGGGAGGCTGAGGCAGGTGGATTACCTGAGGTCAAGAGCTCGAGACCAGCCTGGTCAACATGGTAAAACCCCGTCTCTACCAAAAATACAAAAATTAGGCCAGGCATGGTGGCTCATGCCTGTAATCCCAGCACTTCGGGAGGTCAAGGCAGGCAAACCACCCGAGATCTGGAGTTCAGGATCAGCCTGAACAACATGGGAAACCCCATTTCTATTAAAAATACAAAATTAACAGGGCTAATCCCCGACTAATCACAGCTACTCAGGAGGCTGAGGCAGAAGAATCACTTGAACCTGGGAGGCAGAAGTTGCAGTGAGCTGAGATCACACCACTGCATTCCAGCCTGGGCAGCAAGAGCAAAACTCCGTCTCAAAAAAACCAATTAGCTGGGCATGGTGGCAGGTGCCTGTAATCCCAGCTACTCTGGCGGCTGAGGCAGAAGAATTGCTTGAACTTGGGAAGTGGAGATTGCAGTGAGCCAAGATCGTACTGTTGCACTTCCAGCCTTTGCGACAAGAGCAAAACTGTCTCAAAAAAAAAAAAAAAAAAAAAAAAAAAAAAAAGAAAAGAAAAAGAAACAATCTACCACCTTTGAAAAGAATGAAGCTTGTTCACATCATGAGGGTTATGACAACCTGCCAAGCCCAGAGGTTATGTGCAGTAGGCTTAATACACAAACATTCCATTTAACTTTACTGCATGAAAAAATCCTTATTTTCTCTTGTTTTTATAGAAACCATAAAAGTCACATTTGTAAGCCCCTAACTGACTGGATACTTCAAACTTGCATTTTAATCCTATATATATATATATATATTTTTTTTTTTTTTTTCAACAGAGGACTACAGTTAAACACTACCTCAAAGAAAAACACGCATTTGAACTAAAAATACGAAGACCTCCAAACTTGTCTTCTCTGATAATTCTTCTGCATCTTAGGGAGAAATGAAAAGTTGTGGTGACTGTTTTGTGTTTTCTCTGAGGTCTGGTTAGGAAAATTATTGTGCAACTGAAGAACATGAAACATTTGTGAATGCATCAACCTATTCCATTTTATAAGATGGTTACTTTTACTGACAAATATGATAACATCTCTTAGAATCTAATATATTCATCTGTATGCCAAACTGGAAAATATATTTTAGAAGTCTCAGTTGTTCTGTGTGCTTTATCTTGAACGATGTGGAAGGGAAAGAATAACATTGTTGTTAAGTAAATTTATACTTAAAATATATGCAATGGAAGTTAGAAGACACAATGAGACTTGGAATTCTGGACTCATTTATTAAAGAGATGAGATAAGAAGTGTTTGGATTTCCCTCTTGGAATTGTTATAAAAACACTGTAGCAACAAGAATTCTACTGATGTGTATATTTGTATAACAACATAGTTTTCTCTTCTCTACATTTTGGAAACTATAAGGAAGTAAGTGGAAACTTCAAGTGTCTGAAAGATTGTATATCCATATGCCTCTGCAAAGTCTTACATTTTAATTTTATAAAATTTTAAACAAGATGTGTTATTAGGAGAATCCTACAATGTTATTTTTTGCATTTTAACAAAAAATATTGATGAAAGTTAGGAAATTATAAATAAAAACATTTAATCACAATATTGTGAAGGCCTTTTTTATGGTCAAATCTTTCAGTTAGAACTTTACATTTAAAAAAAAAGAAAAGGTATTAAAGCTCCATTCATCTTTCAAAGTCTAGTAGTTGCAAAACTTTCCCTGAGTGTTAATATGAGTTAAGAGCAGATCCTGAAAAGAAGTTTCCTAAGGTATTTTTATTATTTATATTTCATTTGAGACTAAAAGGAAAGTAATATTTCCCATGAGTCGATGAGCAATGGTCCACGTGTTCAATGGGAAATGGGAAATCCATTAGTTGTTAATATTGGGGGTCCTAAATTCTAATTTCTGCCTTATCTCTCTGTTCTGATCTTATTATTCAATCCTGGGAAGGGGATTTGATTGAAAAAGGCCTTTATAATATTGTCAAGAAGTAGTAAGCAGGAAGTGAGGATATGCTATTATTTCCTTTGTGCCTTACATTATAATTTCTTTATTATAATACCAGATTGGTGCTGAATGTGAGACTGCAGTTGCATCTGATGTTTATGCATTTTGATACCATCAGTGCATTAAAAAACACTGTGGTTTTCCCCATCGAGGGGGAGGTTAGCAATTCACACAGAAGTTTCATATTACACATCTTAGGCTGAGCACTCTTAGGGAATTCAGTGAGTGCTGAAGTTTTTATAAAAGATCTGAGGTGTCTGGAGCTGAGTATAAAACAGGTTTTCAAAGAATACTCCCACATTTGGCCTATTGAACAAACCATTGTTAAAGACAATGATACTCATTCAGATTTAATTGTTCTGGCTATCTTAACTGGAAAGCAAATCATACTTGATTCTCAATTTTGGGTATTGTCTCAACAAAGAAGTGATAGTTGTTAATCTTGTGTGAAGTTCTCTGAAGTAATACTGTGTGACAGTTTCCAATTCTCCAACAGAGTGACAAAATTATCTTGCCAAAGATAAGGTACAAAGTCTTTACAGCGTTTGTTTTACAACACTGTAAAACTGGTGTTTTATAGGTTGGTGTAAAAGTAATTACTAAAGTAATTAATAAACATGTAGTAGAATATTTTCAATATCAGGAAAATGAACCCTTTAACCTTGTCTTTGAATATCATTGATGGCATTACTCCCACTCTTATGTAGCATTTAGACAAAAACATACAGAAACTATGATTTTGCAAGCTGCATTGGTAAATGCTATTTACTCTAAGATCTATGTAAGGCATTTACATTTTACCATCAGTACTGCAACAACTTCCTGCTCCATCTCACCATTTTCTCTGATTGCTCGAGGAAAAACAGTGTTTATTCAACTTCCACCATTACAGATCCATCTTATTACCTAGAGCAAACATCGTTTTACCTACTAAATAGCTCTGGAAAGATGTAAAGACATGCAAAAGGTACTTATGACAGGCAGTGTGGTACAGCAGATGGAGCACAGATAGACCTCATGAGATTTGACTTCAACTCCAGTCAAGTTCATCATTTCTTATAGGTGTGAGAAAGAAGGGTTATTGCTAATTCGTAGTCATTTAACCCATCTAATCCATTTCCAATTCCCAGAGCAACTGTTTCAACCATGTACCACTGTTTTCAAATTCAACATTCTTCCCCAACCCTTTGACTCTCAACATATGACAATGTCCTTACTTAACTTACAAAAATAGAAGCACTAGGAATGACCTCAAATCCTTTCTATCCAACCTCCAAG
Source organism: Callithrix jacchus (assembly GCF_049354715.1). Lineage (NCBI taxonomy): Eukaryota > Metazoa > Chordata > Mammalia > Primates > Cebidae > Callithrix > Callithrix jacchus. Next base: position 80,434,547 of record NC_133503.1, read on the forward strand.
TGGGTCTATAACTTTCCCCCATGCATTCCATGGTAGAGCACACATATACATGGAGGCAAGTGGCAGAGTGTTGTGTTCACAGTGTCTTGGAATATTAGTTTTTACTCAAATATTTTGAGAAGATAAGACTTAAATTGTTGAACCTTTAAAAGCTACACAAACCTATGCAAGTAAGATCAGCCAAGTGAGCCTTTTCCATGGCAGCCAATCTTATATTTCTTTCTGGAAGCCTGAAGCATAGAAAGCTTTTATTAATGGTATTTAATTAAATAATCTGATTTAAAATTGATAACAAATTTTGTTATTTTAGTAGATATAAATTTATCAGAATTCAAAGCCATTTTATTAAGAAATCTAACTTTATTTTTCCATAATACATATCTTATGCAATAAACATATAATCCCATCACATACTCAGTCTTCATAATTGGGCTTTTTAGTATTAGTACACATGGTAGGAACTCTGGGCTGGCCAAGTACAGATGGTGGCAAAGATACAATATCATTTTCATGAAGAAATAAATTCAAAATAATTAATGATTAGTAAGGCATAGGCACCAAGAAATGAAAATGGATACTGACCACTACAAAGTACCAATGTACCAGCAAAGAATATCATCATTCATGGTTTTCATATCAGAGGAGTCAGCATGGTCATGCGAGTTCTAAGAAATGCCAGACACACAGAGACTTCTAGCTGCAGTTTGGTAATCATGGAGCTACAGAAATGTAATTAATTAGTGGTGAGGATTTGCTAACTCTGTATGACCAACACTACTGTAGACAATTAAATTGAGCCATCTGTACCACAGTCACGGTCTCTGAGCCAATTATCTATACCAAGAGGCCCTTGGATTAAGACAAAGTCACACATCTTGATATAAAATCGATTGTAATGCTACAAACATGTTCTCTAGTCTTTCTTCTCAGCCTTTCCCCCAAAGGAGCATTAGCTACTTTACATCATGAAAAATAAGAAAAATAATTACCAAAACATTTTAGGTTGTACTTGACACTGAACCCTAGCTAAGCTTAATTCCAGCAACCCATAAAATGACCATGATCTCACAGTCAGTGTGAGGCTTATGGGATCGTGTGGGCAAACAGAGAACTTACCCAAGGCCAGTGGGACAACAAACCCATCCAATTGTTATCTTCACAACATACTGGCATATTCTTAGCTGGATATCTTTGGCCACTGGTAGAATCCCTCCACTGGCTCACTGATCCATGATGTCAAAGCCATCGTAGTAAAAAGGGCCACATGCAAGACGTTAGTGTTCCTCAATCCAAGGCCTAATAACAACAGCACAATACATACATCCCAAAGTTTCAGGCATTTAATCTAATAGAAGTGGATTTCTTACTCACATGACAGTGCAATAGGGGTGTTTCTGCATGATGGCATTCATCCACACCATGAGTTAGAGATGCAGCATCTTTCCCTCTTGAAACTCTGCCATTTCTTAGGGCATTATAATTTTCTACACCCGCATGGTAGTAGTGGGGAAAAGAGACTGCAAGAGAAGCAGAAATAACTTCTGAAATGTCCTGGCCTTAAAATGCAGCCATCATTTTTTATTTCCATTCCATTTGCCATAACATAGTCATAGGATTACATGTAACTACAAAAGAAAGTCATACTGTAGCCTAGACATAATTTCAGAAAGAATAAAAGAATAATGACTTTGGCTAATAGCTGATAGCCTGCCACGTGGGAGAACTTGAGAGATTTATGTTATATCAAACACTTTAAAAATGCACTTCTTTTGAAACCCATATCAATAGATAATTGAGGATGTAAAACTGGTTTGATTTTCAGATAGTTTTCTCCAGTAGCTAGTATGCACTGCTATTGAATTACAGTCCTACTCATGTACTGTAGGAAGATAGTGGAAAAAGATAATACTTCCATGGGCAGATGAGTTGCAGCTCTCCTTACCTACTGTCTCACTAAAGCAAAATAACCTGCGAAGAGTTTCTAAACTGATGCCTAGGCACTAGCTAATGGTTTGTTCAAATGAGACTCTCATAATAGATCAAGGCTAGTAATACTTATGTTCCGTGTGAATGTTTACCAGCACTGCTTACGAGGTGTTTAGAAAAACAACAATGACAAGAACAACATCATATATAAAGAGTTGTAAAGGGAAGGCATAAATAGCTGGTAAGGTTTTATGACCAGTTGCAGAAACAAGGAAAACGTATCATCTGGAGACTCCAGACTTGAAACCAAATGCATTAAATTGGCATCAAGTTAATCTACTTTAGGGTGATAAGATCATTTTTCTGTTTGTAATAGATGTGTTATGTCCACTGAGGGTATTTTTAAATTTGTATGTATGGAAGAAAATGAAAAATGCATCTGTGGGTGTGTGTGCATGTGTTTGTGCTGGTAGGCCATTGATAGAATCTGGTGGGCATCTATTGTTTTTCCTAGATGGAACACCTTCCTTATTTTTATAGTTAATAAAAATCCTAGTTTTCCTTTGAAAAACTGTCCCTTATTCAAAGCCGTCGCTGAAGTATAGGAAGAACCCAGTACATGCCTATATGACATTTCTGCTTGGAATTTGAATCTGATGCAGAGGGGGACAAAAGTGAGGCAAACAAGAATGTCAGTACAAATAACAAGATGGTCCTGGGTGTCTGGCTGCTGAGATTCCCAGTGGCCCTCATTCTTATCCTTACAGACTGGTCGCTTGGCACTGCCTTTAATAAAATACCCAGTACTGTATTTTCTTCCAATTAAAATATCAAATTTTTCTTAATTGGTTAGAATTGAATTATTTTCTTGGACTCAGAGAACAATGGGCATAATGACATCAATCTACAGAACAGATTGCAATTTTTTTTGTTAGTGGTACTCATAAATGAGGTTTCATATGGGGTCCAAATAAATGCATGTATTCCTTCTGTAATGACCTTAACTTATCCCTGAAAACAATGTAACTAAGTGAAAAGTTATTAAATAAAACATATAGAATGTGTTCTTATAAAATAAACATATGGAATGTGTCATACCAATCTAAGCTATTCAACAGTTTCTATACATATATCAACTGAATAACAAAAGCATACTTATAGAAATTAATAAATGTAAGGGTTTATACATATAAGGCAATGTAATGAAGCTTTATTATATTTCCAAAGAAAGAAGAGAAAGCTTGATAAAAGATGGTTGCTGGAGGAGGAGGGGTGTGAGATCATTCTTTGGAAGGTGGTGGAAAGTCAGGTGTTTTATTATTGCACAGGAATATAGTAACAGAATCATGAGCCTTACTATTTATTCTCTTTCCCTTGAGACTTTAACTCTAAACTAAATACCTGATATGGAAGGCTTTGACATAAAGAGAAAAGAGTAGCAGATTCTTTGGGTAGAAAAATATGTGTTTCAAAACATGAAGAAATAGTGTACATGTATAAGAATGAAAAATAGAAGAGGATATTTCTTTATCCCTCTTGGTTGGCCTGCATAGGCAAAGCAAAACATTTGGGTCCATCCAGATACAGCATGCATTTCAGATTTGTTCCATGTAGTAGTATTCTTTTACTAGAAACTACTGCACGTAAATTCGTGAGTGCACTTTTTCCTGAAACAGTAATGTTGAAATATAACTTTGAACAATACGCTCATTTAGTGGATGTGAAGACCAAAAAAAAAAAGAAGTCATTATACTGGAAAAAGAATAATTGTCTTATAAGTGATGTAAGTTTGCCAGAACTATTGTGATAAAAAGTCATTAAGAGAAAAAGTGGTATGTAAGGTGAGAGACTACACACAAAACCAATAAAAACCACTGGGGAGGTGGTAGTGAGCTATGCTTCCTTTGCGTCCCCTCTTCCCAGTAGCCACTTCAAAGTTTTGGACAATTTATCTTCCGAGACTTAACATCGTCTTTCCTCCTTCTAATTCCAGTTATCCACTGTATCACATCTAAACTTTCCTACTTGCTAAGTCTTGAAGTTGCTGTGAACTTTCAGACTTTCAAGCAATTATTTATATTTCTGCTTTTCACCAAATATGTTCACATTCTCCTCAAAGTTTAAGAAAATTCTATTCATTTTTCAATTCCTAGCATATATGTCACCATTTCTAAGCTTCACCTAAAATAAAAATAAATAAGTTGTCATGTATATTCTTGCAGCATATGATTATGCTTCTATGCCAGTACTTATCAAATTTCATTCCAGTTAGCTGTTTATGTGACCAATTTCCTTGTAAATCCCTCAGAGAGAAGAATTTCACCTTATTTGTTTCTTCATGCCCTGTATTTTGTACAGTGTCTTGGAATGAGAAAGACATGTTGAATTTTTAGTAACCTGAACAAGAGAAAAGAGTTTCAAGAACTATTTCGTGGTCAATAGTGGAAACTGAATAAAATTGAAGGTCTAGGTAGTGTTAAAATTCATGTTTTGAGAACATTTTCTACTCAAATATGTAATGTTTAAGATTAAATATAAAAGAAAATTGTTTTAAATAGTCATGCTCAAAAAAGATAATAGAGCAAAAATAAAACAAAGCAAAACCTTATGAAGTAAGTAGACTGAACCTGATGTGGTAAGTAGACTGAAGGCACGGGCCTTCTAGGCTTCAGGCTGTCAGCAAGTATAGATAACCCGTTTATATCATGCATGATATTAGTGATTATAAGCTCCCTGCACACAGAGGGAGACTGGAGCCAAAGACACTCATTTAATGCCAGTGAGAATATAAGTTGGTGTGATGACTCTAGAGAGCCACTTGAAAATAGTCAAATGCTCATATATTGTAATGCAACAAGAAAATATTGCACATGCGCACAGAGATTTTTCCAAGGCAATTAACTTCATGTGCTCTAGATCAAGCTTCTAGGCTCAAGTTTTGGCTCTGCTGCTTTTAGCTACATGAATTTTGACAATTGCTTAACCTCTCCATGCCTCTGCTTCCTTATCTCAAAAATGGAAATAACAATATTCACCTCTTGGGAGTTGTTATGAGGATAAAAATGTGTTGAGCACTTGTATAATTCAGACTATTGTCTGGCAAATAGGACTCAAATTTGAGCCATAATAATTATTGCAGTAGCAATGGATCGAATAAGAAACAAATCCAGCCAATGAAAAATTCCACCACCAAGAGAATTGATAAAGTTTCATACACTGGAATTCACCACCAGTTAAAAGTTTCTTGTTACATTTGCTTGATCCATATGGATGAATCTTAGAAAAATAATGTTTAAAAATGAAGCAAATACTTGAATAATATATACAGCATGATATTATTTATATAAAGTTCAAGAAGGAACAAGCAAGATATGACGTAGGACAAAGGAGTTTCAGTATTTTTTTTTTATATTTTTAAGAATATTTGGCTGGGCACTATGGCTCATGCCTGTAATCCCAGCACTTTGGGAGGCCGAGGAGGGCAGACCACCTGAGGTCAGGTGCTTGAGACCAGCCTAGTCAACGTGGCAAAACCCATCTGTACAAAAATACAAAAAGTAGCCAGGCATGGTGGTTCACGCCTGTAATCCCAGCTACTCAGGAGGCGGAGGCAGGAAAATCTTCTTAAACTGGTAGGTGGAGGTTGCTGTGAGCTGAGACTGTGCTGCTGCACTCCAGCCTGGGCAACAGACCAAGACTCTGTCTCAAAAAAAAAAAAGAATATTTAACAAAATAAAAACACAAAGAAAGAAATTATACATAGGGTTAATCATTATTTCATTCTGTTTCCTTTGTATCTGTAGAAAGTATATCTTCATATAGTGATATTATCTAAGATTATGGCTCTGTCATTTACTTTATATTCTAAGAAATAAAACATATTAACTGAAGTTATATTACATATTAAATTTATTTCTAAGAATTTCTAAATTTTAAATTTACTTTTAATAACTTAGAAGTTTATTATTCCTTCAAAAAGCAAAAATGACAAAAGTGAAGGAAATTTAAAATGGCCTAAAATGATGTAATACTACAGTTTATTGACATGCATATTTCAAAGGTGAACTACATTGATGAAGACACTCAAAAACCTATATCTATATTGCAATGGGAGAAAGAAAACTTCCCAAAGGGATTATCAGGCTGTTGCTGTGACTAGAACTTGGAGTGATTACTGAAGCAGTGCAGATTTCTATGTAAAATATCCTAGTTTTTAAATATTGGTGTATCAGGGGTCCCAAGATCACCCTCAAACTCAATGATTCTTAGATAGGATCACAGGACTAAAAAAAAAAAAAAAAAAAAAAAAAAAAAAGCTACTATATTCATAGCAATGATTTGTTACAGGGAAATAATCAGACTAAGATCAGTGAAGGGAAAAGGCACACCGGGCAGAGTCCAGGAGAAACCAGGAGAAAAAAAAGGCTTCCAGTTTTCCTCTTCTTGTAGAATCACATGGAGATGACATAATTCTTCCAGTAACAATGTGTGACAACACATGCAATGTGTTGACAACCAGAGAGTCACTCTTGATCCCCAGTGTCAGGGTTTTAATTTGAGGATCCGTCATGCAATCATACAGCATTTGCTTGACTGACCTTTGCTACTCAGTCCCCAGCCCTCCAAAGGACAAACTGATACAACTTGGCCTCACACCTCAAGTACACACAAAAAGGCATTCACCATAAATCACATTGTATCCTTTCTTCCTTCTTTTATCAGTAAAATCCTCCTTTTTCCTTTGGAAAATTTCCCTTTTCTCTCTCAGTCTAGTGGTTCAAGTGGAGCTATCTAGAGGTGGGGCACATCACCTGTGCTTAGTTAAGGAAACATTGGATCAAACTCAGCAACTGGCTGATGAACAAATGATCCAAACTGAACAAATAAAAGCTCTCCTTGGGAACTATTAGGAAAGAAGTACCCTTTCATTCCAGCTTGACAGTCTAGATACTGTGTCAACCTTGGCCTAACTTGACCATCTTAACCATTACATGGTGATACTCTGCCTAGGAATTAAACCAGGAGAGAAGATAGCGGAGATGAGAGACAGATTCTAATAATCTGTGATGATAATGGTAAAAATTCCTAGGTTCAGGCAAGGCTGAAGCCAACAGCTTTCAACCTCCCAGAAAAGTTAGCTAATTTTGCCATAGCTAGGTTAAGTGCATTTCTGTAACTTGCAACCAAGGAAGTCCTCACAAATGCAAGGCTCTAGCCAGCTGGAAGATGTAATAAGGAGGGAGGGAATGTTGTGACCTAAAAGCATTATCAATGAGCACTGAAATTTACACTTAAGTTTCACATGTGCTTAATATACATTAGTCGATTTTTGATGGCATTGTAAAATGTTTATTTATGATAGATAAAAATGCAGAATGTGAAGCTACATTGTATAAAGTGGGGATTCTGTATACTTGTTTAACTAACAGACTTTATTTTAAAGAAAATTTTCGGCCGGGTGTGGTGGCTCATGCCTGTAATCCCAGCATGTTGGGAGACCAAGGTGGGTGGATCACAAGGTCAAAAGATCAAGACCATTCTGGCCAACATGGTGAAACCCTGCCTCTACTTAAAATACAAAAATTAGCTGGACATGGTGGCATGCACCTGTAGTCCCAGGTACTAGGGAAGCTGAGGCAAGAGAATCGCTTGAACCCGGGAGGTGGAGGTTGCAGTGAGGCAAGATCATACTACTGCACTCCAGCCTGGTGACAGAGCAAGACTCTACCAAGAAAAAAAAAAAGAAAGAAAAGAAAAAGAAAAATTTCAGATTTAAGAAAAATCAAGCAGACAGTAAGGAGAGTTTTCGCATGTCCCCCACCCACACTCAGTTCCTTCAGTCATTAGCATCTTACATTAATTTGGGACTATTCTTTCAATAATCAATATTGATGCATTATTTTAACTAAATTCTACAGTTTATTCAGATTTTCTTAATTTTTACCTAATGTCCTTTTTTGGTTCCAAGATCCCATCCAGGGTACCAAATTGCATCTAGTTACAACCCATTAGGCTACTAGATTACATCAAATTGTCTCCTTAGGCACCTCCTGGCTGTGACAGTTTCTCCGACTTTCCTCATTTTGGATATCTTGACAGTTTTGAGTAACACTAGTGAGGCATGTTGTAGGATGCCCCTCTACTGGAATCTGATGTTTTTCTCAATAAGTTGGGATTGGTTATGGGTTTGGGAAAGCAGGATGACAAAGGTAAAGTAAGATTTTTGTCACATCATATCAAGATTGCATAGTAACAACATGACTTATGATTTATGAATACTGACTTTGATCATATGGCTGAAGTGTGTCTTTCAGGTATGTCCATTGTAAACCTATTTTTCTCCCACTTTTCATTCTACAATCTTTGGAGTGAAGTTACTATGTACAGCCTTCACTTAAAGAGTAGAGAGTTGTTCTCTTCCTTCTTGATGTTGGAGTAACAATAGAATTTTTTGAAACTTTTCTGTATTAAATAATTGCGTCTCCTCCCCAATATATTAACATATTAGTCCATTCTCATGCCATGATAAAGAGCTACCTGAGACTGAGTAATTTATAAAGGAGAGAGGTTTAATTGATTCACAGTTCTGCAAGGCTGGAGAGGCCTCAGGAAATTTACAATCATGGTGAAAAGGGAAGCAAACATGTCCTTCTTCACATGGTGGTAGAAGAGAGAAATGAGTGTCTAGTGAAGGGGGCACTTATAAAACCATCAGATTTCATGACAACTAACTCACTGTCACAAGACCAGGAAGAGGAAAATGCCCCCAAGATTCAGTTGTCTCCACCTGGTCCCTCCCACGACATGTGGGGACTAGAGGAACTACAATTCAAGATGAGATTTGGGTGAGGATACAGTCAAACCATATGAGTCAATAATTTATTCATATTAGTATGGTTTCTATGGATGGTTGCTTAATATTTTGGGTTACGATTCAACACCACTTATTTTGTACTCAAATCTTCCTGCTTCGACCTTTGGAAGCTCTTTCCATTGGTGTCTATGCTTTTTGTCATACTTCACAATGTGTGTGTGTGTGTTTGGGTTTTTAAAAAAGTTGTTAATTTGTTTATCTTGAGCACTTTATTACTTTTTTGGTACTACACAATGTTTCAGGCTCATCTTATATTTTTCCTGCCCCAGTACTAGAAACAGCCACTTCTCTAAGGATCACTGGTTCCTTTTTAATAGACAATGACAGTAGAAAACAAGATCTGGGCACTAGGATCTAGGCGTCATTGTTGTTAAGATGGTGGTGTTTCTTTTAAGCCCTTCCAGGTGACAAAGCAAAGAAATGTATGTGTGTCTCTAACTCAGGCATATATACATATCTATCAATGTTTCTGTATATAACCATCTTTATCTATATCATGTTAAACATGAATTGTTACTGATGTCTCCATTGCTGAATTATTGCCATAGGAAGTATTCTGGCTTCCTCCCCTTGCTTATCTAAATTTCCACTCCAACAGTGATAAAACTAGCTACCACCCTCTGCCATCCATCTATTATTCTAGAAAACATGCACAGAATTGTTAACCTTTACCTCTGATATAGTGGGAAACCACTTTGTCAACTAGATTATGGTCCTTTTGAGCAGTTCTCTCTACCTTTAGTCTAACCGACTCTATTTGTGTCCATTGTTACTTAGGTCAGCACCCTTTACCTTATCCACTTCAATGAGATTGTTTTAGATATTTGTTATACAGTGTGATTATCTTATCATTAGCTGTATTCATTCCTGAGATCCCTGAACTCCTAAACTATTTTTAAAAATTACACACATTAAGGTTCACTCTGGGTTATAAATTTCTAAGGGCTTTGACAAATGATTAATGTCATATACCCACCATTACAGTATTATACAAAATAGTTTCATCATCCTAAGAATCCTGTAGGCTACATCTATTCATCTTCACTCATCATAGTCTTACCCTGAATCGGGGAAATCACTGATATTTCTACTGCCTTTACAGTTCTGCCTTTGTCAAAATGTTCCAGAATTGGAATTATGCAGTACGTGGCCTTTTCCAACTGCTTTCTTTTGCAATATGCATTTAAGCTGCCTCCATAGTTTTTGCGGCCTAAAAAGCCCTTTTTTAAAAAATCACTGAGTAGTATTCCTTTGCATGGATATATCACCATTTGTTTATTCTTTTAACTATTGAAAAACATCTTGATGGTTTCAATTTTGGGTAATTATTAGTAAAGTTTCTATAAATGTTCACGCGCAGGTTTTTTGCATAGGCATAAGTCTTCAACCATTTGGGTGAGTAGAGAGGAGCATGATCGCTGAAGCTTTATGGTAAAGATTGTGTTTAGCTTTGTAAGAAACTGCCAACCCGTCTTTAAAAAATGTTGTACCATGTATTCCCACCTATAATAAATGAGAATTTCTGCTGCTCAACATCCTCAGCAACATTTGGTGTTGCCATTTTTTTTAATTACAGGCATCTAAGAGGTGTGCAGTTGTATTTTGTTGTTTTAACTTGTAATTCTTTAACGACAAATTATGCTGAACATGTTTATATTTGCCAACTTTGTGTCTTCATTGGTGATGTGACTATTTAGATTTTTTTGTCCATTTTTTTCATTAAATTATTTCATTAGTAAGTTTTCAGATTGTTTGTATATTTGGATACCAGTTGCTCATCAAATATGTCTTTTGCATATATGTTTTGCCAGTCTATAGTTTTCCTTTTCATTCAGTTAACGGTGATTCTTTTAGTCTTTGCCAAAGCAAATATTCTTTTCTTTTAATTAAATTCAATTTATCCATTTTTCCTTCCCTGGATTGTGTTTTTGGTGTTGTTTCTAAAAACTAATTACCAAACACAAGGTCCTCTAGATTTTCTCCTACATTTTCTTCCAGTTTTGCAGTTTACATTTAAATATATGATCCATTCTGGGTTTGTTTGTGAAATGTCTGAAGTATAACATCTTTGCATATTGATGTCCAAGTATTCCAGCACCACAGTTAAAAAGCTATCTTTCTCCATTGAATTTTCTTTGCTTTTTTGTTAAAGATCCATTGAATACATTTGTATGGGTCTATCTCTAGACTCTGTATTCTATTCCATTAACATATGTGTCAATTGTATTTCCAATAATACAGTGTCTTGATTACTTTAGTTTTGTAGCAAGTTTTAAAATTGAGGTTTGTGTGCCTTACAGCTTTTCTGTTTCTCAAGATTGCATTGGTTTTCTGAGTGTTTTGCTTTTCTATATAAACATTAGAATTAGTTCGTCAATATTCACAAGATAGCTTTTAGGCATTTTGACTGACATTCCATTGAATCTACAGATCCAGCTGGGAAAATAGACATCTTAACAGTACTGAGTCTTCCAATCCACAATCAAATATTTCTCAGTATATTTAGATCTTCTTTAACTTCTTGCATAAGCATTTTATAGATTTCTGTATCTAGATTCCATGTATATTTTGTTAGATTTATATCTGTTTCTCTTTTTTGGTTTCTAATGTAAATGGTATCATAGATTTCATTTCAGATTCCAATTGTTCATTGTAAGTATATAGGAAAATAATTGACTTTTCTGTATTGACCTTGTACCCTGCTACCTTGCTATACTTGTTCATTTCAAGACAGTTTTTAGCTGATTCTTTGGAATTTTGTAGATAGACAACTATATTATCTATTAATAAAGACAATCTGATTTCTTTCTTTTCAATTTGTCTACCTTTTATTTCCTTTTCTAGTGCAATGTTTAATAGGAGTGGTAAGAGGAGACGTCTGCTTTTCTCCTCCTCTTAGGGGAAAAGCACTGTTTCTTACTGTTAATCATAATGATAAATGTTTTTTGTAATTTTTTTAATCAACTTGAGAAACTTCCCCTGCACTCTTGTTTGTTGAGATTTTATCATGAATGGGTGCTGGATTTTATCAAATGCATTTTTATATGATTATATAATTTTTCTTTTTTAGCCTATTGATGTGATGAATTACATTAATTTTTTAATGTTGGACTGGGCTTATATAGCTGTAACAAATCCCACTTGGTTGTGTTGTATAATTATTTTTGTACATAGCCAGATTCAATTTGCTAATATTTTGTTGAACATTTTTGCACCTATGTTTATGAGAGATATTGGTCTGTAATTTTCCTTTCTTGTGTGTTTGTTTGGTTTTATAATTTGGGTAATTCTAGCCCCATAAAATGAGGTATGAAGTGTTACCTCTGCTTCTATTTTCTGGAAGTGATTGTAGTGATTGATATCATTTCTTCTATAAATGTTTGTCAGAATTTACCAGTGAACCCTCTTGAACTGGTACTTTCTTTCTTGAAGGTTAATTATTAATTTTTTTATATCATCATTGATTATTGGTTTTTAAAAACCAATAATTAATAATTAACCTTCAAAAAAGAAATCACCAGTTCGAGAGGGTTTAATAATTTAATAAAACTGATAATCTGTAGGCCTGGTTATAATATATATTATATATTTAAAACTAAAACAAATAGGCCTGGTTATATTATATATTTATCCTAGTGTGAGTTTTGGTAGTTGATATCTTTCAAGGCATGAGTCCATTTCACTTGTTATCCAATTTTTGCTTAGAGTTGTTTATAACATTATTTTATATACTTTTAATGTCCATAGGATCAGAAAAAATAACCCCTTTTTCATTTCTGATATTAGCAATGTTTGTCTTCTCTTTTTTTTCTTGGTTAGCCAGGGTAGAGATTTATGACTTTTATTATTCCTTTTAAGGATTCAGATTTTGGTTCCATTATTTTCTCGATTGATTTTCTGTTTTCAATTTTATTGATTTTTGCTTCAATTTTTATTAACTTTTTTTCTGCTTGCTTTATAGTTAAGTACTCTTCTTTTGCTAAGAAAGTACTTAAGCAGAAACATAAATTATTGATTTAACATTTTTGTTCTTTTCTAATGTATGCATTTCTTCTTCTCCTTGATTAACTGCCTTTCCTAAGGTTTAGTAAAGTCCTTTCCCGTGGGCAGTAGGTCTTTGCTATAAATAACACTAAGCATGTTTCAAAATAGCTGACTTGCTTCTCCTCCTTCTAAAAACACAAGAGGATTTTTCTTGAATCTTCATCATGAGAATGTGGCAGGGTTTCTAGAGGTCGAAAGCACAAAAGCATGGGAATACCCTAAGACTGGACCCCCTTAGTTTATACTCTCAAACTAGTCCACACTCAGCCTCCATCATCTGAAAGTCAATGAAGTACTGTGATTTTAAGAGCTGGGCTCAGAAGCCAGATTGCGTGGTTCTATCTGGAGAGTTGTCAGAATAAGTAGTTAAACCAATTATCTAGAAACTTTTAAAAATGATTACCATTTAAGTGGTCCTATCAGTTCATGGCTCCAGCGGCTTTTACTCAAGATAAGCTGATGTTGACTGCAATTTTCTGTATTAACTTGTGTCTCCAGATTTCACAGCAACAGTTTGCCCTGTGACCCCAATTCTCGGATGGGTCTAAGAAAAGTCATTGGTTTTCAGTTTGTTCAGCACTAATATTTTAAGGATGGGAGTGACAGCTTCCAAGCTTTTTATATGGCAGAGCTGCAATGCCAATGCCATGACTCTGTGTGCTTTTTAAAGTCAAGTCAACTACTTGGAGGTTAACAGATGGAATCTCTGATTCCATATCAGAATGGTTATTTTACGCTTTCTGTGGATAGAGTGATGGTATACAAATGACAGGAAACTTGAGGCTCTGGATCCCACAGTCAGGGGACGCTGGTGGAGTTGTTGCTTTTTAGGCTCTGTGGCTAGAAAAAATTTTTAAAGATGAAAATAGAGATTAATGTTTTGGAGATGAGCACCCCCCTCGGTAGATCCAAGAGTGTATGTCACAGAGGTAGACACAAGTGAAACAGCTTAATAAAGTTGAAAGATATTTACACAAAGAAAATGTTGACTTATCAGTTACTCTGACATCAATAATGCTTTTAAAAGATCTCTGGAATTAAGTTACAACACTGCACATAAAAGACAGCAGCATGATTCTAGAGATAAACTTATTGAACATCAACAGTTAATAAGGCAGTAACAACAAAAAATGAGTAGGCTCACAAAAATGATTAGTAACATTATCTAAAAGTCAATACCAGAAACAATGTATTCTGAACATATTTGAAAAAGTAGTCATTAGGCAAAGATATATGAAACTTTTTTGGTTTGTGGAAAAAAGAGTAAAGATGTTTGCAGACTGCATAATCTATTTCCTGGGTTGATTTATTGCTTCATAAAGTATTTGACATGAAAACTAAAGGAGAATAGATTCACAATTGTTTAGAACAGTTGTTAACACACCATCAAATAAATTGGCAAAAATATAGAGACATCTGTATCGGTGATGAGAAAGCAATGGTGGAAGAAATACAGGAATAGCGGAAAAGTTGTTGCCAAAGTATATTCAAAGACTCAGTGTTTCATACACCAGCACTGGCAGTTAAGGAAACATAACATTAGACATAGTTCTAAATAAAGACAAACTGTCACTTTATTCAGATAAAGCCTCTATGCTGCAGAATTGTCAGAGTGAAGGATAATGACATAGGCAAGAAAATCAGACTCCACAAAGAAGTCTTTATAAAGCCTTGTCCTTTACCATTCACCCATTTACCATTTACAAGGAATGGCCTCTCTCCTGTAAACACAGACAGTGAGTTTGCAGGGGTGCTAGTCTTCTACAGGGGAATGGATGGTAGCTGGTGGGTTCTCTGTGTGTTTGGGAAAAGGAAACCAGGCAGCCTTCCTTGTAGAGAGACATGTTTCCTCCGACTTCTGCAGGTCTGGAAGGGCCTGGAAGGGAGAAACTCTCCTGTCTGCTTTTGGCTGAAGTCCAAATGGAGGTAAGCACCATTGGCCTCCATGCATGCTCAACTCCCCTGTCTCCAGGAGGTGGAACAGGAAACACAAGGAGGGAGACCAAAAGAAAGAAGGCGTTCTGCCGCTAAAGACGGGCATGTTACTCCCTTGCCTTACCTTGTCAGGAGCAAGCACTAGCTGGAGTCAAGAACATTTCAATTTACTCATTCACACATTTGTTAATTTCAGTTCAACAAAGTGAGTACCTACTCTGTGAAATGCACTATCTTAGGTGCTGGGGTCCAACTGTGAAAGTACTCCAGTCATGAATCCAAGAATCCCTATGGCCGATAAGCCACAGAGTAATGCTTTGTCTTAATTTTACCAACTATAAAAAGAGAGTTCTAGAATTTTTTTATTACATTGAGTTTCTTTAAGAACAAGTCAAAAGTAACTCAATAGCAGTAGGCACAGTGTGTGCACCTATCATCCCAGCTACTCAGGAGGCTGAGGTAGGAGGATCGCTTGATGTCAGAAGTTTGAAGCTGCAGTGTGCCATGATGACACCTGTGAATGGCCAGTGTACTCCAGCCTGGGCAACATAGAAAGATCTTGTGTCTGAAAGAATAATAATAATATGATTTTATTTTATTTTACTTTATCGTTATTATTATTTTTTGAAAGAGTCTTGCTCTGTTGGCCAGACTAGAGTGCAGCAGCATAATCTTGGCTCACTGCAACCTCTGCCTCCCAGATTCACACTATTCTCTTGCCTCAGTCTTCCAAGTAGCTAGAATTACAGGTGTGTGCCACCATACTGCCTGGCTAATTTTTCTAGATTTGTAGAGATAGGATTTTGCCATGTTGGCCAGGCTGGGGTCGGGCTCCTGGCCTCAATTGATCTGCCCACCTCAGCCTCTCAAGGTGCTGGTATTACAGGCATAAGCCACTGCACCCAGCCAATGATCTGATTTTTTAATAGGCAAAAGATCTAAACAGACATTTCTTAAAGGAAGACATGCATATGGCCAACAAGTATGTGAAAAATGCTCAACATCACTAACCAACCATTGGAGAAATGCAAATCAAAACTACAATGATTTATCACCTCAACCCCGTGAAAGTGGCTTTTATCAAAAAGATAGGCAATAATAGATGCTGGTGAGGATGTGGAAAAAGGGGAACTCTTCTACACTGCTGGTGGGAATGTAATTTAGTACAGACACTATGGAGAACAGTATGAAGTTCCCTCAAAAAACTAAAATTAGAAATACCATATAATCTAGCAATCCCACTTCTGGGCATATATCAAAAAAAAAAAGAAAATTAGTATATTGAGGAGATATCTGCATTCTCATGTTTGTCATAGCATTATTCATGACAGCCAAGATACAAAGTCAACCTAAGTGTCTATCAACAGATAAAGGAATAAAGAAAATGTAATCCATATACACAATGGAATATTGTACATCCATTAAAGAGAATGAAATCCTGTTATTTGCAACAACATGAATGGAACTAGAGGACATTATGTTAAATGCAATAAGCCAGGGACAGAAAGACAAATATCACATGTTCACATTCATATGTGAAAGCTAAAAAAAAATTGAATCCATGGATATACAAAGTAGAATGATGGTTACCAAAGGCAGGGTTGTGTATGGGGGAGGTGGGGTAAGAGGGATTGGTTAATGGGCACAAACATACAGTTACATAGAAGGAATAAGATCTAGAGTTTGGTAGCACAATAGGGTGACTATAGATAATTTATTCATATTTCAAAAAACATAAAAGAGTGAAATTGGAATATTCCTAACACAAGAATGATAAATGCTTGAGTTAATAGCTATCCTATTACCTGACTTGATCATTACATATTGTATACTTGTATCAAAATACTACACGTGGCAGAGTGTGGTGACTCATGACTGTAATCGCAGCACTTTGGGAGGCTGAAGCAGGCAGATCACCTGAGGTCAGGAGTTTGAACCCAGCCTGGCCAACAGGACGAAACCCCGTCTCTACTAAAACTACAAAAATTAGCTGGGCATGGTGACAGGCACCTGTAATCCTAGCTATTCAGGAGACTGAGGCAGGAGAATTGTTTGAAACCAGGAGGCGGAGGCAGTGAGCCAAGATTGTGCCATGGCACTCCAACCTGGGTGACAGAGATAGACTCCATCTCAAAAACACACATGTGCCCCATAAATATATACAACTACTAAGTAACATAAAAAAAAAACTAAAAGTTAAAAAAAGAGTAAGTTAAAAGGGAAAATAATTCCCTCTGGTTTCTTAAAAGGAATTAACCAAATATGGGAAAACTGTAAGAGTTTTTAATTATTAACTAAATATCCTTCAAATATACATAACTCAATTCAACTGAGATTTGTTGGCTAAACCTCATGTGGCACCTGCCTTAAAGTTAACCTCATAAAACCCTTCATCAAGCATCCTCACAACACACATTTACTTCCACAAGTATCGACTGATACAACACCCCTATTTTCCCCAAAGCTTGACCATGTCCTCTAGTTCCATTCATGTTGTTGTGCCCATTTACCAATCCCTCTTACCCCACCTCCCCCATACACAATCCTACCTTTGGTAACCATCCTTCTACTTTGTATCTTCATGGGTTCAACATTTTTTAGCTTTCACATGTAAGTGTGAACATGAGATATTTGTCATTCTGTCTCTGGTTTATTCCATTTAACATAATGTCCTCTAGTTCCATTCGTGTTGTTGCAAATGACAGGATTTCATTCTTTTTGATGGATGTATAATATTCCATTGTGTATATGGATCACATTTTCTTTATTCCTTTATTTGTTGAAGGACACTTATGTTGATTTTATATCTTGGCTGTCATGCATAGTGCTACACACTCACAACACACATTTGCTTCCAAGGATCACTGGTGAATAAGGCTGATTTTTACTGACATTTTCATGGAGTGATGGAATAATAGTGGTTTACATCCCACATCATGTAGTAAAACCTTCTAAACATCGTCTTCAAAAATCAGTGCTGAATATCTTCCATTTTCCCTTCAGATCCTATCTCTCTCCACCATTCTCCAACCTATCTGTGCCTTAGGAGGTTGACCTGCATTGACTATGTAATTGGAATTCTTGTCTGTGGTCAATGGTAGATTACAGCAGGAACAATAGCAGGGTAAGAGGCTGAGATCCCCTGGCTTATATCCTGCAAGCTTGTCCTGTGTCGTCTTCATCCCACCACAAAGTTTTTATACCTGGTAGGCAGCCTTCTCATCACATGTCTTGCTGACTCTAGCTTTTGAAAAAGTCCTGCCCTTCAGATCTAGGAATGACAACGATGTCTTTTTCTTATTAGTTCAGGGATTCTGCAGTACCTCTCATAGTTTTCCTACATGCTACCTTTACAGTCCTTTTATTAAACTCTCTTCAAATTACCCTAATTTGGATGTGCCATCTTTTCTTTGACAGAACTATTGACTGATACAATATCCCTATTTCCCCCAAAGCTTGACCATCTAAGGGACTTGTCACATCTCTGTGTATCTCTTAGCCTCTCCCTTTCCATCCCCATACAGCTTTTCTCAGAGTGTGCGCCATACACTGACCCCAATCTGCACAACCAAAAGTCCATCCAGAAGGTTCAACAAAATAAAATCTGATTATTAGCTTAAGATACAACTGTAGCCTCTTCCTTAAATCTTATTCTGGGAAGACTCAGTGTATTTTACTGTAGTTTCTTTGGGTTAAGGAGACTGTAATATTTTCTTGTGGCACTTAGGGTCTCCCCCACTCATAGTCTGCTCACCTCCCAGCTCTCCCACTCTTGTACAGGGTGGAGTGTGTGACTATTTCTGAATGTCTGTTTACTGTCTGGCCCTGCCTGAATAGGTTAAGCAAAACCTTCAGAAGTGTAAACTGGGGAACATATACCTGTCATGCAGCCAGGGTGGACAGCACCTGGATTTGAAGGGGAGGAGGAGAGCAGGGTTTGGAGCCAGGCTCCCTGTTGCACTTTTTCCTTCTGACACTTTAGTGCCTCACCAGTGTTCCCAACTCACATCTATGTGCAGCATTGAAGGAAATACCTTTCCTCCAGATTTCTAACTCCTATAAATGAGAAAGTTGGTAATATAAAGATTCTAGTGCACGCTGTCATTAAATGTGTCTCATCCCCACCCTGACTTCTTGCCATAACCAAGCCAATAGGATAGGATATTTCAAACTCCCAAAGTCCAAAGCAGGCTTAATTTGATTGTGAATTTGTTCTATCTATACTGGCTCTTCCAGATGTGTTTTTGATGATCACCAAGGGCCTGACAACAGCATGTCAGGGGTGTGATCTCTGACAAAGGTCTTGGACTGGTGGTGAAGAGCAAGCCAATTCCAACTCTCCTCCAGCATCTTGCTCCACAAGTGGTTCAGATACAAGATGCTGAGTCATATATCCAGGGCATTTGTTGAGTCAGCCATATAACTGAGAATTCTGTTGGCTGGTGACATCTGCTAAGGTTTGCAAGCATTGTTTAGCCACTTGTCACCCCTATACTAACCTGCTCAATTTGATCTCAATTTTTGAAACTGTTTTGCCCAGCACCTTCTTGCAAGTCTTGCTGCTAATGTTTCCCCAATCTAAGCATATGTGCAGAGCAAATCTCTGTTTCCTGTTGACAAGCTTCTCAAACAAACTGGATAATTGGAACAAGCATCTCTCCCAGCTTCTGCTGCATTATCTCTAAACATTATGTGATAAACACGGTTCCTTATGCAAGTCCTTAAAACAGAACCTGTAAACTCCCCTTCCTTTCTCTGTTTCCAGGACTTGCAATCTGCATGTCTCTGAATGTTTTAACCATGACTCAGAGCCATCTGCCCTGCCTACCACAACACCTCTTGAAAACCATAGGAGTTTATTTTCTGGTACCAGGTACCAGATTTATGGTTCTATGCATGGTTCCAAAGCTAGCTTGACGGTTTACCCAACTGCTGGGCATTTTAATAGAGGATTCCAGGTCTCAGTTGCCGTTGAATATTAGTTGAATGATTAATGATTATTAGGGAAATCCCAAGTCTTACCAGAGGAGCACCATTGATGCATATGTCTTTAAGACTAAGTTCAGACACTCAGATTCCATTCATGACACTTAAGAGCCAAGTGGCCAGTCTCTTTCTGACTGGTCTCTTAGCTTTTCTAAGCCTCAGTTTACTTATCAAAAAATGAAAAAGCAGCCAGGTGTGGTGGTGGCTCAGGACTGTAATCCCAGCACTTTGGGAGGCCAAGGCAGCCAGATAGCTTGAGCTTAGTAATTCAAGGCCATCTTGGGCCATGGTGAAACCTTGTCTCTACCAAAAATACAATAAAAAGTAGTCAGGCATGGTGGTGTGCACCTGCAGTCGCAGCTACTGAGAAGGCTGAGAGAGAGGAATGCTTGAACCCACAAGGCACAGATTGCGGTGAGCTGTGATTGCACCACTGCACTGCACTCCAGCCTCGTTGACAAAGTGAGATCCTGTCTAAAAAAACAAAACAAAACTAAAAAAAACGCAGACAGAACTAAATCAGGGAAGATAAACAATCTTCATGATATGCGGCATTTCTATCTGAGTAGCAATAGTTATCCATAACAATATATTGAGAAAGATTTGAGAGTCAAGTTCAGGCTTGGTGGAGAAGACCTTTGGAGTGGAAGGGTCAGTAGCCATGCTGTATATTTACCTCCCACTGGACTAGATTATTTCTAAATCCCCCTTCGAAGCCAAAATATGAGGGTACCAAAGATTTTTTCAATACCTGACCCAGAGCCAAGAGTCCACTGGTCCATCTGCAGATCTATTAACTAATAAGCCATTTTGCATTTTCTGGTCTGGAGGATACAGAGATACCAGCCAAGAGATACAGCAGCACGATCCTAGTCACTGTATAATCCCTTCCAGGGATGTTTTTACCCTTGTCGGTATCTATGAATAGCAATCACATCTATCCTCTTGCAGTTATAGTAAACATAACCACATGACAACTATATTATCTGGCATGTTAGAAATGGATACAAACTGTACTTTTATTCTTGAAATATAGGGATTGATGTTTGCAAAGAGATTGTGTGCTTTCATTTAAAACAGTGATTTTAAATACACTTATTCTTTAACATTAATGGTAAAATAGTAAGCCCCAAATAACTACTTGTTAATTTTTGTCCTTTTTTTCTTCTAGTAAAACATATGTACAATATGTGAAATATGTTACCCTGGGCTGTAAAGAGGAAGGGTGTAACTAACATTTCCTTTTCAGTCTGAAAATTTACAGGAATGCACTAGGACATCTGTATGGAATTAGCAGAGCTGATTCTATAGATTCATGTGACTCACTAGTTCTAGTTTCTGTGCTTCTGAGACCAGCTTTTTTTCTTTAATAAAAATAAGACTTGTCTACATTACGGGTAACATAATTAAACCAGGATAATACAAATTTGTTTAAATATAAACTGAAAACCATCAAGTTGCTTCATATGCTTGCATTCACTTATAAAATATGATCTCCTGAGATATCTTTCATTGGGCTAAACACCAAAACAAGCAAACATAGTCTGAAAAATAAAAAGACAGCATTCTGGGATTTCAAAGTTGACAAATTAAGCTTTCCTATGTACTAAAATGATTTCATCTTGGAATTCTCTTTTACTATTTAGTTTCTGAACTCTACGTGCTCCAAGCTTACATTTCATAAAAGTGTAAATATATTTAACATAGATCACTTTTGCTTCATCACTCATGCTATTAAATTTTAAACCTTGAACCGTAAGTCCTTGTGTGACTCCATTGGAAAATCCCTCCTGGTATTACCTTTTTTTAAAAATTTTTATACACAAGGGCTTGTTTACTTATTTTTTCACTTTTTAACAAATTAAAGTTCCAATGTGTTACAGCAGCTTTTACATTTGTCCAGATAAGCCACAGAAAAGACTAACGTAATTTAGGAAAGAACCATGGAAGATAGTGTGTGGTATCAGAACTCATGAGAAAGAGAATAGCGGATTGTTTTTGGATGAATGGCTTGTTCAAAACAAGCCATTCATCCAAAATGACAGATAAGCTCTCTTGCATCATTAAAAAATATGATCATATAAATACACATGCAAGAAGTAATTTTTAAGCAAGTGCAAACTAATTACAGTCTTAGGAAAGGGGTTTTTTTTTTCACCCTTCCTCTAAGTCTTTTATGTTTTTGAGTTCTAAAAAAAAAACAAAGAAACAAACAAGAAAACTAAATACAACCAGAAGAACTGATGAGAGGAAGACAAAACCCCAGGATCAGCCAGAGAGAACCAGCCACATGGGGTGAGGCACAGGTCGGGCCTAGCTGGATCTGTGGAGCAAGGTGGTGGGAAGTCCCAAGGCCTTTGGGCTGGTGGGGTCTGCGGAAGGAGAGGAGATCACTTAAAAATATACATATACTCTATACATCTATACAAAGCATCCCGCTGGGGGAGTGGTATGAGATCATGGGAGCTGGCCCACTTTCTCCTTGGACCAGCCTCCTCACAGGCTCACTAGCTTGGCCAGCACAGGGACCCCTGCAGCTGGCTTTTTCCGTGGAGCAAGGGGAAGGTAACAATTTAGTTCCAATCCAAAGAGGGCAGAGATAGGCAGAAAATGGTTTTTATGTTGTTGTTGTTGTTGTTTGTCTGAGTGTTTAGGACAGTGAGAAAATACAAAGTAAAGAAATTAGCCTATATAGATAATATACAGTAGTTACATTTTTAGATGCATTTTTCTAGAGAAAGAAGAAAAGTTGTATTCTAGGTAAAGTGACACATACAGAAGTTTAGAGATGTGACAGGAATAGCATGACTGTAGAGATTCATGTTAGTGATTAATGATGATGATAATGGCTATAATTGAACAGTAATCTTCAGGACTAGAGAAAAATCTGATTTGTTTCACGGAGCAGAAAAATCTAAGCCAAGGGAATTCCCAAATAAGAGATGTGATAGTCAGCATCTTTTAATACAATCCAAAAAGTTAGGGTTTTATTTTAGAAGCTCATTTCTGTGCTGGGAGTGAGGAATATAACTTGTTTAATCTGGTTCTCTATAAAAATGTATCTATATGAATGTGGGACTTACTATGAAAGGAGGGTTGCTGAGGAGGCTAGGTAGAGTAACCAATTTGGGGAAAAGCGAATTTGAAATAAAGCCAAAAATGGAAAGTTAAGAAAGTGAAAATTCTGCCAAGCAATGTTTATGCAAGACAGAGAAAAAGTAGAGAAGCACTAAGGTTGTCACTCTAGGGCAATCAATGAAGATCTGTTTTTATATCAGTTTCAAGGTCATCATAAAAAGTCATTACAGGAAAGAAGGTCACAGTGTTTAAAGACCACTTTTTCAATAAAAAAATAAGCAAATCAACACTAAAGATTGCAGCCAGGTCTACTCTGTTCTTTTGAAACACTAAAATAATTAAATTTTAACAATTATTCAATAAAACTTAAAAATTATCAACTTAGCCATAAACCACTAAAATGGTATAGGTAAAAATATTTTTTAAAATTACAGAAAAGGGATTTTACCTGCTTTATGCATTCAGAAAAAACAGACTTTCAAAAAACAAGTTCCTTTAGAATGAACATGTTCTAACAGAGTTGCTTACATTTCTCTTCTTAGTGAAAAGGGAGCCCTTCTACATTTGAAAAGGAAAATCTTATTTATAAAAGCCTTACTCATCCAAGAATCTTAAATATACTATTGCAATTGGCTTCAAAAAATCTACCCTACAAATTGTTTAATATAGTTTAAAGATGGGAAATTTGAAACCAAAGGACTCTCTCTACTTTCCTGAGATTTTCCCAGTTTCAGAGGGATGAAGGAAAGGGAGACAGAAATAAAAAGAAAATGAAAGTTGTGAAAAATAAAACAAATCCATAATAAAAAATTTGAGGAAGAGTTAAAGATGTAAGTCTGTTATCACTTGCATGTATTTTACGTTTTCCTAAGGAAATAAAATTTATTGAATCAACTGAGAAATCTTTGGTAGATGATGGAAAAAGGCAAAAGTTGCTTATTATTCATTTGTTCTTTTTCAGTATATAATGAGGTTTTTTATGACATTTACATGGTTCAGAAAAAGTGAAATAAATTTCCTGCATATTGTGCTAGTTTAATAACCAAAAACTGGTTTAGAAAAGGCGTGCAAAGATAAAATAATATAAAACTGTAATATTTTAAAGTTTTTTCGTAAGACAAAAGATTTGGCTTCTTTAAATAAATTAGATGACTTAGAAAGTGGAAAATATGGATTTTCATGATAAATGTTTTAGCAATGCTAATTAAGTTAAAGTTATAATATATGCCAATGTTGAAGAAGACTAATGTAGCCTTAAAAATCTTACTCTTGCTTCTACCAGTTATAGAAAGAGGCTAAAACAGAAATTTCTTGTGTTTTCTTTAACAGTAAAATTCAACACTTCAATATTTAGAGAGTGATAATAATGACTATATTCATATTCAATGTAATTACTTAAATTCTGGATAGAAGGATTTTTCCACATTAGAAAGTCTTTTCATATAGTATTTTTCAAATACACAAAATTGAAAAGATTATGATTTTTCATTCAATGATCACTGCTTATTTTTAAAGTACCCCTAAAAACATAGAAATATATCCTTAACTATAGTTACAAAATCAGTCAACTTAAATTTTTTATTTAATAGTGAAATAAAATAAGTAAGCTTATTAAATTTTTAATTTTCCATTGGTATTATTAAATAAATAGCAAAAGTATCATACCTGTTATATATTGCTCTAGTATTTAGGGCTATTTTAATAACATAAAACCAGAAACTTAAAAATTATCTTTTAGAAATGAAAAACAGGGCTAGGTGCTGTGTGGCTCACACCTGTAATCCCAGAGCTTTGGGAGGCCAAGGTGGGCTGATCACATGACATCAGGAGTTTGAGACTAGCCTGGTCAACATGATGAAACCCCATTTCTACTAAAAATACAAAAATTAGCCAGGCATAGTGGCAGGTGCCTGTAACCCCAGTTACCTGGGAGGCTGAGACAGAAGAATTGCTTGAACATGGGAGGCAAAAGTTGCAGTGAACCGAGATCATGCCACTGAACTCCAGCCTGGGAAACAAAAGTGAAACTCCATCTCAAAAAATACAAAAAACAGAAATGAAAAGCAATGAATTATTGGCAGTATCTAAAAATTAAATGTAAAATGTATTCCTCAACAGCAAGATTTCTGATAAACAAGATTTATAAAATTATTTATAATTAAATAAGAATTATTTTATTTAAAAAACAGATTGATAATATTCAGACATGTCAAAAAGGAAATATTCTTAGAAAATTGTTAAAAAGTCTTGCTTAAAAATATATTTGAAAGATAGCAAAAAACTTTCATGAACAATAACAAATAATAAGTTAAATGAAGATATATTTTCATACTGGAATGAAAAGAATAAATTTTATAAAGATGCTAATTCATTCAAAATTATTAGCTGGAATAATGCAATTCTTATAAAAGTCAATGCAATTCTCAAGCTCATCCAGAATGATAAATAGATAGAATTAGTGCAATGGGCATTTACTCTTCGGGTTCACCCAGAATTCATTTCCTTCCTGTTGTTTTACTGTTTTTGCTCCTCCCACAAATAGCTTATATACTCCAAGGGAAGCTCACTTCACCTAGGCTAGCAGTAGTCCACAACTGGCGTAAACCAATCAGCTACTCCCAATTGCTTTCCAGAGTGATTGTTTCAGGAAAAGTTCTGTGGTCTAGTTCAGAAGAATGCACATTTTACTAGGTGCTTCCAAGAAAAAACAGAAAAAGTCCTTACTCTTCTTTAGATGTTAGTTAGCTGGGATATTCTCTCCTGACTCTCTGTTGGGCAGAGCCATCCTCTAGAACAGCGCCTGACGCCAAGTAGACTTTCACCAAGGGGTTGTCTCAACTGATTAGAATGCTGTTGCCCTTCCAGTGAAGCTATCCAAAAGGAAATGTGAGCACACATCAGGAGAAATCCTAGAGAAATGATAAGCCTCTGCAAACAATGCCTTTCAACCCCTCTATAGTGGACGTTTGCTGTTTCAGCCTGTTCAGCAGAATTTTGAACCCCTTTGGATTTTGTTAGTCCCCTAAGTTATGAATCTTGCCTTGCCAATGTAGAAACAAAACTACCTTTCCTTAGTTCTTTGCCTTCGTTTCTGCAATCATACACAGCCATAAGATGACTGAGTTGGAATAGAACTGCATAAGGCAACAGGAAAGGGTGGGATAGCTCTTCAGAGGGTAGCAATAGAGTTAAGTAGAGTAGTTAAATAGAGGTAGCCTGGTCTGAAGCTGGCAGTGGTGAAGAAAATCAGTAACTTCGAAGAATGATTCTGGCAGATATTTTCTCAGCCTCAGCCTTTGTTCCCCAAGTCCTTCCAATGATTTTGTATGCTTTCTCCTATCCTTCAATAAACATCTTACTGATGAAACAAGTCCAGTGAATTCTGTTGCCTACTGCTTAGAACCACTACAAATACACAGCCTTACTTCTGTGTTCTGGTATTTTTTAACTCACTATTGGCTACAAGTTCTGTTACTTACAAGCTAGCTGATTCCATGGTAGCATAGACAACTTGGAAAAAAAAGATTAAGGAAAACTAGAACTAGTGCCAGCAGGTATTAAACATATTATAAGTCCCTGAAAATATTACCCAGGAAGGGAATATAATCAGGGGAAATCAGTTGCCAGGTCCATTCAGGAGGAAGCAAGTGACTGAAATTGGTAAATAAGGAGCTGGGAAGAAAGTAAGAATGGAGTGTTATAAGAACACAGGAGCATTTTACAAGAAGGAGGAATTAATTAATTATTTCAAAGATTAGGATTGAGTTAAATGAAATGTTTCAATGCCTATGAGTAAAATGAATGCAGAATCACATCCACTGAATTTGGCAGCTTAGCATTCATTTTTTGACCCAGAAAATGAGTACGTTTTGCCTATTGATCAACAGAAACTTTAGTTGGCATAGGCTTAAAAGGAAATAGGGGGCCTCTGACTTGGTTGCAGGTTCAGCAGAGCTCTGAACCCACAGGCTTCTCTGGGTTCACCACCACTAGTTCTCCCTGAGGAACAGTCAGCCAGGAAGTGGCACTGCAGCCATGGCTTTTGAAGATAGAAAAGACACTTGTGGAACTAGGGGTGTCAACTCGCCAAACTAGAATTATCTAACCAATGGC
Source organism: Callithrix jacchus (assembly GCF_049354715.1). Taxonomy (NCBI): domain Eukaryota; kingdom Metazoa; phylum Chordata; class Mammalia; order Primates; family Cebidae; genus Callithrix; species Callithrix jacchus. Next base: position 80,461,503 of record NC_133503.1, read on the forward strand.
AAGGTGAAATCCTTGGAGAAGGTGTGTGGTGACTTGATTAGAGGCACACAGGTGAAACTTAAAGTGAAGGGACAGATTCAGATGTCTACCAATACTCAAAGAATCAGTACAAGAAAAATGTCTTATGGTGAATGCTCTAACCATTGGAATTGTTTCCAGATGAGAATCCCCAAGCACTCACTAACTTTAACAGTTCCTTGGACACTAAGCAGATTACTCCATCAGTGTTGAGCCAGGAGTAGAAGTTGAGGTCTTCATTGCAGATACGTAAGTCAACTAGCTTCATAAATTGATATCAGTAGCTAAACAAATAACCAGAGGATGAGATAGTAACAGCAGCACAAGGTCCCAAAGAATTATCACAAAAACTAGAATGAGACACAAAGGCTAAAGAGAATTGTTTATTTAAGATAATAGATAACTTAAGAATGCTGGTGTACTGCAGAGCTTGAAGCGTGAAATCATTCCTTAAGTTGGAGGTGATGTGATCCAAAGGATTAAGTAGAGGATTTGGCCTTTGGGTAGAAAAGGGATGTTTCTTTCCACTAGCAAGAGGTGAAGCAAAGAAGTTCAAGTGGAGACAGATAACTAGATTGGGTAGTGAACAAATGAAGGTGCTCTTTTAGAATATACATAAAGAAATTTTTTGCAGGAAATTGGCCTATATGATTGTTGAAGCTGGCTAGGTAAGCTGGAAATTCACAGGACAGGATCAGTAAGGCAGGCTAAAACACCGTGGCAGGAATTGAAGCTCTGGTCCACAGGAGGAATTCCTTCTTTCACAAGGAAATCTCAGTTCTACTCTTAAAGCCTTTCAAGTTGGATCAGACACACCTGGATTAGTAAGCATAATCTTCTTTCACTGAAAGTGAGCTGACTATAGGTAGTAATCGAGTCTACAAAATACCTTTATAGTAACACACACTTTACTGATTGACTGAATAAGAGCCAAATTGACACACAAAATTCCCCATCACATTAAACAATAAATAGCATCAAAAATTATAAAATAACTAGGTTTAATTTAACAAAATATATTCAAGACCTCTACACTGAAAATGGCATTACTAGGAAAAATTAATGAAGATATAAAGAAATAAATCTTCCATGTCCATGTGTTGTCAGACTCAAAGACTCAATACTGATAAATTTCTACTCTTCAAAACTTGGGCAACAAATTCAGTGCAAGCGCAGTCAAAATCTCAGCAAATCTTTCTGTAGAATTTGATAAACTGGTTCTAAAGATGAAATGTAACCAAATTAAAGTAGCCAAAACAGTTTTGAAAGAGAACAAAGTGAACCCTAATTGCTTTCAAGACTTACCATAAGGCTTCAGTAATCAAGACAATATGGTATTGATCTTTGATAAAGTTGTCAAAGCCATTCACTATGGAAAGGAAAGTCCTTTCAATGAACGGTGCTGAAACTGATATATATGGTCAGATATATCTATGGATGTCTATAGCGATCTCTATATATCTATAGTCATTTATTGCTATATATCACTATATAGAGATATATGTATACATATATTTATATATACACGCATACTTATAAAATATGAACCTAGACCCATTCCTTACACTCTATATAAAATCAACTTGAAATATATCATAGACCAAATTATAAAAGCAAAATATCTTCAGGAAGAAAACATGGGTTATGTAAACATTTCTTAACTAGGAATCATTATCCATAAAACAGAAAAGGTAGACTTACACTTCATGAAAATGTAAGTCTTCTACTCATCCAAAGACACCACTAAGAAAACCTATGAAAACTGCAGGCTGGGGGAAAATATTTGCAATATTTATATATGATAAAGAACTTGTATCCAGGATATATAAACAATTTCTACAACTCAATAATAGAAAGAAAAGCAACCCAATAAAAAAATCAGCCAAAAACCTTGAACAGGCATTTTATGTAAAAGGCACAGAAATGGCTAATAAGCACATGAAAAAGTGATTAACATCAGTCATTAGTCATTAGGGAAATACATATTAGAATCACAATGGCATACATCACACAATCATTAAAATGGCAAAGATGAAAAAGCCTGAAAACATCCAATACCGTCCAGGATGTGAAGCAATCAAAACTCTCATACATTGCTGGAGGTAGTGTAGAATGGTATAGCCAGTGTCGAAATTGTTCTAACAGCTTCTTATAAAGTTAAAAGTACATCTACTTGGCTGGGCGTGGTGGCCCATACCTGTAATCCCAGCACTTTAGGGGTCATGGTGAACAGATTACCTGAGGTCCAGAGTTTGAGACCAGCCTGGCCAACATGGTGAAAACCCATCTCTACTAAAAATATAAAAATTACCCAGGCATGGTGGTGCCTGCCTATAATTCCAGCTACTCCTGAGGCTGAGGCACAAGAATTATATGAACCCAGGAGTTGGAAGTTACAGTGAGCTGAGATTGTGCCACTGCACTCCAGCCTGGGCAATAGAGTGAGACTGTCCCACTACAACCATCCCCACCAAAAAATATATCTACTCTATGACTAAAAATTCCACTTTTGGGTATTTATCAAGAAAAATGAAAACATAAGTACACAGAAAAATGTAAACAAGAATGTTCATAGTAATTTCATTTTATTCATAATGGCTCAAAAATGAAAACAACCTAAAACTTCATCTTGAGGAGAATGGATAAAAACAATTGCAATACAAAGAGACAATGGAATACTCTTCAGCAACAGAAAGGAACAAACCACTGATACATTCTACAACATGAACAAACTGCCAGATTTTATGCTGAGTGTAAGGAGCTAGATATAAGAGTACATACTGTGTGATTCAACTGATATGAAGTTCCACAATAGGCAAACTAATCTACGGTGAAAGAAAACCAGAGTGATTGCCTGTGGGATGTGGGTGAGGCGGCATGGAATTAACTGGGTTATTGCATAAGGGATCTTTCTGTGGTGATAAAAATGCTCTATATTTTAATAGACAGATTATAGGGATTTTTGCAATTGTCACAACTCATCAAACTTTACACTTAAGATGTATGGATTTAACAGTATGTAAGTTTTTCCTCCATTTACAAAAAAAAAAAAAAAAAGGAAAAGATGCCTCCAAGGAGTAAGGTTTAGGTTAAGCCACAGTGGAGCTGAGCTCAGTTGTTTCTTATCACAATATTTTTGCATGATTTGATTTGTGACCATTTGTTTGTATTACTTTGATTAAAATTTATTTAAAGTACTTGTAGAGACTTCAAGTTAAAATGGTAGAATAAAAACATTTGAGACTCTCCTTTTCTCCAACCATAATGATAGAATAACAAATAGGACGAAACCAGTCAAAATACCTCAGATTCAATCAAAAGAAAAGGAAGAGATTCATGCTATACAATCCAAAATGTGCAACCCGAGAGAGAGAGAGAGAGAGAGAGAGAGAGAGAGAGAGAGAGAGAGAGAGAGAGAGAGAGAGAGAAAGAGAGATTTCCCCAAATACGCTTGTCTTGATTCCTTGCAGTAAACATAATTCACAGTCCAAACTTCCCAACACACACACACACACTGCAATAAACAGGAGAGAAAAGTTTTGTAAAAGTTATTTTGAAGGTTTTCAAATAAAAAAGGTGAATCAACACACAAAAGTTGCATCTGCACAAGAAAAAATATGGAATATGGGAAAGTTTAATTTAAATGTCCCTGTGCCAGCAGGAAACTAAAAGAAAGGGATTAGTCACCACTAGCTCTAAGAATCCGAGTAGTGTTGCCCTGAATCTGGGTACGTTACTGTACCAAATAATATGAGTGTTAAGGAAATAAGTAAACAGGGAGGAATGGACACTGAGTAGGCTACTAGTAATGTATGCCACAGATGGCAAATTTTACCTATAGGAAAGATAGCTAAAGAAATAGAAGAAATGTCCATAGGAAGTTTTCATACTGTGGAAGAACATAATGAAAACATGAACCTAATAAAAGGAGAGAACCTTAAAAATAAGATGATAAAACAGCAGCGTGAAATGAAAAGGAAATTGCAGATTTAAGAAATAAGTTGAAGGACAGGGCACAGGGCTCATGCCTGTAATCCCAGCACTTTGGGAGGCAGAAGTAGGCTGATTACTTGGGCATTGGAGCTAGTGACCAACCAGCCTGTCTGGGCAACATGGTGAGACCCTGTCTCTACAAAAAATACTAATACTAGTCAAGTATGGTGGCATAAGCCTGTAGTTCCAGCTACTTGAGAGGCTGAGTGGGAGAATTCCTTGGGTCCAGTAGGCAGATGTTGCAGTGAGAAGTGATTGTGTCACCACCCTTTAGCCTGGGTGAACAGGGTGAGACCCTGTCTCAAAGAAGAAGAAGGAGGAGGAGAAGGAGGGGAAAGAGAGGGGAGGGGAGGGGAGGGGAGGGGAGCGGAGGGGAGGGGAGGGAAGGAAGCATGATGCCTCCAGCTTTGTTCTTTTTGCTTAGGAGTGCCTTGGCAATTTAGGTTCAGTTTTGGTGCCATATCAATTTTAAAATAGTTTTTCTAGTTCTTTGAAGGATGTCAGTAGTAGCTTAATGGGAATAGCATTAAATCTATAAATTACTTCTAGCAGTAGGGCCATTTTAGCAACATTTATTCTTCCTATCTGAGAATATGGAATGTTTTTCCATTTGTGTCATCTCTGATTTCTTTGAGCAGTGATTTATAGTTATCCTTGTAGAGAACTTTCACCTCCCTAGTTAGCTGTATTTCTAGATATTTTATCCTTTTTATGGCAATCATGAATGGGAGTTTGTTTATGATTTGGATCTTGGCTTGACTGTTGGTGTATAGAAATGCTAGCACCTTTTACACATCAATTTTGTATCCTGGGACTTTGCTGAAGTTGCTTATCAGTGTCAGAAGCTTTTGGGCTAAGATGTTGGGGTTTTCTAAATATAGTTTCATGTCATCTGCAAATAGGGATGCTTGACTTCCACTCTTCCCATTTGAATGCGCTTTATTTCTTTATCTTGCCTGACTGCCCTGGCCAGACCTTTCAACACTATGTTGAATAGGAGTGGTGAGAAAGGGCATCCTTGTCTTGTGCCAGTTTTCAAGGGGAATGCTTTCAGCTTTTGCCCATTCAGTATGATGTTGGCTGTGGGTCTGTCACAGATGGCTCTTGTTATTTTGAGGTATGTTCCTTCAATACTAATTTACTGAGAGTTTTTAACATGAAGGGATGTTGAATTTTATTGAAAAGCCTTTTCTGTATCTATAATCATGTACTTTTAGTCTTTAGTTTTGTTTATTTAATGAATCACATTTGTTGATTTGCATATATTGAACCAGCCTTACATCCCAGGGATGAAGCTTACTTGATTGTGGTGGATAAACTTTTTCATGTGTTGCCGGATTCGGTTTGTATTTCGTTGAGGATTTTTCCATCGATGTTCATCAAGGATATTGGCTTGAAGTTTTCTTTTTTTGTTGTATCTCTGCCAGGTTTTGGTATCAGGATGACACTGACCCCATAGAATAAGTTAGGGAGGAGTGCCTCCTTTTGAATTTTTGGGAATGCTTTCAGTAAGAATGGACTAGCTCTTTGTACATCTGGTAAAATTCAGCTGTGAATCCATCTGTTTCTGGGCTTTTTTTGGTTGATAGGTTACTTATTACTGCCTCAATTTTGGAGCTCATTATTGGTCTGTTCAAGGATTCAACTTCTTTCTGGTTCAGTCTTGGGAGAGTGTATGTATCCAGGAATTTATCCATTTCTTCTAGATTTTTCAGTTTACTTGCATAGAGGTGTCAATAATATTCTCTGATGGTTGTTTGTGTTTCTGTGTGGTCAGTGGTAATAGCCCCCTTATCATTTCTGATTGTGTTTATGTAAATCTTTTCTCTTTTCCTCTTTATTAGTCTAGCTAGTAGTCTATCTATTTTGTTAGTTTTTTTTTTTTTTTTAAAGCCAGCTCCTGGATTCATTGATCTTTTGAATGATCTTTCATGTCTCTATCTCCTTCAGTTCAGCTCTGACTTAGGTTATGTCTTGTCTTCTTCTAGCTTTGGGGTTTGATATTGGTTCTCTAGTTCTTTTAGTTTGGATGTTAGGTTGTTAACTTGAGATCCTTCTAAACTTTTGATGTGGGCATTTAGTGCTATGAATTTCCTTCTTAACACTGCTTTAGCTGTGTCCCAAAGATTCTGGTACCTTGTATCTGTGTTCTCATTATTTTCAAAGAACTTCTTGATTTCTTCCTTAATTTCTTAATTTACCCAAAAGTCAGTCAGGATCAGGTTATTTGATTTCCATTTAATTCTGTGGTTTTTAGTGAATTTCTTAGTCTTGAATTCTAATGTGATAGTTCTAAGGTCCAAGAGACAGTTTGTTAACATTTCACTTCTTTTGCATTTGGTGAGGAGTGTTTACTTCCAATTATGTGATTGATTTTTGAGTAAGTGCCATGTAGTGATGAGAAGAATGTATATTCCATTGTTTTGGGGTGGACAGTGGTGTAGATATCTATCAGGTCCATTTGGTCCAGTGCTGAGTTCAGGCCCTAAATATCTTTGTTAATTTTCTGCCTCAGTGATCTAATACTGTCAGTGAAGTGTTGAAATTTCCCACTAAATGTGGAAGTCTAAGTCTCTTTCAAGATCTCTAAAAACTTGCTTTATGAATCTGAGTTCTCATGTGTTGGATGCATATATATTTAGGATAGTTAGGTCTTCTTATTGGATTGAACACTTTAACATTATAGAATGCCCTTCTTTTTTCTCCTTTGATCTTTATTGAGTTAAATACTGCTTGTTTGAATTAGAATTGCCATCCCAGGTTTTTTTCTGTTTTCTGTTTCTTTGGTAGATTTTTCTCCATTTCTTTATTTCTCCTTATGTGTGTCACTGCATGTGAGATGAGTTAGTTTCCTTCCTTCCTTCCTTCCTTCCTTCCTTCCTTCCTTCCTTCCTTCCTTCCTTCCTTCCTTCCTTCCTTCCTTTTCCTTCCTTCCACTCTTGTTGCCTAGGCTGAAGTGCAATGGCACAATCACAGCTCATCGCAACCTCCGCCTCCCAGGTTGAAGCGATTCTTCTCAGACTCCCAAGTAGCTGGAATTATAGGCATGCACTACCACACCTGGCTAATTTTTTGTATTTTTAGTAGAGACAGGGTTTCTCCATGTTGATCAGGCTGGTTTCAACTCCTGACCTCTGGTGTTCTGCCCATCTTGGCCTCCCAAAGTGTTGGGATTACAGGCATTAGCCTCTGTACCCAACCTTCACTGTGTTTTTGTAGTGGCTGGTTACAGTCTTTCCTTTCTATATTTAGTGCTTCCTTCAAAAGGTCTTGTAAGGCATATCTGGTGGTAATGAATTCCTTCAGCATTTACTTATTTGAAAAGAATCTTATTTCTCCTTTGTTTATGAAGCTTAGTTTTGCTGGATATGAAATTCTGAGTTGAAATTTTTTAAGAATGTTGAATATTGGTTCCCAATCTCTTCTGACTTTTAGAGTTTCTGCTGAAAGGTCAGCTGTTAGTCTGATGAACTTCCCTTTGTAGGTAACATGGCCTTTCTCTCCGGCTGCCCTTAGCATACTTTTTTTCACTTCAGTCTTGGAGAATCTGATGATTATGTGTCTTAGGAATGATCTTCTTCTGGAGTATCCTACTAGGGTTCTCTACATTTTCTGAATTTGAATGTTGGTCTTTCTATTTAGGTTGGGGAAGTTCTCATGGATGATAGCCTGAAATATGTTTTTCAAATTGGTTCCATTCTCCCCATCTCTTTTGGGTACACCAATTAGTCATAGATCTGGTCTCTTTACACAATTCCATATTTCTCAGTGGTTTTGTTCATTCCTTTTCACTACTTTTTCTCTATTACTGTATGCCTGTATTATTTCAGAAAGACAGCCTTCAAACTCAGATTCTTTCCTCTGCTTGGTCTATTAGGCTATTGATACTTGAGATTGCATTATGAAATTATTGTATAGTGTTCTTCAGCTCTATCAGGCTGTTTACACTCTTTACTGGCTACATTGTCTGTCAGCTCCTATAATGTTATATCATGCTTTTTAGCTTCCTTGCACTGGGTCACAACATACTTTTTTAGCTCAGTGAAGGCTATTTTTATCCATATTCTGAATCTACTTCTATCATTCCAGTTCTGAATGCTCAATGAAAAGATAGATGCAGTCATTTGGAGGAAAAAGGGCACTCTGGCTTCTTGAGTTTTCAGTTCTCTTATGCTGATTCTTTCCCATCTTTGTGGGCTTATCTACCCTCAACCTTTGAGGCTGCTGACTTTTGCATGGCTTTTTTTTTTTTCTTTTATCAGTCTGGCCACTTTTCAGTGAGGCTGCTACAGTTTGCTGAGGGTCTGCTCCAGTCTCTAGTCACCTCAGGTTTTCCAATGCCTGGAGGTATCACCAGTGAAGGCTACAAATTCACGAAAATGGCAGCCTGCTGCTTCCTCTGACTGCTCCATCCCAGGAAGGTACAGACATGTTGCCAGCCTGAGCACACCAGTAGGAGGTAGCTGGAGACCCTGGTTGAGAAGTCTCACCCAGTCAGGAGTAATGGGATGGTGGACCTGCTTAAAGAAGCAGTCTGGCTATGCTTTTGTAGAGCAGCTATGCTGTGCTGGGTACCACTTCTGCTCAGTCAGTTTCGGCTCCCCAAAGACTGCAGGTTAGAATGGCTAAGTTGTCCAAACAGCAAAGTTGGCGGTCCATCCCTCCTCACCAGGAACTCCATCCCATGAAGAATTCAAATCTCTGCTGACCAGAAAACACTAGCAGGTGGTGGCTGGAGGCCTTAGAGGGGAGGTTCCACCTAGTGAGGAGGAACAGGATCAGGGACCCACTTAAAGAAGCAGTCTGGCCACACTTTAGTAGAGCAGCTGTGTTGGGGTACCACTTTGCTCAGTTGGCTTGGGCTCTCCCAAGACCACAGGGTGAAATGTGTAAGTCACTCAAACAGCAAAGATGGCAACCCAACCTCCCCACAGAAAATCCATCCTAGGTAGGCACAACACGGTTGCCGGTGGCTGGCAGGAATTCTAAGCCAGTGGATCTTATCCTGTGAGCTGTCATGGAAGTGGGGCCCACAGACCATCACTGCTTAGCCCCCTGGATTCAGCCACTTTCCTAGGGGTATGCATGGATCTGTTAACTTCCTGCTTTGCTGGAGTTGCAGTTACTTTTGCTGGGAAGCCAGGGTATGCAAAGCGGCTGCTCTGGCAAAACTCTATGTAGCTCTGTGTGTCAGACTGTAGGACCTGGTGGAGTTGGTTCATGAAGGGATCTTCTTACCCAAGTGTTGCAAAGATCTGTGGAGAAGCATAGTTTCCTGGGGTTGCACTGAGTATAGACTCAGTGCTTCCCTGGACAGAGGAGGTTCCCTTGGCTCTGTGTTGCTTCCAGTGGGACTGCTATTTTGCTTGCTTTTCTCCATTCTTCATTGGCCAGGTTGTTTCCTTGATTAGTCCTAGTGTGAGTACCTGGGTGTTGCAGTTGAAGATGCTGCATTTACTCACTCCTTTTATTCCTTTCCGTGAGAGCCACACACCATAGCTGCTTCTGGTCAATCATCTTGGCCATGCAGCCCCATTTTCTTACCTTTCTCAACAAATAGTAGTCTAAGTTGTATGTTGTTTGTATGTGATAAGAGAAATCGCCAGAACTAAAAATAACACTGTAGCTAACAAATTGAGAAGGTGAGAAGGAGAAAGGAGATAGGAGAAAGTATAGTGAGCTAATTATCTAATCTTTCACAGGAGACATAAACAAAAACTATCTAAAGCTGCTGTAGCGAGAAGCGGTGATTAGATAAAATGTATCAACTGACAAATGTTTTATAGCAACATATAAAAGGACGATATAAGCCTCCCAAATTATAAGAAAAAAGTGCACACTGCATACACACTGAACCAAAGAAATGGTAAGAAATTTTGTGAATAAAATACAAAAAAAGGAAGTATTTAAAACAGAAAAACCCATAACATTGGATGAAAACATTAAAACCAATTATATTTTTGACACCTAATGTAAATAGGATATAGTCACAGAAAGATAAGATTGCACAGAAAATAAATGATAATATGTTATAGGTGAAAAATATGTTGTATACACAAGAAGCATACAGAGCTAAAAGACTCAGATTGTATAAAAGAAAAAAGACATAACAGGGAAATAGTAACAAAAAGAACCCTGAGGTAGAAATACCAATATCACAAAGACTAAATCCAAAACAAATGTTACACAAGATAGTCCATTTTGTGAGTATAAATATACAATTTACTATGAGAATGTTGTTGCCATAAATATGTACATAAATAGTAAAAGATAGACCACATAGGCTGCAAAAAAAACAAGAAGAAATAGAAATACAGTATTAGCAGTGAATTTTAACTTGCCTCCAGGTTCATGACAGATCAGCTACACAATAAAATAAGCACACAGAAGATGTAAATGATATAATTGTCATACTTCAGCTAACAAATATGTCTCAAACTCTTTAACATGAAAGCATATATACCCTCTTTTCAAGCCCCCAAACATATATAATGCCATATGAATAAACAGATAATTTCCAATACATATACAAATGCATAAAGAACAGACCATAATATCTGGATATATTTCAATAGAAGTAGAAATTAATACTCATAAAAAGAAAAATATATAATCATAGAAAAATTGTACATCTTTTTCTTAAGTACTTTGAATTCACAATGAAAATTTTAAAAAATTATGAAATAAAGATAAACACATCATTTATCAAAAAATTTGGTGCTTATCTAAAGTTGTACTCAAAGAGCAATTCACAGTTTTATATTCTTTTTTTTTTTTTTTTTTTTTTAAATTTTTTATTGGATTATAGGTTTTGGGGTACATGAGCAGAGCATGCAAGACAGTTGCGTAGGTATACACATGGCAGTGTGCTTTGCTTTTCTTCTCCCCTTCACCCACATTTGGCATTTCTCCCCAGGCTATCCCTCCCACCTCCCCCTCCCACTGGGCCTCCCCTTTTCCCCCCAATAGACCCCAGTGTTTAGTACTCCCCTCTCTGTGTCCATGTGTTCTCATTTTTCATCACCCACCTATGAGTGAGAATATGCGGTGTTTCATTTTCTGTTCTTGTGTCAGTTTGCTGAGGATGATGTTCTCCAGATTCATCCATGTCCCTACAAACGACACGAACTCATCATTTCTGATTGCTGCATAATATTCCATGGTGTATATGTGCCACATTTTTCCAATCCAGTCTATTATCAATGGGCATTTGGGTTGATTCCAGGTCTTTGCTATTGTAAACAGTGCTGCAATGAACATTCGTGTACATGTGTCCTTATAGTAGAACGATTTATAGTCTTTTGGATATATACCCAGTAATGGGATTGCTGGGTCAAATGGAATTTCTATTTCTAAGGCCTTGAGGAATCGCCACACCATCTTCCACAATGGTTGAACTAATTTACACTCCCACCAACAGTGTAAAAGTGTTCCTTTTTCTCCACATCCTCTCCAGCATCTGTTGTCTCCAGATTTTTTAATGATCGCCATTCTAACTGGCGTGAGATGGTATCTCAATGTGGTTTTGATTTGCATCTCTCTGATGACCAGTGACGATGAGCATTTTTTCATATGACTGTTGGCATCATATATGTCTTCTTTCGTAAAGTATCTGTTCATATCCTTTGCCCACTTTTGAATGGGCTTGTTTGTTTTTTTCCTGTAAATCTGTTTGAGTTGTTTGTAAATTCTGGATATCAGCCTTTTGTCAGATGGGTAGACTGCGAAAATTTTTTCCCATTCTGTTGGTTGCCGATCCACTCTAGTGACTGTTTCTTTTGCCGTGCAGAAGCTGTGGAGTTTCATTAGGTCCCATTTGTCTATTTTGGCTTTTGTTGCCAATGCTTTTGCTGTTTTGTTCATGAAGTCCTTGCCTACTCCTATGTCCTGGATAGTTTTGCCTAGATTTCCTTCTAGGGTTTTTATGGTGCCAGGTCTTATGTTTAAGTCTTTAATCCATCTGGAGTTAATTTTAGTGTAAGGTGTCAGGAAGGGATCCAGTTTCTGCTTTCTGCACATGGCTAGCCAGTTTTCCCAACACCATTTGTTAAACGTGGAATCCTTGCCCCATTATTTGTTTTTGTCAGGTTTATCAAAGATTGTATAGTTGTATGTATGTTGTGTTGCCTCCGGTGCCTCTGTTTTGTTCCATTGGTCTATATCTCTGTTCTGGTACCAGTACCATGCTGTTTTGATTACTGTAGCCTTGTAGTATAGTTTGAAATCCGGTAGTGTGATGCCCCCCGCTGTGTTCTTTTTGCTTAGAATTGACTTGGCTATGCGGGTTCTCTTTTGGTTCCATATGAAGTTCATGGTGGTTTTTTCCAGTTCTGTGAAGAAAGTCAATGGTAGCTTGATGGGGATAGCGTTGATTCTGTAAATTACTTTGGGCAGTATAGCCATTTTCACGATATTAATTCTTCCTAACCATGAACATGGAATGTTTCTCCATCTGTTTGTGTCCTCTCTGATTTCATTGAGCAGTGGTTTGTAGTTCTCCTTGAAGAGGTCCCTTACGTTCCTTGTGAGTTGTATTCCAAGGTATTTTATTCTTTTTGTAGCAATTGCGAATGGCAGTTCGCTCTTGATTTGGCTTTCTTTAAGTCTGTTATTGGTGTAGACGAATGCTTGTGATTTTTGCACATTGATTTTATATCCTGAGACTTTGCTGAAGTTGTTTATCAGTTTCAGGAGTTTTTGGGCTGAGGTAATGGGGTCTTCTAGGTATACTATCATGTCATCTGCAAATAGAGACAATTTGGCTTCCACCTTTCCTATTTGAATACCCTTTATTTCTTTTTCTTGCCTGATTGCTCTGGCTAGAACTTCCAGTACTATATTGAATAGGAGTGGTGAGAGAGGGCATCCTTGTCTAGTGCCAGATTTCAATGGGAATGCTTCCAGTTTTTGCCCATTCAGTATGATATTGGCTGTTGGTTTGTCATAAATAGCTTTTATTACTTTGAGATACGTTCCATCGATACCGAGTTTATTGAGGGTTTTTAGCATAAAGGGCTGTTGAATTTTGTTGAATGCCTTCTCTGCATCAATTGAGATAATCATGTGGTTTTTGTTTTTGGTTCTGTTTATGTGGTGAATTACGTTTATAGACTTGTGTATGTTGAACCAGCCTTGCATCCCCGGGATGAATCCTACTTGATCATGATGAATAAGTTTTTTGATTTGCTGTTGCAATCGGCTTGACAATATTTTATTGAAGATTTTTGCATCTATGTTCATCATGGATATTGGCCTGAAGTTTTCTTTTCTCGTTGGGTCTCTGCTGGGTTTTGGTATCAGGATGATGTTGGTCTCATAAAATGATTTGGGAAGGATTCCCTCTTTTTGGATTGTTTGAAATAGTTTTAGAAGGAATGGTACCAGCTCCTCCTTGTGTGTCTGGTAGAATTCGGCTGTGAACCCGTCTGGACCTGGGCTTTTTTTGTGTGGTAGGCTCTTAATTGCTGCCTCAACTTCAGACCTTGTTATTGGTCTATTCATAGTTTCAGCTTCCTCCTGGTTTAGGCTTGGGAGGACACAGGAGTCCAGGAATTTATCCATTTCTTCCAGGTTTACTAGTTTATGCGCATATAGTTGTTTGTAATATTCTCTGATGATGGTTTGAATTTCTGTGGAATCTGTGGTGATTTCCCCTTTATCATTTTTTATTGCATCTATTTGGTTGTTCTCTCTTTTATTTTTAATCAGTCTGGCTAGTGGTCTGTCTATTTTGTTGATCTTTTCAAAAAACCAGCTCTTGGATTTATTGATTTTTTGAAGGGTTTTTCGTGTCTCAATCTCCTTCAGCTCAGCTCTGATCTTAGTAATTTCTTGTCTTCTGCTGGGTTTTGAGTTTTTTTGATCTTGCTCCTCTAGCTCTTTCAATTTTGATGATAGGGTGTCAATTTTGGATCTCTTCATTCTCCTCATATGGGCACTTATTGCTATATACTTTCCTCTAGAGACTGCTTTAAATGTGTCCCAGAGGTTCTGGCATGTTGTGTCTTCATTCTCATTGGTTTCGAAGAACTTCTTTATTTCTTCTTTCATTTCGTTGTTTACCCAGTCAACATTCAAGAGCCAGTTGTTCAGTTTCCATGAAGCTGTGTGTTTCTGGGTCGGTTTCTGAATTCTGAGTTCTAGCTTGATTGCACTATGGTCTGAGAGGCTGTTTGTTATGATTTCTGTTGTTTTGCATTTGCTGAGCAGTGCTTTACTTCCAATGATGTGATCAATTTTAGAGTAGGTGTGATGTGGTGCTGAGAAGAATGTGTATTCTGTGGATTTGGGGTGGAGAGTTCTGTAAATGTCCACCAGGTTTGCTTGCTCCAGGTCTGAGTTCAAGCCCTGGGTATCCTTGTTGATTTTCTGTCTGGTTGATCTGTCTAGTATTGACAGTGGAGTGTTAAAGTCTCCCACTATTATTGTGTGGGAGTCTAAGTCCTTTTGTAAGTCATTAAGAACTTGCCTTATGTATCTGGGTGCTCCTGTGTTGGGTCCATATATGTTTAGGATCGTTAGCTCTTCTTGTTGTATCGATCCTTTTACCATTATGTAATGGCCTTCTTTGTCTCTTTTGATCTTTGTTACTTTAAAGTCTATTTTATCAGAGATGAGAATTGCAACTCCTGCTTTTTTTTGCTTTCCATTAGCTTGGTAAATCTTCCTCCATCCCTTTATTTTGAGCCTTTGTGTATCCTTGCATGTGAGATGGGTTTCCTGGATACAGCACACTGATGGGTTTTGGATTTTTATCCAATTTTCTAGTCTGTGTCTTTTGATTGGTGCATTTAGTCCATTTACATTTAGGGTTAATATTGTTATGTGTGAATTTGATACTGCCATTTTGATGCTAAGTGGCTGTTTTGCCTGTTAGTTGTTGTAGATTCTTCATTATGTTGAAGCTCTTTAGCATTCAGTGTGATTTTGGAATGGCTGGTACTGGTTGATCCTTTCTATGTGTAGTGCCTCTTTTAGGAGCTCTTGTAAAGCAGGCCTGGTGGTGACAAAATCTCTGAGTACTTGCTTGTTCGCAAAGGATTTTATTCTTCCTTCACTTCTGAAGCTCAGTTTGGCTGGATATGAAATTCTGGGTTGAAAGTTCTTTTCTTTAAGAATGTTGAATATTGGCCCCCACTCTCTTCTGGCTTGTAGTGTTTCTGCCGAGAGATCTGCTGTGAGTCTGATGGGCTTCCCCTTGTGGGTGACCTGACCTTTCTCTCTGGCTGCCCTTAGTATTCTCTCCTTTATTTCAACCCTGTTGAATCTGACGATTATGTGCCTTGGGGTTGCTCTTCTTGCGGAAAATCTTTGTGGTGTTCTCTGTAATTCCTGCAATTGAGTGTTGGCTTGTCTTGCTAGGTGGGGGGAATTTTCCTGGATGATGTCCTGAAGAGTATTTTCCAGCTTGGATTCATTCTCTTCGTCCCCTTCTGGTACACCTATCAAACGTAGGTTAGGTCTTTTCACATAGTCCCACATTTCTTGGAGACTTTGTTCATTCCTTTTTGCGCTTTTTTCTCTGATCTTGGTTTCTCGTTTTATTTCATTCAGTTGGTCTTCGACTTCAGATATTCTTTCTTCTGCTTGGTCAATTCGGCTATTGAAACTTGTGTTTGCTTCGCGAAGTTCTCGTATTGTGTTTTTCAGCTCCTTTAATTCATTCATATTCCTCTCTAAGGTATCCATTCTTGTTATCATTTCCTCGAATCTTTTTTCAAATCTTTTTTCAAGGTTCTTAGTTTCTTTGCATTGATTTAATACATGATCTTTTAGCTCACAAAAGTTTCTCATTATCCATCTTCTGAAGTCTAATTCCGTCATTTCGTCACAGTCATTCTCCGTCCAGCTTTGCTCCCTTGCTGGTGAGGAGTTTTGGTCCTTTCTAGGAGGCGAGGTGTTCTGGTTTCGGGTGTTTTCCTCCTTTTTGTGCTGGTTTCTTCCCATCTTTGTGGATTTGTCCGCTGGTCGTCTGCGTAGTTGCTGACTTTTCGTTTGGGTCTCTGAGTGGACACCCAGAATGTTGATGATGAAGTATTTCTGTTGCTTTGTTTTCCTTCTACAAGTCTAGCCCCTTCACTGTACGACTGCTGAGGTCCGCTCCAGACCCTGCTTGTCTGCGGTGCACCTCTAGTAGCTGTGGCACAGCGAGGGATGCTACCAGCTTCTTTTTCTGCTCTCTTTGTCCCAGGATGATGCCTGCCTAATGTCAGTCTTTTGGATATAGAGGGGTCAGGGAGCTGCTTGAGGAGACAGTTTGTACTTTATAGGGGTTTAATTGCTGAGCTGTGCACTCTGTTGTTCATTCAGGGCTGTTAGGCTGCTATGTTTGATTCTGCTGCAACTGAGCTCATTAAAAAACCCCCTTTTTTTTTTCTCAAATGCTCTGTGTTGAGGGGTTTGGGCTTTATTTTTGGATGTCTGATCAGGTGTCCTGCCCAGCTAGAAGGCAGACTAGCCACTGTTTGGCTGCCGAGGCTCCGCCCTGTTGTTGTGTGATTCGTGCTGTTCCTGCCGGCTCTGCTGTGGTCTCCGCCACGCCCTGTGGCGGAGTCTCTTTGTTGTAGCGTGTTGCCTCAGCAACGGCAGGCTGCGTCAGCAGTGGGCGTGTATCTCAGTAGGGACGGGTTGCCTCGGCAACGGCTGGCTGCGTCAGCAATGGGTGTGTATCTCCGTTGGGGCGGGTTGCCTCGGTAGTGGTGGACGCCCCTCCCCCACAGAGCGTCTCGGACCGTCTACTCAAGATAGTTTGAAATCGCGGTTTTGTTCGTCCCACTGGGTATCCCAATTCCTGCAATCCCCTGGGCTGGGCTACTGTCCAAGTCTCATTCAGTCTCAAGTCCAGCCCTCTCAAGTCTCAGGTTGCCGGTTCAACAGGGCACCCGGACAAGCGTGCCCTGTGGGGATTGCTGGGTAGGGCCGGCCGCCGCCGCCCCGGCTGCCGGCTTCGCCAGGCAGACCTACTGCCTGGCGTCCCGTGTCTTTTTTATACTTGGGAGTTTCCCCGTTCTGTGGGCAACAAAGATCAGTCTGGAAATGCAGCACTGACTCACCATTTGCAGATTCAACGAGAAGAGCTCCAATCCTGGGTTGTTCTCACAGCGCCATCTTGAGTCCTCAGCAGTTTTATATTCTTTAGGAATTAAAAAGGAAGTTAAACAAGTAAATTGAGTACTAGACTCAAAAAGTTAGAAGTACTAGAAAATTAAACTATGTGTTTTCAAGGAAAACAGAAGGAATAAAGTAATGATGATTTAAGCAGAAATTACTGATTCGGAAAGCAGAGAATCAGTGAAATTGATAATCCTTGAGTGTGCATAAAGTTTGTGGTTATTAGAAGGGAGAAAACATGGAGAAAAACACAGCTGAAGAAGATTTTAAAAAAACTTTTCATTAAGAAAAAGTTATTTAAAAAAAGACGTTATTCATTATGAAAGTCTTCAAACACATGCAAAATTAGAAGGAGAAACATAATAAGTACCCATGTATCTATTATCACATTGTTTTGATTACTGTACATTTTCTACTAAGTCTTGAAGTTGAGTAATGTCAGTCCTCTGTCTCTATACTTCTTCAGTGTTCTGTTGGCTATTCTGTGTCATTTTCTTCTTCATAGAAATCTTCAAATCAGTATATGTCAATATCTACAAAATAACTTGCTAATTGTAATTGGTATTGGGGTGAATCTACAGCTAAGTAGGAAATAACTGATATTTTAACAGTATTGAGCATTCCTATTAATAAGCAGAAAATATTTCTCCACTTATTTGAATCTTTTATTTCTCTCTTCAAAGTTTTACAGTTTTCTTCATATAGACGTTGTACATATTTTGTTAGGTTTGCATCTAATTATTTTTTTTCTATTTAATTTTTCATTGGTGATAGATAGGAAGGCAATTGACTTTTCCACATTGACTTTCTATATTGTATCCTGCAAACTTACTATAATTGCTTATTAGTTCCAGGAGTTTTGTGTTGGTCTTTAGGATTTTCTGCAAGACAATCATGTCATTTGCAAACATAGATAGTTCTAGTTCTTCCTTATTAATCTATATAATTATATTTCTTATGCTTGTCTTACTTTAGTAAAATGTAGAATAGGAGTGATGAGAAGGTACATCCTTGTCTTATTCCCAAATAAATGGTGAGAAAACATTGACTTTCTCACCATGAAGTACGATGTTAGCTCCAGGTTTTTTGTAGATATTATTTATCATGTTAAGGAAGTTCTTTTTCTCTATAACTAGTTTGCTTAGAGTTTTTATCATGAATGGGTATTGGATTTTGTCAAATGCTTTTTATAATGAATGAGTATTGGATTAATGTGATCATATTTTTTTCTGTAGCCTATTGACACATTTATCAATTTTTTAAATGCTTAACTGATCTTTCATACACAGAATAAATGCTCATGGATCACAGAGTATGCTTCTTTTCAGACATTGTTGAATTTGATTTGCTAGCATTTTTGAGGATTTTTGCATCTATGTTCATGACAGATACTGAGTTTCCATAATTTTTCTCTTCTTGTAATATCTCTGGTTTTGATATCAGGGGAATGCTGGCCTCATAGAATGAATTAGAAGTGTTTACTCTGTTTAGATTTTCTGGAAGATATTGTGGAAATTGATATCATTGGCTCCTTAAATGTTTCATAAAACCCCCGTGAATTAGTAGAAAATACAATGGAAACCATTTGAACCTGGTACTTTCTCTTTTTGAAGTTATGAACTCTGTTTTATTTGATATAGGCCTGTTCAAATTATTTATTCTGATAGTCGGTGTCTTTCAAGGCGTTAGTCCATTTCATTTTAGATATCAAATTTGTAGCATAGAGTTGTTCATACTGTATTCCCTTATTGTTTTTTTAATGCCCACAAGTTAAGTATGATGGTTCTATTTTATTTATGGTGTTAGTAATTTCTGTCTTTTCTTTTTTTCCCTTGATTACCTTGGCTAGAGGTTTATCAATTTTATTAATCTTTTCAACTAATCAGGCTCCTCTATCTATGGAATAGCCATTCTTTTGTTTCTTTAATTCTCTATTAAATTTGTTTCACTTTACTCTGTGTACTCCTCCTGAATTTTTTCTTCTGTGAGATCCAAGAACACTCTCTTGAAGTCTGGAGCTGGACCTCTTTCTGGTAACATCTTCAGCAGCAAACCATAAAGGGACTGTACTGAAGAGACCCCCAACTCAAAAGAAATAGACTGCAGCACCAAATGGCTGTCTTTGCAGTTAAGAAAACTTTTCTTCTGAGTTATTAACAGTTTCTAACAATTGAGTAAAATATACTCATGTAAACAAAATCTGGAGCATATTTCTTTCTTCTTTCTATCTTATTTCTCCAGAATTTAGAAACTATTTATATCTTTTTTGGAGGGTTGTGGGGACAGGGTCTGGCTCTGTCACCCAAGCTGGAGTGCAGTGGTGCAATCTCAGCTCACTGCAAACTCTGCCTCCTGGGCTCACGTGATCCTTCCACATCACCATGCACAGCTAATTTTTGTAGTTTTTATACAGACAGGGTTTTGCCTTGTTGCCCAGACTGGTCTTGAACTCCTGAGTTCAAGCAATCTGCCCACTGCGGCCTCCCAAAGTGCAGGAATTACCAGTGTGCACCACCTCACCTGGCCTTCTATCACCTTTTGTTGGGATTCAGAGTTATAAATGGCCCTTACCATACCAGTGCTTTCTCACCAAATGCTTCTCTATCCTGAATACAAGAGACCCTCATAGTTAGGCAGGAATTCATCACCCATTCAGCCTGAAGAAGTTACAGAAAATGAACCTTTTAGGATTAAGGGTCCGCTTTTAGAAGGGAGAGGGGAAATACGTCAGAGGTGTTTGAATCAGAGCAACTCCATCTTGAATAGGGTCTAGATAAAATGAGGCTGAGACCTGCTGGGTTGCATCCCCAGGAGGTTAGACATTCTTTGTCTTAAGATGAGGTAAGAGGTTGTTGGAATTGGCTTCATAAGCTAGCTACAGGTCACAAAGACCCAGCTGGTAAAACAGGATGCAGTAAAGAAGCCAACCAAAACCCATCAAAAACAAGAGGAGGAGAAAAGCGACCTCTGATTGTCCTCACTATTCATTATATGCCAACTATAATTCATTTGCATGCTAAAAGACACTCCCACCAGCACCATGTTGGTTTACAAATGCCATGGCAATGTCCAGAAGTTACCCTATATGGTCTGAAAATAGGAAGAACCCTCAGTTCTGGGAACTCTCCATCCCTTTCCTGGACAACACATGATTAATCCATCCCTTGCTTAGCAAATAATCAAGAAAAAACCGTAAGTATACTCAGTCAAGCAGCCCATGCCACGCTGCTCTTTCTATTCAGCAGCCATTATTTTGTTTCGTTCTTTCTCTAATACATTTGCTTTCACTTAAAAGCAAAAACAAATAGCCAATATTTTGTCTTGTTGATTTTCTCTATTGGTTTTCTGATTTCAATTTCTTAATGTCTGCTGTAATTTTGATTTCTTTTCAGCAATTTACCTTGCATTAATTTGCTCTTCTTTTCCTGATTTCCTAATGTGGAAACTTAGATCATCAATGTTAGATACTCCTTCTTTGCTAATATCTTCATTCAGTGTTGCAAATGCCCCTCAAAGCACTGCTTTCACCGCATCCTGAAAATTTTAATAAACCCTGTTTACATTTTGATTTAGTTCATTTCATTTTATTTTATTTCTCTTGAGACTTCTTTTTTGGTATGTTTGTTATTTAGAAGTTTATTGTTTAACCTCTAGATATTTAGGGATTTTTCCAGCTCTTTTCTGTCTTTCATTCCTAGTTTAATTCTATTGTGATCTGAGAGCATACTTTGTATGATTTCTATTCTCTTAGATGTCGTTAAGGTGTGTTTTATGGGCAAAGCTGCGGACTATCTGGGTGAATATTTCAGACAAGCTTGAGAATAATGTGTATTCAGTAGTTATTAAATGAAGTATGCTATGAATGTCACTAGATCCATCTGATTGCTGGCGATGCTCAGTTCAAATATGTGATCGGTTTTCTGTCTGCTGAATCTTTCAATTACTGATAGAGGGTTGTATATACAGTTTTAATAATTGCCAACATTTTACCATTTCATTTCATCTATTA
Organism: Callithrix jacchus; assembly: GCF_049354715.1. NCBI lineage: Eukaryota > Metazoa > Chordata > Mammalia > Primates > Cebidae > Callithrix > Callithrix jacchus. Next base: position 80,482,633 of record NC_133503.1, read on the forward strand.
ACTTCCTTTTGTTCTTTTTTTATTTTATTTTTTTTTTTTGAGATGAAGTTTTTGCTCTTGTTGCCCAGGCTGGAGTGCAATGACATGATGTTGGCTCACTGCAACCTCTGCCTCCCAGGTTCAAGCGATTCTCCTGCTTCACCCTCCCAAGTAGGCTGGAACTACAGGTTCACACCACCATACCCTGCTAATTTTGTATTTTTAGTAGAGATGGGATTTCTTCGTATTGGTCAGGCTGAACTCAAACTCCCGACCTCAGGTGTTCCACTCGCCTCGGCCTCCCAAAGTGTTGGGATTACAGGAGTGAGCCACCGCGCTCAGCCAACTTCCTTTTTTTCAATCGCATAGGATGAAATATCTCCACACTGATAGAAGATGGGTAAGCATATGTCAAATTTCATTAAAAAGGACTTTATCATTAATATTATAAATGTTTAAAAAAGTACAGATTCACAGAGAGTTGCACAGATAGCACAGAGAGATCCTTTTGCCCTTTACTTAATTTCTCCCAATGGTTATTTCTTATATACAATATTTAAAAAAAAACTGATTCTGGCACAATGTATATGTACAGTTCTATTCCATTTTTCACATGTGGATATTTGGGTAAGCACCACCAAGCAGTTAGAGAACTATTTTCTCGTCGCAAAGGTCTCCCTGTGCTACCCCTTTAACTTATCACAGTATACTAGTATTAGCATTTTATCAGTATAGAAAACTTACCTCCCTTTATGTGTCTTTACCTTCCTCTGCTTATAAAATAATTTTCTTAAATATTTACTTTATACACCTGAGACAATGTTATAATTTTTACATGAACCATCACGCATAATCCAGAAAAGTCAAGATAGATAAAATGTATTGTAATTATTCATACTTTTTCATATATTCACTCTTTTGGTTGTTATTTCTTTCTTCTTGTTTCAAGGCTCTTTTGGTTATCATTTCATTTCTGTTTAAATAATTTTCTTTAGTCATTATTTTAGGATAGGTCTGATGAGACAGATTCTTGTTTTCCTTCATCTAAAACCGTCTTGATGTGTTCTTTATTTCCAAAGGATATTTCAACTGGGTATTGAATTCTGGGTTAACTGTTCTTTATTTTCAGCACTGAAGAAATGGGTGTCACTCTCTTCTGGCTTCCAGTTTTTAATGTGCAATCTGTCATCATTTGAATTGTTTTTTCTCAGAAGGGACAAGTAAAGTGTCTTTTCTTTTGCTGCTTTCACAATTTTTTTTTTTGCCTTTAATTTTCAAAACTTTGATGAGTCTTGATGTGAATGCCTTTGGGTTTATTCTGTTTGGGACTTACTAGGCTTCTTGAATCTGTATTTTTTTTAGATGGAGTCTCACATTGTCACCTGGGCTGGAGTGCAATGGCACGACCTTGGCTCACTTCAATCTCCACCTCCCGAGTTCATGCGATTCTCCTGTCTCAGGCTCCCAAGTAGCTGGGATTACAGGTGGACACCACCACGCCTAGCTAATTTTTTGTATTTTTAGTAGAGATGGGGTTTCACTATATTGGCCAGACTGGTCTCTAACTTCTGATCTCGTGATCCACCTGCCTCGGCCTCCCAAAGTGCTGGGATTACAGGCATGAACCGCACCCGTCCTGAATCTGTATATTTATGCCTATTACCAAATTTGGAAAATGTTTTACCATTATGTACTCTCCAAGTAATTTTTCAGCAACTCTATCCTCTTTCTCTTCTTCTTTTGAAATTCTGATAATTAAATGTTAGATATTTTGTAATAGTCTCACAGCTCCCTAAGGCTGTTTGATTTTTCAGAGTATACTCTCTTCATTGTTAAGTTTGAGTGATTTCTAATTTTCTATCTTCAAATTCACTGATTCTTTCCTCTGCCCCCTCAATTTTGCTGTGAAACTCATAAATTAAGTTTTAAAATTTTGATTATTTCACTTTTATATTCTAAAATTTCCATTTAGTTCTTCTTTATGTCTTCTATTTTTGTGCTGATGTTTTCTACTTTCTTTCGTTTATCATTTGTTTCAAGAGTTTCACAATGGCCCACTGATGCATTTTTATCATAGTTGCTTAAAAACACTGTCAGACAATTCTAACATCTGTGTTATCTCCGTGTTGATGTATATTAATTTTCTTTTCTTATTTAAGATCTTCCTGGTTCTTTCAATGGTAAGTGATTTTCAGTTGAATCTTGGATTTTTTTTAATGTAGCTAAACAGTAGGTGCATATGAATCTTGAATATTTTTTACTTTATTTTATAAGACTTTGGTTTATATTTAAATCATTTGTTTTAGCCACGTCCTCTGATACTGCAATGGTGGGCAGACAGGGCAAGGGATGCCTCATTACTCCTAGATGATGGTGGAAGTCCGAGATCTACATGCGGCCCTGTTGACACTCTTGAGGGGAGGAGTAACTTGTTTATCACTGGGCAGGGGTGACAGAACAGAGTCACCACTCAAGCTCTTCTGTACCACCCTGGACAGTGGTGTTTCATTACTGCTCCCAATGTAGTTTCCCATGATATTCCATGACACCATGGTGGTGGTAGGATGGCCTCATTACTGCTGGGCAGTGAGAAGGTTCCTGACTATCTACTAGGTCTCTTCTGACACCATCCCAGCAGACAGGGGCATCTCATTATTGTTAGGTGGAGGTGGAAATCCAGCTTCTCCACTGACACCATGGGAAGAAGGTGGCTCATGACTGTGCGGAAGGATGAAAGTCTGAGCTTTCCACTTGGCTTCCTCTGACACTATCCAGGAGAAGGGGAGAGATATCTTCTTACTCCCTGTTAAGGGTGAAAGTCTAGGCTCCTTACTTAGCCATTGTTGGTAAAGGTGACTACAGTTTTTTTCTGTGGTTTGGTTAGGGCAGTTATTGTCTAAAAGTGTTCTGTCTTTCTAGGCTACCCTTTTCTTGTCTTTTGGCTAGAGAGGGCAGACTTTCTTTGGAGGCTTTCTTTGGTCTGTTGCCAATGGCATTTCCAAGTTGCCAGCTTCTCTAGCATTCATTCAGGGATAAATAAAGCAAAAGGTAACTCAGGAAAACCACTATCATGTCAATGCTCAGGTCACAAGGTCACTAGCAGGGTAAGTACTTTGCCTTCTTCTCCCAACTATCTACAGTCTTCTATGTGTGCATGCTCTCTCTCTCCACATATACTTATCTATGTTTAGTTAAGTATACTTACCAAGAGGAATAAAGTACATCTAATCTACCCTGCCTTTGTTCTCCTTGCAGTATTTTGAATCAAACCCAGGTATCCTGTAATTTCATCTATAAAGACTTTATTAAGTATAATACTAGCTAGTGTATTAAAAATATAACCCTGATACCATTGTCACAGTTCCCAAAATTAAAAATCAATCTTTAATATCTAGTAACCAGTGTTCAGTTCAGTGTTCTATCACTGGATAACAAATTACCCCTAAAGTTATAGGTTTAAAAAATTTATTTTGCCTTAGCCTTTTATGCTTCAGGAACTCAGAAGAGTTTACCTAGGTAGTTCTCACTTGAGGAGTCTCATGCAGTTATATATTGACTGTAGCTGCAACCATATAAAGAAGACTTACTGGACTGGTGATAGCATCAAAAATGTTATTTTACAGTAAGATTCACGTCAAACTACCAGATAAGGTGCAAGCATTTCTTTTGGTTGTTGGGCCATGACAGTTCCCTTCCTTCTCCTCTATTCATGTCATTTATTTGAAGAACTTAGTTTTGGGGTATATCCCATTCTACATCTGGTTACCTATATTCTTAAGGTATCATTTAATGTTTCATGGTCCTCCATTGCTCTTGGAAACTGGGAGTTAAATGTAGAGGTAAGATTACATTCAGGCTCAGTTTTTTTGACAAACGTATCTCATAGGTGGTCTGTGTTGCACCACATAAATAAAAATACAATGTCTGGCTATCTTACTTTTCAGTAGTTAGTAATTAATCAGTAGGTTCTGGTGGTAATAGCTTGACACATTCACTAAAAAGTTCCCAATTGACTTTTCAATGCATGGCTTCTCAAGTAAATTGATACTTTGGACCAGGTAACACTTGTTATGGGGGACTGTCCTGTACCTTGTAGAATGCTGGCAGCAACTTTGATACTCTCATCACCACTCCCACACAGTGTCTTGTGACAATAAACAATGTCTCCAAATATTGCCAAATATACCCTGAGGAGAAAATGGCCACCAGTTGAGAACTTCTTACATTAATAGTTTTAGCTGTTGTTAAAAACCATTAACTTGGTTATTTTATTAGGATTTACAAAGTAGTGATTTTTCTAATTCCATCATTCCTGCATTTACAACTGTGATTTTTTTTCAAAAGAGTCTTTTTTCAAAAGAGTCCTTTTTCAAAAGACTTTCTCTGAGTCTTTCTAGCAAAGGAAGAATAACTGGTTAATAATTTTATTTATCAATGTGTTTAGAATAGTGAGCTGTGCCCTAACAACCTCCAAAAGTGGCCAAGTAACTTTTGTTTGGAGTATCATTTGGAACTCTTGAATATTTATGCAATTTATCTATTTTAAACTTTTGCTGTCATTTGCTCAAGTTTCGCCATCTTTTACCAGTGAGATCTTTTTCAAGTTAGCTCAGGTTTCCTTTTGACATGACCTTAATAGTCAGATAATTTCTTGCTTTCAGGCATGACAAGACAGATAGTCCAGACTCACTTTATGCATTTCCCTTCCCAGACTTGGAATCAGTCACTTACCCAAGGAACCCTGATTCTTTTTACTTTGGAAATGGTATTTAGGGACCACGGTCTGGACACAGTGACCTGATGGCTTTGGGGTTGTCACTGTTTCTAGGTCTTTGGAACATAGCTCCAAAGCTAGAACTATAAAACCAAGTATATTTAGAAAGGTTAAGCTTCTCTCATTGTTTCTTTCCCCACAGCCTTTCCTTTCCCTCCAGATAACTGTTTTTTTATTAGATTTAGTTTATACTTCTCTTTTGTTAAATCTAAAACACACACATACTCCAAAAAAAGTAGCATACACTATTTTGCAGCTTTCATTTAAAAAATATTGTAAAAAATAGATATAACATAAAAGTTACCATTTTAATCATTTTTAAGTGTGCAATTCAATAGCATTAAGTACTTGTACAATGTTGAACAACCATCAGCACTATCCAGTTCTAACTTTTTCGTCATCCTAAACTGACATTTTGTACCCGTTAAACAATAACTCATCATTCCCATTTTCCTGGAGCTCCCAGTAACCTTTATTCTACTTTCTGTCTCAATGACCTGCCTATTCTCTTTGTACCTTGTTTTTTTTGTTGTTGTTGTTGTTTTTTTTTTTTTTTTTTTTTTGGTAAACTGTATGCTAGAGATCATTCTCTAAGAGCATACATAGTTTCTCCTCATTCATATTTGACAGCTGCATAATATTTCACTGCATAGATGAAGTCACATGCAAAGTTGCTTATTCATGGGAGGTTTGTTTCTAGTCTTTCACTATTATAAACATGGCTGCAATGAACAGTCAAATGAGTTCACCATTTCATTTTTTTTTCCTATGTATCTTTTATACAGATTCATAAAAGTGGAATTGCTGGATCAAAGGGTAAAAGCATAGGCGATTTTAGAGCATTTGGATTTTATGTGATGAACAGGATTGAACCACAAAGTCATGTAGGTATTAATCAAAAAACCAGACACAGGATGTTTTAAATGTTATGACTAAAACACTGCTTTAAACCAGGAGCTAGTTATGTTATTTAGCTCTTTTAGTTATAATGATTTTATTTGAAGCAAAGTACATGAAAATAACTCTATTGCTCTTTCTTTTACAAGTAAAAGTACTTTTTTCTTTTACAAGGATTTTAACAAATAGGTGTCTCACATAAAATTATGTAACTCTTATCTTTTCTTCTGCTTTATGAGAATATTGTAACAAGGGGTACTGCCTTAAGACCCTTTGACTACACGTAAAAGTAAAGGAGGGAGTTGTGCCAATTACTGGAGAATTTTGGCTGTCAAATAGCACAACTGGGCAATGTGGGCCAGAAATATATATGCTTTATATGTATGTGTGTGTGTGTGTGTATATATCTATAGATAGGGGATATAGATATTTCTAGGGGAAAATGTTGTATGTGTTTTCTAGGCTTGAATAAACCCGACCCTGCTTTCTTGTACTGTTTTGCAAACTGAGCTTGGATGGTCACTCCTTGTTTTCAGGCGTGTTTGATTTTTAAATTATGATATTCCACTAAATGAGAAATGACCAGGGTTTCACAGAGATTTCATGAAAGCAGGGCCACAAAAGAACACCCCTGAGCAGACCGGTGCAGGGGCTCTCTAAGAGGTACAGAGGGGTGCGCCAATTGCTAGGATTTAATCATTAATTAGAAGGAATCCAAGCAAGTTACCAAGGGCATGCCCCCAAGCCTCATTTACCCGCCTTGCCGCCACCCTACCTGCTAGTATATTTCAGGGTCTCTAACCCCTCCCTGCATGCAAGCCTAGGCAGAGTTCTGCCAGGTCTCACACCAGAGTACAGCCCCTGCACAGACTCCCCGGGACCGCGGCGCCAGCTAGTTGCCTAGGACCCCCGCGGCCGCGTGAGCTCCCTCTTGGTGGCCGAGGGCGCATTTCAATCTGGAAACGCCCAGCCCCTACGTTGGTCCTGCAGACTGACGCCGCTCCCTGTGGGGCGGTGGAGGTAAGAGGGCGGTGGGGAGGCCCGTCCTTCTCGTTTTGAGGCTGCAACCAAAAGCCCAGTGAGCCTCTATCCTGGCTGACTGCGGATCCCCCCATCCTGGGTCACGGTTCGGGACCCTACAGGAAGACCCTTTCTCATCCTCAACCTCGCGGCCTCTGTCCGGCGGGGAAGTTCAGCCGCGGGTCCAGTTAAGCCTGGCGAGCTTAGGGACCCTAGTCCCTGGTCCGCGGCCGGACGAGGGCGGAGGGGGAGGGGAAGGGGCTGCTGCCTCGTTTCCCAAATCCGGTCCCTAATCGCCCCATCCCCCGCCGTCTGCTCGCTTTGTACAGGCAGTCAAAACAGAACTAGCGGCCAATTGAGGGGGACGGGAAGCAAAGCCGCCTAGCTCCTCGCCCCCTCCAGCCGGCCCCCTGGCCCCCTCCTCTCGGCGCCCGGCCCTGGGCCCTCCCTCCCCTTTCCCACTTCTCTTTTTACCCTAACCTCGCCCCCATCCCCCGCTCATTTCCTCTCGCACCCGGGCTCGCCAATCCCTCTTTCCAAGTCCCTCTTCCACCCCGGCCTTCCTCTCGGGCTCGCCCCCCTTCTCCCCAATCTCCGTCCTCTCCCCTCCCTTCGCCCTGCCCCCCTTCCTTCCTCTTCCCCTCCCCCAACCGTCGCTCCCCTAGTTCCTCCGCACCCGATCTCTCGCTTACTCTGTCCCCGCCCACTCTGCGCCTGCCCCTGGGTCCGGGCTGCGTCCCACGTGTGGAAGGCTGCGCCCCCACTGACAGCCGCCGCCCGCCGGCCCGCCCAGCGCCCCGCCGGGCCTCTAAAACCCGCGCGCCGCGCCCTCCCCCGCCGCATCTTCCCGGGCATCCAGCCTCCCGCCTCCCGCCCTAGCTCTCTTGCCCGCCTCAAGTCCCCACCCTGCGCACCTCCGCCCGGCCTCCGCAGCCGCTGCCCGCGCGTCGTTGCCCTGTGGAACTCGGAAAGAGCCCAGAGGATACCCTCTTCTTTTGGGGCAACTTTTGTTTCCTTGCCTGCTTCTTTTTGGTGACTTTCGCAGCTTTCCAAGATCCGTGCCCAGAGCGCACGGGAATCCGCCGAGCTCTGAGTGCAGGCCTTTTTTCCTTTTGAGGTTCACTTTCTTTGTAACTTTACGCCGGGGCTGCTCAGGTTACTTTTGTAATTTTTTGCCCCGCCGGCTGGCGGTCCTGGAGTCGCTCAGGGCTGTCGCCCGGGGGATGCAACGTGGACCGCTCGGAGCTGCCGGCTTCACCTTCGCCGCACCTCACCGCCCACTGCGCTAGACTTGGTGCCCCGCGTCGCAGGCAGCCAGGGGACCGGCGCTCTGTCCGGGTCTCCAGCTAGAGTTGGGAGCCCGAGCCTGAGGGAGTACCTGCAGCTGACGAAGGGCTTATTAGACCTTGACTTTTTGGGGGCCACACAGATTTTGTCTTTGGTCACTCCCTCTCCGCGGGTCTAGGGCCGCGCGCTTTCGGCGCCGGTGATGGGGAGACTACGGCGGCTGTGTCTCCAGCCCTACTTCGTGTGGCTGGGCTTCGTGGCGCTCTGGGCGCAGGGCACGGCCGGCCAGCCCCAGCCTCCTCCGCCCAAGCCGCCCCGGCCCCAGCCGCCGCCGCAACATGTCCGTTCCGCTACAGCAGGCTCTGAAGGTGGGTTTCTGGTGCCCGAGTATCTTGAGGAGGGTGCCGCGGTGGCCAGTCGCGTCCGCCGGCGAGGACAGCAGGACGTGCTCCGAGGGTAGGTGTTCAAGCGTTCCCGCACCTAAGGCGCCGGCTTGGGGGAGGGGGGAATCCTCAGTTTGGAGGCTTTCCAGCCCACCCCCTCCCTATTCTAGTGCTGGAGCCTAGAGCTGCAGCCCCCTTCGCCAGGAGACCCAAATACACCCCAGGAGCGGCTACCCCTTCCCAACCCCGCGGCTTAGCGGGCGTGAAGCTCTCTCTCGGAGGGTCGGGCGGCGGGTGGTTAAGGGACCTCGGGCTGCGGATCGCAGAGCGTGTGCAGAGTCTGCGGTGCGGGAACAGGTTCTGAATGTCGGGCGGAAGGCTGGCCTGGGTCCTCCCGGCGCAGGGACCAGAGGAGCCTGCTTCCTCCCCACCGTCCGAGGCGCCGCTCTGAGCCTTTTGTTTGAGGAGGTGTGCAGGGTTCGTGGCTCACCTTCTAATCACCAACTCGAGCCCTCCACCTTCCGACGCGCCTTCCTTGACACGTCGGGGCCAAAGTAACATTTGATCAAGAAGAAATGGATTTAGGGAGGAGGGAAGGATTTTTTGGAACGGAATGTTCCCTTTGTTCTCTGCATCTGGAAGCTAGAATAGTAGCAAATTATATGTTTCCGTGTCTCTTTTCGCTCTTTAAACAGGCAGGCAAGGAACGACAGATGAAAGGCAATGTTTAGACGTTTCTAGACGTAGCTACATTCCAGCGTCTAGCTCTTTTACTTCCTCGTCTGCCTCCCAACCCCCAAGAATTTGAAGTGTAGTTTTAGTTTGTTTGTTGTCTTGAAATCTACTCACTCGGGGTATTGCTTACGAAGACCGTTTATATGTTACTGCACCCCTCTCTCTATCTGTGTGTGACCGCGCTTGTCCATCACAGGCCGAACGTGTGCGGCTCCAGATTCCACTCCTACTGCTGCCCGGGATGGAAGACGCTCCCTGGAGGAAACCAGTGCATTGTCCGTGAGTGCTTGGCAGGGATCCCAGCTTGGGGCAGCGCGCTCGGCCCTATCTCCGGCCGACCTCTTGCACTCAGCCATTTGGACGCACAGTTGCCTTTAAAATCTAGTGATCACATTGCACTGATAATCGGGACGCGGCCCCATTTGAATAGTGGGGAAGACTCAGCCGGTTGGAGTCAGTTCAGACTTCACTTCTAGACTCTGTTGAAAGGCAATAATGATAAAGGTTTCAAAGATAATTTGGAAGTTTTATCTTTCTGTGTCTATTAATACAAATTGGAAGAGGGGGAGTAGAGCAATTATCTAGATAACTCAAAACCATTTTTCCGTAAAAAATCCAGATAAGACCACATGTTATGCAAATTATCAGGCTTTTAACTGTGCTTGAGGTTTAGGCCTTTTGAAGATAAAGGTTTCTGAGGCATTTGTACAAAACCACTTTCTATTTCTGGTTCTATCTCAACAACTACGTGACCTAGGTAGAAAAGGAGAATTCCCACGGTGTTGACCTAAGTTAACAAACTTTTAAAAGACAACTCTTTCAAGGGGCTTGATTTTTTTTTTTTTTCCTTTTTGGAAGACATTTAAATTTAGGGTTTCCAGACCCCAAATCTCATAGTGTGCCGTAGATTTCCAAAGTATGAATCTTAGAGCTTGAAAAATTCTGTATCTCTGACCTTAAAAGTTTTGATTATTATTTTTTTTCATCCAAAGTGTATACCCAGTTCTCCAAGTTCTAACTGGAGAACTCTAGATATCAGCCTCACAGTCTCGGACTCTGGGATATCTTTTTTCGTATGCCTGTACATTTGTGACTTGAAGTGTGACTGGCCTTCTCCTGTGTGTTTATGTAGCACAACCACATTTGTCTTGCTGGGAGGAGAGCCAGGTATCATAGACAGCACATTCATTTAGAGCCAGTCTTGACTTTAGATTGACCTCCGTGTTCTCCAGGGAATAAATAATTATGCAACTGTGAACAGAGAAAAAGGGCAAGCCACACTAACCAAGGAATAATAAGGATGTAGTGGCATTTCTAACTCTGTATTTATTGGTTTTGTGGGTTTGAGATAGATGCCTAATGTTATTTCTGGGCAGTTATTTAAGAAAGGGATGAAATCTCAAGTGTCATAAAGACTAATTTCGTCTTTATTTTTTCTACCTTAAAACCCAACTATCTCCAGTGGGCAAAAATAGGAAACAACCTTATTATTTAAAGTGACTTGTAAATATTTTAAACAAATCCTCTGGTTATAGTAAACCTTTGCTTTATTTTTTAAAAGAAAAAGTGTTGCATTTTTTTCTCTCCAACACAGAAGTCATATGTGAGGCATTAGTGGAGGGTGCGTTTACTCTTTCAGGCCAGTAGGGCAATACCATGGCTGCTTTAAACTTACACGGTTTTTTAGACTCCTGAAACAGCTAATGTCACTCATTGCACACCTGCCGTACTAGCTGGGAGTGACTTAGGCACTGCGGAAAGTCTGACTCACTAAATGTAATGAATGTGACTGCCATTATTGAGTTGGAGAGCAGCCGAGGAGGAGGGATTCGTTCATGGTACATGTTGAAAATCTGTAAAGTCAGATTTTATTGGATCAGTGTGGAATGGGAATTCCAGAGAGCAGCACCTTCCAGAATATTTGCAGTAGAAATACATGAATGGTCCACTGATCACTGGTAGAAGATCACCTTTGGAAATCTCAAGGTAATAGTAACTATTGTAGTCTGCATTTCTGCTACTTGAAACATTTAGATGCTTATGAGATACACTGGAATTTACCTGTATCCGAAATCTGTAAAAAGAATGAATTTTGAAATGATCTTTATATCTATAAGGAACATTTACAACACCTGCGTCAAGAAGTATCTGTGAAAATATTTATTATATCTAAAAATTCAAGTACCTGAGAGTATTAAACAGTGAGCAAAACAGGGAGAATGTAATACCTTTATATTCTATTGGATGAGTCTCACCTAACTTTAACAGCCTGCATTCAATTCAGTAGTTCAATTATTTTGACATTCAAAATGATCATATGTAAAGATAATAAATGAAATAAAACCATTATAAACTCAAAATCAAGAATTTTAATTAATTCCAGGCCTTCCTGATGATAATGAATTATTGTATTTATTGAATGTATCTATATCACATCATTTAGCAAAAGAAAATATTTGAGACAATTTACAAAAAAGAAAATAAGTAAAAATACAAATAATCAAAACTAAATATTAATTTTCTCATACATTTGTACCTCAGCATTCTTTTAATATAGAAAAATTAAAATGGTCAACTTTTTTGACTTTTTCTTGAGCATCAAAAAATGGTCAATGGTATTTTAATGTTCAACTTTGACAGGCTTTATAAGGAGAAGATCAAAAAGACACTTTATTTCTCCAAGTTCTGGAAACCTAATGCATTTTGTTTTGGGTCTGTATCTTTTGTTGGTATTGTTCTTAGTTGTAGCAAGAAAAATTACTAAAGTACTTCCAAACTTCCAAATATTCATTTCCAAAAGGACTGGATTGACTTTCTCACCTTCTTTTTTTTAAAAAAAATCTTCTTAGAATGTGAAGCAATGAAAAAATTTGCTTATTAATTTATTTATTGTGAAATTATGCTATGAAAAGCATTTTGATCCATATAATAACAGTGTGATGACATTGGCTGGATTAGTAACATTTGAGACCTGAGGAAATGTCAGAGCGTTCCAATATGATTCCTTTATGTTATGCTACCAAATGAGAAAACTGAACACAGAAAGGCTGTGGGTTTTTCTGGAGCTTACAGCAGATCAATGGCAGAGTGACAACTCAACTTCAGATCTTTTGGGTACTATGTCATCTTTACCTGGCCATGTGACTTCCCCCAGTGTCAGTGAAGTCTCAGCCCCTAGGTTCTATCTCCCTCTCCCTCTGGTATTTCTAGGTCTCATAGTTTTAGTAATTGTGGGAGTGACAGATATTCAGTAAGCATACCATATAGTCTGAGGCTGGTGTGGGGCAAAAAGGCCTCAGTATCGTTGCTTCTCATTGGCTCACAGGTACAGAGTATATACCTGTATCCATGATGAGTAATTGAAAATGCTCAATCTCCAGTCCATCAAACCTTCATTTGGTTTGGAACCTGGGTGGGGGCACTTTGGGTCTCCTCTCTTAAGCCTAGACTAAATAGCGTCCTTCTGGGGAGAAGGGGACTTTGACATAAAGCCATGTTTTAATGCACATTTGTCATTGGAGAGTAACTGGTGATCAGAAACTGTAGTACATTTTAAGAAGTAACAGTCAACTCCATGGCAGGAAACATATTCTTGTCTAAAAGATTTTTATCTTAACATCACAATATTTGACAAGATTCACTTTTTATTAATTTGAGACAGGATCTCGCTGTCACTGAGGCTAAAGTGCAGTGGCATGATCATAGCTCATTACAGCCTTTTGACCTCTCTAGCTCAAGCCATCTTCTGACCTCATTCTCCTGAGTAGCTGGTAGTATGGACACACGCCAACTTGCAAGGCTAATATTTTTTTTTCTTAGAGATTGGGGTCTGTGTATGTTGCCCAAGCAGGTTTCCAACTCCTGGGCTCAAGTGATCCATTTACCTAGGGCTCCCAAGAGGCTGAGATTACCTAGCCCACTATTTTCATTTATAAGAAGCACTAATGCTGGTAGTAATATATGGGTGTCAGAAGGCATCTTGGAGAAGAAAAACAATTACCGAATTAGTTTACTTCTGCAGGAAATGCTCTTTACATTATTGAGGGCCCCAAATCTCTTTGAAAGTTGTGGGACCTTTCCCTAGTTACAGCTAGTTTCAGGGCATTTCCGGACTTCTTGTCTTTATATATCTAGTCGTGGCATGAACATTAAGGCAAACAGCCTTTGTGCTTGAAAGAGATAATTCAATTATGGTTATAGAGATAAATCTCTCAGCTCCTGAATGAACTATCTCTAAATATAGGAGAGACTTTTCATTCAAAGGTACTTGGCTACAAGTTTGGAGTATCTGTGGTATGTGCTATGTCCGTGAGCCTAACGTTCTTTGCCGTGATGACCCTCATACCTTTCTGTTCATTGGAGGTCACAGCTGCAAGGGCTTTGACTCTCCCCCCATCAAAATGTCACAGTAACTTTTCTGAGCAGCAGGAATAGGCTAGGTGGTAGAGATAATACAGAAGGAGAAAGGCCGTAGGAAGGTGGGAGGGGATTGTTGAGGGGAGCAAAGATTGATCATGGAGTAGGTCAGATACCAGCCTGAAAAAAATGTGTGTGGAAACCCTGAGGCTTGGCCGAGTCATTAGGACCTGGAGCCTCAGCCAATTTTATGTTCTCTGTCTCCTCTGAAGGCTTTTGCATAGTGAGCTGTGTTTTCTCTGTTTCGCAACCCTCCCAACTCCTAGAATCAAGGCTGTCTTTTTGGGTGAATTCTGCATTTTAAACTCTCAGTCTTTAATGAAAGAGACTGTATTGCTACAAGAGTTCAACATTTAGGATTATGCCATTTTTTTTATTGCAAAGCTTTAAATATTTATTATAAAAATAATAATCCACACATAATGCCATCAGGCAGTGAGATCCATTGCACTGTTTGGTGAAAGTTCTTTTAGACCTTTTAAAGCCAATTTATGTATACACACACACACACACACACACACACACATTTTTATATATACACACATTTATACACACACATATATACTTACATATATATTTTAAACTTAAAAAGGCTGCGCTTTATTTTATTCTACTATGTTTTTATTCTGTAACATTTACTTATGTATGACTTTATTTTTATTTCTAGTTTTCATAAGTTATTGAAGTACGGGTGGTATTTAGTTCCACAAATAAGTCCTATAGTGGTGATTTGTGAGATTTTGATGCACCCCTCACCTGAGCAGGGCACACTGTACCATATTTGTTCTTTTATCCCTCGCCCCCTCCCACTCTTTCCCACAAGTCCCCAAAGTCCATTGTATCATTCTTATGCCTTTGCATCCTCATAGCTTAGCTTCCACATGTCAGTGAGAACATATGATGTCTGGTTTTCCATTCCTGAGTTACATCACTTAGAATAATAGTCTCCAATCTCATCCAGGTCACTGTAAAAGTTGTTAATTCATTCCTTCTTATGGCTGCAATATATATATATATACAAATACACAATTGTGTATTTGTATATATATATATACATTGTATGTGTGTGTGTGTGTGCGCGCGCGTGTGTGTGTGTGTGTGTGTGTGTGTGTGTAGTGTATGTATACCACGGTTTATTTATTTATTGACTGATGGGCATTTGGGTTGGTTCCATGATTTTTCTTCTTTTTTTTTTTTTGAGACAGAGTCTCACTCTGTTGCCCAGGCTGGAGTGGTGCAATGTGGTGATCTTGGCTCACTGCAACCTCTGACTCCCTGGTTCAAGCGATTCTCCTGCCTCAGCAGCCCAAGTAGCTGGGATTACAGGCACGTGCCACTAGCTAATTTTTGTATTTTTAGTAGATACAGGGTTTCACCGTGTTGGCCAGGATGGTCTCAATGCCCTGACCTCATGATGCGCCTACCTCAGCCTCCCAAAGTGGTGGGATTACAGGCATGAGCCACCACCCCCAGCCTCCATGATTTTTCCATTGTTATTTGTGCTGCTATAAACGTGCATGTGCAAGTATCTTTTCGAATAATGACCTCTTTTCCTCTGGGTAGATACCCAGTAGTGGATTGCTGGATCAAACTGTAGTTCTACTTTTACAGCCACTATAGAAAACAGTGTGGAGATTCCTTAAAAGACTATACAATTTGAAACAGCTTCATTTGTTTACACATTATCATAAGGATACTTGTGAGACTTATTTCCAAGTCTACAATGGATAATTTTATTGCGTATCTGAAGTTAGACATTTACATTATATATTTTATCTTAGTTTTTCAGGCTTTTTATTTTTAAATATGGCTTTCTTGTTTTGTAAACTATGGTTTATTATATAGTCATTCATTTTTCCTATTGTGCTTTCTGCAGCGATTTGTAGAAATAGTTGTGGAGATGGATTTTGTTCCCGTCCTAACATGTGTACTTGTTCCAGTGGGCAAATATCACCAACCTGTGGATCAAAATCAAGTATGTTTCTTATTTGTGGACTTTTTACTGCATTTTCCTTAAGCTTTGGAGTAAATGCTAAATGTCCTTCTCAAAAAGAATATAAATCCGTGATTATTTTTCTCACAAATTGTGTGTGTATTAATCTGTAGAGTAAAAATCTTTGGTGATTTAGTTGTTGCCTTAAGTGGGTTATGGTTTTCAATGAGAAAAATGCTTTAATTCTGGTCCAGGAGCCATATGTGTATTCAGAAAAGAGTCAGAATTCAGTGGAGAATTAACTCTTGGTGAATAACAGCTATGACTTAACTAGGTTTTTACTATGTGCCAGGGAGCTTTAAGTGTTATTACTTTAATTAATGCATACATCAACATTATGAGGTACTGTTAATACCCCATTTTACAGAGCAGGAAAGTAAAGAACATATGATTTAATTAACTCATCCAAGGAAACACAGACTTGAATCCAGGTATTCTGGTGCCTAGGTGTGTAGTCTCAAACACTAGGCTATATTTATTGCTTTTGCTTAACTCCTGTTTTGTGAGTTATCTAAGGGGGAAGGAGAAGAGAACTCCGAAGACAGCATATGTTTACTGAGTATTGACCAGATACTTTACAAATACGGACCTATTTTTCTTCACATGTGTTAACTGCCAGCAACTCTGTAAGATAACTATAACTGTGAACTGTGATTGCGTGATTCATAACCCAATTATAAATTTTTGGTTCCTTAAGATACAAGATTAATCTTTAGGCTAGTATTTAAGATAACATTGTAACAAAGCAGAAGCAAGGTTGTTTATTTAACTGTCCAGTAATTCAACAAATGCTTTAAGTCCTGCCTCAACTAGTGTGAAGTCATATTTTTCATATACCTTTCTTCAAATTTTCCCTAAATGAAGGTAATATAGAGAATGTCTGACTCAGGAATAAGACTCAAGATTCAGACAACAAATGCCATTGTCTTCTGATGAAACTCCAGATGAAAACTCTTAATTTCACTTTCTTTGAAACTGCCATTTCCCCAGCTTTTTAAAGCCCTCCATTCAAATTCATCAAGATTTCTTGACTATTTTATCGAGAACATTTCATCCCCAACTTACCTGAACCTCTCTCTCTTGCCTTATTGCCTACAAGATACTGTTGCCCTGGTGTTCATTAGCCTATTCTTAGTTCTCTCATATTTGCCTTTGGCAAAAAACCCAATCCTGGAGGAATTTTAAAATTCAGTTTCTTAATTCCTCTGCCTGGGAGCTGGGAAATTCACTGGCCCACTCTTTGTTTGTGGTATGCAATTTAGTAAGGAATCTGTGCATTCATTTGATCTCGGGTAATACTTCCATTTGGGTTTTTTTTTTTTTTCTTTTGAGATGGAGTCTCACTCTGTCAACCAGGCATGATCTCGGCTCACTGCAATCTCCACCTCCCGGGTTCAAGCAATTCATACTTCCATTTCATCAGTAACTTTTCCAACCCTCCAGTCATCACCCTGTTTGACCTCACTAAAGCGTTTGGCACTATTAATCACTATCTTCTTGAAATGCTCTTTTCCGTTTTTCTTTGAAACACCTTTGACTTTTATCATGCCAGTGGCCCTCAGTGCTCCTTTTCTTGATTATTAGTTTTTAGTCTGTTTTCTCTATCTTCTTCAGTCTTCCATTCAAGGTTTGGTATTCCTGAGTTCTGCCCTCCCTGGGTGAACTCATTAACATGCATGCTTTCAGCTACCAATATGTTGATAACTCATCATATTTATGTACACTGGAGATCCCTCCGCTGACGTCCACACTTATATGTTCCCTTTCCCATTTGACGTCTCCGCTCAAGGAATAGCAAGCAACTGAAACTTAGGAGCATGTCCAAAAGGAAACCCTGGATTTATTTCTGACCACAGGCTACTTGAAACACAGTTCCTCCTGCCTTGGCAAATGGCCCTGCCATTCACTGGGTGCTTAAGTAACTGCTGCTTCTCTTTCTCTGCATCAACTCTTTAAACCAGCCCTGTAGGCTTTACTGGAAAACACTTATCTTAGATTTATCTTTTCCTTTCCATCTCCACTGCTACCATGTGGTGCAGACTATCCTCATCCTTCTTCCAGACTCTCGCCCTCTTTAAATCCATTCTCTGCAGAGCAGTTAGAGTAATCTTTTTAAAACATAGATTATATCACTTCACTCTCTCACTTAAATCCTTTCAATAACTCCCTGTTGCCTATGAGATACCATGAAAACCTTTCGGTGGCCGAGGAGTCCCTGTGTTAGCTGACTGGCCTCTGCCTAGGTCTGCAAGATCTCTTCCCTGTCTGCCTCTTTTTAACCACAGGAAACTCTGTTCTTCAGAAGAAACCCTTTACCATCCTAAGGTCTTTTGATTTGCTGGTTCTTCTCTTTCTGAAGGTCCTTCTTGGTACTTTTCATACCTGGCTCATTCTCATCCTTCACATCTCAGGGCAAATGTCGCCTGAGAGTGGCCTTGTGTGGTGCCGGTGTCTAAGCTCCTTCTTGGCTTCAGGGTAGGCTCCTTCACAACAGTTTACTTTAGACAGTTAATCACAGTCTATAATTACTTTAAGGTGTTTGTTTACCTGTGTTTTCCATGATTCCCTACTGGAATTCAAGCTCTGTGAGGATCGCCATCAAGTCCATTATGACAGCACTGCACTGAGCTGGAATGGCGGGCACTCAGCTCCTGCATTCTGAATGGAAAAAGTGCCTCCTGCTTGCCAGAAACTATGCTTCTAGTCACCTTTTATTTTTTTCAACATTGAAAGTGTAATATGTTTTAAATGCATCCCGAATAACATGTTATCACAAATATGCCTGTGTATGTACTTATAAAGAAATAATAAAAATATGTTGGGTCATAATTTTCCTTCTGTAAGATATAATGGTGATTGAATTGGATGTTGCGTTTACAGTTTTATAACCTCTCACACACTATGATTTTGGTGACTGATGTTTTTATGTTTTTTGTTACTGCTCTTTGCAGTTCAGCAGTGCAGCTTGAGATGCATGAATGGGGGGACCTGTGCCGATGACCACTGCCAGTGCCAGAAAGGATATATTGGAACTTATTGTGGACAACGTAAGGGACATTGGAATCAACTTCATTTATTAGAAACCATTTGATTTGGTGTGGATAATTCATATTAAGTTACAATTTAAGGTCTCATAGATCCTTTGATCCTTTGAAAAAACAGTTTTTTCTAGTAAACCGTACCTTAAAACTGAAATTCTAATTTTTTCCTGAAGGATTTTTCTAATTCTTTTAGAATTTTGTGCTTTAGAGTAGTGATGTTCTTGAATAGTAACTAGTCAACAACTGGTTAGTGTTTTAGCAAATGTGGCACATCTCACAGATTTTCTGTGATTTATTTATTTTCCTTTTTCCAGCTCCATAAAACATGTATACTTTCTTGAGGAAAATAATGAGCACGTTTTCTGTGATCTATCTCTTTCTTTCATTTTTACTTCTACCTTCCCTCCCCAGGTCCCTCTTTATATATATGATTTTATAAAACTTCTCAGAATTAACCCAGGAGAGCCAATCTGGTAAATAACCCTTTGCTCAAATATATTTAATGATATAATACAGGGTGATGAAATGATTTTTAAAAGTCAGATGTTATTGTGAAACAGAAAGCTGTAACCCAGCAAAGCTGGTACCCTCACTGGAGAATGCCCTGTATGAATCAAGAAATAACCTTTTACAAGAGTATAAGAATTGTAATTCTGGATTGTGACATCACTGGGGAACATTTTTGGGCAGTGTTCTCTAAATTGTGGGACATTTATGGGAATTCACATATTTTAAGAAGGGATAAGTAATGTTACCTGATATGACATTAAAGAAGTGTGATTTATGAAATTGAATCACAAATAGTAAGTCCCTTTCTACTTTATTTGCATTTTTACCTGATTTAGACTATAGTTTCCATGCTAATCCTCAAGACTTCCTTAAGAATTGCTGATTTCTTTTTTAAACATAGAAAAACCAAGTCTTGGGTGTAAAATAAGATCTAGCTTGTTTTCAGTTAACATCATTTTATTTTTGTTGCAATTAAACAATTTTAAATTGTGGTAAAATATACATAACAAAATTTACCATTTTAACCACTTTTAAGTATACAGTTCAGTGACATTAAATACACTCACACTGTTGTGTAACCATTGTCACCATCCATCTCCAGAATTCTTTTCATCTTGGAAAACGGAAACTCTGTACTGATTAAACAATAACCACCATTTCCCTCTCCCCCTACCCCTGTAAACATCATTTACTTTCTGTCCCTATGAATCTGACTACTTTAGGTATTTCATGTAAGTGTAAGCATGAAGTATTTGTCCTTTGGTGACTGGCTTATTAGACTTAGTATACTACCTTCAAGGTTCATCTATGTTTTAGCATGTGTCAGAATTTCCTTCATTTTAAAGGCTACATAATATTTCATTACATGAATATACCACATTTTGTGTATGCAGTCATCTGTTGTTGGACATTCGAGTTGCTTTCACCTTTTGGTTATTGTGAATAATGCTGAAATATCTGTTTGGGCCCTGCTTTCAGTTCTTTTGGGTGCATACCAAGAAGTGGAATTGCTGGATTATATGGTAATTCTATCTTTAATTTTGCGAAGTGCTGCCATACTGTTTTCCATAAAGGCAGCACTGTCTTACATTCCCACCAGCAGTGCACAAAGGTTCCATTTTACATCCTTGCCAACCCTGGTTATCTTCTGGCTTTTTTTGCGAAATAATAGTCATGCTAATGAGTGTGAAGTTGTATCTCATTAGAGTCGTTGCAGTAATTTCCAAGGTTGCCTTCTAGTTAAGGTGATTATAGCTTTCTATTTATAACTGCTATAAAGTTTTCTTTTAAAATAATTTTATGTGAAATAGGTATGTTCATTTAAAGAAAAATATTCTGTTAAGGTCGGGGTAGGCTAACTTTTTTTGTAAAGGCCAGATAGTATATATTTTAGACCTTGCTTTCTCCATTGCAAATACTCAACTCTGCCATTGTAGTGCAAAAGTGTTCCTAGATAATACGTAAATGAAAGAGCTAGGGTGTGTTTCAGTGTCTATGCTTTATAGACACTGGAATTAGAATTTTCATACAATTTTCACTTGTGACCAAGTATTATTTCTTTGACTTTTGAACTACTTAAAAGTTCAAAATTCTTCTTATCTCATGTGAAGTACAAAAAAAAGCAGTGGCCCAGATCTGGCCTTTGGGGCAGTTTGCAGATTCCTTGCGTGGGTGGTTCTCAGGTAAGACAAGAGGAGAAGACTGAAGTTTTGGAAATGGAGGGTGAGGGTATTTAAGAGAATACAGTCCATTGGGGTCCGTTTTCTAGCAAGAATAGGAGGGGCCAATGTAATAACTTCTGTAAATTAGAGTTGGCCAGGGGAAAGCAGGAAATAACCGGACAACAGTGGGACAGATAAATGCAGCAGAGTTTCTTATTCCATGGATGATACTTTTCTATATTTTCTTTGTACATTCAGGTATTTTCCACATTTTATACAATAGACTTGTATTTATAACCAGAAAAGAAAGACAGAAGTCTATCATGAACACAGCATTCATAAAAAGATAGATCTATGTATATTTTTAGGCCTTAGTAAAGTGTTAGGAGATCTGATTGTAACTCTATTTTAGAAAGTTCCATAACCAATGAAGAGACACATCTGTCTTTCTTGAAACACATCCTTTTACTCTGTAGAGGGAAAAATGAAAATTAGAATCACAGTGGAGAGAGCCTTGACTTGTCTCAACTGATCTTTCAGAGTATTTGCTCAAATCTGTCCTGAAATTAGCTGTCTTCCATCTGAATTAAGCTACTGTCCCTGCCTTGGGCATACGTGTGTATGTATGTATTTTCCTGAACATGCTGTAGTGGGTGTGTCTCTTGTACTTCTCACAGGACTGGGAAGGCAGGGATGGAAAGCACTTTTCCCTTCTAAAATGCTTTGATGTTCTTCCACCCCTGTGTCAAACCATATTGATGTTACCACATTTTCCAGTCAGAGGAAAGGCAAAGTCACTGGGTCAGAAAATCAGCAGATACTGAACATTTGTTCTCTACGTTTCTCATGGGGTGATGTCTTCCTTGTCTAATGCTTATCTCAGGGGCAGGAGAACATGGGGGGGAGCAAAATGTGTAACAAACAAAATTTATTTGCCAGCAAATAAGAAGGTAAAGGTATGATAGATAACTAACAGATGTCAGCTCAAGGAATGATGTAAGGAAGATGCTTTCCAAGTCAACTTTTATAGAAAGAGTGTTACAGTACTGAGAACAAAGAAGCAAATAGAACGTTTTTCAATTTATGAATCCAGAAAAGTCTTAGTAATAGGATGGTTACTAAAATGAACATTCTAAAACATTGAGACTGCTTAGCTGCTTTCCTGGAACATAGACAGTGCTTCTTAGCATTCTTCCATTTCATTCATTTCATTCTGCGGTGTTGATTGAGTAACTACTGTGAGCAGGTAAGATGATACCCTGGCCACACAGAGCTCATACTCTGCTAGAAACTATAGTTAGTACTAAAAAGATAAATACCTAATACGCATTTAGGCAGTGAGAAGTTTTAGGAGAAGAATAAGCAGGGTAAGGGGAGTAAGTCTTTTGCTCTCCTGCCTTTCACGCCACTGTCATGCTAGGTGTAAACATAGTTTTCTTCCTGGGTCGTCAGCATTCCTTCTGTGGTAGAAATTCAGGCATTTTCAGAGTTTTTTCTGACTGCAGTTGAAATGTAAATTGCTGTTGCCATTCTGTTTTGTTACCAAAAGAAATGTTATTTTTTTAAATATCTTTTGCCACAATTCATTTGAAAAAAGGAAGTTCACCATTTTTGGTTTTTGCTTCTACTTTTATCTGTATTTCCTGCTTCTCTTTTGCTATTGCTCTTTAATGTAAACTTTGGGTGCTGCAGACATCTTTTTTTTTTTTCGTATAAATGTTCTGTGTTTAAAAGAGGAAGGGAATTAAGAATATAGAATAAAGCATGCAGCCACTGTGCACTTTGTCTTACATGCTATTTTAGTTAGTCCTCAAGTGTCTGTAGGGGAAGAACTGTTAAGTTTGTTTGCAGGTCAGGAAGCTAAGAATCAGAGAGATGGTGTGGTGAGTGCATGCTGGGGACAGCAGAGCTCATTATCTGTTCACTGTACCGTTCTGCCTTGCAAAGTACCTGAAAAAATGCTGTGAAATTTTGACATGCGGGATTTTGTTGAGTTAATGCAGTATATCAGATACTACAGTAGGTGACGGGGATTCAAAGGCAAACCGATCTGGTCTTATCCTGGGGGAACCCACTGTCACATGAGAGATAGGAATACAAGAAAATGGTTGTATCAGTGGCCCGTGATCTTTTTGTTCATAGGATCCCTTTACATTTAAAAAAATTATTGAGGGCCTCAAATGTCTTTTGCTTATATGGGTTCCATCTATTAATATTTAATATTAGAAATTAAAATTGAGAAATTAAAAATGTTTATTGATTCATTAAAAGTTACAAGAAACCCATATTACAAGTTAACATAAATATTTTTTATAAACAATAAATACAATTTGCAAAACCTCCAAAAAACTTTAGTGAGAAGAGAGGCATTGATAGTCTAGCCTAGACAGATTAGATTAGGTTTCATTTGTAGTGGGCCAGCTCTTTCTAGGAGAAGCCCAAGGTTCATCCAGCCTTGTTCTACCTGGGATTTGGAAACTCTGTTTTGGAAAACCCTGGGAGAAGGCCTTCCTTCATTTACCCAAGGTTGTGTCCTGAGTGTCACAGTCAGTGTGGATGGCTTTTCCCCATCTGTGTCTTTTTTAAAGGCTGCATTGTGATGAGAGAACACATCTGGAAAAGTGACTGTAATTTAAATTTCCTACAGCTCAGTAGGATTTAAAGAAAATTGCACACATTTTAATCACATCAATTTGGACTTAATATTTTGCAGTGCATCTTTTTAGCATTGATTTTTTTTATTTTTCTTTTTTAAAAGTTTAATTGTATTTTAATTTCTGGGATACATGTGCAGGACATGCAGCTTTGTTCCATAGATAAACATGTGCCATGGTGGTCTGCTGCACCTATCAACCCATCACCTATGTATTAAGCCCTGCGTGCTATTTATCCTGATGCTCTCCCTCCCCATACTGGCCCTTGTGTCTGTCATTCCTCTCCCTGTGTCCATGTGTTCTCATCATTCAGCTCCCACTTAAAAGTGAGAACATGCAGTGTTTGATTTTCTGTTCCTGCATTAGTTAGCTGAGGATAATGGCTTCCACTTCCATCCATGTCTGCAAAGGACATGATCTTGTTCCTTTTTATGGCTGCATAGTATTCCATGGTGTATATATATCACATTTTCTTTATCCAGTCTATTGTTGATGGACATTTGGGTTGAGTCCATATCTTTGCTATTGTGAATACTGCTGCAATGAGCATACACATGCATATCTTCAAATCCTGGCAATTGTTTCTATGGAATTACTGCACAGAATGCTCTGATGGTTTTTGGGTTTTTTTCCACCTTCCCATTCAACTTTATTTTTTTCATGCTCCTCAGGGCCTTTATTCCTTTTCCTTTATCCTTCATATTTACTCATATTTCAAGTCTGCCAATATTTCAAGGCAATGATGAGTCAGAAGTGCTATGTAGGACTCAGCTGGAGACAGGTAAAGAAGCAGAAAGGTGTGGTTCCTAGGTAGCTGTACTTGTGCAGAGGCACACAGAATCATGCCTTTAATCGAAGTTAACTATAAACAAGTGCCTTTAAGGCCATTGGCACAGTGATGCTTTAAGGTCAAGATAATCTTTTATTGCCAAGTGTGTTTTAGTCTTGTGACCATCATCAGCAAAACGGAAATCACTCAATGCATTCTGGAGATGATAGGCAATCTATCCAGGTCAACATACCTGATAAGGAAATAGCAGCATCACTGTGCTATCAAATATCAGCATACTTATAGAGTTTCCCATTTTTGATATGTATCTCACTTGAAGTGTTTTACTCCCCACTTACTTTGGATTTGAATAATTAGTGTCCTTCAACTCCATTTTTGGACACAGGTCATAGAATATAATCCTCTAATTCATCTGTGAGGACAAATGTTGCAATGGGGGGATAGGTTGGGAGACATGCTCTTAGTATCAGTATTTTCTCCTGGAGAAGACATGATTCTTGGATTCAGCTGTCTTCATTATGGATCACGAGAATACTTAGAGTGTGTGATCTCTTAGGCTGAGCTGAGTTGCAGAGTAGGGCAGTGCAGTGGGGAGAGGCGAGTTGTTCAAATTTACTGGCTCATTCTGGGCTCATGGAACCCTGACTCCTGGTCTCCCACACAAGGCTAAAGGAGCAAAGGAGAGCATGTGCTGTGTGTTTGCCAGCATGACTTTGAAAATGTTTGGATTGTGAGTTAATTTTATATGAAAGAACATATTGTGCAGTTGGTATTTTCCCCCCTTTTCTTTGTTTTGCCCTTCCAGCTTTACCTTTTTCCCCCCTTGGCTTCCGTTTCTTCTCTGATTTTTGCTTTTTCCCTGTATTGTCATACTATTTTTATTTTTTCATGTTAAATTTTCTCCTCGTGCTCCTTCCCTGTGCTACCTGGATCAGCCTCTTTTTCCTTCATTTCTCCATATTTTATTCATTCCTTACCAGTGAAATTATAGATTATAGGGTTAGTAGAAGGGAAATTGAGGATTGAGTAGTTGTATTCTCACTAAATGAGCATAAGAGCCAGCGAATATGATTCTGATTAAAAAAAAAAGGTAGTTTTACCAAATGCTTGCTTGACAGTGTGATTTACATGGAGTGTGTAAGCTTTTGCCTGAATATACTTAAATATATTTACTTAACTTTAAGATGTGACCTTTAACCTGTGTAATTTACACAAGTTGCAGTTTCATTTAATGTAATTTACTGTAATTTAACTTAAGATCACTTATTGGTAGCATCACTGCACTACTATGTTGTGCTTGGAGACTGGCTATATAATGAGCTTCTTGCTGTTTTTATATGCAGCTCTCTGTGAAAATGGATGTCAGAATGGCGGCCGTTGTATTGGACCCAACCGCTGTGCTTGTGTTTATGGATTCACTGGTCCACAGTGTGAAAGAGGTAAGAAGAGAAATGAAAACTCACTTTCTGAAAAATTATATTTTATTGTAAAAATATATTTTTTTAATGTTTTTGTTATTTAATGAAAATTCTTCTAATGAAATTACATTTTTATTCATATATCTCTAAGTTGAATGGGAAGATTTTGAGACATAATGATAATGGCAGAAGCATCTCAACTTTTTCTACCAGAGAACTCAGTTTGGGTGGCCAGTGCTGGGGCTGTAAGTTAATTTTGAGTGAGTGACGTATGGCAAATTCTAATAATGTGCTTAATTCAAATTAGGAGGCACTGTTGAGAGTAATGCTTCTGTAAAAATGAAACAGTGTTAGGATATCCTTGGCTGCAACACCCACAAAATCTGACATTAATTGTCCTCAGCAATAAGGATATGTATAGCATGCCACAACAAAAAGCCCCGAGCCAGTGGGCATCAGTAGGATGTGATCAAGACTTTTACCCTGTTACTGTCTTTCTCTTAACCCTGCCCTCCTTTATGTTTCACTTTTTGTCCTACCCTGAAGTTCTTCGTTCTTGTATGATGGTTGTCAGCAGTCACTAAGGAAACATGTTTCCTGTTCACCTCTTGAGACATAAAACATCTCCAACTGCAGGCCAGCAATAGCCTCCAGAGACATTTTGTATGCTGCCTGGCTTAAGCTTGAGTTTTTAAAATAGTTCATGGCAAAGTGGGGGTTGGTAGTGGTCATATGTTTGATGTAGATTTATTAGGGCCTGTCCTTACAGCGGATGATTTAAGCTTCCCTGGAGTCACAAGGAAGGGATGATTGGGTATCTGAAGCCAGTAGAACTTCCTTTAGGTAAGAGAAAAGGGGTGGAGGAATGGATGCTGGGTAGGCATCCCACATTGCCCAACTTATTCATGTAAATGGTCAGTCAAGCCAATTTGAAACCAACTTACTATGATTTGAATAGCAGTTAAACTCATGACCCACAGACTGCTGAAAATCTCTGGCATTGATCCCTCATTATGGATCATGGGAACAATTATGTTTCAAGGATTCTCGAGAGTGTGATCCTTTAGGTTGAGCTGAATTGCAGTGCAGGGCGGTGCAGTCGGGAGAGGGCAGTGGCTCAAGTTTGCTGGCTCCCTCTAGGCCCTCGGAAGCCTGACTCCTGATCTCCCGGATCACAGGTAGAAAGGAGCGAAAGAGTGTGCGTGCTGTGTGTAAACTACCTAAAATAATGTCCTGATGGTAAACAGTTTCATGACATATCAAAGAAGTTAAAGTTCATAAAATGTGATAAATAACTAGCATTGAGCCATAACAATAAAATAAGCTTGAGTTAAAAGTAATATTACATAATAATTCATTGTTATTTACAGCCTCAGTGTATTTTTCTAGAGCACGTTGTGGCCATCAAGTTGTATAGCACTTTCTTTATCATGAAACTAGAGTATATGAAGTTATGTCAATTAAATATTACAGATAAATAGGGTTCAAGGTTTATATATGTATACAGGCTTTGAGTGGTGAAGAAGCCTTATATTTTAAAAATTATTACTCATTACCCTGACAAAACTTCATCTTGCTTTTCAAGTTTAATCTTGAGAAGAAACTGGGAAATTACAATTATATGGTGAAGTATCAAAGTAAAATATTTGCATTTTTTCACATACATTTGAATGTATATATACATCAAGATATTTTTATTATTATTAATGTAAGTGAGATTTCTTGGGACTAAAGTACATTCCACAAATGATAGAGTTTAATGTTACACTTAGGATGAATTTAAATGTCTTTATCAGATGCTTTTATTTGGGGAAGAAAAATTAATTATGAAATGTTAGCATAAAAAGATAAGTTATTTAGAATAGAATAACACACATTTTCTAGATAGCACAGAGTTTCTTTGAACACCATAGAATGTAGAATAAATTTAAATTTTCAAACATAATCATAATTGATAAAGCTGATCTTCATTTTTCTGGAAGTCATGTAAACTTTGCAGCTTTTTCATCCTGAAGCAGATTTCAAAGTCAATTTGTAATTGGCAAAGAAACTGGGTGAGTAGTTTCAACTCAGAGGCTTCCAGGAATTACATCATTGTTCTTCAGCAGTTATTCATTCATTAGATTTGTTAGTCCTTAATAAATTTCTGAGAATCCAGTAAAGACTTAAATACATTTTACATTTACAGTAGCATGTTTTCAGAAAAAATTATAAGATTAATTCTTTAATGGATTAGTCTTAGGGATATTTTTTAAAACATTGGTTTTTTTCTTAAAAGTATTATTACTTACTATCCTTTAGATGAAAGTTCTTAAGCTTCATTTCTTCCAAAGAAGGAGTGAACAAGTTCCACTCTTAGATAGCAACCATGAACTTTAATATTTTAAAGAGAAGTTTTAAATTGAATTTATACATGTATAGCAACTCATTATACTAAGAATGAAGTTCATAATTTTTTTCAAGAAACATTGTGTCTATGTAGATGCAAACGGAGTAACTCACTTACGTTGAGGTTAGTGATAAGCTCATGTGCCCTGTTAGCATTTAAAGTTTATGTATATATATTTAAATTACTGAATTTTAAAATACATGTTCTTTGTCATCTTAAAAAATAACAACCTTTGTAAAATCGGAGATATTTTTTCCTCCTTAATGTAGAACACGTAATTTTCCTTTAAATTGGCTTTTTGGGATCAGTCATATGATAAAACATGGCTGCTTTTCCAGCTATCTGGGTTTTTGGCAGACTGGCTTCCAGACCCAGAGACTGAATGGTAGCCAATGACTGGCATGATTGTGGTATTTAACTTGAGTCTGGGTGCTGGGTAAGCTGAACTTCTTTGGAGTCTCTTTTCACACTTGCTAATATGTACAATTACCTTTTATACTTAGCATCAAAAAAAGAGCTCTTGTGGCCACAGGGTGATTGCAAAATACAGGCAACATAGTTGTGGCCGCAACATATGAAGGCTCTCAATTCTTTATGTATCTTTTTCCAAATAAATGTAATCTGAAAAAGATAAATATCTCACTTAACATACACTTGGGATTGAACAGAAATGGAGTCAGCTTTATATGTTAAAACTTGTTGGGGTTTTTTCTCTAACACTTGAAAGGTACCTTATGTTTTACCAGTAGACACTTAGAGAGGGTGGGTAGACAAGAAATACATTTACCTGAGGGATTTCTGAACCAAATAGATGATTACTTGATCACAAATGTGACCTGCCTAGAGTCCCTCTTTCAACTTTTACTTAAAGTATTTTTGAAATCTTCTTTTGTAATGGAATTTTCCTTGAAGTTTACATAAGGCCCATCTGTTAGAAATATATTCTAGACCCTTTTAAGTTATTCATAAATTACTACTACAAATGGTTTTTATCATGTAAACATAACTTCCTTAAAATAGTGTGCAAATTGTATAACATTTCAGATAATCTGGTGCTTAGTAACTTTCCTTTAAAATGTACACTTTCTTAGTACATCTTAAAGGAAAAAGGGACTCAAAAATTACTTTTTAATTATCGACACTTTCAAGATAAATGCCTTTTGTTAATCTGCATCAGCAATTAAAAAAAGGTGAAATCAAGTTGCAAATGTTAGAATCTATAAACTTTCAAGCCTTTATGTAAAATGAAAATAGATAGATTTCCATTTAGAGTACCTTTTATCAAATCTTCATGCATTAGGTTTTAAGACCTAATGCATGAACTCAAGTCTAAAGAAGGAGTCACTCAGTCTCTGCTTGGATATCTCTAGTGCAGGGCTCTCACTCAGTCACCCAATCATGAACCAGTGTTTCATCATCAGAGTCCTGCTTGCTGGAACTCCGCATTGTTCTGCTGCTGTCCAACCAGGACATTTAGCAGATGTGTAAGATCCCATATTGTCCAATTCAGTGGGAAGATGATGATGACGACTTATTTTAAAAAGTGAACCGCAATCTGCCACTCAGGTGTGCATGCTGGCAATTTGGTGTCTCTAATTCTAAACTCTTCAATTATTGTATACATTTTTATTTATTAACCCACACTTTGAGAAGTAAAGTAACTGTAATAGCCATTAAATCTACTTAGACCTTGCCCAAATCTTTCAAGAGTAGGTTTAAAGATGGATAAACTTGGGTTTTCCTGAATTCTGGAAATAATGTAGACCCAGACTCAAGTTTGTTTAGAAATAACTGATCTACTTGCTAATCCATTGGACTCGGAATGTATTATAAAGTATACAGCGTAGTTGTACAGCCTATGAACATTCAAGTAACATAGCAAATTAATAGTATGACCAGGAATATAGGGAATATGGTAAAGAGAGGAAGCTGGTATTATGCAGAATTCTGTACACAGTGAATTTGATACTTTCAAGAAATAAATAAACAATACTTTTTAGAAAATAAGTTCCATTGTAATTGTCTGCTTTAAAACATAATTTTTATTTATTATAAAACAATTCAGAAATAAAACGAGACAAAATATGAAAATGCAGTTATTCATAATTCCTACACTTAGGATTAATTACCATTCACATATTGGAGAATATAACTTGAATCATTTTTCTACTGGAACTATATGTAGTGTTTATAAAAAATGCGATATTTCCATTCTTACTAGAATTTACTCTTCTGTAACATGAAATGTCCTTATAGCTTGCTTTTCCTTTTGTGTTATTAAATATGTTATAGATTGTTATAGTTGCACTGTACTTTGTAATAACACAAAAGGAAAAGGAAGATACAAGAATAAGACATAAGTGCTTTGGAGTGTTTATCTCCTTTTACCTTTTTAACCACAAATTAGAATATAAAGAGTGTAACTAATTTTCTAAATAAATATTTAACATTTATTTTTCCAATATTTGTTGAGTACTCTTGAAGTACTAGGCTAAGTACTTGGACCTTGAGTTGTAAAGAAAAACAATATGTATTTCTTATTAATGAGAAACAAATTATTGAAAAGCTAGTCATCTACTTTACAAATGAAGACACAATTTGACACAGTAAATACCATCATAGAAGTAAGGAACAAATATCAGGAGAGCTCCGAAATGCTCCCTAATACAGGACAAAATACAAAAGTCTTTCTTTCAGTCAAATGAATGTAGAATGAAAAAAAACAGCTCACTATAGTGGGAAAACAGTATCAGACTAATTCCTGTGATATATCATGATTAAAT
Organism: Callithrix jacchus; assembly: GCF_049354715.1. Lineage (NCBI taxonomy): Eukaryota > Metazoa > Chordata > Mammalia > Primates > Cebidae > Callithrix > Callithrix jacchus. The sequence continues at coordinate 80,513,363 of NC_133503.1, forward strand.
CTTATACTAACATTATTTAAACTCCATAATTCATTACCAATTACCCTAATCACTAAGCTGATATTTATTTTGCAGAAATAAAATGTCTCTATTTTTCTTGCACTCTGAAGATTTAGTAGAGTGAAAATTAAAATGAGCAGAAAGAGAATGTTACCAACTGCAGATGTCAGACCCACATGTACCCTTAGGCACGCACACACACAGATTTCTGCGCTTGCAAGGCCGTTAGGATGAACATTTTATAACCTTGCACTCTCTAAGTTAAACTTAGCCTTAAATGGGCATCAGAGAAATACCAAAAGATCTGTGGGAACTTAACTTTTGGCACTAGCTCAGATGATATCCTTATCCTGAAAGCCATTATGAACAGAAGGGAAAGAAAATGAGAGAAGAAAAAGCAGACAGTGGGAAGTGGAAGAAAAAGAAGGGAAGATGAAAACGAAGACTGATAAGAAAAGAGAGACCTAATGCTAGACAGAAAGTGGAGACACTTGGTGTTGGATAAAGGAAAGACTTAAATCTGCGAGAAAAATCGATTCATTGACCTGTCTGGGAGAGGCCAGGCTTCCACTTCTCAATCCTCAATTTAAGCCTTTGCTATTTAGATCTGTAAAATAAGATTGAACTTTTGGCAGCCCAGTAGATCCTGATATTTTATTCTCTTTTGAACAAAAGCAATGTGTATTTTATTTATTCCAGCTCTTTCTTTGATTTTGGATTATCTACCTGCAATATAAAATATAAAGGCTAGACTATTTTGTATTTGTTTAACTCCATGAGTATTTTTCTGTTTTCGTTTCAACATCAGATTAAAAGACATTAGATGTTAATTTGCATAGAATCTAGCCAAAACTACCAGACTCACACAAATTAAATGTAATCAGATGTTATTATATAGAATGTACTCAAAATAATTAAATCTGATGTGCATGTATATAGGGGAAGTTATGTAACAAACACCACATATTTCAAAAATTACAAATTCTTAAATAACACCTGTCTCCAGGAGTTTCAGGTAAACAGTTGTGAACCTATAATCACCTCATAGAGTCATTGGAAAGATTAAAAGCAATAATGTGTTGAGTATCTGACACACAATAATCAGTGTACCTGACACATGGTAAGCGTCCACTAAGTGTTACTTGTTGTATTTTTAGAATACAGGCTGTAGTTGAAATCAAAGCTTAAAATTAAAACCTGTGTAACTTTAAAAATGTGATTGCCCTCTCTGATGCCTGTTTGACATATATAATACACACCTATTATGTCGACTTTGAATTTTTTCATGAGGATTGAATGCTATAATGCCTGGCATCCAATAAATGAAATAAATGATGGTAATTAATGCTAATATTTTTTAAAAGGACTCCCCAGTTATCAAAATGATAGACGTGGTGGCTGCCTATTAGAAATAGAATATTCAAAAATGGACTCTCAAATGGAGGAAAAAAGACTGTTATGACCTATTTAAGTCATACAAATAAGGTTTAATGATGATTTTATTGACAATGGAAAGACTTAAATAAGTTGGATGCTTTAAGAGAAGTTCACAATCCTGAGATGAGATTTAAATGAGAAATGAAGTGCTGTAACGTGTGTCCAGCACAGAGTTATGTGCTCAATAAATGATAAGCTCTAATTATACAAAGTAAAGCCAAGATCTGATATGCTCTCTCTCTCTTTTTTTTTTTTTTTTTTTTTTTGAGGAGTCCTGCTCTGTCACCCAGGCTGGAGTGCAGTGGCACAATCTTGGTTCACTGCAACCTCTGCCTCCCAGGTTCAAGTGATTCTCCTGCCACAGCCTCCCACGTGACTGGGATTACAGGCACACACTACCATGCCTGGCTAATTTTTTTGTACTTTTAGTAGAGATGGGGTTTCACCATGTTGGCCATGCTAGTCTCGACCTCCTGACATCAGGTGATCCACCTGCCTTTGCCTCCCAAAGTACTGGGATTACAGATGTGAGCCACCATGCCCAGCCTGATACGCTCTCTTAGATAAAATTATCCTGATGAGTGAGAGAGAGACTACTTCAGGACCTCTGGGACATCAGTGTGAACAGCATAAGTTTCACTGTTTTACCTTTTATGGGATTTTTAGTAACAGCATAGATTGATTGGAAAATACTATGTATTATTATCACCTTGCTTTTCGTGCAGTTGAATTAGACCCTACTTATCTTGTTTTGGCATATTTTTATTGTAAATATCAGTGTTTCTATTAGCAGTTACTCATTACTTAACTGGTCTTTTGAAAATATCTTAGTTTTCTATTCTCCTATATACAAATTATTATTCTAAGCATTTTACAATGTAACTAATATGTAGAGAGAGTTTACTTAAGCCAAGTACTTCTAATCCATAGATTTGCATATTGCTAAATCTGAATAAAGAAGTAGGTCAGAGAGTTTTTCAAACAGTACAGAGATCAGTTCTTCTGTGACACTTTCCTTGACCATCCTACCTTTCCACCCCCACCATATTTATCTAGCAAAAATAAAGCACTCTGTCCTTTTATCTTACCTGTCATATATCCATTCCTCTCTTCAGCATTGTGAAGAAAGTAGGATTGGAGCACTGGTGGTATAACCTGAGAACCCATATACTTAGCCTCAACTTGGATTCTAGCGAAACATGACATTGCAAAAGTGATGTATTTCCACTCATTAGAACTATATTTTGTCAGTTCAGTATGAGTACTGATAACAAGGTAGATGATTCCACTGAATTAAACAGTTGGCTTGCTGTTTGGGGATTATTTTCTTTCCAGCCCAGGGAGGACTTCATGATATATATGTATTTCAGATTATGACTCAATTAATAGGCTCAGAATTTCTTTATGTAAATGATCTAAAATATTCAAAACTCATAAAGCCAAAAACAAAATTCAGACTTCTGTGTTCAGCCAAGATGGACTAACAGGAATAAATTAGCCTTTCTGCCTGAAAAGAACAAAATACAGAACAGAATATATGAAAACGTGGTCCTCATGATATCAAACACTAAGCAATAAAAAATAGTGACCCACACGAGAAGGGAAACAACAATGTGAACCATTTTGACTTCCCCAGCTTGCTGCCTGAAAGGGTTTTTCCAGGTTATTGCCCCACCTGTGGCCTATCTACCTGTGGCCCATAGGCCTCATGCAGCCCAGGAGAGTTTTGAATGCAGCAGCCAATAAAAATTTGTATTTTGGGTATTCTCAGCCTTTTTAGGCTGGTTTCTTCCCTTTGTTATAAATTTATCCATCTGTCGTCTTTACGATTACCACCTTTCTAGTTGGGTTTCTGAGTGGACGTCCAGTTTATTGATTCCCAGAGCTGGAATCCGAGCAACCCACTGCACCAGCCAAAACAGCAGCATTAAGACTGATGGTGCTCTTCTGCTCGGGAATCTCCTCCCATTTACTCTGCATGAAGAGCTGCCGCGCCGGCCACAAGAGTCCCGCTGGCGACCCGTGGGGCTCCTCCACTGGGAATCTTCTGGTCCGTGAGTGACGAAAATTCATCTGAAAGTGTGGCATGCTCTCGTTCTCTGCACTTTCACTGGGAGCTACAATCCCGAGCTGTTAGCCATCAGCCATCTTGGATCAATCTAAATTTGTAAACATTCTTAAGCCATTATGAGATTACTTTTTTTTTTTGGTCATCAGCTATCATTAGTGTTAGTGTATTTTATATGTGGCCCAAGACAATTATTCTTCCACTGTGGCCCAGGGAAACCAAAAGATTGGACACTCCTGTGCTATAGAGTGAGAAAACCCAGGCACAGCCTAGCCGACTCCCTGAGTTCTGGGGAGATTGAGATGGCTAGAGCTCTCAGGGCAGAATCCTAGAGAGGAAACAGGTATATAGAGGGAACTTTGGAGAGCTACAGAGGCTCTCTCTCAAGTTGTCAGCAGAATGCTGATAATCACATTCATGTGAGGACTCTTTCTGAGATGGAGAAGGAACTGCTTGAAAGGAGTGAAGGGAATAATACTAAGAGTCCACATAAGCCTGGAAATACTGCCTTCCTCTCTAACCAGATTAGAGGGTCACATAACTGGTGACAGATTAGTTAGAGTACTCAGAAAAATGTTGCCTCAATAGTGGGTAACAATTAACTATAGACTTAATGCTGCTCTGGCTGTAGAGAATAAATTTTAAAAGCAACAACTAAAAGGATCAAACATCAATTTAGAACATTTAAGAATATTTATAGGAATACAAAAATATTAAACACTAAATAAAGTTAAAAGAAAAAACCCAAGAAATCCCAATGTATGGTGTCTAATCATATATCTCCAATCAAAAATTTCCTCTAAAGAAGCAAGAGAGCGTGATCAAAATGGAAAAAAAAAATCAGTTAAAATTCACCCCAAACTGGTAGAGATGTTAGAATTAACAGACTGGAAGATTAAAGTACTTACTGTAATATATTCCTTATGTCCAAAAAGTTAGAGGAAAGATTAAAAATGTTAAGTAGAAATGTGGACTCCAAATTGGACTCCTACAGATGAAAACTACCATGTCTGACGTGAATATTTTTCTGGATGGGATTAATGGAAGATTAGATATTGTAAATGGCAAGGCTAATGAGCCTGAAAACAGAAAGCCACAGAAATTATTCAAAATAAAGCAGAAAGAAAAAAAGCTTTCAGAATATAGTGAAGCAGAAGCGGCCGCAAACAAACCTCTTGAACACCGAACAGAGAAGGAAACGGTAATTTAATTTGGTTGGGAGCTGCGGCAGGCATAGATGCCTCAACAATTGAGCTCCCTGACAAAGAAAACCCTGGCCCTTTTAAAGACTTACAGTCTAAGAGGTGCACATGTGAGAGGGTTGAGAGCATGGTGGACATGACTAGCGGGGGTCTCAGCAGTTCAGCAAGAACAGTGACTTCTGGGAAAAATTCCTCCATACCATGTCCCTGATCTGTAGATAGGGTTGTGGTTAGCAGTGGGGGACTTAATCCTTAACCTGGCCAGCCACCAACTTAATGCTGCTTCCATTGACCTCCTCTGGCTGACTTTTTCTTTTCTTTTTTTTTTTTTTAATTGTATGTTAAGTTCTGGGGTACTAATAGAACGATTTATAATCCTTTGGGTATATACCCAGTAATGGGATTGCTGGGTCATACGGAATGTCTATTTCTAGATGCTTGAGGAATCGCCACACTGTCTTCCACAATGGTTGAACTACTACACTCCCACCAAAAGTGTAAAAGTGTTACTATTTCTCCACATCCTCTCCAGCATCTTTGTCTCCAGATTTTTTAATGATCACCATTCTAACTGGCATGAGATGGTATCTCAATGTGGTTTTGATTTGCATTTCTCTAATGACCAGTGATGATGAGTATTTTTGCATATGTTTGTTGGTCTCAGACATGTCTTCTTTTGAAAATTGTCTTCTCATATCCTTTGCCCACTTTTGAATGGGTTTTTTTTTTTTTTTTTTCTTGTACATCTGCTTCAGTTCTGTGTAGATTCTGGATGTTAGCCCTTTGTCAGATGGGTAGATTGCAAAATTTTTTTCCCATTCTGTTGGTTGCTGATTCACTCTAATGATTGTTTCGTTTGCTGTGCAGAAACTCTTAAGTTTAATTTGTCTATTTTGGCTTTTGTTGCCGTTGCTTTTGGTGTTTTAGTCATGAAGTCCTTGCCTGTGCTTATGTCCAGAATGGTATTGCCCAGGTTTTCTTCTAAGGTTGTTATGGTGTTAGGTCTTATGTTTAAGTCTTAAATCTATCTGGAGTTAATAGTGTAAGGTGTCAGGAAGGGGTCCAGTTACTGTTTTCTGCACATGACTAGCCAGGTTTGCCAACACTATTTATTAAACAGGGAATCCTTTCCCCATTGCTTGTTTTTGTCAGGTTTGTCAAAGATCAGATGGCTGTAGATGTATGGCATTGTTTCTGAGGCCTCTGCTCTATTCCACGGGTCTATATCTCTGTTTTGGTACCAGTACCATGCTGTTTTGATTACTGTAGCCTTGTAGTACAGTTTGAAGTCAGGTAGCGTGATGCCTCCAGCTTTGTTCTTTTTGCTTAGGATTGTTTCGGCTATGTGGGCTCTCTTTTGGTTCCATATGAAGTTTAAAGTGTTTTTTTTCCAGTTCTGTGAAGAAGGTCAATGGTAGATCGTTGGGGATAGCATTGAATCTATAAATTACTTTGGGCAGTATGGCTATTACCATAATATTGATTCTTCCTAACTATGAGCATGGAATGTTTTTTCCATCTGCTTGTGCCTTCTTATTTCCTTGGGCAGTGGTTCATAGTTTTCCCTGAAGGGGTCCTTTACATCCTTTGTTAATTGTATTCCTAGGAATTTTATTCTCTTTGTAGCAATTGTGAATGGGAGTTCACTCATGATTTGGCTCTCTGTTTGTCTGTTATTGGTGTATAGGAATGCTTGCGATTTCTGCACATTGATTTTGTATCCTGAGACTTTGCTGAATTTGCTCATCATCTTAAGGAGATTTGGGGCTGATACGATGAGGTCTTCTAAATATGCAATCATGTCTTCTGCAAATAGACAATTTGACTTCCTCTTTTTCTAATTGAATACCTTTTATTTCTTTTTCTTGCCTGATTGCTCTGGCTTGAATTTCCAATACCAAATTGAATAGGAGTGGTGAGAGAGGGCATCCTTGTCTAGTGCCAGATTTCAAAGGGAATGCTTCCAGTTTTTGCCTGTTCAGTATGATATTGGCTATGGGTTTTTCATAAATAGCTTTTACTATTTTGAGATTCGTTCCATTGATACCTAGTTTATTGAGGGTTTTTAGCATAAAGGGCTGTTGAATTTTGTTGAAGGCCTTCTCTGCATTTATTGAGATAATCATATAGTTTTTGTCTTTGGCTCTGTTTATGTGATGGATGCATTTATAGATTTGTGTATGTTGAACCAGCCTTACATCCCCAGGATGAAGCCTACTTGATTGTGGTGGATGAGGTTTTTGATGTGCTGTTGGATTTGGTTTGCCAGTATTTTATTGAAGATTTTTGCATTTATATTCATCATGGATATTAGCCTGAAATTTTCTTCTTTAGTTGTGTCTCTGCTGGGTTTTGTTATCAGGATGATGTTGATCTCATAAATGAGTTACCAAGGATTCCCTCTTTTTGTGTTGTTTGGAATAGTTTCAGAAGGAATGGTACCAGCTCCTCTTTGTATTTCTGGTAAAATTTGGCTGTGAACCCATCTGGACCTGGCCTTTTTTTTTTGGTTGGTAGGCTGTTAATTGCTGCCTCAACTTCAGACCTTGTTATTGGTCTATTCAGGGTTTCAACTTCTTCCTGGTTTAGTCTTGAGATGGTGCAAGTGTCCAGGAATTTGTCCATTTCTTCCAAGTTTATTGATTTATGTGCATAGGGTTGTTTGTAGTAATCTCAGATGGTAATTTCTATTTCTGTGGACTCAGTGGTGATACCCCTTTGTCATTTTTTATTGCAACTATTTGATTCTTCTCTATTTTCTTTTTTATTAGTCTGGCTAGTGGTCTGTATTTTGTTGATCTTTTCAAAAAACCAGCTCCTTGTATTTATTGATTTTTTTGAAGGTTTTTTGGTGTCTCTGTCTCCTTCAGTTCTGCTCTGATCTTAGTTATTTCTTGTCTTCTGCTTGTTTTTGAGTTTTTTGATCTTGCTTCTCTAGCTCTTTCAATTTTGATGATAGGGTGTCAATTTTAGATCTTTTGTTGTTTCTCATGTGGGCATTAATTGCTATAAGTTTCCCTATAGGCACTGCTTTAAATGTGTCCCAGAGATTCTGGTATGTTGTGTCTTTATTCTCATTGGTTTTGAAGAACATCATTATTTCTGCCCTCATTTCATTGTTTATCCAGTCATTATTCAGGAGCCAGTTCAGTTTCCATGTAGTTGTGTAGTGTTGAGTGAGTTTCAAGTAAATCACTCCTCAGCAAATGCAAAAGAATGGAAATCATGGGCCAGGTGCGGTGGCTCACACCTGTAATCCCAGCACTTTGGGAGGCCAAGGCGGGTGGATCACAAGGTCAAGAGATCGAGACCTTCCTGGTCAACAAGGTGAAACCCCATCTCTACTACAAATACGAAAAACTAGTTGGGCGTGGTGGCACACACCTGTAATCCCAGCTACTCGGGAGGCTGAGGCAGGAGAATTGCCTGAACCCAGGAGGCAGAGGTTGCGGTGAGTCGAGATCGCGCCATTGCACTCCAGCTGGGGTAACAAGAGCGAAACTCTGTCTCAAAAAGAAAAAAAAAAAGAATGGAAATCATAACAAATAGTCTTTCAGGCTACTGTGCAATCAAATTAGAACTCAGGATTAAGAAACTGTGGCTGACTTTTAACCTATCCTTTTGAAATGCAATGTAGAAGGCTAAAGCAGAAGTGGCCTTAGAAGATTAAGAGAGCATAAGTAGCTCTGTGACAACTTTCACCAAACGAAATACATATAATTAGATTTAGCAAAATAATAGATGGCAGAAAAAATTATTTGAAGAAATAATGGTCAAAAGTTTTCCAAATTTGATAAACGTTATAAATTGACAGACCCAATATCAGTGAATCTCCAAACAAAAGAAACTTGAAGAAAATTATATTGAGACATCATAATCAAATTTCTCAAAACCAGGGATACAAGGAAGATCTTAAAGTGGTCAGAGAAAAGGGATACATTTTGTATGGAGGAAAAAAAGATAAAAATAACAACAAATTATTTGTCCAAAACAGTAAAAGTAAAAAACAGAGTAGAACAACATATTTAGAGCACTGAAATTGAAAAGGACGATTCTCTGCATAGACATCTATATTTAGGAAAATGTCTTTGAAAAACAAAGGTAAAATAAATAAAGCTTTTTCCTTATGTATGAAAGAGAGAAGAATTCATTTTCCAGTCACCTATACAGTAAGAAATATTAAGGCAGTTATTCAGGCTGAAGAAAAATATTGCCAAATATGTTTTAATATTCTTTGAAAAATACTGGAAAGAATGAAAAGCATCAAAAAACTTAACTATATGGGTAAATATATAAGGCTTTTTCTTAGTATTTTAAATCTGTCTAGGAAACAACTGGCTGTTTGCACAAAAATTAATTACAATGTTCTCTAAGGTTTATGTTAGATGTGGTGGCAAAATATAAAAAACAATAGCATAGAGGCTGGGATGTGCCCATAATGTATGTCAAGTGGTAGATTGAAACCTAGCCATATTGATCATCACAATAAATATGAATGGTCTCAACACTCTAATTAAAAGACAAAGGTTATTATATAGGATTTTAAAAATAGCTTTCTTATGCTGCCCATAAATTAAATTAAATTAAACCTGGAGTAGCTAAATTATTATCAGTCAAAGAAGATTTCAGAGCAAATAATTGTATCAGGCATGAAGAAGGCCATTTCATAATAATAAAGAGGTCAGTTAATCAAGAAGGTGTAACAGTTCTAAGTGTTCTCTAACTTACTAGCATAGCTTCAAAATACATGAAATAAAAACATACAGAACTGCAAGGAGGTATAGACAAATTCATAATTAATGGCAATTTCAGTACCTCTCTTTCAATAATTCATAGTAGATAAGAGGTCAGTACAGGCATAGAAAACTTTAGCACTGCTGTCAATCTACTTGATCTATTTAATATTTATAGAATACTTCACACAGCAGCAGATAATATAAATTCTTTGTTACTGCATGTGGAAGATGTAGCAAGAAAGGTTGTATTTTATGGATATTAAGTAGATAATGAACAACTCTACACCAAAAATGAGGTGAATCATTTCTTCAAAGACATGTATCACCAAAGCTCAATTAAGAATGCAGTTGGATTTTTGAATCCATGAGTTCCATGCCTGTGGAATCAGCCATGGATCAAAAATATTTGAAAATAGCAATAAAAATAACAATACAACAAAAAATCATATGATCTAAAAAACTTTAGCAGTAAGACATCTGTATATATAGCATTTACCTTGTATTATGTATTATAGGTAATCTAGAGATTAAAAGTATATGGGTGGATGTGTACATGTTATATAAAATTATTGCATAATTTTATATCAGGGACTTGAGCATCTGTGGATTTTGGTATCTGTAGGTAACCTGGAACCACTCCCCTGTGGATTCTGTGGGACCACTGTAAATAACATGAATATTACTGTATCAATTAAATAAATTGAACATGTAACTTAAAACCTTCTCATAAAGTAAACTACTGGCCCAAAAAGGTTTACTGGTAAATTCTACCAAACATTTAAGAAAGCAAAAATACCAATTCTTTGTAAACTTTTCTAGAAAATTGAACAGGAGTTAAAACTTTCCAGCTGCTTCTGTGAGGCCAAATTATCTTGATACCAAGACCAGAAAAAGACATATCAAGAAGAAAACAACATATAAATATCGATCTTGATGCAAAATTTCTCAACAAAATTTTAGAAGGTGTATCAATAATATGGTAAAAAGATTATAGATAATAGGCAATTGAGGCTCATTTATGGTATTAAAAACAGCATAATTCACTATATGAACAACTTTTTAAAAATCAGAATGTTCATATAAATATAGCAGAGAAAGCATTTGACAAGATTTGGATTCCAAAATCCATTCCTAAAACAGTCAACAAGCCAAAAAATAGAAGAGAACTTCTTCAACATGAAGAAAGGGCATTTCCAAAAAATTATAATATAGTGACAAAGAAAGGATAGTCACTCTCATCACTTCTGTTGACCATTGCACTCTTTGGTCTTAGCAAGGGCAATCGGCAATACAAAGAAATAAAAGTCACATATATTGGAAAGGATAAAGTAAAATTTTTTACTTGTAGATGATGTTATTGTCTGTGTAGAAAATCTGATGGACTTTACAAAAACCTACTGGAGCTCATAAATAAGTTCAGCCAAGGTTGCAGGATACAAACTAATGTCAGTTGCATTTCTATAACAGTGATGAATTAAAAATTTAAGTTGAAAATGATACTATTTACAACACCATAAATATTATGTAATACTCATGGATAATTCTTCAAAAGACACACAAGCCCATGTGCTGAAAACTGCAAGACATTGCTGAACAAAATTAGTGAAGATCTAATAAATGAAGAAATACATTCTGTTCATTAGTTGAAAGACTCAATATTGTGGGATGTCTCTTCTCCCACATTTGGTGTATGGATTCAGCATAACTCTGGATCAAAATCACAGCAGAAGTCTTATCAGCAATGCATGAAGTCCAGTGGAACAATATTTCATTGTGATTTTCAAAATCATTCTCTAATCATTTGCATCAGAGAAATGCAAACTAAAATCACAATGAGATTTCACTCTACTGACTTCATACATTATTCATAAGAACATACATGGTACAACCATTTTTGAAAACTGTCAAGTTTCTTAAACAGTTAAGTATATGCATATTATATGATTAGGCTATTCCACACTTTATTTGCCCCAGCTAAATGAAAGCTTATATTCATACAAAAATTTGTACTCAAAGGCTTACTTACAGGAGCTTTATTTGTAATAACGCCTAACTGCAAACAACTCAAATGTCCATCAGCAGAAAAATTAAGAAACGAGTTATGTATTCATACAATGGAATACTTCTTGTTCATTAAAAAAGTAATGAATTATTGATATGTACATTATGGATGAACATTAAAGTATTTAGGCGGAGCAAAAGAAGACAGTTGAAAAAGTGTAAATACATTATATTTCATTTTTATACAATTCTAGATGATTAAAACTGTTAGGACAACTTGCAGATTAGTGGTTGCCTTGGGATGCAAAGTTGTGGATAGTCAGGGATGGATAATGACAAGGGAACATTGTAAGAGTGAAGCATATGTTGTTATATAGGTTGTTACATATGTTGTTATATAGGTGGGAACTTGTAAGAGTGAAGGATATTTTGTTATATAGGTTGTAATGATAATGGGTTTATACATGTATAAAAACATACATGTACACTTTAAATATATGATGCTGATCGTATGTTAATTATACCTCAGGAAAGCTGCTAAAATCATTGAACAATTAAAATAATTGTTTCTCCTTTTGTATAAGTTGATTTAGGTTTTGAGATTAATGCCTTTGGCCACATACACTTTTTATCTACTTCTACTTAGGGAAACACAGTGAGGGATGCTTCCAGGATCATTGTGCACATCTTTTTGGGACTTGTATTTGAGACAATAAGAAAGCAATATCACTAATTATTGTCTGCATAATCAGTATGAATTTCTCAAGAAGCAAATGGCCATTGTATTAGTCTGTTCTGCCACTGCTAATAAAGACATACCCAAGAATGGGTAATTTATAAAGGAAAGAGGTTTAATTGACATGCAGTTCCACATGGCTGGGAGGCCTCACAGTCATGGCCAAAGGTGAATGAGGAACAGAGTCACATCTTACATGGTGGCAGGAAAGAGAGCTTGTGTAGGGGAACTCCTCTTTATAAAACCATCAGATCTCACAAGACTTATTCACTACCATGAGAACAGCATGCTCCCATGATTCAGTTATCTCCACCTAACCCCACCCTTGACACTTGGGGATTATTACAATTCAAGGTGAGATTTGGTTGGAGAAACAGCCAAACTGTATCAATCCGGCACTGACCCCTCCCAAATCTCATGTCCTCACATTTCAAAACATAATCATGCCTTCCCAACAATCCCCCAAAGTCTTAGCTCATTCAGCATTAACCCAAAGTCCAAGTCTAAAGTCTAATCTAGACAAGGTAAGTCTCTTTTGCCTAGGAGCCTGTAAAATTGAAAGCAAGTTAGTTACTTCCTAGATACAATGGGGTTATAGGCCTTGGGTAAATACGCTTGTTCCAAATGGGTCAGATTGGCCAAAAGAAAGGAGCTGCAGGCCTCATGCAAGTCTGAAATTCAGTGAGGCAGTCAAGTCTTAAAGCTCCAAAAAGTACTCCTTTGATTACATTTCTCACATCGAAGTCATGCTGCAGTAAGAGGTGGATTCCCATGGTCTTGAGCAGCTTCGTCCCTGTAGCTTTGCAGGGTACAGCCCTTGCCTTGGCTGCTTTCACAGGCTGGTATTGAGTCTCTGTGGCTTTTCTAGGTGCATAGTGCAAGTTGTTGGTGAATCTACCATTCTGGGGTTTGGAAGATGGTGGCCCTCTTCTCACAGCTCCACTAGATGGTGCCCCAGTGGGGACTCTGTGTGGGGCCTCCAACCCCACATTTCCCTTCCACATTGCCCTAGCAGAGGATCTTCAGTAGGGCTCCACCTCTGCAACACACCTCTGCCTGGACATCCAGGCATTTCCATACATCCACTGAAATATAGGTGGAGTTCACAAACCTCAGTTCTTAACTTCTGTGCACCACAGGCCCAACCCCATATAGAAGCCACCAAGGCTTAGGGCTTACAACTTCTGAAGCAACAGCCTGAGCTGTACATTGGCCCTCTTTAGCCATGGCTGGAGCTGAAGCAGCTGAAATGTAGGGCACCATATCCCGAGGCTGAATAGAGTGGGGTTTGAGGGTAGCGGGCTTGGGGACCTGGCCTGGGAAACCATTTTTTTCCACCCAGGCCTCCAGGCCTGTGATGGAAGGGGCTGCCATGAAAGTCTCTGGCATGCCCTGGAGACATTTTTCCCATGTCTTGGTGGTTAACATTTGACTCCTCATTACTTGTGCAAATTTCTGAGCTGGCTTAAATTTCTCCCCAGAAAATGGTGTTTTCTTTTCTATCACATTGTCAGGTTGCAACATTTTCAAACTTTTATGATCTGCTTCGTCTTGAATGCTTTGCTGCTTAGAATTTTCTTCTGCCAGATACCCTAAATCATCTCTCTCAAGTTCAAAGTTCCATAGACCTCTAGGGCAGGGGCAGAATGCTGCCAGTCTCTTTGCATAGCAAGAGCGACCTTTACTCTAGTTCCCAACAAGTTCCTCATCTCCATCTGAGACCACTTCAGCCTGGACTTTTTGATGAAATCCATTTGACAAGTCTCTAGGAAGTCCCAAACTTGCCTGCATCTTCCTGTCTTCTAAGCCCTCCAAGTCTCTAGGAAGTTCCAAGCTTTCTCACATTTTCCTGTTTTCTTCTGAGCCCTCCAAATTTTTCCAACCTCTGCCTGTTATCCAGTTCCATAGTCACTTCTACATTTTCAGGTATCTTGACAGCAGCGTCCCACTATCCAGTAACCATTTATCGTTCTGTTCTCATGCCACTAATGAGGACATACCCCGAACTGGGTAATTTATAAAGGAAACAGGTTTAATTGACTCACAGTTCCACATGGCTAGGAGGCTTCATAATCATGACAGAAGGTGAATGAGGAGTGAAGTCATGTCTTACAGACATCAGGCAAGAGAGCTTGTGCAGGTGAACTCCCCTTTATAAAAACCATCAGATCTCCTGAGACGTATTCACTATCGTGTGAACAGTATGGGGAAAACTGTTCCCATGATTCAGTTATCTCCACCTGGCCCCACTCTTGACATATGGGGATTATTACAATTCAAGGTGAGATTTTGGTGGGAAACAGCCAAACCATATCAGCCAGAAAGTCAGAAAATGTAACTGGAAAAATAGTAGGGGTATATATTTTATAATTTTCTGTCCTATCAGGTACTTCTTAAAGAGTTAAAAGCTAAATTTATGTTGAACAAAGAAAGTATCATAGCATATAAAGAAGAGGAATTTTCTACCTACTTATTTTTGTACATTGAAAGCTTTTGTTCTTACAAAAATTAGTGCAAAATTAAAAAAATTATTTTAGATTTACTTTCAATATTACATAAACCTCTTTCTAATCTTATTTATTTTGTAAAATATTAACATCTGATTAGAATACTTATGCCACTATTTCTTGATTTACCAACATTATACCGTCTCTTTTATTCCTCCACCATAAAGGGATTAGGTACAGTATCTTTTATTGTTGCACTTTTACCTCATCTTTAGGTGACAATTTTTTGTCAAGTGATTTTTCTAGGATCTGCTCGAGTGCATTCTTCTTGTGTATAATGTTGACTTGTGGCTTTATACTTAAATTTCAACTTGGATAGGTTTAATCTTGTTTGTACTTTTTCCCCTTCATATTTCTATAGATATGATCCAATTATTTTCTGGCATTGTATGTGCTATGAAGAAGTCTGAATCTAGCTTGATTTTTCTTCTCCTAAGTCACTTGCTGTTTTTCCTGGATGCTCAAAAAGTTTTTACTTTATAATTATGTATACTTTTTGTTCTGTACCAGTTTTAGTGAAAAGCATGTGATCCTTTGATTTGGAATGATAGTCTTCCTTAATTTTGGAAAAATGTTCTGTTGTGTCTTCGAGTTGTTTTTCTCCATTTTTAGGTTCTCTACATCAAGTATATTGATTTCTCTTTTAGACTTCTGATATTTTACACACTCTTTACTTCTTTTGATCTTTATCAATAATTCCTTTTTAGCTATGTCTGTTCTGTTGTATTTGCCAATGAATGTAATGCTTTTATAATCACATTTTTATATCACATTTAAAAATAAAATATTTACTTAATTTTTAGTTTGTTTGTTCAGAAGTTTCTCTTTTATTTCACTATTTTGTTTGATCATTTAGACTTTATTGAGACTTTTTGTTATTGAATTCATTTCCCTATACATTTATTAACAAATGGTTTTATAGTGCAAATAAATCATGCATAATTTTCTTTTGTTTTCTGATTGCTTTTTTCCTACAATGGGGTATTCTTTTCTTAATCTACTCTGTGCATTAAAATATTATAGTATGTTACATATATCCTGACCCATTTCTTTTTGTCTTCTGCTTGCTTGAAATGGGCATTTGCATTAATTTGGTATAGATGAGTTTTACTTTTCTCTCTTTCAAAATTACCTAGGGATTGTTTTCCTTCCCTAGCTCAGGTTTAAGAGCCAGGTATTTCAGGTGCATTATGTTTTGAGCCCCTATGAGGAAAGGAAGACCTCAGCTGGGATTTGGGCAGCTGTGGTGAAAGCTGAGTTCTGCACTTTCTCAGGTTATTCTTCACATGTCTTGTTCAAGGATCACTCCCTCTTGTCATGGAAATACTCTTTTTCAAAGAGGATGATCTCTGAAATTTGAATGATTTCTCCTATTTCAGCTACAGTACCTGATGCACCATTGCTGTCAGAAAATCATGTTTGGTGATAGTTTTCTGTATTTGTCTCATCATTCCTTAGCATTAGTCTCTCTTCCTTATTATGATTGTAAGGGGCTTCACCCCAGCCCTGCTGTTCCCTGAGAATCCTTTGTTTTATGTACTTTGTGCTTAATGCTGAGGATAATTAACCATGTGTGATGATGATCATTCTGTCTTTATTGTCTAGTTCTCTCCCACCTCGTAGAGATCACAATGACTGGGTCTTTCTGGTTTTGCTTTTTGCTTTTACTGAGATGTTATGTAGACAGGTAGGGATTTTAGTCCTGTAAATTTTTTCTACTTATCCATAAACTAAAGACAAACTCAGCTGTCCAGAAAGAATTGTGAGATTTCTCAGGATTTTGACTGATCATCCTCATTCCCTATATCATTTAAGGGAAGAGGAGTTATGACACTCTCTTCTGTTTTATTCCTTGGCCGCCATTGGAGTAGGGGCTTCCAATCAAAGATGATATATTTTGTGATACTAAAGCTGACATTTAAAACTAAGATTGTGGGAGTTTATTAAGTGCATATTACTCAACCAAGAAATATTAATTCTGTGTGTGCCTCATCTTCTGTGGATTAAAGACTGTGTTTCCCATGACCATACTTAATATCATGGTTTAATGCATGCAGACTTCTTCCATATGGGCCAAGGTTTATGTTTGTGAATGTCTTCATCTGATTTAGAAATAGCATACAAAGCACATTGCAAATCTGGAAAACAATCATTTTCAACTTAAAAAAAAAAACTAAGTTCTAAATGTCACAGTAGAGAGTTTAATTAGAATTTAAGAGATTACTGTGTTCTTGAGCATGTCAATTTACAGGTAATTTCTTGTTTGAAAAATGAGGACATTGGGCTAGATCAGTGTTTACTCATCTTTCTTGGTCATAAGACTTACCTGAGTGTTTTTGTCAACAATATTGATTCCCTTATCTGTTCCCTGGAGATTCAAATGCAGTGTTCTGAATGCAGTGATTGCAACCATTATTGCTTATTATCATCACCAGGGAGTTTTTAAAAATCTTGGCACTCAGGCTTCATCCCCTATCAATTACATCAGAATCTCTGGAGCAATAGGATCCATCCCCAAATATCAGCATTTTTTAAAGCCCCTAAAGTAATTGTGCTGTAAGGTGAAGTTTGTGAAACATTGGTATAACATGAGGCCCTTACAAAGTACCCCAGGATGTTTTTATAATTAGCTAGGCTTAAGAAATCATTTATTAAAATACCTCTAATATTTTATCCAGTAATTAAATTTTCACATTCAATAGTGCCTAAAATGAAGCCACTCTGGATATAATTTACTACTAGATTATTTTGAAGGATTTATAATGTCTTAAAATTCTGTTATGAGACTTGATTTTGCCTCTCTGTGATGAGGCAATGTTGGATTTGGAATAGTTAAATTTATGTTAAGGTTTTCTCCATATGTCATACTTTTAAATCCGAATGATCTCAGTAAGAAGTACATACTCCCTGCAGGGGGCAAAATTGGACCAACAATGTTTATAATAGCTTCAAATCTTGGCTTGGTTACTATGTAGCAAACTAAGAAATAACCCAAATAAACTTTAAAAACAATATGTAAAATGACTTGTAAATGAATGAGAAGCTTTATCTAGTTTTTTTAAAAGGAAAATCCTAGTCCTTTGAAGGAAATTAATGACATATCTTGCTAAAATTAAACCTGTATCTCAATCAGTGATTACATTATCGATTTGTAGGTAGTAAGATTGTAGAGATCACAGTGAAACATATGAAGGAATGTAGGCCTGCATACTTTTTTCATACTACTTATACTTTATAATACTTCTCTTTTTTTAGCATAATTACTGACATTCATAAGTATTTGTTTCTTACTATGCAGTTATGTATTTTCTATTATTTATAACTCTATAAAACTATAAGTATAGTTTATTTCATTTGAGTGAAGCCAGAGGAACTTGATCTCTTTCTTGTAATTATGTCAGGAATGATTTCTGAAGGTGGTGGTGTCTGAAAGGGTCATTTTTCAGGCAGAGAGCACTTGAGGATAAATACCTAGAGCTGGAAGTAGACAAGATTAAAGAACAACTGAGCAGATAATGGAGAAGGAGTTGGAGGAGTGAGGAAGGTAACTTTGGGGAATCTCAGTGGAAAGTGCTATTTTCATTAATTAATCCCATGACTCTGGTGAGTTGTTGGAGATTTTTGCTTACATTGGCCGTTAAGTATGAACAGGAAAATATATGGGATTTTGCAAAAACCTTAGCCAAACTCTTCAGTAACTTCCAGGTCCCAGTGTAGCCATGCAAGAATCACTTTGATGGTGTCAGCCTCCAGAATGGTTTGGGTTTGAATGGTCATCTCTTTCTGGAGTCCCCAAAGGAAGCAAATGTGCCCTGCTCTCTGCATTCCCAGTAATGTGTCTGACACACTGGTCCAACTCTGAGCTCCTTCCATGCCTCTCTCCTGCCTTCCTCTGATGTCTCACAGCCCTCTTCAGGACAGAGGGGTCAGGCTTCCTTTTGCTTTTGCTTTTCATTTTCCTAGTGTCAGATGGGTGTCAGAGAGGGAGAGATTGGCTGAGGCATGAAGAGTTCTAAATTGGGAGTTATTTCACTAAGTATACTCTGGCATATGTAAAGAATTTGGTACATTGCATGATACAAATGGCTATTAATTTTTGTTGTTACTTAATAGCTAGCATTATGAGACAAACTCGCCCAATCGTTCAGTTAAAACTATTTGGAGATTCTGTGTTAATTATTTTAAATATCACATTACAAAAGATATTGAAATATGGCTCCATTCCTTCCACTAGCTCAGAGACATCCCTGCAAACTAGAAAGGGCACCCCCTTTTTTAGACACTTTACTGCCAGAAATTTGTCATAATAAAGATAGAAATCTAGATCGACTGTACTTTGAATCACCTCTGTGTGGAGACTGCAGTACCCGCTTTCTTTTACACACGGGTTCTGAATGGTTCAGGCACCTTCCTGAGTGTTGTGATGACATTAAAGCAAATCCTTAAAGTTACTTAACCACTTTGTAGAAGTTTGAAGTGGACTGTTTGCCCTCACTACTTTGTTCCTCATTAAATTTGTGATAATTATCAAAATAAATCTTAGAAATTCAGCTCATAGTTCAAAGTGGCCCAAGAAAATGTAATCCACAAATCTCTGAGGATCTGTGATTTTTTGTGTGTATTCATCTATGGCACATCCACATGTGTCATTAGTAAGTTTTCCTAAGTCTGGTGTTTGGTGTTCCAGGTGTTGACATGTCATCAGGCTGCCCTAAAACTCCTGACCATCAGGATAACTCAAAGCAAGGAACCTGGTTCTATACCTCACTCCCATATGTTGAAGCCATTTAGGAAAGGATATGCCTCAGTCTTAAATGATTGTTTAATTTGTTCTTTTTCTGTTTCTTCCTTTAATGGAATATCTTTTTATTTATTTATATTTTTTAATGTTTTCTTTCAACAATATTTTGTACATTTCAGAGTATAGTTTTGTACTTCTTTTGTCAAATTTATTTCTATTCTTTTTTATTCTATCTATTTCTATTTATTTCTATCTTTTATATTCTATAAATTTCTATTTATTTCTATTTTTAGTGCTATTATAATAGAATTGTTTCAGTTTTATTTTTGAAACATTCATTGCTAGCGTATAGAATACAGTTGATCTTTGTGTTTTGATGTTGAATCTTGCAAGCTTGCAGAATTTGTTAATTAATAATTTTCAATAGATAATTTAGGATTTTATATGTATTATATATTAAATATATATTATAGTATATATTTAATAACATAGATTATATATATATATATATATATTGCATGTTATCTACAGATAGGAAATAGTTTTACTTCTGTCATTCCAATATGGATGCTTTTTATTTTCTTTTCTTGCCTAATTCCACTGGCTGGAACCTCTGGTACAAATGTTGAATAGAAGTGGCAAGATCAGATTTCCCTGTCCTATTCTGATCTTAGGTGGAAAGTAACAAGTATTTCACCGTTAAATATGATATTACCTATGAGTTTTTTGCAGATGCCCTTTATCATGCTGAAGAAGTTCCCTTCTACTCCTAGGTTTTTTGGTGTTTTTATCATGAAAATTTTTCTTTTCTGTGTGTATTGAGATGATCATATGTTTTTTTGTCCTTTATTCTGTTGATATGGTATATTACAATGATTGATTTACATATTCTCAAATTCCTTGGATTAATCCCACTTGGTCATGGTATATAATCTTTTAAATATATTGCTGGATTTGTTTTGGTAGTATCTGGTTGAAGATTTTTGCTTTTATATATACCTAGAATATTGTCAGTAGTTTTCTTTTCTTTTGATATTTTTGTGTGGTTTTGGTATCAGAGTATTTGTGGCCTCATAGAATGAATGAAGAAGTGTTCTTTCCTCTTATTATTTTTGGAAAAGTTTGTGAAAAATTGGTATTAATTGTTATTTAAATGTTTGGTAGAATTCACCAGTAAAGCCACTTGGGCTGGGGCCTTTCTTCGTGGATAGTTTTTGTATCCCTAAGTGAATCTTTTTACCTTCTATAAATTAGTACTTAGAAAATAATTGCTAGTTGATTGGAAAATCCGATTTTCTAATTGCTTTAGAGTCACTTTTGGTAATTTCTGTCTTACTACTTGCCCACTTCATATTTCTGATTTGTTGGCAAACTATTGTTCACTTCATGTTCAGAGTATTACTTTATTATCATCTTTATATCTGTAACGTCAGTAGTAATGCTCTTTCTTTCATTCTTGATGTTAATATAAATAATTTGAGTCTTCTCTTTTTTTGTGGGGTGGTGGTCAGTCTAGCTAAAGGTTTGCCAACTTTATCTGCCAGAGAACCACGTTTTGATTTTTTTGATTTTTCTCTTACTTTTCTATTTTATTGGTATCTTCTCTGATCATGATTATTTGCTTCTTTCTGATTGCATTAGGTTAAGTTAGTACTTTTTCTAGAATCTTAAGTCTTTTTATCAATTGTTCAGATAAGAAGTCAGCTGTTGATTGCTGTTTTTTTATCTTTAATGTTTTTTACTGTGACATGTCTACATTTGGGTATCTTTGCATTTATACTACTTAAACTTTGTTAAACTTCTTAGAGGTATAAATTAATAATGCATTTCATCAAGTTTGGAAGTTTTCTGCTACTGTTTCTTTGAATATCCTTTTCTGTTCTTTTTCTCCTCTTCTCTGGTACCTCCATTATTACGTATTTTTAGTGTGCTTAATGGTGTCCCACATTTCTCTGATGTTTTATTCATATTTCTTCATTCATTTTTTCCTTTGCTTTTCAAATGATATAATCTCTATTGATCTATCACCAGCATTCCCTGATCCTTTCTTTTGTGAGTTCCAATCTACACTTGATTATCTCCAGTGAATTTTTTAATTTCAATTGTTGTACTTTCTAACTCCAGAATTTCTACTTGGTTCTTTTTATAGTTTGTCTTATCATTGATAATATTATCACTTTGATGAGATAATATTAATTAAAAACAAGAGTCAGTAAACACTTGTTTTTTCAACATGACTTCCTTTAGATTTTGGGACATATAATGACTGCTTTGAGGTCTTTGTCTGTTAAGCCTAGTACTATGAGTTCTTTCTAAGGCCATTTTTATTGCCTGCTTTTTTTCCTGCGTACTTTGGGCACATTTTTCTGTTTCTTCACATATCATCATTTTTTTGTTGAAAACTCTACACTAAAATAATATACTTCAGCACCTCTTAATACGGTCCCCAACCCAGGGTCTTGATAATAATATTTAGTTATTTTGTTTAGTGCCTTGACTAGACGGTTTTAGTGAAGTCTGTTTCTTCTGCAGTAGAAAGCCTTTCATGTTGCCCCTTGGAGGTACAGTCTTGAACATGTGCCCAGTTACCCTGGGATCACAGCAGTTTTAACAGTGCTCTCTCTTACTGTTTGTCCCTGATCTCTGTTAAGCTGTTAGCTCCTGTTGGTATCACACCCATCTGTTAGGCCCCACTAATTTCTGACTGATTGCTTAATTATTTTCTTATAATGCCCTGAGGCATAAATTGCTTATAGTCTGATCCTGTTAAATCTAGGACTCTTGGCAGGGCGTGGTGGCTCACGCCTGTAATCCCAGCACTTTGGGAGGCTTAGGTGGGTGGATCACAAGGTCAAGAGATCAAGACCGTCCTGGCCAATGTGGTGAAACCCCGTCTCTACTAAAAATACAAAAATTAGCTGGATGTGGTGGCGTGCACCTGTAGTCTCAGCTACTCGGGAGGCTGAGGCAGGAGAATTGCTTGAAACCAGGAGGCAGAGGTTGCAGTGAGCAGAGATCTCGCCACTGCACTACAGCCTGGTGTCTGGCAGCAGAGCAAGACTCTATCTCCAAAAAAAAAAAAAAAAATCTAGGACTCTTTGCAGGATAGTTTTTTGGGACCAGTCTTTGAGCCTCTGACTCCAAAAAGACTTCTTAACTGTCTCTTTGTCTAAACTAACTGGCCGTGGATTAGCTCAATGCTCTCATAAGACTACCAGTCTCCTTTTAATGGCTTACTGTGAAAATCTCCATTTTCAAAGCACTTTTAGGTTTGAGCTTCTCTACTTTATCTATTGTAAATAAAATCAGTTCCTTTGGAAGGAGCTTCAGAGCTCTTCTTTTGGCCTGGCTTTCCCTTTGGGCAAAGTCTCTGAGCCACTGTTCTGGATTGAAAGTGGAGGCAATGGTCTATCTTGGAGTGACCACTGCTGCTTTATGAGTAAGATGCAGTGTGGGCTGATCACCTGTAGTCTTCTTAGCTTGCCTCTCCTGGTGTGAAATCTCTGCCCTACCCGCATGCTGGGGCAATGGCGACATTTCACTTGTACCCATTCTTCTGAAATATCTGTCTCCAGCTTAAACTCTGCTTCACAGACCCATATTTGCTATTGCTTACCTAGACAAAGCTGTCTGTATCACACAGACTTTGCACATGACATGTCTTACATTGAACCTGCTGCTATCCCCCAGCTTTCTCCTTGTATTCTTTATGTCAGATAGGGTCCTCAGCATTCACCCAGTCATCCAAGCTAAAAACCTCACAGTAACTCTTGACACTTCTCACTCCACCGCCATAACAGATCTGTCACCAAATCTTGTCTATTCTACCTCTGAAATGTCACACTAATGCATACCCTTCTCTTTAGTATGATACTAATTTAGCCCTAGTTCAGGTCTTTTTCTCTTTCCTAGGCCATGTGGCAGCCATCCATTTAGTTTCATAGAGCCTTCAGAGTTTATTTTTTTCTACATCCTTCTCAGTTAAAGAATTTTTGTAAGTGCTAATGTAACAAAATGTTTTCATGGATTTCCTGTTAGTATATAATAAAGTTCACATTTCTTAACCTGATATAGAAGGCCCTTTATGAAGGATTGTATCCCATTAATATTTCTGAACCCTAGATTTTAAGTGAGGACAATATGCATTAGGGGAGTTGTGAGGTTTCGATGGCATGATATAGTTCAAGTGTGTCTGAAACACTGAGTGCTCAATAACTGTTAGCTGTTGTAATCATTATATTACCCTTTCTCTCTCGTAACTGAAAATTTCTTCACTGTCCCATCTTCAACACATATACCACTCCAGGTACAGTAAACTGATGTTTGTTTTTTTTTTCCCCAAATACACCTTCGATTTTCACCCCATGGCTTTGTACTTGGTACCCTCTGAGCTTTTCTACTAGAGTGCATAATGGTTGTAACTGAGAATTGAGAGTGAGTCCTCCTCTTGGAATGTAATGTAATGAGAGCATTACACTTACTGTGTACATCTGGCATTCAGTGTTTTTGTATTTGTCACTGTTCTTGCCTTAACAGGCTGTGTGTTCATTAAGGTCAGTGGTCATGTTTTATTTGCCTTTGTATCCGTAGATCTTTAATAATTAAGATGGTGGAAGCCTTGTAGCACTTGCCCAGGAAATTTTTGTTTAATGTACATTCATTTTTATTGCTAGCTTTTGTATTCTTTTTCATTACATGGTTTTGCACTGAGCATTGATTTTTTTTTATGCTTTACACTTTAATTTTAGTTCAAAATAAAGTTTTATCTAATCTGACAGTTTCTCCCATATGTCAGTAGGTATTTCTATATTTTAACAAAACTTTGACCCTGTTTATTAAATGTTGTAAAAGATCTCTGACATGATGGAAACAGTTCCATGATAGTTATGTGGCTGCCTGTTTGTGGAGAATAGGTGTGCTCTAATTCAGAGGTCTCCTTAATCCTATTTATTACCTACATGGTTCATTTCTTTCTGACTTTTAGAAATAGTAGGCTATTGGAAACTGAAAAAGAAAATGATTCTTGGATCTAAGTGTTTGCTCTCTTTTAATGAGGATCATCTTGGGTTATAGCGGGTAATAAAACTCTATTAAAGAAAAAGCAAGTAGAATTGTGGGAGAAGAAAATAGAATGAACATATATTAATACTATTTTCACTAAATAATTGCAGAATAATCTGCAAATTATGAAGACACATAGGCACACTCAGCAAGGCACTGGAATGCCTTTCTGACTGACAAAGTGTGAGGGAGGGAGAACTTAACCCTCATTTCGGTATGAATCTTAATATCTTTAACTGATTTTACAAAAGGAGAAACTTTATTCCAATTAGAGCATAATAATTGAGGAGAATTTGTAAATCATAAATCAAAATCACAAAATGCTCATGCTGTTTATTAGAAGGAGTTTGACAAAGAGAGAATAGCTCAAAAAAGTATTTTTAAAAGAATCTTTCATTAATTGCCTCAATCGAATATAAATATTTGAATAATCTTGGTTCTGATTGAATAAAAATGCCCATGATTCAAAGATTGGCCATTCAGTTTTAGTATGGTGGTAGTTTCCTTTATTCATCAAGGTAGGCTTTTTGTTGACTTGTTTCTGTTGTTGCATTTTTCCTCTTTATGCTTAACATGGGAAAATTACCCTCTTCAGGTTTTGGAGCAGCTATGGAAGAAATAAAGTTAATGCTATTAAAGAGTAAGGAAGCTTTTCTATGAACTAAATGTCAGCATTGTGTCAAAGCTGTCAGCTTACACTGGATTGTGGTAGTGGGAATGGCAGGCTAGCCCTGGGAGTCTTCTGTTGTTTCACTTCCTGTGTGGACAAAATGTGATTACTCCCTAGGCTCAATTACTACCTGACCCTGCAAGGAAGGTTGCCAGTGTTGTTTTTGTCAGTAACTTGTTCTCAGTCAGTCACAGAGTCTCAAGGTCTATCACTGCCAAGAGAAAAGTCTACAATGTTCTAAGAACCTCTGATTGCATTGCAGAAAAATTATCTGATCAAGAAAATCCCAGTTATACTTTTGAAAGTAAATGGCTTGCTGTCCTTTTCAAAAGTTTTTCAAGCTTTTAAAAGTTAGCTTTAAAACTAGTCCAGACTGTATTTGTTCTTTCTTAATTTTAACTCAATAAAGAAGTCCTTTCCTTTTTTTATAAAATTAATTTTCTCATCTCATTAACTGAAAATCTGTAACACTGGGTTTTCTCTACACCTCACGTTATTTTTCTCTGAATCTAACGTGCTATATTCTCAAGTTAAACATTTAGAAAAATTATATATGATGAAGGCTTTTCTGAACATTATATCAAATAACAATTTCAGAAATAGATCAGAACAAACTCAGGAGTACTCTGTACTTGGAAGGAAAAAATACATTCCAAAAATTCTGCATTACTGGTGGTTAAGAAGGTGATGATCAGTAACCTCTTTGTTGCTCATACAAGGCACTGATGAGTAAAGTAGAAATTTTAGTATTTATTGTTCATATATTTGTTACTGCTAATATTAGGAATAAAAAAAGATGAATTTAGTTTTTAGATTTCAACATTTATTAAGAATGTGTTGAAGATGTACTATGTGCTAGTTGCTAGATACTCAATACTTTCCTTGTTCCAAAACTAAATTTAAAAAATTGTGTTACCTGGATGTAAATGGATAGAATTCGAAATAAAATATGTGTCTCCTGGGGACATAAACCTGTAATATCATATATGCATTACTGTATATAGTTGATATTACAATGTGAGCATTTAGAGTTGATGTTTCCAATTCCCAGTACATAAAACGTTTTTGATTATAGAGGTGTAAGCTGTTGTTTTACAGTTTTCTTGTAAGAGAATTAAGTTGTGGCATTTTGAGAAACTGTTTGGCTATTTTTATCATTCAATTTTCTTAGTTTGCTTTGCACTTGCTGTGGCTTTTATGATTTATGCCAACAGTCTTGGTTTTGTCTGAAGTAGAAATGCCAGGGGAAGTTCTCATGACCTCTCTCACCGTCGGTATGGCTAAAACATCTGTTAAAACAGAATTGATATGAAATTGGACGGTTTTTCTTTTTAATACTTGATCTGGGTATGGTTCTGATCTCAAATTGTTAAAACAATAAAACTACTTTTTATATGATTTATGTTTTTTCTGATTATATGGTTGTTTTATAATATGTGAAAAGTGCTTATCATTAGTGGGAAATTGTTGAATTCATGTCTAAGTACTATAATTGCTTTCCATTAATGAGTACCTACTATATTAAGGCTCTTTCCATGAATGATTTTATTAAATTTAGCATCAAGCAGGTAGTAAACGATGGCACTGAGATTTAAACCCAGGTCTGCCTCCCTTCTACATATGTAGTCTTCCTACTGTAGTCTATAGCACATCTGTAGATGTACGCTCCTACATCTGTAGTCTATAGTCTTCATCTGTAGTCTATACAGTATTGGCTTCCTGTTAATAAATGATAACAAATGAATAGTCACAAACACACCTCCTTTTTCTTTATGCTGCTGTATTGCTTTGACTATAGCATCTAAACTCTGAGGTCTTTTATTTCCTTAGGTGTCAATTGAGCATAATAATTACATCTACTTCATTTTAAGGAGTAAATTAACCATTTTTCACAGAGTGCTTAGAACAGGGCCTGATGAATATAAGTATCTTATAATTGTTTCCTAATATTTTTATTATTACAAAGAATCATAATTCCTTTCATTTAAAAAATCATTTTATCATTTCTCATTAGTGTACTCATGACATACTTACAAATACATTTACCAGAAAGCCAGGGTTTTAAACTTCATTAGGAGAGAGCCGTACATTGCCTGAATACATCAAAAATTCCTATGTAGACTAGAAGGAAAATGTTTAAGTGAAAAGATACAAAAACAAGAGCCTAAAAGCATGTAAAAGAGAAAAACAAATTCAAACCAGAGGAGATAGCTAAAGAATTTCTATAAAGACAAAAATTCCAAATAAAATTTGATCAAAAGTGTTTTGTGGGCTGTCAGGTACTTCTTAATGTGTAGGAATCCAAACTAAATTGTAACAAGTGTAATTTTCATTATTGACTTGGAGCTAGCATAACTGCATAGAAATACTCATTTCTAACAAACTTAGACTTAATTTGCTTCCTAGAACTGGCATTTTGCCTTGTCTGAAGGTAGAACTTGAAATTTTATTAAGCTGAGGCCTCCAGTCATGCTAAACTCTACCATAAGATACATGATAGATTGAACTTACTGACAATTTATGGTTGATATATAGTCATTGGCAAGGGGTGGCTGCTGACAAAGACTGTTAGCACAGCAAGACTTAGTCCCTTACACCCTGGCAGTTGGACCAGAAGATTTAATGTTTCAGTGGATGCCAGCTTAAAATTCATTTTTGTAATAGATTCTTGAGTCTGGGTTTATTGAAGCATGAACTCCCAAGGTTTTATCCTGGCAGCAAAAGATACGTGGAAAATGAAATAGTCATAAATATGACTGAAGCATTTATTAAATTGCCAGTAGGAAAGTAAGGACCCTAGCTTAGTATATGTGTTCTTTATAACTTCAATAAAATACTACTTTTAAAACTCCTATTACTTTTTATATGTTGGCTAAATTTAAGTCTACATTCTGTTTACATGAACTGTATATCTGAGTTTATCTGAAATTGATTTTTGTTATAAATCAAGAAATTCCCTTTAATCTCTAAATTTAGGGACATAAGTGGTTATACTGTAATGTAAAATATATAATTTATATGTCATATATTTGCTCAAATTTGGAAATTTTGCATATGTTATAAGAAGTTATTGTGCTGGCTAACTTATCATTGGGTTTTCTTTGCATAGGCATGTTGTCTATGTATCAAAATTTATAAACTACTTATCATACTATTTTAAATTAAATAAAGTGAAACATTCATTGATTCTTCAAATATTTACTAAGAAGCTACTCTTGGCTAGTCACTGTGCTAGGTTATAGAGAAACCACTCTAACCACAACATTTAAAACCCTTTCTGTATATATTTACAGTCTTTTGGGGAAAATTTAAAACAAATAAATTTTAAAAATGTATATTGTGATAAGTGCCCACAGAAAACAGAAAGGTTTTTGAGATACTGAATTAAAGGTATTTCCAGTGATTGTGTAAGAAATTTCACTAAGGCCATTTAATTTGAGTCCTGTATTAGTCAGTATGGCCTAGGTTATGCTGTCATAACAACTGACCATAAAAACCTCTGTGGCTTGTTTTACTTAATAAGCAAAAGTTAATTTCAGTTCATCTTACATAACCAATTGTCCAGTGTAAGTTAGCAGAGGAACTTTGATTATGATAGTTACTAAGTGATTTGGAATGAAGGAAGTTCTATCTCAACATGTGCTTCCATGGCTGCCAAAGCAAAGAGCCAGATGGTGACTTGTACATTGGTCCTTCGACTTTGCCTGGAAGTGACACTTCTGTTTTCATGTCATTGGCCATAAAAAGTCACATGATGTGAGGCCATACCTAATTTTAAAGAGGGCAGAGATGTACATTTTTCCATGTGTCTGAGGAGAGAGGAAAATTGGATATTGGGAACAGTGCTAATGACTTGCACAGGCCTGAGGAATGAGAAGGAACTAGGCATTTTAAGAAGTGCAGGAATAGAGTTCTTGGTAATGGGCCCTGCAAAGGAAAAGATTCTGAGGTAGGAAAAAGGTGAGTGTGTTTTGAAGACATACAAGAATAACAGTGGAACTAGAATGTTGTGAACAATAATTTTGTATCCAGTTAAATATTAATTAGGAGAGACATTATTTTCAATGTTTTTCTGTTTATTTTCAATTAAAATATTAATATGGTAATCGTGACTAATATGCTGGAAATATTTTTATAAAGGGATTATCATTTAATTTTATGATTAGTTGTCATTGGGGTTATCTTTATGGATTGTGTTCCATTTATGATGGGGGTGCAGTGGAATGTCATCATATACTAACTTTTTAAAGGACTTTCATTTAAAGTTAAGGGTTCTGCATTTATAGGAACAACTGTGCTTTGTTTCTTCTTAGATTTGACTTGCTTATGATAGCCCTGAGAAGAAAAAGAGGTCTAAGGAGTAAACTTTGCAGAGTAAAAAACTATAGGGCAGATACATAACATTCTAAACATACTGTTATATATGGGCATTAGTGAGATATGTCTGATTTCTTGCAGTTAAACTTTGAGAAATGCCTCCAAATAAATTCCATACTTAAATGATAAGTTTGATTTAATCCTGGAAGATAGGATAAAATTCCCCGTGATCACTCAGTTGTTTAGAAGTGCTCTGTTCTCAATTAAGAAAGGGATCTTTCAAAGTATAATATTTTGGATAGCTTTAAAAGTCTGGAATACAATAAAGGCCATTTCAAGAAGTCTTTTATGTGCATACCACTCAAATTAAATAAAAAGTCTAAAAAATATTGCTTCACATTACTTCTTGCCCTTCCTCCCTTTCTCTTTTAAAAGTAGTAAAACTTTAGAGATAAAACAGAAATGCCTATGTTCTTGAACTCATAAAGTCTATAGTACATGCTGCTTGTACGTTTACTATATCCAGTATTTCCATAAATATTATATGTCATTGTTTTATACTTTAAAGGAACCTAAATGCTATCATCTCCATGTATTATCCAACTTGCTGTTTTAATTCAACGTTGAGTTTGAGATCTTTCCTTGTTCAAACATATAGGACTAATTTATTCATTTTTAGCTACTGTTAAAATTCTATTGCATAAATGTACACCAATTTGCATATTCATTATTTCATGAATAGACATTTAGATCATTTTTCACTTTTCATAATAAAAAATGCTACTATGAATATCTTTTTAAATGTTTCCTTGTGCAGACCAGGCATGGCAGCTCAGTCTTATAATCTCAGCACTTTAGTAGGCCAAAATAGGAGGATTGTTTGAACCCAGGAGTTGGAGAACAACCAGGGCAACATGGCAAGACCCTGTATCTACAAAAAATAAACAATTAGCTGTGCATAGTGGCGTGCACCTCTAGTCCCAGTTACTTGGAAGGCTGACATAGGAGGATCAATAGAAGTTGAGGCTGCAGTGATCCCTGTTCATGCCATTGCACTCAGACCTGGGCAACAAAGCCAGACCCTGTCTCGAAAAAAAGAAAAAGGAAAAAAGTTTCCTGGCACATTTATGCAAGAGTTTCTTTTAGCTAAACATCTAGAATTGAATATGCCAGGTTATATGCATATGTGTCTTCAACTTAACTAGGTATTGTCTGATTGCTCTCCCAGTCACATGCCTGTGAGTGTTATCATATTGTCACTGAAACTTTGTGTGTTGGGTTGGAGAGTTGGGCTACAGAGTGCACAAGAGCCTGGACTCTGAGTCTCAGCCCTGTTGCCACCGAATAGTGCATTGACCTTGGGCTTTACCATATGTCTGTGTGCCTCACTTTCATTGGCAGTAAACACAGGGTAAAAATAGGCGTGCCTTGTAAGATTTTCTTGAGGACTGCATTACATGAAATATATAAAGAGCTTAGACTAGGGCTTGCCACATTTTTGCCTGTTCAGTGAAACCTCATTGTTGTTTTACTTTTGTTTCTCTGAAGATGAGTTTGCACATCTTTTCATATACTTACCAACCATTTGTATTCTCTTCTATGAATGCCTGTTAATATTTTTTTTCCTAAAGATGTTTGTCTTTCTTGTTGATTTGCATGCTTCCTTATGTATTCTTGGCGTTAATTATTTATGGCATATATATATATATTTGTTTCTATGATTCAGCTCTCTGCTCTTAGACTGTTGCTAGCCTTTGAAGTTTTAGTCAAGGTGATTTTCTTACACAAAACATTTTAGCTTTAGCTAATTCCCTTTTTACTAATCTCTTCCGTTATGACTTTTGCTTAGAAGCAAATATCTAATTTCTAGGTATGTGAAAATAATATCCTTTGTTTAATGCTTAAATAATAACAACTCAGAGGGACTTTGTTATCAATATTATTGAGAGAGAGAATACAAATAAGAATAAATTTACTCAAGTATGGATAATTTGTGAAAAATGGCTATAATTCTATGAAAATATTTTTTTAAATGAAATGGAATTCTACATTAAATAATTGGTTTTTCTCTCACTCCTGCCTCTTGCCCATTCCATATGTAATTCACTTTCTGGATATATATGAGACAGCCCAATCCATCATAGGCTTCCATCACATATGTGGTGGAAAATGTTACAACACAGCACTCAAGTCAGACACCAGAGTGGGATTGAGATGCTGTTAAGTACCCTCTACTGGCAACCAGATTTGTCTACTCTCTAAAGAGGATTATGCTTTTGAAGAGAATTACTACACATTTTAAAATTTTTTCCAACTATTATCACTTAAAATGTTTTAAAAACCATTGATTCATGTGAAATATAAAAATCCGTGACATTCCACCCTGCCCCCGACTGCCAGCCAGACAACTCATTTTCAATGCTTAAAATACTTTTATGGGTTCGAAGTCATTACATTTTATGTGTCCCATGGAATTACATGTCCTGAATATTTCATTAAAGTTTTAACATAGAATTAGTGAAAATTCGGAACTTGAAAATAAGCAGACTTTAAGCTTTCCAGAGTCTGCTGCCCCAGATCTAACAGTTTGCTTTGGGACTGTCAGCCTCTTCCAAGGTTTAAAAAGCATCTCAGCCAACCTCAAGTAGTTTTCCAAAAGGATGTCTGTGATTTTCAGCTGGTATGGTTTCTCTCCATAACTTGTTGGATGTCACCTTTCATAAAGTGCTTTTTTTTCATATCAGCCCTAAATCAGTGTGGCCCATCTAATTCCTTGTTCATATCTTTTATTGAGCTATTATTTATTTTTATAATTTCAACTTTATTTTAGATTCATGGGGTACATGTGCAGGATTGTTACCAGGGTATATTGCATGATGCTGGGATTTGGGATATGATTGATCCTCTCATCTCACCCAGGTATAAGCGTGGTACCCAATAGTTAGTTTTTGAATGCTTCTTCCCTTCTCCCCCATCTATTAGTCCCCAGTGTCTATTGTGGACATCTCTATATCCATGCATACCCAATGTTCAGCTCCCACTTGTAAATGAGAATATACAGTATTTGGTTTCTGTTTCTTCATTAATTTGCTTAGGATAATGGCCTCCAGCTGCCTCCATGTTGCTGCAAGAAACACGATTTCATTCCTTTTTATGGCTGTGTATTATTTCATGATGTATATGTACCATATTTTCTTTATCTAATTCAACATTGATGGCCACCTAGTTTGAGTCCATGTCTGTTATTGTGAAAAGTACTGTCATGACCTTGTTCATATATTTTAGAATCCTTATGGCTGGTCTCACATCTTGGTAAGTTAATATGAATGAGACCAGAGCAGTTTTCCACATTATAATGATTACAGAAAATCTTTACTAAGTAAATAGTCTTACCTTTGTAAGGGTTAAGCCTCATTTAAACATATTAATTATTAATATTTGCAGTCGACATGGAAAAGATTAAAAAATTGGGACCTAATGGAGAATATTAACGTATCAGTGTTTTAAAATTCTAATGTAAATGCAGATACACATGCAAAAAATGATAGCTCCCCATGAACTTCACCTCCTACCTACAAGTGAACAAACTGAAAGAATTAAATTCCTGTTGTGAATAATGTGCCACCTGAATCAGTTAGGGGTCTTGGATGCAAAAAAGGCAAAAACCAAATCTGGCTCATTGAATTAAAAATAATAAAAGAATGCAATGGGAAGGCATTGGGTAGATCATTGAATCTTCAGGCAGTCTGGAGCAACAAGCTTAGAGAATAGGTGAGTGTGAGGGGAAGCTGCCAGCAGAAAACATAAACATGGCTAGCTAGTCCCTGCTTGGTACTTTACTGCCTTCATTTTCCTCTTGCTGGGAGGTAAAGTTTCCAAATGTGTGCCTTTGCATCAGTTTCTTCCACCAAGACTCAGACAATGGAAACTTCCCCCCAATAGGAAGAAGGCTTGAATGCAGAACAGAACCGGTAATATCCACATTTTCTTTCCATAGCTATTGGTATTTTGACTATGGTTTTTATGAGCTCTATATTTTTGCTGAGAGTTCAGCTTTCGAAAAGGAAGCAATATTGAAAGCAACGTTAGAATAATCCTACGGATCTCAGCTATTTAGACTTCCCAGAAATTGAAGTAGAGTCTTTCAAATGAGTAACAGTTTAGTTTGTCCCCAAAATGTGTAATTACATAAGGAAACCCACTCTATGATATTTACTATCTTCTGTCTCTGTATGAAGGTGTGCATTCTGTAATTACCTAGGAATAGGAACAATCTGCTTACTGAGTAGAAACATAGTAGGTAAAACTCTTCTGTTCCAAAAATGATGAATGTGAAATGTGTGAGTTTTATAGAAACTCAAATAAGGTGTTTTTTTCCAGTAAAAATTTTAAAGCTTTTTCTTTGTAACTAATTAGGGACGGAAGATATAAATAGATAATACAAATAACAAAAATCTTATTTCTCTATTTTTGGAGGCAAACAGAGACACATACTCAACCTGGCAAACATCTGGTTGGAAATTAAAAATTTTATTTGAGCGTCAGGATGTTTTTCTATATCTGAATTGTTAGCGAAGTTTGAAAACATGTGGATGCTCAACTGGGGTTTCTTTTGATGTTCATCATCAGGCGGTCAGAGCTTCTCCCATAAGCTAACACACTGACAACCTTGTACTCTGTGTCGTAATCCCTTCCTACCTATGGTTTGCTCTCAGTGGCATGAAGCATAGTATCCTGGAAAAACATTAGAGATTGCAGGTAGATAATCTGAAAAACAGATAATGTCATGGCTGATAGAAATTGATGACAGCACTTTTGTTGCCAGGTCAGAGCAGTACTGCTGGAATAAAGGCTAACAGGCGTGAATCAAAAGGGGTCTTTTACAGAACATAGAACTGGATAAACGCTATGCTTTTGTATTTGTCCATTGTACTTCCTGGCGAGGTAAAAAGGGAATTTTTTTTTCCTGAGAAAAAATTATGTGGGTCTGGTATTTCTCTTTGCTAAATAATTTATTTCTGGCTGCACAGTATTAATTTTCAGGCCGTGAAAACTGGCTTTGATTCCAAACAGATCTTTGGGAAGTAGAGAGCTTGAATAATAGAGAAAATAACTCCTCGAGGAAGTATATTATTTCTTGGAAGGATCCTGCGATCCATTTAAGTGGCTTTGTCCAGCTTTCATGTCCAAGAAAGTTTTATCCATATATAATTGAGAGAATCAAAGCCACAGTGAGGTTTATGTAGACTTTTCTGCCTCTCTCATCTTTAGTCTTACAATGTCACTGTCATGACATAATGAAATAAAGCATAAGAAAGTAGTTTGGAAAACCAGAGAGCACTCCAAAATGTTAGTTTATTAATGGCCACAATAATAACAGCTAACAGGTGCTAAGGATTTATTTATTTTGAGATGGAGTCTTGCTTTGTCACCCAGGCTCAACTGCAATGGCGTGGTCTTGGCTCACTGCAACTCCTGCCTCCCAAGTTCAAGTGATTCTCCTGCCTCAGGCTCCCGAGTAGCTGGGATTACAGGCACTTGTCATCATGGCTGGTTAATTTTTGTGTTTTTGTAAAAGCCAGACATTGTGCTCATTACATTTTATCTCATGATATGTATCTATATCATACACTATAAAGTTCTGTTGTTATATCCATATTACAAATGAAGAAACTGACTTAGCCTAGTCAAGACCATAGGCATGTCGTTGGTGAAGCTAGAATTTCTGGTTGTTTATCAGAGCTGCCTGGCTGCAGCCCTGTGCTCTTAGTCACTGTGCTAAGTGCATCTGTCTATAATGACAGAGACACAAAATATGACACCTTACCTATTGAGATTCCCAGATAGAAGATAAGCTGCTTGAAAGTTTTAATACCATGTGGAGTAAACATAGATGCCTCACCTCATTATTATTAGTATATATATATATACACATATTATTAGTATATATATATACTCTCTATCTATCTATCTATCTATCTATGGACTTGCTCTGTTGTCTAGGCTAGAATGCAGTGGCATGATCATAGCTCACTGCAGCCTTGAACTTCTGTGCTAAAGCAATCCTCCTGCTTCAGCCTCCTAAGTACTTGGGACTACAGGCACATGCTACCATGTCCAGTTAATTTTTTAATGTTTTATAGAGATGGTGTCTTGCTCTGTTGCCCAGGTTGACCTTAAACTCCTTGCCTGAGGCTATTCTCCTATCCTGTTAGAACATCCTAAAGCACTGGGATTGCAGACATGAGCCACCAGGTCTAGACCATTAGCAGCCACCAGGTCTGGACCATTAGTAGCTTTTAAGAAGAAACTTATGTGACTCTTTATCGTGTCTTTTTCCTTGGTTCAACCACTTACTAGATGAGTAATCTTGGGCAAGTTACCTTATCTCACTGTGCCTGAGTTTCCTCATCTCTAAAGTGGGCATAAGGATAGTACTTATTTCATAGTGTTGTGACAATTAGAAAAGTAAAAATATGCAATGTGTTTAGAGTATTAATATAATGTTACTATATAAATACATATGTGTGTGTATACGTATATATATGCACACACACGTGTCACTATTTTCTCCACCCTGCATTGCTGACAAAGGCCTACACAGGAATATAAGACCATGTGCTGTTTATCACCACTTATGAGACATCAGATATTAGGTCCTATGTGACCTTTGGTATAAAGAACAATGCAAGGAAACAAGGAGAAACCGAGGGACTGTAATCACTTACAAATAGTTTCAATACTATTATCCATTTAAGCAACAGTTTGGCAACTGCTAAGAAAGTTTGAGTGCTACGGTCATGTCACAAGATTCTAAAGTTCTCTAAGGTATTTATGGTAGTAGTGATATCATCTGGAAGAAAGCCAGTTACACAAAAGATACTGTTTTATTAAATCTATTTCAGGCAGCTGCGTTTGAGAATAACAAGGGACCCATATACTGATTAAGTTAGATAAGTGTTTGCCAAACTGTGTTGCATCCCACACTTGTCTTCAGGAATGCTGTTGAATAAAACTATTTTAAGAGCAAATAAATTTTGAAGACTGCTTACTATAGCCTCCTCTTGGCAGTTAAGAATGCACAAGAGTACATTAAGGGCCTCTGAAAGTCATGTACTTTCACCCAATTCTATCTTTTTTCAACTTCTGATATATTTGACCACAGAATCCTATTTTGGCATAGTTCTAATATTCTGTAGAACTGATAGTCCATTGACCACATTTTGGGGAATACTGAGTTAGACTTATCTCTGGATCTAAACTCAGCAGGTGCATTTTGTCCTGAAAAGACCTTGACATATCAGATTCATCAGTTATAGGCATTTAATTACCATTTTATGTTGTGTGCTGCAGGAGGATGAGTCAGGACCCCTAAGCTGTTATGTCAACTCATTTTGACTTGGGGCCAGTTGCTGAAACTTTCTGGATTTTATTTCCTCATCTGTTAATCACATAATCAGATCAAACCATTTGTAAAGTGGTCCATGTCTAACAGTCACTAAAAGTAAACCTTAATACTTCACATTTCTCAAAATGATTGTATACATGCCTCACGTAGGATGAACTGGATGACTTGAAAAGCTGATAGCAAAGCCCAATGCCTACCCAGGACTGCAGATTATATTGGAACTTCGCTGAACAGTTAGGGCTCACTTTCCATAGGTAGTGTGTGTCTGGCTTCTTAGACACTTGGCCAGTGCTGTCTAAGTCCAACAGCACCACTGCAACGTCCCTCAGCATTGCAGGAATACTTACACATAGTTCATCCACTCAGATAACAGAAGCTAAATGCCGATAAGATTTGAAGTGGCTTGGGCTGTAATGCCATGGAGTACCTACTGAAAGAGAATTTCCAAAGCTGAGAAGTACTTGCACACAAGAAATGGAAAGTCTAAATCCAGGAAAACATTCAGCAATCTGAGATGTCATGGTTATATTTAGAGGCTTTATCAAAGTGGCCAGTGAAGCATTGAATAAACCAGGCTAATTTATCAACTGAATAAAAGGGTTACAGTCTTTAAACAAAGGGAGGACTAAATAAATACAGAAAAGAGCATTTAATTCAGTGCCACACCTATTGATCAAACATGGAATAACTCCTCCCACCCCCCTCACACCATGATGATCAGTGCCACTGGGAGATGGCAGAGTGTGATGGTTAAAGCATGGATTTTGGTGTCAGATATGCTTGTCTTTCAGATTCTGCATCTGTTATGCATCAATTATGTGACTTTGAGCAATTTTATTTAGTCTATCTAAGCCTACTGTCATCATCTGTGAAAGAAAGCTATTCATGCTGACCAAATACAGTTACTGTACAGATTAAGCATTAAGCAAAATGATGGATATAAAGTACTGCACACAATTCATGGTTGATGTATATATCAACCATTTGTTTTATATATATATATATATAAATTTTATTTATTTGTTTATATATATATATAAAACAAATAATAATAATGAAGTCATTATTGCAGATTCTTGTCTCTAAAACTTTTATCTTTAAGTGTTTTATGGTGCTAGCCAACTTGTAATTCCAGAATGCCTTAGAATTTTATTGCAGTTTCCATCAGAATCCACCGAGTTTTGAACATAACTCCTTAAAGAATCATTGCCTCTACACAAAATGCTGTGATACTCTCTATTTCTCTATGGTATGGATGGGGAGACAACTACTCCAATATGCATTGAAAGAACTTTCTGGGATGATGGAAATGTTCTCTTGCTGTCCAGGACAGTAGCCACTAACCACATGTGGCTCTTGAGCACTTGACATGTGGCTAGTGTGACTGGGAAACCGAATGTTTACTTTTTGGAATTTAAATTTTAAGTTTAAATTTAGAAAACCACATGTGGCTAGTGGCTACTGTTTTGGATCACACAGCTTACATGATTAAAAAAAAAACCACATTAGTGTGAGATTTTATAACTGCTAAAATTGTCAATTTAATGCTACAGATTCTGCAGTTAAAAACTGTTTTTGATGCCTTTTAAAAAAAGAGCACAGTGTTCTTTTCTGATGAGAGGTCATCAACCACATTAGTTAAAAGCTTTCTATGATGGACTGTGGAAAGTTTCCTGCTTTCACACTGTGGAAGACAAATATTCTCTAGAAACCTCAGGGATCTATTGAATCTCACTGCAATAATGGTGTGGTGTGACTGAGGACCTGATCCTCTGTGAAGGTAAAGCTTCCATGAAAACACAAAAGTAGAATATACGTTCTCTGTTTATATGGTACAGAGTTGTAAACCCCTCTATTAAGACAAACTTTTTGATTGTGTTCTTGTTTATGTTTTTGGCTACTTGCTTTGTCAAATTTGACTTGTATTTCTAAAATTTTTGCTCTTTTCATATCACGATCTTTTTTAGTTAGATAAATCTTGTATCTTCTTAATGGATTTTAATTTTAATCTTTATGATACTCCTTTTTGACCCACTTTAATACTTTTACAATTCCATTCTATCTGATACTGATTATTGCTATTTCTGCTTTATTTCTTTGGTATATTCTTTAGTTTTTCTTTGCCTTTCTGTTTATTTACTCATTTTATTTTGATGGTTTTAATATAGACATAATAGGGTTGAGTTTTGTTATTTTAGTCAGATCTATTGATGACTTCACTGTTTGATTAAAAGCTGAGCTTATTCATATTTATTGTGATTTCAGTATATTTTATTTTATTCCCATCAGTTTATTTTAAACTTACAAGTCATTATATTTTGTGATTATTCTTTTGTCACCTTTATTATCATTTTAGTTTAATCAATTGTATTTAAGTTATCTACTTTCATCACCCTTCTTTAATTAAGAAATTCCGTGTCCTTCATTAAACTAGTAGTTACCTTCTTTTCACCATTATATTGAAACACCTGTTCCTCTGTTACAACTTTTGTATAATGTCTAAATTGTACAAAATGTCACCACAAAAAATTTTACTTATTCACTCATACTGGTCCCAAATTGAGATTGTAGGAATAATTTACTAATGAGTTTTCATATGGCAGATACTTTTCCTATCTCCCAGTTCCTGTTGTTATCATTTCAGGCTATTATTAAGTTTTATCTTATCACATAGCTCTTTTGTTTCAAGAATCCTTTCTCAGAAGTTAAAAATATATAGCCTGTGAATGTTATTTCACTGTATTTTAACTCTCATGCTACACAGGAGAAAACAAACTCTAACCTATTTAATCTCCTTTGTAGGTAGCCTGTTCTTTCTGGAAATGAAGGATTTTTCTTTTCTTCCTTTATTTTCAAGTTCAGAAATTTAGAGATTTCATGAAGCTTTTTCCTTGAGTACATCTTTTTTATTACCAATATTTCTGTCTAGGATGCCATGAGTTATTCTAACATGAAGGTGTGAAGTTATTTTTCATTTAAATGTAGGATATTTTTCTCCTACTATATCTTTATTTCGTCTCTATTTGTTTTTTAAATCTTATTTTGGAATTCATATTATTCACATCCCAATTTCTAGGCTCTATGTTGTGACCTGTTTATTTCCTCTGATTTCCAGACAACTAATTTAGCTTAAAGCAGTCGCAATCCCTTTTTCTGCACTTCTGTTGAGTCTAAATATTGAAAAGATTCACTCTCCTTAACTAAAGAGAGACTTTAGTCTTTTAATTTTTGTCTGCTTGTGAAGTGAATTTTCTCACTACCAATACCAATGTCAGGTTATTTGGGTTTCCCTGACAATAACACATTTTCAGGCTGTATAAAATAAAGTCATTTTTATTTTGCAAAGCAGGTAACACAGTACTAGAACCTTTCTGTTGAGATGATACAGGGGCATGTTTTTGCTCTTGAATCTCTCCTGGTGCTAATGTGTAAGAGACAGGTATGGTATAAGGTTCTAATTCCAAGAGCCAGGAATGGTTCACTTCCATACAGACCACTAACACCACCGCCACTGGGCCATTAGTGCCCAGCAATCATCACCGCTCTCATGCAGCAAGTAACTTGGAAATGGCTTCCCCTGTGCCTTTCAAATGGACTTATTGACAGATGCTACCTGTGTCCTCTTAGAATGTCCTAAGGCCTAACAGCCCTCTAACTTTCTCTTCAGCATTTCCCTAGTACTCTAAAATAACAACCACCACAGTAATGAATCACATGCCATTTGCTGTCTTACCAGGAGAATCTCAGCACATTTGCTTAGATGTTGGGCTGGAAGTTGCATATCAGGACAGAATCAGTGAGAAAGTTTTTTGTTTTCTCATTACACATTACTTTCCTCAGAAAGGTGTCATTTACTAGGTTTCATTGACTCAGTAGCACGTATTTGGCTGCTTACATCACTGAGGAGGCATTGATTTGGGCAGAAATTTCAGTAAGAAAATAACACATGGAATCCATGGGCTCTGTTAGCCAAGTGTGTGTAACATTTTCATTGCAGCCATCATAATCCAGTCTTGTGACCTCATTAGTTTTGGACCAAAGATACATAAGATCTGTTCAAGCACCTTGTTTCCATTGGTTCTACTTCTGACTTTATTGATAATGGATAAATGCTTTGAGAGCGTGTGTCGCTTTTCCCTGAAATACATTCAGGCCTACTTAATGATATTACAGATTTTTCTTAGATACCATAAAATGTAGTACTTTTAAATTTGACTTGCTTACGATTCATCTTTTGTGTTAATCATTTACATCTCTGGCCCCCTTATTAACTCATGTCAAAATAATTTCATCTCTTTAAATTTATTCCTCAAAAGTGACAATATCATTCTGCTTAACTAATCTTATTAATTTTTAATCTTCAGGAATTTTTGTTGTCCTTAAAGTTAGTTAATTGGTTTTGCTCTTGGGAGAGTGCACTTTTAGGTTTATAGGCCATGAATTTGAGGACCACATCTTTGATGGCCTTCATCCTTATGAAACGTGACATCAAAGATAGCAATTTTGTTTGCATCATTGGCCAGCACCTCATTATCATTATGGCCTCTTCATTCTTAAAGTCCCCTTTGATGTCAGCTTGTGCTTTGATAGACGGCAGAGAAAGGTGAAAGCAGTCCGTCTTTGCCAAGTCCACATTCCACAGAAATATTGAATTATGGTATTAGGTTAGAAATAAAATGCGATGCAACTGTGGTAATTAAAGTAATTACTCACTTATTTGTAGAAACAAAAGTCTTTAATGTTTCTCTCAATACATTCTCCCTCATGTAACATGGCTGGATGGAGACTCATCTTGGGAGAAACCAGAAGAAAAGCAAACCTGGGTACGCTAATTTGGAGTTAGCAATTATATGTGGGAGGCAGAAGGAGGCATCTGTGGGGTTGTGACGATACTCATCAGCATGGTGAAGGCAAAGTTACCAAAAGCTGAGAATGAAGATAAACCATGTGTTGGGTTGAAGGAACACAGTGTAAGGGTAAAACCACACAAGCACTTGGAGTGAAATTGATCTCAAAGTTGAATCTCACTTTCACTTTTCTTTATGTGATTCTCCACTTATTACTTAATCTGTGACTTTTAATTTGTAAAAATGGCAAAAATATTTTTAGCACTTAGGATAAGAGATATATTAAAAGGATCACTACAAAGTAATATGTACCACATTGTTAATTTTTCAAGGTTTCAAGAAATGGAAACAATGAGTTGTTGTCATAATTCAACAAGATACCATTTTTACACATTAAATGAATAAAAATTAAACTCTTTGCCTCTACTCTGCATTGGTAGAGTAGAGTCTGTACCCACACGTACAGACTCCCTTGTGAAAGGGTACAGATTCCCTTGGGCACTACTGATGACAGTGTAAATTGGTGCCATCTATTTAAAGAGCAGTTCTGCAGTATTTTTCAAGCTGGACACTTGACCCAGTAATTCCAGTACCAGGAATTAGCTTACAGAAAAACTTGCCAAAGTATAGTCAATAAGTATGTTCAAGAGTGCCTATGATACACTGTTTGCACCTGTAATCAACTGAAAACCATATAACTATCCATCACAAGGGGCGTGGTCATTGTCACACGTGGATGTGGAGGTTTCCACGCCCTCCATGGTGATTCTGCATCCAAAAAATACTCCCGGTTTATTTTTGTGTTAAATATTAAGGCTTGCTTTATTTAAATATAATTTCAGAAGTCTATTGACTCTCTGAACTTTCTAAATATTTATTTTTTAAATTGTGGTAGAATACACATTGCATAAAATTTGCCATCTTAATCATTTTTAAGTTCAGGGGCATTCACATTGCTATGCAGCCATAGCGCTCATCCAGCCACAAAAGTCTTTTCATCTTGTAAAACCAAAATCTTATCCCCTAAACAAACAGTAAGCCCTCATTTTCCTCCAACTCCAAACCCGTAACAACCACTATTCTACTTTCTGTCTCTACGAGTTTGACTACTCCGGATGCCTCGTATAAGTGAAATCATGCAATATTTTCCCTTTGTGACTGGCTTATTTCGCTCAGCACAATATGCATAAAGTTCATCCATGTTGCAACATATGTCAGAATTTTCTTCCTTTCTAAGGATGAATAATAGCCTTTGGTATGTATATGTCACATTTTGTTATCTATTCATCTGTCAGTGAACACTTGAGTTGATTCCATCTTTGGTTATTGCAAATAGTGTTGCTGTGAACATGGGTAGATAAATATCCCTTCAAGTGCCTATAGTCTTAACAGATTTTAGTAGTCACTTTAAGAGACTTTAAATAATATTGGGATCTATTTTCATACCTAGTTTATGA
Source organism: Callithrix jacchus (assembly GCF_049354715.1). Lineage (NCBI taxonomy): Eukaryota > Metazoa > Chordata > Mammalia > Primates > Cebidae > Callithrix > Callithrix jacchus. The sequence goes on from NC_133503.1 coordinate 80,556,551, forward strand.
AACACCTCTATGCCTTTTGAACTGTTTTATTTATTAAATACATGTTATCTTTCTTAAGTACTTTCTTAGGTACTTGAGTTGTGCACCTTAAAAAGCACTCAAATAACTATTAAAAGGTAATAAATTAAAAACTAGATGTATAAATACTCAAACTTATATTTTATAAAACCTGAAGTTGACTTAAATGATGCAATTCTGTATATAAGCATAGTGACAATCATAACTCTAAGTAAGTTTTTCAATAATTTATTTAAAATTGTAGTTAAAATTAAAAATTGTCTTTAAAAGACAGTCTCTCATGAATTAAAAACAGACTTTTTAGCAAGGCACAGTGTCTCACACCTGTAATCCCAGCACTTTGGGAGGCTGAGGTGGGTGGATCATGAGGTCAGGAGTTCGAGATCAGCCTGGCCAACATGGTGAAACCCTGTCTCTACTAAAAATACAAAACTTAGCTGGGCATGGTGGTGTGTACCTGTAATCCCAGCTACTCGGGAGGCTGAGGCAAGAGAATTGCTTGAACTGGGACCCGGGAGATAGAGGTTGCAGTGAGCCAAGATCAGGCCACTGTACTGCAGCCTTGGCTACAAAGTGAGACTCTGTCTTAAAAAAAAAAAAAAAAAAAAAGAGTTTTTTATAAAAATGCAGTTTCATGGAATAGGCCAAATGTTTTCAAGCTTTACAGGTACATAATGTTTGCACAGATTCTTTAAACTAAAAATATTAATTTAATGGCTTTTATTCTTTTAAACATTCTTGTACTCAATTCTGAAATTTCTGAGGTTGAAAAATGCTTAACCTCAAGGAAGGCAGTTATCATATCAGTTATCTGAGTTTATTTAACTCTAAAGATTTAGACCCAGCATGAAGTCTGGAGCTGCAGACATCCAAGGCAACTCTTATTGAAATGAAGGAAATGTTCTTATCATCCCATATAACTTTGGGGACTGCCTTCTTTGATTGTTTATATCTGTGATCAGAATTTTAGAGTCTCAGTTATAACTTTATCATTGAAATACATGGAACCTCATTTATAATAAGGACGGAAATGCTATGTCAAAAACTCCATTACTCAAAGGAATTAGTCACCTAGCTGAGATCCTTAGATTAAGTTACACATATTGCACAGTTCTTTATTTTACATATTTATGTCTTCAGCTCCCATACAAGATGATCACTTGATGGCGTGTTGCTTGCCTAAGTCGAAAGACCATGCAAGTTGATAGGAAATCCTACATTTTTAAATGTACTTTCCAAGATCCGATAGTCCTTTTCTGTACCAGAGTGATAATGATATAGCATTATCTGACTTGCAGTTACAGTATATAAGGTCTCCAACATTGTCATTCCATTGCACAACTCCATGGAATGACATTTCCGTTAAAATATGTGGGAAGCTTCTAAGTTATGCAGGGCACAATCTTTGCAGTTGTACACTGTAACTGCATTCCACTGACAGTCACATAAATGTATTATATCCACATGGGCAGCTGATATATTGTTGTCCCTCTGGCTGTTTTTTCATCTCAAGTCGGGCCTCATGGGGACATCTAGTCCATTGATCTCACTGCTCTCTTTAGTTTCTTAATCTGGCAGTCCTTTTCTTACTTCCCACCTTGTCCAGCCTAGATTCCATGGTCCATAATTTCAAAATATGCTAACATTCTACCCTGAGCTCCCTTCTCAGCATCATTCAGTGCATTCAGTACTGTTGATCCTCCTTTCTACGGCACATGCTTACTTTGTCCTGTGCGAGTACAGTCTCCTGTGGCTCTCCCATCTCTCTGGCTATGCATTTCCTGTTCCTTCAGCAGACGCATCCCCTTCCAGCCCACCACCTAATGCTGGAATTCCTTAAGGCTCCATCCTAGACTCGCTTCTCTTTTAACTATATTCTCTCACTCCAAGGGATTCTGTCCATAACCATAGCTTTGGAAACTACCCAACTCTCACAATTCATTAGTGTGCATCTTCAATCCATATGTTCTAAGTTCTGTCACTTCACAGGATGTTCTGTAAGTACACTGAGGTATCTAAAAGCACCTCAGTGTAACATGTTGAGAAATGAACCTAAAATTCTGATTGTCTTCCATTATCAATATATCAGGAAATGACACCATCAGCTATCCTCTTAAGTGAACTAAAATCTGGAACCTACTTTTGATATTTCTTTCTTCCTCATCTTCCACATTAACACATTCACTTATGTATTTTTTGAATTCAGGAACTTTTATTCCAAGCTTTGTTCACCTGTACACTTTCTGGTTCCACTGTATCTTCTATCTTGATTATGAGATTTCTAAAAGACTTCCTAGCATCTGCTCTTAACGCTTTCAGTCTGTTCTTTATGCATAAGCCAGATTAATCTTTTCAGAATATAAATATAAGCATGTCATTCCATGCCAGAAATAATTGTCTCTTCACTGATTATTTTTTTTAAAGAAGACTATAGTTCTGACCAACCCTGGCAATATCTCCAGCCTCATCCTTCACCAAGCTCCTCTCTTACATGAGCCACACACTAGCCTGGGTGAACTTTGCTTCCACCCCTTCATAGGGCCTTTGTACTTTTTGCCCCATTGGTCTTTTCTGTTTCCCCCAACAAATCGTAAATTAACTCTTAAGTAAATGAACTCTAAAAGATCAAAGACCTTGGTGCTCTCTTTCCTCATTTTCTATATGTCTCCTTCCCTCTCTCTCATTCACTTTTTTCCCCTCACCGTTATGTCTCTAGAGCCCAGAACAATAGCTAGCATATACTAGTCACTCAGTAAACTCAGTTGTAGACTTAAGTTCCAAGTTATATGATTAAGAGAACATTCAAGGTTCAGAACACTGCATATAAATAATTCAGAAAAGTTATAGGTAAACGGAAGAGATGGTTAATTGTGCTCTTATTTAGAGAAAGGTATCATAAATCTCAACATGTTATGAAAAGGACATTTTATTTTTTCTGTATGGTTTCGATTTTAGGAAGTGTATTATATTTTATTTAAGAATGTTTAATTTTTTTAATTTATATTTTCCATAAACAATAATGCTCAACTTTGGTTTGCTAGCACAATTTATCATCTATAATTATATAAAAAGAATTTGTGAAATTACAGTAAAATTCCCAAGCAAATGTTTTTATTTGATGTGAACATAGGTTATAATAAAATAGAAAACAGTAAATATTAACAAAGATGTGGAAGAACTAGAACCCTCATACATTGGTGATGAGAATATAAAATGGTGCAGCTATTCTGGAAAATAATTTGGCAGCTGCTTAGCAAGTTAAGTGTACATTTGTCAAATAATAGTTTCTTAGAAAGTCAAATGTATATTTGTCAAATATGTAGCACCAATCCTAACCACCAAAGAAATAAAAACATATATCCAAACAAAGACTAGCTTGCAAATGTTCATAGCAGCGTTATTTATAATATTCCAAAAGTGAAACCCAAATGGCCACAGACTGGTTCACAGATGTGGATAGTCATACAATGGAAACTTATTCCACAGTTAGAAGAAATGAAGTACTGATCCATGCTACTGTATGGTCCTGACGAACATTAAGCTAAGTGAAAGAAGCCAGACAAAATAGACCACACGTTATATGATTTCATTTACAATAAATGTCCAGAAAAATCAAATTCATAGTCATGGAAACTAGATCAGTGGCTTACTGAGACTGGAATGGGGAATGGACACAATTTCTTTTTGGGTGATAAAAATGTTCTAAAGCTGGATTGTGGTGATGTTCATACAATTCAGTCAATTTACTAAAAACCATTGAATTTTACGCTTAAGACAGGTGAACTATGGTCGGTAAATTATACCTTCCTGTAGTTAATTGAAAGAAAAAACAACGATCAGCCAAAGTTTTTGATGAGCTTGCTAATTGCACTAATTGATGTGAATAAAAAGAGAAATTGCCTAAACATGTTAACATGCCATATTGCACTTAGATATCATAAAATCAAACCAGCAATATATATGTTCCACAGTCTAATTTTTAACAAAATTTTCTTGGTCGTGTTATAATGTGGAACATAACTGTTTCCAGGTCACTGGTTCTAACATACTAAGTGATAAGGAGTTTTCCCCTTTCACACTTTGTTAATACATTGCAAGTATGCTTGTGACTATAAATGGTTAGCATGGTAGACAATATTTTCCCACAGTGCAACATTCATGAAGAGACTGCATGGCCAATCACAAATAATTAAGGTCTTTTTAGGACTCTTTTGTCCGTAATTAAATTTCAGGTAGAGTTTGGGACAGGATGTTTTAACCCCATCAGGAAATTTAAATCATTTTACAGTATCTAATATTTGTTCTTATTTTACATGCTAGTAATCCTTGAATAAGTAGATAAGATTGTAAGTTTACATTTTAGGTTCAGCATATTTTGGAAGGAGTAAAATGTAAGCATAAGAAATAAGAAATAGTCAACTCTATTCCTGCTAAGCCGAGTCTAGGTTTGCCTTTATTAGTGACTTCAACAAGAAAGGTTATTTGCAGAGGACAAACAGCTGTCCTTGTCCAGATATTCCCCTTCTCCACAGAGACCATACTAAGAGGACATAATTTTAAGATGTAGCTAGAAGAAGGAATGAATCTACTGACAAGTTGGTTTATTTATGAATTTGGTTATGAGGGAGACTATGCAGACTTTGTTCTGGGAATCCTAAAAGTGCGTAGAATGTGAACATGGGTATTCACACTTCAATCTAAAAGCAATATGTGTTTTATATTTTTTGCAAAAAAGAATAGACTTTTCCACACATGTTCAGAACTTGATGTAACTTAAAATTAGGAATTTAATATTTATTTAAAACAGCAAAATATTTATGTCTGAAGGACAACAGGATAGATTTTTAAAATTTTAAAAATTCGCAACCTGACGATTTGCAGCATAGGAAGTGTGCTTATTTATAAGGCTGACATATCTTCACGTATACTCCAGAGCTCTTCGTTTTCAGAAATGAGATTTGCAGCCAGCACATCTGTTGTTCTTATGCAGGGGATTAAAATGAGCTATTTTTGTTGAAGTTCAGCTGCAGAGTAACAGAATGTTGAAATGGCTTGCCAAAAAATTACCTATTCCCGAGTTTCTTTATATTGAACTTTTAAACTGTTCTTTGCTTCTATACAAGAAAGACTCATTCTTTCTTAAAACAAATCGAAGTTTTATGTGGTTTTAGGGGTTTTGTTGCCGTTGCTGTACTGCAGTATTTATATGATATCTACGGCTTCATAGCTTAGCATTTTGAAAGTTAAATTATATCCAAGTTTGATTTCCTAGGAACAGTTTTTCACAAAAATTATACCAACATTATCGACTCTTCCTCCTTCGAATGTCGGGTAGTTTTGTTTTCATAAAGCTCTGAATTAATTCTACTGTAGCTTTCTCTTTGGAGTAGAATCATATCATTTGTGTCAAACTTTATCAAGAAGCCTGAGTGGTATTTTGTATTCCCAAAAGTCAATAAACTGTATTGATATAAACCCTGTGTATGGAAAAACTCACAACTTTTTCACGTATCTGTTGTATTTTATAGCAAATATGAATTATTGAATTGGTCAAGCCTCAGAAAACTGACCTTTCTCTGATTTTTTGTATCTCTCAAAACAGCAACAACCAAACTGAAATTAAAAATTATTTAGTCCATGATTCAGTCTGTTTTACCTATTATCCAGAAATTTCACCGAAGTAAATCATAGAAAAAAGCAGGATAGAGTAGAAATACCCAGTACTAACTTTCAAACTGCCTGCAGTCATAATCGGCCCTTCCGAAACTCCAAGGTGCATATTAATGCTCTGTCTTGTTAAAAATGCAAAATCTGATTAGTGGGTCAGGGGTGGGGCTTGAGTCTGCATTTCTACCCAGCTCCAAAGTGATGCAGATGCTGCTGGTCCATGAAAGGCAAGGATCTAAATGGACTTTGCTTAATATTCAGAGAAGAGTTTGCCTGTGTATCACACATTCCATAAATTTACTAAGGCTTTTATTATCACCATAACAGAGCTGGACAATGTACAGTCACCTGCTGGAGGAGAGACCATATAATATTAACTTAACTGTAAAGAATCCATTACTATGGGCCTTAACATTATAATGAGGTCTTCCTAACTAGACTACCCATAGAACTAAACCTACTGACACAGAAACAGAAATCAGATTGTTAGAACTGAATATTTATAGGCAGTTTAGACTGCTCAAATATATGTGTGATGGAAGAAGCATATCTTTGTTGGTTCGTTTTAATTTGCTGAACTCTTGTTCACCTAGTCAGAAAAGAAAATCTCTGTTAAGTAAAGAGGAGTCATGAATGCTGATGCCTTTAGGGACCAGGGAGGGAACACGAGTGACTGTACGGAGCTGGGACTTAGTGGGGCTGGGGCTGTGGTATCCTGGAGAAAACATACTTCATTTCACCAGTGCCATGTGGCATGGCAGGCCTAGCATGACCAGAACTTCCAATTCTTAAAGAAAAGCCAGAAATACAAATTTCATGTGGAATTTCCCAATTTTACAATGTTGGCTACTAATTTAAATTCTTTAAAAGCATTGTTCAGGCCAAGAAAATACATCTGTATCCCAGACACAGCCCTGAGCCACCCATTTATAATGTCTAGTGTGGAATACATTGAAGTCTTTTAAGGTACTTCTCATGATTGGAAAATTGTGAATTTTTAACATGAAACTCTCTAGCCTTTTGTCTTTGGACACTTTGGTCAGAAGAAATAGTCTCTGTTTTATGCATTTGGAAGCACTGGTATAAGATTAGTATATGATCATAAAAACTGTCTTTCTGCCTTCTCTCACATTCCAGATTACAGGACAGGCCCATGTTTCACTCAGGTCAACAACCAGATGTGCCAAGGGCAGCTGACAGGCATTGTCTGCACGAAGACTCTGTGCTGTGCCACCATTGGACGGGCATGGGGCCATCCATGTGAGATGTGTCCAGCCCAGCCTCAGCCCTGCCGGCGGGGTTTCATCCCCAACATCCGCACTGGAGCCTGCCAAGGTGAGTCAGCTGTCTGCCTGTGTGCACCATCACAGATGTGCCACTGCTATTTTTACTGGAGTTGGGGAATCTGGCACTGGGGATGATAGCTTTTAACACAATACCGATTTCCAAGAGTGGCCTCGTTAACAAGCCTGACCAGAGAAGGTTTATCTTTTAGCCACCTAATAAATAATTGTTTCAACTCTTGAAATTAATGGAGAAGAGAAAGAGATGAAGAATTGGGGGAAATATCAATATACAATGTAAAATATTTAATATAATCAAAAGATGAACCACTTGATGGCATGACTCCTTGCTGAACTATACACATGCAAACACAAAGGAAAAAACCATTTTCTCTCGCCTTGTCTCATTCAAGTTATGATGAACCTGAACCCAGGTAACAGGGAGAGGAAAGCCACCTAATATTGGCCTTCTATCATTATTAATAGTGCCTTCAAAGACAAAGTGTGAACTCTGTCCATGATTGCAGTTATTACAGAGTTTGTAACCTAGGTTTGCCATAATCTCTGGGTTTTGACACTCCCCAACTACATTCATGACACCAATTTCTATATTAGGGACACATCAGGGCCCTGAGGATGCTACCTTAGTAGACTACAATCCAAGTAGCCAAAAATTATTACCTATTTACTGGTTAATTATTTTAAATAATTTTCAGCTGCCACAATTATTACCTTTTTCTTGCAACTTGTCTGATATTATATGTCTTAAATCCATTTTTAGAGCTAGGAAATGGTCTCTCTAATGAGTTCTCAAATGGCAGTTGCCTTCATATTGCACAGCAGTAAGATCACAAGGAAATAGGAATGATTTTTGTATTATTCACAGAAATAATTTTATTCACATTTTAGACTTGGGGAGTTGTGGTTATTTGCTATAATTAAAACATGTACAAAGTTAGATCCAAGTCTTTCAACTGATGTTAGTAAGCTGTGTCAGAAGTGAAGATGTTGTCTACCGGGCCTGTGTAAATATTATATTGTTGAAAGCCTGTTCAGTGTCCTAAAACTCAAATGAGAATTGTAGTTTGCGGAGCACATACGTAACTTCAATTCATTGGATAATAAAATGTGAGCATTCTGCATAATTTTGTAAATGTGTCCCTGACAGTAGCATCCACAGATTTTTGTTCGTGTTGTAGTTTGATAAAAGGTAATATTGTTTAAATGGTCTGTTTCTAAAATCGTTTTGAATCAGAACTACAGGGATACCCAGGGGATGACCATATAACTCAAAAATTTAGCAACTTTATATTTAATCACATGTGGAAGTTCACATGTGGAAGTGAACTGTGGACTTAGAATAGTTTTTTTTTAGTGATGATCACAGCTCAGGCCTTAATGATGAAGACTGAGTCAAATGCCATTTTTAATATGTTGTTTACTATGGATAGTAAAATTTGATATATTTTGGCATGAATATTAGTCCTGATTATATAGAATTCCTGATGGTGCAACAATTTCTTCTATAGGAAGATATTCTATATTATATTCTATCTAGTCTTTACTATGCTCCAATAGTTTCTACTACATCTTAGTATCTAGATTACCATGTAATTTATATAATGTATATAGATTATCATTAAAAATAAAATACTCTACCATATTAATTTACTAGTTTAATAATAACTGGATTTACTAGAGTACCACTTTTGTTTATTCTATAGCCTTTATTCCCTTCTAACATACTCACTTATTTTCTCTGTTGTTTTTCATTCTCTTTTGGCTAGAATGTAAGCTCTATGACTGTGGAAATCGTTCTCACGTATTGACTGATGTCTCAGACATCTAGAGGAGTGCCTAATATGTAGGAGAAGCTCACCAAATACCTTTTGAATTAATAAATGACATTAAGATCGAAATGCTTCCAAAATCCACTGTTTCAGAGGAAAAAACAGTTCAGGTTAAGAAAAGACTTTAACTTCAACCAAAACATTCCAAATTGCTGACTTTCCTCAGGTTCTGTATTTATACTTATGCTTATTCACTTTCATACTTTGTCAGAGGCCTAGTTTTTTCCCAAACACAATTATAAAAAATGTGACATCTGATCTCACAGTTTTTGAATGTGCTTTAGGGTTTAGTAATGTCTGAAGGATTACTTATTTGATTTTGTTTATGCAGCAAAGATAAGTTTCAGGCTCCATTTGCCTAAAAATCTAAGGGATTAACACAGTAACAGGAACAAAATGAAATTTGCCACATGATTAAAATGTCTGGAAAAGCAGGTTGAAAAGTTCTGCTTTATTTCAAAATCGTGGCATAGTCAGAAAGTTCTCAATTAAATACTAATCCATAGTTCAGGCTATTTTAAGACATCTTACTGTGATTTCATTTTTCCCTTTAAATTCCTAGACTGTTTCCTGAATACTTATGCCAAATTAATTTGGAAGAGATGGGGCATGAAAAATAACATATTAAAACACGGTACATATATGTCATTTAAAAAATAATAATTTTTAATAGGATGACTGAAAAGTTTTATAAGTTAAAAATAAATTTCAACTATGTGAATGATAACTGTAAATAGCTTAATACTGGCACTAAATCATGGTTCTTTTAAGTTCTGAAGATAATGATATTCTGTAGCTGTTGCAATTAGTTGTGAATGAAACATGCTCTTGTAACGCATAAGGTAGCTGTGGAAAATGAGGGACAACAGGAAATTAAGATAATATTTAAATAAATTAACGTGAGAAAATCAGTAATTTTATTTTATTTATTTTTTCTTTATTTCTTCCAAAAAAAATGAATATGTGTGCAGAACATTCCAGTTTGTTGCATAAATATTTGTGTGTCATGGTGGTTTGCTGCCCCGTCCTCTATGTTCCCTCCCCTCACCTCCTATCCCCCAACAGGCCCTGATGTATGTTGTTTCCCTGTGTCCATGTGTTTTCAATGTTCAACTTCCACTTACAAGTGAGAACATGCAGTGTCTGGTTTTCTGTTTCTGTGTTAGTTTGCTGAGGATGGTAGCTTCTAGCTTCATATATGTCCCTTTAAAGGACATGTTCTCATTCCCTTTTATGGCTGCATAGTATTCCAGGGTATATATGTGCCACATTTTCTTTTTATCCAGTCTGTCATTGATGGGCATTTGGGTTGGTTCCATGTCTTTGCTATTGTCAAAAGTGCTACAGTAAACATAAATGTGCATGTGTCTTTAGAGCAGAATGATTTATAATTCTTTGGGTATATACCTAGTAACGTGATTGCTGGGTCAAATGGCATTTCTGGTTCTAGATCCTTGAGGAATCGCCACACTGTCTTCCACAATGGTTGAACTAATTTATACTCCCACCAACAGTGTAAAAGTGTTTCTATTTCTCCACAGCCTCGCCAGCATTTATTGTTTCCTGACTTTTTAATAATCACTATTCTGACTAGCATGAGATGGTATCTCATTATGGCTTTGATTTGCATTTCTCTGATGATCAGTGATGTTCAGCTTTTTTTCATATTTTTTTTGGCCACATAAATGCTTTCTTTTCAGAAGTGTCTGTTCAGATTCTTCACCCGCTTTTTGATGGGGTTGGTTTCCTTTTTCTTGTAAATAAGGTTAAGTTCCTTATAAATTCTGGATACTAGACCTTTATCAGATGGGTAGATTGCAAAAATGTTCTCCCATTCTGTAGGTTACCAGTTCAGTCTGATAATTTTTTTTTTTTTTTTTTTTTTACTATGTAGAAGCTCTTTATTTTAATTTGATCCCGTTTGTCAGTTGGCATTTTTGTCATGAAGTCTCTGCCCATGCCTATGTCCTGAATGGTATTACTGAGGTTTTCTTCTAGGGTTATTATGGTTTTGGGTTTTACATTTAAGTCTTAACTCTATCTTAAGTTTTGTATAAGGTGTAAGGAAGGGGTCTAGTTTCAGTTTTCTGTGTATGGCTAGCCAGTTTTCCCAGCACCATTTACTGAATAGAAGATCCTTTCCCCATTGCTTGTTTTTGTCAAGTTTGTTGAAGATTAGATGGTTGTAGATGTGTGGTGCTATTTCTGAGGTCTCTGTTTTGCTCCATTTATCTACATGTCTGTTTTGTTTCCAGTACCATGCTGTTTTGGTTACTGCCGCCTTGTAATATAGTTTGAAGTCAGGTAGTGTGATGCATCTAGCTTTGTTCTTTTTGCTTGGGATTGTCTTGGCTATACAGGGTCTTCTTTTATTCCATATGAAATTTAAAATAGCTTTTTCTAATTCTGTGAATAATGTCAGTGGTAATTTGATGGGAATAGCAATGAATCTGTAAATTACTTTGGGCAGTATGGTCATTTTCACAATATTGATTCTTTCCATCTATGAAAATGGAATGTGTTTCCATTTGTTTGTGTTCTCTCTTACTTCCTTGAGCAGTGATTTGTAGTTCTCCTTGAAGAGATCCATCGCATCCCTTGTTAGGTCCTCCTTGAAGAGATCCATCACATCCCTTGTTAAAATTCCCAGGTATTTTATTCTCTTTGTATTGATTGTGAATGGGAGTTCATTCATGATTTAGCTCTCTTCTTTCCTATTTTTGGTGTAAAGGAATGCTTGTGATTTTTGCATATTGATTTTGTATCCTGAGAATTTGTTGAAGTTGCTTATGAGTTCCAGAAGTTTTGGGGCTGAGATGATGGGATTTTCTAAATATAAAATCATGCCAACTTCAAACAGAGACAATTTGACTCCCTCTCTTTATACTTGAATCCTCTTTATTTCATTATCTTGCCTAATTTCCCTGGCCAAAACTTCCAATACTGTGTTAAATAGGAGTGTGAGAGAGGGCATCCTTGTTTTGTACCAGTTTCAAAAAGAATGCTTCCAGCTTTTGCCCATTCACTATGATAATGGCTTTGAGTTCGCCATAAATAGCTCTTATTATTTTGAGATATGTTCCATCAATACTTAGTTTATTGAGAGTTTTTAACATGAAGGGACATTGAATTTTATTAAAGGCCTTTTCTGCATCTATTGAGATAATCATGTGGTTTTTATCTTTGGTTCTGTTTATGTGATGGATTATGTTTATTGATTTGTGTATATTGAACCATTGAACTGGCCTTGCACTCTGGGGATGAAGCTGACTTGATGGTGGTGGATAAGTTTTTTGATGTCCTGCTGGATTCAGTTTGCCAGTATTTTATTGAGGATTTTTGCCTCAATGTTCATCAGGGATATCGGCCTGAAGTTTTCTTTTTTTGTTGTGTCTGCCAGGTTCGGGTATCAGGATGATGCTGGCTTCATGAAATGAGTTAGGGAGGAGTCTTTTCTTTTCAATTGTTTGGAATAGTTTCAGAAGGAATGGTACCAGCTCTTCTTTGTACCTCTTGTAGAATTCAGCTGTAAATCTTTCTGGTCCTGGCTTTTCTTGGTTGGTAGGCTGTTAATTACTGCCTCAATTTCGGAGCTTGTGGCTGGTCTATTCAGGGATTCAACTTCTTTCTGGTTTAGTCTTAGTAGGGTATATGTGTCCAGGAATTTATCCATTTCTACTAGATTTTCTAGTTTATTTATGTAGAGGTGTTTTTAAGTATTCTCTTATGGTAGTTTGTGTTTCTGTAGGGTAAGTGGTGATATTCCCTGTATCATTTTTTATTATGTCTATTTGATTTTTCTCTCTCTTCTTCTTCATTAGTCTAGTTAGTGGTCTATCTATTTTGTTAATTTTTTCAAAACATCAGATTCTAGATTCGTTGATTTCTTTGGAGGGTTTTTCTTGTCTCTAACTCCTTCAATTCTTCTCTGACCTTAGTTATTTATTGTTTTCTGCTACCTTTTGGATTAATTTCTTCTTGCCTCTCTAGCTCTTTTAATTGTAATGTTAGGTGTCAATTTGAGATCTTTCTAGCTTTCTGATGTGGGCATTTAGCGCTATAAATTTCCCTCTTAACATTGCTTTAGCTGTGTCCCAGAGATTCTGGTACTTTGTCTCTTCGTTCTCATTAGTTTCAAAGAACTTTTTGACTGCTGCCTCGATTTCATTATTTACCCAGGAATCATTCAGGAGCAGGTTGTTCAACTTCCATGAAATTGTTTGGTTTTGACTAAGTTTCTTAATCCTGAGTTCTAATTTGATTGCACTGTGGTCTGAGAGATTGTTTGTTATGACTTCAGTTCTTTTGCATTTGCTGAGGAGTGTTTTACTTCTAATTATGTGATAAATTTTAGAAGAAGTGTCATGGAGAAGAATGTATATTCTGCTGATTTGGGGTACAGAGTTCTGTAGGCATCTACTAGGTCCACTTGATCCAAAGCTGAGTTTGAGTCCTGAATATCCTTGTTAATTTTCTGTCTCATTGATCTGTCTGATACTGACAGTGGGGTGTTAAAGTTTCCCATTATTACTGTGTGGAAGTCTAAGTCTCTTTGTAGGTCTCTAATAACTTGTTTTATGAATCTGGGTGCTCCTGCATTGGGTTCATATATACTCAGAAGAGTTAGTTCTTCTCGTTGAGTTGTTTCCTTTACCATTATGTAATGCCCTTTTTTGTCTTTTTGATCTTTGCTGCTTTAAAATCTGTTTTGTCAGAGACTAGGATTGCAAGCCCAGCTTTTTTTTTTTTTTTTTTTTTTTTTTGCTTTCCATTTGTTTGGCAAATTTTCATCCATTCCTTTATGTTGAGCCTGTGTGTGTCTTTGCAGGTTAGATGGGTTTCCTCAATACAGCACACCCACACTGATGGGTCTTGACAGTTTATCCAATTTGCCAATGTGTATCTTTTATTTGGGGCATTTAGCCCATTTACATTTAAGGTTAGTATTGTCATATGTGAATTGGATCCTGTCATCATGATGCTATTTGGTTATTTTGCACACTAGTTCATGCAGTTTCTTCAGAGCTACATTGGTCTTTATATTTTGTGTGTTGTACTGCTTTTTCTTTTCCATACTTAGTGCTTTTTTTAGGAGCCCCTGTGAAGCAGGCCTGGTGGTAACGAAAGCCCTCAGCATTTGCTTTTCTGAAAAATATTTTATTTCTCCTTTACTTATGAAGCTTAGTTTGGCTGGATATGAAATTCTTTGTTGAAAATCCTTTTCTTGAAGAATATTGAATATTGAATATTGGCCCCTAATCTCTTCTGGCATGTAGAGTTTCTGCAGAGAGGTCCACTGTTAGTCTGATGGGCTTCTCTTTGTAGGTGACCTGGCCTTTCTCTCTGATTGACCTTAACAGTTAGTCCATCATTTTGACCTTGGAGAATCTGATAATTCTGTGTCTTGGGGTTGATCTTCTTGTGGAGTATCTTAATGGTGTTCTCTGTGTTTCCTGAATTTGCATGTTGGCCTGTCTTGCTAGGTTGGGAAAGTTCTCCTGGATAATAACCTGAAGTATGTTTTCCAGCTTGTTTCCATTCTCCTTGTCTCTTCCTGGTACTCCAAACTGTTGTAGGTTTAGTCTTTTTATGAAGTCCCATGTTTCTTGGAGACTTTGTTCATTCCTTTTCATTCCTTTTTCTCTATTCTTGTCTGCATGTCTTATTTCAGTAAGGTGGTCTTCAAACTCTGATATCCTTTCTTCCACTTGGTCGATTCAGCTGCTAATACTTGTGTATGCTTCATGAAGTTCTCATGCTGTGTTTCTCAGCTCCCTCAGGTGGTTTATGTTCCTCTCTAAATTGGTTATTCTAGTTACCAGTTCCTCTAACCTTTTATCAACGTTCTTAGCTTCTTTGCATTGGGTTAATACATGCTCCTTTAGCTCATCATAGTTTTTTATTACCCATCTTCTGAAGCCTACTTCTGTCAGTTCATCTATCTGATCCTCCATCCAGTTCTGCACCCCTGATGGACAGATGTTGCAATCATCTGGAGGAAAAGAGGCACTCTGGCCTTTTGGGTTTTCAGCATTTTTTTGATTCTTTCTCATCTTTGTGAGTTTGTCTAGTTTCAGTCTTTGAGGCTGCTGACCCTTGGATGGGGTTTTTATGTAGGCCTTTTTGTTGTTGATGATGCTGTTCTTGTCATTCTCTGCTTGTTTGTTTTTCTTTCGGTAGTCAGGTCCTTCTTCTGTAGGGCTGCTGCAGTTTGCTGGGAGTTCATTTCAGGCCTTATTCATCTGATTCACTCCTGTGCCTGGAGGTGTCACTCAAGGAGTCAGAAGAGGAGCACAGATGGGTGCCTGCTCCTTCTGGGACCTCTGACCTTCTTAGTGACCTCTGGGACACCAACCTGATGCCAGTAGGATCGCTCCTTTATAGGGTGTCTGACAACCCCTTTTGGAGTGTCTCACCCAGTTGGAGGGCACTGGGAGCAAGATCCCTTTAATGAAGCACTTTGTCCGTTGGTGGAGTGTGTTTCGCTGGGGGAAACCCCCTTGTCTGGGCTGCCCAGATTCCTCAGAACTACCTGGAGGAGAGGCCAAGACTGCTGGGCCCTAGAGTTGCAGCCACCCCTTCCCCTAGGGGCTCAGGCCCAGGGAGATCCAAATTGGGACCCCGAGCCTCTGGCTGGAGTTATTGGAGATCCTACAAGGAAGTCCCGCCTACTGAGGACGGTTGGGTTGGGTTAGACCTGAAGAGGCACTCCAGCCGCGGACGGCCACAGCTGGTGTGTTGGGCTGTGGGGACAAGTGTTGGGACCTAGCCATCCAGTTTTCCTGGCTCTAGCAGGGGAAAAGCACAGCCTGGAGCTACCGAAATGGGTGCAGCCCTTCCCCGTGCTTAGGGAGCTTAGTGTGTTCAGCAGTTACCAGCCCCAGTGATGGTTGCTGCCCTTCCCACAAGGAGCTCAAAGGCTTAGACAGCAGACAGCGGCAGTTGATGCTGGTCACCCCAACTCCCTGGAGCTCCGTAAGCTTAAGCAGATTCCTGCTGAGAGGCTCTAAGAATCTGTGGGTTCTGGGGTTGGGACACTAAACCCCTGTGACTTGGATTCGCGAGTGAATGATCCATGAGTTGCACAGTTCCTAGAAAAAACACAGTTTCCCTGGCTAGGTAGCAGGCTCACTCACTGCCTCCCTTAGCTGGGGGGAGGAAGTTCCTGCTCCCCGTGTGGCTCTCAGGTGAGCCTGGCACCACACTGCTCTTCCTTCTCTCAGTGGGTCACGCCAGCCTTCTAGTCAATTTTGATGAGAGAACCTGGATACCTTGATTACCAGTGCACACGCTTAGTACGTTTTTTTCCATGGGCGCCTCTGACCAGCGCTGTTTCTAATTGGCCATCTTGGCCCCGCACCATTTTATTTTAATTTTAACTATTGCCAAGATAACATTCTGGACTTACACAGTGTCAGAAAGGTGTACCCTCCCAGGGTGCAATGAAATGAGTCATATCAATTCTTGATGGCTTTAATATTGAGAGCCATTTGAGTTTTAGCCCTTGTGCTTAATCTGCATTTAATCTTGGGCTTTCTTCCATTTTATTATATACTAAAAGACCCAAATTAACTCATATAGAACTTAAAATGTAATCTATCATAAAATGAGTAAATTAAAAATGTTGAAAGTGTCATTAAGCCCTTTTCTAATAATATTTATGAACTTTAAATATGTCATAAATTGCCATGGGCACATGATGTATAATTTTCTTATAAAGAGTTTTTTCTTTTTTTGTCTTTAGTCTCATGAACCTACTCTAATTAGGAGTGATATTGTGTTTAAGATTAGTACTTGGCTTTGGATATTTTAAGTTTTCAAATAAACAGGGTACTCTTAAAATTTTAAAAAATATATTAAAATTAAACTGGCAGAATTATTAATTTATGATATTTAGGGATTAGGCTTTTAAACTACTACAAATGCTTCAAAACTGAAGATGTAGCAGAAGAAAATTGCATGTTAAATTTCATCTCTTGCCTTCTCATTCACGATAGTAACGTTGATGCTAAGCCTCTGCTCCATTCCAGGAATTCACATATTTGACACAGGCCCTAGGTAGGACACAGGATAAGGTCGTGAATAAAGAAATAGCAATACGGATGCTATATCAGTTTCTCCAAAACGAATGCTGGTGTGTATTCTTTTTATATGGTGTTAGTGTACCAGAAACATGTAATTTCTTTGGTCTGACTACACGTGAAAAGAGTAGAGGAATTTAATCTCAGTTGAAATCAGAAAGATGTTGCTAGCACCTCAGTTGTTGAATGAGCAGAAGATGCCCTGAGTAGAAAGTTATTTCCAAGCCTTCTACATAGCCAAAGTAAAAAGGAAATTTGGCTATCATCCAATTTATTTGATTAGAATAAAGTATTAAAGATAGGCTTACAGCCTAAACAAATTCATCTTGGCTGCCTACATTAACCAAGTTAACAAGATCATTATAAAGTCTAGCTTTAATTCGTGCTGTATCAACACAGACTATTCCTATACAATTAAAAAAGTTTGCTTAAAGCAAACTCAATTATAGAAACTCCTATTTGAAGATAGGAGAATATTTCCCGTCTTCTAACCCCACAAAAAAAACTAACATAAAAATGAATAATAAGGAACAACACATCATTCTAAAATAAGATCCTGTAACAAAAACAGTGATGAACACATGCAGCTGTTGGGAAGTCACTGGGACAGGGAGACTTTTCTAAGCATTTACTGTGAGTATGGTAATAATCCTGAAAGGTGTTTGAGCCTACTAAGAACAGAGAGCTAGGGCTGTGGATATTCTGTTGCAGAGGAGGAGATGCTCCCCTTAGACAGATTTACTTCAGATCTAGGGTTATGGATGTTCTAGTGGAGGGGAGGTGTTCCTACATGAGACAGATCTACTTCAGACCCTCACAGTAACAGAGGATAATGGAAGGTGAAACTGTGGAGGCAAGCCGTTTCTGAGTCTTCTTCATCCAGTCTTCCAGCCCAGAAAAACTCCTGGAGGTACAGGAGAGTGGAAGGACGAAGAGGAAGTGTGGATCACTAGCAAGCAATATGTAACTAAAAGGGTCACACCACCAGCTGAAAGTTGAAAATTGATATGCAAGGGAAGGAGAGGGTTAAGGAAGGAGTTTGGTGACCAACTGTTTCAGGACTATCCCTTGTAGAAGTTTCAAACCAACCCATTTCCTTTGAGCCTTCCCCACTCGGCATTTCAGCAGGAAATGGCTGCATTGAGAGATGAATAATAAAGAGAAAAGCCCCATATAAAAACTGAAAAAGAAAACATAAGCAAAAGGTGGGTACAAACATGTTTCAAAGAATTACTACCCAAATAAATGCAAAGTTCTCTCTTATCTCAAGGAAGTTAAAAACAATGATCTCTGTGGAGCATCAGTTATAGGGAGGCCAGAGTGGAAGCCAAGAAGCCAGTTAGAAAGTTCCTGCAGTAGTCCAGGCGCTATATGATGGAGGCTGAGGCCGGTTAGTGACAGAGGAAAGATGTGAGATAGTCTTGGAAAGTAAGCAGTTGTTGCTGATGAAATGATGTGAAATAAATGAGAGGAACATGCCAAGTTTCTCTTAGGCTTCTGACTTTAACAGCTGAAACATGATGGTGACATTTATTGAGATAAGATCGAGATAGAACCATGCTCTTTTCTTGTTTTTACAGTTTCAGGGTCCTGCAGATATCAAATGACCAGTATTTACTTGTTTTGATGATCATTTTAATATTTGAATTTTGTGTCATGCATGAGTAGATATTCAGCCTGCATCAAACCATATTAAATGATTGCCAGGACACCCCATATTTCTCAGATTCCAAATAGAAATAGACTTATTCTTCAGTTGCTGTCCTTAGACATATGTTTTCATAGAAATAAAATATTATGTGTGAACATCTACAGAGTATAGAAATAAGAATTTCTGTTTAACAGTGGAAATAATAGACACTGGACACTCCGAAAGTAGGGAGACTGAGAGATGAGGACTGAAAAATTACCTATCGAGTTCTCACTATTTGAATAATGGGTTCACTAGAAGCCCAAACCTTACCATTATGCAATATATTCATGTAACAAACCCACACCTGTATCCCCTGAAACTATAAAAATCAAAAAGAAAAAAATTCAATGCATAAGAATTAAAATTAGAAATGGGTCTAATTTGGTAACACAAAAAGTTAAAAAACACATTATGAAATATAGTAGTAATTTCTATGTCCCCTGGTTCCTACACATATAAATGAAATAAACCGTTTTTATATACCTATAATACTGCACATATTTTCCATATTTGGATATGAACTAAAAATAATATATCATCTAATACTAATTTATGTAATAAAATAAATTTAACTTTTTAGAATGAGTTTACATGGAGAATTTGGAGAATAAATGAGGTTATAAACTAGATTTATTACTGCTTTAGAATTATTACTACATTATTTTTAACCTTAGTAGACATGGACTGATGTTATTGCATAAAGTGTAAGTTTCAAAAGATATAATTGTATTCTATAAAATTGTTACATGTGATTTGGAGTAATTCAAAATTTAAAGAAATAAATTTTTGCCTGAATCGAAGGAATGAACAAAGATACATCTGTACAATTTGGTCATTGAAGAATTCATCAGTCATTTGTAGTTGCTTGTGATAGGACTTTGCAGATGTAGAAATTCTTGCATTGTTTGAAGGCATGAGACTTGCTTTTTTCTATTTATAAAGAGCACATCTTGGTCCAAATTGGTTATTTCTATATGATTTATTTTAAATTTCCTTTTTTATTTTAACTGCTAACTTGGTCTACCTAAAAGAAATTAATTCTATATAACTTGCAGTTATATAGACTCTGCGAGTCTAGGAGACTTCAAAAATAAGGATTTCTTTCTTTTTCAAAAAAAATATTTTTTAGGCAGTTACAAATTAAATCCTATGATGTTTGGATTGTTTTTCTCTTTGAAAAATTACTGAATCTGCTACAGTCTATATGCAGTATACAGTTTTACAAATACTATTAAGGGATTTATAGACTTGACCTCATTTTTCAGCTTATACCACAGTATTTTTTTCTCTGATTTATCTGCCAGGAAAACAAGTTTCTAGAGCTGTTTTATACCACACTGTAATGAGAGTGGGAGTTTAAATATAAACATTTAAAACTAAACATTAAATATTAAATATAAACATTTGAAAATAAAGACGTTTAAGGCCAGGTGGGGTGGCTCATGCCTGTAATCTCAGCACTTCGGGAGGTCGACATGGGTGGATCAGCTGAGGTCAGGAGTTCGAGACCAGCCTGACCAACATAGTGAAACTCTTCAACATGGTGAAGCCATATTGTTGTAGAGACTAAAAACATAGCATTAGATGGGTGAGGTGGCTCATTCCTGTAATCCCAGCTACTTGGGAGGCTGAGGCAGGGGAATTGCTTGAACCCAGGGGCAGAGGTTACAGTGAACCGAGATCGCGGTATTGTACTCCAGACTGGGCAACAAGAGTGAAACTCTGTCTTAAAATAATAATAATAATAATGAAGTTTAAAATGTGCTGAATTAGAATGTTCAGTATATAACTTCTTGCCCTATATCTTATTCTAGCTGATTTTTGTTTTCATCACAATAAGACACTGAAATCTGCTTTAATTCAGTACAAAAATACTTTGGACTGTTGAAATTAGTTTAATAGATATAACTAATAGGAAGAAATAATGAGGATGCAGGCTTTTTTTGTAGGCTTGAAATCACTAATTTACACATTGAGATATATAGAACTTTTGAGCTTACCAAAATATAATAAGGGTAGATGGATATGTACTGACACAAAGATGTGTTCCTCAATTATTTTATAATGAAGAAAAACTTGATGCAGAAAGTATGATTTCATTCTTGTTAAATAGAAAGACCACCATTCTGAATATGTGTGTGAATAAAAGTCTAAAACAACTAGACTGCAAATTTATATCAATAGTTATTTCTTTAATTTTCTGTTTTCTGTATCTTTAACTTTTGTTGAATGAGTTTTTTTGTAATTAAGTATATAGCATTAATAAATCTATTATGTAAACTGGTAAGTTTGAATGGATTGTAACAAATTTGTCTAAACTTACATATTTATTTTTAGATCCAGTGTTTATTATAAAAATTGACTGATTTTTTACGTATATTTCCAAAAACCAGTTTTTGTAGTAATTGATTATCTCTATTGTTTGTTTTGTATTTTATTATCATTATTTTCTTGATTCCACTTACTTTGGGCTTAGTTTGTTCTTCTTTTTATAATGTCTTTATATGTAAACTTAGATCACTGATTTAAGAAGTTTCTCTTTTTGTACTTTAAGCATTATAATGCTATACATTTACCTCTAAGCACTGCTTTAACTGTATTCTACAAATTATGATATGGTGTAACTTCATTTTAAGTTAATTCAAAATATGTTCTCATTTTCTATGTGATTTCTTCTTTAACCTCTGCTTTATTTCAAAGTATATTGTTTAAATTTCAGATATTTGAGGTTGTTCCACGTTTTTCTTTATTACTTTCTAGTTTAACTCTGTTGTCTTTAGAGAATATACATTGGATTATTTTAACTTTCTTTTATATTTAATGAACCTTTTACAAGGCCTCAGCGTGTAGTCCTTCTCGGTAAATAGTGCACACTTGATAAAAATGTGTGTTCTGCTTAAGTGGGAAGGAGTAGTCTATAAATGTCAATTAGGAGAAGTTGGTTGAAAGTATGGATCAAGTCTAATATATCTCTGATGATTTTCAGTCTACTTACTCTTTTAGTTAATAAGAGAAGAATGTGGAAATTTCCACATACTTGCAGGTTATCTGTTTCTCTTTCCTCTATGTGCTGAAATTATCCTTGCTCCAGGTATTTAATGCTTTATAATCTTGCATACACAGTAAGCATTATTGTGTCTTCTAAATGAATTGACCCGTTTGTCATTATGCAATGTCCATTTTTATCCACAAACAACATTACTTGTTCTGATGAATGCTACTTAGAGTATTAACATAGCC
Source organism: Callithrix jacchus (assembly GCF_049354715.1). NCBI lineage: Eukaryota > Metazoa > Chordata > Mammalia > Primates > Cebidae > Callithrix > Callithrix jacchus. Next base: position 80,578,383 of record NC_133503.1, read on the forward strand.
ATTCCAGATTTTTTTGGATTGTGTTCTCAGTATATCTTTTTCATCCCTTTACTTTATCAGATGTCAAAGTAGTTTTCTTGTAGGCAACTTAAAATTGGGTCTTTCTTTTAAAAAAATCTGACAATCAGACTTTTTAATGAGTTTTTTTCTGCCACGGGCATTTCATGTAATTATCAGTTTTATTGTGTTTAAATCTGTTATTTTACTATTTTGTGTCTGTCTCACCTATTCTTTGTGACTCTTTTTGCTTGACTCTTGGATTAATAGTAGTGTATATTCTTGTATTGCAGTTTATCTCCACAATTGGATTGTTAGCTATGTTTCTGTTTACTTTTTAGTGTTTATGCATATTTAACTTACTACAGTGTATTTTTCAAATAATATAATGCCGCTTCACTTATAATGTAATAACTTTACAAAGGTTTCATTTACCTCTTTGATTTTTTATGCTATTTTTATTTTACTTTTTACTTCTGTGTGTTATAACATTAAAAATACGTTATCGTTGTTGTTCCTTGGAAAAATAAATTGTTTGGATTAATTAAAAAATTTTAAAATGTATTTTATATTCATCAACATACTACTATTTCTACTGTTTTTCATTTTTGTGTATGTAGATTAGAATTTTAATCTCACTTTTATTTTTCCTGAAGAGCTTCCTTTCACATTTAAAGTCTGAAAATTCTTAATTAAGCCTTCATGAATTGTATTATGTCGATGTTTCTACATTGATAAAATTAATGGGCAATTTAAAGGATAGGATGATGATTTCAATGTCTAAAACTGAAATTTTAAATATACAGAAAGGACGGCAATTCCAATACACCAGTATTTAAGGAATGTAAATAGACAACTTTCACATGAGGAAACAAAAAAGCTAATAATCAGGAGCTAGTAATTAGAGAAATGAAAACTAAGTAATAATTAATATTCCTTTCAATTATTAGGCCAAAGAAAATTAGGATATTGGATAGTAATATCATGTACTTAGCAGGAAAGAAGAAATACAGGAATTTTCATAAACAGTAGAGATGTGTAGACTGCTAGTGGTATGAAGACTCCTGCAGGCATTCTGAAGAACCGCTGGACACTATTCACCTTAGTTATATGTATACCCTATGATCTACTAATTGTGTTCTGGGTCTACAGCAAAGTGATAAAGAGTATCTTTGAGTCCTCAAGGTCCATAGTCATTCAACTTCACAAAGAAATGTACTGGAGACATTCACTGTATCGTTCACTGAGGTGTTGAGAAGTTAGAGATAAACCAAGTGTCCATGATCAGGAGAGGAAACATATTAAGAAGGGTTCTGCAGCCAACTGAAGCAACAGATTGTCCACATAACAGTATGGATGGATCTTAAAAAAAAATTCTAAAAGAAATAATAAAAGTCAAACTAAGATATATAACATGATACCCTTTACATAAATTAAAACAGATGCATACAAAGGGGTTTCACTTCTCTGAACCCACTCTCTGAGAACAACTGAGTTTCCTCTATACAGTAAAAATATACAGAGAGATATTCTTAAAATCAATGTTATCTATGTTCAAAATGTTTTCTTCTTGCAGATGTTGATGAATGCCAGGCTATCCCAGGGATATGCCAAGGAGGAAACTGTATCAATACAGTGGGCTCTTTTGAATGTAGATGCCCTGCTGGTCACAAGCAGAGTGAAACTACTCAGAAATGTGAAGGTGAGTCTCTCTACTTTGGGAAACATGCCTAATTGTTGACTTTGAAAACAAGAAAAGCATGACTTCATTTGACATTTTGAAGACTATTGGTCACAATTAAAACTCTTTATCTACTATAAAAGCGTGGGTTTAACCCTAGAATAGTTTTCCATTTGTTTGTGCATTGTAGCCTTAATGGTTTTAATCTGAAAAGAGTCAATGAGCATTTGTATCTAGTTTGTTATCTCAGTTGCAGTGCAGTGAGAATGGGAGTAATCCAGCCATTTGTCTCTCCTTAATAGAGTAGTTTTCCACTTCACTTATATAAAGTTATATCAAAAACTAAAATTGAGATAGAGATAAGAAGTCCAAGTGAAATATAGTGTCATGTGTAAATGATGTGTTAGTAGCTGCCACCATGTCATATATTATAAAATAAAATATTCTAATTGGTATACTGAATATTGTTTGACCACCAGATTTTTTAAAATGGATTATTGATTCAGGAAGGGTTTGGAAATTACCACTGCAAATATCCTAATAAAGAATAGCTTGCTCAAATAAAGATATCAAATGACCTAATACTTTTCTGCAGTATTAAATATGGATTATAATATTGAAATGTAAGTTCCATTAGCAATCCTCAAATAGAATAAATTTATTTGTTATATATATATAACTGTGATCAAGACCTATATCACTATTAGAAAATTTAAGAAGTTTCTAAGTACATGTAGCTTCAATGATCGTGGATATTTAAAATAATTTTGATGACTCTAGTAGTTTTGATATAATATTTATCTTTTCAGTAATGTTACTTAAATAATTTTTTTTAATCTAAGGCAGTTTTCTAAAGGCAATAGAGTCTAACTGTTCTCATTTTTTGTGACATAAGCATTATTGTCAACTCAAATGAAGTCTTGCCATTTCTTTTCCCAAAAGTAGTTTGAGTTATTTTTTGTCGATTGGTTGTAAACAGCTGTGTTCCTCTTTGTAAAAAAGAAAATGGGAAGAGGCAAAATCTAAAGTTTAATTATAGAAGATAAACAGTAATCTGAACTGTATTATTCGATAGGAGGTAGAATGTGGGTACATAATGCCATTGCTTCAGTGTCAGTAATCATAATATTATAAATCCTTGGGACATGTATTATCTTATGTTTTTTAATCTGCCCTGGCTCAGGTATACCTAGCTCCAAATTAATTTTTATATACATTTTACATAATTACAAATTAATTTCATCCTCCAAGAAGAAAGGTTTTTAAAAATGTAGTTGATTATTTTAAGGACCAAATAAATTCTCCATGAAATTGTTTACAAGAATGCCCAAGGATCTTAGGCTATTTGAATCCACTGTTGATAGTCAAAGTCAGCCTGTAGTGGAAAAGTGTAAGTAACACTTGGAATATGTAAAATAATATCTGAATTACCTGAAGAAGCACAAACGTTAGACCAAAAACTCAGGGAGCTGCAGAAATTCTAGGTTATGCCACTTTTTCCTGGCCACTTTTTGTATTTTTCTTCCTGGCTTTTTTTTTTAACTGGATTGTGTTGCTTAAACTTTTGTCACTCCCTTTCACTTTTTATTAATATCTAAACTAGATGTACTCGGGAACAAAGTTTGATTATAGATGAGAAGGCACAGCCACTGACTGATTATAGTAGTTGTGACATTTCCAATGCACAACAAACAATGTATTTCTTTTTAGCTAAAAATGGAATGTGGCTTTTCTACATTACATTTTATCAAAGCAACATACAGACCCAAGCCAGAAATGGGAGAAAGACAGTGCAAGCCTTTATTCACCACTTGCCTATGTTCTTTAGGAAAGAGGAATATTGATCGCATGTAGGCACCACCCAAAGCCCTGAATCCAGTCCTGCCTTTTTTTACTTCCTGCCCAGCAGCCAAATCCATTCAACCATTGCCCAGAAATAATTATGTGATTTAGTATTTGGGACTGGTGGGGAATAGCAGAATTGGAAGAAGTAGTGATTACAATTTGAAATATAAAGGTTTTGTGAAGGCTTTACTTGTGTATAAGTCATATTTATTTAAATATGTCTTAAAAGTGGCCATCTTCAATTTATTTGGGTAATAGTTTCTTTATATGAAAGAAAAAGTAGTATTTGCTTATATAAAATTATTTAATGTAATTTATAGAAAAACCATAAACATTTGCTACACTTAGTGACAGGTTTTGAATTGTAGTCAGTTTTTTGCATAATGTAGTGTCTGTAAAAATCTTGCCATAAATGTAATGTTTGCTCTAAATAAAAATATAACTATAGCAATTATTTTTGATCAACTATCAAAGGTAAAATATTTTAATTTCTTATGTGAATTACAGTGTGAATATAAAACATAGTAGTATTGGCAGATTTATTTTAAGAAGATGCCCTTTCTGTTTTTACTGTAGCACATTTTATATTTTTGTTCATACAGCAAAGAAATTCTCTTTAAAAAAAACCTTTTTTTTGGCCTTTAAGTTGCTAGGTCTGTTGAGAAATAAGAAAAATCAGTGCAGTATTTTGGGTCTGAGCGATTAGGAAAATGGTGATATCCTTAACAAGTAGCTGCAATTAGCTTATTAATCTTTAAACATTGTGTTATTGATATTTTGTGTGTGTATTTGTTTGTTAATTCTCACTCCAAACCTTGAATAAGATCCGTGAGGACAGAGACTCTGTCTTTAGTGCTGTATCCCAGAGGCTAAAACAGTTTCTGCTATTTAGTAGGCTCCTGACAAATATATGTTGATTAATCGGTAGTAGGATATATAATAAGTTAATGTATTTGACGTGGGCTGAAGGTCCAAAAAGAAGGTAAAATGTGGGCCCAGAATTAAAACTGAATTTGGAAAGAAGCTACTGGTCTTCCCCAAAGAAATTTTTGCTTCATCTTAACATTTTTCATTTTGTGAATAATTTAATTTTGCTTTGGTGGCCTTTGAGGGACCAAGAGCACGTAAATATTAAATGCAGTTTGAAATGTTTAGATTTTCTGTGTCCTTGTTACTCTTTGGTCACCTGCCGGCAATGCTTCTGAGGTCAGGGACCTTTGCGTTTTAGCTAAAAGAAGGAAATGTCTTCTGTTCATTTACTGGGATGTCTTCTTAACAGAAATTGTATTATGAAAGGCTTGTTCTGCCAAAAAATTAAGTTTGAGCATGTTATAGATTTTATTAAAAATGTTTTAAATGGTGGGGGCAGAATTCATCTCCTAACGTTTGAAACATCTGTCACTGTCTGTCATGGAGGCTTATGTTGTGTGATTCTCCTGCAACTCTTTTTTTCCCTTATATCCAGGTATAGACTACTAGGTAAGCTGTAAATCTGAGCTCAAAGCAGAAAGAAATACACATTTCTCCCTTTTCCTCTGTGTGTATGTGTGTATGTGGTGTGTTTGTGTGTGTCTGCTTTAAGGAGAACCAATTGGGGTCCTGAATCTCAAATTTGGGACCTTTGTTCAATTAGCATCCCGGATCTCAAAATACCTGTCATGATGCTGACTGAAGCCATGCTTTGTTTCTGCTGTGCCAGCTTGGTTCCCAAATCTAATTTCCTAATTCTTTCATACAGTGGGTAAAATGATTTCTTTGGTGGAGTAAACCATTTCTTCACTTGCAAAGAGAAGGTTGTTTTAGTTAACTTTCTCTGTTCAAACATCCATTAATTTAAATATTCATTTAATTTAAATAAAGAAGGGAAGCAGAACACATCAATATAATATGAAATGGTACATCAGAAGACTGCTCAGCATGTTTTTTTTTTTTTACAATAAAATATTTTCATTTGAATTTCAGTCCATGTGGATAAAGCACAAGCAGGAGCCAGATGTCCTTGCGTGATCCCCCCTTCCAGACTATACCTTCGTTAACATTCCTTGAGCTAGTTATTTTTTCCTGGCTTACATGGGAGGCAGAAAAAGAGCATCATTGTATCGGAAAGTTTCCCTTCAATGGCTCTTTATGTGGCAGATAGTTGTTTGCAATTTATTTTGAAGAGTTTTCAGCTTTGTTCCATTAACACAGTATTTGTTGTTTGAGATTTGCGACAACAAATATATTTATTTATGCTCATGAAACTCATAAAAGTTTTTGGCACAGTCTCCTTTGCCGCAGTTCCAACTCTGCTTAGATAAACTATGGAAAATAAACTTTCTCTACTAAAATGAAAAGTACTTGCTCTTATTCATATTACATAAAGTATATTAATTTTAAAATAAATAAGAAATAAATCCATTAACATTCTCAAGGGGAAAACTACACATTGAAATGGAGAGTGAGGTAAGGGAATTGCTGACATTGGAAACAGATAAGACTTTTTGGATCATAAATTTAAAAACCATGAAAATCATCTTAGCTTAATTTGTAACAATGTAGTTAAAACATGTATATTTCCTCTCTCTTGAATAAGAAAGTCAGGGGTGCTACACTCAAACCTGCTTTTGCCCGTCTCACAAGTAATTTATTCCTCTCTCACTTATCACATTGTATCTAAACTATTTCTCTTGCCTGGTACATATCCTGACTCTGCCAGCAGGATATATGTACCAAAATAAAATTCATAAAATCTATACTAATTGAACATTTGCTATATTTTAGATAGTACTTAAACTGCTTCACATGGGATCTTATTAAATCATGAGAACAGAGCTGTGAGATTCGTTACTATTATTAACTCACTTTAGAGATGAAAAAACTGAGGCACAAAGAGGCCAAGTAACTTTCTGAAGATTATATGGATGAGAAAAGGCAGAGCCAGGATTGCAGTGTGCTAGATTGACTCCAGAGCTTTTACTCTTCCCCAGTGCTATTGAGCAAACAAAGGTGTTGCGTGACCAGGAGGCACACATCCCAGCCTGGGACTGTGCTGACAAGGAGGCTCATGGAGACAGCAGTTGCAGTAGGAGTGTGGTTCTCCCTTTGCCCATTGCATTTTGTGGTAGTACCCTGGCCAGAATCTAGCAAGTCCAGAAGTAGATCCAGTTTAATGATCCTGGCACTGACTGTAGAGATTATAAGCTGCGTGACTGGAAAAAGCATTGTCTGTCTGCCCTGATAAAATAAAAGTGAAAAAAAAAATACAGAGCCTTGACCTTCATTTCTGTTTCTTCACTTTAGCCTTCATGGTTGGGAGAACTTTTTATTTGTATCATCAGGGATTGCAATTGTATCACCTGGCAGTTCACTGGCTCCAACCCAAATGGACCAATCAGTCCCCCTCCCCAGATTGAACAATTTAAGCACTGTACTCATATGTGGCTGGTTTTCATGAAGCCTTTTAAGAAGTTAGCCCAGCTGTGCGCGGTGGTTCATGCCTATATTCCCAGCCCTTTGGGATGCCAAGGTGGGCAGATCATGAAGTCAGGAGATTGAGACCATCCTGGCTATCACGGTGAAACCCCGTCTCTATTAAAAATACAAAAAACAAAAAAATTAGCTGGGCATGGTGGCCTGTGCCTGTAATCCCAGCTGTTTGGAAGGCTGAGGCAGGAAAACTGCTTGAACCCAGGAGGCAGAGGTTGCAGTGAGCCGAGATTGTGCCACTGTACCCCAGCCTGGGCAACAGAGTGAGACTCCATCTCAAAAAAAAAAAAAAAAACAGAGAAGTTAGCCCATGAGGGTTAATTCTTGAGAAGTAAACATTTCTCTCCAAAGTATTCTCTGCTGCCTCTCTGGCTTATGTGTTAGATATTCACTTAAGGGATTTTTGTTATATTTTCTGTTCATTAAATTAAAATTTATTCTGTGCCTAAATAATCCATTCACTATGTGTTTAGAATTATAATTGCAGGTCTTGAAAAACAAAAGTAGGGGTAAGAAAGTGGAACTGAACTAACTTTGTCTGTGTTCACAAAAGGGAGTTGACATAGTTTGGGTCTGCGTCCCAACCCAAATCTCATGTCAATTGATATCCCCTGTGCTGGAAGAGGAGCCTTGTGGGAGGTGATTAGATCATGGGGGTAGATTTCTTCCTTGCTGTTCTCGTGATAGTGAGTGAGTTCTCATGAGATCTGGTTTTTTAAAAGTGTGCAGCTCTTCTCCCTTCTCTCTCTCTGGCCAGGCAATTGGTGCCTGCTTCCTGTTCACCTTCTGCCTTGATTGTGTGTTTCCTGAGGCCTCCCTAGCTATGCTATGAGCCAATAAAATAAAACCTCCTTTCTTTATAAATTACCCGGTCTCACGTAGCTCTTTATAGCAATGTGAAAATGGACTAATACAGGAGTTAATAGCAATAGTCTAAAGAAATAGTTTGAAAATAGCCAAGAGTGTACTTTACTGTTCCTATGGAAAGATAAGACAGCAACATATTTGAAAGAATAGAGAACAAGACATTTTAGATACTAAAACATGTTATAAAGCTAAAATATTTGAATTGCCATGGTACTAGTATGTAAATAGCCAAAGGAAACACAATGAAACTTTCAGTAAAATTTGAATTTGTGACATTTAAATCAATATGGGAAAAAAATCAAATATGCAGTAAATCATGTTAAGATGACAGGGTGTTATTTGAAAAAGATAAATTTGGATCTGTATGTCACATCTTATGCCAAGATAAATCTTAAATGAATTAAAAATACAGATATTAACAAAAAAAGATACTAAAAATAATCATGAGTATTTTTATATAGTCTTAGACCTGAGAAAGCATATTTCACTGTGTTGCCCACTTGAAAGCTATAGAGATATAGATTGATAAATTCAACTACATAAAATAAGCTACATGTCAATGAAAGAAAGAAACCTTACTAACCAGAAAAAAAAAGACAAATGCTAAACTGGGAAAAACATTTGGAGCTCATAACACATATAAAGACAAATTTTTCTAATCAAAGAGTTCTGCAAATCAGTAAGAAAACATCCAAAAAAATGATCAAGGATATGAATTGAATTCTGATGGCAAGGGAAATACCAGTGACCTATAAAAACATTTATCCTTAGTTATATAAGCAGAGTATATTTAGAATAAGAATATGTAATGTAAAACTGTAAGATATTATCTTTTATTTCTAAATGTTGATAAAGTAAAAATTCTACTGGCAAACTTTTGGTGAGGGTGTTAAGAAATAGACACTCTCACAAATTCCTGATAAGAACATAAAAGTACCCTATATAGAGGGCAATTTAGAAATATCTGTCAAAATTACAAATATCTGTACTATAATATTTAATCACTTAATTTTAATTTTAGAAGGTTGTTTTGTCTATACTCATAATCAAGAAATGATGAATTTGAATAACGTTATTCATTCTGTCATTTTTTTCTAGTAGCAAAATATAGTAAACATATACAGGATAGTGGACTGATTCAATTATAAAACATGCACACCGTGGGAAACTGTACCTCACAAAAAGGTAGCAGACACTTTATATATTGATATAAATGTATGTTGAAGGTGTATTGTTACGTGACAAAAGCAATTTTGTAAACATTTTCATAAAAAATATTAAAAAGTGTGTGTGTGTGTGTGTGTGTGTGTGTGTGTGTGTGTGTATTAATGCATAGAATGTCCTTGGAAGGACTAGAAAGTCTGTGTCATTGGATATTCTCAGGGGTGAAAATTGTCTGACTTGGAAAAAGGAATGGAGAGGAGATTTGGATTGAGTGCCCTAACCTAAGTTTTTGACTTTGAACCATGTAAATGTATTACCTATTCAAAAAATTTAAAACTGAGACTAAGGTTGGGGATGGGAAGACCCATTTATTTGTCACTTTTTTTCTTAAGCTTCCAATGAATTTCTGTCCAAAACTCTTGTCTTCCTGGAACCATGTCTACAGAGTTGTTAGAGCCTCTGTCACAGGGCGTTGCAACCTTTATAACACTAGGTATATCTATGGCACATTATGTGCCGCCAAGCAGGCAATATTATTTATGCACATCTAATGCTTACTGAATGTGGGATGAAAATATGGGAACTTTTCACTTATCTTAAATCTGTTACTTTTATAATCAATAAAAGTTTAAGAGTGTCAAATGAAATGTGTTTGACTTTAATGATCCTCCCATTAATTGCTGTCAGAAAAAAATCTCATTAAAATATATTCAGTGACTTGAAGTAGAAATAAAGCAGGCATTAAGGGACAGATAAAGAGGGTAATTACAATGAAGCTGATTATCATATGCTTTTGGAAAAATATAACATTTAAATGAGCAAATGTAGCCCGGCACAGTGACTCACACATATAATTCCAGCACTTTGGGAGGCTAAGGCAGGCGGATCACTTGAGGCTAGAAGTTGAAGACCAGTGTCGCCACATGGTAAAACCCCATCTCTACTAAAAATACAAAAATTAACCAAACGTGGTGGTGCATGCATGTGGTCCCAGCTATTCGGGAGGCTGAGGCAGGATGATCACCTAAGTCCAGCAGGCGGAGGTTGCAGTTACCTGGGATCATGCCACTGCACTTGAGCCTGTGGTAGTCATGTTATGAAGAAAAAAGATGTTGTTAAGTCATTTATAAACAAAAAGCTGGTAAAATCCTGGTCACCAATTGCAAATAAACTATATAACCTACTGAAATTCGGACTTTCAAAATAGAAAACACATCAGTTTCTTCGTTTTTATGATGCTTTCATTTATTTATTTCAGTATTTCTCCTGTCTATCTTTCCATACATACATACTGTTTCTGTATCTGTACATCTATCTAGACCACTCTCTCTACATATGGTGCTCCCTCTTTCTCTTGCAGGTGCATAATATTGTATTAATCATAGTATTTGATTTATGATTCTTATTATTGTTGATCCATGACCTACTTTTGCTTTGTTATTATAATATAATAAGTACTCATGAAACCACCAAAACCAAAAGCTAGGACCATGACAATAACCTGCATCTACCCATGGTGGTTATGAGGCCTCCATATAACCTCACTTTGTATAGGGATCTTACATCTTCTTGCTAAATTTTAGATTGTTTTATTAAATCTAGAGATACTCCATTCATCATCACCATTATTATTGCTGTTGTTCAACTTTATAAAAGAGTTTTGATGCTGTGTGGAATTTACTTTTTTTACTTAATATTATAATGACGTGATTGATCTATGTAATTGCATTCTGCTTTAACTCATTCTTTAGAATGGCATACATATTCCAGGATGTAGCTATACCATAGCCTGTTCATCAGCTTTCCCGTTGATGGGCATTTGTTTCCTGATTTTTTTCTATTGTGAATAGTATTCAGCATACTTTCTGGTACATACACTCTGTGCAGTGTTGTACCAGGTATCTTATTCTAAGTTGAGTCTGTGAACTCCACCCTGGAGCCAGAGTCATTTGGGTTTTCCCCAGAAATGTCTGTCTGTCCTCTCTTTTGATCTCTTCATTACCAAAAAGTACTCATTCACATTTCTATCATGAGAGATTTCTGTGTGAGCAGCTTAGGTCATAACAATGTTAGCATGCTGGAGCCTTGTTTTGGCTTACTGTTGCTGGGTGCCTGACTGAAAAAAAAAGAGCTTGATATTCCCTGCAGTCAGGGCGAGTGACCTCCATCTCCACCTCAGTCCAGGACTGTGTGTCTCCCAGCCCTCCACCCAGATTGGTGGAGGAATAACTGCCAAGGGATTCTACCCTGGTTTAAAGGACTTTGTCTTCTGGATTACTTTTTATGTCTCTTCCATGGGCTTATTGTTCATATTAGGAAATCAAACAGGAGAAACGAAGATACTGCAAACATTTCCATACTCTTTTTTTCCCAAGTGGAGCTACTGGATTTAAAAATCAAAGCCTTTTTTGAATTTTTCTTATTTGTACTAAGCAAAAATGACATCACTCAGGGCTACTGTTTTCCTCTCTTTCTCCATAGAAAATAGACAGTTACTTGTAATTCAATGAAAGTTCTTTGCACTAAGGAATCCACTTTTTATGATTCATTTATGTTGGGAGGCAGAGTATTGAGTAGTTTAGAAATTTAGTGCAGAGTCATTGGAGAATGTGTATTAAGAGATAAATTGGGAAATAAAAATTTGAAGTGTGTATGCCTTTATAAACTATTTAGGAAGGGCATACTAGCAGTGATATTTTCAGTCTGATTTTTAGAAGCCCATGCTGTGCTTCATAAATGGAAACATCACATCCAGGAAAGTGAGACCAGCAGGGAAGAATGATAGCAGCTCCAGAGGGGCAGCCAAACAGCAGCTCAGAGCTGACATACGAGGCAAAATGAGCACTTAGCACCCCCTCGCATATTTATCAGAAGTTGCCAATCTAAACTATTTTAGTTTCTTCTCACAATGGCATGCACTAGTAAAACACATGTGTTAAGCAACTTGGACAGCACCTTGACAGTATTAGTCAACTAACAGCAATATTTCATGGGGAATTATTGAAGTGACGTCACTCCTTTAATTTCAACCCAAACAAAATGGTTTACATGGAAAGTTGCATGCATAGGTTTCTATAAAAGCCTAGACCAGAAAGAGTTCTTTATTTGAGGCACAGTGGGTAACATCATTGTCATAAACATGAAATCTGTGAGAAAAATCATTGTCATAAACATGAAATCTGTGAGAAAAATACATATGCCAAAAGAACATTGTTCTGCAAAAGGTAATCTTAAGAATGTGAAGACAGTCTTTGGTCTGGATTGTGAATCTGGAGGAAAATTTGAAATATCCAGATGACATTTTAACTTTTTTAAAAAACAATTTTTTTCCAACATTTTTATCCCCACAACAAGAGGAACAATATAGAGAAAAATGACAAGTTAAGTTTTCAGTAAAATTCAGGAAATAAATTTGGGGAGGGAAGAGAACATAGTCGCCAACAACCTAAGATTTGGGACCCAAATGTTGATCTGTGCTCCAGCTGTACCCCATAAGAATTGTGTTATCTCAAGGAAATTAATGCCTGCATCTTTACAATAGGGATAATAATGCTCTTTTCTGGCTAAGGTTTTTATGCATAACATATAAAGCATTTGACACTTTAGGTCATTATTAAAGACAAGGATAGCAAACAAGTTAATTGTAGAAGAGATTTGATATATCATTTCCATGATGATTTTTAGTACAGTTTCTAATAAATAAACTCTTTTAAAAAGCTAACAAATCTTGAAAATAACAAAGTTGACCTACTAGAGCATGTATTTGCCTAGTCTGATGAAAATATTAACAGGCAATGAAATGCCCCCAAGTCTATCATGAGATGAGAAAAATGTGAAACTAGGGATTTAAGATTATCCACGAATTCCTGATGGGTCTCAGCCTGTTTTTACTTCCCTGCCCCAGTTCCACCTAAATGACAGCAATGGACATTTAAAACTCAGAGGGCTTGATTTATTTAGCATAAGACAGTGGTCAGGAAATTGCACTTTGGTGAATTCAGGAAAAGTTTCCCAAACACTGAGAATCAATGCTGTTTCCCCAGTATCATTGTATATTTAAATTCTTTTGAAAAAATTATGAAAAAAAAAAGCATGGTAAAGTAATTCACATGATTTTTGTAATTCAGTGTCTGCTAAAGATGACTGGAAAAATTGAGAGCCTCCAAAACATCTTTCTCAGAGACATAAAATTAGATGTGTGTTAATGATAGGAAAACCTATTCTACGCCGAATGAAAGGATCAGATGAACATTTTGAACTTTGCCATTAGAGGAAAAAAGTATCTGAAATGCTGTCTCCCTTTCACTTACTAAAAAATTGCTCAATAAATTTTTATTTTGCTTAACATATAATAGCCATTTCATAGTGTAAATGAAAAAAACAATAATGGAAGCCAAAATAAAAATGCAAGTTCTATAATATTCATATGTATCTTTATATTTGGTTGACAAAAAGGAAGAAAGAAGGAGAGGGACAGGGAAGAAGAGTAGCAGGAATAGAGAGAAGGGGAGAGAGAGAAACTGTCTCACAAATTACCTTGGCTGGGTGCCTGAAGGAAATTAGTCTGCTCTAAAGAAATCCTGCTGTAGTCAAATAAAAATGTAACAAAACTTGAAATATAATATCTAGATCCAGGACTGTAGTTCTTGCCAGTGCTGTCACTTACTGTCCTTTTATATATGTAGTTTATTCACCACCAGGCATTAAAAAATGTATAAAAATCTGTAGAAAGATGTTATGGACTGCTATTTCTTTTAGATGCATCCTTGGGAGTATATTATGGCAATATGTCAATAAATAATGCTGTGATAATGCTTGAATTATCTATCTTTCTTAGTCTCAGGCTAAGAATCTCTCCTTAATGCAAACTTTTCTTATCTCAGTATAGTGTTTCTCATCCATACTTTGCCTTTACTGGATTTTAGTACAAATAATTATATTTTAAGGATAATATAAAAGATTCTGAGAATTTTAGTTATAGTCACCTGCTGTATTGGTCACAAGGTTAGGTAAATGGTTTCTCCATGTGTCAGTAGTTGTTTTACTTGCTTCCAGAAGACAGCTCTTTAAAGAGCCCTTATTTCAGAAGATGTAAAAATCAAAATAAATAAACAAATAAATTTACAATATGTGAAGGTTTCTTTTAATGTCATGTGGATACTGAATTTGTTGATATATTTTTATGTAAGCTTTGGTTTTCCTAGAGGGCTGTGGTTTCATATTTTACATATTACTGTGTATTTTCCAGTTTAATTATAAAACTATCTGAGGTATATTTTTGTCCCAGTCTAGCAGCAGCTAACATAAGATAAATGAAGGGTTGGGTTGCAGGTTTGTGCTGTTTGGTGAGCAGCAGAGGAGAATTTTGGCACCATTAACTAACAGCTGTATGCTATAAAATGAAATCTTGCATGGCTTCCTTAACTAGCTATATAGTTGATGCTAATCTGAAGCATAAACATTTTCTTCAGCTATAGGTTTCATCTTCCAAATTCCCAGAAAGGCTACCAGGACTATGTGACTATTAATCAAAGCTTTCCTTTTCCCATTAGTAATAGAATATCAGAATAATCTATTATGTTCTATTACATGGAAGAAAAATTGCTTTTTGTTTTGTCCTTATCTGTTTTAAGGATTATAGTAAAAACCTCTCATGCTGCAAAATCAATATTAAGTATTGAAAGTTATAACAACAAGTTGCTAAAAGAGAGGATTGTAAAAATGATATATCCTTTAATACTTCAGTCTAACTTCAAACTTAATTTGTTGAACGTTATTTTCCAATCCTCTGATAGAAGAAATAGGCCTTTTCCCAAAGGAAAGTGATTTCCCAAATAAGGTCTTGACTGTCATTGTTGCATAAACCTCACCCAAATGCTCTGATTTCCAGTTTTATTTCTTTAAGTTTGACAAACCCCTAAACTCTTTTTTTGAGGTACCTGATACGGTTTGGCTGTGTCCCCATCCAAATCTCATCTTGAATTTTAAACCCCATAATCTCCATGTGTTGAAAGAGATCACCTTGGGTGATCCACTTGCCTAGGTCTCCCAAAGTGCTGAAATTACAGCCATGATAATTTTTGTATTTTTAGTAGAGATGGGGTTTTGCCATGTTGGCCAGGCTGGTCTTGAACCTCTGACCTCAAGTAATCCACTCACTTGGGCCTCCCAAAGTGCTGGGATTACAGGCAGCTGCCACCACGCCTGTCTAATTTTTGTATTTTTAGTAGACACGAGGTTTGACCATGTTAGCCAGGATGCTCAAACTCCTGACCTCAAATGATCCACCTGCCTTGGCCTCTGAAAGTGCTGGGATTACAAGTGTGAGCCACCATTCTCAGCTTGTATTTTATTTTTTTAAATATGATGTTGCAACAGGAAAAAATATAAGCAACTACTGCTATAGGCTTAGACATAACTAGGTTGTGTTTTAAACACGAAGATGAATAAGAAAAGTGCTTTAAACATAATGCTACATTTCAAATATGAATATAAAACATAATAAAGAAGCCAAATATAACAAAAAAGTAAAGGCTTAAATTTTAAAAGGATAGAACAATAAATGTACAATAATAAAACATAAGAGAATTCTTTTACGTTAAAAATCCAGAAATTAAAAAAGTTGATATATTCAACTACAGAAAAGTTTTTAAAAATGTAAAACAAAAAACTTCTACTGGCAAAGACATCAAAAAGAATGTCAAAAGAAAATGCTGAGGAGAAAATATTGGCAAGTAATATTAAAGGCTGAAAGGGCTAAATCAAAGGCAAGCCCCTAGAAATAGGTAAGAAAATGGCTAACACCTAATAGAAAAATAACCAAAATATTAGAAGTTAACTCACAGGAAAGGAAATGCAACAGTGAAAAAAAGAGCTTTAAGTAATATGCAAAAAAAAAAAGTCTCAGATGTTGCTTTCTTGTTTTGTTGAATTCTGAGTACAACAGATTTGTAGTCCTTGAAGATGTTTTGCAATTGAAAACTTGAAATTTGCAAAACTAGGTTCTCATTTGATGCTTTAGTGAAACCATACTGTTAAAATTTAGTTGTAGGCTTAGAAATTAATTCAGCTTAATAAACTCATAGATTATCATCATTCACAAATTATATTATTATATTTTTTCTCTCACATGTAATCTTTTTCAAATTTACTATGATAGAAAAATGTTTCTCATAATTAACAAGTGAAGCAAAACAGGAAGTATAGTATCCTGACATTGATGTGAAATTTGGTTATTCATTTAAAAATATTTCTTCTGTATCTTCATTTTCCTTGTAGTTTCAAGATGCAAGATTGTTATTTTGAAATTATTTTCCACAAAGTGTAATGTTGCATTGTGTATATGTCTTTTATGCTATTATAGGTAAAGACTGTTTGTAGTGGCTAGGTAATTGAATATTAATATTTCTATTTAGTATCTGGAATTTAAAAATGGTGTGAATTTCATGAATAAAATGTATTCTAGAATCCATTCCTCTTTAAGACAATTAAAATTTCATTTGCAGTTCTTTTAGGCATACTACTATACTGTAAACTATTGTCTTTGGTATTTGCACAGCCGGTGAGCAGTAGGAGTGGGAAGAGGGAGGACAGAAATGATGAAAGGAAGGGGAAAACTGTTTTGCCCTTAGTGAGACCCATCACTCCCTCCAAGTTGTGTAAAAAAAGAATCCTCAAAAAGATTGAAGAGAATGGCATCGGGGATCTCCTTTAACAAGTGACATCCATGAACTAGAGTGTGGGAGAGGAAGAAGGTAAGGAGTACAGCCAGACTCACACCTGGAAAGGATGTTCTGCATTTCCAGAGTTTGAAAGGCAGAGGACATGTGAGTTTCCCATCTGCCAAGTGAGGGCCTCACAGAAAAGAGATGAGTTGAGTGGTCTTGAGGGGGGCCCTGTTCATGCAACTACCTGGAGGGTAGCCGATCCCAGCATGAGGATAAGCTGGGGCTGATGAGCTGTCAAGAACCTGGAGCCGATGAGAGAGTTCTAAGTGGCCAGGTTGTTATCCCTAGAATCATCCATGAGAGATGAGAGACCTTAGGATTGGAAGGATTCTCAAAATATCAATAACACAATAGAGTTTGGACCTGCCACACCAGAGGGCACTGATACCTGAATCATTCATACAGAAATATATTTATGGAGTTCCAGCACTCTTCTAGACCCTGGGAATAGAGTAATGAACAAAACAGATCAAAATCTTTGCTCTCATAAAGGCTACATTATAGAGACAAGAAACAGGCATTAAACAACTAAAGTCTGTGCTATGTCAGAATGAAAATAAAACAGGATGAGAGCCTATAAAATGCTAATGTGGTGCGGAATTTTCAACAGGCATCCAGGGAAAGTCACTGACATGGCCTTCTTTTAGCTAAGATGTGAAGGAAGTAAAGTGATAAACCAGGGCTGAATTCCTGATGGGGGCCAGCAAGTACAGTGCCCCTAAGGTAAAGACACCCCTGAGGTGTCTAGGGGATGACATTAGGAGGCCAGTGTAACTGGAGCTGAGCACTAAGGAGGAGACTATTTGGTAAGAGACGGGTTTAGAGATGTAGTCTAGGACTACATGGGGAGGGGTTTTGCCAGCCACGATGAGTACCTTGGACTGCAGTTTGAATTTTCAAGACCGGAGCCATTAGAGCTTTTCAATGAAGAAGTATAATATTCTGACCTTCATTTTGGAAGGTTTACTCCAGCTGCAGGGTGGTAACTGGGTAATAAGGGAACAAGTGGAGAAGCATGGAGACCACTTGGGAGGCTCTTGCAATAATCTAAGTGAGACTTGATGGTAGGTTGGACCAGGGGTTTTTGTGGTAAAAGTGATGAGAAGTGGTTGAATTCCAGATGTATTTTGAAGGTTGAGCCAGCAGACTTTGCTGACAGATGAGTTGTGGGGTGGGGAGGAAGAGAATTGAGTAATGTTAAGGTTTTTAAAACTGAAGGTTGAAATTGCCATTAACTGAGATGGAGAACATCTGTGGGCAGAACGTAGCAAGGAGAAAGTTATCACGAATGTTGACCGAACCGAACTTGGGTTCACCTGCCCAGTGCAGCAAACACTGGCATCGAAATTGCAGCAAGAGAAAATGAGGCATTTATTGCAGGGTGCCCAGCAGGGAGAATCAGGCAGCTCATACTTCAGACCCAAACTCGTCAATGGCCTTATAGGTAAGGATTTTTAAGGCAGGGAAGCAGAAGTTACAGGCAAAGTCATAAATCAATACATGGAGTGTATACATTGATTTGACCAACAGAGGCTGTGTATCTTGAAGCAGGGGCTTACAGACCATAGGTAGAGTCAAATACTTTTCAATATGCAATTTGTTAAGAAAGAACAGCTTTGTTTAAAATTTTGGAGTCAGCAGAAAAGAATGTTAGCTCTGGCTTGAGGGCATGGCTGTCTCCAGGTCCCTCAAGAAGAACTTTTAGAACAAAGAATGGTGGTCAGAGTTCAGTCCTCAGTTCCCCTTGATCTTGATCTGAGATCTATGTGCCAGCAAATCTTTCTGGTGGGGGTCTGGGTTTCTGAAAAACAACTCAGGGATATATGCTAAGATGCTATATTTAGTTTCTGTAGAGAACAAAACTCATGATTCAAACTCCCTTGGTTATTGTTTTAAGCTATTATTACCTTCTTGCTTATCAAGTTACTTTTCAGGGCTAGCTATGTGCCTGGACTTTCTCCTGAAAGAACTCAAGATTATATTTTATTTCCACGCTTGGTGGGGTGGGGGGCAGGCAGAAGTTCAGGCCCCTATGAGGAGTCCCTGTTTCATCTCAGGAACTCAGTTTTATAGGGTTAATTTGAGACATCTGTTAGACATTTAGATAGATATTTGTAATTGCGTATGAGTCAAGTTCAAGGGTAAGGTCAAGGTTGGCAATATAAACTTGGAAGTGTTCAACTTAGAGTTGACCTTTAAAGCCATGAGACTTTATAAAGTCAATCAGGGAAGACATTTTGCTAGACAAGTCCAAGTACTGAGCCCTAGAACATTTCAACATTTAAAGGTACAGGAGATGAGAAAGAAGCAGCAAAGGAGACTGAGAAGGAAACGTCCAGGAGATTATAGCTCCACAATCAAGAAAGATCTTTGTTCCTAATACTTGTCCTCTCTCTTCCTTACTGCAACCTTGAAAGTGCTCAGAGGAGTTACCTGCTAGAAAGAAAGGACTAGAAAGATAGAAGAAGACATTGTGCCCCTTCATCACTGACAGCTTCTGAGCCTGGGTGATGCTTACCCTAGGAAGAAGGGAAGCTTTAACTGAATGAAGGGTTAGAGTTATGAGACTATTAGATTTGAGTGTACATTTTATCTGAAGGGGATGGGAAAACCTGTGGGAACTGCATGAGATTTCCTACGATCAAGAACAAACTGGGCAAGAGAGAATGTGCAAAATGGCAGTGGGAGAAATAGTTGCTTTTTGCTTGTGCTCTAGCAATTTCAAATACTCATTACCATATATTCTCTCAGCTGACATGTAACTATTCAAAACACTTTCAGCTTTGTGACTTATTGTCCTAAGTCTACAGGCAAAAGTTTAACTTTTGCATAAATCATCAAACAGCAGGTGCTCTGAGTAACTTAAGGAAAAGGGAATTTCAAATATGAAGGTTTTTGAAGTCTCATTGAAGACCTCTGAAGTGTTTGGGTGTACTTGAGAATTGTCCAGATGTGTAATATGAATGTGTCTGGGCTATATCAGCACAGTTAGAGTGTGGTCCTAATGAATTCAGTCACAGAATTTATAGTCTCTCTATTCAGCTATTTTGAATTTGTCATTTTGCACAGATAATGCTAGTGAATGACTTGTTGGGTTTATGCAATTTCATCATCCCATTGAGAAGATCAAAGTGTGTGGTTTACAGGCAAACCATTAGGAGTAACCTCTCCCTACTCACACATTCACGTGTACACAGCCAACTTCTTGCATATATACAGATAGGTCTATGTAGTTCAATATATGTGCAGCTACTTTTTAAAATTTATATGGGGTATATATGAATGTAACCTGTCGAAAGAATAAGAAAATCAATCAATACTAAGAAAATTCCAACTCTACAAATTTGAAAATTAACATTCTTTATTAAAATTGCACATATATGTGTCCTAGTGACTGAGGGTACCGTTTTCATTGAGTTTATTTCTTTTTAAGGTAATAAGTATGAAAAGCACAGAGGCTAATGTTCATTTATATGATAATTCAGTAGTGGAATGTAGGATGGATTTCTTTTTCATTTGGTGCCATTTACTTAAAAGATACAAAATAAATGATTTTCAGATGCATCCTTAGAGTACTAATAAAATATCAAGACTTCTTAAATTAATGTTCTTACTGCATTATGCCAAAATACATTTTAAAATCCTCAGGATTTTATGATTACACCTTCATGTACTGATGTTTAATGGGAAAATATTAAATTTTCCTTATTAAATACCACATTCCAAATCCTGAATTCTTGCAGCTTTGCCAAGTTTAAATGAGTATAGTAAATTTAACTTTGGAATTTCCTGACTTTTGCACTGCTGGAATTTTAGATTTTACCCAACATTAAGGGAGCCTTTCAATTTAACTTCCCTTTATTTAAAATGTTTAGGACAATTGTGAAAAGTGAGGATGATTGGTGGAAAGAAATATTCTGGAGGACATGGTTTTCACAACTTGCCACTTAATTGTTAAAAAATATTCCCCTCTAGCAGCTTAGTGTCATCGTGTTAACTATTCAGTATTTTAAAACATAAATAGCTTGATCTCACTTATATTAAAGGCCTGTTTTAAGTTTTAAGTTTGCCCTAATGTGTCCTAAATTTGGCCCAATGAAGGGTGACAGAATGCTTCCACCCTGAGTAAATTACCTCCCCCCAAAAAAGAGAGAGGGACAGAGATAGAAAAAAAAAGAAAGAGAGAAAGAAAATCACTGCTGGCAAATGGCTATGCTTTCCAAGAAATATTTGCTTTGGAATGCACACCAAATACTTAAACTCATATTGTTTGACTATGTTATCAGTAACTTTTATGTATTTTGAAATGGAGATAGCTTTCAGACTGTTACAATGTTAAAAAGCACTGCGATGGAACTGCCTCTCGCCACCATTATTACTTCATGCCTGAGTTACTGCAAATTAGTGTTTAGAAAGATGCAGTATTGATTTCAGGCCCAAAGGGAACTATTCATTACTTTGCTGCAGTAGTAGCCTTTCAAAAATGCTATTATTCAGCCTCAGTGAACAAAAAAACTCATAATTAAAAAGTTCCCTTAGTTCCCGTTAATGTTAACAAAGGTTATTTTAAATGTACTTCCCTAGACTAATAATACTAGAAAAGAGGAACAAGAAAGAATATCTATTATACTATAGTAAAACCCTGAAATATTGCACAAATATTGTTATAATGTGACAGACCACAGGCGTTCATCCTCTGTAATAACCCGTGGTGTTTTCCATCATTCTAAAAAATATCCTTCCCTTTCTATCTTCTCCTTGGGTAATTGCCCTCTCTCTTCCTTCTTGTTCACGTCAAACTTTGGAATTATCCCTAAAGATTCTCTGTTTTCTTACTTCTCATTTACTCCATAACCCATTTTAATCTAAGGATTGTTCACACCAGTCAAGTGAAACTAATTTAATCCAAATCACTAGATGGACCTTTTGCATTTTTTATCTTACCTCACATCCCTGCAGAACAGTCATCTCTGAGCAGTTGGCTCCCCCAAACTACAGTACAGCTCTCTCTTCTGAATTACTACCTTGTATGCAGCTGCCTGCCAGGCACGTACACTTCAAACATCCAACAATTATCTTAAATTCAACATACACAGACGAGTCTTCAGCCCCACTGCACCCACGCTACGTGTACCTTATCATCAGTTCTCATGTTCATCATGACAGTGATTGGCACAATTATTCATCATCTTCCCCAAGTTATAAACCTGGGTACAACTCACCCATTTTATAGCCAAAACATTTAGATGGAGGCTAAATATATTTTCTACATGTATTCTGAATTCATCCACTTCACCGCCTTTGTCACCATCGTGTCTCTTCTAGATTACTGAAACAGCTTTCTTTCAGGACTCCTGCCGCCTGTATGTTCCACTGCTGTCCATTCTCTACACTGCAGCACAACCACTTTTCTAAATCACAAGTTGGTCATGTCACTTTCCTGTGTGGATCTCCTGTTCTCAGGATAAAGATCCTGCCTGATCGTTCTGTTTACCTCTCTAGCCTAACTTCTTTCCACACACTCTGATTCAAATGCAGGTAGATTTAGTTCTTTCAATAAATTATGCTCTCTTGTGCCTTGTGACATGCATCCCCACCCAAATCTCACATTGGGTTGCAGTAATCCCCATGTGTCATGGGAGGGACCTGGTGGGAGGTAATTGAATCATATGGGTAGATTTTTCCTAAGCCGTTCTTACTATAGTCAGTGAGTCTCATGAGATCTGATGGTTTGATAAAGGGGAGTTTCCTTGCACACACTCTTGCCTGCCACCATGTAAGACATGACTTTGCTCCTCCTTTGTCTTCCCCCATGATTGTGAGGCCTCCCCAACCATATGGAACTGTGAGTTCATTAAATCTCTTTTCTTTATAAATTGCTAAGTCTTGGGTATGTCTTTATTAGCAGTGTGAGAACGGACTAATCCACCTTGCCTTTGTGAGTGTTCTTCCCTCTTCCTGGAGAAGAATATTCCATTTGATTTTTCATGCCTGTTTGTAGGCCTGTTTATCTGTTTCAATTTAACTGTCACTTTCCCAGGGAAGTCTTTCCTGGCCCCTTTCTCTTCTGAATTCTCATTCTACCTTGCCCTATTTCTGCTGTAGAATTTATCTCACCATATTGTCATCAGATATAATCCTAGTCTCTTGGCCACCACTTACAGCTTCTGGAGAAGGAGTCCAACTGGTTTTAGCTTAGCTCACTACTTTTCAATACTATTAGGGGTCCAAATAAATATTTACATTTTATTTTGAAACCAGCTGCATCTTCTTTTGTTTTTCTCTTTTTGTGTGTTATCCATCAGGGCTGTGTGTTTGGAAAGAAAGAATAGTACCAAAGCATTTTGACTGCAAGTCAAAATTTGCATGTTTAATAAGTTGTCCATGTGATTCTTACACACAGTAACATCTGTACTCTATTTTACTCTCTTGAGAAGAGTAAAAGATATCTGACATGAACTTACTCAACCTCGGTTCTATTACTACATACTCATTTTCCATTTTCCCTGTCTTTGATGAAGTGTCTTCACATCTTTCCAGAGCAAAATATTCCAACTCTGCACATTGATTTCATCACCTTTCTGTACTCCTTTTAACCCCTGCCATTAAGTAGTTCATTTTCTAGTTGGGATCTCTTCTCTTTCCTGACTCTTCCTCTTTATCTACCAAGCCATCCTCAAACACATTAATTACAAAACCACTCTTTCATCTCTTTAGTCACTTCTCACTATACTATTCCTTGCTGCCGTTGTTCCCTGCAAATTTTCCCAAAAGCTTAGTATATACTAGCCATCTTAAGTTTAAAGCCAGTAGTGTAGCATCTTCAAATCTGTCTCTGAATCTGACACTTTATTTCCTTTTTCTACTGATAAGGATTCTTCTAAGTACATTGGACAGAGGACCAGATAATCCAGGATTATCTCTGCATCTCAAGATCAGCTGATTAACAACCATAATTCTCTTTGTCATGTAAGCTCACATACTGATAAGTTCTAAATATGATATCATTGGGTGGGCATTCTTCTGCCTACCGCTATTGACTTCCTTAAAACTTAATAGCTTTTCAGTAATCCTGGTGACTCTCTTTACCTTTTCTATATCTTCACTTGCTTCTCTTCTTTCAAATGAATATATTTTCTTAGGACTTATCTTTAACATTTTTCTCCTTTTCTGATATCTTCATTTTATATTATTCATCTCAACTGATTTTATCCACATAGATGGTTTCAACTGTCTATACCCATAGATTCCAATCACGTTGCAAAAACTTACTCTAGATAGTCAACAGTTTTTAGTTATTGGTAACTCAGGTTACTAATCATGAAGCCATTAATTTTCCCAGAATATATTTTTTACTTTACCGATTTTATTAATACTAGCTTAATAATGAAACATTGCCATTTTCCCTTATTCTTCCCTTTACTTTGAGGATATATTTTTATGTATTCTTTTCTTCCCTAGTCCCACCTTCATTAGCTGGAGTTAAGACCATGCCTTCGCCTCTACTGTCCCTGCCACATTTCTACATCACCCCGATCATCTTTTTCGACATTGTTAAATGAATGTCCAGTGAAGTTCTGGTCGCTCACTCTCTTTGCCTGCTTAATGATTCGGTTGGTTACTCCTCATTGCCTACAATGCAAGGGTGGATTACTGAAAATGGCATTCTAGACCTGTCACTTAACTTTCCAGTTTTACTGTTTTATGAGTAAATGCCCTTGGGTCGTGGGAAGCTGCTTATTTCCCATCCAGGCCTTATAATTGGCTACCTCAGTACTTTAGCTATAGTATTTCCTCTGTCTGGAAGAACTCCTCCCTCCTGTCTTCCCTGCAGAAGTTCCACCCCATTCCTTAGGACCCTTTATCAATCAGTTACTATGTCCGCCAAGAACTTTTGCTGATTTTCATGACTGAATTGAGGTAGCATGTTGTTAGTATTCTTTGATGGAATAAATTATATTGTGTCTTATTTTGCTTTTAGGTATCTGGTATGTGTCAAATCAAAGGACTTTTTAATCGGCAATTACTTAATGAGTTCATAAATGAGTAATATATGCCCAATCAATAGCTGTTAATTTGATTTCTTTAAAAAAAGAGTAGTTGAGAGTTTTAAAGAATGAATAGCATCATTTTCATTAACTATTGTTTCTTTTTATTTCAAACAAAATATTTATTTAAGTGATATACCTCTTTATGGCCATTTAGTTACCATCAGTAAGCTAAATTTCAGTGTGTTTAAATTTCAGCCTGATTCAACCCTTTTCTATAAAAATACCTTTGATCAAGACATAGACTATAGCTAAAGCTAACATTTGCTTATTGAAGCTGAAGGTAAATCAATGATAATTCAGGAATGTCATAACTAACCCTGCCAGATTTGATGTGTTCTCTGATACTGTATGGGAAAAAAAAAGAAAACTGGGGACTGTGTTTGTCCCCTTCTCACAAATAAATTATATATAGGAGGAAAAAGTTTTTATGTTAAGTGACTGGTCTGGAAAAGTTAGTATGTCAGCGTTGTTAGTCATAGTAAGAATGTAATAAGCAAGATCTCCTCAAATGGCTAATTGTTCATATTAAATTAGAAAACCTGAATTCAGTTAAAAAGAATATGGAATTGGAAGACAAGGATTCCAGAATGGTTATATAAGCATCTTGGTAGACCCTCTCCAAAGTAAAATAAGAATTTAACACATGAAATACATTATTTTTAAACACCAATTATTTAAAGTCTGAAAAGTCAAAAAAAATTCAACCTCATATAGAAAAAACTATATATATCATTATCAATGATCAAATTTAGCCCCATATAGAAAGAATTATACATCATTATCGAGATTTACCACAGGAATGTCAGATTCATCATCTGAAAATTAATCAATGCAATATATTGTTTAAATAAAGGACAAAAGCCGTGATCACCTCGATAGGCACAAAAAACTGAAAGCATTTGGAAAAAAAAAAAAAACAGTACCCTTGTATTATAAAAATGATCAGAAAATTAAGAACAGAAAGGAAAAAATTAAGAATAGAAAGGAACTTCCTCAACTTGTAGAGGGCATCTATGAAAAACTACAGCTAACAACATGCTTAATGGTGAAAGAATTAATGGTTTTCATAAGATTGGGCACAAAACGATGTCCTCTCTCATTGTTTCTCTTCAACATTGTACTGAGGGTTCTAGCCAAGGCAATTAGGCAATTAGGTGAGTAAAAGGTACTCAGACTGGAAAAAAAGAAGTAAAACTATATCTATTTGTAGATGATACATGTTTGGTCGACAAGGTAACAAGTGAAGTGAATACGGTATTCACTTTAATTGATATGGTGAACTCTAAAAACTGTTAGAACCAGTGAATGATTTAAGCAGTTGTGCAAGATCAATATACAAAAATGAATTTTGTTTTTATACACTGACAGTGAATATTCTGAAAATGAAATTAAGAAAAGAATTTTATTGGTAATAGGATTAAAAGAATACATGGCTAAGGAATAAATTTAGCAGAGAAAGTGGTAGCTTTATAACTGAAAACTGTAAAGCCTTGTTAAATTAAAGACGATCTAAATAAATGGAAAGATACACCATGCTTACAGATTGAGAGACTTAATACTGTTAAGATGGCAGTACTCTTCCAATCTACAAATGCAACACAATCCCTGTCAAAATTAAAACTTGCTTTTTGGCCGAAATTGAAGAATGAATCCTAAATTTTATACGGATACAAAATACATATTTTGTATACCAACACATGGAACTTTCTCCAGGATAGAGACCATATGTTAGGCTCCAAAACAAGTCTCAACACATTTTTTAAAAATCAAAATCACACCACATATCTTCTCAGACCACAATAGAATAAAACAAGAAATCAGTAAGAAGAGAAAAACGTTGAAAAAATGTACAATACTTGGAAATTCAACAACATTGTCTTACATGGCTATTGAAAAATGAAATCAATCGGTCAATGAAGAAATTAATAAGGAAATTTTTAAAATGTCTTTAAACAAATGGAAATGGAAACACAACATACCAAAACCTATGATGTACAACACAAGTTATGCTAAGAGGGAAGTTTATAGCAATAAATACCTGAGTCAAAAAAGTATAAAGACTTCAAATAAACAATTAAGGATGCACCTCAAGGAACTAGAAAAGCAAGAGCAAACCAAAACCCAAATTAGTAGAAGAAAGAAAATAAAGATCAGAGCAAAACTAAACAAAATAGAGACAGAAAAAAAATATAAAGAATCAACAAAATGAAAAAGTTGGTTTTTCTGAAAAGATAAACATGATAGATAAACCCCAGCTAGACTAATCAATAAAAAAGAGAGATGACTGACAAAATTAGTTGAGATGACTAACTAAATTAGAAATGAAAAAGGAGACATAACAAATGATGCCACAGAAATGCAAAAGATTATTAAAGAATATTATGAACAATTATATACTAAGAAACTGGAAAGTCTAGAAGAAATAAATAAATCTATAGACACATACAACCTAACAAGATTGAATCAGGAAGAAATAGAAAATCTGAACAAACTAATATAAGCAATGAGACTGAATCAGTAATAAAACATCTCCCAACAAAGAAAAGCCCGTGATTGGATGGATTCACTTCCAAATTCTACCAAACTGATAAAGAAGAACTAACTCTAATTCTCCTCAAACTATTACCAAAAATTGAAGAAGAGAGTATTGTCCTTAATGCATTCTACAAAACCAGACAAGGACACAACAGCAACAAAAAAACTACTGGCCAATATTCCTGATGAACACATATGTAAACAACATCTCAACAAAATGGTAGCAAACTGAATCCAAGAGCACATCAAAAAGATAACACAACACAATCGAATGGGATTTATCCCAGAGATGCAAGGATAGGTTCAACATATGCAAATCCATAAACATTATACAGCACATCAACAGAATGAAGGATAAAAACCATGTGATAATCTCAATAGATGCAGTGAAAGCATTTGATAAAATCCATCATGCCTTCATGAAAAAACCCTCCACAAACTATTCACAGAAGGAGCATTCCTCAACATAATAAATGCCATATATGACACACTCACAGCTAACACCTACTGAATGGGGAAAAGGTGAAAGCCTTTCCTTCATGAATTGGAATAAGACAATGATGCATACATTCACTACTTATATTCAACATGGTACTGGAAGTCCTAGCCAGAACAATCAGACAAGAGAAAGAAATAAAAGGCAACAGATTAGAAAAGAGGAAGTCGAATTGTCTCTCTTTGCAGATGACATGATCTTATATTTAGAAAATCCTAAAAATTGCACCAAAAACTCTTAGATCTGATAAATAAATTCAGTAAATTTTCAGGATAAAAAAATCAACATACAAAATCAGTAGCATTTCTATACACCAATAATGAAATAGCTAAAAAAGAAATCAAGAAGGAATTCTATTTACGATAGCTGCAAAAACAATAATAAAATACCTAAGAATAAATTTAAGTAAGGAGGTGAATTCCTCCATAAAGAAAGCTGCAAAACACTGATGAAAGAAACTGAAGAAGACACAAATGGAAAGACATCCCATACTTAAATCAGAAGAATTAGTAGTATTAAAATGAGTATATTGCTCCAAATGATCTACAGATTTAGTGTGATCCCTATCAAAAATACGAATGTCATTTTTCACAGAATTAGAAAAAAAATGCTGACATTCATATAGGCTTAATGGAGGCATCACACTAACTGACTTCAAAAATATATTACAAGGCTGTAGTAAACAAAACAGCATGGTGCTTGCATAAAAACAGATACATAAACCAGTGGAACAGAGTAGAGAACCCAGAAATAAATCTACCTATTTACAGCCAACTGATTTTCACCAAAGGTGCCAAAAACACATTGAGGAATAGACATCCTTTTTAATAAATAGTGCTGGGAAAACTGGATATCCATATGCAGAAAAATGAAACTGGACTTCTGTCTCTCACCATGTACAAAAATCAACTCAAGATGGATTAAAGACCTAAATATAAGACCTGAAACTGTAAAACTACTAGAAGAAGGCATAGGGTAAACTCTCTGGGACATTGTCTTGGCAAGAGTTTTATGACTATGCCCTCAAAAGCACAGACAGCAACAACAAAAATTGACAAATGGGATTCTATTAAATTAAAAAGCTTCTGCACAGCAAAGGAAACAATCCACAGAGTGAAGAGTCAGTTCTGTAAAATTGGAGAAAATATTTGCAAATTACAGACATTTCTCAGAAGAAGTCACACAAATGGTCAAGAGATATGTGGAAAAATGCTCAGTATTAAGGATCATGAGAGACATGCAAATCAAAATTGCCATGAGATATTATCTTATTCCAGTTAAAATCACTGTTAATAAAAAGATAGAAAATAACAGATGCTGGTGAGGATGTGGTGGAAAGGGAACTCTTATACACTGTTGGTGGTGATGTAATTAGTACAACCAATATGAAAACCAGTATGGATATTTCTCAAAAATACTACAAATAAAACTCCCATGTGATCCAGCAATTCCACTACAGGGCATTTATTCAAAGGAAATTATTATATCAAAGGGAGACCTGCACCTTCATGTTTATAGCAGCATTGTTCACTGTAGCAAAGATATGGAATCAACCTAAGCGTCCACCAGTGGATGAATGGCTAAAGAAAATGTGGTATACATACACAATGAAATACTACTTGGTTATAAAAAAGAATAAAATACTGTCAATTGCAGCAAATAGGTGGAACTGAAGGTTATTTTAAGCAAATGATATAGGCACATAAAGACAGATATTTCATGGTCTCACTAGTAAGTGTGTAAAAATTGATCTCATGGAGTAAGAAAGTATAGTAAGAGTTAACAAAGGCTGGGAAAGGTGTTTGGCCTTAGTGGAGGATGAAGAGAAGTTACTTAATGGGTACAAACATACAGTTAGATAAAAGGAATAAGTTCCAATGTTTGATAACAGAGTACAGTTACTATCCTTAACAACGAGGTATTTTATATTTCAAAATAACTAGAAGACAAGACTTGAAATATTTCCAACACATAGAAATGATAGTCTTAAGTTGAGAAATATCCTAAATGCTCTGACTTAATTATTACACATTCTGTGCATGTAACTAAATGCCACATGTCCTATAAAAATGTACAAATATTATATATTAATGAAAAACTTTTTTAAAAAGTTTACATGGAAATTCATGTGCAATCATATAATATATGGGACATATGTAAAGAATCTTTATAACTCATTAGTAAAAAACAAGCAGCTTAATCAAAAACTGGGCAAAGGAATTGAACAGCTATTTCTCCAAAGACAATATGCAAAAGGCAAATAAGCACATGAAAATGTGCTCATCATTATTAATCATTAGGAAAATGCAAACCAAGTTACAATGTGATACCACTTCACACCTACAAGCAAAAAATAAAAATAAAAAGCAGATAATAATGAGTGTTGGTGAGGATGTGGTATGTATGAGAGGAAGCCCTCATACATTGCTAGTGGGAATGTAAATTATTACAGCTGCTTTTGGAAACCAGTTTGTGAGTTCCTCAACAAGTTAGGCATAGAATTACTGTATGACTCAGCAGTTCCACTTATAGGTATATACCCAAGAGAAATTAAAACATTTGTCTACACAAAATGAGTACCTGAATGTTTATGGCAACTTAATTTATAATAGCCAAGAAATGAAAAATGGAAATGACCCAAGTACTCATTGACTGATAAATGGATAATATCCATACAACAGAATATTATTTACCAATTAAAAGGAATGAAGTGCTGACACATGCCCCAACATGAATGAACCTTGAAAACAAGCGAAGTGAAAGAAGCCAGACACAAATGACCACATATTTTATGATTCTATTTATAAGAAATGTCCAGAATAAACAAACATATAGAGGCAGAAATGAGATCAGTAGTTGCCTAGGGCTTGAAGAGCAATAGGAGGAATGATTGCTGATAGGCCGGAATCTACTTGGGAGGATGAAAATGTTCTGAAATCAGGCTGTAGTAATAGCTGCACAACCTTGTGACTATACTAAAATCATATGAGTTTTATACTTTAAATGTGTGAATTATGTGGCATGTGAATCATATCTCAGTAAAACTGTTGATAAAATTATAATGAAATGCTGAGTATGGTTCAGACACACCATGCTTTCAAAATCTGAAAAGACAAAAGCAGACATCAATATTCCACTGCAACTTATAATATCAATAATGTCTGTTGTCTTTAGAAAAGCTGGAAATGGACATCAAATTATTGCACTTAACACTTCAATCATGAATTTTCCTAATGTCAGACAGTATATGAATAAGTAGAAGTTCAATGTGTGCAAAAATATGCTTCCTTTTTTCTATAGCAAAAAGATACCATACAGAATAGTCCAAATACGTGTAATACTTGGCAACAATGGAAAAAAAAATGTTCTAAGAACATGTTTTTAAAACAAAATTTCTTGTTTTATTTGTACTAAGTTTCTGTAACATAATTGTTACATAGATGGCTTTTATCTGTGACATGTACCTATTAGAACGGACAGTCTCTCTAGGGCATTGTTCTTAGAATTCAGTGACATCTGAGATCACGTTAGCACAACTTATCAAATTATTCATTATATTCTTTTTAGTGTAAGATTTACAGGAAATGTTGGTTGACAAATATGAGGTTATGTGGTTTGGCAGTCAGAAATCTGTCAGATGGTTTAGTTTAGATTACATTTCCTTTTTTTAAAAAACCTGTGTTCAGAGTCTTCACATTACTAAAGACGTCCCAGTCTTTCTCTTTTTCTTCTTTGAAGTAACACTTGACAATCCCCCTTTTCACCGTGTTCTTCCTTAGCCTCCATTCATCACATCATTCCTCCTTCCTCCCTGATCTTTCCTTCCCAGACTCCCATTCTGCTTTTCTTCCTCTGACTTTTTCTTAGATGTTGATGGTTCTCATAGTTCCCTCCTTCAATTCTAGTCTTTTCATTTGTCTTCTTTGGAAATCTCATATGTTGCTACAATTTCAAAGGCAATCCTTATACATGACAATAAAGCCACAAATGTCCATCTTCAGAACTTAGCTCTTTGCTAAGTTTCATGCCCAGATTATTAGCTATGTAGATTAGAATGTTTACTGATTTCTCTCAAGCATCTCAGGTTCAAAATGTGCAAAGCTCAACCTAACTGTAAAACATGTTCTTCCATTCTTGTTCCATTCTTTGTTAATAGCGCTATGTCATCATCCTTGTCCATCAGAATAGAAGTATGAGATACCTTTCTGGTGGCAAAGTCCTTCCTGTTGATTTTTCCTTCATATTATCTCCTGAGTATATGTTCTCTTCCTCATGATCAAGCTCTCTATATTTATCCCTGGACTATTATATCATCTGTCCACATTAAATACAAGGACTGTCTTTCTAAAATATTGATTTGCTTATGTAATTCTCTTGTTTAAACGCATCCATAGACACCATTCATCACCTTCAAAATAAAAGCCACAGTCCTTGGCTTGGCTTTTCAGGATTGACATATGCCTAACTAGCTAAACTTATTGTCCATCAGTTTTCCAGCGATTCCAGTACACTCTTCATTCTTCAACTGTGGCGTATTTTCAGACCCAGTTGCCCTGTGCTGTTTGTTGTTGACGTTGTTTATTAGTCGGAAGCTAACTTCACTCCACTGGCCACAAAAATTGGTTCAGGACTCTAGGCCTATGCCAATCAAAACATTTTCTTGGCTAGAGGAATCATTCAGCAATTAGCATGTGATCCAGTTGAAGACATTAGGACAAAAGGATAATTTGCTGGAGGCTTCTGGAAAAACTTTTCTTCCTCTCAGGAGAGAGCACTGGAAAAGACACTCTGTCTTCAACTAGATGTCCCAGTCAAAGGTCTTGCCTAAACCTGCTGTATCCATTTTGCTCCAATCAGAGAAGACACCTCAAGTTAAAATACATAGGAGGGCCTAGTTGAACATGTCTCATAGAAACTGAGCAAGACACATTGGCTGAAACCACTTCTGGACTTCAGATATGACAGTATTAAATTTCTGATTTATATCAGTTTTTCTGATATTTGCAGTTTGCAGTTTGCAAAGCTGCAAACTGATTCAAAAAAGTTCAAGGAGAGATAAGTGGCAGCATGTTCAGTGTGTAGAACATGGATGAAACCAATTACCATTGTTAAGACACTGATTTTTCCCATGAGCAGATTTGTCACCTTTAGGCACACTTGTTTATACATAGGTAAAATATGTCTTATATTTGTGGAGATACTACTTTCAAATCTAATTATGACATATAGTATTGAAGAACTACTATTCAAAAGAGCTAAATGCCTGTATCCTTCTGAACATAAGTGTTCATGCTAAATTTAAATTGATGGATAAACATTGTAATACAGACAGGAGGCAGGGAAATACTAGGTCCAAGACTGGGGTGGGGGTTCCTGGCAAGGACTCCACCCTCAAGCCTGGACCTGCAGTCCTAAATGAGAACATGAATTCCTGTTTTCCTGCCTGAATGTTGCCTTTTCCAAAACCACCCTGGCCCGCCACAACTCCCACCTTGTACCCATAAAATCCCCAAAGCTCCACTGGCAAAAGAGCAGAGAAGCATGGCAGAGAAGGAGAGAAGCAGCATCTGAACATCAAGAGGTGAAGAGACAGCTGGACACCAGAGACTGTGGTTGTGGAGGAGTTTGGCTGAGGATGTTCAGAGAGGAGTTTGGCTGGGGATGGCCTAACTCCAGGGGAATGTGATCTTCCCACTCCATCCCCTTTCCAGACCCCCATATCACTGAAAGCCACTTCCGTCACTCAATAAAATCCTCTGTATACACCATCCTTCAATTCATTCATGTTACCTGATTCTTCCTGGACACCAGACAAGAATTTGGGAAACACTGAGCACTGAAGCCATCTGCGGATGGCAAAGCTAAAAGAGCATTGTTTGTAACACACACTCTCTGAGGCTCCAGAGGTGGCAGGCAACAGCTAGATACTGCTGTGGGCTGGTACAGGGTTTGTTCCTGCCAGCATCTAAAGGTACTCACCCTGGATCCTGCACCCACTCACCTGTGTGCTCCCCTCCCACAACGGGCTTTAGCATGGCGGCTGAAGTAAAGAAGCCACCCCTGTCTTAGGTCTTGCGAGGGACTCAAGGGAACTCTCCCATCTCAGTTGGACATCACTATATGAAAATGCAGGGGTTTGGGTCAGTATTTTGGAGTCTTGGTGTTATTGTTGTTTTATAAAAGCACCTTAGTTTTTATTGTTTAAAATATGGGGGATGCCTACCTCAAAAATGAATGAAAAGCATTTTCTATTTTTTATACAAAACCTAAGAGCCTTTTATGTATAATTATATTGAAGCTAGCCTTTTAAGATTCCTACTCAATTCTAAAGAGAATTGTGAAACACATAGGTTTTTTTTGCACAATAAAATTTTTAACACAAAAACCACAGATTGAATGTTACTCTACATGTTCTTCTATGTCCCAGAATTTTTTTCTCCAAAATAGAAAAATGTCAAACATGAGTATTTAAGACTAGGGCATGGAGAAGTTCTTTATTATGCAAGGAAATGCCTAGAAATAAAAGCCAATGCTTAAATGAAGAAGTTGAGTCTCTTAATGTTTAATAATTTGCAAAAATCCTGGGCTCCATAAGCGTCTGGATAATTGGTATAATTTTAGACATTAAGAGAGCAAGAAAGCAAGTTTTAGTTCTTCATTTTTTTAATGCTTACTTTACCTTGTACCCTTCTTTTCCTTCTTTTTTTTTTCTCTTCCTTATCCAGAGGTGATGATCAGTTTATGTGGTAATTTCAGTGTAGCTATTCTAGTTTCATCTCTCTTCTGAATCCATGTTCAGTCGTATTAAGATTCACTGTACTAAGATAGCAACACAGGATGCAACAGGTCCTAATTTTGCACACATGGTTTTATTTTGTTGGATTAAGTCTGATGGCAGCTTTTTTTACCACATTATATATTTACTCCTCATGCAGTCAATTCATGTTAGAATTCTGATGTCTCTTGGGAAATTGGTAGAATTTTTATTTGTACCTCTGTGCCTTCAGTGGCTAAGTGTTAAGCCTCAAATGAAGATATTATTTCAGAGAATGTCTGAATCTGGTAACTTTTTTTTATAAGAACATGCCAAGAAAACACACAAGCATATAGTTATTTCCTGATAAAGCTTGTCGACAAGAGTGACTTGTCAGAATAAATGGAAAAAAATAATGACTAGACCAATAGAAAGATGTAAGAAAGGCATTGCCAACATTTTTCTTTTTAAGTTTGGGGTTTAAAAAAACTTTGTGTGCTTATAATAAGAATATAATTTTTTTTGTCTTTTTTATTAGGCGTTTTAAAAGAATACATGCAACCAAAAAGAGAAAAACTAAAAGTCAGCTTACTTTGACTTTTCAGTAATTATCTATATTTATGGCTTTTATTGTTCTTTCTTCTAGTTATTGGTCTTAGCTACCTCTGTTCCTTAAAAAAGACAGCCACCTCGCAGGATTGTTGGCTGGATTTTTCTCACAATGGCTCATTTCCTTTTTAAATGTATTAGCAATTAACTCCCAGTTGTCCCTAATTGCAGCTTTGTTAGATTTTTCCACCTGTCTCTGCTTACTGAACTGGAAGAGAAGTACATTAAAAGTTTATATAAATGGCTGGATTTTCTGCTTTAGGGAAAATTTAAAAGAAAGCAGACTTTTCGTTAATGGGAAAGGAAATAGAGCATTTCCAGCATTGAGTATGCTGAATGGATAAATGTAGGAAGGTACAATAGGAAAACTGGACACATCCCAAAGCCTCCCAAGTTTTGCCCTTTGCCATGTTTCTGTATTATTTTAGATTGAAGTTATTCCCAGAATGTCAAATACACCATATTCAAATGTAAGTACAAAACATATCCTAAAGCCAAGTGAAAAAAAAAGGTTATTTGCCGCTCTCCATTGGTTCAAGTAGTGTGAAAATTAGTTATACATTTTCAAATATAGTTATTCTGTATTTTAAAATGTAATCCATGTATGTGTTTTTTTAAAGGCTCTAGTAGGATAATTCTCTAGTTGAAGTAGAATGGAAACTAAAACATTGACATTTTTACTTATTTCCAATTTAAATTGCATTTTTTAAAAAAGGATATCGAGTTCTGCTTTAGTTGGCCTTGTTTTAAGTTCCGTGGGAGTTTGCTTTCATCTCAGTTCCCATAGATACGTGTGAGAAATTCTTTAGGGCCTGAAACAAGAGTATCTTCGGGGTTATATGATCTGACCTAATCAACCATGAATCAACTATGAATGCTCTCATACTCTTTTAAAAAAATCTCCTTTAAAGGCTATTTAATGAAGTCCTTTCTCAATCATCTTCTCCTTCTTCCCTTGATTAGACATTGATGAGTGCAGCATCATTCCTGGGATATGTGAAACTGGCGAATGTTCCAACACCGTGGGAAGCTATTTTTGTGTTTGTCCACGTGGATATGTAACCTCAGCAGATGGCTCGCAGTGCATTGGTAAGCCTCACATTTTGCAGGCACAATACACTATTTCTTCATAATGACAGAATAGCCCAAGCAGGTATGAAAATGGCAATGATTATAAAATATTGAAGAAATGGCTGAATGAGTTGTTTAACGTAAATGGTACCAGTATTGACGGATTGAAAGACCAGGTACTCTTTGCAAAGACTTCAGTTTCAGAAGCCATCTGGGTTTGTTTTATGTTGTCCAAGTTATTTGGGGAATAAAGAAAGACTTCCTCAAGACATTGCTCTTGCCCAGAGTTAGAGACAAGAAGGCATGAGAAAAACATTTTTTTAATCTGCTTTTGGAGACAGAATGTAGTAATTAAAGGTTCTCTTGCTGCTATGAATCATGAATGTAGTCAACATCTTATTTACTTAGAATTTGTTTATTCTATTGAAAATAATTACTATAAAAAAGAAAATGACACATTTAATTTGGTCTTTAAATATACTCAAATTAAAACCATTTTATACTCTCCCTCGTTTATTTACAAAGATGAAATACTGCTCACAGTCATGGTGTAGGTTATCTGTTATTGAGCAAGGCTTAGACATCTGCCTTATTGTGAGCATAGAGATTGTGAAGTGTCTTTTGGTACATAATACGGCACAGTGAGCTACCCTCCCATTTCTCTTCCTGAGCATTTAGCCTAGTGTATTCCAATTTTAAGCTAACAATAGGTAGAAAGAGAGGAAAAATAATGCACTGTTATGTTTCCTGGCACCAAAGATTCATGTAGTGCAGGAATTAGGTAAATTAATCCAATACCTAAAGAATTGTGTTGTTTGGTTCACTAGAGGGTGGCAGTTTGGGCAGTATCTCTCTCTCCCCAAACCAGGCAGTTAATATGTCAGCAATGAACTGCCAGGATTGTAGGTCTTAATGATACCCTAATGATTCCCATGGTGCCCAAAAGAACTGGGTTGATGAGATGGAAATACAGAGTCAAAGATGTAAGCTAGAAGTCCTAGGCCACCAATAATAGAACTGGGGGCTGAATTCATTTGATTAAATGTACTGATATAATAGGTCATCCAAGAATGGATGTAAGAGATACAAATCCTGACTTCAGAATGCCATTTTGTCATCATAAATAACAGTAGAAGCCTAGTAATAGCAGTAATAGAAGAAACAGTGACAGTAGTAGTGAAAATAACAGCTGTCGTTTAAGATTTTTTACACATACCATGTATAGGACACTGAGCATCTCCACTACCTCATTATCTCATAGCTGTGAGGAGTCAGGCAAGCTACAATCTCCTCTACACTTTAGTTTCCTCTAATAAGTGACCAGTAAAATATTCTTCATTATTATTATTATTAACAAGAGGAGGATGTGCCTGCTCTGGACCTATATGGCATATGGTCCTTCTAATAGCCCTGTGTGATAAGTATAGTTATTCTAGATTTACAGATAAAAGAATTAGTTCAGAGAGGTTAAATGACTTGCACAGTGTTTCACAGCCAGTGAGGAGCCAGGATTCAAATCCTGATGCCAGCCTCTGTGCTGCTGTGACACTGCACTGCCACTTAGCCATTTAAGGTTGTGGAGATGCCGTGGCTAGATGTCAGGGCCTCCAGCATGAGTGGCTTTTCCACTGTCATACTAACAGCCTGCTTTGAGAAGTAAGATGTCCATTGGGAGCCTCATATCATGTCTTTGAATGAGAATTGTTTGTGTTTTACAGATGAATCAGAGTTTCTATTTTGCATTAGGTAAATCATTTTTGGTAAAATATTAAGTCTGTATAACTGAGCAAATAAACTATTTTAGGGTCATTGTTGCCAGTTGGCTCACTGCACAGTAGGTTTGATTCATTTAATACCCTGGTTCCCCCTTATCCACAGTTTCACTTTCCATAGTTTTGTTTTCTACAGTTCCCACTGTGATTCAAAAATATTAGATGGAATATTCCAGAAATAAACAATTCATAAATTTTAAATAGTGTATTGTGCTGAGTAGCATGGTGAACTCTTACACCAGTATTGATGCTAGCAATTCAGATATATAGCAAGAAAAGAAAAGAAATTGTATGCTGAGTTTACTAAGATCTATGGTAAGAACAAATCTGTTAATGAAATTGTGAAGGAAGAGAAATGACTTCATGCTAGTTTTGCTGTTGCACCTCACCCTGCAAAAGTTGCAGCCACAATGCATCATAAGTTTATTTAAGATGGAAAAGAAATTAATGTGTGGGTGGAAGATATGAACAGAAATATGTTCAAATTGAAAGCAGTTGGATTCAGAACCATTCAAGGTTTCAGGCATCCACTGGAGATCTTAAAATATATCCCCCACAGATAAGGGAGGACTACTGGATAATTTGGCTGTCAGCTTTCTATGAGAGTTGAGAATTAGTGCAACTACCTACACTTGGCTTGATTTTCTTAAACTCTATAGGAAAATAATATGTTTGTGCACACATGCATTGTGAACACAAAATCATCACCTTGGAAGACGTATAGATTCAACTCTGTAGGAGAAGAGTCACATTGGGAGTCCTCATTGAACACTGCAGCCTGGGTGCTGCAGAACCTGACTTCAGGAAACTTTGCTCCTAGAATATGGCTAGAAGAAATATGACTGGAGAAGGAATTGAGGTTAATATTGTGAATTTCTGGAAATGCCATATAAGGCACATGTTTTTTATTTGGTAGTCAATGTAGAGTAACTGAAGGCCTTTGAGAACAAATTGGAATGCGAGGTTGGTGGACTGAGAATAGTAAGAAACTAGTTATAAGGCAGAATTTGCCAAAACAAGTTTTAGTGTTTTACTTCCCATTTCTAAATTATTTCTTTATATTTATAACTTACATTTCAAAATCTGTCTCTAGTCAAACAAAACTTGCATTCATATTTTTGTGTTGCATTGGAAAAGAAGCATGAAATCTTCATTTTAGTCAGATAATTAAGACCAGGATCATCAGTACCTGATGATTTACTGAGGTGGCTTTTCTTCAATTGAAAGACATTTGATTTACCATGAAGTTATGATAAACTCTTTTTATCTCTTGCCCCCTTATGTTATTAAAGTCCAAAGTCTCTACTCAGATGTTCAAAGACCTTCACAACCTGTCCTAGCTTGTATTCCAGACTCATTTCTAGCCACTTGCCCCCTCACACTCATATCTCTCTCATTGCTGTACATGATCACACTGCCATCCTTTTTGCCAACAGTACCCCTTCTGCCTGAAGCATATTGACTTTCCCCTTCTATGCTCATTAAAACCTAACTCATTCTTTAAATCCAAATTAGGTATCACTTTTCCTTTTCTTTCTTTTTTTTTTTTTTTTGAGATGGAGTGTCGCTGTGTCACCCAGGCTGGAGTGCAATGGTGCCATCTCAGCTCACTGCAGCCTCCACCTCCTGGGTTCAAGCAGTTGTCCTACCTCAGCCTCCTGAGTAACTGGGATTATAGGCACTCCACCATCATGCCTAGCTAATTTTTGTATTTTTAGTAGAGATGGGGCTTCCCTGTGTTGGCCAGGCTGGTCTCAAACTCCTGACCTCAGGTAGTCCACTTGCCTCGGCCTCCCTAAATTCTGGGATTACAGGCATGAGCCACACCCCTCGCCAGTATTGCTTTTCCTTATAGGTGTTTCACCTTGGGAAAAATTATTCGGTCCCACCCATAATATGTTTTCATTTTCTTCATTCTAGGGCTTACTGTATTGTCACAGGCACTTGTGCATTACTCACTGGTTGGACTGTGGGCTTCGTTAGACCCTGTCTTATGCAGGTTCATGGACCCTGGGCTTTATGTAATATGCATCTGGCATAAAAGTTTGTGCTCAGTAAACCTTTTCTGAATGAATAGGAAAACCAATAAAGGAATGAATGAGATTATATTGAATGTAAGAACTTCATGTTGATTACAGTGGCTTTGCAGCCTTTGGCATCTCTTTGGACATGATGTTGTGCCACTGAATTATGGTCTTCCATGCTCAGAAGGCAAGAGCTAGCTTGAGGTTCAGAAAGCTAAGTCCTGTGCTAACCAGGAGTCCCATTCATTTCACTATCAACATCCTGAACACTAGGAACAAAGGAAGTTCTCTAGGAAAGGGAGAATGGCTCTCCAGAATCACAAAACCAGTGTTAAAATTAAGTAAGCAGCTTAAAAATGTTTTGAATGGGCCGGGTGCGGGTGCGGTGGCTCAAGCCTGTAATCCCAGCACTTTGGGAGGCCGAGGCGGGTGGATCACGAGGTCGAGAGATCGAGACCAACCTGGTCAACATGGTGAAACCCCGTCTCTACTAAAATACAAAAAATTAGCTGGGCATGGTGACGCGTGCCTGTAATCCCGGCTACTCAGGAGGCTGAGGCAGGAGAATTGCCTGAACCCAGGAGGCGGAGGTTGCGGTGAGCCGAGATCGCGCCATTGCACTCCAGCCTGGGTAACAAGAGCGAAACTCTGTCTCAAAAAAAAAAAAAAATGTTTTGAATAACTATGTTACATTTGGAATAAGTATGTATTTTCCATATATAAGAAAAAATTAATCTAACATTTTAATGTGTATGAGATATTTGATTTTTGAAATTCTGAGACTGTATTTTCTCAGATTGAATTTATTTGGTGGAATTATTTATGTCAGAGATATTTTCATGCTCTTTATTTTCTAACCACATGTATGCTAACGATAAGAGTTGGATGAACTTAGAGCTTTTTTTAGTTCTAAACTGCATGTTATCTGCAGCTTTATTCCAAGAGCTTGCATGTGCTGAAAGTGACCTTTGCTGAATATTGCCCTAATTTCTTATTCTAGTTAACACAGATATTCTGAGTGTACACCACATGATAAAACATCAGTCAACTTGATCTTATTTCTTTTATGTGCCGGAAAACAGTTTCACATGGCTGGGAAGTTTAACTGGGCAATTTAATTATAATACATGATAATTTTCTGCTTTCATTGTATACTAAGTAGAAAAATCAAATTTCTGATTTGTTTATCTATCTAGTATGTTTAATTATCTTTTTAAATATACAGGAAAGAACGTTTTTAGCATAGAGCACGAACATATGCCAGTTCTGGGAAAAAAAAAGGAGTTAAACATACCTACTAATATTTTTCTAAAAAGTGTTTTACATAGCACTACTTAATGAGCCTTAAGTCATTTTGGAGTTAACTACCATGGTCATGTCCAAGGAATTATTAATACCTAATTTCCACATTGTTATATAGGCACAGAAGAATGGCTGAAAGCCAGCAATAAATAATGCATTGGCAAAGAGCAGTCAGCAACTTCTGTGTGAAAGATAATGCATCTGCTGCTGTTGTGTATACAGAGTGAGAAAGGACCCTAAGCACAGGGACCCAAAAGTGCCAGTTAAGTTCAGAAAATGGGATTAAGCATTTAGAAATACTTACAGTAATATGTCCCATAGCATCCAAAGGCATTTTCTTAAGCTTTCCAAACGTTTTAGTGCACAATACTTCTGTGGAGTATTCTTGAAAAAATAAAACCTGAAAACATAATGTGAAAAAATGTAATACTAATATAAGAGAAACGTTGAGGCAGTAGGTGATTGCTATTTTTTTGTTTAGGTAATAGTTCTCATTCATCAAAAAGAAAAGCTTTAATATTATAGTTAAAATCATCAAGATGAGCAGTGGTACAGACCTTAAAAAATGGGTAGGAGCTATATAGATAGGAGGCCGGGAGGGCATGCCAAGCAAGAAGAGTGGTATGAGCAAGACTACAGATGCTAAAGGTGTCTGAGTAGGTTCAGGGTGTGGGGAGGAGAGCTTGTCTGGGAAATAGAGCTGAGTCAGAGTAGTTGAAAATTCAGTGAGAAGGATAAGTTGAAGCTAAGATTCTGTTGCAAAGGTTATTAACGGCCATGCTAATGAGCTTCAAATTTTTGAGCAGACAAAAATTAATGAAGTTTGAAAGAAATGAGGAAGATCATCACAATGGCACAAAGTGATGACTGGGATATGTTTTTTTTCTTTTTCAAGAAAAGAGCAAGGTACAGAATCATTAATGTTTTATGCAGCGCTCTATGTAACTAACGCTGGGTGTTGATTCCACATGCATGTGTGCATTTGGAGCAAAACACTTGGAGAAGCCAGAATTTCTAAAATTATTTAACTAAAGGCTAGAGAGGGAACCAAAAAGAAAGAGTATACTAAATAGTGCTTTAGTTTTAGCTTTAGAATTATATAAAAGCTGTTGGTGGAACAAGGATATCAGTTTTATTTAAGAAAGGAAGAAAGTGTCTTAGAAGGAGGCATTTTCCTTACAATGAGGAAGAAGCACTTCATTCACTATTTTAAAGGAAGAAGTAAACCTTGGATCCATGGTAGTTCTGTTTCATCGCTCCTAGTTCTGTAGTCACTTATGAACAATGTAAACATGAAAGTATTTTAGGAATAGTAAGAATCCATAGAATCAATCAAGGGGTTACAATTTAAGATGAGATTTTTTTAAAAAAAGAATCAATCAAGGGGAACCCAGGCTAAACCAGACCATCAAAGAAGTGGATGCCGGCGTCCAGTCTTAGAGAACGAAGCATGAGACAAAAGCATGTTCAGCTGCCATTGCCAAACACCTACTGTCTATCACTATTTTTCTTACCTGGGCTAACCTCATTGGGGTTTTCTGGCTGAACCCTCCATTTTTTAATGAGTAAGCCTCATTCCACAGGAGACATTTATTTCAAGGTACAATCCCCAATTTTTACCAAGTTTTCATCACATTGTATAATTAATCATTAGTTCTCTTAAACCTAGTTAGATTAAATGTCAAACCATGAAACAAACCCTGATAAGTGTACCTTCATTATCTTTCAAGACAGATTTATATTTAATCAGAGGAAATGAATTGCTTCCTCTTTCTCAGTGTTACTGTAAATGTGACTTCTTGTAAGCCTTGTTCAGGAAATGTAGTAAGGGTGATAGAAAATGATTAGAGGAATAGACTTGTTTTCATTACTTAGAACACACCAGTTCTATAGTTAAACATATAGCAAGCATTAGAAGTTCGTTTTTACAGCCTTTCATTTGCCTTTGCCCTTAATGGTTCGCTGTTTCAAGGGGCAGTGTGCCTGGACAACTCTTTTATCTCTATCAGGTGCCCCTTTTTTTTATTGTGTACAGAGAATGTACTATGCTGTGGCACCATCATATTACTGTAAGAATTTCTAAATGCTTAATTCCATTTTCTGAACTTAACTGTCACTTTTGGGTCCCTGTGCTTAGGGTCCTTTCTCACTCTGTGTACATGATGGAAAAGAAATAGAATATTCTTCCACATGATACACTTTTTAATACATTGCTTTCTAAGGGCCATGAAATCTCATGCACACAAGGGAAAGGGTGGTAACTCCTAGGCTCTGATTTGCTTTGAAATAGTCCTTTTTGGAGACCTATGAGATGCTTCACCAGTGTCTGTCTCATCTTGGCAGGTTTTGGCTCAAGGAATGAACAGTAGGTTGCCTGCCTCCTTGTTGTTACTAGAAAAGACTAATTGTGGAATTCATGGAAAAAGTTACAATTTATTTTGCTGTTCTCTCTTGTTGCCTCTCCACCCTCTCACCTATGACTTCGTTTCCTTAAGTGTATTTATTATAGGACTGACCAGAGGTTTCCAAACTATGTAAAACAATAGCTATTAATTTTTTTTTTAATTTAAAGACATCTCTTTAACATGAAAAATGTACTTCAGATCCCTACATTATGATAATTTAATATTTGTGAGAAAAATATGTAATGAAAATGCTCTTGGGTATTTAGTAATAATTGTAAATGAATTTGGATTTATTCGTTACGGTGGCATACTCATAAATGTGAATCATGGTAGTGCCAATTAACTGTGAGCTGTTACTCGTATTGCAGTGTTCAATGTAAATATGGATTTGTGAACCCCTCTCAATATCATTGTATACTTCCAAAGTCTAGGGACTGCTACAGAATGGATTCCTTATGACATTGTGCTTGGCATTTGTATTAGTCCATTTTCTCATTGCTGAGAAAAACATACCAGAGACCAGGAAGAAAAAGAGGTTTAATTGGACTTACAGTTCCACGTGACTGGGAAGGCCTCAGAATCATGATGGGAAGTGAAGGGCACTTCTTACATGGTGGCATCAAGAGAAAATGAGAAGCAAAAGCAGAAACCCCTGATAAATCCATCAGATCTTGTGAAATTTACTCACTATTATGAAAATAGCATAAGAAAGACTGGCCCCCATGATTCAATTACCTCCCTCTGAGTCCCTCCCACAACATGTGGAAATTCTGGAAGACAAAATTACAGATAATATTTGGGTGGAGACACAACCAAACCATAGTAGCATTTTTATACATATTACCTTATTTTCAATGTGATACTGTATTTGGTCCATGACTTGTTTAGAAGTATAGGAAGTTTTCTCACTTTTTAAATTGATTTCCAACTACATTTCATACATTGTAGTCCAAGAATATTGCCAGTTGATACCAATTCTTGGAAATATTCTGGTACAGTATTTGCTTTATGGCTTAGCAAATGATTTATCTTTATAGATATTCCATATAGACTTGAAAAAGATGGATTTTCTCTAATTGATAGGTACTAGATTGTAGATATATCCATTAGATCAAACTTAACTGCACTATTCGAATTTTTTTGTACCTACAGAATTTTGTCTGCTGTATCTATTACTGAAA
This sequence comes from Callithrix jacchus, assembly GCF_049354715.1. NCBI lineage: Eukaryota > Metazoa > Chordata > Mammalia > Primates > Cebidae > Callithrix > Callithrix jacchus. The sequence goes on from NC_133503.1 coordinate 80,623,332, forward strand.
AAAATCATGTAAATTTCCCACTGCAGTGATAGATTTCTCTGCTTCTGAATGTAGTTTTGTAAAATTATATTTTATATAGTTTGATGTTATGTTATAGGTGATAAACGTTTAAAAGTATCTGTCATATTTTTCTAGCGAATTGAACCTTTTTAAAATTATGTATTGACTCTAAATTTTTTTTTTTATTCTTGGTCTATTTCTAAATATTTTCTTTTGGTTTATTTTGTATCACGTTTTGTGAGTGGTAGTAGACGTTTTAAGTATACACCTACTGTATATTTTTCCTCTCAGTCTTTCCTCTCCCTTATGTTTCAAATGTGTTTCTTTTAAACAGCCTTTATCTATTTTGTTTTATTTTTACAGTCTGTAAATCTTCACCTGTTCTTGAGATTTAAATCCATGTGTATTTATTGTAGTACTGATATATCTGTTTTTATTTTTACCATATTCTTTGTGCTTCCTAATTATCTTGCTCTTTTTGTAGTTTTTTTCTCCTTTCTTGGTTTCTTTTAGATTTATTTGGGATCCCCCAACCTGCTGCTTCCAACTCTGTTATCTTTCTCCTACATGTTAAGAAGTTATATACTTTATTTCTGTGGCTTCAGTGGCTATGCTAGCTGTTTTAAGATGCATATTTAAACTAAAGTCTAAAATTAACCTGTATGTTTACCTATATATAAGCAATAAAAGCATATTTAAATGATTAAACTTCAATCTTCCCCTCACAACTTTTTAAAATCTAGTATATTGCCATTCTCTATATATGACAACTTAATCATTATGGTTTAATATGTTAGGACTTACTTAGATTTACCCACCTGTTTAATATTTTTTGCTCAGGATTTCTTCCTGCATCTCAAACCTTCCATTGGGCTCTTCCTTCTTTTGCCTGAAGTACCTCTTTCAACATTTTTTTAATCAAAAAACTCTTGATAGAAAACTCTGGTTTTGTTTTCTTGAAAATGACTTTAATTTGCCCTCTGAAGATATGATTTATAACAGTACAGAATTTTAGGTTGACAGTTATTTTATCGGAGTGTACTAAGATATTATTTCATTGTGTTCTGGTGTCCATTGGTGCTGCTAAGAAGTCAGCAATTCATTGTTTTAAATACCATTTCTTACCAGGTGATATGTCGTGACATTCCACCATTTTTAAGATCTTTATCCTTGCAGTTCTGCATTTTTACAGTGGTACGACTAGTTGTGGATTTCTTTTTATTTATCCTACTTTGAATGTATTGGACCTGTTACATTAGAGGTCATACAACATTGCTAGAAAGTTCTAAGTTAATATCCATTAAATATTGCTTCTTTCCCATTCAGCTTATTACTCTTTCTAGTACTCTTACTAGATGTTGTATTAGTCCATTTTCATGCTGCTGATAAAGACATACCTGAGATTGGGCAATTTACAAAAGAAAGAGGTTTATTGGACTTACAGTACCACATGGCCAGAGGGCCCTCCCAATCACTTCGCAAGGTGAAAGGCATAACTCATGTGGTGGCAGACAAGAGAAGAGCTTGTGCAGGGAAACTCCCATTTTTAAAACCATCAGATCTCTTGAGACTTATTCACTGTCACAAGAACAGCATAGGAAAGACCTGCCCCCATGATTTAATCACCTCCCACTAGGTCCCTCCCATAACATGTGGGAATTCGAGATGAGATTTGTGGGGGGGACACACCCAAACCATGTCAGATGTACAAAGGTGTGCATGTAATTATCTTTTCGTTCTCACCTTCATATTTCTTAACCTCTCTTTAAAATTTGAATTTGTCTATATGAGCTAATTGAAGATAATATATTCATATATTATACCAACTCAGTAATTCTTCATCTATGTGCAATACACTTGTTTAATATAATCAGATACTTCATTTCATTTACAGAAGTTTGAGCTCTTTTAAGTCTGTTCCCGTTCATTGTTTATGGGCCTTTTCCCCTTGTTCATACATATCTTCAGACTTGAATTGCTTTAAATATATCAAATATAATTTAGTTATTAGTTAATATTTAATTATTAATAATTTGAAATAATAATTGATGGAATTGGGCTGACCATTTCAATATCAGAAATATACTGGTTACTTAACAGTTTTTGTTTCTTGTTGTGTTATTATATATTTTCCTTTTAGCAGCTCTTTTGTCTTGGAACTTTATGAGACTCCTTTGAGACTTTCATTAATCTTAAGTCCTCTAATTGTGTTGGCTGTAGTGAGTTGCCTGGAGTATCTCTACCTGAGAACCTCTTTACATTATATTCTTCCTTTGAAGTTCTTCAGACCAAAAACATACTATGAATTGAGGCGTCAAAGCTATTGATGTGAGGAAGACCTTGTGGTTACAGATTCTTAGGAGAAATCTTTCTTTTTCCTCCATGAAGCATCAAGGTAGAGACTGACAAGTTTCTTGGATGCCCCATTACCTTATCCGTATACTATATCCATATGCTAAGGATATGACTCTTTGGAACCCTACCTTTTGAGGGAGTTTTCTTGAACTCCCGACCTCAGGTGATCTGCCTGCCTTCGCCTCCAAAGTGCTTGGATTACAGGCGTGAGCCACCACGCCCGGCCAGGGGAGTTTTCTGTTATGTACGGGGGGAGAGTGGAATCTGGGCTTTTTTTATCTTATGCTCTGGGCCCTGTGAAACTATCAGAGTTGAAATTCACAGTCTTCAGAGTTTAATATAAGCCTAAAGGTGAAGCCTAGTTGCTCAGATACCTCCTAAGAGTCTCATTTTTCACCTCATTTGGGGACTCTCTTTTATCCTTCATTCATGCGAGCTGGTGGATGTATTTTTAAATATTTTTTCATAATTTATTCAGGATATTTTGATTGAGAGGTACATTCAGGGTAGCTAATTCACCATGAAAGCTGCAAGAAATAGAACATACGTTGTTTTATTTCATTCTTCCACCAACCACATTCTGTACAGAAGAAGGATTAAATATAGTTGAAAATCAAACAGTTAATATTTGAATGTAAAACTAGGTCTTTTGACTCAAGGCCATGGTATTGTTTTGTTTTGTTTTCAAACCCTGTGTTACAACCTCCTCCCTGTAGAAGCCTTAAAGAGATAAATATATTCATCCTAACTTGTAGCACTGATTGTGTTTTATAACGTTAGTGATTATTGTTAAGCATTTGGGACTTTCTTATCTTAATTTACATCCTGGTCTTGAGGAGGTAGTATATGATACTTTGGGTTCCTAAAATGAATATTTCAAAAATTGTTTCCTTTGATCATTCATATGAATACAAACTTAGCTGTGCAATTATTCCTAATGACAGCCTGTCAAAGTCCAACTCAAGTTTTTGAAATTTCTGCAGTGCCTTGAAGTATGTGGGTGTACATCACATTTAGTGCCTTGTTTGGGGGCATACCGGGATTTTGGGGGAGAAATAGAAGGAGGTGTTCGATTCTTATACAGAGTATCTTAAAGCCAATTCACTTATTTTATGATAGCTTAAAAGCCACCTGAGGCATGCTCTATGTGGGCGATTAGAGGAAATAATATGCTTACTTTAAACTCAGTGTGCAATGCTGAAAATTTAAACTTTACCTTTTAATGTAATTATAAGCAATTAACAGTTTCTTCTTTTTTTTTGTTTTTTGTTTGTTTATTTATTATTTTTCTTAACTGCATTTTAGGTTTTGGGGTACATGTGCAGAGCATGCAATACAGTTGCATAGGTATACACATGGCAGTGTGTTTTGTTTGCTTTCACCCCTTCACCCACATTTGGCATTTCTCCCCAGGCTATCCCTCCTCACCTCCCCCTCCCACTGGCCCTCCCCTTTTCCCCCCAATAGACCCCAGTGTTTAGTACTCCCCTCTCTGTGTCCATGTGTTCTCATTTTTCTTCACCCGCCTATGAGTGAGAATATGCGGTGTTTCATTTTCTGTTCTTGTGTCAGTTTGCTGAGAATGATGTTCTTCAGATTCATCCATGTCCCTACAAACGACACAAACTCATCATTTCTGATTGCTGCATAATATTCCATGGTGTATATGTGCCACATTTTCCCAATCCAGTCTATAATCAATGGGCATTTGGGTTGATTCCAGGTCTTTGCTATTGTAAACAGTGCTGCAATAAACATTCGTGTACATGTGTCCTTATAGTAGAATGATTTATAGTCCTTTGGGTATATACCCAGTAATGGGATTGCTGGGTCAAATGGAATTTCTATTTCTAAGGCCTTGAGGAATCGCCACACTGTCTTCCACAATGGTTGAACTAATTTACACTCCCACCAACAGTGTAAAAATGTTCCTTTTTCTCCACATCCTCTCCAGCATCTGTTGTCTCCAGATTTTTTAATGATCGCCATTCTAACTGGCGTGAGATGGTATCTCAATGTGGTTTTGATTTGCATCTCTCTGATGACCAGTGACGATGAGCATTTTTTCATATGATTGTTGGCCTCATATATGTCTTCTTTCGTAAAGAGTCTGTTCATATCCTTTGCCCACTTTTGAATGGGCTTGTTTGTTTTATTCCTGTAAATTCATTTGAGTTCTTTGTAAATTCTGGATATCAGCCCTTTGTCAGATGGGTAAACTGCAAAAATTTTTTCCCATTCTGTTGGTTGCCGATCCACTCTAGTGACTGTTTCTTTTGCCGTGCAGAAGCTGTGGAGTTTCATTAGGTCCCATTTGTCTATTTTGGCTTTTGTTGCCAATGCTTTTGGTGTTTTGTTCATGAAGTCCTTGCCTACTCCTATGTCCTAGATAGTTTTGCCTAGATTTCCTTCTAGGGTTTTTATCGTCCCACGTCTTATGTTTAAGTCTCTAATCCATCTGGAGTTAATTTTAGTGTAAGGTGTCAGGAAGGGGTCCAGTTTCTGCTTTCTGCACATGGCTAGCCAGTTTTCCCAACACCATTTGTTAAATAGGGAATCCTTTCCCCATTGCTTGTTTTTGTCAGGTTTATCAAAGATTGTATAGTTGTATGTATGTTGTGTTGCCTCCGGTGCCTCTGTTTTGTTCCATTGGTCTATATCTCTGTTCTGGTACCAGTACCATGCTGTTTTGATTACTGTAGCCTTGTAGTATAGTTTGAAATCTGGTAGTGTGATGCCCCCCGCTGTGTTCTTTTTGCTTAGAATTGATTTGGCTATGCGGGCTCTCTTTTGGTTCCATATGAAGTTCATGGTGGTTTTTTCCAGTTCTGTGAAGAAAGTCAATGGAAGCTTGATGGGGAGCAGCGTTGACTCTGTAAATTACTTTGGGCAGTATAGCCATTTTCACCATATTAATTCCTCCTAACCATGAACATGGAATGTTTCTCCATCTGTTTGTGTCCTCTCTGATTTCGTTGAGCAGTGGTTTGTAGTTCTCCTTGAAGAGGTCCCTTACGTTCCTTGTGAGTTGTATTTCAAGGTATTTTATTCTTTTTGTAGCAATTGCGAATGGCAGTTCGCTCTTGATTTGGCTTTCTTTAAGTCTGTTATTGGTGTAGACGAATGCTTGTGATTTCTGCACATTGATTTTATATCCTGAGACTTTGCTGAAGTTGCTTATCAGTTTCAGGAGTTTTTGGGCTGAGGCGATGGGGTCTTCTAGGTATACTATCATGTCGTCTGCAAATAGAGACAATTTGGCTTCCACCTTTCCTATTTGAATACCCTTTATTTCTTTTTCTTGCCTGATTGCTGTGGCTAGAACTTCCAGTACTATATTGAATAGGAGTGGTAAGAGAGGGCATCCTTGTCTAGTGCCGGATTTCAAAGGGAATGCTTCCAGTTTTTGCCCATTCAGTATGATATTGGCTGTTCGTTTGTCATAAATAGCTTTTATTACTTTGAGATACGTTCCATCGATACCGAGTTTATTGAGAGTTTTTAGCATAAAGGGCTGTTGAATTTTGTCAAATGCCTTCGCTGCATCAATTGAGATAATCATGTGGTTTTGTTTTTGGTTCTGTTTATGTGGTGAATTACGTTTATAGCCTTGCGTATGTTGAACCAGCCTTGCATCCCCGGGATGAATCCTACTTGATTATGGTGAATAAGTTTTTTGATTTGCTGTTGCAATTGGCTTGCCAATATTTTATTGAAGATTTTTGTATCTATATTCATCATGGATATTGGGCAGAAGTTTTCTTTTCTTGTTGGGTCTCTGCCGGGTTTTGGTATCAGGATGATGTTGGTCTCATAAAATGATTTGGGAAGGATTCCCTCTTTTTGGATTATTTGGAATAGTTTTAGAAGGAATGGTACCAGCTCCTCTTTGTGTGTCTGGTAGAATTCGGCTGTGAACCCGTCTGGACCTGGGCTTTTTTTGTGTGGTAGGCTCTTAATTGCTGCCTCGACTTCTGACCTTGTTATTGGTCTATTCATAGTTTCGGCTTCCTCCTGGTTTAGGCTTGGGAGGACACAGGAGTCCAGGGATTTATCCATTTCTTCTAGGTTTACTAGTTTATGTGCATAGAGTTGTTTGTAATATTCTCTGATGATGGTTTGAATTTCTGTGGAATCTGTGGTGATTTCCCCTTTATCATTTTTTATTGCATCTATTTGGTTGTTCTCTCTTTTCTTTTTAATCAATCTGGCTAGTGGTCTGTCTATTTTGTTGATCTTTTTAAAAAACCAGCTCTTGGATTTATTGATTTTTTGAAGGGTTTTTCGTGTCTCAATCTCCTTCAGTTCAGCTCTGATCTTAGTTATTTCTTGTCTTCTGCTGGGTTTTGAGTTTTTTTGATCTTGCTCCTCTAGCTCTTTCAATTTTGACGATAGGGTGTCAATTTTGGATCTCTCCATTCTCCTCATATGGGCACTTATTGCTATATACTTTCCTCTAGAGACTGCTTTAAATGTATCCCAGAGATTCTGGCATGTTGTGTTGTCGTTCTCATTGGTTTCGAAGAACTTCTTTATTTCTGCCTTCATTTCATTGTTTACCGAGTCAACATTCAAGAGCCAGTTGTTCAGTTTCCATGAAGCTGTGTGGTTCTGGGTTGGTTTCTGAATTCTGAGTTCTAACTTGATTGCACTATGGTCTGAGAGGCTGTTTGTTATGATTTCAGTTGTTTTGCATTTGCTGAGCAGTGCTTTACTTCCAATTATGTGGTCAATTTTTGAGTAGGTGTGATGTGGTGCTGAGAAGAATGTATATTCTGTGGATTTGGGGTGGAGAGTTCTGTAAATGTCTATCAGGTTTGCTTGCTCCAGGTCTGAGTTCAAGCCCTGGATATCCTTGTTGATTTTCTGTCTGGTTGATCTGTCTAATATTGACAGTGGAGTTTTAAAGTCTCCCACTATTATTGTGAGGGAGTCTAAGTCTCTTTGTAAGTCATTAAGAACTCACCTTATGTATCTGGGTGCTCCTGTATTGGATCCACATATGTTTAGGATCGTTAGCTCTTCTTGTTGTATCTATCCTTTTACCATTATGTAATGGCCTTCTTTGTCTCTTTTGATCTTTGTTGCTTTAAAGTCTATTTTATCAGAGATGAGAATTCCAACTCCTGCTTTTTTTTTGCTCTCCATTTGCTTGGTAAATCTTCCTCCATCCCTTTATTTTGAGTCTTTGTGTATCCTTGCATGTAAGATGGGTTTCCTGGATACAGCACACTGATGGGTTTTGGATTTTTATCCAATTTGCCAGTCTGTGTCTTTTGATTGGTGCATTTAGTCCATTTACATTTAGGGTTAAAATTGTTATGTGTGAATTTGATACTGCCATTTTGATGCCAAGTGGCTGTTTTGCCTGTTAGTTGTTGTAGATTCTTCATTATGTTGATGCTCTTTAGCATTTAGTGTGATTTTGGAATGGCTGGTACTGGTTGTTCCTTTCTATGTGTAGTGCCTCTTTTAGGAGCTCTTGTAAAGCAGGCCTGGTGGTGACAAAATCTCTGAGTACTTGCTTGTTCGCAAAGGATTTTATTTTTCCTTCACTTATGAAGCTCAGTTTGGCTGGATATGAAATTCTGGGTTGAAAGTTCTTTTCTTTAAGAATGTTGAATATTGGCCCCCACTCTCTTCTGGCTTGTAGTGTTTCTGCCGAGAGATCTGCTGTGAGTCTGATGGGCTTCCCTTCGTGGGTGACCCGACCTTTCTCTCTGGCTGCCCTTTGTATTTTCTCCTTCATTTCAACCTTGTTGAATCTGACGATGATGTGCCTTGGGGTTGCTCTTCTTGCGGAATATCTTTGTGGTGTTCTCTGTATTTCCTGCATTTGAGTGTTGACCTGTCTTGCTAGGTGGGGGAAATTTTCCTGGATGATGTCCTGAAGAGTATTTTCCAGATTGGATTCATTCTCTTCGTCCCCTTCTGGTACACCTATCAAACGTAGGTTAGGTCTTTTCACATAGTCCCACATTTCTTGGAGACTTTGTTCATTCCTTTTTGCGCTTTTTTCTCTGATCTTGGTTTCTCGTTTTATTTCATTGAGTTGATCTTCGACTTCAGATATTCTTTCTTCTGCTTGGTCAATTCAGCTATTGAAACTGTGCATCCTTCGCAAAGTTCTCGTATTGTGTTTTTCAGCTCCTTTAGTTCGTTCATATTCCTCTCTAAGTTATCCATTCTTGTCATCATTTCCTCAAATCTTTTCTCATATCTTTTTTCAAGGTTCTTAGTTTCTTTGCATTGATTTAATACATGTTCTGTTAGCTCACAAAAGTTTCTCATTATCCACCTTCTGAAGTCTAATTCCGTCATTTCATCACAGTCATTCTCCGTCCAGCTTTGTTCCCTTGCTGGTGAGGAGTTTTGGTCCTTTCTAGGAGGTGAGGTGTTCTGGTTTTGGGTGTTTTCCTCCTTTTTGTACTGGTTTCTTCCCATCTTTGTGGATTTATCCACTTGTCGTCTGCATAGTTGCTGACTTTTCAATTGGGTCTCTTAGTGGACACCCAGATTGTTGGTGATGAAGTATTTCTGTTACTTGGTTTTCCTTCTACCAGTCTAGCCCCTTCGCTGTACGACTGCTGAGGTCCACTCCAGGCCCTGCATGTCTGGGGTGCACCTATAGCAGCTGCGGAACAGTGAGGGATGCTACCAGTTTCTTTTTCTGCTATCTTTGTCCCAGGATGATGCCTGCCAAATGTCAGTCTTTTGGATATAGAGGGGTCAGCGAGCTGCTTGAGGAGACAGTCTGTACTTTATAGGAGCTCAATTGCTGAGCTGTGAGCTCTGTTGTTCATTCAGGGCTGTTAGGGTGCTATGTTTGATTCTGCTGCAACAGAGCTCATTAAAAAAACCCCTTTTTTTCTCAAATGCTCTGTCTTGGGAGGTTGGGGCTTTGTTTTTGGATGTCTGTATAGGTGTCCTGCCCAGCTAGGAGGCAGTCTAATCACTATTTGACTGCCGAGGCTCCACCCTGCTGTTGTGAGGTTCGCCCTGTTGCTGCAGGCTCTTGCTCTTCTGCTGCAGTCTCCGCCACGGGCTAGCCCTGCAGCGGAGTCTCTCTGTTGTAGCAGGTTGCTTCGGCAATGGCAGGCTGCGTCAGCAGTGAGCGTGTATCTCAGTAGGGGCGGGTTGCCTTGGCAACTGCAGGCTGCGTCAGCAGTGGGCGTGTGTCTCAGTCGAGGCGGGTTGCCTCGGTAATGGTGGATGCCCCTCCACCACGGAGCACCTCAGGGACCGTCTCCATGGCGAGCGTTTGGAATCGCTGTTTTGTCTGTCCCACTGCACTATCCCAAATGCTGTGTCCCTGCAATCCCCTGGGCTGGCCCACTGCCCAAGTCCCTTTCAGTCTCAAGTTCAGCCCTCTCAAGTCTCAGGTTGCCATTTCAACAGGGCACCTGGACAAGCACGCCCTCTGGGGATCGCTGGGTAGGGCCGGCTGCTGCCACCCCAGCTGCCGGCTTCTCCAGGCAGAGCCTCTGCCTGGTGTCCCGTGTCTCCTTTATACTTGGGAATTTCCCTGTTCTGTGGGCAACAAAGATCAGTCTGAAAATGCAGCTTTGACTCACCTCTCCGCGGGTTAACCGAGAGCTTCAATCCTGGGTTGTCCTCACAGCGCCATCTTGAGTTCCTCCGAACAGTTTTTTCTTAATTATTGATGTACAGATACTGATTGCTGTGGTACATCTTTCTTCTTGTGACCATAGGCAAAACATCTTTGAAAGCATCTTGATAAAGCTAAACAATATGTTGTTAATTAAGCTCACAATTTTTTCCTTCGGTTAAGATAAAGGCAGTTTCAGTTATAACCCAGAGAGTTTCCAGATGATCTTCATAATTTATTCCTATGCAACTTTTCATTTTATGCAGTCTTTTGCAATCGTCATAACTTGTCTTCTAGCCTTTATCTGATCATTTTGATCCGTTGTGTGTCCTGCTATCAGAATGACCTCTATTGCAGTCATATTTGATCATGTAACTTCCTTACATCAAATCCTACAGGGTAATACACAGACTCCTTACCATGCAGTCTGCCAAACTGGGCTTATCTCTTTTTGCCTCTCAATACATAGTTTGACACAATCAGTTGCCCTAGTTCTTGAAAATATCTCAGACGTCTCTGGCTTAAATAACATATGTACACTCACAATTCACAGCTATGTATGTTCAGCCTGACCATGCTTCTGCATTCCAGGTTCATTCATTCAACATTCCAAATGTCTCTTTAAAACATGTTTTAAAGAGAAGCCTTGCCTTGTGTTGTCTAATCCTGTTTCTTCCCTCTCCATCCCCATCTCAGCTGTGCAAGTCAAAAACTTAGGAAATGTCTAAGACTCTCTTTCTCTTCTACCCCACACCCAAGCAAGTTCTCATTAGCCGTACCTTCAAAACATGTCTGCCCTCTGCTCAGCCTCTTCATCTCCACTGCTGTTACCCTCATCAAAGCCATCATCATCTCTCACCTGAATGTGTTCAGTGTCCTCTTCACTGGTCTCTGTGCTCTCACTACAGTCAGTTCTCATAGCAGCCAAAGAGATCTTCTTGGAAATGTAAACCATTGTCTTCTCTCATTGTAACCATCCAGGAAATCTCCAAACACTCCACTCGAAATCCAAATGAAATCCCAAGGTACTTTCCTAGTGGCCTTCAGGACCATCTGTGATAGCCTCTGCTGTCTCTCTGAGCCCTTGCTCTCACACTTTCCCTTTTGCATGCTGTTCTCTAGTCATAGTGGCCCCTCATTCTTTGCACATGTGAAACATATTCTCTTCTTCCTCAAAAGCTGCTCTTTCTTCAGATACTACCATGGCTCATGCTCTCATTTTAGTCCATTGTTTTCTCACTGTTTTAGGTTGCTTCTGATCAACTTTTATAAAATAATCAGTCAGATATTGCTGCATTTGAGACAACCACAAAACCACAATGACATACAACAGTGCACATCTCCAGACTGAGGATCAGGACTGGGTTGTTGCTCTCCTTCAAGCTTCAGAATTGCCTGGCTTTAGCTTCTTGCTGCGGTGTGTCCTCCTATCTACTCCATGTCTTTCATTGTTCTGTCCCTGGCTTGATGAATGTTTGTCAGATAAATGAGTAAAGGAAGGAATAAATGAACAGAAATTAAGAGAATGAAGGAAGGAATAGATAATAGAAATTAAGTAGTATAAGTCACTTCACCTACATTCATCTCATGTGCCATGATTATTGTAAGAACCTAAGATATTTCTGCCACATCTTCTGTTTTATTTTTACATGCACAGATCAGAGAACAGGCATGTGTTTCTCGGGCCTGGTGAATGGTCGTTGTGCACAAGAGCTCCCGGGGAGAATGACGAAAATGCAGTGCTGTTGTGAGCCTGGCCGCTGCTGGGGCATTGGAACCATTCCTGAAGCCTGTCCTGTTAGAGGTTCTGGTACGTGGCTGGCTACTGGTGTTCTCGGGACAGACACTGTTAGGGAAATTAGTAACAATAATTTATTTTGCACTCTGGGAGACCAAGGCGGGTGGATTGCTTGAGTCCAGAACTTCAAGACCAGCCCGGGCAACGTGGCGAAACCCCATTGCTACCAAAAATAATACAAAAATTAGCTGGGCTTGGTGGTGCATGCCTGTAATCCCAGATACTTACAGGGCTGAGGTGAGAGAATCACATGGGCTTGGGCAGTCCAGGCTACAGTGATCCATGATTGTGCCACTGCACTCCAGCCTGAGTGACAGAGTGAGACCCTGTCTCAAAAGGTATATATATATTTTGCTCTTCTCCTTGAAGTCAAGTCATATTTGTCTTCCTTTGTGTATTTTTAATATGACTTGAGGGTTTTTGTGGGAAATGAGATAGCATTGTTATTTAGGATCAGTTTTGATAATACCCAATTTAGTAACATCAGACAAATTCCTCAAAGCCGATTGACTTGTTTTTGTCCAGATATTTTTAAAAATTATTTTGAATGTTGTTATTTCAATTCAGTTTTTAAATCTACTGATCTTTCGTTCCAGAGCTTAAATATCTTCGAAGAAGAAAGCTCTGTCTTTATTTCAGGAATACCTTCATCTTATAATGTCTCAGTCTTTGAAGATATTTTTCTCTCTTCTCATGATCTTGAAAATTAATCATGCAAGAGTATGATGATGCCTCTTATTAACTTTGCTATGGTAACTGCCATATAAATGATGCTATATTGGGAAATTAGGGTTATGAGAAGTAGTTCTTCTTGATATGTGTAAAATGAGTAGTCAAGTACAATTAGTGCTTATCACATAAAGATATATTAATATATTCAGTTATATTATTTTCTCTTTAAATTAAAATCATGAAAACTAATTAAATTTTTGAAATATACTTACAAAGATTTATACCAATATATACTGCCATCAGAAAAAATATCAAGACACATTTATCATTCTTTCAAAATCTCTAAGTCATAAAATACCAAAATCTTTTAGTAAGGCAACAAAGGGTGCAATTAATGCCTAGTAAATAATTTTGGATTCTCCTAGTCCCACTAGTAGTATGTAATTAATATTTTATATTTCTTTTTATATAGTGCCTTAATTCTGCAAACAGTTAAGGAAATAAGGCAATTGCTCTCTTCTTGCTTCTCGTTACTTTGTCACTTGGACAAAAAAGGAGCATATTTTAAAGCTTATTAGATACTGTAAACCATTAAAATCCATATTAGAAAAAAATTTTTTTTTCTAAAACAATTTTCTAACATGGATTTTAATGGTATACAATATCTAACAAGCTTTAAGCATTTTTGTCTATTCAAGTAAATTTTCTATATTCATAATTATGTCTGGAATTTTATGTGTTGCACTTAGGGTGCATAAAATAAAAATGCACATATAAATCATTATTTGTTTATGCAACTCAGTTAAAACAATTTAACTTAATTGTATTGTGTAGTATAGGTAAGCCAAAGTGACCTAGTACAATGTACCAGTTGCTTTTAGTATGGAGGAAGATATTCACTTAAACTTTCTTAATTTAAACTTTCTTTTTTTCTAGAGGAATATCGCAGACTTTGTATGGATGGACTTCCTATGGGAGGGATTCCAGGGAGTTCTGGTTCCAGACCTGGAGGCACTGGGGGAAATGGCTTTGCCCCAAGTGGCAATGGCAATGGCTATGGCCCAGGAGGGACAGGCTTCATCCCCATCCCTGGAGGCAATGGCTTTTCTCCTGGCGTTGGAGGAGCCAATGTTGGGGCCGGAGGACAAGGGCCTATCATCACTGGACTAAGTAAGTAGTTAGTTTTCCTGTGGACTCTTTAGTTTTCTGCCTCAACTGATATTCTAATATCTAACATAATTTTAATTTTTCAAAAGGGTTGTGTGAACACACTTGCATAGGTGTATGTGCGAAAGAGAGAAGGAGAGAGAGGGAAATCTATTTCAGGGTCTGATATGTAGTAATACCAAATTTAGCACAGTGTTACTTTTCAGTTCTGTAAACTTTCTGTTAAATTAGAGAAAAGAATGTGTGACCCAGGTTCTCTTTGAAAATACATACGAGAGCCCAGTAATATTCCAATCCAGTTGACACCACCGAAAAGCATGTTTTTGGTTCCAATGTATTTCATTTGGCTGTTTGCAGCTGCCCTATTCAAACACCCCCTTGAGTTAATTTCCAGAACCATTTCTCAGCTGAGATAAACTGAATGTTTGCCCTGTGCCAATTCAAATATTGTAATGTACATATCTTTCCTTTCCTCACCCTTTTTTGTTGAATTGCTTAAGAAATTGAAAACCGTGGGCTTCAGACCAGAGTTGACATTCGTGTACTTGACATTTAACTTCATTCTTTTTAGAAGCATTTCTCCTGCAAATAATTTTTAAGGATGTCCTATAGTGTTATGTTTATTCTTTTTGGCATATTGCTGATTTACTAAATCTGAATATCAGCAGACTTACAAAGGAGAAATGGAAAGTACTCAAATGTACTGTAGAACATTCCTGAAATTTGAAAAAGACATTATTATGGGCAAGATTTCCAGATGTGTAACTTAACAAATGCAAGTTACAGCCATGTGTCTCAGTAATATTTTTTAGATTTTAATAAAATATAAAATAATATGAGCTTCTGATATATACCTAATTAATTTACTGTTAAATGTCCTTTAAAAATCAATTTAGGAAAGAAATGCATGTTGTAATGATTAAATATAATTGTGCTTTTAATTTTTCATAGCAATCCTGAACCAGACAATAGATATCTGTAAGCATCATGCTAATCTTTGTTTAAATGGACGCTGTATACCTACTGTCTCAAGCTACCGATGTGAATGCAACATGGGTTATAAGCAGGATGCAAATGGAGATTGTATAGGTAAGTTCCTGATTCTTGAATAATCCTTCTTAGTTTTTTTAGTAGCTGTTAGATTACAGGATCAAATTAGAGTGAATATGATTTTTTAAGTCTTTTGAAATAAAGCTAATTTCCAAACTGTCTCTTCTGTGTGTATGCTATTCAATATGCCCCCTTAACCTATGCTGAGCTAGATCACTTCAAGAATTTCCTACCCATTCAGGTCTTAAATATTGTGATATCTGTCTCTGACTCTCCCTTTCCTTCCTTCTTAGAATTGCTGACTCTTAATATAAACTAAAAATAAAAAGGAATCTATGTAACAATGAATATATTTTGAGAACAATTTGTTGAGCATGAATCCATTTTTAAAAGATGACAAGACACCAGTGGACTAAAATCTGATAATGTCAGGGCAGTAGTTTTCAAATATGTTGGTCTTAGACTCATTTAAACTCTTAAAATCATTGATTATCTCTATTTCAGTAGTTACCTAATTCGAAATTAAAAATGAAAATATTAAAACATTTATTGATTTATTGAAAAATAACAATAATAAACCCATTGCATGTTAATATAAGTAACATTTGTATGAAAAACTACATTTTTGAAAACAGAATGTGTGGAAACAAATGTTGTTATTTTACATTTTTGCAAATCTTTTAAATGTCTGCCTTAAGAGAAGCCAGTTTGATTCTCATGGCTGCTTCTGCATTTAAGGTGTGGTGATAATGTTGTTTTGTTGAGGAATGAACATCTGTCCTCAAACAGAGTCATAAATGGAAAAGAATAAGAATGGCATCATAGGCTTTTCAGATAATTGTGGTCGTTCTTTGATATTCCACTAAAACTTACAAGGAGTAATTCTTGAAGTTTAGTTAACCATGTAGGAGCTGAAACCATGTTAGCATACTTTTTGTACTCTGTTACATAAAGTCTATTGGTTTGTCTAATGTTTGAATGGATTTTATAACATGCATTGGTCATTTGAAATATATTGATTCACTGTATTATTCAGATCTTTCCAAAGTTGACATATTTTACCAAATACTATCAAAAAACTATATTTGATAATATCACCATCAGACTTATAAAATACCTTCAAATTTCTGGGAAACTGTCAAGCACACAGTGTTAAATACTCTTTATGAATTCTGTCACTTTTAAGCTTGGATTTTAACGCTAGCGTCAAATGCAGTCTGTTGTTTTTCTCAAAGTGACAGGCTTAATTCATTATTTTCAAGAAAATGTCTGCCAGATTAATAACTCGAAATAACTACAATTTGTGTGTCCGTCATTCTTCAAGTAAAAACAGTATTCTGCGGAAAAAGCTGCTAATGGAGTACATGACTCAAACAACTACACAGGAGCTTTTCCTTGAGACACAGGCACTTACAGTGCTTCAGTCAGCAACAATGTGTAATGTACATTTTGTCACAAATATTTTTAAAATGTATATTCAGGAGTCAAGATTATTATTAATTTAATGGTGTCGTCAGTTTTATATATATATATATATATATATATATATATATTTTTTTTTTTTTTTTGAGATGGAGTCTCGCTCTGTCACCCAGGCTGGAGGACTGTGGTGCGATCTCGGCTCACTGCAACCTCCGCCTCCTGGGTCCTTGCAGTTCTCTTGCCTTAGCCTCCCAAGTAGCTGGGACGACAGCTGCACACCACCGTGCCTAGCTAATGTTTTGTATTTTAATAGAGATGGGGTTTCACCTTGTTATCCAGGCTAGTCTTGAACTCCTGAGCCTCCCAAAGTGCTGGGATTACAGGTATGAGCCACCGTGCCTGGCCCGTCAACGATATTCTTAAGTGAAAATGTCTTTTCTAAATACCCTCTGAGTTCATGGCATTGACTGCTAGGACAATTTGGTGCTACTGCCTTAGGCTGTGCTAAGCCACCATCATTGCTCTTGTGCCATTGGAGCAAATGTTAACATGATTAAAAAAAAAAAAAAGTAAATAGCATCTTAATATGATTGTGAAAATAGTTTTGAATCAAACTCACTCTGAAAGGATCTCTGTGATCTCTAAGGTCCCAGAGACCACACCTTGAGAACAGCTGCTATAAAGAGGCCCCAACTTTCTTATAGGTCATATACAAAAAGTTTAACAGTGAAAGAGTCATGTCGCACTCAGGAGACACATTCCCACAGAATCAGTGGTAGTGGTAGGCTTGGAAGTTCTGATTCCCTAAATGCCATTTAAATTGATTTGTGCTCATACACTCTGATCTGTACTAGTGATGTGGTAAAAGGAGAGACCATCAGGAACATCTCATCCAGCAGCAGAATCAGCAGTACTTAGGGGTTACATTAGTATCTGCGAAGGATAAGAAATCTCCCCATGCAGTTAAAAAAGATCAATAGAGAGCAGCCAAGATGGCTAAGTAGACATAGCCAGGAAGAGCATTTTCTACCAACAGACCAGACCATCAAGAAGACTGGCGCACTCTGAGAGAATCTTCAGAAGGCATTAAGAGTGTATGGAGGAGCACACGGACCCCCCCAGACTGAAGTAGGAGGAAGCTGCGAAGGCTTCATGGGGGTTGCCAAGTGCCAAGACTTGTTCCTGACCCCCAGCAGTTCCTGAGGAACGAGTGAGTTAAATAGGTGAGGAGTGGCCCACTCTTAGTAGGGATCTCTGGAATTCTACCTGCAGGAGATCCCAAAACCTGTATGGACATTTGAGTTGACTGGGAGAGCTGCTTGGAAAGGTAGCAGGGACAGGACTCCAGCTTGTTCAGATCCCAGAGGGTTTGGCACTGGAATGGCTGTGACACCCGTACCCCAAGACTTGCCGTTTTCTAGGGGGCTTTGGCATTGGTTGATTGTTGGACCTGGACAGAGCAGAGCAATCTAGCCCATGGAACAGGGCCAGTCTGATCTGAGCATCCCCCATCTGCTGACCTCTTTCAGTGTTCCTGCATGGCTATGTCTACTTGCAGCACAGCCTCAGATGCCCATCTGGGGCTCTTCCCACTGGTCACCACCATAGCTCCTTTGCCAGCAAACCCTGCCTAACCATTGGAGAACTTCAGTAGTGCCTCTGTCAGCACACTCCCACCTGCAGCCTCTCCCCACTACTTTGTTGGCATGCACTTGCCCACAGCCTCCCCACATTGCTTTGCTGGCACATATGCACGTAGGCCTCCCCACCCCATCACCACTGACAAGTTCTTAAGAAAGAAGCAAACTGATCTGAAAGCTGAAAAACTTGCTACAAGAATTTCATAATACAATCAGAATTATTAACAAAAGAATAGAACAAGTTGAGGAAAGAATCTCAGAGCTCACAGACTGGATCTTTAAATCAACTCAGTTAGACTAAAATAAAGAAAAAACAATTAGAAAGATTGAATGAAACCTCTGGAAATAGGAGATTATATAAATAAACCAGACTTACAACTCATTGGCATCCCTGAAACAGAGGTAGAAAGAGCAAGTACCTTGGAAACGTATTTGAAGATATTGTCCATGAAAATTTCTCAAACCTTGTTAAAGAAGTCAGCATTCAAATTCAGGATGTCCAGAGAATCCTTGTAAATATTATGCAAGGTGCCAACCTCAAGGCATATAATCATCAGATTCTCCAAGGTCAAGAAGAGATAAAAAATTTTAAAGGCAACCAGAGAGAAGGGAGCAGGTCACCTACAAAGGGAACCCCATCAGGGTAACAGTGGACCTTTCAGCAGGAACCCTACAAGTCAGAAGAGTTTGGGGGCCTATGTTCAGCATTCTTAAAAAAAAAATCCCAACCAAGAATTTTATATTCAGCCAAACAAGTTTCATACGTGAAGGGGAAATAAAATATTTTTCAGACAAGCAAATACTGAAGGAATTTGCCACCAGACCTGCCTTACCAAGAGGTCCTTGAGGGAGTGTTAAACATAGAAATGAAAGACTGTTACCAGCCACCACAAAAACAAACTTAAGTACATACACCATTGACACTGTAAAGTAACCACACAATCAAATCTGCATAACCTGCTAATGCAATGACAGGATCAATCAGCACATACCAATATTATCCTTGAAAATGAACAGGCTAAATGACCCACATAAAAGGCATAGAGTGGAAAGATAGATAAACAAGATTCAACTATATGTTGTCTTCAAGAGACCCATCTCACATGCAGTGACATCCATAAGCTCAAAGTAAACAGACGTAGTAAAAGCTACCAAGCAAATGGAAAGCAAAAGCATGGGAGTTGCTGTTCTAATTTAAGACAAAACAGACTTTAAACCAACAATGATTTAAAAAGACAAAGAGTGGCATTACATAATAATAAAGGTTCAATGCAAAAAAAGGTTTCTGTCTCCTAAATATACATGCACCCAATACTGGAGCACCCAGATTCATAAAACAAGATTTTAGAGACCTACAAAGAGACTTAAATAACAACACAATAGTAGTGGGAGGCTTTTACACCCACTGACAGTATTAGACAGATTATCAAGGCAAAAAACTAACAAAGATATTCAGAACCCAAACACATATGGCCAAATGGACTTAATAGATATCTACAGAACTGTCCACCCAAAAACAACAAAATATATACATTTGCCTCATCAGTAGCACAGCACATATTCTAGATTGACTACATACTTGGCCATAAACAATTCTCAATATAATCAAGAAAAATGAAATCATACCAATCACACTCACAGACCACAGCATAATAAAATTTGTATAATTAATAAAAGCAAAGATATAATGTAAGACTCTCTAGGACATAGCTAAATCAATGTTAAGAGGAAAATTAATAGCATTAAACTCCCACATCAAAAAGATAGAAAAATCTCATATTAACAACTTAACATCACACCTGGAGAAACTAGAAAAATAAGAGCAAACAAATCCCAAAGCTAACAGAAGAAAAGAAATAACCAAATTCAGAGCTTAACTGAATGAAGTTGAGATTGAAACAACATTCAAAACATCAGCAAAACCTAAAGTTGGGTCTTTAAGAGAATAATTCAGATCAATAAACTGCTAGACTGATAAAGAATAAAAGAGAGAACACTAAAATAAGCATAATCTGAAAGGACAAATGGGACATTACCAACAACCCCAAAGAAATACAAAAATCCTCAGAGACACCTCTATGCACACAAACTACAAAAACTTAAAAACACTTCTATGCACACAAACTAGAAAACTTAGAAGAAATGTAGAAATTCCTGGAAGACTACATTTCCCAAGATTGAGCCAGAAAGAAATTGAATCCCTGAGCAGATCAATAATGAGTTCTGAAATTGAATCAGTAATGAAAAGCCTACTAACCAGGAAAGGCCCGGAACCAGAAGGATTCACAGACAAATTCCACCAGATGTATAAAGAGGAGCTGGTATCATTCCTATTGAAACTATTCCAAAAACTTGAAGATGAGGGACTTCTTCCTAACTCATTCTATGAAGCCAGAATTATTCTTATACCAAAACCAGGCAAAGATATAGCAAAAAAGAGAAAACTTCAGGCCAATATCCTTGATGAGCATAGATGCAAAAGTCCTCAACAAAATACTAGAAAACTGAATCTAGCAGCACATCAAAAGGTAATTTATCACAATCAAGTAAGTTTTATCCCTGGGATGCAAGGTGAGTCCAGCATATGCAAATCAATAAATGTATTTTATTACAGATTTTATCTCCTATTTCTTTCAGAGACAAAGAAATCAGAGACAGCACAAACAAATGGAAAAACATTCCATGACAATGGATAGGAAGAATCGATACTATTAAAATGACCATAGTGCTCAAAGCAATTTACAGATTCAATGCTATTCCTATCAAACTATCAACATTTTTCAGAGAATTAGAAAAAAAAGTATTTTAAAATTTATGTGGAACAACAACAACAACAAAAATAGCCTGAATAGCCAAAGCAATTCTAAGCAAAATGAACAAAGCCAGAGGCATCACACTACCTGACTTCAAACTATACTACAAGGCAATAGCTACCAAAACAGTATGGCACTGGTACAAAAAAGACATGTAGACCAGTGGAACAGGTTAGAGAACCTAGAAATAAAGCCACACACCTACGACCATATGATCTTTGACAAAGTCAACAAAAGCAAGCAATGAAGAAAGGATTCTGTATTCAATAAGTGGTGCTGGGATAACTGAATAATCATATGCAGAAGATTCAAACTGAATCTCTTATTTTCACCATAGGCAAAAATTAACTCAAGATCGATTAAAGACTTAAATGTAAAACCTAAAACTATAAAAACTCTGAAGAAAACCTAGGAAATACCATTTTGGACTTAGGCTGTGGCAAAGATTTTATAACAGTGACTCCAAAAGCAACTGCAATGAAAACAAAAAACAACAAATGAGACCTAATTTAACTAAAGAGCTTCTGCACATCTAATGAAACTATCAAAGTAAACAACCTATGGGAGTAGTAGAAAATATTTACAAACTGTGCCTCTGACAGTAGTCGAATGTCCAGAATCTATAGGGAACTTAAATTACAAGTGAAAAACAATCTCATTAAATAATGGGTAAAAGAATGAGCAAACACTTCTCAAAAAAAGACATACATGCAGATAACAAGCATATGATAAAACAAGCTCAGCATCACCTCTCATTAGAGAAATGCAAATCATAACCACAATGAGATACCCTATTATACCAGTCAAAATGGCTGTTATTAAAAAGTAGATGCTGGTAAGGTTGTGAAGAAAAGAATGCTTATTCACTGCTGGTGGGAATGTAATTTAGCTCTGCCACTGTGGAAAGCAATTTGGAGATTTCTCAACCAAATTCAACCCAGCAATACTGGGTATAAACCCAAAGGAATATAAAATGTTCTACCATAAAGACACATGCACACATATGTTTATCATGGTACTATTCACAATAAAAAGACATGGAAGCAACCTAAATGCCCATCAATGGTGGACTGAATAAAGAAAATGTGGTACATACACACCATGGAATACTACATAGCCATAAAAAAAAGAATGAGACCATGTCCTTTGCAGCAACATAGACAGAGCTGGAGACCATGGTCCTAAATGAATTAACACAGAAACAGAAAACCAAATACCATATGTTCCCATTTATAAGTGGGAGCTAAACATTCAGTTTGCATGGACACAAGGAAGGGAACAAGAGACACTGGAGCCTGCTTGAGAGTGGAAGGTGGGAGAAGAGTGAGGATCAAAAAACTATCAGGTTATTACATGGGTGATGAAATAAATCTTCACACCAAACCCCTGTGACATGAAATTTTCCTGTGTTAGAAATCTGTACTTATACTCCCTGAACCTAAAATAAAAGTTGGAAAGAAATGTGTGTGTGTGTATGTGTGTGTATGTGTGTGTACAACATTTCTTTCTACCGGTCTGAGTTCTGAGCCAATTGAGAGAGAGGCAAAAATCCCATTTCATATGGAGTTCTAAAAATTTTGAAAATTAAAGCTGTTTGTACTGTCTAGACTCCTTATTCGTGCTTGCTTAGTTTGAAGTCTTAAAAAAGTTGGTCGTGATCCTAAAATATACTACATGTTCTCAGACACTTGCCAAAGCTGTGATTAATACTGTCAGCTTTGGACCTATATCTGAAAAATGCCAACTATAATTTCATGTAGAGCCTTGGTTTTTCCAAGTAGATTTTTGGTCCCCAGGTACCACTTGAATATTTTCTCAAGTTTTCCCAACCTGTGCACCCTGTGTTGAAGAATAGAGAGATTCTAAGCATTTATTTCTAAAAGTTAAGGAGGGAAATGAAGCTCTAAAGGTGAGCTGTAAAACAGCCCCTGAGTTCCTCAGACAACGTCTTATATCATAGGTGTTCATGACTCCTAAAAGTCTGTAAGCCAAAGAAGACAAGGCCATGTCTTTTTCTTAGTTAATCATGATGGAAGTGTTGTGCAGATTTTTAAACTAGCTTTATTGTGGTTTAACTAACATACAATAAGTTGTGTATATTTGAAGTATATGGCTTGGTAAGTTTTGATGTATGTATACCAATAAAATTATGACCACAATCGGATAATGAACATATCTGTCACCCTCATAAGGTTTACCTTTGCCCTTTGTAATCTCTCCATCTTGCTCCCCCTTTCATCCATCCCCAGAACCCATGCTGTCTCCAGGCAATTACTGATTAATCACTGTACATTAGTTTGCATTGTGTAGAATTTTATAACAATGGAATTATACTATTACATATATGCCTTTCGTTTGGTTTCCTTTAGTCAGCTTAATCTGTGATTCATCTATGTTGTTGTGGAAGTAAATGATTGATTACTTTTTGTTGTGAAATAGTATTTTATTGTATGGATATACCACAGTTTATTTATATATTCCAGTGTTGATAGTCACTTACTTTGTTTCCGGTTTCTGGCTATTACACATAAAGCTCTTATGAACATTCATGGACAAGTGTTTATAAGCATTTTAGTTTTCTTGAGTTTATTCCTAGGTGTGGAGTGGCTGAATTATGTGAGGGGAATATGTTTAATTATTTAAGAAACTGCCAAAATGTACTATTTTACATTTCTAGCATCAGTGTATGAGAGTATCCATTACTCCATAACCCCAAGCCATCACTTGGTATAGTCAGGTTTTTACATTTAGCTATTGTAATAGGTATACAGGGGTTTCTCACTGTGGTTTTAATTTACATTTCTCTAATGAGTCACATTAAAAAGATGTTGACTATCTTTTCATGGGTTTATTTGATCGGACGCTTCTTTGGTAAAGAATCAGTTCAAATCTTGGTCCACTTTAAAATTATTTTCTTATTCAGTTTTGAGGGTTCTTTGTTTATTCTGGATATAAGACCTTATCAAGTATATGATTTACACATGTTTTTTCCTACTCTGTGGCTTGCCTTTTCTTCTTGTAATGTATCTTTTGAAGTGTTGGATCTTTTAATTCTAATGAAATTCTATTTCATTACAAGTTTGTTGTTTCATGGATCATGCTTTTGATGTGGTATCTAGGAAATCTTTGCCAAATCTAAGAGTTTTCTTCACAAGCATTTTCTTCAGTGTTTGCTTCTAGAAGTTATCTAGTTTTAGGCCTTTGATCCATTTTGAGTTAGTTTTTCAATATTGTGTGAAATTTATTTTTGTAGTATATTAATAACCATCACCCTTAGTTGAAAAGAGTGTCTTCTCTCTATTGCATTGCCTTTGCGTCTTGTTGGAAATCAGTTGCTCATATATATTGGGTCTGTTTCTGGACTCTCAGCTCTGACTTATCTACTTAGGGGCTTAACTGCATTCTGCCAGTGTTCCCTCATCTGCACCATGGTCTGAAAACTTTATTAAAGCCATAAACTGAAATAGTCATGATATTCACTGTGTTTGTTTTCCATCTCATAGGGCTCTATAGCCTTTGTTGCCTGATGTCAAGTTTCTTGAAAACCATGATTTCTTATACTTTGTCCATTTGTTTGTGTATTTGAAGAAGTGGGGGTAAATCTTTCTTGGCTGGGAACAGAAATGTCCCCTATTTCTTTAGTGTAAAGATTGTGGCGTGAAAAAAAATGAGACAAAAACACCAGCTAGTACATCTTTATGTAAGCCTAGGCAAGAAATTATGACAATAGTGATGTAGGACTGCAGAAGTACTTAATGATTCCACAAGTGCTTGGGAGGTTAATCAGTGAAATCCGATGACCCTGTTGTGGGAACTCAAAGAATAGAAAACTGCAATGATACACAAGTATCTGGCTGACCAAAACTGGACATACAGTGGTGTTGTTAACATAAGAAGTGTAAGAAGGTACAGATCGGGAGGAAATAGTTGAGTTTTTTCTGGCTAACCAAAACTGGACATATAGTGGTGTTGTTAATATAAGAAGTATAAGAAGGTACAGATTGGGAGGAAATAGTTCTTGAGGCTTTTCTGGACATGCTGACACATGGTGTCTAGGGTTATTTAATTGTAGAGCTCTAATGCTAAGAGGAATGTCCAGGGGTAGAGTTACAGATTTAGGAGTCAACAACACACAGGTGGCCATTAGAACCATGAAGATGAATGTCATGTCCCAGGATGAACAACAGGACAAGTGAAAAGGTAACAGAAATACTACAGCTGGAATCCTATAGAACTGCCACATTGAAAGCTGTTAGACTAGCTCAGCTCAGACACACCTTGTTCTAGTTCATAATGTTGGAAAGATAGCAAAATAATCTACAGAATTCCGGAGGTTCTGAAAGGGCACACATTCAAGAGAAAAGTAGTGTCAGGTGTTAAATGCAGTAGAAAAATCAAAGCATTGAGGAAAAAAAAATCTGTTGGATTTGGTAATTAAGGGGATTTTACTAAGTTTGAAGAATGGTTTTATGACAGTAATTGAGCCATTTTGAGGTCATTTTATTTATTCATAATATTAACATTTGATCATACATATGTTTCATTAACTAGCTTAACCCTAATTAACAGATTTGAGTTCAGGTCTTCCATTAAACAATATAGATGAGAGGCCAGGTATAGAGAGAGTTAGTTTCATAATTTTGCCAAAAATTTCTAAGTATACTATGATTACGAAAGAAAATGTGGGCCAAATAGGGTGTTTTGGAAAAATCAATCATTCTAAACTAGGTACAGGTCTACAAAATCAGAGTTAGGAAATAAGGCTTAACTCAAATTTGGACTGTAAAAGCCTGGAGGGTATCATTCAAAGAATCTATATAAATGGTATACTATAGAGTTGCACACTCTATAACTACACTCTATAAGCATATGCAGACTTATATGCTTAGCTGACACCACCTGAGTGGTAGACAGATCTCATCATTTAACCCTGCAAAGTTAAAACCCCAGGAGCAGGCTTGTCTTTCTTACTACTGTAATTCATAGACATTGCTTAGTAATGGAGCATATTTTCAGAAAATGAGTTTTAATATTTAAATCCTATACTCTAATGTCAATTATTGATCATTTTAATTTATAAACAACAAATTGAATTTATAAACAACACATCAGAAAAAGTGAAGAGGATATTAATCAACCAGTGCTTTAAATTATAAGAGCCCAAGATAACAGTAGTAACTATGTCAGCTGTGCTAATGTTTTGAGGAATAACAAACTGCCACTGCTATTTGAGACCTTTTATGAGATACCTGATGAAACAGTATAACTTGAAAGGCGATAGATTTATTCAAGGTTCAATGACTAAGAAAATAGAATTGAGTCTATTTTGCTATTGTGAGAACTATGCCTGATGCCTGAAAACAGTTATATTTAGCCATCATATTTTTCTCTCTTTTTATTGAGAATTCTATAAAATTAAAATTGTAACTCTCGTAGTGTCTGTATAAGTCAATGTGCTGTTAGCAATGATTTTTATTTTTTTATTTATCTTGAGACGGAATTTTGCTCTTGTTACCCAGGCTGGAGTGCAATGGCGCGATCTCGGCTCACCGCAACCTCCATCTCCTGGGTTCAAGCAATTCTCCTGCCTCAGCCTCCCGGGTTGCTGGGACTACAGGCGTGTGCCACCATGCCCAGCTAATTTTTGTATTTTTAATAGAGACAGGGTTTCACCGTGTTGACCAGGATGGTCTCAATGTCTTGACCTTGTGATCCACCCTCCTCGGCCTCCCAAAGTACTGGGATTATAGGTGTGAGCCACTGCGCCCGGCCAGCAGTGTTTTCCATTCAAGTAACTCTATTTTGAAACAGTAACAAATCATTTAAATTTATATTGGGCTACAGATAATCTTAGAGCCCTTGCAAGTGTTTTTTTTTAAAGTCTTTTCTAAGTTGGCATATAAAGTATTTTTCAAGGGAAAGTATTTCTTAACCATAGTAGTATTTGAGAATTTAACAATTTTGATAATCAACATTCTCCATAATTTTAAAATTTATTTTAGGAGGTAAAATCCCATGAACTTTGCTTAAAAATACTTATCACTCCCCCCCCCACGTTGAAAGCATAGTAAGAAGTTAAAATGTACAGACCATAGTATTTAATGCCTATGTTCCTGTAAACAAGGCAGAGCTAACATGATCACTTGGAGATGCAGGACTGTGAGACTCAAAATAAAGAGGAGACACGAAATGTTCATTTCAGAAGTTGGCAGTGGTCATTTGTGATTAGTCTAAAACTGAAAATTTCAGAAAACAAAAAACAACAAATGGGGTTTAAAGTCATAAGGAATTATAAAGTCACTAATTGTTTTTTGGTGATTGTTTTCACTTCCAAAGAAAAAGTAAGTGAACTATTATATTTTTTTCTGTGTACTAGACCCTTGATGAGTCCCTGAGGGGATAGGAGACAGAAGTGAATTATGGCTATAATGGCAAAATAGCTGGCAGAGCTGCCATAGCAACAAGGAGTATAGGAGCAGGCTCTCCAGGGGAGAAAACAGTCCTGCAAGGTGACGTGGCTTTCCTGAAACTTTCCCTAAAGAGAGGAGAGCTGATGCGTGGTTTCTCATGTTCTTTACTAGAACAGAGCTTTAAGTTGAGGCTTCTGTAAAGATAAGAGCTACAACACATTTTTAATTGTTGCATTTTGATTATGTAACACAAAAAGTGATCTTCAACACTGTGAACTGAAGGTGCTATTTCATATTGGAAAGTCTATTTATTACACTTTATATGCTTGCTAATGCTCTCTCTCTTTTCTCATTTTGCTACATTCCTTTGGCTCAGTAGAATTGATGGTATCAACCAAAACTTTAAATGTAAGTGAGTCTTTATGGGCTGAAGGGGTCCTTGGATGGATTGAAAAAGCATTTAGTCCTGTTACTCTTTGTTGTTTTTATTTTATTTGCTATGAGGTTTATTTCCTTTACCAGAAAGTGCTTAATTGCATTCAATCTGAGTGTTTACATAAATGAAGTTGGTGGGCTTGATACAGTACAGTTCCTCTTTTAAGAACATCTGTGAAAGTAGGAATCTGCTTATTAAAGTGGTAACGTGTGAATTGATTTCATTCTTATATTCTCCAATTTAGCTGAAATTGTATATGTTAATGGATTCTACATGTATATGAAATGGCAAATCATAATGCCCTTATCAACTAGCCAGGTTTTTAATTTGCAAGGATTCAAAATAATATTTAGTGGGCATTGCTGAGAGAAGATGAATTAAACTTCTTATACTGGCACATGTGATTTCTCTGGGATTTAACTAGTCCAGAGTGTTCAGTCTGTCATTTGGCTTTTCAGTCCCTGAATTCTGCAATGGGTTTGCATTTAATTAGGTTTTAGTAGACCTTGAATGAAAAGCATGACTCTCTCACTTTTTGGTCATGACTAGTATTTCCATAAAATTACATTTTATGCAATAAATCCCTGTGCCAATTTTTAAATCCTAAAGAAACCTGAAACTGCTGAAAAAAAATGGGCTTTGTTTTAATGTTTTCATTTTCTACTCCCCCATGTTTTTTACTTCAAAATATTATTCAAGGTTTAATGTATATATGGTTGTACACATAGATGAGTTCACCAAAAAAAAGTCATACCAAAGACACTCCATAATCCATCAATCTCTTTCTTTAAAATTGATAGGAGTGACAACATGTAACATAAATATGTATCTTCAGAATTCTTTCATTGTTCTTCTGAGACTTTATCAATCCTTTAAAGAGGTTATTAACTTGCCCACATTGGTATAAGCAATAAGCATTATAGCCTATTCCTCTTTTCAGGGCCCATGCTTTTAATCATTGGCCATTATTCCAACTGAAAAATCTTTAATTCTTGATTAAAGCAAATTCTCATGTACTCTCTAATAGGCGATATTTTTGTAAATCTTCAGAC
The DNA here is from genome assembly GCF_049354715.1 of Callithrix jacchus. Taxonomy (NCBI): domain Eukaryota; kingdom Metazoa; phylum Chordata; class Mammalia; order Primates; family Cebidae; genus Callithrix; species Callithrix jacchus. The sequence continues at coordinate 80,651,756 of NC_133503.1, forward strand.
TGGCCTCGGAGTGTATTTGAAGAAAGGAATTTTCATTCATTTATAAATACTTCGCTATGTAGACTATTACCACTGACTGGCCTTCTCTCAAATTTTAGAGGGCTAAATGTACTTTAAACAAACATTTCTACAAATGGAGTGAAGTCTATAATGGTTTCTTTTGCTGCTCACAGATGTTGATGAATGCACATCAAATCCCTGCACTAATGGAGATTGTGTTAACACACCTGGTTCCTATTATTGTAAATGTCATGCTGGATTCCAGAGGACTCCTACCAAGCAAGCATGCATTGGTAAGGCAGTTTGCTTTCACGTATGAAAATGTTCCATGAAATATAGTGACCAAGGCAGTTGAGGTTAAAAGTAAATTTATTAAAATAAAACATGGAATAAAATAAGAGTTGTTACGTTATTACAGATTTATTTATAATACCCTCAGAGATTCTCCCTTTAAACATAAACGTTGTTTGCATCTATAACCCAGGCAATGTGGTATCTGGCTTCACAAAAGTTCAGTTTATCTTCCTTCCCTAGATCAGAGCTTCCTTTCTCCAAGTAACATCAGTAACCTTCTCTGATTAACTGAGCTTAAGATTTATAGTCATTTTCAACTACTGTTTCCTTTGAATCCCACTCATAGTCCAACACCAAGTCATGCCTGGTCTTTATTCACAGCTTCAGTGCTACACCCACCACCACGGTCCAAACTCGATACCTCACTGCTGATTCATCTCAGAATTCTTTTACCAGATGACTGCTTGTCTTCTTTTTCATTTCCTATTCAGCCACAGGTAGTTGCTTGAATCAGCTTTCTCCAGAGGTTTTCATTGTATTGTTCTTAATCTAGAAATTCTGTAGTTACTAGACTTAGTTACTACACTTAGTTACTTTACAGAACATCTTGTTCGGACTTTTAAGGCCTTCATCCACTATGTCAAAAACAGCTGCAACCAGTAATTCCAGCTGCACTGCCCACCCTTTCTTAGGTTTACTGGATACCCTCTTTTTTTTCCTTTCCCTCTTCAGCTACTATCAGGGCTGTAAAATTGCTTGCACCTACCTATCCAAAAAAAAAAAGCTAATGAGAGATAGAAATTTTGCTAAAAAGCAACATGACTGAATATTTTAAATTCCATTTCTTATCTTGCTGTTTTTAATCTATAAGTATTGCAAAAGAATAATGTTTGGCCATTCTTAATATTCCCAGACATTGATGAGTGCATCCAGAACGGAGTTCTTTGTAAAAATGGTCGGTGCGTGAACACAGATGGAAGTTTCCAGTGCATTTGCAATGCTGGCTTTGAATTAACTACAGATGGAAAAAACTGTGTTGGTATGGAAATTGCCTGCTCCCTTGCAAAAGATTTTTAAAGGATATACGTTTTTATTTAGAACTGTATACTATTTCCATGAAAGCTCACACACTACTTTTGTGAGATCTTCAGGTAACTTAGGTAAAATGTAAATGCTTTTAATATAAGACTGTTAAAGCATAGGGACAGATTTTTTTGGGGGGAGGGATACGTTATAACAATGAATAATTTACTGCTTCTGAAAATTTCCTGTGTGTTACGTGTTAAATGGTAAGTAGCAGTTATTCTTCATAAGTTTAAATAATTATTAGCCCATACTCTATTTCAGGTTTTGGGTTTACAACACTGACAAAATAGAAAAGGTCTTCTTGTCCTTCACAAACTGAAGGAATATAAAAATGTTTGACATATGCAGTACACAAATCTCTAAAATTGTGGCCTGTGATGTCTAGCAGTGCAGTAGATACCAACACACCACAGAACTATTGTTTACAAAGCAACACATCATATTCATCTACCAATGAAAGTCCAGACATTTCATTTGCAGTGAGGTCTGCCATTGCCTTCTTTTCTTATAAAATAAACACTCACTGAAATTATGTTATCTTTTTCACAAAGTAACACACTACTCATGGTTTATGTGGTTATAATAGGAGCTAAGCACAAAATTTATTTAATTATTTTCCTTTAAATTCACATATTGAAGGTCCTTTCCACTTTTTGCACTATTTTCTCTCATTCAGTTGGCGTTCTTTTTTAAAAAAAAAAAACTTAAAGCCATGAGCACATGGCCCGTTTATGTAGTGGAATTTGACTGGGCGTTGTTTGTGGAGGAAGAAGGAATTGATTCCCTCAAGGCCAGTGTTCAAAGTCACTCTTCCTCTTCTACAGATCATGATGAATGTACAACTACCAACATGTGTTTGAATGGAATGTGCATCAATGAAGATGGCAGCTTCAAGTGCATCTGCAAACCAGGATTTGTCTTGGCTCCAAATGGGCGTTACTGTACTGGTATGTGTGGCTTTCAGATAGGAAAGTGACCATGATTGAAACCACCTTTTTTATTTGAATGAACCATGGAAGAATTACTTCAGCTTCCTCATGTGGCTTTCATATTATTCACATTTCTTGCTAATTCACTAAGGCAGGTGTCTAAAGCTTTCTAGAAAAACACCCATTGTAGTCTAGCGAGCAGTAATGCCTTAACAAAAATAATAATGGTATAGGAAAAATTAAGGGGCTGACAGATTGGTTTTAGCAAGTCTTGTGAACAACAATGTAGAAATAATTTCTTTCAACTGCTTGGCTAAATAAAAAAGAGAAAGAAAAAATCTTGACTTTTTTTTTAATGTATTCTCAGAACTATATTTTCCACCGTCATTCATTATGGGTTTAGCATTACATCTTTTCCATAAAGCTAATATACAGACCACTTGTAATGGTATCATTAGCAAAAATCTTATGTTGATTTAGTAAAGATATAGTTTTAATGTTCCAATTAATTCTTTTGTTTATGAAGCCATTTTGAAAACCAAGCTCTAGTGATAACTTTAGTAAGCTAAAGATATGCCTCTTCGGAATAAATGAGACTTACTATGTTTGTACTCAAAACTGAAATTTAGTAAAGTGGAATACATTTTGTAGCTTCCACTTAGAAGCAAATTTTTCTTTTCCTTTTTTAAAATTTATATATTTTTGAGATAGGCTTTTGCTCTTTCACCTAGGCTACAGTGTAGTGCCACTATCTCAGCTCAATGCAGCCTTGATTTCTGAGCCCAAGTGATCCTCCCACGTCAGCCTCCCAAGTAGCTGGGACTAAGGCACATGCTCCCATGCCCAGATAAATTTGTTTTATTTTTTGCAGAGATGAGGACTCACTGTGTTGCCCAGATTGGTCTCAAACTCATGGGCTCAAGTAATCCTCCTGCCTCAGCCTCCCAAAGTTCTGGGATTACAGGCATGAGCCATCACACCTGGCCAAATTTTTCTTTTTCTTTGTTTTTTTCTTTTAGACAAAAATATCTCCATCAGCGATGTCCTGCCTTCAGTTTTACAAACTTAATCTGAATACCAGATAAGGATCATGCTCAATCTCTATAATTTCAATGAATTTAAATGAAATTCCATAGGCAATAGAGATTAAAAAATCGAGACTGAGTTCTTATGTCCCTGAATAACAAATAGATTTTTGACTCTCCAGGAAGGAAGAGTGCTGTAGTTTTGCTGGTTGAACTCATGACTGGGATAGCATCTCAGGGTGAACTGATGTGAATTTAATATAAGATAGCAAATTGGCATTCTGCTGCAGTGTATAAAATTATGACTTTATTTCAGCCTTTCTAAAGAAACTTCAGTATACATCTAAAGATGACTTAGATCTTACCAGTTTCTGCTTTCCAGAAATTAGTTCTTATTAATTATTTAATTGCAAATGTGAAGATTTTAAATATTCCTGAGTCAGCAGCTGTGTGAAGTCTGGTTCATCTTTTGGGGAAGTCATTTAATGCTGGGTTACATTTGATAAATTCAAGGTGATTGAAAATTAAAAGGCACACCTCAAGTTACTTTGTTGTTATGAAATGACCAAATTAATATCAACATAGCATCTACTTCTAGTTAAAGTGTCTTTGTGTGAAAAAAAATCACAGAAGTTTACCTTAATTTTAAAATAATTTGTTTTACTTAACTAATTTGGATTATTTAACATTAAACGGGATTGTCAAATAAATAATGAAAAAAGTGGATTGTGAGGCTTTTTTTCCCTCAATGGGTAAGGTAAAGCAACTTTTACTCTGTCTTTCTGAAATGTATTGAAAGGATTGCATTTACGTATCATCTGTTATCACACTTATGTGTTCTTCACAAGTGATAGAGTTATAAACAAAAGGTTGGTAGTAGAGAGCAGTAGCAGCAAGTAAACCCAGTAAGAAAGTTAAATTTGCCCAGTAACCATTTGACTTCTGTCACCCAATGCACAGATGTTGATGAATGCCAGACTCCAGGAATCTGCATGAATGGGCACTGCATCAACAATGAAGGGTCCTTCCGCTGTGATTGTCCCCCGGGGCTGGCTGTGGGCATGGATGGACGCGTGTGTGTTGGTAAGTGAAACATTTATAATAGCCCCACTGTGCAAAATGAACTTTGAAAAATGGACAGAGATATTTCTATATAATGGAATAATATTCACTCTAAAAAGAGTGCATGCTAAAACATGGATAAACCTTGGAAAGATTATGCCAAATGAAAGAAGCGAGTCACAAAACACCACACAGTATATGATTCCATCCATATGAAATCTCCAGAATCGGCAAGTCTATTGAGCAAAGTAGATTCATGTTAGGAGAGGATGCAGGTGGTGGGAGAGTGGAGTGGGAGCTAAAAGATATTTTTGAGGTGATAAAAATGTTCTAAAATCAACTATAGTGATGGGTATATATATCTGCAAATATGCTAAAAACAATTAAATTGTACACTTTAAAGGGATGTATTCTATGATATGTAAATTATATATTAACAAAGCTATTTTTTTAATGGGCAGAAACCCTCAGATAGTTCCCTTCAGAAGGCTCTTACGGGGTGCAAGTCAAAAATGCTGAAGGAAAAAATACACCTTTAAACCAGCATCCTTGATAATATTAGATAACTGAATACTAAACACAGTGCATTTCAGTTGTATTATTAATAATAGATAAGATATGTCATGGGGATTATAGTTAGAGGTAAGTAACCTCTTGGTTTTACCCTAACAAAACTTAAAATATAAATATCGAACTTATATCAAAAGCTTGAAATGTTTTTAGTTATTCCTCATCACCATGCAGCTAGCTGCAGAAGCAGGAGTATAAAGAAGTATGAGCAAGGATATATATTTTATCTAAGCCATTCAGATTGCTCTAGGATACTTTTGTCAAATTGATCCCAGGAAAATCAATCAGAAGTAACAGGCTCAGCTTTGAAGAGGCAGGCAAAACAGAAGTGTCACTGTCATTTTGGAACCCCAACAATACGTTCCAATGCTAAGGATCACAGAGTGAGTAGTACAAAGGCATTTAATGAAGTTTTCTCTCCAAAATGCTTTCATGAAGCTTCTAGAGTGAATTAGCTGTTATGTACCCTCTGTTTTTCAGGTTGTACAGTAAAACATAAAAACGGGATTTCAAAGTATATTTGAGAGATAGAATATGCTTAGACATAGTTAATACTTTACTCCTACCTATGAGAATCAAAATATTTGGATCCCAAGAAGGAAAAGAAGTGGAGAATTTACAGATGGAAATAATCTCTTCACTCAAATTTATCCACTCAACCAAGTTAAAGATTTATTTCACACCACGAAGTCGTCAGCACTTTGTTCAGGGATATTTCAAATACAACAGCTAGAGGAATATAGCTTCTTCCTGCTTACAGAGCTAAAATATTTTTGGTTGCTTTAATATACTTGTTTTTTTCCTTTACCTAAATGATTCTGTTGAAATATACCATGAGTACAAAGCCAGTTTTGGAGGGAGCAATTGTTTTCCTCTTAAGCAACCAACATGTGAGTCATTGTTAGGAATTCAGTAAAACGTAAAAGTTGATTCTCTTGTTCACATCCAGAAAACACATCAGAAATTGTCAGAAAGCTTCCTCCAGTTTTTCATCATTGTGGTCATTCAAACTTTTTTAAATAAAAACATTATTTGTCATGTGTGTAAAATCATATATTACTGTTTCGATAACGGGCTAGATGTGCTTTCTTCACGTATTTTGACTTGATGTTACTTTTAGACCCATTTATTTTTTAAGTTTCATACGAGGCCTGGCACCGTACGTCATGCCTGTAATCACAACACTTAGAGGTTGCAACATGGGAAGATTGCTTGAGCCCAGGAGTTCAGGACCAGTCTAGGAACCCCGTCTCTGCAAATATAGAAAAGTTAGCCAGGCATGGTGGTGCATGCCTGTAATCCCAGCACTTTGGGATTCTGAGGTGGGCAGATTGCTTGAGCTCAGGAGTTCAAAACCAGTGTGGGCATCATGGTGAAATCCTGTCTCTGCAAAAAATGCAAAAATGACCAAGGCATGGTGGCACGTGCCTGTAATTCCAGGTACTTGGGAGACTGAGGTGGGAGGATTGTCTAAGCTCTGGAAGTGAAGGTTACAATGAGCTATGATTGTGCCTCTGCACTCCAGCCTGGGTGGCAGAGTAGACCCTGTCTCAAAAAAAAAAAGAAAGAAAGAAATGAATCACTGTTATGAATTACTATTAGGATTAGCATTTTAATTTTAGATCTCTTTTTTTATTTATTCTTCTGTAGATTTTAAGATTTTTTTTTAAGTTTCAGATAATTAAACTACAATTTTAACTAGTTGAAATACAGCTCATGAGCAAGGAATAAACAAAAGGCAATCATATTTTTATCTTTCCCATTCATTCAAAATTTATTTTTAAGTTTATTCAATGATGCAGTTTAATAAGTATGGAAAAAAACTCAGACCACATAATAACTACTGAATATTCTAAGATGACAGAAAGATAAAGGACTTCTCTGTTCTTCCTTTGCTCTTTTGTTGTTCTGAGAATTAAATAAAGCTTTGAATGGTGTCTAGAACATAGAAAATGTCCAATAAGTTAACTACTGCTGGTATTATTGTTATTTAATTAGAATAGTGACATCATATCTAGGTCATAGTCTTAAGAGTTGCTGCTTTAAGTTATAAATAAAAGCTGATATTAAAGAAAGAAGAATAAAATAAAGTTAGCATTTTGCATTCATACACATTTTACCCATGGTATGCAGATCTGCTAATTACCTGATGAAATTTTAAATTTTTCATTTTTTAAGAAAGAAAAGGGGCCAGGCATGGTGCCTCATGCCTGTAATCCCAACACTTTGGGAGGCCGAGGCCAGTGGATCACCTGAGGTCAGGAGTTCGAGACCAGCCTAGCCAATATGGTTAAACCCCATCTCTATCAAAAATACAAAATTAGCCAGGCATGGTGGTGGGTGCCTGTAATCACAGATACTCAGGAAGCTGAGGCAGGAGAATCACTTGAACCTAGGATCCGGGGATTTCAGCAAGCCAAGGTCACTCCAGCCTGGGTAACAAGAGCAAGAAGAAAGAGAGAAAGAGGGAGGAAGGAAGAAAGAGAGGAAGGGAGGGAGGGAAGCAGGGAGGGAAGGCAGAGATTGGAAAACATATGGAAAAGATGCAGCTTAGCATTTAGGGCCAGTCTGTCACCAGCACATTCATGTGAGCATATTCTAATGGTGCTACTGGTATTGTTTCTCTTATCCTATCCACCCATATACAGTGGATTAGTTATATTTGAATAGTATAATATGAGCTATGTTGCCAGTTTGGGGTCTTGGAATAGGAAAAGATCAGTAGGGTGATAGTGAGTTATCTCAACTGATTGTTCAGTCAGTTACAGATAGAACTCCTTGTTCTACTTTTCCTCCCTTCTCACTACTGCACTTTACTATCTTAGAAAAAAATAGAAGAGGGAAATAAGGCGTTCACCATTTTCTGAATATTTCAAATGTGTCCCAGGCACTGTGCTTACTACTTAACAAATACACTTCCATTTACTATATAAACTGTATCCTTATTTAATGAATAAGGAAGATGTTGCGTAATTTATGTAAGATCTTCTTGTAGGGATCTGAACCTGAAGAAGTGTATGTCCCTAAAACCCACACATAAGTTATGCAACTTTCTTTTTCATGAAACTTCCAGTGTTGAGTACTCTAAAGAGATGAATTCACCCATAATGCAAACTATCATATAATAGGTCTCACTCTTCCAGTGAGTTCCATAGGCCTTTTATCTGCTTGCTTCTAAAAATTCTTCATGGCATGTGCTCTTAGTCCAAAAGCAGAAATAACTTTGACTGTTCATAGACACCTTCCAAGATAATTGGTAATGTCCAAAGAACTCACAAAAATCATATTGGAAATCATGAACTGTGTCGTATTTGTGCAAATTTGCCTTCAAGTCATGTCTGTGTTTGTGTCTAACTCAGAGGGTATGTTCCCAAACTCAGCCACAGCAGAGGCAGAAAGGTTGACTGAGTTGACTCCTCAGGGATGGGGCTGGTGAATCCCATGGCCTCCTTCCATTTAAGCTCACACATATCTCATTTTTAATGGAGCCATATATCACATTGTTTTAATCAGAAACACCCCCAGGTCATAAGAGATTATTGGATGACTCATTTTGCATAACAAGCAGGTAAAATTTTTTCCAATAGTTATGAATAATTAGATATTTATAATAGAGGTTATCTCTGGTGAAATTACCAGGTCAGTATACTGCTTAAAAATTGTTCTGGTTCTCTGCCCTTTATGATCTGAGTTTTTTATAGTTCACCATTTACTGTCTCATAAAGTTGTAGGATCTTTTATGAGAATTAAGAGTGAGCGGACTAAGCAGAACATGCTTCTTTAGGGTATAGCCTTACTTCCTAGAAAGAAGAAGCGTGTTGTCTGAACCCCAGCTCAGGCACTGGATATTCAAGGACTTCAAACTACATAGGTAGTGCTGAACCTCATCTTCCTCATCTATAAAGTGCACTTAATGACCACTCCTATAGAGCTGTTGACCTGACTGTTCAATGAGATCATGTCTGAAAGCAATGAGCACAATGCCAAGAGCACATATGGTAGTTAACTACTTTTATAACTGGATTTACTGAGTTTCTGAGGTTAAAACAGTAACAAGCAGTATCCTGGGAGTTGAAAAGAAAGACCTCCCAACTCAAAAAGTGGGAGTAGGAAATCTCATGCCTAAGCAGTATCACCTCAAGGTAGTTTAACTTCATTGACTTCAGGAGAACTTCCAAAATTGAGATAAGAAGTGTCATTTTGAATACAGTATAGCCAGTGACTAGAGCTCAAAGTATTCTTTATAACTGTGGAAATATCCTAGGTTCCATGAAAGGTTTGTGAGTATAAATGGGAAATGTATACTATGTAGCTCATAAAACTTATTAAAGAAAAAAAATAGAATCGGAGATATGCATTCATTCTTATCCTCTCTCAAAAACATTTGTTGATTTCCTAGTACTATTGCATGCTAAAGATGCAAAATAAAAGTCTCAGATGCCCGGCCGGCTGAAGTGATTCATGCCTGTAATCCTAGCGCTTTGGGAGGCCGAGGCGGTTGGATCATGAGGTCAAGAGATTGAGACCATCCCGGCCAACATTTGTGAAACCTTGTCTCCACCGAAAGTAGAAAAATTATCTGGGCATGGTGGCGCTTTCCTGTAATCCCAGTTACTCTGGAGGCTGAGGAACGAGAATCACTTGAACCCAGGATGTGGAAGTTGCAGTGAGCTGAGATCGCACCACTGCACTCTAGCCTGGCAACAGAGTGAGACTCGACCGCAAAAAAATAATAATAAAAATTAAAAATCAATAAATAAAAGTCTCATATGGCAGTCTTTAAAAGCTGCCAATCCAGTGGCCAGGGTAAAAAGAAACCTTCAGTTTTGAAATCTCTTTGTCTCTATCACTGCCTCAAGTCATTGTTTTTATATCTCCTTTAGATACTCACATGCGCAGTACCTGCTATGGAGGAATCAAGAAAGGAGTGTGTGTCCGTCCTTTCCCCGGTGCGGTGACCAAGTCCGAATGCTGCTGTGCCAATCCAGACTATGGTTTTGGAGAACCCTGCCAGCCATGTCCTGCAAAAAATTCAGGTAGTCACATGTGCCATTTTCATACTTGATAAAGAATCAAGAAATGCAACATTAGATGTCTGGCTAAAGAGAACATCAGCTGTTAAGTGTTTCATCATTAATTTTAACTGAAGAAAAGAAATCCAATCTTATATTGATATGTGAGGCAGACAGTAAGATTTGACTTGTGTTTATATATGATTTCTAGGTCGACAGAACACACAGTGAATAAAAAATCTATTTGCTGGCTGAGTGTGGTGGCTCACACCTGTAGTACCAGCACTTTGGGAGGCTGAGGCGGGAGGGTCACTTGAGGCCAGATGTTCAAGATCAGTCTGAGCAACATAATAAGACCCTGTCTTGGCAAAAAGAAATTCTTAATTAGCCAGGTGTGGTGGCACACACCTGTAGTGCCAGCTAGTAGGGAGGCAGAGGTGGGGGAGATCACTTGAACCCAAGGGTTTGAGGCTGCAGTGAGCCATGACCTTGCCACCGCACTCCAGCCTGGGCAACAGAGCGAGATGCTGACTCTGAAAAACAAACGCAAATCTATTTACTGTTACAGTTATGACTATTACAAGAGGCTTTTTTTTATATGAACGTGATAGCCTTAGTTTCCTTGATCTGTGCTGTCATTGTGAAGACAAATAGCATAAAATTTACTTACCACTTTCAAGGTTATAAACACAAGAAATCGATTTGATTTGTTTTTTATATCTTGACACCAAGTGATCTCAAGTCACAATCTCAGGCAATAGTTCCGAACTCTTCAGTCAATAATATTGACTCTTATCTATTCATACTTTCACTAAACCCATATTTAATATATGTAAGTTCAGTAGGGATTCTAACATAAACACAATCTGTGTTTTTCCTTAACTTTAGGAGTAGTTCAGAATACAGGCAGGCAAATGTATAAATTACAATTTAGTGTGATTAGTACCTTAAAGGGTTCACACACAAGCATAAGAGAGCACAGAGGAAGGAGCAATTAGTAGCCAGGGCTGGAAAGGACCTCACAGAAGGAGCACGTTTAGTTTTGTCTTGAAACAAATAAGAACTTTCCATGTGGAGGATATAGGAAGGCAATTCCTGCAAAGAAAATGTCTTGTAATTCCCTTAAAAATCTTAGAGTCTTCAAACATGGAAATAATGATTTGATGCATCTGAAAGAATTACTGAGTGTGACTTTTTTTTTAAAAAAAAGGAAGATAATGACGAGAATCTAGCTCTAAAATATACCAAACTGAATGATACATATTATCAAAGAAGTTCAAAACTTGGTGTAAGACTAGACAAAAAGCTAAGTGAACTAATAAAATGAATCTAGAAATCTGAATATGAATAGGAATTAGGATATAACAAACCATTTTGGAGCAGCAAGGAAAAGGATTAAATAATAATTATTGTTGATAACTTTTGGGAAAAAATATTAAGTTATGTCCCTACATTAAATGTTAAAACATAATTTTCATATAGAATATAAATTATTTTTTATTTTGTAATGGTAAAAGATTTTCAAAGCAGGCCTAAATAGTAAAATACACAAGTAAACTGGAAAAATATTTTTTAATTGCATTTTAGGTTTTGGGGTACATGTGAAGAACATGCAAGATTGTTGCATAGGTACACACATGGCAGTGTGATTTGCTGCCTTCCTCCCCATCACCTATATCTGGCATTTCTCCCCATGCTATTTCTCCCCAACTCCCTACCCCGCACTGTCCCTCCCCTATTTCCCCCCAACAGGCCCCAGTGTGTGATGCTCCCCTCCCTGTGTCCATGTGTTCTCATTGTTCAACATCGACCTATAAGTGAGAACATGCGGTGTTTGATTTTTTGTTCTTGCGTCAGTTTGCTGAGAATGATGGTTTCCAGGTTCATCCATGTCCCTACAAAGGACATGAACTCATCGTTTTTTATTTTATGTATCATTTCTTAATCTTTATGGAATTTACATTAATCAATAAGGAAAGTTGAAATCCACTATAGAAAAAAGAGCAGTGTACACAAACAGAATTTCACAAAGTAGAAATGCAAATGAAAGACTACCATGTAAAAAGATGCCCACTCTCCATAAAATTAAAAATAAAATAAGGTGCATTTTTGTTCATCAGATTGGTATAGACGATTGATTATCCCAGTGATAATGAGGATATTAAAATGAATATTTCGTTATACTGCTGATAAAAGGATAATTCAAGGACATTTTTGGAGGGGAAGAACTATCTAAAACCTTAAGAGGGGGATAAACTTTCAGAGTTCTACTTGTAAGAGATTATCCTAATTATATAATTAAACTTTGTATTATTTATGATATTTGCTAAAAGTTGGACAAATTGAATTTCACCAGTAAGAGGTTGATTGAATAAATGTGGTACTTCTACTTAACTGAGACAACAATATTAAATGGCTTATTAAATGGGATATTGACATGACATGCCAATGATAGAGCACCCAGGAGCCAAGTCTGCTTCTCCACTCACAACCTCTGTGACCTTGGTCAAGTTACTCACTTCTCTGTGTTCCCCTTTTTCTTGGTTGTAAAAAAGAAAATACAATCATATTTAGTTTGTGGTATTGGGAAGATTAACAAAATTGTTAGATTCAAGATGCAGAACAATGCCAAGCACTTGGTAAGTACTATAACCTACATTTTCACTGTTATTATTTTGTGAGAGAAAAAAAAGTTAAATATCAAGCTTTGTTAAGATCATTTAGATTTTTCTTAAAGTTTCTGTATGTAGAAAATATTAGTAATATTTATATATATTAATAATATTCAAGATGATGACAAGTGATTTATTTACTCTTTTATGTTTATGAGTTTAGAATTTTATAATTGCATGACAGAAAATGGTTATCTTTTTCACTTTAAAAATTAATGCACAAATAATTCTTCCCAATGGTAGTTTTGAAGTTATGAAAATAACTTGTATATGATATAGATATTGTTAAGTTTTTAATTCTCTTACTTATTTTTGTCATACAGCTGAATTCCACAGCCTTTGTAGTAGCGGAGTAGGTATCACTGTGGATGGAAGAGGTAACATTTGTTAATCTCACTTTTATAATAATCATATGACATAATTGCATAGCTTTATAATTATATTTATATGAGTATATTCAGTATGAACATGTAATATTATAAAATAATGAGATTAATTATCTCCTTAAGCAGTGGTTATAAGCTGGATGATATTAAGCGATATGTAGATGCACATTTTCATCTTTGATAAATATTTATCTGTTAAATATGCATTGTTAAAAAATGTCACTAACAAACCACTGTCCTGATTTCATGCAATCATTGCTTAAGAAATGAATAGGTGTGGCATTTACATTAAAAAAAAGAATAAGTCAATTTTATGAGAAACTATTAAGTAATGGTGCAAATAGGGTTAGAAAAATAAATAGTATTAAAGAGATATTTGATATTGATCAAGTTTGGGATATACTGGCTGAAATAATTTAAGACTGTTTATACCTAAGAATAGTAAAATGTTTCTTTCCAAGTCAAGAAGTAAGATTCGCTAAGGTTTTTCTTGCTTTCAATTTTCTATACGGTTAACAGAATTCCAATATGGAATCTTGAACATATAAGAACATATGTGTTTATAATTTTCAAGTTCTTTTATATTTTAGTATACATATAGATCCATTTATATATAAATAAAACTGGGGTGTTATTTATCTTCACTATATATGAATAGGTATATATAAGAAAAAAAAATATATATATATATTCTGCTGCACTTGTGTTTGAGAAGGCTTTATTCATATTATAGATGGTAGGCAGTAGTGTTGAATCTTTATGATAAATATTCAAACCAGAGTAAAAAGTAAACTTTTACAAGTACATTTCTCCCGAGTACGAAATGAAAGACGTTTCCAAAGCATTTAAGGTCTTCCGAATTATTGAAAACAATAGCATCACAATTTGAGCATAGGGACCAAAACTTGATTTGAGACTGTCTCTTTCGCTATATTCCCTGTCAATAGAGCCTCCCTAGCAGAGCCAGCCACTGTCGGAAACTACTTATCATTCATACAAGCATATCAGTGCACAAGTCCCACTACCCCTGCGTGATATAGTAGTAGTAGTCTATGTTCACAGCTTGTTATAAAATATCATGTCCTGAAGCACCGATATTTTAGGTATATTCTCCATTAATTTCAACTTATCAGCAATGAGAAATACTTACTAAATAACATATTACTCAGTTGACCACAAAAAAGTAATAAAATAGAAATATCCTGTACCTTTGGGGACCATAAAGTTTTATGGGCCACCCTAATAAATCTCTGTCTTTTAATTAGATAGTTACAGTATCTATCAAGTTGAGTTTTCCTTTGGATTTTGAGCCAACAGCCTATAAATCGTCTTTATTAATTTTATCGTAAACACAGTCATATTTCATTATTTAACTCTTTGAATTTCTGCCAGCTGCTTTCATTTTTCTTTTGATTTACCAGTGAAGTGTCCTGTATCTCTCAATTTTATTTTCTTACTCCTTGTTTTCAGTTCCTTTTCCTTTCTGAAAGACAGGCAAATTGTGAGTTTGCAGAGTTAAACACTTCATATGTTGAATGGTCTTTATTAGACCTGCATTTATCAACAAACAATAACATGTGTAGGAGCATTCAACTTTCAATATTTAATGCAGATATCAACGAGTGTGCTTTGGATCCTGATATATGTGCCAATGGGATTTGTGAAAACTTACGTGGTAGTTACCGTTGTAATTGCAACAGTGGCTATGAACCAGATGCCTCTGGAAGAAACTGTATCGGTAAGTTATTTGTTATATTTATGCAAGAGCCTTTCATATAGTTTAATTCCAGATATTATATTAGAAGTAAAAACTCAAATAAATGACTAAAACTAAAAATCTTACAGTTTTTCTTGTTTCCTTTATATTATACATCGATATGAAAGTATCAGAATCAAAGTTTGATTCTTAGTAAAAAATTACAAAATTAAGGGATATGCAGGAAAACGATAGGCTAATAATTGAGTATGTGTTAATTTGGGAAAGGAATATTTTAAATACTAAGTGGCAACACAAAGAAGTTTGTTACTTCTATGGACTAGACTACCATAGCTGCTCCCATAATAGTGTAATATGTGTACAAATTGTGACTGCATCACAATTTTCTTTCTTTTTTTTTTTTTGAAATGGAATCTTGCTGTGTCACCCAGGCTGGAGTGCAGTGGCATGACCTCTGCTCACTACAACCTCTGCATCCGGGGTTCCAGTGATTCTCCTGCCTCAGCCTCCTCTGCACCCAGAAGGCTGAGTTATAATGAGGTTGTTAGGGCAGGTTGTGATCCAAATTGGCCAGGTGTGGTGGCACATGCCTGTAATCCCAGCACCCAGGAGGCTGGGAGTTTGACAGAATTTTGAGTTTATAAATAAACAACCAGTTCCCGCAATATATCTAAACATGACAACTAAGACAAAGGTATTTCCTTTTTTAATTTATAAGAGAATTATTGAAAAAACTCAAGTATGTAATTTATGTTTAACAAAAGGAAGGGGAGGAGGATGAAAAGGTTTGACAATCTTTTATTGTTTTCTATTAGTGCATACATTCAAGAATTTGCAAAGAATCTAAATTTTCCCAAAAAGCACTTGAGTCAACTTTTATAAAATAAGTGTTATTCAGTCCATCATTGCACATGATAGTTTTACAACTAATCATTGACGGCTTTTACAACCAAGTGTTAATGATTATGATTAGGAAAGGAACAGATTTTTCTGTGTTTCTGGTAGTGGCTTTTATTATTGAACATATTCATTTGATTTGGAGTTGAAGACAAACATCCAGATGGATGTAAAAGCTGTATTTATATTATGTGCTTATAATAGATTTTGATAACTACAGAGAAAAGTACCAAGCAAAGATTATTGAACATGTATAAGAATATGCAAACATGCTAGCTTTTATTCTCAGAAGTGAAGTCCAAATTTTCCCTTTTAAAATAGACACCAGTCATGTTGGATCACAAGCTGCCCTAACAACCTCGGTATAACTTGATTACTTCTATAAAAATCCTGTTTCCAAATAAAGTCACATTCTGAGATACTGGGTGTTAGAACTTCAACATATTGTTTTTAAAGGACACAATTCAATCCATAGCACAGAAAAATGGGTTTAAAAATTGTGATGCAGGCCAGACGCAGTGGCTTACACCTGTCATCCTAGTACTTTGGGAGGCTGAGGTCAGGAGTTTGATCACCTGAGGTCAGCAGTTCGAGACCAGCCTGGCCTACACGGTAAAACCACCCCCTCTATTAAAAATACAAAAATTGGCTGGGCATGGTGGCCTATGCCTGTAATCCCAGCACCCAGGAGGCTAAGGCAGGAGAATCTCTGGAACCTGGGATGCGGAGGCTGCAGTGAACAGAGATCACGCCACTGCACTCTAGCCTGGGTGACAGAGCAAGACTCCATCTCAAAAAAAAAAAAAAGAAAATTGTGATGCAGTCACAATTTGTACACATATTACACTCTTAAGGGAAAAGCTATGGTAGTCTAGTCCTTAAAATATGTTAATTTTTAAAGTATCAAGATTCAGAGTTAGAGCAAAAACAAGATCAAGAAGGGAAAAGATCAGATAAAACACAAAATAATATTTGTTATCAGTGGTGATGGAATTGCAGATATTTCTCTGATCTGTTTTCCAAATCTCCACAGTGTCAGTATATTGCTTAATAAGGAAAAACTATTTTTTGCAAGACTAGAAAGGTAACTTTAAGTAAAAGGAGTTCTTCACTGTAAACTAGAGTGTTTATTTCTTTTTATCGCTAACTACACTTGCAAACATGAAAGGATAGAAGATTAAAAAGTAAGGCCAGGTGTGGTAGCTTATGCTTATAATCCCAGCACTTTGGGAGACCAAGCTGGCCTGAGGCCAGAAGTTTCAGAACAGCCTGGGCAACAAAGTGAGATCCCATCTCTAAAAAAGGTTGTTTTAAATTGGCCAGGCATGGTGGCACGTGCCTGTAGTCTCCACTACTCTCGGAAGGCTGAGGCAAGAGGAATGCTTAAGCCAAGAAGTTCAAAGCCTCAGCGAGCTGTGATCACACCACTGCACTACAACTGGGGCAACAGAGTGAGACCCTGTCTTAAAAACAAACAAACAACTCATTGTTAACTTCTTAAACTACAATTTTAGATACTATTCTCTAGGCTCCTCTGGACTGCTATAGGAGCATGCAAAATACATCATTTCCATTAATAACTAACTGTTTTTGAGATAAAATAATGGAAAAATTTAATGAATGTCTTTTGTTTCTGATGTTTAATGAGTATTTAAACCATCTGGGACATGAAGATATAAGGCATTCTTTTTAAAAATTTTAATCACAAAAAATGCCTTCTGTTACTTTTATTATACATAAGCAAGTACACAGGCAAATGAATATAAGCTTTGGATATATTTTATGAGTGCTTTGAAAATATATCAAATATAATATTACAGGACTAAAAGCAAGTGAAGTAGAGGTGTGCTTTTCCAAGAGAGCTCATACTTTCCAGGGATTTAAAAGCATCTTAAAAGTAGCCACTAGCATAAAAATATCCCATTTGAATAAAACTAAATACATTTTGCTTAGGATGAAGAGTGTGTTGTGATACAGAGACTATGCCACAGAGAGGAGAGAAATAAAACAAATAATAAAATTAAACATCGCTGCCCACTGTAATGCATGCTTCAATATGTGTATCTCCTGTCTTTCAATGGTTGCTTTCAGACATTGATGAGTGTTTAGTAAACAGATTGCTTTGTGATAATGGACTGTGCCGAAACACGCCAGGAAGTTACAGCTGTACGTGCCCACCAGGGTATGTGTTCAGGACCGAGACAGAGACCTGTGAAGGTAAGAGCTGTCTTCCTTGCCTTATTTGTGAATAATGAGTACCTAGAGATCTATAAACATCAATTACAAGGATGAAGGAATGTAGTAAAAAGAATATTGTTTGAATATATTATTTTATATCCTCATTTAGCTAGTCTGCCAGTTTTTGGAATAGGAAGGACCTAACAGTTAACAAACACCATCGATTTTGTTCCATTCAGACAAAATATCAACACACATTTGGAACAAACAATTTGAAGTGGATAAAAAAGAAACCAACTGGAAGGAGCCACATTGTTTTACATGTTGAAACAGAATGTCAGATATTTGTTTACTGTGTTTTCCCCTTTTCAGAGCCACTCTGATCCATTAGTGTAGAAACCTGAATTGTAATGGAGAAGTTAACTCTTAGGCATTTTATTTATTAAATGATTGATATACCCAAGAAGTTGGCCCACAAAATATTTAAGGCCTAAGTAAAAATGATAACAACTTTAGTAAGTTTTTAGTCTAAGAGAATTGTCCTTTCCATTTAATAATTAAAAGTTGTCATTTGGGTTTATAGACCATCAACTAGTGCTTAAAAGCTTCTTTGTTTTCTTCTAATCACGTATTTTTTGCAGTGGAAGTTATGAGTTAGATGGTTAGAGAAGTCCTTATTTTCAATGAGATACTGGCTAAGGAGTCAGCACATCAAATTATGTTTTTGTATCTTGATCAAAATCCTGTGTATTTCAGAATAATCTGTGGTATGACTACTAGTCATTGTTCCTGTTAAGTCTCACCGTGTGGGTCTGCACATACCATTCTCAAATCCAACTTACTTTAATAGCAACTTTTAAGAAAAGATTTCATCTTTGTTGATTGTGGAATAGCCCTTTTTTAATCTGTTAAAGTATTTGTTTTTTCATGATGCCACAGCCAAGAAAACTGCAATAGTATTATTATGCAAAAAGATGTTACGTTCTTTCTTCATCTTACTGTTTAACTTCAAAGCGTTCTTGTGAACAGAAACCAGTTAGGACTATAGAAGAAGATGCCGCAACACAAATGACTCTGCTGAAGTCAATGAAACGCAATTACAAAGTGCAGTGCTAACTTTGAATTGAATCAGAGGGGCCACGGAAAAACAATAACTAGCCTAAAGAAAAAAAAATAGAAAACTACGGCATAAAATCCCCTTTCTCTAAACTTACTTGTAGTTTCCCATATTGTCCAGCATCTCTGCAGGAACTCCTCAAAGAGGAGTGCTCACTCCATTCCCACTTAAAGTACTTGAAGATTTATCTTCTCCATAGATGAGTAGGGGACACACATAAGAGTTTGGAATATCTTTCAACAGGTTATAAGAGCCCTCTTTTTAAACCAGCTCTGGCTTCTCAAATCTATTCAACTACAGAGTCTCTGTTTTCAAGATCCCTTTCCCACCCATAATACCTATTCTTCAGAATGGCTCAGAGAAACGTACTTTATGAAAAGTATCCTAGCCATATTTCTTCCGTGATTGCCTTAGACAGATGGAAGAAGGGACTTCAAAGGTTTTTGTTTTTCCTGATTTTCTGCACTTCCTTCCCACAGTCCTTTTTTAGTTTTATCTACTATCTGTTGGAGGATAAGCTTCTGTTAAATCTCAGGAAACTTAGAGCGCAAGAGCAGTGTAGGACGTCATCTTGATTTAACTAGGAAACTGATTATTTTTAAAACTGGTTTCCCTGTCTAGGAAAATACCTTCTGGTCCTGTTGTGAGAGACATGTAATGCAGAACGAAATGGATGATGTCTGGTTCTATTTGCTATGTACACTGAATTATCAATGATTATTTATAGACAAGTAAGCTAGAGTACAATGGTTCTGAGAGCTGAAATACCAAAGAAGTTAAAATCAGAGACTTGCCTGCTTACATGAACAGTTAGGAAGAGTAGGAGCCGGTGGTGTTTAATAGCGTAACATTAGGTGATGATGTAAATGTTAAGGCACTTTCATACCAAATCAGGCAACAGTGAGGGTTAGAAAGAGTGATCTTCACTCATTCAAAGAGTACTGGTTCTTAATCTGAGAGATTTCTTTAATGCAAGAACAATTTTTTTATGTCTGTTGTTTTAGAAGTTCATGTTATGTAAATAAAGAAGAAATGATAGGCAACTACTTCAGCTCCAACCTTATGACACTGGAGGAAATAAAAATGATTTATCATGGGAAGCCTAACCAAATAACATAACTGTTATTTCTACACTTTCTTCCCACTGTTATTTGCATTTTATTAAGAGTTTTGCAAAGAATAGACTTGAAGGCTACTCACCTCTTTTTCCCTTGGGTCTTTTTCTTATTTCCACCATTGCATTCAAACAGTAAATGTTTCTGTCTGAAGCAGTTCTCTTCACTCTCTTCTTTCTGAATTAATTTCCAAAGACTAGACAGGGAATTATTAGCAGATTCATTGCAAATCTTAGCTTTTTCTGTGTATATTTGTCTTGTGCACTAATTTTGTCATACATGTTTTCAGCAGACTGTTTTAAGTATATAACAAATAGCACTAATAATAAGGAGAGTAAAGCTCTTCTATATTTCAGATTGAAGTTACAGAAACTTTATTTTACTTTTTTTGTTTGAGCTCTGAGAGTCTGTGAAAGTTAAAATTTTTACAGCAAGCACTGTGGTTTAGATTGTGTTTCCAGTGACATAACTAGTTAAATGTAAACCAGATGTGCTTTGAAGTTTATTTCCAGGAATGTACAGTGAACTGTTTCAATTCCTCGTTCCATGACATTTATAACATAAAAACATATTATTTAAAGGAAAACTAAATAGTTGATATTTGTAGTTGTCAGTGCATATGTTTATAGTTTCTGAATTCATAATTGCTTAATTTAAAATAGAGATTTTAAAACACACAGTATCGAAATTCTTTTTTCAGGCTTCTTACAAATGAAATTAATAGGAGAATTATATGTGGTCTGTCCTTAGATTAGTTATCTGCTACTTTTATGGTTACCTAGTTTCTTTTTTACATTGTTTTTATGAGAGAATTTCTCTACTCTGTGATTGATGTTTTCATTAGAAATCTGTGCTATATTTACAAAACCTATTCTTGTATTTTTAAGACATTTTCTCACTATAAACAACCTAAGAGCAAAATACATTTATATTTCTTCAAACAATTTCTATTTCAAAAATTAAATTAACACCTGGATACGTCTTCAGTAATGTTTAAGTAACAAAGAATGAGCATACCTGTTTTTCACACTGATTTTTAAATTTGCATGTCAAGTCCACCGACAAAAAAAATCAACTGTGAGCCTTGCTCTTTCAGGATTATAGTTTAGCTTATATTTGACTTGACACATTCAAGAGGAAACATTAAAGTCTTCTAGTTATTTGTTTACATGCTTTCTTCAGTAAAGTGCTTTATAATAAATTCAAAGAAATGTTTAGAGAAAGAAAAAGTATTCTTGTGAACTTAGAAACCCCAGTGTTCAATATAAAATGTCGTGAGGTATATTATCTGTTTCAGATAATTAACTAAGTAGAGGAAGAAATCTGTGTGCCACTTCTTTAAAGTGTACCACTTTAAAAGTGGTTGAATTTATACTTAAAGTGTCTTTGATTTTATTTGTAGTACTTTACCTAAAGCTTGTATTTTTTTATTAACTCATGTGTTAAACTATTTCACATTACAGGTGTGACGTTTTCTCTAATCACCGCTTGAGAACATAGGCACAGTACAGTTCTGCTTGCTTCTGACCATCAACAGGAATTGTTTAGATTATGGTATATGATTTCATTTAGGCCTCAAATCAAATTAATGATTATAGAGGCCTATTTAAAGCAATTATTTCTACTTGATCAAGTTTTTCTAATTTTTATTTTCCCAAAATTAGTTGTATTTAAAAAAACCAAGCAGGATAAACATTTAAATATGAACAGCTAAAGACAGAGAAGGTGGATAGGCACTAGAGGAGAGTTATGTACCCACCATGAATGTTTAAGTCCTTATTTCCTGATTTGTAGCCAAGATCTTGGAATTAAAGCAACATTATGATATTTTGCTTCTAAGATAGACTTTTTAAGTTTTCAGAGCCTCATGAAACCGTAAATGATCAAAGTAAATCAGCCTTTGTGCACAGGATGTTGCACCTGGAATTACATCTTATTATGTGGGAAAAGAATTCAACTTATGTAAAGTTGTAATGACATATTGAAGAAGCATGTAACTGAACTCTTTCCCAATAGGCTGATTGCTGTGGTCCTACTATGAGTCCTCAGTCCTATTGATGTGTTATCCATGATGTAAAATGTATGTCTCCATTCCCCATTCACTTTATGCTTCATAGATCTATATGAAAATTACGAGATCCAAGTTTACCAGACATTCTGGCATAGCATGGCTTGTTGGAATAATATTTTCCAGAAACACATGGCAGTTCTAACAGGATCTTTTCCTTCTGGATTGTAGATATAAATGAATGTGAAAGCAACCCATGTGTCAATGGGGCCTGCAGGAACAACCTTGGATCTTTCAATTGTGAATGTTCACCTGGCAGCAAACTCAGCTCCACAGGATTGATCTGTATTGGTAAGAGTCATACATGGTATTGATGTTACAGTTTCACTGCTAAGATACGCACAGGTATCAGGCCTTTCTGTGGATAAAAACAGAATAGGATTCCAAAAAGCTAAGAATCACACATTATATGAGTTGTTTTCACTCAATATAGAGGTAAAGCATAATAGCATGAATTAGGCAACCTCTTCAATATTTGTTAGATTCTAGAAATCTTCCTTTCATCTAAGTAGATATACTATGCTATAACTTATAATTATTTCCATACCACACACACATGTATATTCCTTACCCTAAAAATGCCTTAGGCAGCAATAGAATCAAATCTCTACTGCATACATTTTTTATAAACAAACTTTGATGGCAAACAAAAATGTGATGAAATTTGGATTCAGTTAACAGGACAAGAATTTGAAGCTTTTAAACACATAGAGGGAATTTATTATTTTTTCTTTTTTTCCATCAATCATAAATTTTTGGGTTCCGCGGAAGAGAAGAGAACTGTTTTCTTACTTTGGGTATCTCTAGGGGAAAAGATTCTAAAACTTAGAGCATCTTTCAATATGTCTCAAAACATTTAAGGTCAGTTCTTGATAATGACACCAGAGGTAGATTAAGGGAGATTAATCTATTACTGCAAGGAAAAATCCAGCATGTAAAAGGGAACAAAATTTTCCCAGTAATTTTTCCCTACTTCGACCGTCTGCGGTTCCATTCACTAGGACTACGCAGTTCACATCATTAGCTAGTATCCACTTTTAAAGGGAACTAAATATGTATTCCTAATAGGAAGATACTTCACTTCTACATATGCCAAATTAACTGGCAGTTTTTATTTATTATCTAGCCAAAATGAATGTTCATTTTCACATTTGTTGAAGACAATAGTTTTTCAGTATTATATCTGACGTTAACCATATTTAGCTGGATACTGGAGTACCTGTTTTTTACATGGAGACAGATGACCAAGTCCAAAATTGTCAATGAAAGCCTTCTCTTTGGAAACATCAGCTCCTCGTTTTCCAATGAGATACAGCTGGTGAAATTTGAGCCTTGCTCAGCTCTCCATTTTAGGAAATACACTACCATCTGCCTGGGGCATTACTTTTTTCTTATAGAATTCCGGGCTGAGTTGGGGGGGTGGTGTGTGGATTGGATCCAGTAAAGCAGAAATATTTTTGCTAAGCCACAATTTCCAATTGAGATGGAGTCATTTTATTATGTAAAGGAAATGAATTCAGCATTAGTCAATTAATGTCTCAGAAAACTAAATCTGCATGCCACTTGAGCATCAAAGATACTTAGTTTTTGCCTCATCATATAGACTTCTATTATTTTGGCCTTTTGCCCTTATATTTATTAACAAAACAAGAACAAAGACTTTTTACCCCCAAGTGTTTATGTCATTCTTCCCATTGCCAACAACTAACCACCGCCATATTTTTCTCAGCCAGTGTATTGTGTGCTTTCATTTACGTTGATCCAATTCGAATATCCCAGTGTAGAGTTGCTCAAAATGCAATTTCCCTAATATTTTTAAATTTTAGACATTGTTTTATGTACTTTTTCTATTAAAAAGAGAATTCTAGTTGAAAAAGAAAATAACCAATAGTAAAATACACGCAGGGAAAGTCATAAATGTATAACAGGACTCTCAGTGGCTCTCATCAGTGGTTAGCCTGCAACTTTCTCTTCCACAGGGTGCAGGTCACTACATTTTGAAATTTCATAATGTGGTTACTAATTTAAAATTACATTACAGTGTATATGAATTAGTTGATGAATATTTATGAATTTTTAAGAATTTTGAATTTTTTCTTAACTTTTCTAAATATAAATTTTAATCACAAATGAGTCTGCAAACTGCTTAAAAAGACAATGGCATTCTGGTTGAATATGATTAAATGTAATAGAATGATTCATTTGGTTATTATTTTTTGCATTACACTGCTGTGGCTTGATGGTTCTATATAATCCAGACCAGTTTCCCTCATCTTTGGCTAGGGTCTGCACTCTGTCTTCAACTTGCATGGACATATGGCTGTGACCACTCTGCTGTCAAATCCGATGGTCTGTTCTCATTCTTCACCTTAGATTATTAGCAGTAATTGTCACAGTTAATTACTCATTTTTCTCAAGAAATTTTGTATTTTTGGCTTCCCAGGCACAACTATCTTCTTTTCCTTTCACTCGTATGGCCCATTTTCTGTTTCATTTACTGAGTCCTCCCTATCCTCCTAACATTCAACCTGAAGTGTTCCGCCAGTCCATCTTTGGACCTCTGCTTCTCTTTCTATACACATTCATCCTGAGAGCCTCTGTGTTGACTCACACATTTGTCACTCTAGTTGATAGAGAAATTCTAGGCCTCAACCTTGCCACCAATTCCAGATTTCTGTTTCCAACTGTCTGAACAGTGTCTCCACCTGGATGGCTCATCAATATCTCAAATTCTCTTGTCTAAAACCAAATTCCTGCATACTAGCTTGAACCTGAGTCTCCCGGAAACATTTCCATCTCACCAAATGGCAAATTTGTTCTTCTAGCTGCCATCCCTCAAAACCTTGGCAGCATCCTTGATGTCTTTTTCTCAAGCTGCACATGGAAGTCATCAGTGAACTGATGCACTTGAAGTTTATCCATATTTCAGCCCCTTCTCACCATCACCACACAAACCCCCAATCCAAGTCACCATCATTTCTCTTTGTGATTACTACTGGAGCCTCTACTTTACTTTCTTTTCCCCATTCTACAGTCAGTTCTCCACATAGTCACCAGGCAATCCTTTTAAAGCATAACTCAAAGAATATCATTCTTTGTCCAGGAACCCTATGAAAACCTTGGCTTCTCATTTCATTTAATAAAAGCTGTAGTCCTAGCTGAAGCCTGTGCTCCCCTCATGATCCTGCTCCTGCTGTAAACTTGTCTCTCTGTGCTGCCTCCCACCCCCTTTGCCTGAGCCACACTGGCCTACTTCCTGCACATGCATCCCCACCTGAAGTCCACTGATCTTTCTGGCTAGAAAGGTTTTCCCTCGCTCGGGTTTGAAGGGTGTGTTCTCCTTATATCTGTATTCAGTTGCCACATTGTAAGTCACGATTTCTCTGACCATCCTGGGTAAAATAACAATCTTTCTCCTGTTTCTACCCTCAAGCTAATTAACCTGCTTTATTTTTTGAGAGTTCTTAACTAACCCCGGACTATCTACATCCGTATCTCAGCTGTGTGTAGATGGGTGGGGGGTGTACACACACAACAATGGGTCAGGGGGTAGAGAGGGAAGGATGATGGAGGAAAGGAAGTGGGGAGAGAGAAGAGAAGGATGAACCTGTAGTGGGGTGGGGAGGGTTATTGATGGATTTGTAGCTTTTCAGTGTTGATGCAGCATCAGCCTAATGAATCACTGTGCTACAGAGTGAGGGCTCTAGAATCAGACTGCATGGGCTTAAATTGTGATGCTGACACTGTACTAGCTGGGTGAACTTGGGTAAATTGGCTGACCTCTGTGCATCTAAATTTTCTCATCTGCAATTGTACATAATTTGCAGGGTGGTTTTAATGAGTAAGTAAATTAATACATAGAAAACCTTCTAGTTCCTGTCATTATATTGATAAATCTTAGGAATGACTGTCGTTTATCTTACTTAAAATGATGACAACCAAGGTGATAAATCAGAATTAGTGCCGGTTATTAAAAGATCATTTAAGTACACAGTAGCCTTACACAAGCATCTCTGTTTCCTCTGTGCGATCGAATTTACAGGTATAAATCTATACCAAGCCTATAGTCTGAGACCTGATGCCAAAGCTGATGAGCAGACCTTTTCTGTTTCTCTACAGTTTTATCCAAACTGAACATTCAACCAGAGTAAAAAAGCAAAGTGACTCTCCAGCTCTTTTTCACACCTTTGCCCCATAACTCTTTATTCAGTACAGGAGAGAGTTGTTTTGTTTAAACCTCTGTCTTGGTGTTTGGGATACTGGTAACTTCCCATGTTTCCTAGGGAATCAGAAATTACTATTTCTCCCATCATAGGCCCATGGTTTAATTGAAATTCCCTTTCTGTGTTTGTGGGGGGTATTTTTGTTTTTTTTCTTGTTGAATTTAAAAGTAAAAATTTACTATTTTTTTGGAAGATAGGGTCTCACTCTGTCACCCAGGCTGGAATACAGTTGCACAATATCACTGCAACCTCTGCCTACCAGGCTCAGCGATCCTCCCATCTTAACTTCCTGATAGTTGGGACTACAGGCATGTGCCATCATGCCCAGCTAATTTTTGTATGTTTGTATAGATGGGGTTTCACATTTTGCCCAGGTTGGTCTTAAACTCAAGTGGGCTCAAGTGATCCACCCTCCTTGGCCTCCCAAAGTGTTGGGATGACAGTCATGAGCCACTTTGCCTGGCCAGAAGTAAATTTTATCTGTACATATTATTAAATTGAATTTTAAAATAAATGCTGTAGGACTATTCTTTGTTGTCTTCCAAGTCTTCCTGCCGCAATATGCTATTGAGGCTTTGGTAAAGTGTTTTTCACATCATCTGCATCAGAATCACCTGAGGAGTTAGTCAAAATTCAGATTCCTAAGCTGCATACCTGAGAACTTATGAATCGGGATTTTAACAAGTGCCCTGGTAATATTATGCACACTTAATTGAGAGCCACTGCTCTACAAGGAAAACGTGATATGTCGATGTATATTTTGAATCAATTAGTATTTGCCATGTCAGCTTTGACTGGATTCCTTATCACTGCTTCAAAATCAATTAACGGTCACTTATTTTTTTGTTCATTTGCAAAACGTCTCATTATGCTAACAAAAAACATACTAACCATTCATTATTCCCTTTAATGCACATAAAATAAAAATTTTAAAGTGCATAATATTTCACTGGGTGCTCTACCATTCAAAAGAAAGAACTTAAATTTGATATGTAGTCAGTTTAAAATGTTAGGAATGGATCTCTGGAGGGTTACAGGTAATTTTTATATCTTCCTCACACTTTTCTATTCCTTCAAATTGTTTGCCATAAGTATGATTTACTTTTTGAACAAGAGATTAATCTACACACACACATATACACACACATTTTTTAAATGCCTGAAAGAAAATACATCAGATATTAGCCCTGGGAATGTGTTAGTGGGGATTTTATAAGTGATGTCTATTTCTTCTTTGTTTTATAGTGCTTTTTTTCTTTTCAATTATGTATCAAATAATTATCTTCAGTTGGAGAAATGCTGGCCTCTCTATAACAGAACATACATTGAATGTGATTTATTTAGCAGGGACTTAAGGGAGAAGGAGATTGAAGGATTTTATACGATAAAATCTTAAATATCAAAGCATTTGTCATTAAGGATAAATCTTATGAATACTTTTCAGACAAGTAATAGTCTTATCATGTCGTTATAGTACGTTAAAAAAAAAAAAAAGAAATGAATGGCCAAGCACAGTGGTTCATGCCTGTAATCCTAACACTTTGGGAGACCGAAGTAGAAGGATTGCTTGAGGTCTGGAGTTCAAGACCAGACCAGCCTGTGCTACATGGCAATGCACTGTGTTTTTAAGTACCAGCATAAAATCTTGGACAGCTCCTCTTAGAACATCAGTAGATATAATTATATTAATTACCATATTATGTGAGAGAGATATATAGCACAATATTTTATTTACATATATATAATATACCATATTTGAATGCAGGTACATGAAAGTGTTTGCTAAGGATACACTATTACAAGTTTTAAAGTATCCTTTTTTTTTTCTGGTAGAGATGGGGTTTCACCATTTTCCCAGCCTGGTCTCAAACTCCTGAGCTCAAGTGATCCTTCCGCCGCAGCCTCCCAAAGCGCTGGGATTATAGGCGTGAGCCACTTTGCCTAGTCCCTCTTTTTTAGCATACTATTACAAATGCCTTTGGTATACACAGCTGAGTTGTGTTTTCTTCAGAGGTAAGAGTTCCCCAACATTTCCTGTTCCTTTTCAGACAGCCTGAAGGGGACCTGTTGGCTCAACATCCAGGACAGCCGCTGTGAGGTGAATATTAATGGAGCCACCCTGAAATCTGAATGCTGTGCCACCCTGGGAGCCGCCTGGGGGAGCCCCTGTGAACGATGTGAACCAGGTAGGAGCCTGACTAGTGGGCATCTGTGCTTCTCCTTGGAAGGCTTCTCCTGCCACTAGAACACCTCTTTCACTGTGTAATTCCTTAGTGAGGAAGACCAGAAAATCATTTACCTTTGCTAAAATGTCATATTTTCTGGCTGATGTTTTCTTACCTCTGGAAATGTGTATCTGGTTTAACCTGATACTATAAGCAGTCCATGTAAATATTTTATACATGGAAGGGAATCTAGAATCTATCCACTAGATGACTGTATCCTCCAGTATCCTTGTTTGCGTGGTGGCTGTTGTCCTCAAATCTTTTGTTTACTTTTAATTCTGTTGTCAATGTGAGAGCAAAAAGAAATCGTAGAAAAAATTAGGAAAATGTCAATACAGGTCAATACCGATGGAGTTATCACAGAAAGTTATGTGCTCTACTGAATGAAGAGGGGACAGTGATGTCCTTGGACTCTAAGATCCCACCTTGCAGTTTTTATTTCATTCCATTTAGATTCCATTATACTTCTTCTTGAGCATAACACTGTTGTATTTTCTTCTATAATGAAGTAAAATTTGTCCTGTTGTTCTTACAGATACAGCTTGCCCAAGAGGGCTTGCCAGGATTAAAGGTGTTACGTGTGAAGGTGAGTGTGTCCTTCTTTGGATGATACTATACATTTTTAGAGCAGTACATAAAATTAACATTCACTCTCAAACTTTGGAGATATTTATCATTTTCAAAAACTTCGACATTTCAATAAAAATACTCAATGTAATCAACAAATGCTTTAGCATAATTCTCTTAAGCAACAGCTTAGAGTTTCCTGTTTCTCCTCTCTGTGGAGTTGTGTGAATTTCAGGAAGACATCGCTAGACTTTAAGGCCCACAACAGCTGGCAAAAGCGCATGTCTGGGCTGTGTTTTATGGACAGGCAAGGCTGTGGTAATTTTCACACCTGGTGCCTAGCAAAGCGAGTGGCTGGGTTGTGGAATATTTCTGTTTAACTCAAGTAATAATCCACATTGTATTGAATGTGGATTGAAAATGTTATACAGGAAGTAGGACCACACCTGCTTTTTCTATTTGTAACATCTTTATTCCTCTGCTTGCTCCATTTCCCTGCAGATGTTAATGAGTGTGAGGTGTTTCCTGGCGTTTGTCCAAATGGACGCTGTGTCAACAGTAAGGGATCTTTTCATTGCGAGTGCCCTGAAGGCCTTACGTTGGATGTGACTGGCCGTGTGTGTTTGGGTAAGATTCAGGCACTCATGTAATCTATGTATAGAACAAGCCATGAATTTCCTTGTTTAATCAGTGGCTAGTCCAAAACCACTGAGTTTGTACTTGAGGAAACTTGCTTTAAATGAGATTTAAATCACTAGAGTGTATTTTAAAAGTGAATGTATTTAAGTGAAATCATTTCTGTTTCATGCCAAAAGTTGGTACTACTCAAAAATCCATCTCAAAATCTTCCATTTCTTTAACCAGATACTTTAGGCGGGTTCAGTCTTTCACACTGAGTTAATGGAACAAGAATAAGTATACGTTAGACACAGAAGGAAAGTTGGAGACTAGGATTTTAAAAGTGAACATTTGTCAGCTATTGCAGCTACACCCTGAAGACAATGGGGAAAGTCATGGGAAAAGATATGTTGCTTCTGTTTGAAAACATTCACTGATCCTGGTCCTTCCTTTACCACTATTAGAGTTTAAGTTTTCGTAATTCCTTATTTTTTAAACATCCGCGATGAGGAATCTCTTTCTTTCAACATCATATCATAGGAATGGTGATTTGACCTCTTTCTTTATTAGTGTCATGTATGACTGAACTTGAATTTTGTGACTGAAAAAGAAATTTCTATTAATTTTCATTGTATGTAACAATAATTTTTTATTTACCTACAGAGATTTTTCCCCAATAAGCTATGGAATAGTAAATTTTTAGTTTGTTGAAGAGCTTTACCTATATTCGAATTTGAAATTTAAGCATGTAGACAAAGCATGAATAATAGTGGTCTTATATGCAATGATCTTTAAAGTCTTTAAATATCTCAGTGATTTTTTCAAATTTACTGGTAAGAAAAAGTTTGCAATACCATACAGTTTAGTTATAATAATTAAAACAGATTTCATTTTTAAGTTAATTTTTGACAGAACATTTAAATCTTGATTGAAATGATGACTGTAAAATTATATGAAATTATTTAGAAAACAATACCCAAAACACAAAAATAAAGAAAATTTCTTTCAGATATTTAAATATTTTTTAAATTATCTTTAAGTGATCCACAGTGTTTAGAAATAAGTATTATTTGGAAATGACAAAATATTCCCCCAAAACTATGAAAATTAAAAAAAAAGAAAATGACAAAATAATATCAGTATGGTCAAATGACTAATAAAATCAAGTTATCTTTTATAACAAAATATTATAATATATGAAGATATATCATTGATTGTAAATTAACTCAGCAAAATAAATTTTCAATAACGTTATTCAAAATTATAACTGGGCATGGTGGCTCACACCTGTAATCCCAGCACTTTGGGAGGCTGAGACTGGCAGATCACCT
Source organism: Callithrix jacchus (assembly GCF_049354715.1). Taxonomy (NCBI): domain Eukaryota; kingdom Metazoa; phylum Chordata; class Mammalia; order Primates; family Cebidae; genus Callithrix; species Callithrix jacchus. The sequence goes on from NC_133503.1 coordinate 80,682,848, forward strand.
GAGGTCAGGAGTTCGAGACCATCCTGGCCAACATGGGGAAACCCTGTCTTTACAAAACATACAAAAATTAGCTGGACACGGTGTTATGTGCCTGGAATCCCAGCTACTTGGGGGACTGAGGCAGGAGAATTGCTTGAACCTGGGAGACAGAGGTGGCAGTGAGCCAAGATCACGCCACTACACCCAGCCTGGCAACAGAGTGAGACTCCGTCTGAATAAAAATGTTAAGCCTTTTTTAATATTCTAAGAGGATATATTAGATTCTCCATCCAATATCAGGGATCCCAAACTCAAATGCTTGCAGGAGCCACGCATGCAACATATAAATGAGTGAAATGATGACAGGGAGCAGTGGGGACTGCAGCAAACTGCAAAGAACATGTATCATCCGAAAGTTTCCAAATTTATATTTTAATTTCCATGCAAAACAATCGCAGCATTGATAGGCCTTATGTGACCAGTGTATTGACTTTTAATTCCTGATATAAATATTCATAGAGATCTCCGTAGTAAAGATACAGGATTACTCGTTCTGGTTATTTTTTTTTTACATGCTTAGTTAAAATACCTTTCCCTTGTCACCCCAGTTTATTCCAATAAGCTGTGAAATGGTGCATTTTTAGTTTGTCTTGAGCTTCTTGATCAGGTTCTTTCAGTAACCTCACAGTGTGACTCAGGCCAGAGTTCTTAGTTCACCTGTACTTAGGTAAGACTTTCACTTCTTGGGAGGATTCTTAACTACCTGCTGACATGTGGGATGGAGCCGGCTGTAAGGAGACTAGCCCCTTGGAGCCCTGTGGTAATGAGACTCTGGATTACTGTCACACTTCACACTGGCAAAGCATGTGGCTTTTTGGTTCATTTTATGTAGATATATAAGACAGAATCACCTTCTGTGGAATATCTACATTCAGTCTGCTGAATCAAAATAAAAATTTACTACCATAATTTTTTCTTTAAAAATAGGACATTTTCCAGAGTAGCTGGAATTACAGGTGTCTGCCACCATGGCCAGCTATTTTTTGTATTTTTAGTAGAGACAGGTTTTTGCCATGTTGGCCAGGCTGGTCTTGAACTCCTGACCTCAGGTGATCTGTCTGCCTTGACCTCCTATAGTGCTGGGATTACAGGTGTGAACCACCATACCCAGCCTGGGCAACATAGAAAGACTCTATCTCAAAAAAAGGAAAAAGAAAAAAATAGGGCTTTTTAATTCCAGTACTCAGAAATGTAACTCTAGGTTACAGGCCATTGACCAAGTAGATGTTACCTTAGAGTTAGAACTTGAAAGGATCAGTATTGGCAGTAACTGAAGTAGTAAACATTAATTTGTATGTGTACATTTCCAACAGGGATCTCATTCCCTCTGTTAAACAGTTTTCAGCCTCTGGAAAAGATTTGGTGTCTTAAAATGCTCTTATCAAAGAAATCATGTTGTTTGATTAAGAAATCTTTTCTGAACTCATTATCCATATTTGTAATTAAACAGCCAAGTGCTTGAGTATAATTTGAAAATAAATCTATTTGCTAACAGATGAATGTGTTATTTATAGACCATGCTGGTCTACCCTATTTTTAGATGTAGGCTGCTGTTTATAGATATTCTAAAGTCCTGGCTAGCACAGGCTAAGCACTGAAACGTTGGTCTGTTTTGAAGCTGAAGGGGAAATGTGACATTTAAACAAATAATTGGCCCCTTAACAAAGAAAATTCACATAATCCAAGGAAAATCCATGATGCAAAAGGTAAATTCAGCAGGAGGAAAAAAAAGGCTTTAACTGCAATAATATTATAACACTTCTCTCTTTTGTAGTGATTTTAATAGTTGTAACAAATTGGCAGATAGATTATAGCTGATCATTTATTGTTTATGACTGGGACTGACAGGGCTGCTTAAAAGGTACTTGAAGCAATTCTCTGAACAGGAAGAATTCTTAAAATTATCTTACTTTTTCTAAAGTGAACAATGCAAAAATGGAATCATAGACATGAAGGAGTCAGGTCATGAGAGGACCTTTTCTGCCTGAGGGTTTCTCGTGAGAATTAAGATTGAAGAGGAACTCACCTTTGTTCTCCTTAAATGTCTGTCATGGAATTCATTCCAGGAGGTTAGGGACTGTATCTTGCCCCCCAGTACACTGCAAGGGTCCTGCATGATAACTGATGACTTGTGACTATACAATGTATGTTTCGACTCATTCTCACCCTGTGATTTGGCTCTTGATGTAGATATTCGCATGGAGCAGTGTTACTTGAAGTGGGATGAAGATGAATGCATCCACCCTGTTCCTGGAAAGTTCCGCATGGATGCCTGCTGCTGTGCTGTCGGGGCAGCTTGGGGCACTGAGTGTGAGGAGTGCCCTAAACCTGGCACCAAGGAGTATGAGTCTCTGTGCCCCCGTGGGGCTGGCTTTGCTAACCGAGGGGATATTCTTTCCGGGCGGCCGTTTTACAAAGGTAACTGCCTGCGGCCAGCGCCTTTATCCTTCAACAGAAAACCTTACACATTCTCTAAGAATTGGTTTTACTTTAAACATTTGACTTCCCACTTTATTCTCTCAGTTAACCGTGTTTTATGGTCAATGTTCTGTCCCAAGAGTATAAATCCCCTCTATAAGATGGCAATGAAGTAGAGATAAAATGGATTGCTTGTCTTGCTCTTCTACTGTTTGTTCCTCTGCAACCTGAGATGGTGCCCTGATAGCTACATCTGTAGCAAAAAGTTATCTATCCCCACTTATCTTCATAAAACAAGTAGTGAGAAATAAAGGGACCAGAACCCTTTCTTAAGAATATAGTGTCTTTGGCTGGGCATAGTGGCTCACTCCTGTAATACCAGCATTTTGGGAGGCCGAGGTAGGTGGATCACCTAAGGTCAGGAGTTCAAGACCAGCCTGACCAACATAGTGAAACCCTGTCTCTACCATATATACAAAAAATAGCCAGGTGTGGTGGCACGCGCCTGTAATCTCAGCTACTTGGGAGACTGAAGCAGGAGAATCACTTGAACCTGGGAGGTGGAGGTTGCATTGAACCAAGACTGCACCATTGCATTCCAGCCTGGGTAACAAAAGTGAAACTCTGTCTCAAAAGCAAAAAAAGAATATAGGATCTTTTTCATTACATAAAACTTCTTGTGTGACATCAGTGTAATCACTGAAATATATGGCAACCCTGTTTTTTACCTGAATGAATTACTGTTGTTCATCATGGTAGATTTTTAACTTAAAGTGATGGACCTAATCGTTTATATCAACCAGCTCTACATTTTAGCTTTATTCTGCTTTTAGACATCAATGAATGCAAAGCATTTCCTGGGATGTGCACCTATGGGAAGTGCAGAAATACAATCGGAAGCTTCAAGTGCCGTTGCAATAGTGGCTTTGCTCTAGACATGGAGGAAAGAAACTGCACAGGTAAGATGGTTCTTCTGTTTTATTTGGGAAACTCTGGCGTTTACTCTTGCCTTTACTGTGTTTAAAAGTACTGCCCTAAAAAGCCCATCCTCTCATTGAGAGCATGAATATTTTTATTTATTTATTTATAGAGAAAAGGTCTCAGTCACCCAGGCTAGAGTGCAGAGACATGATCATGTCTTATCGCAACCTCAAACTTCTGTGTTCAAAGCAGTCCTCCCACCTCAGCCTCCCAAGTAACTGGGAGCACAGGTGTGTGCCATCATGAGGAGCTAATTAAAAAGATGTTTGTTCGTTTTTTTGTAGAGATGGGGTCTCACTTTGCTTCCCAGGCTTGTCTCAAACTCCTGGCTTCAAGTGATCCTCCTGCCTTTGCCTCCACAAGTGCTGTGATTACAGGCTTGAGCCACTGCATCCAGCTCTGTCAACTTTTATTTTTATTTCTTTTCCCTGTGCTTAAACCAGTTCTCCAAATAAACTCATTGTGAGAGAGCTGCAAAATACCATGAAAATGCTCTTCGTTTTACATTTAGGAATGACATACAAATGTGATTTTCAAAATCTATGACTCCTAAAGAAATACAGTCATTAAATCTGCAACAATTATATAAACTTGAGTGGTATGCTCTTAAAGATTTTAAGGTTTGTGATACAGAGGTTATGACTTCTTTTCCTCATCTGTGAACAGGAATCTTAATGTTAGGCTTCAATCACCATCCATACGCATAACCATTCTCTTTGAAAAAGATGTGAAGGTCCAACTTTTTCTATTAGATAGTATACCACGTTGTTCCATACACTTGAGCTGTGTCTTCAGGATCTCGTTCTCAGCACTCTCTTTCTTATTGTCCATAGGATTTCCCCTTATTGCCCTCCCTCCTGCCTGCTCCTTCCTGACCTCACAGCAGTGTCTTTCTTGGCTCCTTCCTGTGCCTGCTCAGCCAAGGCTATCTCTGAGCATTTCACAGCTGTCCATCTGGCCTTCTGAAGTCCTGCTGCCTGGAAGTCTGCTCAAGCCCTGTGCCAGTCTCCAGAGCTTCCTCCCCTCACCTCTGTTTTCTCCTCTCTGGCTGCTGTGCTTTACTGGGAGTCTGAGGAGCACTGCCTGGGATTCCTGCATTCACCTTCAAGCCCTCGAAGCTGCTTGGCAACACTCAGTCACCTCCATTCATCACTTTCTGAATTTCTCTCCGCACTGCTTCTAAACCTCTCCCCTGACTTACATGCCCTCTCATACACTGCCCCCCACCCCCATCCATTCCTGTTCTCCTTCATTAAGAATAAATCTGATTGCCTGCATCCTTCTCACAGCCTCCTCTCTGGTGATAAAGTCTCCTTTATCCCCCAGAATGAGGTGTGACGCTCTCCCTGGATTTGAGGTTAACTCTCTTCTCTCCTTCCCAGCTTCTGCTCCGGGTTGTCTCATCAGGTTTGCCCCTCTCCCCTCTCCAGCATCTCCTCCTCTTCCCTGTTTCCTATTCCTCAGCTTATACACAGGTTTGAAATGTCTCCTCCGTCCTTCTTTTCTCTCAAGCTCCCATCCTGTTTTCCTGCTGTTAGCTCTCACCCCTCTCTTTCAACCCACCCTTTGTTTTGTAATTTTGACTTTTGCCCTCTGTCACTCAGGAACATACACATATACCCATCTACTCTTGCAAAACATCTTTGTGGTGTTAAAACATCTCTCCTGATGCATATGCTCCTGGACCTCCCTACTTGCCAAATCTCTCCTTGAGATTTTCTTTTCTCTTAGTTTCTACGATACTTTCCAGTCTTGATCATCCTTCTATGCAGATGATGTTTCTTCTCTAACCTTTCCAGATTTTTCTTGCCTTTCCCATTTCTTGGGTGTTTGCCAGAGTCCTCTACTCAGCATTCTGTCTCTCAGAGTTCCATTTACCATCATGACTTCAGAGATGGCCTCTGCTGAGCTGACTCCCAGATGCTATCTCTAACTCTCTGTTCTTCCCAAGTTTCACTCCCACATTTATAACTTCCCATCTGGACAGTTTCTTTTTGTTGTGATCTTTCTTTGTTCCTCCCCCCACCTTGTACTTTCTCCTGCTAGGGACTTCCTTGTACATGTTAGGAGTATAATTTTGAACAGGATTAAAGCCTCCAATTGAATGTTGATGTCTCTCTCTCCCGAAGTGAAAAAGTTATGTGAATTCTTTTATCAAACTGGCTATTTCAAGGGCCCGTGATATTTTTTCTAGACACAGAGGCATGTTAGGCTCCTCAGGAAACAGACCCCAAGGCAGAGATGAGCATTCTGGAAGTTTATTGGGGATTGCTCTTGTGATGAACAATGAGAAAGGGAAGAGAGGAAAGTGCTGTGAGGCAGTCCCACTGAAGTCCTCAGCCCATGCCACTGGGAGTTCTGGAACTGGGATGGCCCATCAGAGTTGCCTTGTGTAGGGCATGGAAGCCATGCAATTAGATACCTGCATGACCAATCTTGGGATACGGCTGCCCAGAGAATGGGGGAAGAGGTCTTCTTAGGATATTGGACATCGGAGCCAGCAACACTCCCAATAGCTGAGGGGAAGAGGGAGTAAATCCTTTTTTCCTGTTGAGGGATCTGGGGGACATGTCACAGTATCTACTATATCGCAGACTGCTAAGTCCCCACAATCAAATCCTTCACTGCCACAACCACCAGGTTAGGCGTCCAAGCAGGGCTCGATTATCTAACTTCCCACTCAACAACTTCCACTGCTGTAGGGAGTCCTGGTCCTGGATAAAGCAGCTCAGAGTTCTTCCAGTTCTGACCCCACCTCGTCCTTTGCTGTGAAATTAGCCAACTTGCTTAATGTCTCTAACACTCTCTTTCAGCTGTGTAAGAGAGACTTGTTGACAGGGCTGCATTGTTTGGGATATAATGTGAAGTGCCATGGGAAATTGTTGGGCTCCCATCTTCACAGTTGGAAAGGCTGATCTTCTCCCGTGCTAGGGGCTTTCAGTGAACCTACGGGTCCCTCGGCACCCACGCATATTGTCAGCCTTTTCAGTCCAGCCAGTCTGTGACTTACTGCTCCCTGAAATGCTTCCTTTCTCTTCACCATTGTACTTCATCTCTTGCCTCTATATTTATTCTGTACCTTTAATGCTGGCATTTCTGTACAACCTTCAAGAACCAATTCAAAAACCACGCCCTCCAAATTACCAATTCTTGACAGAGAAGTTTATATATACATGTATAAACATATATATATAATATATATATGATTATATATAATATATATTATATAGACAGATAAAAAGAAAATTGATATACATATTGTTAGCTACTTAATCGAATCTGTGAATTCAAAGATGTTTTTTAAAAGAAAATATTTACATTTTTTCACATGGCCTGTAATGAGGGAAATAAAGACTTCTGTAACTGGAGAAATAGATACAGAAAAATTTAGTTAAAGCTGGCAGAAAGCAGGGACTGAGAGCCCCTCCCAAGAGAACATGCATAAATTACGCACTAAATCCTGTGATTTTAAAACTTCAAAATTCATCAAAATAAAGAGATAGTGGTGAAACATTTTCCCCCATTGACAGATTTTTAGATTAAAAACTTTTAATTTTTGAACTAAAACACTTTTAAATAGGCCATGTTTTCTTAAACATATTTTATATAAACATGACTTCTCTATTGAAAAATCTTAGTTATTAGCATAGGAGATTTCTCAGAGAACACTTTGTTTGAGAGTATAGATGCTGAAGATTATTTACGGTAATATATATAAAGAAGAGACAAACTCACCCACACTGTCCTCCCGTGATGATGACAGCTCATGTCACCAAAGGGGTTAATAAATCAATAAGCTCTTTACATATGGATATGACACAAAAACACAAATTGGGGCACACACCATGACCCTGCCCTATGTGTACTCTCTGGCTCAGGGTTGGTCCACCGTGGCTGCCTGTTTCTCTGGGGTCTACCAGTCGTTCCTGCCCAGAATCAGGGGCCCTGCCTTCACATGCTCCCACTAGGGTTAGCACAGGCTAGTGTCGTAGACCAGCACTGTCTTCCAGTCACACATGAGGTTTCATTCCATGGAGGACCGGCTGCCTTATTTACCACGTGCCTCATTCAGCTCATACCACAGTTGCTGGGTTCATCCTTCTGTTAACGTTTCTTTCTTTCCTTCTTGCTTTTCTTTTCTTTTTTCTTTCTTTCTTTTATTTGAGATAGGTTAACCTCCTGTCACCCAGGCTAGAGTGCAGTGGTGCCATCATACATCACAGCTCACCGCAGCCTTAACCTCTTGGGCTCAAGCAATCCTCCCACCTTCCACCTCGGCCTTCTCAATAATTTTGTTTTTTGTAGAGATGGGGTTTCCCTACACTGCCAAGGCTGATCTCAAACTCCTGGTCTCAAGCAGTCCTCCTGCCTGGGCTTCCCCAAGTGCTGGGATTACAGGCATGAGTCACCATGCCCCCCAGTCTTCTGTTACTATTTCTAAGCCACAAAAAGAAATCCACAATTCAGAATTTTTAAAGGTGAAAAGGCACCACTTGCCTGTTGGTGTGGTAGTTTTGGCGGTTGGGGAAAGGAATGTGCCTCAGGCCTCGTGCCCTTCTATCTGGATCTACTGAAATGGTACCCTTGCACTGTGAGCCACCAATTCCCCAACCTTTCAAGCATGCAGCACCTTCACTTGGAAGGCCAAGCCTATCTGATTCAATTTTTAAATTTCTTTTAAACCCTGTGAATTAGACATCGACGAGTGCAGGATTTCTCCTGACCTCTGTGGCAGTGGAATCTGCGTCAATACACCGGGCAGCTTTGAGTGCGAGTGCTTTGAAGGCTATGAAAGTGGGTTCATGATGATGAAGAACTGCATGGGTAAGCACCGTTAGCTCCTCCTCGCCAGCTTGAAACCATACTAGCACAGACTCATTCACGCACATGACCTTTGCTTATCTCAGGGCTGTGAACAGCATATGTGGCCAGGATCTGTGGTGAGAGAGAAGAGATTTAATATCAGACAGGAATTGCACTCCTGGATAGCTCTCGGGGAGCTCCAACTTCTTGGCACCTTCATGGCAATGAGATATTCAGACTGGATCCTGTTTATTCATAGAACCTAAAATCACACAGACTAGTTACTTAAGTGGGACTCATTTAAAATGCATGGCATCCTGTGGTGGCCCCAGGATTTGTATTCAGTCATGCTAATCCCATGTTTTTGCTCTCATTGGTGTGCTATTACAAACCCTTTTAGTATTCCCAACCTTTTAGCCCAGCGTTTAATTTTCCATGCCTTATGGGACTTACCTCATAGGATGCAGTAGGTCATAATTCTAAGATTTTCTTTCACTCTGATTAGAGTTATAGACACCAGAATAACTGACAACAATATATATCATGAGTCTGGGGTGATCTAAAGCAAATATTATTTCTACCTCTTGTGAGCCTGCTCATTTCATGCAATTAAATTTCTTGAAAGCTTACTGCCTTTAGGAGTAGAATTTTTAGTTTTTCTGTTGGTTGTAGGAAAAGTGAGGAAAGCATTAGCCCATCCCCTATGAAGCATATCTCTTACACTGACTCACGCTCTCACTTCAGATAATATTCTTTCTCCCACGCTATATGTGTGAATATTTTTCCCTCAGAGTTCTTTAATGGATCTCACGTTTTTACCTTTCAGATATTGACGAATGTGAACGTAACCCTCTCCTTTGTAGGGGTGGCACCTGTGTGAACACTGAGGGTAGCTTTCAGTGTGACTGCCCACTGGGACACGAGCTGTCACCATCCCGTGAGGACTGTGTGGGTAAGTTTGTCTCCTCAGCCCATAAGTCTGCCCAGCACAACTGGTTAAGACCAGGGATCAGTTCTGATGAACCTGTTGTTTGTGGAGCCCATGAAATTTAGCTTATTAAAAGTGGAACTTGAGATTCCCTACCTCTAGATGCAGGCAGTGTCTTTAATGGATGCTTGAGTAATACATAAATGAGCTGGCATTCTTCTGGTTGGCCTCTTTTTTATTACAAGCAGTGTGATTGGTCCCTGTGGGAGAAGCCCTTTGGAAGTCCCTGTGGTTTCATCCTCCCTTATGAAAAAAATGGGAAAGCTGCCCTGTGCATTGTGCACCTTAGCCCAGCGTCTTCCCATCCACTGAGACGGACTCCACTCTGCGCCCCTTTGCCTGCTCACAGATCGGCTTGCCTGTGTGTGAACATGGTGCTCCCGTAATCCACTTCTCATAGAAACACTGGGTTTCTTCATTTGCCCTGAGCTCTGTAGGGATGCCAGAAAGGATATGAGGAGACTAATGGCTGGTCTTTGGGCATTGCAGCCTATTGCTTTTCAGAATACATGAAGGTCTCTGGGCTTACTGTGTTCCTAGTATACTGCTTTAAAACTTTGATTTAGCCAGAAAGCATTTTCTTCATAGGAACTCTTTCTTGAAACTGAGCAAATAAGACAGCCTAAAATAGAACAGATTGCACACCAAATTTCAAAACAACACAAAATTTGAGTACACCTTCCCAATACACATGTATTTATTGATGTCATATGTATTGCTTTGCTAGTATAGGAGGTGAATTTTGTCATAGATTAAATAGATATTTTTAAATGATAAATGAAAAGGTTTTTAATGTTCTTATTTCATTTTAATAGTGGTACGGAAGGCTTTTTCACGCTAATTGCAGAATATTCATGGTTGAACATATTGAGATATAGTGAGTCATCTGTATCCAAGTTTACTTTGCTACTCAGTTCATGGATCTTACAGCTCAAAAAGTATCCCTCAAAGAAACAATGCAGATTATAAAATATATATTTCTGTATCATATAAAATATGCACTTAGTGATCATAAGCATAAACACATGCTATATAATCTTCTTGGTTATTTTGAGAATTTGCAATGAATTTCTTGTCATATCTGATTATATTGTCCTTGTTTTTTACCTTATCTTATGCCTGACGAGTAGCTCACATAGGAAGCATATCACTCTGCCATTTTCTTCTGTTATCTTGTGATTACCTTATCAGTACTAGTTTATTTTTAAGGCACCTGCCCATATTATAAGAGTTAGTTTATTTTAAAATAGGCAATGTAATTTGTAGGTTACTATTCCAACCCATAAAACATAAACAAACAAGTGAGAGCCCCTTGTCATGTCTCTGTCTTGTGAAATCATCAGTCTTCCATCAGGACACTTCAAGTCATGTAGGCAACGCTTCACCATGTAATATAGACCAGGCAAGCATGCCAGTGTAAGTTCATATATTTAGTAATATTTAGCTTCAGTTCTGGCATGTGTGAAATCTGTGTGGTCTAACATGATCCACATGTGGCTATGTAAATTCAGTTAAAATTAAATAACATTAAATAGTCCTTAGTTATACTGTCCATGTTTCCAGTACCAGTAGCACATGTAGCTGTGTATTAGACTGCATAGATATGGAACATTGGCATCATTATAGAAAGCTTTACCCAACAGTACTGTTGTAGATGGAAAGAGAGATTCCAGGGCTTTCTTTAAACCCCCAGGAGAACATTTTACTTCCCCGTGAAGTTCACAAACCCCTTTGGAGACCACTGTCTGGTGAAGCACCTTTCTCGTGGCTTTAGTGATTTGACCATTGCCTAACATATTAATTCAATGTGTCTTTTATAGATATTAATGAATGCTCCCTGAGCAACAATCTCTGCAGAAATGGAAAATGTGTGAACATGATTGGAACCTATCAGTGCTCTTGCAATCCTGGATATCAGGCCACGCCAGACCGCCAGGGCTGTACAGGTAAGGGGATATCAAGCAGGTCTGAAACTCATATGTCTCAAATCAGCCTAGGAAAACTTCTGGCACTGAATTATAATGAAGCCTACGCAAATCCTCTGTTTCCAAAACGAATGTAAGACTGCGGGAGGATCTCAGATATTTTCCTGGTCTCGTGGCAGACTAACTGATCTTAATTAGAAAATGCCCTAAACTCCATAGTTATTCTATTTTTGAGTGATTTAATCTTAGGATACTGCAGTTAAACATGGAATGCTGCCTAAAATGAAGTTAAAAGAACTAAGAAAGATGATGTTAAATCAACACACATAGTGGGGAGAAAAATTCAAAGCCACATTAGCATTATCTGTTTAAAAAGAAGAAAACTCCTTTCAAGGAAATAGACCTGACAAGTAATGTGATTGCAATGCTGTTTTCACAGATATTGACGAATGTATGATAATGAACGGAGGCTGTGACACCCAGTGCACGAATTCAGAAGGAAGCTACGAGTGCAGCTGCAGTGAAGGTTATGCCCTCATGCCAGACGGGAGATCGTGTGCAGGTATAGAAAGGAAAACACACAGGCTTTGTACATCTAATTAATTCTTTCTTGAAAATGTGGCTCCAGATATTACCAAGTGAAACCAGATAGAAAACAAAAACATTAGAGATTGATGAACGACATCTTTATTTTCATTTGATGCTTATTTTGTATCACTAGACATTGATGAATGTGAAAACAACCCTGATATCTGTGATGGCGGCCAGTGTACCAACATTCCTGGAGAGTATCGCTGCCTCTGCTACGATGGCTTCATGGCTTCCATGGACATGAAAACATGCATTGGTGGGTATCATAAGAAAAGGACAGACATTTGTATACACACATGCATACACAACCACATGCACGCACAAACATGATAAAAGGCTTTTTCATTTGTTATTTTAAAAATTCAAATCATTTTTCTCACTTAAATTCTTGAAAAAAAATTCAAGTCATTTTAATGGCACTATAAAATCTCAGGAAGAATTATTTTTAAAAATCTCTAAAGGTGAATAGTATATTTATTTGCAATACAATGAATCACAAATGTATTATATTTTAGATCTCACCTGTGTATTTCAGTATTATGCTATTCAGTATAGAATATAGCTTTTAAATTACTGTGATAAACACATACTAAGATATTGAAAATAAATTTTCTAGATGTAAATGAGTGTGACCTAAATTCAAATATCTGCCTGTTTGGGGAATGTGAGAACACAAAGGGATCCTTCATTTGCCACTGTCAGCTGGGTTATTCAGTGAAGAAGGGGACCACAGGATGTACAGGTAGGTTTCAAGCTTGTGTACTCTATGTTTCAACCTCTCAGATGTCAGAGGCCACTTTTCAATATCATTTGTTCTCTGGCATCTCTTAGTTCAGTTACCTGCCACCAGGCTATGACTGTGTGTGTCATGAGTAGCTGACCCACAACATGTGTGATGGATTTGGCTGGTCTCTGTGGTAGCGTATGGTCCGAGCCACCCCCTGCAGGGCTGGCTGTGGGTTGGGACACAGAGTGAGTGAGTGGAAGTGCAGTCTGGTTCCCGTGGCCCTGACCGCTCCCTGACCGCTAGTGGTGGCTTATGCAGCAGCAGTCACTTTCTGAGTCTGACTACTGCTCACATGGAAGACATCCATGAACAAAGAGTGCCAAAAGACCTGGGGATCCCAGTTGCCATTTATCATTGCACTTCTTTTAAACTAGTAGAAATTAATCTCAAGTTCCATTGAGACCTTTTTTCTTTCTTCCTTTCTCCCATATTTTCCTTTCTTGTTTTCTCTTCTCTCTCTGCTTTGTCTTCTCTTCTCTCTGCCCAAACTGCCTTTCTCTTTTTCCTCTCTTCACTTTCCTTCTTTGCTCACTTCATCCACTTTGTCTCTTGTTCTCTTTCTCTACTAACTAGTTTTAGCCTTTTGCATGCCAGTGGGGCTGGGATGTGCCAGCTTCAAGGTTTTGAATCATGTATTTCTCAGTGGTCAATTTAAGACTTAAGTGTGGTATTTTTTCAAGGCAGGTGGTTAAAGACTTAGAATGTAACCCAGCCCTTAAGCTGACCCCTCCAGTAAGGGGAAGATTATTTTAAAAAGGTGTTCTCTACATGTTCACCAGTGCAGGGTTGATGCGAAGTCAGTAGTGTGTGTGTGTTTGTGTGTCTATATGATTTCAGCATCTGTAATATGTAATCATTGAACTAAATAGAGTACATTACTATTTATCGTTAAGAAAGCTTTGGAGAACCAAATCTACCTAGATTGTACATACATATATAGGAATATGTGTGTGTGTACACACACTCACAAATACACACATACACACTGGTGAAAGCATCTGGCCACCTTCCAGATAACATTTCCAGTGAATATTTTTCTATAATTTCAAATAAATAGAAAAAATTAAAATATACACCTAAATGATAGTTTTTTAAAAGTATATAAAATATTTATAATGATTTTTAAAATGGCAAATGATCATTTAATTTTAAAGAGAGAATGGACTATTACTTTTTCTAAAAAGTTAGGTTCTTCATGAAAAATATGTAATAAATATCAATAGGAAGTAATAGCAGTATTATTGGAAATAAGATTTCTCTTGATCTGAAATTGAATGTCCTCTTTATGGAGTTGTGTCTGAGTCTGGACAGGGAAGAAGGCTCCCGGGATGACGCACAGACCTGCGAGGAAACAAGGCTGCTGTGTCTCTCTCTTCTCCTGGAAGGTGGCTGACAGTTCTTTCTAGGGAAGAACTTGTTTTATTATTATCATGAATTTTCCAAATCTTGCTGGAGTCTACAAAAATTAAGAATAAAAGTTAGGCTGCTGTTTCTCCATATAGTTGCATTATTGCTTTAAAACATTACCTATACAAAAATATACTTGGAAGTATAATTAAGTTTGTATTTTTATTTTTTCTTATGAATTATGGTTTCTCAGATGTGGATGAGTGTGAAATTGGTGCTCATAACTGTGACATGCACGCTTCATGTCTGAATATCCCAGGAAGCTTCAAATGTAGCTGCAGAGAAGGCTGGATTGGAAATGGCATCAAGTGTATTGGTGAGTTTGCAAATGTAAATGTCCTTTGCTAAGGCACACATTTTCAAAGGCTCTTTTTTGCATGTTTGTAGAATCATGCTCTTTACCTTTGTTAAGTCCCTCATAAAAAGGCTGTCTTCATTGCAAGATAATTCCAGCCTGAAAATTTCCTTTAGCCTTAATATAAATTATCAAAATCAAAACAGTATACTTTGGCACCTGTTTTTTAATGTGTTGTTATTCAGTAAAAATTGGTATGCTGCTGGTGATCCAAACACAGCTGTATGATGAAAAATCACTAGTATGTTTTTCCAGTCTTTTCAAAGAAGTAATCAGTGAGATTTAAAATCCAGTGAAATAAATGGGGGGAAATGAAAAGCTTTTCTCAGACAACCTAAGTCTGTAATAAGTCATTAATAGCAGCATCTTATCCTAAATGCTTTCTTGGATTCCAAGAGGTCTTATTTGAAGGAAAACAATGGGCAATTTCCCCAAGTTTTATGGTTCTTGAGCCAGAGTCTAAAAGGTATTTTATATCTGAGCAGCAAAGGACTAGAATATACCCTGAGTGTTGTTCACAGTCCTGTGTAATATGCTTAATGTTTCACATACCTTAAGAATAAAGCATTTTTTCATCTGGCAAGAATTTCTAGGTCAGTTTAAAATAGAAAAGAAAGCAAGCTAAACTAATTTCCCCCTGATAACTTACAAAAAGCATATAGCCCACAGTAAGGATTAAAGTATAGCGTTAAGATCTCTTGCCAAAACTGTAAGTTAATTTGAATATATGCGTTTTTATCCATTCAAATATTTTATACGTATCAAATGTTTATATACTGACTATAGAATTTGAACTATAGAGCTTCCAAATAACTTGGCTACGTAACATCCTGTAATGGCTTTGTGAGGCGCCATGGCTGCCTGCCTCTAGTCCAGCCATCTTTCTGGGGTTACTCTCATAACTTTTCAACCCTACCCTTTTTCCCATTTTTGTAATCTTAGGTGCCTACTCATTTTCTCTTTCTGAGCTTCCCATTTTTGTGTTTCTTGTCCATCTGTCATTTTGGCCAACTACGGCAAGACAGCCTGCCTCTGATACAAGACATTCAGCCATGTCAGCCTCCTGTGCTCCCTGATGGCATCCAAATTCATTCTCTCCTTTACATCTTCTTTGCCCTACTCTAGTCCCAACCAGAGAGAGAGTCTCATTCTCTCTTTCTCTCATGGGCTCTCACTCTTGCTATCTGCAGAATGCTGAAAGAACCCCCTCTGGTGTGTTTGCTTGTTCCCTCCCTGGCCCTCGTGCAATCCATTCTCCATGCAGCAGCAGGAGGAAGCTTTTAAGCCGTGGATCTGATCTCTTCATAGTCTTCACTGTAACCCATTGAATTCAGAATAAAACGCGGCTTCCCTCCCTTGGCTGCGGGTTCCCACTGTCTCTCTAGCTTCGTTGCCCACCGCCCTCTGTCTGGTGTACTGTGCTTTGCCACTCCAACCTCCTTCCATTTCTTCAGTCACACCACGCTCTTTTCCTCTTGGTGTCTTAACATGCGCTAGTCTCTCTGCAAGGAATACCCTTCCCTACCTCTGTTCAGCCAGCTGTTTCTCATCCTCAGGTCTGAAGTTAACAAAAAATCACTTCCTCAATGGGGCCATTTTTATTCCTGCAGCCCAAATCGGATGCCCTTTTTATTCTCGTGTGACACCCTCTTCTTCATGGTGCATATAGCAAGATTTAACTTTTTTCTGTATTTAACATCTGTCTTTTCTACTAGACTAAGGGTTCCATGAGGTCAAGAATCATATCTCTGTTTTTTCATCTATTAAATAAACTTGAAAACTCTCTGTTAATTTTCCTGCTCTGAAATTCAGTATCACCTTCAGAATTGACCCTTGTATTGAAAAGGAAACCACTTATAAAATTCACCCTCAGTAGAAGTCAGAATGAGATCTAACACTAGTTTGCTTTAAACTGTTAAAAAAGTCATGTTGATTAGATATCTCAGAAAATGTTTGAATTCATAATTTTGGCCCATATTTATGGCATGGACATTGGATTGTGGGTCTGAGAGCTTAGAGAATTGGAACTGTGATCCTACACACTAAGAGATGTGCCATTTGTCCAGTTTATATGTAAATTAAGACAAATTATAATCTTTCCAGGTGCTTAAATGTTCCATTTTCATTTCTGAACTTTATTGCTGTGTTCTGCAGATCTGGATGAATGTTCTAATGGAACCCACCAGTGTAGCATCAACGCTCAGTGTGTAAATACCCCAGGCTCATACCGCTGTGCCTGCTCTGAAGGTTTCACTGGAGATGGCTTTACCTGCTCAGGTGGGTGACAGTCCTGAGGTGTGCTCTCACAGGATTGTCATAGAACACTCTATGCACTTCCTCATTTGAAGAAAATTATAGTCAAAGGAGACTAAAGTAACTATCTCTTTTTATATACTTGACTTGCAGGTGACTATGTACCTTTTTCTTACATTAAACACAAAAACCTGAATAACTTTCCAAATATGTTGTTGGAAGTTTTCAAGTAGTGGCATTTATAACAATCATGCACTGTTAATGGCTTGCCATTTTATCTTTCTCATTTATAACATAGTGGTTAAAAACACACAGGCTTTGTCTGGAACACACTACCTGGATTCAATTTTTGTCTGTGCCATTTTTTGCCTGTGTAATCTTAAGTGAATTACTTAAGTTGTCTGGCCTGATTTAAAATGCCATAGTAAGCTGTGCGTGGTGGCTCACACCTGTAATCCCAGCACTTTGGGAGGCCGAGGCGGGTGGATCCCAAGGTCAAGAGATCGAGACCATCCTGGTTAACATGGTGAAGCCCCGTCTCTACTAAAAATACAAAAAAAATTAGCTGGGCATGGTGGCACCTGCCTGTAATCTCAGCTACTCAGGAGGTTGAGGCAGGAGAATTGCCTGAACCCAGGAGGCGGAGGTTGCAGTGAGCAGAGATCGCGCCATTGCACTCCAGCCTGGGTAACAAGAGCGAAACTCTGTCTCAAAAAAAAAAAAAAAAGTTTGAAACCAGTCTGGTCAACATGGTGAAACTATGTCTCTACTAAAAATACAAAAAAAATTAGCCAGTTGTAGTGGCAGGCACCTATAGTCCTAGCTGCTTAGGAGGCTGAGGCAGGAGAACCAATTGAACCCAGGATGAGGAGGTTGCATTGAGCCAAGATTGTGCCATTGCACTCCAGCTTGGGTGACAAGAGTGAGACTCCATCTCAAAAAAAAATAAAAAATAAAATGAAATAAATAAATAAAATAAAATACTATAGTAATAATACAATTTTCTTTTATTTTATTTTTATTTCTAAATGAATGGCATGGGAAAACTCTTCAGCTTTTTAAGATAGGATATATGAGCTATCCAATCACTGCTATTTAATGTGTTTATCAAAGTCTCAGTATTCACCTGGCATTGAAAGGATTAAATGGAATAATAGAAATAAAGGACTTAAAAGACACAGCACAAAGTTTCAATAAATATTTGCTTCTATTCATTCATATTCTTTGAGAATAGAGCATGCTTTCATTATGTGCATGTATAAGACTAGATAACCTTCCCAGACATAAATACTTTACGGTTTATTAAGTAAGTGTTTCTCAATTGATTTTCAGTACATACTTTAAACCCATGATTGAAAGATAGACTCTAAATTTTTTTCTAATTGTTGGCATCAAAAATGCAGCCTCAGCATTTTCAAATGCCCGTTTAAGGAGACTTGTTTATTCAATTTTAAAGCTTCATTACTTGTAAGCCTTAGATGTTGCATCTTTCCTGGCACCTTTCCGCGCTGTGATGTCAGGGAAAGAACATGGCTTTCATGTAAGACACACCGACAATCAGATCCTGGCTCAGTCAACATATATTATTAGCTCAGTGTGGCTCTGTCAGCTTACTTAGCTGCTCTTAGCCACAGGTTCTTCCTCTTCTAAACCTCAGGACATGGGTGAAGACAGTGAAAACATGCACGTCAGGCAACTAGCACAGCACATGGCAAATTAAAATTTTTAGGCCCTCACTAAAAATTGATTAAATTATCTGTAAGGTCTGTGAGTAATGTCTGTTTGCATAATTAAGATAGGAGTATTTGTAGATTGTAGTGACATGAAACTTTCCCCATTCCCACAAGGTCTCTAATTTGCATTAAAACACTTGGGCTAGTGAAAGAGCAAGTTGTTTATTCTAATACTATAATTTTCACAAAGAACAAACACCATTCTAAGATTAACTTCAACGTTCTTGTTCATATATACATAATACTGGCATATTATTGATACATCAAATTGGCACTAAAGAGAAACAAGACAAATGTGAGAGACATTGGGATTTCTCCTATTAATAATATTACAATTGAATGTCAGGGTGCAGGCTAAATAGCTTTTCTTTAATCATGTTACAATTGAATGTTAAAGGGCAGGATAAATAGACTTTCTATCAGGTTGTGTACCCTCCTTGAAGTGAATGTGATAAACTTTGTTTTATGTTAATGAGCACTAAGTCAAGCCAGTAAAACTGATCTATTTATAGAGCAAGGAGAAAATGTGTCATGAAATTTGGAACTTAACAGAGATGTAATTTACCTCTTGCACAGATGTTGATGAGTGTGCAGAAAACATAAACCTCTGTGAGAACGGACAGTGCCTTAATGTCCCGGGTGCATATCGCTGCGAGTGTGAGATGGGCTTCACTCCAGCCTCAGACAGCAGATCCTGCCAAGGTGGGTCACAGGGATTCCAACTCATTTTCATGTTGGATCAACCATGGCAAATGAAACCACAAAAAAGACTGGAACAAGCTCCACCTGGAAGCGGAATACATAGCACATGCTGCACATATAAAAGTCATTTGTTTAAGTGTGGATTATTTTGCCGAATGAATAATGATGAAGATGGCTTTCATCTCTTAAGAAGTTTTCCTGGCCAAGAGCCAATAGTTGGAAGTTTGGCTCATTCTTTTTTCTTTTTTAACCATTTCTTCTCTTTTTTCTCTTTGTTTATCACTAAATGAATGACATGTGGAGAAACTATTCAGCTTTTAAAAAATTCTCCATTACCTGTCTCAACTGCCACTATTTATTGTGTTTATCAAAATCTTAAAACGCTTATTTTGGCATTTACCTTCATAGTTGAGCCTGCTGTCTGTATGCCTGGGAATGGAAGTCCTCTTCAGGGATTCAGCAAGGGCTGTACTGATGCTTAGTACTAGTGGTTCCTTCTCCTAAGTGATGACATCATCCCCCTTTCCTAGAAATGGGTCTTTGTGCCTAGTATGAGATCTTTCCAAGAAAAAGAATTTGGATTTTCTATTAAATTAGAAACTCAGTTCACATTATATATAGTTTGGGCCGTCATTGTGTTATGAATAGTGGCTATATGAAAACATAGATGAAGAAAGAGATTGAAAATAATTTATATACCACAGGGCTTCAACAGAATGTATGATTCACAGAAAATCTTTTTAAAAACTCAACATGCCAGTCACGCAGCCTCATGGAAAAAAAAAAAAAACAACTAACTGCTGAGAAAAGATGATAAAATGAAAACATATTAAAAACTTTCCACCTATATCAATATCTAACCAAATGAATAGAAATGGTAAGTACTAGCACACGTACACACACACACACACACACACACACATTCATCAGCATCAACCAAACAAAACCAAATTATACAACCTGCTATGGTTCAGAATAGAGCCTAACTCAGCTCCACCATCAGAAGTGGCCCTAAAGGAAGAGAGCCAAAAGATGATGAATTTCTCCAGAAATAGCTACCAGTTTGGAGAAACTCAGAACAAGGGGATGAACAGTTGGCCCTAGGGAAGACCACGTTAGAAACTGAAAGCATTCCTGCTTCTACATTGACCCGTGAGATTGGGCAGAATCCGTTTTATACAAGGCGACTCTAGGATGAGTTCCTTTTTTTTCTAGGCCTGGTTTCTTCTAAGCACTGTAGCTTAGTGGTGGAATTAGTAGAGAATGTGAGTCAATGTAAATGTGGAATGACATGATTTATTATCTACAAGAGGTAGTGGGAGAAGGAACTGGTCAGCAATAGCCACTTTCACCAACATAAATTCTTTATACTCAGGATTTTTCTTTCCTAATTGTATTACTTTATGGGTGACATAGGCCCTTTCAGAACCTCCCTCTCCCTCAAGGTGGTGCTAAATAGTTACTGTTTACTCTACTTCCTTCACATCTGGTTTCTCATACGTCATTACCACAGAAACTCCTGACTGACAGGGCAGCTGAGGGTTGGCACACCTGTAGTTCATCCTCAGTTGGACCCTCTGCTCCGTTCAGCTGAACACCAACTTTTGAGATCCAAAAAATGCCCAATCTCCTTGTTTTTCTCTCCTCTCTTCCCACAAGGTCTGGCTCATCTGGACAGTTTCTCCTGAATTTACTAATTTAATCCCTTATTGTCTACTTATCTTACTCTAAATCTGTGCCCCTCTGATGAACATTTTCTACTGAGCATCCACTTCTCACCACAAAGTCTCAGAATTTCTCAAAAAATTCTTGAAGTTGACCATTTCCCAGTAGTCTCCACCAAAATGGGGGACTGTAAAACCTGGAGGAACCTCCGCAGGGACATGATAGAGGACTTTATTAAATGAAACAGACCTACACACAGACCATTTTGTGTAATTTCCAAAGGGAGAGCAAAGGCCAAGTTCATCAACAAAGAGAACATAGAGCCCAGGGGAGCTCTCCCCAGCCTGTCTTCTCTCCCCTCACCTTATGAAACTTTGGGTGACCGAATACATCTTTAATGACACCCAAACCAGCTGTCTTCCAAACAAAGCTCTGATTAGGAAGGAAAGATGTCAAGAGATGTTGTTTAAACGCTACTAAAGTAAAAAGCAGCTTTTGAACGAGCAGTCCAAGTAGTGTGCATACAAGCTGAAAAATAAACAGTAGCAACTATGCAGGCATCCTATGAAAACAAAAGGAAGAAAAACAGCCAAAGAACCAACCCATGATGGAAGAAAACTACTCAGGAAATAAAACAGATTTTCCCTAAGTACTTTATGCTATATATGACCTTAGTAAAAACATAAACATAATTCACCACGTTTATGGAGATTATAAAAGCTATAGAGTGAAATAGAGATTATTATAGAATCAAGGGAAATAAGAAATGGGGCTACAGCAAATAAGAGAACTATTAAATAAAAACGGCAAAAAACAGAAGACACACAGCTGAAAATATAATTGCAGAATAGAGAAAGGGCCTGAAATAACAGTGAAAAAAAGGAGGAAAGAGAAATTAACAGTTAAAGAAAAGACAAAAACTATAACCATCAGTATAATTGGTGTCTCTGAAGACAGCCCAAAAAATCAACCAGAAAAAAGTACTAAACAACCACTTTCCTGAAGACGAACAAAGAATTAAATATACAAAGGCCAAATTGTAAGGCCAAGACTTAGATTTATTGTATTTGTCAACTTCGGTCATAGAGAAGGATTGAAGACTTCAGATAGAAAATGCAGTTTATGAGCTAAAGAGAAAAAATTCAATACCAAAAGACATCAGATCAGTGACCACAAAATTCTGAGGAAATGTGACTGAAGAAAAATATACTTAATTATAAAAAGAATAAGCATTTTCTTACACATAACTCAGGAAGAAAATTACCAATGAAACACAGCCAATCAAGAAACAAATGGAGAAGTTGTAATAAAACTATTATTGATCCCTTTAAGTAAATAATTAGTACTAAACACTGTGGAAATTACGATAAACTGCCATAGACATTGAAAAAGTGAAAATGATGTAAATGAAAATAAGGAGTTGGAAGGATATATGAGTGCTAATTTTCTTATAATTCATTGTTCAGGATCCATTAATACTGTCTAAAAATTACATTTCAACCTTATCATAAAGTCAAAAAATGATAAATTTTTAGCGTTTTTTTTATTCTTAACATTAGAAAAGTATTTTAAAACTGTTGATGGTAAATTTTTCTGATGTATACAAATTGTTTTAGCTTCACTGTCTGAATAGGTATATAAAAATGTCAAATGTTCTTAAATTATTTTTTCTAGATGGAAACATTTTTGAGTAATTGTTTTGCTATTTTGTCTTCTGGATTATTTGAATTATTGAATATAGTAATCTTTTAAACTACCTCTTTTTATGCAACTATTACAATATTTAGGTGGAAGAAATTTCTAATAAATTTCATTTAAAAGTAAAATGGGTCGGGAATGGTGGCTCACACCTGTCTATCCAGCACTTTTTAAAGTCGAGGAGGGAGGATCACTTGAGCCTAGCAGCTTGAGACCATTCTGGGCCACATAGGGAGACCCTGTCTCTTCACAATTTTTAAAAATTAGCTAGGTGTGATGGTGTTTGCCTATAGTCCCAGCTACCTGGAAGGCTGAAGCGGAAGCATTGCTTGAGCCCAGAAGTTTGTGGCTGCAGTGAGCCATGATCATGCCACTCCAGCCTGTGCAACAGAGCAAGCACCTGTCTGGAAAAAAAAATGTATACTCAGAAGGCTGATAGTACAATTCCCTTTTTGAGTATAGATTAACACAATTCAACTGTAATCTAGCTTGAAGAGTTTTTATTCATTTATATAAAGGGAATAACTTCTTTACCCCAGCACAAAAAAAAAGACACCTTTGCAAACTTTAAACATGATTGGAACCATACCTTAAATCTAAGATAGTTGAAACCAATATTTTATCTATAATGAATGACCAGAAGTCTTATTGGAGTTAAGATTTAACTGTCTGATGATGGCAGTTTAGGATGATTTGTCTAGTCTAGACTAAAATAACATACCTGGTCTGTATTCTCAGAGTGTTAGGCAATTTATATACAAAATGCCTGTCCTCTTTTTAAGAGTAGAAATTCAGATTGTTTTCACAGCTATACGTACACAGTTATTTTCGCCTGAGTGAAGAGTGGTAACTTCATATTTATTAGCTTTGAGTTAAAGCCTCATGGAAGACTATCATAAATTTTTCATAAATAAATTTTTAGTCCAATTGAATAGAGATATTTTAATGAAATTTATTAGAATATGGGGGAAATGAACCATCTGATTAACATGAAATTAGGGAAGAAATTTCTTCTCTGCTCTATAATAACAGATAAGATTGCAACATAAAGTAAAAACTAAAACGTTAAACTTATTTTAATGTCTCCAATATTTAAAAATAGTTACATATTTTTCTTTTATCATAATATAAAACATTTATCAACCATAAAGCATCTGCTGTTTGCACTAGCTAGAATCTTTGAATTTGCTTTTATTGTTTTTTATAATTTTATTTATTTGACGTGTTTATATATAATTTTTGTATTTTGTATGCCATGAGCCAACTCTATTTAAATGTATTGTATATCCAAGTAATTTAAGATACTGGACACTCATTTTACCAAGAAAATAATATTTCTTTTATATCTTGGTTACATAGACGAACATTAGTTGCTTGCTCTTTACATTTATCTACCTAATTTAAAAAACTGTGTTACTGAATAAAAACATCTGAGGGGGTAGAAAAATGCACTAATGTTATACATTACATTAAAATTTTTTAATGTCTTTATAAATAAGAGATTACTATTTTTTAAATCTTCAGATATTGATGAATGCTCCTTCCAGAATATTTGTGTCTTTGGAACATGTAATAACCTGCCCGGAATGTTTCACTGTATCTGCGATGATGGTTATGAATTGGACAGAACAGGCGGGAACTGTACAGGTATAGCCAGTTAAGGGCTAAGTTGTGTTCCGATTCATTGAAATGAATATTCTGTGCTAAGCATAAACATTCTGAGATTTCTGCTTAGTTAATCTATGCATTAGGTTACACATTTTTCTGAAAAAGAAAATTATATTCAGCTACATTGGTTTGTAGCTATGGAATTGGTCCATTTTTATGTAAATGATATTAAATTGTTATCTATATAATTGTTAATATTAACTGTCTGACAAAAAACTAGTAAAATGTCTCTGTCTATCTACATGTTCACATATATGTATATATATACATATGTATATACGTGATTTTTATTAAGCAAATAGTGACATTTTTCCTTCCTCAGAATTGCAAATTTTGATTAATTACAATGTATTTATTAAGGATATTAAATGATGTCATAAATACTGTGTGCTTGAATGTGGAACCTGTTTTAGGTATATACAAAAACTTAAGATCTGATTTATACACATCCTATGTACTGTTTTCAAGCTTTGGAAAATACTTTTAATTATCATTTATGACTACTCCAGGTGCTGCATTTTCCATTCAAAATAATTCATTTGGTAAAGGCCTTCTGTCTAAGGGCTGGAGCTGCAAAACTGAACAGAACAATCACATTCTCTGCTTTTATTTTATTGTGTTGAGTCTTTCCTAGTGATCTTTAATTTACTAACTTGCAAAAATTCCACCAAATTCTTTGGAACAACAGTATGCATAGAAAAAGTAAAAATGGTAACCTGGGCATTTTAAATGCTTCTCCTAGATATTGATGAGTGTGCAGATCCCATAAACTGTGTCAATGGCCTATGTGTCAACACACCTGGTCGCTATGAGTGTAACTGCCCACCTGATTTTCAGCTGAACCCAACTGGTGTGGGTTGTGTTGGTAAGTAAAGCTATATGAAACAAACAAGTAGCATTATAGAATTGAATATTCAAACTCTCTTGGTAATGAACTGTGTTGAGTGTTTGCTACAATTAACTTAAAAACAAAACATTGTATGGTCACCTTTATTGTGTTTCTCTTCCAAATCATCTGCTCCACCTTCCTCCTCTCACATACATGAGAACCAAGGCACAGAGAAATGCAATAATTTGTTCAATGTCTCAGAGCTTGAAAATGGCAGAGCTAAGGCAGTGGTCCAGGTTGCTGCCTGGCTTGTTGTTCAGTGTTTGGCCAGGGTAACCCAAAGTGGTGTATTAGTTATTGGAATATCCATTTCTTCTGCCTACTGAAAGGGTCATATAGTGAAGTAAATGAAGTGATGAGAAGCAAGGAATTAGAGAGAGGGATTTCATGAGCCAAACTATTGGAGCAGAAGAAGTTGGGAGATGACAGGGAGTAGGAGGAGGATTCAGAATCTGTAGTCAGCACCTCTGATCTTAATTGTCCAGCTTTTACCATCTGCCTTATTTCTGTGTTTCCCTAGAGAAGGAAATGGTCTGGAGAATTTTCTGAGAATATCCATTAAAAAGTGGGGGGAGAGGTGGAGAATTCCTTGCTTGTGTAGAAATCTGCCTACTGTCTTCAGTGTCAGTTTTGGGGCTTGCAGCAAATGGAAGGAATATTTGCTGCTGTAATTTATACGCAACTTACATACTGTTTTCAAGTTGTGGTGAATATTTCTACGTATCATTTATGGTTACTGCAAGCTCTGTATTTTCCATTCAAAATAATTCATTTGGTAAAAATGGAGTGCCTTCTGTCTAAGGTCTGGGGCTGCAACAGTGAACAGAACAAGCACATACCCTGCTTTTGTGTTTACATTCTGGTAGTAGGCAGATAAAGCAAGAACAAACAGAATTGACACTGGAAGTGGTTGGAGAAGTGCCATGTTATACTAGGGATGGGGGAGTCAGAACCTCTAAGGAGAGGACAAGTCAACTGGACCTGTGAGGGAAGCCTCCAGTTAAAAGGAGCAGTCAGTGCAAAGGGCCTGTGGCAGGAGAAGACTGGCGTTAGAGACACAGCAAAAGGCTACGCGTAGCAAGAGAGGAGTGAGTGAAGGGGACAGGGATGAGGAGAGGAATCAGAGACCAGTCGCCCAGATTACAAAATGATTCTCAACCCAGGCTACATAGTAAACTCCATTTAGAACCTGGAAAACATATTATGCCTGTTATACCCCCAGAAATTCTGACTCACTGGGGTCTCAATATTTCTTAAAAATTTCTTTGGAACAAAGATGGTGAACAGGCAACTCATAAAAGAGAATAGTCTAAACATTAACAAATGTAAGCAAACAAATGCCCCAAATTATTAGGAATAAGAAATCCAGTTAAAACCATTATAAATACCACTTTACACCTCACATACTGGCAAAAATTAGGAAACCTGGATAATGTGAAGTATTGATGGAGACATGGGCCTTGCGGAGCATTCATTCTGCTGGCAGAAGTGTAGACCAGGGCAGTCTTGCAGAGAATATGCTTGCATAACAGTATACCGACGTCAATGTAAAGTCAATTTTAGTTTTTGAGTTTCTTTTTGGAGCAAGTCTATCTGTATGGATTGAAACTTTATTGCTTTCATTCATTCTTCATTGTCTTTCAAGAAAGAAAGATTCATCCCATCTCACAAATACCCTAAGAGTCCATTGGGCCCTTTCATAAGTCTGATACGTTATAAAATGTTAAGAGATCTTATTTTTCCTTTGTCTTGAAACATTTTGACATTTTGTCATCCTAGATGTTATTTTGTCAGGGTTCACTGTTATTGCCAATGGATACAACAAACAGAATAAAATAATAATAATAAGTGGAGAATTATGACATCACCTAGAAGGACCATGCATTAGTGAAATAAGATGTCACTGTTGCATCAGCCTTCAGTTTTCTTACTATTTCGCCCTAAGGATTACATCATTTTTCAGGAAAGTACAAGGCAAGACTGGAGACACCTTACTTGAAATCTTCTTTTAGCAGTTTCTAAACACAGTTGAGAATTTAGAAGTCTTGGCTTTCTGGCCATAATTTTTGACAAAGAGAAAAAAAAACAGTGGAAAATATTTTACAGTTGTCAGTTGAGTCAGATGACTGCAAAGAGACAAAGAGCAGCTCTTTTGTCTAGATTCTAAAGGTGATGGTGAAATGAATCATCTAAGCACAATCCCAGACTAAGTGTTTTCAGAGACCAATGTCCCAGGTGAAACTTTTCAAACTTCAGAATCAACAAGTGAATGGACAGTGTATTTCTGTAGACACAGGAAATATGGTATTTTCATCCACTTAGTCACTAGAAAGAACTTCAGCCCACGATATTTGACAACAAGAACCTGAAGCATCCCGGATTTGTGGATTTTTTCATATTTCATGACGTTTCTATGCCAAAATTTAATTGACATGATTTATCAGTAGACAAAGATAAAGGCAGGTGTGTCTAAAAGGTTATTGGGAAGAAATATGTGGCGTAGAAATAAATTAATTGGATTGATTGTTCTAAATGGTGTCAATAAATCTAAAAATGAAAACACTTCCTATTTGTGGAGGAAAGAAGATGGCTGTCCTCTCATGAACATAATCATGAACTGTTAATAATTTCAAAAATGTCTTTGGGTATTGCATTTGTATGATGCCAGAACAAGAAGAACCAGAAATAATGATAAGCT
This sequence comes from Callithrix jacchus, assembly GCF_049354715.1. Lineage (NCBI taxonomy): Eukaryota > Metazoa > Chordata > Mammalia > Primates > Cebidae > Callithrix > Callithrix jacchus. The sequence goes on from NC_133503.1 coordinate 80,710,448, forward strand.
AGAACCTATTAGAGACGTGTTTGAAATCTGGAATCGGTTTTTACAAAATGGATATATTCCAAGTTCATGAATGACAGTTGATAAGCAATTAGTTGCATTCAGAAGATCGTTTTCAGTAGTATATCTTCAAAACCAAGAAAATATAGAATAAAAATTTGAGCTAGCTGTGATTAAATTCTTAATATTGCTAATAAAGTTGTTTTCACTATACCTTTATTCTTCTGTAAATTATTTTTTAAATGGCTTTAAAAATATAAAAAACTAAAGAATTCATTGGATGCATTTGGTAAATGCTAACTATTTTTCCTGACTGAAGGCTAAATATAGGCAAACCCTATGAATCAACAATTTGTTCTGTGGCTCTATATGCCAATGGAATTAACTCCTAGGCCCATACAGAGACATATATATGATGCTCATTGCAGCATTTTTTGTGGTCACAGGGTTTGAAAAATGATTTTTGAGAAGAGGGTTTTTTTTTAAGGCAATTATACACCATGGAGTTAACAGACTGGATGTTCACAGAACAAGCATGACTGGAAACGTTATGAAATAAGATGTATGGCAAAAGACATTTATGTAAACTTAAAATGAACACATTAAAACAAAAAAATATTTATTTTGCAAGAACACATGTAAAAAATAGCAACATTAAATACATTTGGAGATGATCTGGTAGGGAAGGAGAATGGGAATGAAGAATAAGAATAAAAGAGAAAGGGGAGGGAGAGAGAGAGAGAGAGAACGGATGAATAAATCCAGAATAAGTAAATCTAACTAGGAGGGGGACCATGAGTTAACTTATTTCTCTGCATCCAGGATTCAGCAGCAAAAACAAAATGCAAAAAACTGAGAAAAAAAAAGAAAAAAGGTTTTTAAAAAAGCCCAAATGATTCTAATGTGTGGCCAGGGGTAAAAATTACATTGTAGACTGCTAAGAACTCTAGATTTTATTCCAGTTGAGAAGAGAAGCTATTGGAGGTGGCCTGACTTACCTAAGGTAATGCTATTGAAGGGTAACTCTGGCTTATGGAGGGAAAAATAGACTGTACTTTACTCAGTAATGGAAGTTGAGAAAAGAGTTAGAAAGCTATTACGTTAGACTGGGTAAAAGGTGATGATGGTAGCTGGAACTCAGTTTGTAGTGATCAAAAAAAGAAAAGATTGTAATGATGGAGGCAGTGGTAAATAGACAGATTCCAGATATGTTTTGAAGGTTGAGTAGACAGCCCTTATTACCAGGTTGAATAAGGAATCAAAAATGATGTGTAAGATGCCAAAAACAATGTCAAAACTTAGGGCCTGTGCAACTGAAAAAAAAAATGAATTTCCTTTCATTGAAAATGTGGAAGACTGGGACAGAAGACAGCAGATTTTGTATGTGGAGGAAAAAGTATCAACAGTTTGATTCTAGATGTGTTGACTTTGAAATAATTATTAGATGTTGTAGAGAAGAAATGAAATAGGCAATTGGAAGAAGCGTCTAGAATTCAGGGGAGAGACAAGATACAGAACCATAAATTTGAGAGTTTTCTACAAAAAAGTAGTATTTAAACCCATAGACTCAATGGAGTGATCTGAATGATAACTGTAGAGATAAACAAAGAAAAGCCTTAAATTAGTTGATCCCTGAAATACCTTCTCTAAATTCGTTACAGGCTATCTTTTCTAAAACCTACAAAGTAAGCTATGCAGGTTGAAACTATGCCATTGGATAAACTCATGATATAGATTAATTATACAAAAAAATTTATTACCTTCATATTGTTGGAGGTCCAGTATGTCCCAAATGATAAATTTCTTACTATCTTGTCCATTTCATGAGTATAGGAAAAATGGTCTATGTGGATTTCTAAACATAGGAAAGTCTGCCATAATTGGCTTCTTCTGACTCAATCTTGAAAAAGCTTAAAGCGAGAGATTGCTTGGTACTAAGGATTAAAAGGAACTTTTCGTGTTAAAGTACAAAATTTGAATTTAATCCTTTGAGTGACTTTTCCCTAAAATGGAGTCCTTACTGTGTAAGCAAGGGCAATTGTATGCTCCTTTGTTGCTCTGCAGACAACCGCGTGGGCAACTGCTACCTGAAGTTTGGACCTCGAGGAGATGGAAGTCTGTCTTGCAACACCGAGATTGGGGTGGGCGTCAGTCGCTCTTCATGCTGCTGCTCTCTGGGAAAGGCCTGGGGAAACCCCTGTGAGACCTGCCCTCCTGTCAATAGCAGTAAGTACAAAGCTGAAGAAGAGGAAGAAAACCAACTGGTGTCTAAAGATGTGTTGCCATTTTATTCCTGAGCTGGGAGTGAGGAGAGTTTAGTGAGGACAAAACAAAAAAATTGAATTTGGACAACTTTCAGTGATCACACCAAAACCAGCCAAGAGTGTTAAAGGACTTGAATTCCTCTCTTTCTGTGTTTTGTCATATGTTTAAAAAATAACTTTTAAACATAATCAGGTATGAATAGTAGTAATATCAGTTCTCCATGATATCACAGATAAAGTGCATTCCTGATTCTTCTCAAAGGTTATTGAGTTCAGCTTCATAGGTGTGTTGTATTCTAGAAGTATTTATAGAATGCCTTAAATTGAAACATCTGTTCTGATATGAACATGAACCGAAACCTGTATTCTGTAGTCTTAATTTACTAGCTAAAAAAGTTGTGAGGGAGTTTTTTTCTTTAATTAAAAACAACTTGTTAGTGTTATTCTGTGTATGTGATTAATGAAGTACGATCTTTTTATGTAAAATATGGTAATTTAAATTCGCATGAAAGCAAAGAAAGAATTTCCATGTTGGCTCCTGGAATCTCACCAATGAAAGAGAAGGAAGAACAGGAGGATGAGCAACAGTGAAAGAGTGGTGGTATAGATGATGAACTGGAGCTCTTGCTAATTGTTGTTGAACAAGGTAGTACCTGAGAGAAGAAGGTAAAAAGAGCTAAGCTAATGAAGGGGTGACTCATTTGACACTAAGAAAAATGTGGATACACCCCTTAGGATGAGTATATTGAGCCTGGCATTTGCTTAATGCTTGCTCATTGTCTCAGCCACTTGGAGACGAGTATCAAACCTCTTATTTTTCTATTGTTTTATAGCTGAATATTACACCCTGTGTCCCGGAGGTGAAGGCTTCAGACCTAACCCCATCACAATCATTTTAGAAGGTGAGCTATCTCATTGTCACCCAAATTTAAACAAGGCAAAGTGTTACTTTTCGAGAAAAGCTGCTAGAAAAGCTAGGTCAGAGCAGTCCCAAACAAGATTATTTAGTAAAATTAAGGTGGACATTAATTACTAGGATGTTAACCACATTCATCAAGCAGTAATGATCGATTGCAGTGATGCGATGTCTGACTGTTCTGCAGAGAAACTCTTTCCCATTGTCCCCTAACTTGAATAATCCCCAACTTACTTTATTCATTTTCTTGGATAATGAATTTCCCTGACAAAGCCAAGAAGATACTTGATCAGAATAAACCTGCCATCTAAATGTGCATTCATTTGGATGCATAGAAGTGTTCTAATTGCTACAAGATCATACTTTTGAAAGCTCTAATATTAACTCATCCCTTGTGAAGGTGTTTGTTGTAAGTGCACTGTCTCCCCTTTTATAGACATTGACGAATGCCAGGAGTTACCAGGTCTCTGCCAGGGTGGAAACTGTATCAACACTTTTGGGAGCTTCCAATGTGAGTGCCCACAAGGCTACTACCTCAGCGAGGAAACCCGCATCTGTGAAGGTGAGATGAATTTGGTGTCTAAAAATGCTGAATGCTGTTTAAAACAAAATGGCAGCTGAGGCCTGGGGGAAAGGCCCATCCTCAGATTCTACAAAAGGCTCAATTAAGACTGGTTCATAGCTTTTTTCTTTTCATATCCATGTGGCTAAGTTGTATGATGGTAGACAAATTAGTTTACAGCTCATTGCCGTAATTCACTGTATTTTTCTAGGAGGGTTAATTAAGCATAAATTGGGAAAATGAGATAGTGTGAAAACCTACAATACTAAATAAGTTGTTAGTGAAAATATTGATAAGAATTCTATTTTACGTAGGAAAGTTGGTAAGCTTAAATGCGACCACTGACTTGATACTGATCAGTAATTTTTGAATGCTGGACTATATGGTATGAAAAAGTTCAAAGGTTATGCAGCTGCCGTCTTTCTGCCATCCTCTCACTTTACCACATGGTATTTCAATCCTTTTATGGACCTGTCTCACCACCAAACTGGGGGCTTCTGAAGGCAAGGTCCACATCTTACTCATCATTACAGTTGCAAGTTCTAGCTTACAGTAGAATCTCAATATTTAATTCTGAAATGAATGAATCCTTCTAACAATGAACATTAAACATGTAGCATAATTATTTCTATTACAACTTTTCTTTTGGAACATGTTCGATAAATGCATCTGGGAAAAATAGGTTGTAATAAGAAGAACAATCAGCAGCTGCACTCCTTCAAGAATCTCTGAATAGGTACTAATTTGAAAGAAGCTACAAAGATGAAGACTTTCCCAACCTGCATTCACTTTCAAGTTGGCATTAAAACTTAAGCCTAAGTGACACAGGATGAAAGCAGGCTTTAAAGAAATTCCAATTGAAGAATGTGAATTGCAATTACATATATATATGCCAAGGAAATTTTTTTTTGCCACTTTAGAATAATTCATTTGATGCTTTATATTTTTTAACATGGGGATTTTTTTCTTTTGAAGAAAGATGTATCTGTGCTATATAAATGCACATTTGGGATATTTTCTTTATTTCTAAATTTTCCATATATAGAGATTTCGAGAATCACCTATGCTTTGTCCAGTCATCTAAGTAATATAAATTCATTGAAAAAAAAATTATTAATAAATGGATATTCTTGCCTACTCTAGATATCGATGAGTGTTTTGCACATCCTGGTGTATGTGGGCCTGGGACTTGCTATAACACCCTGGGAAATTACACCTGCATTTGCCCACCTGAGTACATGCAGGTCAATGGAGGCCACAACTGTATGGGTATGTAAAGAACTCTGAGATTAATTAGAGCATAACTGTCACCCTCACATGTAAAGCACTTATGCCTCAGCATTATTGTTCATGAAGTTTGGAAATTAAATCTTCATGAATTGAGGTATTTCAGAGCCTTGCAAGCTGCTGGGTTAGTATCAAATGTTTGTCCTTTGGATATACAGTTATTTTTAAAAAACATCAGTCTAATGCAGAAAATTTCCTCAAATGTTATATATTCTTAAATTTTTCATCTTCATTCTTATAGTGTGAACATTATTATACAAATAAAAGAACATTTAAACCTTTATGCTTAATATTTTTAATTAAGTAAATGATTTTGAGAGAGAAATATGTATTCACCTTGTCTCTCAACAAAATTATAAGGGAAATCCTTTAAGGATAAAGGAGAGATGTTAATCTAAAAATAATTTCTCTTTAGAGTTATTTTAAGATACCTTCAAGTGACTAAGAAAGTTTTCACAGTTGTGCTCATCAGGAAAGCTTGATGTCTACAGGTGGGTTTCAATATGAACTCTTCATTAATACAAATGGCTAGCTTATTTGTTTTTCTTTATGTAGACATGAGAAAAAGCTTTTGCTACCGAAGCTATAATGGAACCACTTGTGAGAATGAGTTACCTTTCAATGTGACAAAGAGGATGTGCTGTTGCACATATAATGTGGGCAAAGCCTGGAACAAACCTTGTGAACCATGCCCAACTCCAGGAACAGGTAAGCACGCGGCTTATGCATCTGCTGACCACCACGTCAGTGATACACCGTATATGTAACAATATAGTCAAAGTCAATGTGTGCTAAAACTAGAGATGCTCAGTTCTGAAAATATCCAAGAGCATCATATGGCTGTTTCCCAAGTGACCCTTTTTGGGATTCAAACAATAACCTCTGAGACATTATGTTGAATAGGGTTATGAATTCTGAAAATAAGATCCATTGTTGAGGAGTTAGAGTTTACAGCATTAGTCCATTTAAACTCATTATCTTCAACTATGCTTGTCAATTATTGATTTATTCATCAAACAAATATTTATTGAGCAACTATTGTATGTCACTATACTAGACATGGAAGATATAATATTTGGAAAACACTAAATTCAATAAGGATTTTTTTTAGTTCAGGAGTGGAAAATATGCAAAAAGTTTTTTTATGAACAGATTTTACATAAAAGCAATCAATTGTCAAAGTGTGCCTTTTACATCTTCTTCCTCAGACCTCAATAAAATTTGTAGGCAAAAAATAGAGCTTGTCTTTACTTGGTCTTGCTTTTTTTCACAAGACAGATTTTTTTGAAAGAAACAGTGAAAGATAATAGAGATAAGAGCAAAATGCTTGTCTTAAAATTGCTGTCCATCAAGTTCTTTTATGACCTGGAGAGTGGCAATTTTTAATAGCTGTAGATACTAAGAGTTGAACCAGTAGGCCAAATAAGAAACAGTGATTATGCATTTGTTACCAAATATTGCTTACAGTGTATGTATTTAAATGTTTGATTTAATGTGTTGATTGAATGAAATTAAAGAGAGAAATGATAAAAAGCAACACATAGGCCTGTTTCAGTGGCTCAGATTCACTGGTTAAATGGATTTTCGTAGACTTATCTTGCCATTATTATGTTCCATAAAAGTAAATTGAAACATTCCTACAATTCTCAACTTTAAAACTCCATAGTTGCAAACTGAAGATCATTGATTTGGGGAATTAAAATAACACTTTCTTTGTGAGAAGAATCAAAAGGCTTAGAGTTGAGAAGCAGGTCTATGTTTAAATTAAAACTCTTACAATACTTATTGTGTAACCCCCTGGAGGGTATTTATCCTTTCTGAAATTGATTTCTCATGTATAAAATAAAAACAATAAATAATTACAATGACTCATTCATATGGTTACAATGACAGTTAGGGAGGTGATGCATATACATTATAATCTATACGTTACCAGACAATTAGAAACCATTAAATTAAGCATCTGTTGTGTGTCTTTCTATCTGATCTCAATACTTGGTATATATTGGTGGATGAAATATACAACATCTCTAACCTGATAGCACTTGGAATTTAGTATGCAGTGCAAGTTTTACATAATACTGTTTTCAGGAGTTTTGCTTACTTGTACAGCTGTGAGCTTCAGAAGCATTTTTCATCTTACAAATCAGAATTCTTTTAAATTCCCATTGATTTGGTGAATTATGGGTAAGAATACCTCTTATGGTCCCTATTTTGTTTCATAATGCATTGTTTTTGATGACTCAGTTTTCACATTTCAACAAATAGACACGGTAAATTCATTATTCATGGTTTACCTGTTTCCCCTGTACATTATTTTTGCATGTCTATACCTTTGTGCAATCTATAATCCCTTTTTAAGTTTTTACTTGCCTATTTTCTTTATCTTTATAAATTGAATCTTTTTTAGAGCTCTGAATATCAACAGAAAAAGAGTATTTAAATATCAAAGTAGACATTTTAAATCTTATATTGATTTACTTGCCTTCTGATATCAGAGCAGTAGAAAGTTAATGAGAGTAATAGAAAGAACAATAATAATAATGGTAAAGAAGGCCTAGATCCACACCTAGCAGAAGCCCGCATTGCTATCAAATAAATATAATTGAAATCAAAATGTCTGGTTGTGAATAATGCGAACTATACTTGTGAAAGTAATACAAAATGTTGCTTTGAAGGAATTTGAGAAATTTAAGAGTGCATTGCTTTGTTTATATCTTAAAGCTGACTTTAAAACCATATGTGGAAATATTCCTGGATTCACCTTTGACATTCACACAGGAAAAGCTGTTGGTAAGTTTTTCCAGATTATGTTTGTTTTAATACATATGTGTAGCATTCTGTAAAAATCCATCCTGTGTTTTTAAAATTCAAGTGTACCACAAAATATAATAATCTAGAATTCCAATCTAATATAGTTAGACAAGAGAAAAATAACAGACTTACAGATTCTAACCAAGTATTAATAATGGTATTCCATCAACATAGTCTGGTGACTGGGTTATAGTGGTTATGTGACTATCTTAATATTTGCTACATCCACCACGCTAAAACTTTAGTTTCCCTTTTCATGCAATTGTATTACATGACTCTAAATAGTCTACCTTATGTTAACCTTTAGTTCCTATTTTCCTAAGTACATTTTTTAATTTTTGGTTTATTCTTAGGTTATCTCTTTTTACTTATTATTCATATAAATTAATTCCTTCTAAATGTACATTGTGTTGCTCACTCTAGTTTTCTTCCTCAAAGATTTGGTAAGCAATGTAGTTTGGTTTTTGAGATGGTGTTTTGCTCTTGTTGCCCAGGCTGGAGTGCAGTGGAGCAATCTCAGCTCACTGCAACTTCCATCTCCTGAGTTCAAGTTATTCTTCTGCCTCAGCCTCCCGAGTAGCTGAGATTACAGGCACCTGCCACCATGCCAGCTAATTTTTTGTATTTTTAGTAAAGACAGTGTTTCACCATGTGTTGGTCAGACTGGTCTCGAACTCCTGACCTCAGGTGATCCACTTGCCTTAGCCTCCCAAAGCGCTGGGATAACAGACATGAGCCACCACGCCTGTCCTAAGCAATTTAATTTTAAGTCTCCATTATGAATACATGATAAAACAAAGTACATACAATGATGAAAACATAGCTTTTTAAATCAAATGAATAGCAGCAGTTACGGTAGCTGAAGAAGGGGCTTGACTGCCTAGAAAGTTCATTTCCTATATTGACACTGAAATTACTTGGTATATTTTATTAGCTGCTTACATTTTTCCATCATTCTTTCTATTTTCATAAACCACAAAACTATGCCAGTATATAATTTTTTGTAACACTGAATATTTGCTCTCATCCCAGGGTACACGTAGCATTATTCAAGGTTATATGGTAAGTATATTAAGCAGAACAACATATACTTGACCAAATCTGCTCCATTTCAGACATTGATGAATGTAAAGAGATTCCAGGCATTTGTGCAAACGGTGTGTGCATTAACCAAATTGGCAGTTTCCGCTGTGAATGCCCTACAGGATTCAGTTACAATGACCTGCTGTTGGTTTGCGAAGGTAATCTGAACAATGTATGTCCTTTATCCAGTATAATTTGGTATACATAAATAGCATTCAGATGGTTTCTGATTTTTATTATTTCTTCTATAATTTTTCAAGAGTTGATCATCAAAGTGTGACATGAATGTAATGCTAATACAATAATAAAACGGACTCTTTAACATTGAATTGTTGCTCTTTCAGATATAGATGAGTGCAGTAATGGTGATAATCTTTGCCAGCGGAATGCAGACTGCATCAATAGTCCTGGCAGTTACCGCTGTGAATGTGCCGCAGGCTTCAAACTTTCACCCAGTGGGGCCTGTGTAGGTAAGAAAGAGGCTGACTCATTCTTTGGCACTGAGCACAAAGTCCTTAGACTTCCCATCAAAAAATATTTCAAGAATAATTTTGGAAAGATTTTCGCACTTAATCTGTTCATTTATAGTGAACCTTTTTCACCATATCTTTCAGATTATTTTCAGAAAATAGGTCTCTTCAACAGATTTCCCCAGGATTGGACCTAAAATAAAATAATATCCTTGAGATGCCAATAAACATAAAAAATTGCACGATTAGAAAAAGAGGGTCAGCTACTTTAAAGCCTTGCTTATTTTGATTCAGCTGTTGTTATGGTTCATTTTCAGCCTGTCTATAATAATTAATAGCAGGTTAGAGAAACACAACTGTGAAAAATGAAGAAATCTTAATAAAAATCAGATACATGTAACATATGTTTTAATTTTTTTGTTTTAGATCGCAATGAATGTTTAGAAATTCCTAACGTTTGTAGTCATGGCTTGTGTGTTGATCTGCAAGGAAGTTACCAGTGTATCTGCCACAATGGCTTTAAGGCTTCTCAGGACCAGACCATGTGCATGGGTAAGAAGGACATGTGGCTCCAGGGAGTGAAGTGGAGCTGGGACTCCAGAACAGATCACAGTTCCATCAAGTGCCATGAGTAACTGCTATGTCTGTCAGAAACAGTCTTGCGAAAAATTAACTAGGTCAAACTGTCTTTATTCAATATAAAATTTGCAAGCAGGGACATAGTAGAATATGTTCTTCAGTTCAGTGATTCACAACTTTTTATCCAAAAGATGTTCACATGACTTGACATGCACTCTGAGATACACGGGCTTATGTGGAACTTACCATAGCACCCGCTGCCTCTACCTTCATGTTTCTACTCAAACACCATTTTGGAATGCAAGAGAGTAGTAGTAAGAGTGGCAGCGTTAAACTTAATAGGTTTATACACATACACACATACTTTTTAAAAACCAAATTATTGAATGCATGGAATTTATGTACATATGTTGCGTTTTATCTCTTAAAAATAGCTTTAGGAGCAAATATAGCCAAACTTTAAAAATTCCCAGTAGCTAATGTAATGGGTAGTCAAGTGATAATAGTGCTTAGTGAGTACTTGCTGAGCTGATGATTAATGAGTTTTCTGAGGCAGACGGGCTGGATGCCACGAAGCTGGGACTGAGTATAACCCCTCAAGTCTGATGTCAGCAATTGGCTCTGCCTCTGCCAAAGAGTTTTCTTTCTGTGCTTCGCACTTGAAGGAGGAAAATTAAATTTAAAACTTGGCTACTGATAATTAGCATGTTCTCAGTGTAGAAAAGGCTAGTGCTATTCAACTAGTCTTTTGGTATTCAAGATATTATCTATGTTAATATTAAAATCAGATTTCAGTACTGCAGGACTGATTTCCTTCATGGTGTGTCCATACAACAGGGACTACCTAGAGTATGTCTCCAGCTTCATCCATTGCCTCCTAAGCGAGCCCTCTCTTTGGACTTCTCCCATGATGACAGGGAAAATTCTCTAGGTGATGCTTATACAAAGGAATATATAGGATCTGGTCCTATTTGCATAACCTTCTTAAGAATGTTTGCTTATACATGCTTCTTTTTTCTATACATCCAGAGAGAGTATGATCTACCAAAACAAAAATGTGAGATTTATGATTCAGAAATTCATATGGGGAAAATCTGCCCACTCATAACAATTCTTCCATGATAAAAGTTGTTCCGACTCTTCAGTAAGACCTTCCTTATAAAGAGCTTCCTTCCTAAAGAACAATACCAGTCCCCCACCCTTTTTTTGGTATGGTAGAGTTTCAGCAGCCTGGAATTGATAGTTGGGGAGTCTGCTCTCTCATATTATGGATGACCTTTCTAAATATTACCTTAATTCAGTTTTTTTGAAGGCTAATAGTGAATTCTAATAAACTTTAATTTAGATTTCATTGCTTCATAAAATTTAGTATACTAAAGTTTATCTTTGTTTTTCTGCTCAAATTAAAGGATCTAAATTTCTGGGTAAGTCTTTATAATGCTTAATGAAACAAATTGTTTTAATATTTCAGAAGATCAGTTTTACTTCAAGTTATTAAGCAGACCTGATCATTAATACATCTCTGCTAGGGGGATGCTCTTTTAGGCTATGTCTGAGTATTATCTGAGTACAGTCAGTACCTGTTAAACTGTATTATTTTCTTATAATTTTACAGTTTTCCCTATATCATGCCCATTCTCTTCAAATAGATATGAGTTCTTAGTACTGAATGAGGAAAAGCTAAGTCATTCAGTAGTTTAAACATAGAATGGTGAATAGCCTATTTTTTTCTAGTTAAAAATTGAATTTTTGAGCCAGTGTTTCTTTGTAGATGTTGATGAGTGTGAGCGGCATCCATGTGGAAATGGAACTTGTAAAAACACCGTTGGATCTTATAACTGTCTGTGCTACCCAGGGTTTGAACTCACTCATAACAATGATTGCCTAGGTAAGTACTTCATTCAGTCCTTTGTTGCTTCTATTTTATTTCTACACAATGAGCTGAAATAAAAAACAAAACCAAATAACAAAAAAAAAAATTAAAATTGCAAATGTGTGCCAGAAGATATATATTGACTAGTTTCTATTTTACTGAAACCATAGTATTTGCCTAAATAATCACAAGATAATATACTCTTGAACCTTTTTGTCAATCAACCAATCAATTCAGGAAAAAAGGTCATTCAGATCATAGTAAAAATATTGGGATTGATTTATGGTTTGGGGTATTTTTATTCCCTAAATGAGATCAAAAGTAGACCCTTCTTTGTCTCTATGTTACTACAAGTATTTCATATAAATCCATTCTGGATTATTTACATTCAGCTACCAGTAGCCTCCTGGTAAGTCCCCCTGGGTACTTGCACTTGTCATGACTTGACGTTTCATTTTCCATCAGCTTTTGAAGCCAGGACGCCTTTCCCCACAAAAAATAATGAATGGCAACTAGGTCCCTAGAATGGCCCTCAGAAATCTCTCCTGTGTGCAGTACAGGATTTTGGCCTTAGGCCCACACCAACACTCAAATGTGAAATGGAGACTGGTAGTCAGTGGGAGAGGGTCCTGAAGTAGTTGGAGGAGAGAATAAGAGAAATGACAACAAACGTTGATTCCTTGTTTACCACGTGCCAGGAACTGCACAGATGCTTTACAGCATAATGTGTTGTAATTCGCATGATCCTTCAAACTATGTGAAAGTAACTTAGGTTTTCTACCATTGTGGGACTGTATCAGAGCTCATCCCCATCTTCTAATTTAACCCAACATAAGTTCTTCTCTGTTTTCTTTATTTTTCAAAATCCGAAATTGTGAAAAAAAAAAAAATAAAGCTAATTGGACATTTTATTCAACCACTGCCTTCTTGACAGAGCCTTTGTACAGTCAGGGAGACCTAAAATATACGGACATGGCAATGATCAAAGTACAGTCTTCAAAGAACCCAGGAAATTACTCAAATGTAATCAACCCTAAGCTTAAATGAAAACCTAATAATAAAGACTTTTTTTCTTTAAATTACATATTATATCACCAATTTCAGTGTTTTTAATATCATTGATTTCTCTGTAATAAATAAGCTCATTTATTTGTTCTCTGAATATGGTCAGCTTAGCTCCAGGTAAAGTATCTGCAAATTAGGTAATCAGATTAAATCCCACATATCCCCTCCGCCTGTGGGAAAAGAAATTTTTTTCAATTGGAAAGAATAGAAAGCTTCACCTTAAGCCTTGACTTTTATCTGGTTCTAAATTCATGAATTATGTTAATATCAAAACAGAAAAAATGTATCTGTGGTTGATAAATAGTAGGAATCTATGGGATTCTATTAATTATATGATTTTTATGATATTTGCCATTTTTCTCTGTTGATGAGGAACTGTAATGTGGGATTTCTTATAAATGCATGCCAATAAGTATGTTTTTAAGTTGCAACTTTTGAAACAATATACATGTTAAGAGCCCTTTCTGAAAAACGGACTCCTGTTTGCTTACAGACATAGATGAGTGCAGTTCCTTTTTTGGTCAAGTGTGCAGAAATGGACGGTGTTTTAATGAAATTGGCTCCTTCAAGTGTCTATGTAACGAAGGTTACGAACTTACTCCAGATGGCAAAAACTGTATCGGTAAGTATCTAAACAATAAACAGTCATAAAGACTGTTTTGTTTCGTGAAATGATGATGTGTACCTCCTCCCCTTTCACTTAAGAAGTCATTAACATTTCATTTAAGCATCAGATCACATGTTCAAGATAAGCTAAGATGGAAAATTTTAGTATAAGATATAAGCCAACAATTGGGAATGTCTCATACGCAATGTTTTTGTTGGGGACAGAGCTTGAGGCTATCCATGTCTCAAGAAAAGTAAGCAAAGAAAACAAATCAAGAAAATTAGACACTTGCCAAATAAGAAATATCCAAGATGTCAGAAGCATATCTCTGGGAATATTTGTTCATGGTTACCCAGTAGATCAGAGGACCCAAGTTGAAATCATGTTAATATCATTTAGCAGACAGATAAATCTATACAACAGTTATCTCATGCTTCAATTATTTTTTCTCTTCTTTTATCTAAAGATACTAATGAGTGTGTCGCCCTTCCCGGCTCTTGCTCTCCTGGTACCTGTCAGAATTTGGAGGGATCCTTCAGATGCATCTGTCCCCCAGGGTATGAAGTAAAAAGTGAGAACTGCATTGGTAAGAGTAGCATTTATTCTGAGGCCCATGAGTTGTTCAGTATAATAAGACATGGTAAAGACTCTGGAAATATACCAAGTGCCAACCACTGCAGGCATGCCGACCTAAGGAATTAAACATATAGCTGCCTACATCTGTTTTATTGAACCATCAGAAATGAGGGTGAGAATAAAAAACTTAGGGATTTAGGATTTTTTCATTAACAGAAATCTTATGCTAGTCGAAGAATTTTCAGCATACCCTAATCTTTTTTCCAAATGTCAATAGAGACTGTCAATGAATTTAAAGAGTGTCTACAAATATTGTAATCTTTGGCAACTAGTTTTAAAACAGCTATTAAAGGTGTCTACGGTCTTAGAAATGTGAAGCAGAAAAATCTCGATAATGCTGTTGAGGCATTCTTTTCCTTGGGAAGGCCTCATGTCAAAGCAGAAATATTAATCCATTTGTCATAACAGATGTTTTTCTGTTGAAACTCTTCCAGTACACAGGAACACTGTAACTACATCAAAAGTGGGTCCCAGAATTGCCTAGTGGACATGATGAAGTCTGACCTTTTTTACAGTTCAATTTATTTCACTTTTATACAAATTATTTTTTACAGCCTCGTTGAAATTCAGAAGTGCCAGCATTTTAGTGTGGTTTTTCTAACAGGAAAGGATGCTAAGGATATTTTTTTGCCTTTGAGTTATCTAATGTATTTTACATTCTATGGCCCTTGGCAAGATTGTACCTAAAGATGTATCGTTCTACTGTTTATATTTAAGGGAACTAAATAGACAGGGCAGAAGGAAGCAGTTTACTTCATAGAATTTAATTATTCTTCAAACCATACAATTAGAGATCACGGATATCTCCTAGTTATTCTGATTTTTTTATTTTTATAGTTCATCATAAGGTTGTCTGTAGTGTTTTTGAAACTTAAAAAAATAATAATACTAGAATCATCTCAGTAAGACGTTTCTGGAAAAGTTTAGGATCCTGTTCTTCCATTTTCTTTTCTCATGCTCAATCTTGATTCTTCTTTGTCTTTGTGAGCCTTCTCTTATGGAATGCTAATAAAAGTAGTATGCCAACCACAAGGAAAGAAATAGAAATAAACATGCCTCTTTGTTTCAGGAGTCTTGGATACCTTTCCTCTTAATGAAAGTGTGGATATCTGTGATTTAGTTACATTTTATTAAGTCTCAGAAACATTTTCTTTTCCTTTATCCATCGTTAGCAATGACACTAGTTTGCATCTCTGAAAAAATGGCTTTAATTTTTCTTTTTTTTTTTTC
Organism: Callithrix jacchus; assembly: GCF_049354715.1. Taxonomy (NCBI): domain Eukaryota; kingdom Metazoa; phylum Chordata; class Mammalia; order Primates; family Cebidae; genus Callithrix; species Callithrix jacchus. Next base: position 80,725,831 of record NC_133503.1, read on the forward strand.
CTTTGAGACAGTCTCACTCTGTTGCCCAGGCTGGAGTGCAGTGGCACGATCTCAGCTCACTGTAACCTCTGCCTCCTTGTTTCAAGCTATTCTTCTGCCTCAGCGTCCCAGGTAGCTGGAGTTACAGGCACCCGCCATCATGCCTGGCTAATTTTTGTACGTTTAGTAGACCCAGGATTTCACCATGTTGGCCAGGCTGGTCTTGAACTCCTGACCTCAAGTGATCCACCCACCTTGGCCTCCCAAGGTGTGCAGAAATGGAATTTAATTAACTTACTTCACTATAAGAATATTTTATTCAGACTAATATCTTTTCTACCAACTTTTCCCAGATGACATTCATGAGCACACGTGCATACATACACACACACATATACACACATAGATATATGTACATATCCCCCACACAGACATAAATTCATCCCTACAGTCAGTGGGTATTACAGTGAACATGTGGCACCTGTCTAGGTTCTGGAAATACAGGAGCATCATCTTTGCCTTGGGGTAACTTACTACCTAATGGGAGAGACCTATTTTGTAAATAAACTTGCTTTGTGAAGCCATCCTTAAAATACAGTGTGACAGACACTGTACTGAACGTCCATTCAGGAGATGGGAGCATAGCAGGAGGTGAGGGATTGTTATGGTAGTTGTGAGAGGGTGGCAGTTCAAGAAAGCCTCTCACAGAGGATTGACGATTGTCTAGGTCACTCTTAAATGTTGGATAGGAATTTACTGATCAGCAAATGAAAGAGAACAGAAGAGGCTGTCTGGAAACAGGCAGCATGGTAAGGAGCATGGAATGGTTAGCTCAGAAGATTGAACTCAAGCCTGCAGTCAGTGTGGGGCCATGGCAGGAGTTTTTGTTTTTTGGTCTTTTGGTGTGGGGATGGTGTTGGTTTCTGCAGTTTTTTTGTCATTTTATAGAAGAGATGTGATGACTCATTTGTTAAACTTCTACAAATATGAATTGAGAACTTGTGTGTGCCAGTTACCGTGCTAGGAGCTGAGGGTGCTAGGAGCTAGGAGCTTACAGGCATGTCATGTCCTCATGGAGCTTACATTCTAATGTGACTGAAAAGTAATGTTTTTTCATGTGGTTAAAGTAATCCATTAAATAAGTACTCCTCCGAAAAGTGACCAAAAATCATTAGTAAGGTATGTTTATTTTTTTTAAGGAAACATTCCAGGGAAAAGGAAAAAGAATAACACTCATAATATGTCTCAGTCCTCCTAGTTCCATAGGCACAGATTTTCAAGCGTAATCACATGGATGTTTTAGAAAGGCACCCCTGGTAGCCATGTGATGAGAAAAAGACAGGGAGATGCAGGTGTCAGTTGAGACTGGCAAATTATAATAGGTTTGGAAGTACTCTGAAGGCAGAACTGTCTGCCACTTTCTGCTTGCATGTGGAGTTAAAAAAAGAGAGAAATAAGGGTGACTTGGGGATCACAATTTGGATTACTGGGAGAGAGGTATCAGGGAGATGGGGACCAGTTCATAGAACTTTTGGCCACATGGAGGCCGCAACGCCCATGAGATGTGGAGTTGTTCATGTCGAGTAGGCAGGTAAACATACATACACCTGTAAGGATCAAAAAGACAGGAGGGTGGACATGGACTCGGGAGTCTCTGGCACATAGTTGGTTGAAATTTAATATAACGTTTGATTTCTGAAGCAGTAAGAGTTTATTTTTTATGAATTAATTAAACATAAAACATAATATCATCTTTTATCTGAAATATCAACTGGCTAGTGGACTGTGATAGTATGGACAATTGTTTACTCTCAAGTGTTGAATGGCTACTAAATGCTCCCCCTGTTCTGCAGATATAAATGAATGTGATGAAGATCCCAACATTTGTCTTTTTGGTTCCTGCACTAATACTCCAGGAGGCTTCCAGTGCCTCTGCCCCCCTGGCTTTGTACTATCTGATAATGGACGGAGATGCTTTGGTAAGATTTGGAATGACTTCACTATCACAGTTCAACCTTAGAAACTTTAAAGCTGGATTGTAAACCATCATTCTGCTATTAGTCCTAACAAAATACATGTCTATAGTAAAATATATCTGCAAGTTAAAAATTTAGGTCTCAAACATACACAATGAACAATTTTTAAGATACTTTGAATTATTGCCACTGTTTCCACATTTTTATAAATTTTTTATGAAAAGAAAAATTGTTATTCTGATTTATCATAACTATTTTAATTTTGTTGTTGGCATAGCTTTTTTGCATACTGGTGTATGCGTTGCTTTTGATGTGATGTAACTTACTGAAAGTTACTTTGATGGTTTTTCTTAGGCAATCATGCAACAGTGGAAAAAGAGACTGTAAAAATCATTTTGATACTGATCACGATTTCTTGAATTTCCTTAGCACATTATAAAAATAGTTTAAGCATTTTAAATAATTAAATAATTTTGTAGCCAGGTCAGTCTAAATTGGCAAATGAAATCACAGTTGAAGATTTTCAGACCTGTCTTAACTGCTGATCTAGCCTGCATCACGTGTTCTGCAATGAGAAATGCTCTGTCAAAACAGTGTTACAAAATAATTCCATCTGTGACGTTTGCTTTCTTTATTAGATACTCGTCAGAGCTTCTGCTTCACAAATTTTGAAAATGGAAAGTGTTCTGTACCCAAAGCTTTTAACACCACAAAAGCAAAATGCTGCTGTAGTAAGATGCCAGGAGAGGGCTGGGGGGACCCCTGTGAGCTGTGCCCCAAAGACGATGAAGGTAAGAGAAATGACATAAAACACCACTTTGTGTACCAGTTTTTGAATGTTTGCCAGAGTGGGCTTAACCATGTAATTTATGAATATTTTGAGGGTGAAATCATCTCATTGCATATAAGTTTTGATGGTTCATTGAACCACCTAGGCTGAGAAACTTCTTTTAGCTTTTGGATAAGATGCATCTAAGCATAGGTGGAGTTACCCTTTTATTTCATTCCCCACCTTCAAGGTTAGTATTACTTGCTTTCAAAAGTATGAATTTGAGAAGTCCAAGGCAGGAGAAAGAAGGGAATGGAAATTATATTCCAAGTTGCTGCTGAGGTCCCATGTGGGATTGTACTGCAGTCTGTGGCTCTCAGAATATTACATTAAATTCTGAGAAGCCGAGTCAGCACAATGGCCCTTTATGGGAAAAGACCAATAGCCTCAGGTCTCATTAGCACCCATAAATTATAGGATAATTCCCAGCAAGCTCAGGCTGGCTTGGCTTCTAGGTTAGGGATGGCTTTTGAGTGTGATGGTCAGGGAGGTCTCTTTAGCTGCTCAGCTTTAAATGTGCAAACAGAAAGAACCAGGAACACCGCGCACCTAGAAGGTGCCCTCACTAAATATGCTTTTAAAATAAATCATAAAAACAAAAGACTTGTTATAGACAACTTTGTAAAGGAAAAATAGTTAAGTGTAATTTCATGTACATTATTCATCCTTTCTTAATTTCTCTGATAATTTCAAGTTTTCAATAATGAAGAATTTGTATTTTTCTCCATAGTTGCATTTCAGGATTTGTGTCCATATGGCCATGGAACTGTTCCTAGTCTTCATGATACACGCGAAGGTGCGCTTTGATGCATTTTATTCCTATGTTCTCGTTTAATACAAACATATTATTTTATGTTTACTTTACAACTCATGCTAACTTTACTATATAACATATAGTATATTGTATTTAACGGATATATATAACCCTTATTTTGTATCACATACATTATACATATATCATATGACTATATCATGATATATGAAATACGTTACATATTTCTCTGACAAAAGAAGCATTTACAAGTCTGTGTTGAATAGACATACACAGTACTGGCATGTCTTTTTATTTTTATTTTATTTATTTTATATATTTATTTTTGAGACAGAGTCTTGCTCTGTTGCCCAGACTGGAATGCAGTGGTGCGATATCAGCTCACTGCAACCTTCACTTCCTGGGTTCAAGTGATTCTCCTGCTCCAGCGTCCTCAAGTAGCTGGGGTTACAGGCACATGCCCCCATGCCCCACTAATTTTTTTGTATTTCAATACAGACGGGGTTTCACCATGTTGCCCAGGCTGGTCTCAAACTCCTGACCTCAGGTGCCTCCCAAAGTGCTGCGATTAAAGGCGTGAGCCACTGCACCCGGCTGGCATATCTTTTCATGTGAGGGAATTAATGGACAGTTCTGTATTTTAGATGTCAATGAGTGTCTTGAGAGCCCAGGCATTTGTTCAAATGGTCAATGTATCAACACTGATGGATCTTTTCGCTGTGAATGTCCAATGGGCTACAACCTTGACTACACTGGAGTACGCTGTGTGGGTGAGTGTTGACTCCACATTACAGAATTTTAAAGTTCTATTTTCCTTCTCGTATTCAGTAAAACGTCTCTCAGCCACCCTGGGTAGTGATGGGATTTACAAATCCAGGATAAATAGCTAGTAGTGGCACCTTCTTCACCAGTCTTAGATTTTCCAGTCAGACCTGATTTATGTGAAGATGGAGAGAGTTACCAACCTCTGTCTTCAACCAAACATACAAACTCTTATTGTCCTAGAGGCTTACAATTGCCAAAATCCCTCACTGGACAAGAGATCCATTTTACTTATTCCCTTCCATGTCTGCTCTTGAAGCAGAGGACCACATTCCTCTCCTGGATTTGTCATCTTTAGGGTGAGTATTGCTGCCTGGGGACAAGAGCAATGCACCCTGATCCTTCAGACCCTCTGCACTGCATAACAGCTGGCCAGTCAAGGCCCAGGGGATGCCAGGGTCATATGTGCCCTTCTCAGATACTGGAAATGGGTGAGGGCCAACTGTGGGTCTTCCTGGGCATGCTCCTGTTAAACTAAAACGTCTTTGTGGCATTTTTTTATTGTTCTTTTTCAGATACTGATGAGTGTTCAATAGGCAATCCGTGTGGAAATGGTACATGCACCAATGTTATTGGGAGTTTTGAATGTAATTGCAATGAAGGCTTTGAGCCAGGGCCCATGATGAATTGTGAAGGCAAGTGATCTTTGTCTTAATTATTATTTCTTCTTGACATAGAAAGTGTATTTTAATGCCTTGATATTTATTTATATTGTTTCTGATATCCTGCTAGTGAGCATATGGTGGGGGGGGGTTTGTTTTGGGGTTTTTGTTTTGCTTTTAGTTTTTCTTTAGTACTGTTACAATAGCTGCTGTAAAGCTGTTGTCTGATCGTTCCAGCATCTGAGTCATCTCAGGTTTGGCATCTCTTGATTGTCTATTCCCTTGAGCTGGAGTCACAGTTTCCTGCCTTTTCAATATTTTAGTTAATGTTGGATTTATACTCTGCATGTTGTGAATGATAATGCTTCGAAATCAGTTATATTACTCTGAAGAATATTGATGCATTTGTCTTAGCAGACAGTCAACTCGGGTAGGCACAATAGACTATCAGGCTTGTGAAGGGCATTGGCTCGTCTGTCAGTTCTTTAAACTTTACTTGCCAGCATTCTTGATTTTGCCTTACACATGCATAGTGCAGTCATGCCACTTGAGCTGAGTAGATGAAAAACAAATAGTGTTGCTCCTTCTCTGGCCTTCTTCTCTCTGGGGTTCCCCTCTCTTTAGCAGACTTGGTTGCCCTAAGATTCCTTTGGATGGAATCTCAGAAAGTTTCTACTGGAGAGTTAGCTACCAGATGGCAGCACTGCCAGGCCGTGGTCATCGGGAGGTTAATTTCAGAAAAAGGGAAGCCAAGTCACTGTGCAATTACTCCCTACTGGTTGTTTGCTCTGAGTTTCAGCTCACCACTGAAAATGTCAGGTAGTTTTTATATTCTTTGCAGAGTTTATAGCTGTTATTTTTGAAAGATGTGTTTGTTAGCTACTAAATTCTACATAGCAGATGTCATTTCTACTATTCTATTGCTTTCTGTACAACCATCAAGTAAATGACATCAGCATTTATTTACACAAATAATTAGAACTCTGATCACATGCCTGTCCATTGCTTTGGTCAGATATCAACGAATGTGCCCAGAATCCACTGCTATGTGCTTTCCGCTGCATGAACACTTTCGGATCCTATGAATGCACGTGCCCAATTGGCTATGCCCTCAGGGAAGATCAAAAGATGTGCAAAGGTAAGGCCACAGACGTGGAGTAGTTCAGACTTTATTTGTCATGCTGGAGATATATTTTAATGATTTTGTAATTGTCAACTAATTTCTTCTAGATCTTTACAGAAATATATATATGACAGCATTTTGCTAGTAGATTTCCATACCTAGATAACAAGACACATGATAGTATTTTTGTAAATCAAGTCAGAGATAAAATGGGTCGAGAAGCCCACCATTGTCACACTCTTGGATCCTTATTAAAGCAAAGATTACCCTTCCCTGAACTTCCTATCAGTATGAGCAGTGCTAAAACTTACTCATCTGGGATACAGTCAATAGCTGACAAAGGCTGAGCTTCTCCTTTCTCCATAATATTACATGTTACGTGTCAGAAGACCATATCTGTAACTTAAAAGTACTAAATCACAGCTTGCTCCTGATAATTTCTTATTTTTATTTTTTGTTCTAGATCTGGATGAATGTGCTGAAGGGGTACACAACTGTGAATCTAGGGGCATGATGTGTAAGAATCTAATCGGCACCTTCATGTGCATCTGCCCTCCTGGAATGGCCCGAAGGCCTGATGGAGAAGGCTGTGTAGGTAAGCAGTAAGGGAAGGTGCAATGCTTCCACTCCCAGCCTAATTAATGGCACCACTCCCACATCATCTTAAGTACAAGCCAACTATTTTTCCAGCTGTGTTAAGGCAGTGATACAGCTAGCTTTCTTTCATCTCAGGGTCTATGCTAACATAATAAGTTCTGGATTGTGGCATTTATGCCTGCTCAAAAATATATGGCCCTTTGTTTTTTCATATTTTAAAGAAAATTATAAATAAAATTACATGTGCTCTGTAGGTACATATGTAACCAAGTAAATATATTTTAAAAAATTTTCAAAAGATAAACACTAATTCATAGAAGGAATTACTGCTAGGGAAGACATTGAGATTGGAAGTAACTAATCCAAAGTGATTTTAAGTGTATTTGTCAATTTTAATTTTTTTACAAAACTGTGAGTTTCTGAACTATTCTGAATCACGTGTCATATAAAAAATTAATATATGCAACAAATTATAATTGGATTTTTTAGTTTCTTTCTTTTCATTTGTTAGATATTTCATTCAAATGCAGTACTTAATAAAGGTAAAAACAGACTTACATAGTTTAATTATTCAGTGGTCCTTTCAAAATCACTCTTCTTCCAAGATCTGTTATCCCAGAAGATTAGCCCAAACTTTTAAGTTGTAATATGTGTTCCTCCAAATATAGACAGGTCAAAATGCTAATAACCATATATGGAAGAAAGGAAATCAGCATTGTTAACCATCTTATCTTCTTACTGTGCATGAAATCTATTTTCATTTATTTTTCTCTTTTTCAATTTATGTGAATGAAAATACTGTATGTGTGTGCTGTGTTTAATCAGAGATTGGCTAAAATACTTAGAAATATGTTTTAATTTTTATGCATAGAAATTTCTTACTTTTATAACTAGCTGAATTTTCTATTATACTATTATTTATTACATTTGAAGATATGTTTTCTGGGAAGAGAGAGTAGGCACTGTGATCAGATTAAGAGCACAGGTTTCTGGTCATGGATCTGCCATAAATGATCTAGAGGACTTGAAAGTTATTTAATTCTCTGTTCTTCAGTTTCTTCATCTGCATACAGTGAGAAACTTAGTCTGCATGGTTGATGGGAGTGGTGGTGGTGGCTGTTGGGGAAGGGTGTATCTCCTCTAACTCTTAATATTCTAGCATCCTCTGAACTCACTTTTTCAAAGAAAAAACCCAGGGCAGCACTCTACATTTGTATTCTGTTCATTGTTAAAAATCACTACAAAAGATACAGGTTCTAAAACTTTTCTGATCCTCAAGCTTTTTATTATACCGTGCTGATAGCTGAAATGTCTGCAAAAATTTTTTTGATCATCACAAAACTCTTTGTAGAACACTTTCATGCAAACAGTGTTTTCACAGCTAGAAATGGCAGTTTAAAAAACAGCAAAAATATTATTACAAATAAAAAGTATTTATAAAAGCAAGGATGAAAAATAAAGCCACAAAAACAATTAATAAAAAATGCCCAAATGCATGAAATTGGAATCAAACAAAATTACCCAAAAAAAAGTTGATTGCAACAGAAACTAAAGGTATTGCCATTAGGAGAATTAATCTTATGTGGGTAATCTAAAACCACTTTAATGAAAGCTGTAAACCTAATCAGAGATGGAAACTTGACTATGCAATATGTTATGCCTCAGTAATTATTTCTTAAACAAATAAATGAATCAAGATCTGGTAAGTAGAACATTTTTTACCAAGATCATTAAATTTTCTTCTTTAGACTTTGGCAGACTGTCCCAATTTTTGAAAGTTTATTCAACAATCTTTGATTAGAAGATCAAAGACATAGGCAAATGAGAAAAGTATGGAGTGTTTTTGTAGAGACCCATTTCTACACCGCAGTGCGCAGATAGGTAGATGCAAAAGAGAAAATACTGGGATGCTATTTAATTATCAACAAACTAGTGTCCTAGACATGGAGGCTGCCAGCAATGAGGCAGGAAGAGGAGAACCAGCGACTACCAAAGATTTTAAGGCTTTAAAAACCTTATCAGAACCACACGGATCCCCTAAATTACCTGGAAGCCCGATTGTAATGCCCCAAGGGTAGAGGGCATGACAGATTTGGTGCGAGGATGTTCACACAACAAATATGAATTGAAACTGCACATCTGGCCCAGTTTGGCACCTGTGACCTGCTACACTATTTTTCAGTGAGTAGCTGAACTGGAAAAAATTGTTCAAAAACAAATAATTACACAGGACCAGTGTAGCTGGAGTTTGTGCAGGAGAGTGGCATGAAGTGGGTCTAAAGGTAGGCAAATGCCATGGAAAGGAATTTGGTTTTATGCTAGAAGTATTATGACAGAGTGACTCAGAGTGTGGACCCTGGGGATGGACTATGAATGTGAGAAATCTAGGTTCATATATATCAGCCAGCTCTATAACTCAAGGCAAGTCAGCTCAAATATGTTCCTCAGATGCCTCATGTAAAAACAATTAGAAATTTTGAGAACACTTTCATAGGATTATTGGGAAGTTTAAATAAAAGAATTCATGTGAAACTCTTAGTGCAGTGCTTGGCATACAGTAAAATTTCAATTAAGTATTGTTTTCATTTTCTGTTTTACATGTTTAAAGATCTTTGGCTGCCTTATAGGTAATGGATTTTAAGGAGGTAGTAGCAGAAACAAGGGTTTCATTTAGATGACTATCTTAAACATCCAGATGAGAGAAAAAAGAGGCTCAGATTAGGGCCACCGTAGTATGGAAAAAGAGTGGACAGATTCAGAAAATATGTTGGAAATAAGCAACAGATTGGATTGCTGATGGATTGATTGAACATATATAAAAGAGAAGTCCCTGGATTTTTGCTTGAGTAACTAAAGTAAATTAGCTTACTATAATAATTTACTTGATGCTATTATTAACGGATATGGAAAAGACTGGAAGAAACAGGTTTAGTTGGAAACACAAAAGAATTAAAGTTCTGTTTTGGTCATGCTCAGTGTCAGATATGTACTAGCTTTCCAAGTGGGAATTTCAAGTCAGCACATGTATTTATGAGCCACAGATATAAATCACTAGCAAATATGTAGTGTTTGAAAAATCCTGGGATTGACAGAACAGTGAGAGAGACCCTGGAGAGTAAAAGGAGCAGGGCTCCTTCCCAGGAGACTGGACTCTAGTTGTTCCAATATTTAGAGTGACTAAAAATACTAGGAGACTAAGAAAGAGTAGCCAACAAGATAGGAAGCTCTCTGTGTCAGTGTGGTGTCCTGAAAACTAAAAGAATGGATTATTCCAGCAGTTAGGGAGTGCTTGCTTTTGTATGATGCTACTGAGATGTAGAGTAACGTAGAGTTGTAATTAGATTTGGTGACTTCTTCGGGAAGTTTCGGTGAAGTGGTGGAGCACATACATTAAGGAAACCATCAGTACTGAGGCGGGGGAATTTATCGCCAGAAATCATTCTTCCAGAAATTTTGTTCTGAAAGGGAATCAATACATGTGATAGCAGCTAGAGGACTAATAGGTGAATAAAAGAGTTTTTTGTATTGTTTTAAGATGAAGGATACTAGAGAATTTATGCTGAGGGAATGATTCCTTGAAAAGGGAGCATTGTAAAATCTGGGAAGGCAATCTAGAGTACCAGCACCAGAGCTGGCCTTTGAGAAAAAACAAAGACAGTTTATCTGTTGAAGGAGGACAAAAGGTTGAAAGTGAGGGCACAGGGGGGGTTCATAGGGGAGAGATGTTTTATTAGTCTGAGTGTGTAGTATCATTTTGGAAAATGGGAGTGTGAACATATTAAGAAGTATAGTAGGATTGTTGAGGGAGGATCACGTACCCATTTGAGATTTGAGTCTTGAGTCATGAGTCTCATTAAAATGAGACCTGTTTTCCTCTGGCCTGTCATGCTGCACTGGATTGGACATAGAGTAGTTAGAAGGATGTGAGCACTGGACAAGAGTGATGGACAGTGAAAAGGTCAGTAATTGGCAATCCCAATGCGGCCCACAAATTGTCCAAGGATAGCAAGTACAATGCTGGAAATCAGAATTATTTAGATAGAGCAACATCACTCCAAGGTATACCCTAGTGAAGTTACAAATTTAACAGAAAAAAAAAATTGGACTATTTTTTTACAGCCTCTCTCAGGAATTCTTTTTTCTTTTGAGACGGAGTCTTGCTCTGTCGCCAGGCTGGAGTGCAGTGGCACAACTTGGCTCACTGCAACCTCTGCCTCCTGGGTTCAAGCAGCGACTCTCAGGAATTCTTAATGCCAATGGCAATAAAGGAAAATTAATCTAAGAATTTGAAGCACAAATTATGTAATACAGCACAAGCTGTATTATCATAATCAAACTTGGAAGAACTCAGGCAGTGTATCCAGCAAGAGCCCTTTTTGAAAAAAAAATAATTCAGACAAATCAAATATAATTCAAAATCAAGGTGAATAACATTAGGGATAGGATTAGATCAAGGCAGCAGACCTTGTACCTCAGATTCTAGAAACAATAAACTGAAAAAAACTTTTACATTCATAACTCATTATTTTTGTATTTTTTTAAAATTTCTGAAGTGAATATTTTATTCTAAAAGATTAAAAAAATAATCATAGGAGGCACATTATGGTGAATTTCAAAACACTAAGAGGAAAATGAAAATCCTTAAAACTTCAGGAGAGAAAACCAGATTTCCTGCAAATGAACGGTAACACTGGGTTAAAAAAAAAAAATAAAGGAGCAATATTTTGAAAGCATTCTAAAGACAAATAATTTTGAACTAAAATTTTATACTCAAGTATGAAAACAAAAGAAGACCTGGTCAGAAATCTGTTTTAGAATATTTATACCCCTCTGAAATAATTACTGAACTATATATGCTGATTTTTTTAACTAATTCAAGAGGATGAAATAATATATGTGAAACAATGGTGAGTCAAAAAACCAGAAAGCCTCACTAGTTTAAATAGATGCCAATGGCACACTAAAAATCTAACAAACCAAAACTTCTAGGTAACATCAACATGGCAGGCGGTTAAGGGAGAGAGCAGAGATAAGTAAATTTATGCCAACATGTTTACCATGGCCAGAGCTTTCAAAACAGATACTTCTTGGCATTGATAGAAAAGTATTCATTAAGAATGTGTGTTAAAGCTGTTCAGTGGTTTCCACTATAAGAATAGAAAGAAGACTGTAACTTCCAAATATGAATTCAGAGGGAAAAGAAGGTCGTAGGGTGGGGGAAACTATACAGTAAATATAAAACAATATAAAATGGCAGGTAAGACTCTAAACGTATAAGTAATCATGACAGATATAAGTAGTTTAAATTGCTGGTTAAAAGATAAATGTGTTTTTAAAAATTCAGCTAGGTACTATTTCATAGAATTGTAGGACCAAAATCGAAATGTGAGATAGGTTAAAAATAAAAATATTCAAGGCAAATACTAATGAAAGCAAAGTTCATGCAAAAATAAATGTCAGTACATTTTTTAAAATTTTAAGTATAAAGATGAAAGGAGCAATTTATCAAAAAGACGTAGTTGTCATGGGCTCTTTTACACTCCTAGCAACATACCTCTGAAAAAAAAACTCAAAATTTTCAAAATATCAAAAAAGCACAAAAAGTAAGGGTATAGAGAATTTTAATAACAAAAGTTTTGTTGATGTAGATTTCTTTATTACCAACCAAAAGAGCAGTATTACTTAAACGTCCTCTCCCATTGACTGCCCTCACAGACATCTGTCGTTCCTGTGATTTGACTCAATGCCAATTCAGGAGCTTGTCCTCCTTTCCTGGCCTGTGTGGCTTTTACACCACTCATCACCTCTACACAACACCCACCACCCCTCCCACCCTTTCTCTAATATCACAGAAACTGACATTCTTTTCCCCACAGTTCCCTTCCTTGCCTGGTGTCTCAGGGCAACTCTATCCCTTTTGGATACCAGTTTCTAATTTTATATATAAACACCATCCCTTCTCTGCAGAAGATAGAGAAAAGAAAGAAGAAGAAAATGTTATTGTAAGAAAGAACCCACCTAGAAGGATGAAGTAAAGCTAAAAATAAATTAATATTCACGCATGACCATTTTTAATCTCATTATATTTGTATTTTGGCAAAGAAGTGTTAAATAAGATATAACCCATTGGAAGATAGCTTGTAAATTATAATTTTACAGTTTTCTGGTATTTCATATTGTTTTTCTAAAGATGAAAATGAATGCAGGACCAAGCCAGGAATCTGTGAAAATGGGCGTTGTGTTAACATTATTGGAAGCTATAGGTGCGAGTGTAATGAAGGATTCCAGTCAAGTCCTTCAGGCACCGAGTGTCTTGGTAAGTTGACGTCCAAATATATTATACTGGGTAGATAAAACATCTGTTCATGATGTCATCACAGAAGAGCTTCACATATATATTCCTGTCTGCTGAACAAATCCCCCAATCTCAGGTGCACATCTATTAAAATGACATATTTGTACATGTGTGTGTTATATGCACATCTATGTGTAATATAAATAACAATCTTAAATAGTCTTTCCAAAATTAAGATTAATTAAGCTCTTTGGAAAATTTGACTTTAGTAAAACTTACATCAGAGGATGATTTAATTCCAAAAGAAAATATTTGCGATATGAGGTAAACTCTGCCAAAATTAATGCAACATAAATGCCATTTTTAAGAAATTCAGGGAAGGTTAATTTTTATATTGCGGTACAGAAAAAAATGTTTTACAAAATCTTTTTATGGGAAATAAAAATATCAGACCCTATATTGTATTTTAATGCTAAAATACGTACATCATAAATCGTAGTTAATTATGGCAGCTGTAAAATGTGTGTTAAAGTAACATTCAAGGCAAACAAAGAAATAAGAGCAGTAAACTGACTCATCACTTGATTTAGTATAAAAAGAATATTTCAGCTATATCATATTTTTTTCAGAATGATGTCATATGTTTCAAATTCTAGGAAATTTTTAGTTAAGAAAACATATTTTGTTTATTGTTATCTCCAATCTGTACCTTTACTAACATCAGTCTTTTAGGAAATAGGAAAAGTATCCTACATACAAAGTGTAATTTTCTGTTCATGTTATTAAGTTTTGCTAGGATTGTTTATAAAACTAAAGATTTCATTGCCTTTTATATCAGAAAAAAATCATTGTATTTATATATTTTAAATCTACTCAGATGTATAAAATATGAGAGATCAGACTGAATAAGTACCAAGGTAGTCTAGAATTTGCTTTCCAAAAACTAATTCTAATACCATTTCCTTATTTAAAGGAAAATAATTTTATTTTAATTTCACTTTATTCTACAGAAATGGTAAATCACTATCATTTAGTTGGCAATGGATTGGAGAAAAATATTAATCAAAAAAGTTAATCTATTACCAAAGTATAGTACCACTTTTTGTCAAATTTAATAAACTATAGTCTTTAGTGAAAGAATATGCTACAAATTTAACTGCCAGCAAAACTTTGTAATCATTAAGCTCTCTTAATTATTCCTAAGAAGGAAATTCTTGATTACCCTGCTTAATTTGAAAGCCAGGATAATGAACTGTCAATTTGCATCCTTAACTCTTTCTACTTTGCCATTTCAGACAATCGACAGGGACTCTGCTTTGCAGAGGTATTGCAGACAATATGTCAAATGGCATCCAGCAGTCGCAATCTTGTCACTAAGTCAGAATGCTGCTGTGATGGTGGGCGAGGCTGGGGCCACCAGTGTGAGCTTTGTCCACTTCCTGGAACTGCCCAATACAAAAAGATATGTCCTCATGGTCCAGGATACACAACTGATGGAAGAGGTAAGAAGTTGAGGAAATTTATTCATATAATCAACACATTAAATTTTATGAATTCAGATCAATGTGGAGAAAAAGTGAAAATGATACAATAAAAAGAATAGCTAAAGTGTTTATACTTTGTTATCTATATTTGATGTGTGCTTTCACATATATGTATATAGAAAGAATAATCTTTACTAATGCTTCAGAAATATTGAGGTAATCTTCCTATCAAACCTAAGGGGTAGAATGTATTATTCCCATTTTAAAGATGAGGGAAGTGAAGCACAAAGCTAAGATAACAATAAGTAGTTTTCCCAAGATCACTCACTTTTTAAGGGATAGACCCAGGAATGGAACACATCTGTCTGACCCAAAGGCCATGCTTGTAACCCCCAAACTACATTTGCCTTATTTAAATAAATAGTGCTTATCTGAATGTACACAGGGACTTACTCTATTTGCAATGTCTTTACAGATTAGCAAGTCTCACAACTGGCTAGTCGTTCCTATTTCTTGTACAACCAATATATTAATGTCCTAAAAAAAAACGTCTTTCCTCCATTTACTGTACAGATTCCCAGTATCGTGCGTGACAACTTTGCCAGTCAAAGCTTTTTGTCACAAAGCTTTTCTTCAATCTACTGCAAATGTGATTTTGAGGCCAATCCATGGGAAATTATTAAAAGTTCCAAACTAGTTGGACTTGGAAGGGGTAGCTTTCTAGATTCCCCCCCAGAAAAATAACTCATGGCTAGACTGCAGAATGGGTAGTCTTAAACAGGGATTTCAACAGAGCCTTCCTTGATCTCTTCCCATTACTTGAGATTACTTTTCTGTCACTTCCATGTTGCTGTTCACCTGAATGATGAACAGGTACTCCAGTGCCATTAGGAATGTTTGCAGTTAGTTATCTCATCTTCATTTCTTAATTTCTCTTCGTTTCTAACCAGTTTTACCCTTGTTTATATGTTCGCTCTTGACTGCTTTTTGTTGTTTTGGTCCACAGATATTGATGAATGTAAGGTAATGCCAAACCTCTGCACCAACGGTCAGTGCATCAACACCGTGGGCTCATTCCGATGCTTCTGCAAGGTTGGCTACACCACAGACATCACTGGAACATCTTGTATAGGTAAGGATGGACACTCTTATGTCCAGGGGTTGGAAGTCTAGTCAACTACTATTTCCTAAAGTCATCTGTTACCGGCAGAATGTCTTTATTACGGAGCTTTGGAATACACATTTTATGTAAATAATGTCATCCTCTCAATAATATGCTTCTTAATCACACAGCACTTGGCCTTTGTTCAATAATGTGGGATGTAGAATTCTTCACTTCATCAAAAAAAAGTCTGTGCAATCAGAGAACCAAAAATTACAAATACATACTTTCAACATTTTATATTTTAATTTAAAATTTAAAGTGCACATTTGTTTGTCATTCTTTGGAGGAAAGGGGCTTTTTCTTACGAATATGTGTAATTATATATTAAGAGAGTGTTTTTTTTGTTTCTCTTTGCTGTTATTTGGCATGAAGTATACCAAGTAAGCATCACCTAAGTAAAATTTCCAACTGCAGAGCAGTCTCAGTGCAGAATCCTTCTACCGTTTTACAGCTTCTCTTTCTTATTTAAGTTTTTATTGTCTCACTCACACCAATTTATGATGGTTGTGGGTCAGGAAGGACTTAGACTTTTGTTCAGTCTTTCCAAAGTATTCAACTTCATTTTTATTGAAGAAAAAATTATTTTCTCCTTTATGTTTCATTAGTTTACTTGATATTCTATCAAATTACCTATGTCAGTAACAAGTACACCTGGCATTAAAAGGTGAAGAAAACCCAGCTGACTTCTTTGAAACAGAAGAGCATGAGTAATAGAGAATAGGTCCTTTATTAATCGTGAGGATTCAGCATTCTGTGGGCATCAACGCAGTATGTTCTGTGGAGGACATGGAGATTGTCTGCTGTCAGAGTCCGAGTAGGAAAGAGATGGCATATTTCAAGGAGGGTCTAACAAGAGGACCGTGTATACACGTGCGAGCAGCGTGTATGAAAGCCAGGAGGCATAGTGCTGTGTGCTGGGGCTGTACTAGCCCTGGGCCAAAAGAAAAGAGGCAGAGGTTATTGGAACCTGGAAGAAGAAAGTTATGCTCAGAGGTCTGCCTTGAGAGGACCTCTGACATCTGATCCAGTGATGAATATCGTTCTGTGCATCACTTCTCTCTGGCTATATTCCACTTTAAGTTGAAGAGGAAAAACAGAAAGTATGAAGTGAGAATATGGAAGGAGGAAAGAGGCCAGTTGTTTCTTTTAACCAGTAATTTAATCTTCGCATCACTTTTTCTTAGACCTTGATGAATGTTCCCAGTCCCCGAAACCATGCAACTTCATCTGCAAGAACACTGAGGGGAGTTACCAGTGTTCCTGTCCGAGGGGGTATGTCCTGCAAGAGGATGGAAAGACATGCAAAGGTGAGTGAAGAGTCTCTGACAATCGTGACTCTTGTCTGTCTCTTTTCTTTCAAATTTAAATGTTAGATTATCAGGGATCATGCCATGTGCATCACCTTCATTAAAAGGTACCTTCCTCGTGGCCACATTATTACTTATAGAAAATTCTACCAATAGTCTCATTGCAGGAAGCAGAGAGAATTAAAACCCAAGTTAAAACAGTTTGCTTCTTATAGAAAGCTACATACATTTTTAAAAATAAAATATAACAAAAAATGTTGGTGTGGAAAGAGATCAAAACAAATCACTAAGATAAGATTGCTGTTGTTATCTAAGCTTTTTAGTTCTCTACGCTACATTTATTCTAGATTTACTGTGGAAAGTGAAAATGGATAGGTAAATTTAAATCTTTGGCTTAGGTGGTATCAAAAGTAATTATTTATCAAGCCAAATTAGATCATTAAAATAGCTTCAATACTATACTTATATATTTGATTTACAGTAAGCCTCATCAGAATGAAATGAATGGACTGAGCAAATTTTTATAGATTATTCTCAATAAAATGAGGTTTTATTTCCAAGGCATATCAAAAAAATTACAATAATAGCAAGCACTGCTTGGACCTGTTTAGTGAACTGATATAGGTCCACGTTATACATTGTTTATAAATGAGTATGACTAAAGCATTTTTAAGCTGTAAAATTATGAATTAGTCTTGCCTACATCTTATGTGGTACATTTATTTTAAATATAGTTTCCAAATTAAGTTTTAGTATAGCCAAAATCAAAATTTGAGATTTTTATTAGTAGAGTCCAAATATCAATACCATTTGTGACTAGAATTACAGATGCTGTATTTTGCTTCCTCTAATATTAATGCCCGTGTTTTCATCTGAATATGGAGACTCAGTGTTTGTGTTAAGACCTTCGTCAGTTTCCGGATTCTATAACATTTTTATTTAATCCTTCCTTTAATAGGAATAAGTAATCAGCCATGTACTATACTGTATTCAATGCAAGAATTATAACCTTTAGCTACTTTAGATAGTAGCTTTTAGAATAGTTATTGGAAACTGCTATGATTCTGCCATTCAGTTTCTTATGTACTGCCTTAATTATCTTATCATAGTAGTCCATAATATTTATTCTGCTTAAATATGTAAAAAGAAACTGCTTGCCATATGTCTAAGGAAGTCTACGAAGCTTCCAGCAAAAATCTAGACAAATGCTCCCAATGGAGCACGTGCATCTCCTGTAGCTTCACGAGAAAGGAAATATAGGCAGATAATCTGCTGTGATTTTCATTGGCTTCTGTCTAATTTCAGACCTCGACGAATGTCAAACCAAACAGCATAATTGCCAGTTCCTCTGTGTCAACACCCTGGGGGGATTTACCTGTAAATGTCCACCTGGTTTCACACAGCATCACACTGCTTGTATCGGTAAGACAAAATTACAAATGGGAAATTTTACAAACCTCTAGTAGATGCATGAAAATTGTATTTAAAATTATAAACAGAAGAATGTCCTGGAACTTATATTCATAACCAATTCCCCATAATTAGTGGTCTAAAGAAGTTGCTAATAATATAGATATTTTCAAGAACAATATCCAAAGGAAAAAGGGCCTTTTTTAACCCAAGCACATGCACAGTAGCCATATTTCAAGCAGTGCCTTTATATCACATTCTCATTATAACCATGGTATTCAGGCAAAGTACGATTCAAAGCTCGCTGTAATTTAGGACATGTTAACAAACACACTGAGTTTTTACTTTAGAAGACACTTGTTAAGGAACTTACAGTCAGTGTGCCCTCAATCACCCCAAAATGTGCTCTAATCCTAAACCTCTTAAAATACACTTTTTCATACCAGTCTTGTCTTTAATATAACAGTGAATTTTCATAGAAATTTTCCCAAAATGGCATTTTCACATCATGAAACTTAGGTTTTCATACATGGCTTTTGACTTCACATGAAACTTAAGACATGTCATAATTGGAAAGTTTGATGCTCTCCTTCTTGATGCTTTGCCAGACAACAACGAATGTGGGTCTCAGCCTTCACTTTGTGGAGCAAAAGGAATTTGTCAAAACACTCCGGGCAGTTTCAGCTGCGAATGCCAAAGAGGGTTCTCTCTTGATGCCACCGGACTGAACTGCGAAGGTTAGTTGATTTGCTCAAAAATTCTTCATCTAATAACAGTAAACCATATCTATTTTTAACTTCCGAGACACTGAATGAGAAATTGGGATAATCTCAAAAAACAAAAAAAAATATTGAACCAAATAGGACCCAGCAACTGATATCCAGTCAGAAATTTCTATGCAACACCTTGGGGACAGAGGGAAACTTCATGGCGGTGAAACAAAAATTCTGTGATTACGAATTGACTTTCAAAGTAACTATTGACTAATCATGGATCTAAGAAAGAATTGAGTTGAAAAATAATTCTGTGCCTAATACGGTTTGCAGTCATGTGCAAGCATACCAGAAAAAATAATAATTGACCTCTTGTTCCACGATTCTTGAATATGTAAGAATTAAATACAAAAAGAATCTGTCATCATAGAGAATTGAACAAATGTACCGAAAATGCCAAGGGAAAATGATGGCTGTTTCTATTTTTTATGGATCAAGCTCTGGCTTCACTTCTTCGCTTTCCTACAGAGTAGGTATGGGTCTCCTCTGCAATAGCTATTTCCTGTAAAATCCAAGGGAACATTTAAGTGGAAACAAAATAAGAACATGCTTGCAGTTAAGAAAATTTCATATAGTTCTTCAGTATTTATCATGCAACTGCTAGTGTATGACAAGAAAAATGTATAAAGATTAGTATCTTATAAAATGTCCATGCCAGAGATTGTGAGACTATATTTATTTCCCTTGCATTCTTATATAGCATTGTAATTTATAGTTTTCTTGATTTTAATCACCCTTTTAACATTAACTCTTCTTACAAATATATTATTTAGATTTCTAGAAATATATTTGAAGTATTTAATTTGCTCTCTGTAAGGCTTGTGGAACTTTTATATGTATCTCATTTTCAGCAAAGAAAAACTCAGTTTTAAAATGTCAATTTTAATGTTGTATCTCTCAAATCATTGAGACATTGAAAGTATTCTGAACCTGCAGCTGTTTGCCACGTGTGAGTTCAGCTTGTGACCATCCCCATAAGATGCCATTTATTAATTATCCATGTAAATTTGTTACACACCTCAGACATGCCGATTTTATTTTACTCTCTTTATGGATAGATTTCAAAGCTTTGGTTTTCATTCCAAAGGAGCATGCATAAATAAACAAAGAAATTATTCCACATGTATAATAATACCACATCTTGTCTAAAAATAACATATTTAAATACTTAAGAGGAATTTGCATCTAATTAATCTTGAATGGTAATAAAAATTTTTACATGTGAAATAACTGTACTTTTTAGGTATCTCTGTAATGCTTCTATCCTTTCAAAAATGTGGATTCTAACTCAATCACTTTCAAACTTACTAGAATATGCGATGCAAATATATATATATATATATGATATACCAAATAAATCATACCATATGCAGCTAATCAGTTCAAAATGCACAACATTTGTGGTTGCTATGGTTGATTTGCTGAAATTGAGATGTTATTTGGAGTACTGACATGCCATGGTCTGGTGAGAGCAGAAAAATGAGGTGGTCTCTTATCTCACAACTGTTGCATGCACCGCCACTGACTAATAACCACGTGACCTGGAAAAATGACAGCCTCTCTGTGTGTCATGTCTTGTTTGTTTGTTCCCATGTATAATAGTTACCCCAGGTTTCATTTGGAGTGCGTTTAACAATAGCAGAAGAAAGGTGACATAAAAGTTTTGCTGGGCTTGTTTTTTGCAGATGTTGATGAATGTGATGGGAACCACAGGTGCCAACACGGCTGCCAGAACATCCTGGGCGGCTACAGGTGTGGCTGCCCCCAAGGCTACATCCAGCACTACCAGTGGAATCAGTGTGTCGGTGAGTGCTGTTTTCTTCCATCGCGCTTGCTTTTCTCACCTGAAAGTATCTCTGAATAAGATGAACAAATCGTGAGGTTTGAATTTTTGTCTTTAAAACCAGTCCTTAAGACTGATGCATGGGGACTCATTCTGCTAGTGTGTGTGTGTTTGAAAATATCTATAGTAAAAAGTTTGCTTTTAAGTACCTAAAACTTAACTAGAGGTTTCATCATTTTAAATTTCTGCTAAATAATTTTAAGTTTCTGAAGATGATGTCAAGAATCATTATCGTTGTTTCACAAAGTGAGCCACTTTTTTGTCTGTAATTTGATATCTTTAGATTTCCTGTCCATTCCTCTCATAAGAATCTAAAGGAATTTATATCAACTTAATGAGGACAGTCCATCTGTGCTCTCCTGTCACATAGATTTAATTAAGGTTGGGAAGTGTTTTAAGGTCTAAAAAGTACCTACTTACAGCAAATGCTGTAATAATTTTTTTAAACTGTGTTTTGATCACTTCTTAGTTTCTGCATTTCCTCCTATGAGTGTATATTCGTGGTGTGGTAAAGATCTGTCTTAAAATATCAGGAACAGTATGTTTACATAGCTATTTAAGTAATGTAAAACATTGTGTAGGTTCCCTGTTCACTCTGATGGTAGTTTCTTCTGCTGTGCAGAAGATCTTTAGTTTAATTAGATCCCATTTGTCAATTTTGGCTTTTTTTGCAATTGTTTTTTACATTTTCGTCATTAAGTCTTTGTGGGTTTTTTTGTTTGTTTTTTGTTTTTTTGAGACAGAGTCTTGCTCTGTTTCCCAGGCTAGAGTGTAGTGGCATGATCTTGGCTCACTGTAACCTCCACCTCCTGGGTTCAAGTGATTCTCCCGCCTCAGTCTCTCAAGTAGCTGAGATCACAGGAGTCTGCCACCACACCTGGCTAATTTTTGGTATTTTTAGTAGAGACAGGGTTTCACCATGTTGGCCAGGCTGGTCTTGAACACCTGACCTCAGGTGATCCACCCTCTTCGGCCTCCCAAAGTACTGGGATTACAAGCACGAGCCACCATGCCTGGCCACTTCTAGAGTTTTTATGGTTTGGAGCTTTACATTTAAGTCTTTAATCCATCTTGAGTTAATGTTTGTATAAGATGTAAGGAAGGGGTCCAGTTTCAGTTTTCTGCATATGGCTACCCAGCACCATTTACTGAATGGGAGATCCTTTCCCCATTGCTTGTTTTTGTCAGGTTTGTCGAAGATCAGTTGGTTGTAGATGTGTGGTATTATTTCTGAGGTCTCTGTTCTGTGCTATTGGTCTTTATCTCTGCTTTGGTGCCAGTACCATACTGTTTTGGTTACTTGTAGTATAGTTTGAAGTCAGGTAGCATGAAGCCTCAAGCTTTGTTCCTTTTGCTTAGGATTATCTTGGTTATACACACCCTTCTTTGGTTACATATGAAATTTATGGTAGTTTGGTAGGAATATCATTGAATCTATAAATTACTTTGGGCAGTATGGCCATGTTCATGATATTGATTCTTTCTATCCAAGAGGATGAAATGTTTTTCCATTTGTTTGTATCCTCTCATTTCCTTGATTAGTGGTTTGTAGTTCTCCTTGAAGAAGTCCTTCACATCTCTTGTTTGCTGTATTCCTATGTATTTTATTCTCTTTGTAGCAATTGTGAATGGGAGTTCCTTCATTATTTGATTCTCTGCTTGTCTGTTATTGATGTATAGGAATGCTTGTGATTTTTGCACATTGATTTTTGTATCTTGAGACTTTGCTGAAGTTGCTTATCAACTTGAGTTTTTGGGCTGAGACGATGGGGTTTTGTTGTTGTTGTTGTTGTTGTTGTTGTGAGTCTCACTCTGTCGCCCAGGCTGGAGTGCAGTGGCACGATCTCAGCTCACTGCAACCTGCACCTCCCAAGTGTCAGGGATTACAGGCACCTACCACTAAGCCCAGCTCTTTTTTTTTTTTTTTTTTTTTGGTATTTTTGGTAGAGATGGAGTTTCACCATATTGGCCAGGCTGGTTTGAAACTCCTGATCTCAAGTGGTCTGCCCGTCTCAACGTCCCAAAGTGCTAGGATTACAGGTGTGAACCACTATACCTGACCAGATGATAGGGTTTTCTAAATATAGAATCATAGAATCATGGCTTCTGCAAACAGATACAATTTGACCTCCTCTCTTCCTGTTTGAATACCCTTTATTTCTTTCTTTGCCTGATTGCCCTGGCCAGAACTTCCAATACTGTGTTGAACAGGAGTGGTGAGAGAGGGCATTCTTGTCTTGTACTGGTTTTCAAAGGGAATGGTTCCAGCTTTCGCCCATGCATCATGACATTGGCTGTGGGTTTGTCATAAATAGCTCTTAATATTTTGAGATATGTTCCATCAGTACCTACTTTATTGAATTTTTAACATGAAGGGATGTTGAGTTTTCTCCAAGGCCTTTTCTGCATCTATTGAGATAATCATGTGGTTTTTGTCATTGGTTCTGCTTATGTGATGGATTATGTTTATTGAATTGCGTATGTTGAACCAGCCTTGCTTCAAAGGGATGAAGCCAACTTGATCGTGGTGGATAAGTTTTTTGGTGTGCTGCAGGACTCAGTTTGCCATTATTTTATTGAGGACTTTCACGTCAATATTCATCAGGGATATTGGCCTGAAATTTTCTTTTTTTGTTGTGTGTCTGCCAGGTTTTGGTATCAGAATGATGCTGACTACATTAAATTTGAGTTAAGGGATAGTCCCTACTTTTCAATTGTTTGGAATAGTTTCAGAAGGAATGGTAGCAGCTCCTCTTTGTACCTCTGCTATAATTCAGCTGTGAATCTGTCTGGTCCTGGGCTTTTTTTGGTTGGTGGCTATTAATTATGGCCTCAGTTTCAGAAGTTGTTATTGGTCTATTCAGGTATTCAACTTCTTCCTGATGGAGTTTATCCATTTCTTCTAGATTTCCTAGTTTATTTGCATAGAGGTGTTTATAGTATTCTCGATGGTAGTTTGTATTTCTGTGGGGTCGGTGGTGATATCCCCTTTATCATATTTTATTGTTTCTATTTGATTCTTTTCTGTTATTTGTTAGTCTAACCAGCAGTCTATTTTGTTAATTTTTCAAAAAAACAGCTCCTGGATTCATTGATTTTTTTTTTGGAGGATTTTTTTGTGTCTTTATCTCTTTCAATTCTAATCTCTTGTCTTCTGCTAGGTTTGGGACGAGTTTGCTCTGGCTTCTCTAGTTCTTTTAATTGTGATGTTAGGGTGTCGACTTGAGATTTTTCTAGCTTTCCGACATGCACTTTTAGATATAAATGCTATAAATTTCCCTCTTGCCACTATTTTAGCTATGTCCCAGATATTCTGATAAGTTGTCTGTTTGTTCTCATGTGTTTCAAAGAACTAAAAAGCTTCTGCACAGCAAAGGAAACTATCACCAGAGTGAACATGAACAGGCAGCCTACAGAATGGGAACAAAATTTTGCAATCTACCCATCTGACAAAGATCTAATATCTAGAATCTGCAAGGAACTTAAATTTGCAAGAAAAATACAAACAGTCCCATCAAAAAGTGGGCAAAGGATATGAACACACACTTCTCAAAAAGATACATTTATGCGGTCAAGAAACATATGGAGAAAGCTCAACATCACTGTTAGAAAAATAAATGCAAATCAAAACCACAATGAGATACCATCTCATTCTAGTCAGAATGGTAATTATTAAAAAGTCAAGAAACAATAGAGGCTGACAAGGCTATGGAGAAATAGGAATGCTTTTACCCTGTGGCAATGTAAATTAGTTCAACCATTGTTGAAGACAGTGTGGTGTTTCTCAAGGATGGAGAACCAGAAATACCATTTGACTCAGCAATCCTGTTACTGAATCTACCCAAAGAAATATAAATCATTCTACTGTAAAGACACATACACATGTATGTTTACTGCAGCACTATTTACAATAGCAAGGACATGGAACCAACGCAAATGCCCATCACTGATAGAATGAATAAAGAAAATATGGTACATATACACCATGGAATACTATGCAGCCATAAAAAGGAATGAGAGCATGTCCTTTGCAGGGACATGGTTGAAGCTGGAAGCAATCATCCTCAGCAAACTAACACAGGAACGGAAATCCAAACACCACTTTTTCTCACTCATAAGTGGGAGTTGAATGAGAACTCCCACAGAATGGGGAAACAATGAGAACACATGGACACAGGGAAGGGAACAAACACACTGGGACCTGTTAGGGTGGGGGCAAGGGGAGGAAACCTAGAGGATGGGTCAATAGGTGCAGCACACCACCATGACACATATATACTTATGTAACAAACCTGGACGTATCCCAGAACTTAAAGTAAAATAATACATAAATATAATAATAATGTAAAACAATGTTATTATATTACAATATTTGTAAGATATGAAACCCACCACTTTATTTAGTAAATACCATGAACTTCTTGTTTAATTCTGCAGACCTTCATCCAAAAGAGTGATTCTCTAATATTTCATATTGTGATAGCTTCAATAGAATTTTTTTGAAGGAGAACATAAGTAGAAATAGGAACATGCATGGAGGGCCAATTTAATTTCAAAGTTTTTAAATTTCCTTAAGTTTGTGTTTCTAAACACCTAGTACAAAACTAGCTGCACAGGTTTTTACTAAATGTGGAAGCTCTGTCTTGAATAGTTTGACTTAAAATTAAGATGGTGTGGTGTATCCCAATTCCCCTTTATAAGACCTTGAGGTGGGCACTTTGGCAAGGCAGTCACCCCCAGAGTAGCTCGCACTGGAGTCTAGCCAGAAGCCCATTTGCCTTATAATCAGAAAAGACTCCACGAACAGAGGAATAAATTTTTTCAGAGATGAGTTCAAAACTAAAAATACATGGGCAGATATCCCTAATTGTAGGTATTAATTTGTAAGTTTGTTCTACTAAAATGGGTACCTCTAAGCGGTAGGTGCCTGGGTACGACACATTAGGAATTTATTTCAAAAGAGTCTAGATTCTTCTGGCAGGGTTGAGGAATCCAGCTTGTCTCTATAAAATTGCTGACTTTCTTCCCTTGAATCCATGTGACACTGTTAGATTTTTAACTCAAATATATGGCAGAAATAGGGTGAAATACCCCCTCAGGAAACTAAGAAAAGCAACGCGTTAGCAAAAGAAAAAGACTTAGGACAAAATGCAAATTGAAAAGCCACAAACATTTTTATCTGTCACTACTTGTGTGAGTATCTTCAGCCATTCATGTGATAGACAGGTGGGGAGCTAGGGATACTGAAGGAAGCATTTCAAACAGATTTCCCCAGGGCTTCTCATCAGTGGTCAACACTGATAGTCAATGCATCAGATGGTTTAAACAGGCAAAACTGTAAACTACGATGTTACTAAACCTGCCACTAATTGAAGAAGAATAAAAGTTATTGGAAAATGTTACTATTGAAAAAAGCTTTCAATTCAAACTAACACCAGGAAGTTTCCTGCCAGTTGTCACAGAGAATTTATAACATTCTGATAGACCGAGTGTACAGATGTAAGGAACATTCTCAACTATTTGTAAGCATTAGGATTATTCAAATACAATTATTCAAAATTGAAAATACGTAAAAATTAACATTTACATGTGAAGAAAATTATGTCTTTATATATGAAGACTTTCTGCTTTAGTATTAGTAACTTCCAGTTGCTTCTATAGCCTAATCACAATAATTGACACATAGTTTAGTGAGGCTAGAATCAGTTCAGGGTATGTATCACACAGGAACATACTTAAGTCTATAAATTTTAAACATGGTATACATGTATAGAATATAAATATGAGATATATTATAGTGCTTGCAAAAATGTTACATATTTTTCAATATTCTCATAAGTGATATGTTTAAATATAATTTATTCAGTTAATTTATTTTACCCGGTAATTTCTCTTCCTAACAGAATATCTAATGGTATATTCATGGCAGGATCATTTTATTAAATTGTAATCTAATTTAGATTCCCTGTTAGGAGGGAAACACTACATAGGAATGTCAGATCTAATTATAAAAGCAGATGAGCCTTCGTGGCAGAATTGCAAGTCTCTTGTATATAGAAATAAAATAGCAGTTATAATCACATCGTACATAGCCAAGTTATGAGAACTTATTTATTGTACTACGTTCTTCCCCTGCAATAAAGGCTAAGAATTTTCACATATTAGATAATCAGCATCTTCTATATTCAGTGATTAACAAACCTACATTTAGTGGTCTCTTTTAATTCTGAGACTATTAGAATCATGATACAAAAAGGTACCTGATAACATCTACCCTTTCTGTAACTTCTGTCCTGTACCTAACGAGGTCTGCTTTCCTGTCTGGGAGACCTCTTGACTGAGAGCCCTTGTGCGTCTTCCAAATCTCCCTGAGCTGCTGCAGTTCCCTCACTTCCCCACTAGGTACTGTGTCCTCTGTGCACACCCACCTGTGCATGGGCCTGTTTCCCCACATGGGCTGAAGTATATACTTGTCACATATGAGGTAAACAGACACTCTTTGCTCCACACAGAGTCACAAGAATTGAAAGAATTCCATGGAACAGATGTGATTTGTTCCCAGGATGAAATTTGGATTATAAAAAATGCCCAAAGAAGTCAAGCCACATGCTGCATATCAACCAGACAGTTAAGGCAAAAGTATAATCTCCAAAGTTAAAAGCATAATCAGACTTTGATTTTGTAAAAATGATAATAGCAACTGAAAGTATAACCTATAATTATCCTGCTACCAGGTATATATAGTGTAATGTTAGTCATTAAACGAGTAAAAGCTGCATGTTGGCTGATGACTGGATGCAAACCCACCTCAGAAGGCACAGTCTGCACTCAGTGGATTCTCAAGCATTTTTAACTGAACTAAGTTGTTAGCTCATTGCTCTAATTAAA
This sequence comes from Callithrix jacchus, assembly GCF_049354715.1. Lineage (NCBI taxonomy): Eukaryota > Metazoa > Chordata > Mammalia > Primates > Cebidae > Callithrix > Callithrix jacchus. The sequence continues at coordinate 80,753,696 of NC_133503.1, forward strand.
TGATGTTTGTTTCCATTGTTTTCATTTAGGATTTTTTAATTTTTTTGTAATTTCTCCTATATAATGAAAGTTTGGGGGAATTGCTGGGGGAATGGATACAAATACTTATAGGGATTTTTTTTAATTGATATATCATAAAATTCTCTCTTTTAAAGTGTACAGGTAAATGAGTTTTGTAGATTCTCAGAAGGGTATGCAGTCATCAATACTACCAGTTTCAGAACATTCTCATCACCTCCAAAAGAAACACCATAGGCAATAGCAGTCATTCCCCATGTCTCTCTCCTGACAGGCCCTGGCAAAGTAATTTACTCTCTATCTCTAAGGGTTTGCCTGAGATACGAGCTTTTGAAGTAACCTTCTGTTAAGAGAATAGAAGAGTTATTCATCAGGCAAACTGCAAATATCTGTCCCCACGGGCTGCAGACATATTTGGAAACAGAGTACAAACAGAATTTAAAAAGCAAAGCAAGGGTTTTTTAAAGCCACGATTTAGGGAGATTTAGTTCATTCATATGCTTTGCAAAACAATCATCAGAATTTTTAAAAAAGTTAATATAGTTCTAGAGTTATTTCTGCCATAAGATCACAGGGACTTGAGACCCCGGACTTGTTCACGTTTTTGCTATTGCCTGCTTCCCTGCATAAGAGTTTCTTTCTTCGTTTTCACTAGATGAGAATGAATGCTCCAATCCCAATGCATGTGGCTCTGCTTCCTGCTACAACACGCTGGGGAGTTACAAGTGCGCCTGCCCCTCGGGGTTCTCCTTCGACCAGTTCTCCAGTGCCTGCCACGATGTGAATGAGTGCTCCTCCTCCAAGAACCCCTGCAATTACGGCTGCTCCAACACTGAAGGGGGCTATCTCTGCGGCTGCCCACCTGGGTACTACAGAGTGGGACAAGGGTAAGGTGGTCTTCAGCCTCACCACACAGGGTAATACATGGTCCCTCAGTGAGTTCAGGCCACCTACTCCTGCAGGGAAGAGTACAGTGTCTAAAAGACAAGCCAAGAAAGCACTGATTAGAGCTCTTAGGGTATGCAGATAATTACCAAGAAAGCACACATGGACCGTGCTCAGGGTATTGGATTACTTCCTTTGTGATGAGCATCAAACTTGAACTTGTATGTAAATATCACTCTTTGCTCCTCTTAAGGGCCTGAGCTGATTCAATCTGACCCAAGGCCACAGACAAGCAGATGTTTAAAAAATGTGGCTCACAGGTAGAAGGGCTGTGAGGTAGAAGTGGAAATGGCCTTGCCACGGGTTCTTCTACAAATTCTGGAAGGTGCAAGCACAGTAGTTACTGAGGAAGGAGTTTGTCCCTTTCTTTGCTGATGCACAGAGAGAGGATGGTACCTAGTTGGTGTGGTGCCACTCAGCACGGGCCCAACCCACAAGACTGGCTTGCCTCCAACTAGGCACACTGTCTCAAGTTCCATGGGCTGTGGCCAAGGTACTGGCCATTTGCATCTTTCCAGGAATGCAGTGGTGCTCAGTAATACAGAAGATAGGCATTTAGAGAGGTCAGTCCAGGTTGCCTTCTTTGAAAGGAGCAGTGTGCAAGGCAGGGACTACAAGGCATGGACCAAGTCTGTCCAACAATGGTATATGATAATACTTAAAAGGCTTGTTCTAGACAAAGGTCATTTAGAGCCAATTCATTGACTCACTAACCAAAATGCAAGTTCAGAAATCTCCGTTTTTAAAGCAGGGAGCTTTGTTTCAAACAGCAAATATAGGCTTCAGGCCCCTGAAACAATGGAACCCCTCTTAGCGTTCTCTTTGGAAATTCATACCTAGCTTTTACCTTCTGGAGTTAATTTTGCTCAGTAATCCAGTCTAATTAGGATGGAAAATTGGGAAAGCATAGGGCTCACCCTCCGAAGAATTTTGCTGTTTCAAAATAAGGGAAAAATTCATCTATTATGTGTTAAAGAATTATAGGAGATGGAGGAGATGGTGGCTCATGCCTATAATCCTAGTACTTTGGGAGTCCAAGGCAGGAGGACTGTTTGAAGCCAGAAGGTGAAGATCAGCCAGGGCAATGTAGCAAGACCCTATCTCTACAAAAATTAAAATAAAAAAAAATAGCTGGATGTGGTAGTGTGTGCCAGTTGTCCCCGCGAATTTGGAGGCTGAGGCAGAAGGATCTCTTGAGTCCAGAAGTTCGAGGTTGCAGTGAGCAAGATTGTGTGACTGTACTCCAGCTTGGTAAACAGAACAAGACTTTGTCTTTAAAAGAAAAAGAGTTACAAAGAATATTAGGGTTTTATGTTTATGAGTTTAGAGTTTGCTCTGTCAGTTTCGTGTTTCTGAAGGGTCTGCTCTACCAGTGGAAAACTATGATCAAAGTCAGTGATAAAGTCTAACAATACATTGCTTTTTACAAATAGCCACTGTGTCTCAGGAATGGGATTTAACAAGGGGCAGTACCTGTCACTGGATACAGAGGTGGATGAAGAAAATGCTCTGTCCCCAGAAGCATGCTATGAGTGCAAAATCAACGGCTACTCTAAGAAAGACAGCAGGCAGAAGAGGAGTGTTCATGAACCTGATCCCACTGCTGTGAGTAAATCTAACTTTGTGTCACCACAGTATTGTATCCACATGGATCTGGTACACAGTGCAGTTCACGTAGTTTTTAGCCTCACTGAAGTAAACCGTATCTTGAATTTAATGCATAAATTAATGGAGCCAGTATGGAAAAGACAAGTACATTAAATGTACCTGTGCAACAATCCTGTACGATCTGCCCATGTACCCCAGAACATAAAGCACAATTAAAAAAAAAAGATCAAAACACAAAGCTTGGGAGAAAAGACTATAAGATTCACAGTTTCAGAGCATTTTCTTTTGTTGTAGTTTTTGATGTATGCTGCAGGGTACGTTCATCGAGGAAATAGTTATTTTGACATGATTCAAAAAATGAAATTATTTTGAATTTGTTCAGTTCTGTTTTATATTTGTATAGCACAGAAGGCTGATTTTAATTTTCACCAGGGAAGCCAACTAAATCTCATATTCTGTAATTTATTTACAAGACAGTTGTTCCTGCTTTAAAAACTTTTGTCTTCCAAATCACTTGAATTCTGTAAGGAACTGAAGTTGGAAATTGCCTTCCACTGATATTTCCTTTCCCTAATGGCATTTGGGCAGTGTTTAAAGGGGTGGGCCATAGACTACCTGGTTTTGAATGTAATGCCCTGGCGCTCCCCATCTGTTACCTCTGTTACATAGGGTGGGTTTATTTAACTTCTCTTTATTTAACTTCTCTCAACCTCAGTTTTTTCACCTGCAAATGGGAATGATAATGCTTACCTCTGAAGGCTGATGGAAGGGTTTACTGAACCCTTTGCTCCTGTGAACTGCCTGGAACAATGCCTGTCATATATACCACACATGTTCAGTTCCTTTCAGTGATTAATATCTAGTATCTAGAGATCTTGATGATTTTCCCAAAGATCAGAGACAGCATGAGGTCATCACTCTCCACTCCCTGTAGTTAATATGGCTGAGAAATTTGCCCACCAAGAAACCTAATTAACAACTAGCTGCCTGTGTGAATTGGACAACTTGCTTCAGTTTTATGGGCCTCAGAAACTTTGTCTATACGATCTGTCTTCTCTAGCCAAGAAGTTTATCATGCTATTTTATAATAAAAAATAAGCCAGTGTTACATTTACCTTAAGTAGACTAAGATATCCAGCTGATATTTAAGTATGACAGTTGAGATGCTCATCAAGTTCCCAAAACTGCAAATCCAGAAGTTCTGCTTATAAACTTTCCCGCTGGAGCACCAGGACTTAATTCTGCCTGAACACTGATGGGCACTTCTGGGTCACCATTGCCAAATTCTTACTTAACAGGTGCCCAATCAAAGCATTGTGGGTTTTCTTTGTTTTTTTTTTGAGACGGAGTTTCGCTCTTATTACCCAGGTTGGAGTGCAATGGCGCGATCTCGGCTCACCGCAACCTCCGCCTCCTGGGTTCAGGCAATTCTCCTGCCTCAGCCTCCTGAGTAGCTGGATTACAGGCACGCGCCACCGTGCCCAGCTAATTTTTGTGTTTTTAGTAGAGACGGGGTTTCAGCATTTTGACCAGGATGGTCTCGATCTCTCGACCTCGTGATCCACCCATCTCGGCCTCCCAAAGTGCTGAGCATTGTGGTTTTTATCCTATCTTATTTAAATATCATTTGTACCCCTCCCAACCCTCTGAGCAAAAGTCAGGTTTGGTTTATCTGAGCCCTGCCTCACTGCCTTTTACGAAAGATGCTGGTTCAAACTGGAGCCCTGAGAACTCTGCAGCTCACTCTGTGTACCTGTGATAGCTCCCAGTAAACTCACTCACCATTCACAGACCTTACAAATCAAAGCCCAGCCTTCAGACAGAGGATTCCCCTGGGCGCAGTCCCTGCTGATGCTCAACAGCAGCACTTCTTTTTGACTTCAGAAAAAAGTAAAAAGAAAAACAATCATTACCTAAATTTTCTTTTTTAAAAATTATTAATAAGCACAATATTTCATAAACTCATCAAAAAAAAACCTTAAAATCTGAACACTCTGTAAGCTCAGTCCTGTAACTTTAATTACCACGTTAAGGCTGAGTGAGAAGTCATAAAGATTTATGGGGCATTCTCTATGAAATCGGCCTTTTCTCTCAACTGACAAAAATGTACAATAGCCTCTTTCACCACCACTGCTGGTAAGGAGAGTGCAGAAATGGGGAGTGAGAAGCCACAGCCTGTCCTTGTGACCAAAGCTCCTGTAGCTGATTTCTTTCTAGTCCTCTGCTTGTGTTATAGAAGCTTGTCCCAAATCATTTCCTGCTCGTCCTCCAGGTTGGACAGATCAGCCTAGAGAGTGTTGACATGGACAGCCCCGTCAACATGAAGTTCAACCTCTCCGGCCTTGGCTCTAAGGAACACATCCTGAAACTAAGGCCCGCCATCCAGCCCCTCAACAACCACATCCGTTATGTCATCTCTCAAGGGAATCATGATGGCCTCTTCCGCATCAACCAAAGGCATGGGACCAGCTACTTGCACACGGCCAGGAAGAAGCTCGTGCCCGGCACATACACACTGGAAATCACTAGCATCCCTCTCTACAAGAGGAAGGAGCTTGAGAAACTGTTAGAGAGCTATGAGGATGACTACCTCCTAGGGGAGCTTGGGGAGGCTCTCAGAATGATGCTGCAGATTCAGCTGTATTAACCCTTTACAGACTTGGGCCCAGGCTCAAATCGTAGCACAGCCAGCCTACAGAAGCATTTGAAAAGTCAAGAACTCATTTTAAAGAGGGAAAAAAAGTAATAACTTTTGGTGCTTTCCTCCCTGTCTCAGACTTTGAATGTTGGCCCTCACAGGGAGGGATAATTTAGACTCTGGTATGGCCAAAGATTTGAGCACAAAGGCAACCATGGTTACTGTATTTTTTATATAACTTCATTTTAAAATATATTAAAGAAAACCTAAATGTTCAAGATATCAGCATATGGCACTAAATGCACAAAAATAATGTGAGCTTTTTTTTTTTTCCTGTTAGCAGTCTGTAACACTTTGGGTATTTTGCTATAGTTGCTAATTAAAAAAATATAGATGTTTATTTATTTTTAATGCAGTAATATATGGATAAATGAACAAACTATGTAAACAAAAAGGGAAACTCACTTGTTTTTCTTTAGATTTATAAATTTGAGCTATTTCTTTTAGAGGTGCTTTTTAAAAATCCAGTAGATACAAGAGATGTTTCCTTTGGTTTTCTGCCAGTCATCCAGCTGACATACACCTGATGATTTTAAAGAAAGACTCACAGAGCTGAATGGGCAGTGTAATCAGTAATTTAAAAGACACAAATGTCATTTAAACTTTATAAAGTAGATCGAAGCCAAAGCAGCTCCTTATGACAACATTTCACATCACCAGACACACCAGGCAACAGAAGATGAAGCACAACCACTGTAGCAAAATACCTTGACTGCTTGTGAGACCATTAGCATTGCAGGCCAAACTGTACTGTATTTCCTTCTCATAACCTCAAGGAACCACATGTGCTACCCACAACACCTCATTCTTACCCAGGGTGTGCTGCATACTTGTGGTACTGTAGGCAGCTGAAGAACCGCCATTCCTTTGAAAGGGAACACCTGGCGTTCTGTAGTGTTTGGTGCTGTCTTAGATAGTGGTGCATTTATTATGTTCAAGCTATTTCAGGATTGCCATATGTGCAAACAAATCATGCAGTGCAGCCAAGGAATATATGTTGTTGTTGTTGTTTTAAACCCATTTTTTTTTAGAATTTTCATTAATACTGTAGTTATACACCATATGCCTCGTTTTATCATAGCCTATTGTGTATGAAAGATGTTTGTACAATGAATTGATGTTTAGTTTGCTTTAGTCATTTAAAAAGATATTGTACCAGGATGTGCTGATAAGAGTACATATCCCATTATTCTTCTCAACCCAAGAACCTGTTCCCTGGACCAGTGACCAAACCTCTTATGTGAAATGGCCAAAGGACACACAGACTCCCGGTGGTTCCTCTCAAACCTGTGCTGACCAAAGATTAGTAACCAGTAATACCCAGTGTTTTGAGGTTTTATTGTTTTGTTTCTTTTTTGAATAACTAAAAAAAAAGAGGAATAGTGTAAATTTGTAATCAACTGTTTGTGAGGAAAAACTCATGATTTTTGGTTTTGTTTGTTTTTATAGGTCTGTGTATCAAATATGACACTTTCCTTGCAATAAAGCTTATTTTGGGGTAGTTTTCTGGCTGAGAATTTTATAAGACTACAACGCTCTTGTATTTGTGGGAGGGGCTGGGGGTTTGCCTATGGGAACCTGTATTAAAGTAAAAGAGCCAGACACACAGGAAAATAAAGGAATGCTGGCAAATCTGTGAAGCAAGTAAACGTGTTCAACTGATGATTACAATTTGAAGTTACATTCAAATAGAAGGACATAACCAAGGCAGTCAATCATTCACTTCTGAATAAATTCTAAGCTTCCTGGGACCCATCTTTCTAGAAACTTCAAAGAATTTCTTCACTTTATGCTAAGGCCTCTTTAAAGTATTCATGAGGAAGTGACACATTCTTTTAGAGAATCTTACTTCTCTAAGGTAGAAATTTCCTGAACCCAAGTTTTTAAGCAAAGGTAATAGCGGGCATACCCCAGGCCAAATGGCATCTTCAAAAATAATCCAAAGCTTATCTCTTAAAATGCTATACACTTTATTCAGTGGAGAAGTGGATAGATTTAACAAAGTGTTCAACATGAACTCCCTTTTGATGCACTGCTGAAACAGGCACAGAAATGTTTCTAAGACTCTTAGAGATTAATTTGATATACAGTTTAAGAATTTATGTGCTTAAATTTTTTATCCAGGGAATAAATAAACAAGGAAATATGACTGATCTTAATGCTGTTCCTTGCCAATCAGAAATTAGCTGCATAGAGTAAGAAAAGTATTTGCCTCAAGGCATCCTTTAAAACTAGCATGGATATTCTGTTTCATCTGGCATCTATTACTAGTACAGCATGAGCATTGCAATATGAAATTTACCTGGAACCAAATTTGGCTCTAGCCTTGAATGTTGAGCAACAACATTTAGTTTACCTTTAACTTGCTCTTAAAGAAGTTTGAGAATCCACATCTTTAGGTGCTTTGCATAGAAGCTAAAAAATGATTAGGGGTTTACAGAGAAGAATGAAGTAGAAGGAAATGACCACTTCAAGACACTCCTTCCAGGAGGAGTGGTATCAAGTACCTCTGATAGCTCTGTTGCCAGTTCTCTTACTGTGAACGTTGACACAATTATGATGAATTTATGTCTTTCATAACGAACTGCTAAAGACATTTTCTGCACTGTTTTGTCATTCCCGTGAAAGTCTCATTTTCCCCAGAAACTATCTTGGCTAAGTTATAGAAAAACTTGCAGAAGAGTAAAGTATGATGTAAGCCCAGACACATACAACAAATCCAGTGGGCACATGCATTAGTTAATAAACAATAATTTGGTTGTTAGCTTATATGAATTCTTTTTCTACTTGCATTTAAATTTGGAGTTTTTGAATATTTAGCTCTGTTTAGTACCTTTTGCTTTTGCTACTTACTTGTAGTAGATAAAAGTTTAATATTTTTGCACATGAGCATTGAATAAAATTCAGGGACAACGTGTTAGAGTTACACTAAAGTCAGACATCTGCCTTTTCGCATTATCTAGGAATGCCAAACAGGATAATTTATGCAGTCATTCTCTTTAAATTCTCTAGGGTTTTATTTTGCATTAATTGCCTTCCTGGTTCACAGAATAAACACTTGGGGTTGAGGATGGGGAATACAACTAAAAATTACAGAACATCGGTCTACTGGAGTCCTATAAACCTTTAGGGAAACAAGGTACTTCATACACTAAATTGAAGCATGTGAATTTGCTGTTATTTGGCCATATTTAACCTACAAAATGGCAATTGTATGTGGTTCAATTTAATAGTTCAGATATACTCATGTTCCTCAAGAGTAGACTGGAAATTTGAATATATCCTTTCTCTTCAAAAGACAGCAACCCATTCGCTCCTTTCTACACCATTGTTGGCTCATTTGTACTCCTAATTTACAATAGTCCACAAGAAAATGCATGTAATTTATCCAAACAATCACTTTCTTTCAAGCTCCAAAACATTGGAAAGAGTCTAAATCACACACCTTTAGGACCTCAGTGGGATTACTGGAAGCCATTTAAAGACAAAGACAAGTCCATTGGAAATAGAGCAGAATTTTTGTGGGTCTTTTTGTTTTTGTTTTGCTTTTAAATGTAAAGAAAAAACTTTAGGAACTTTTACTTCCTGAGAAAGAAGAAAAGATGGAGATTCATTGCCACCCCACAGGAAGTAAAGATGTCAACCATGTCTGCAATCTCATTCCAGCCTGACTATTGGTTCCATTGTTTTTTAAGCACTCTTGCTTTCTCAAATAGATACAAAGACATGGTTTTCTTGATTAAGAAGTACATGCTTCTGATCCTGTCTCCTTTAAAATTATTTCAGTGTACAGAGCAGTGGAGTCCTAAAATACAATGTGAAGAAGGTTCTCTGAAAAGGAATTTGAAGAAAAGGGACTCTATTCCAGTGAAAAATTTCAAACTGGGGAGATACCATTTCAGCGTAAAACAAAGGTGTGTTCCAGAAAACAAAGAGAAGATTCAGATTTTATAGTGAAAATTTCTCTCCAGGTTCCCAATCAGATTTATGCAAACAAAGTATTCAAATTATTTAGTTCTGACTGGTTGACACAGTTGAGTCCTGATTAGTCAATATAGCTGAGCCCTGATTGGTGGGGACATGTGAGCTCTGATTGGTTGGCTTCCAGTCCCAAAACCAGAAGCCTCTGTCAGAAAATTCTTTCAAAGGGTTCATGGGGGCAGAGTTTCCGGCCACAGGTTATCTTGGCACCTACAAGGTATCCTGTCTCTGTCAAATGTTTTGCTAAGCTAAATTATATGATGGGTGTTGATTAAATATCTAGATCATTTCCAGGCAAAATATAATTCCCTGTATGTCCTGGCCAACAGAAAACATGGATTCCTCATGACTGACTGAGGTGAGTTAAAACAGAACCAGGCAGCTGTGGCTGTGAAGGAGTGATCATGTACGTTGTGTTTTTAGAAAGTTGTAAGTGTATCGCAGGTCCTCCTGGTCTACAAGCAAGCAAAACTAGTTTCTTTTGTAGGTGCCAAGATAAACTGTGGCCAGACACCTGGTTCCTACTGGCCCTTTGAAAGAAGTATCTGACAGAGACTTCTGTTTTGAGCCTGGAAACTGACCAATCAGAGCTCATCTGCCCTGGCCAATCAGGGCTTAGTTTTATTGACCAATCAGGACTCAGTTGTGTTGACCAGTCAGAACAAGTTTGAATACTTGATTTTCAAAAATGACCCTCATTGGGAACCTGAGCACGATCTTTTGCTATAAAACCTGAACCTTCTCTTTGTACTCTGGAACCACCTTCAAATACACCGAAAGCTGCATCTTTCCAGTTTGTAAATTGTTACTGGAATAAGGTCTTTCCTCCAAATTCCTTTTCAGATCATTTTTTATTTACATCATTCAATTTAATTCAGTTCACCCCCTCAGGAAGTATTACCATGTAGTTAAAAGAAACTTTCAAATCAGGCAGACCTGAATGTCAATTCCATCTCCTTGGACAAGTTGCATAACATTTCTGAGACCTGGTTTCTTTCCTAGGATGATCGTTCCATAACAATGTGGCTGAGAGGACTGAATGAGATAGTACAGGCAACACCATTAGCACAGGGCTCAGTAACTGTCAGCTGCTCTTCTTCCTCCTACTCCTCTTACTATAATCACTATTAGAAGAATGAGCCCACATATCCACACAAAGCTCCTTTCTAAGCATGGCCCTGGAACTACTGCTTTCTCACAGAATTGTAGGAACACATCCAGATAAACTGGCAACCAGGAAAATTTTCTAAGCGGTCTGCACCCCTAGGGAACCTTTGGAAGTCCTGCTGTGGCCATCAGTGTTTACTGTCTCTACATCACTCTGCCCTTAACAGAATTGTGGGGGACAGCCCTGAAAGGTCAAGCTACAAATGCAGTGGGAGCCCTCCCATCTATAGACCCCACAAGAAACTAACTAATAAGGAATATATGGGCACCTGATCATCCCTTTGAGATGATTTAGTGTTGCAGAATGTCAGCTCTAGAAAGGCGTTTTTTAGCGGGCCGGCACGATGGCTCATGCCTGTAATTCCAACATTTTGGGAAGCCAAGGAGGGTGGATCACTTGAGGCCAGGCGTTTAAGACCACCCTGGACAACATGGTGAAACCCCATTTACTCAAAATACATAAACATTAACCAGGCATGGTAGTAGGTGGCTGTAATCCCAGCTACTCAGGAGGCTGAGGCAAGAGCATCGCTTGAACCTGGGAAGCAGAGGTTGCAGTGAGCTGAGATCACATCACTGCACTTCAGCCTGGGCAACTCCATCTCAAAAAAAAAAAGGCTTCTAGAAATCCAATCCTGTTTATAAGTTTAACTTTATAAGTGGGGAAACTATGGGCCAGAGTTGTAACACAGTTCATTGCAAAGCTAGTTTCTATCAAGGTGAGATGAGAACCCTGATTGCCTAGTTGCAGTCTGGTGCTATTCATATTTCCACTACATGGTAAACCTATTTGGATCTGTTTTAAACTCTAAGATATAGGCCAGTTCCCATGGTTTTGGCTCATCTTGAATCCAAAAATATTTTCCAAGCATGATTCAAGCACTGCTTTTTGTTTTGTCTCTCCCACTGTCTGTGTAACTGCTTTCCAGTCTCTTATAAACCAGAGATTTGTGTATGCACTGAAATGCCAAGATATTGGCTGCTACATAGTAGGCCCCACCCCGATCCTGTACTTCTGTAAATACACGTTACAGCCCCGGGTCTTAAAGGGTTAAATGTTTTATTTAAACCAGACCTTCAAAACTTTAAAAACACATACACATGTGTTTTACTAAGAATGCTTAAGGAAAGTACACTAGTTGCTTGTGTTGTTTAATTGTCTTTTTTTTTCTTTCCTGAGAGCCTAAAAAAGACATTACTAGATTAAGCTGGCTTACTTTCGAAATAGCCAAGAACCAACAGCTCCCATTAGTCACCCCCATTAGGACTGCAGATTAAATGTCAGGATATAGTATAGACATTTGCCAAAAGAAAACAGGAAAATGCTTTCCATGATTTTTAGAGCAAGCTATAGGGAAAATGAATAGCCTTTGCTAGACAACTACTGCTACATGTGTGAGTTCCATTAATGAAATAATAATAGAAGCTGTGAACAACCAGTTTAAAAATGTGTCAAAAAAAGCAGCCCTTTGGTCTGCGTAAGCTGCCTGGGTTCCTGCCCTAAGGCCATCCGCTCCCTCCCACTCTACCTGACCTCAGCTTCCCTACACTGATGGAACCTGCCCGTGTAGGGGTGGATTTAGAGCCTCAGGCCTGTGCATCTGTGATCTTCAGGCCTAAAGCAGGGCCCTAAGCCCCATGGCTATGTACTAGAACCTGGGACCTCATCCTGTTATGAACCTGTTTCTTAGTCATTGTGGTAAACCTCACAGAGCCAAGGCCAGAAAATAGTGAATGAATGAAGGGAGAAAGAGGATTCTCTTTATGGACCAGCATAGGAAATTAGACCTTGTCCAAGGAGTGAGTGATATAATAGTTACAATTTTATTGGAAACCCTGAGAATGTATTTCTGGAGATCATCCTGGGGTATCTTCCCTTCTAAGGAGGACTTTCTTGATTTATTCCGTTTTCTCCACCTTTCTAGGAGCCCCATAGGTCTCACCCAGGATGAGAGCAGATTGAAGAGGCTGTTGAAGCAAGCTGACTGCAATCTTGACTTGTTCCATGAAGGACAAAGGTCCATGCTGCTTCTGTAGCATTCTGGGTTTAGGAAGTGGTACAGTAATTTCTCTTCCAAGAGACATTACACAGTTCTTATTTCTGGAACAACTTGATTAAATGAGTATTTGTTGGGTATCTATTGCCCAGGCCAAAATGATTTTCCCTCCAAAACCTTACAGATAATTCAAATAAACAAGATAACCACATGTTATAAGATGGAGTGTGCTTAAGGGCCATAGTGGATGTCTCAGACAAATGGACTCTTGGAAAAGGGAGTGGTCCGTGAAATGCAGAGTGATGGGAGATTTCTTGGAAATGCTGGGACCTGAGCTGGATCTTGTAGAATGAGGCAGTTTGGAATCCTTGGTAGAGAGTAAGAAGGAATTTCCTGAAAGATAGAATAGCATGAACAAAATGTTGTAAGTCGTAATGTGAATGGCATATTGGAACACAAAGAAGAGTTAAATTCACGGGCCTGCTGAGTGCAGTGGCTCACACCTGTAATCCCAGCACTTTGGGAGGCCAAAGCTGGTGGGTCACTTGCAGCCAGGAGTTCCAGACCAGACCAGCTAATATAGCGAAACCCATCTCTTATAAAAAATTAAAAATTAGCCAGGCATGATGGCACATGCCTATAATTCTAGCTACTCAGAAGGTTGAGGCAGATGAATCACTTGAACCTGGGAGGCAGAGTTTGCAGTGGCCAAGATCATACCACTACATTCCATCCTGGACAACAGAGCCAGACCCTATCTCAAAAAACAAAGCAAAACAAAACAAAACCCATGGGCCTTAACTAATGGTACCTTGAAGGAAAAAGATAATTAGGATGGGTGGGGCCGGCAGGTATGAAGGACACTGAAGGAAATCCTAAGCCATTTAGACTTTATCTTGTAGTCCATAGCTAATGAGGAATCATTGGTGTATGACTGAGAATTGATTAAGACAACACCATCTAGAAGCAAGGCCTGGCAACTTCCCATATCTAGAAATACAAAAGGAGAACTGTCACAACTTCTGAGAAAAAGAGAAAGAAGTAGCAGGAAAACCTCAGAAGACGGGGTGGCGTCAAGGATGCCTAGATAAAAAGGAGTATTAGTCCATTCTCTCATTGCTATAAAATAATACCTGAGACTGAGTAATTTATAAAGAAAAGAGGTTTAATTGGTTTACGGTTCTGCAGGCTGTATAGGAAGCATAGCTGCTCCTGAGGAGGTCTCAGGAAACTTTCAATCACAGCGGAAGGGAGAGCAAGCATGTGTTACATGACCAGAGCAGGAGGAAGAGAAAGTGGGGGGAGGTGCCACATCCACCTTTTTTTTTTTTTTTTGAGACAGAGTCTCTGTCTGTCGCCCAGGCTGGAGGGCGGTGACACAATTTTGGCTTACTGCAATCTCTGTCTCCCAGGTTCAAGCAATCCTCCTGCCTCAGCCTCCCTTGTAAGCTGGGACTACAGGTGCACATCACCAGGCTCAGCTAATTTTTGTATTTTTAGCAGAAACGTAGTTTCACCGTGTTTACCAGGCCACACACTTTTAAATAATCAGAGCTCCTAAGAACTCTATCACAAGAACAGCATGTGGGGGATGGTGCTGAACCATTAGAAAACACCCCCATGATCCAGTAACCTCCCATCAGGCCCTGCCTCCAGCAATGGGACTACATTTCAACATGAGATTTGGGTGGGGACACAGATCCAAACCATATAAGAAGGTATTGGAGAAAAGTATCTTGAAAATGTTTGGCTAGTAAAATGAAATCTTCTCCTTTCCCAGCCATATCTATTTCTCACACCCCCCAATCTTCAACTCTTCCTTCACTTTAGTCACTGTGTGGCAAGCAATGACAGAATAGTCTACATGATTCTTGCCCATAAATTAAAATGAGAGGTAGCATGGCAGAGTGGGAAAAGTGGGTAGCCTTTGGGTAAAAAAAAAAAATAGGGTTTCTATCATGGATGCCACTCAATTGTTGTGTGGTATTAGTCAAGTTACATTAAGTTTTAAGTACTTTTTTTAACAACATACCACCAGTTTTGTTTTGGGTAACTAGTAACCACAATTACATAAAGTCATACTAAGACGTAAGAGTTTCAGCTCTCCTGGGTTGGATTTCTCTATCCCTGGAATTTGAATTTTGAGCAGAATAATACGAGACAGATAACAGATCTTGCAATCATCCAAGCAGCACCCTAATCAAACCCCGGAGTCAGTTCTTGCAATCCAGACCCCAGGGGCTGGCCCATTCCATCTTCTTTCTAAGCCTGATTTTTTAGTTTGCACAAAATTATCTGAGTCATCCCACATCCTTGCAATCAATTACTTTTATTGCCAGAATTAGTTGTTGCTTACATCCAAAAAAACTCTAATCAATATCTATCCTACATTAGGATTATTTTGAGGTTTAGAAATACAGAATACTCCAACCATGGGGCCTGGAACGTAGCATCATACAACAGACTGATAGCTTCTCTGTTGATGTCAAGAAGCCCTGAATTTTCCCAGTCTTTTCTCCTGTGTCCCCTGTTACTGTGAATAACTAAGCCAGAATGGCTCTGCAGTTCACAGTAATTTTCTCACCTTTATTTATTGTTTCTTGCACCCTCCCCAACTCTAGTTTGGGAAGGATGGAGTTAGGTAGGGCCGTGCTGGACTTAGTCCCAGGAGAAGTAAACTGAGGACTGGCCTCATTGTTTCTGGAGTGCTACGCTGGAGAAAGGTGGCCTGTTCTGCCAGGGAGCTCGCTCTTTGCATTTCACAAAGGTCCTAGTAAAATAGCAAAGAGAGGAGGACTCACTCATGAACCCTAAGGATTGTGCCCAGCAGTCCCAAGAAGGGTCAAAGTCTCCCAGTTAAGTAGGAGAGAGATAAATCAAATGCTGTAGCGTTATGTAAGCCACTTTAATCATTTAGGTTTCTTTCCATGCTGTCATCCTTTGCTCTTCTTGCAATATTCTGCTAAACCGTTCCATGGGCTGATTGAGCACATGCATGTGAAGCTTTATGTAGAATAAATAATTACACAAGACATTTTTGGAAGAATAAATGCATTTGGCCTGAGAAAACCAATTCACATCTTAAAGAGCCAGGTTCTCCAAATGCCAGTTCTGTCAGCTATTTCTCCATCAACCTGGCGGTGTAATTCTTCACCCTTGTCTCCTTGGCCACACTACACACAAATAGTTTTCAGAGTAGGGGGAAAAAAATGCTTTCCGGTGTCTGTTTTAAATTTGTTTTTATCTACTTTATTGTCTAACTTTGTCCTCATATTTGTTTTATAGCAAAAACAAAACAGAGGAAAGATATCAACCATGTCCCCAAAAGTTTATACAAGTTCCTTTTTGCTGTTGATAATAAAAGCAATTCTGTTTTATAGCATAGATCCTGTCCACAAACTACAAACATCCACTTCCCTCACTTCCTTCAAGTGTCTTTTGAGGGCTGATGAAGGGATAGCCAGTAACATTGCGAGGGTCCCTCGGGGTTCTTCTAATCAGAGGCATTTCTCTGCAGTCTATCTGTGGGACCACAGAGGCTGTGAGGAATCTAATCACCCACTTACTCTTTGAAAGAGGGAACTGAAAACACACTTTGATCAGAGAGAGCCAGGATGCGGAGATGTTTCCCTTAGCCCAGTCCTGACTCCATCTGTTAGCTGCTACCTTCAAAGCCCTAAAACAAGTCATGCCTTCTCCTGTAACATATATACCTGAATATGAGACAACCTCAAGTATTTTCCCAACTGAGACTATTAAAAAGAGAGAGAAAGTGAGTTTGGGGCCAAACTGAAACTGTAAGTTTAAGAAACTGTATAAAATAACTTTTTACTTTCCATGTGTCAATGTAATTACACACCCATTTGAAAATTACATCATATCTATAATAATATACTTATTTTAAATGTTTTACTTTTCTATATTCAAATTTTATAAGCTAATTTTATTTAAATTCCTTGCATGCATCTTTGACTGATGAATGTTCTGTACTTTTTAAACTATTTAACACACAGATTTCCAAACATGCTATTTCTACTGTCTGCTAAATTGCTTGATATACAGCACTTCTCTAGTAGGGCTCTATGGCGGGTTTTTTTCCCAGGCTACAAGTGCTCATCTGCATAGCATTAGGACAGTTGATTATCCTCATTCATCCTATAGATTCAAGAGCTTCACAAAGAAACCACTTACTATATTGGCTTTTTAAAATGATTATTAAAAAGCTTCTATAAAAGATGATCTGAGACTTGCAATTTTGATATTGTACTGTGGGAATAATTACTAAATCTGAAGTAAATTTATTTGCTTTAAAACAAAAACAGATGAGGCCTTTAAAATTCAAAGTTACCATTCATTGAGGTCATCTCAGGATTTGTGTCTTCTCCCAGACTGCATTTTATTCACAATGAAGTTATTGAGTGAAAACCCCATAAAATAAGGAACTTGTAAAATTAACACATAAACCAACATCCTGCAATATATGCTTGATCAAATACAGTCAGTAACATAAACTTAACATTTATATACACTAACAGGTAAACCAAAGAACAGCAATTAAACTTAATGTTCATATACACTAACAAGTCAACAAAGAAACAGTAATTTCATGGTTGGAGTTTACTAATATTATTTCACATGTTTAATGAGAAGAAGGTTTTCTTGGCTTATTTCTTTATCCAATCTGAGAATCTTTGATTTTTTTAAATAACATTTGTTGTTCATTTTTTAATATAAAAATGACAAAAAAACTCACTGTAGATTTGGAAGAATAAATTGTGATAGGCAAACTAACAGCCATCTCTCTAAAATGTCCACACCAAAATCCCCAGAACCTATGAATATGTTTCCTAATATGGCAAAATGAACTTTGAAGATGTGATTGAGGACTTCGTGATTATGGATTTAGAAATGAGGATATTATCCTGGATTATCGAGGTGAGCCCAGTGGAATCACAGGAGTCTTTAAAAGCAGAAAACGTTTTCTGGCTATGGAAAGAGAGATGTGAGCACAGAAAAAGAATTTGAGAGATGCAATATGAAAAGGATTCAGCCCATCATTACTTGCTCTGAAGATGGAGAACGGCAACTAGATTAGTCTCCTGTGGCTGCCGTAACTAAACATCACAGACCGCGTGACTTAACGTTATAGAAATTGATTGTCTCACACTTGTGAAGTCATGAAGTCCAAAATCAGGATGTCAGTGGGCTACTGCCCACTCTGAAATCTGTAGGAGAGAATCTTCCCTTGCTCCCTCCTGGCCTCTAGTGGTTTGCAAGAAATCCTTGGCATTCCTTGGCCTGCTGCTTCCAGCTCTCAGCTTTCTGGTCACATGGCACCCTTCCTTTGTTTGTCTGTCTCTGCGCATTTTCTCCTCTTCTTAGGAGGACACCAGTCATATTGCACTAAGGGTCCACTCTACTATAATACAACGTCATCTTAATTTACACCTTCATTATGTCTACAAAGAGTTTGTTTCCAAATAAGGTCACGTTCACTGATACCAAGGATTAGAATTTCAACATCTCTTTGGGAGACACAATTCAACCAACAAAAGACGCCATGAGCCAAGGAATGTGAGTGGCCTCTAGCAGCTGGAAAAGGCAAAGAAACACATTCTCTACTAGAAGCTCAAGAAAAGAACACAGCCCTGCCAACACCTTGATTTAGTCCAGTGAGACTCATGCCAGAGTTTTGGCTTGAGGAAGTGGAAGATAAATTAGTGCTGTTTAACCCACTGAGATTGTACTAATTCATTACAGCAGTAACAGAAAAACAATACGTAAGTACTCAGAGTTTTTATAAAGAATTATTATGAGGCCAGGCATGGAGGCTCATGCCTGAAATCCCAGCACTTTGGGAGACCGAGGCAGGTGGATCACTTGAGGCCAGGAGTTCAAGACCAGCCTGGCCAACAAGGTGAAACCCTATCTCTACTAAAATTACAAAAATTAACCAGGCGTGGTGGTGGGCTCCTGTAATCCCAGGTACTCAGGAGGCTGAGGCAGGAGAATCACTTGAACCCAGGAGGTGGAGGTTGCAGTGATCCAGGATCACACCACTGCACTCCAGCGGGGGCAACAGAGTGAGACTCCATCTCAAAAAAAAAAAAAAAAAAAGGATTATTATGAGAAAAAGAGAGTCTTTTCAGAAAATAGTGCTGACGTAATCAGATTTTCATATTTAAAATATGAACCTTGGCCAGGCACAGTGGCTCACACATGTAAACCCAGCACTTTGGGAGGCTGAGGCAGGCAGATCACAAGGTCAGGAGATTGACACTATCCTAGCCAACAAGGTGAAACCCCATGTCTACTAAAAATACAAAAATTAGAGGGACGTGGTGGTGCGCCTGTAGTCCCAGCTACTCAGGAGGCTGAGGCAGGATAATCACTTAAACCTAGGAGGCAGATATTGCAGAGAGCCGAGATCATGCAAGTGTACTCCCAGCTTGGCAACAGAGTGAGACTCTGTCTCAAAAAAATAAAATAAGTTAAAATAAAATAGAATATGAAGCTTGACACCATATCTCACCATACACAAAAATTTACTTCAAATGGATCATAGATCTAAAGGTAAAAGCTAAAACAATAAAGCAAAATCATAAAAGAAAAATTAATAGATTATACTTTGCCAAAAATTATAACTTCTGTTCATCAAAAGATATTATTAGGAAAATGAATAGGCACACCACAACCTGGAGTGAGAAAATATTCACAAGACATTTATCTGACAAGGTTTATTGCCTGAAATGTATAAAGCACTCCTTCAACTCAACAATAAAATGATAACCCCAGTTTATCAATGAACAAAAAATTTGAACAGACACTTCACAAATGAAAATGTGCAAATGACCAAAAAGCACTTGAAAAAGTGTTCAACATAATTACCATAAGTGAAGAGCAAATTAAAATTACAATATAATGACACACTAACCTGAATGACTAAAACTCAAAACACTGACAACACTAAATGTTGGAAACAATGTAGAACAATAAGACTTATATGTTGTTGGCTGGAATATAAAATGTTAATAGCACTTTGGAAAATGCTTGGCCCTTTCTTATAAAACTAAATATACACCTATCCTATGACCTAGCAGTCCCACTCCTATGTGTTTACCCAAGAACAATGAAAACATGTCCACAAAAAAACTTGTACAAGAATGTTTATTGAAGCTTTATTCATCATAGCCCTAAACTGGAAAAATCCAAGATATCCATCAATAAATTAATGGATGAATAAATTAGCATATTCATATAATAGAATTTTACTCAGCAATAAAAAGTTACACACTACTGATAAACACAACATGAATATATCTCAAAAACATGATGCTGATTTAAAAAGCCATACATAAAAGAGCACTCACAGTATGACTTCATTTATAGAAATTCTAGAGCAAGCAAAACTAACCTATAGAGGGGAAAGAAATTAGAACACTAGTTATGGCAAGGTTGGAAGCAGAGGTTGACCAAGAAGGGGCATAGGGAGTTTTTTTACTCCTTTCAATGTCAAACTTCAATATTTTCATAGAGTTTAAATGGATTTAAATGAACGTGTACATTTGTCAAAATCAGTAAATGCACATTTAAGATTTAGATATTTCATTGTATGTAAATTTTACACTTAGGAAACTGTAAGGCAATATGCAGCCAGCACTTTGGGAGGCCAAGGAGGGAAGATCACCTGAGGTCAGGAGTTCAAGACCAGCCTGACCAACATGGTGAAATCCCGTCTCTACTAAAAGTAGAAAAATTAGCTAGGTATGGTGGCACATGC
Organism: Callithrix jacchus; assembly: GCF_049354715.1. NCBI lineage: Eukaryota > Metazoa > Chordata > Mammalia > Primates > Cebidae > Callithrix > Callithrix jacchus. Next base: position 80,773,890 of record NC_133503.1, read on the forward strand.
CGGTAATCCCAGCTACTTGGGAGGCTGAAGCAGGAGAGTCGCTTGAACCTGGGAGGCAGAGGTTGCTGTGAGTTGAGATTGTGCCACTGCACTCCAGCCTAGGCAACAAGAGTGAAATTCTGTCTCTCTCTCTCTCTCTCTCTCTCTCTCTCTCTCTCTCTCTCTCTCTCTATATATATATATATATATATATATATATTTTTTTTTTTTTTTTAAGTGTTTAGGAGGAATTATACTGAAGTCTGCAATTTACTTTGAAATGCAATTTTTAAATGACTCTGGGCTTTTCTAACTTAACTAGAAGTCTTGTAGTAGCATGTGTGTTGCATCTGTCACAAAGCTCTACTTAGGCTCAAGGGGAAGGAACAAAGACTACATCTTTTAACAGGGGTGTCATAGAAATTTCAGGCATGTTTTGAAATCACCGTGTCTTGTAACACAACTGAGTAACGGCAGTGTCTCCGAAAGGCAACATAGAAGATGAAATATTTGAAAATGATGGGTCTCAGCTGCATCAGTGTGGGGCAAAGGAGTGAGCACTGGCTTGGAAGGAATAGAGCTCTGCTATCTCTCACCTGTGTGGACTCTGATGAGTCACAGAGCCTCAGTTTCTTCATCAACCCATCCAGCCACCAACCCATCCATTCTTCCACTAACCAATCCGTCCATTCATCCATCCACCCACCCATTATCCATCTTCCTATTCACCCACCCATTCACCCATCCACCCACACACCCACCCATCCATCTATCATCTGTCTACCCACTCATCCATCCAGCTATCCATGCAACCAAACCATCCATCCACCCATCTACTATTCTTCCTTTCATTGTTTTTGTTGTTATTGTTTTGTTTTGAGACAAAGTTTCAATCTCGTCGCCCAGGCTGGAGTGCTGTGGTATGATCTCAGCTCACTGCAACTTTTGTCTTCTAGGTCCTGCCTCAGTCTCCCAAGTAGTATGGTACAGGTGCCTGCCACCATACCCAGCTAATTTTTTGTATTTTTAGTAGAGACAGGTTTTTGCCATGTTAAGCAGCCTGGTCTTGAACTTCTTACCTCAGATGATTCACCTGCTTCTGTCTCCCAAAGTGCCGGGATTACAGGCGTGAGCCACTGCGCCTGGCCCCTTCATTGATTTTAGTGGACATTTGTAAGGTGGTTTTGTCTGCTCAGCGTCTTGACTGGGAAATTCCCTACCACATATATCTGAGTGGAAGGCAAAGAATATCACCCTCTACTGAAAAGGCCCGATATTCAAACAGACAACAGCTCAGCCAGTCAGCCACACCCACCTGACAGTGGAGGACCAGTTCTGGTGGTGGCAACAACAAGTTCCCGGAACAGCAGTAGCCCTTGTGTAAGCTTCAGTGTTCTGATATTTGGCAGAGGGTGGGAGGTCCTTATCACAGTGGTTTTGTGGCATGATTTGGCCTGCAATTCTTACTTCCTAGCCTTTGTTTCCTAATGATTTTCTGAGCCTGGTCTCCTCATCCTTTCCAGTACCTGTAAACAATCCTATATCCTTTCAATGCAGTATTTTCTAAAAATATAAGATGGTTTAATGGGTAAATATAGGATAGATAGATTGATAAATATGTGATAAAGCAAGTATAGTAAATGTCAATGGTAAAATTTAGATAGTGGGTATATATATGTTCATTGTAAAATCATTTTAAATTTTCTGTACATTTGAAAAATTTTATGAGAAAATATTGAGACATAGCACCTATAATCCCAATCATGCAGATAAATCCATAATTACTATTTTTATGTATTTCCTTCATCTTTTCTTCTATGACATAGCTCTCTTAAAGTTAGTATGGCACTTTTTTGTTTTTTTCATTTCTTTTTGAGACAGGTTCTTGCTCTGTTGCCTAAGCTGGAATGCAGTGGCACAATCCAGCTCACTGCAGCCTCAACCTTTCAGGCTCAAGCAATCCTCCTACCTCAGCATCCCAAGTAGCTGAGACTACAGGTGCATGCCAAAACGCCCAGCTAATTTTTGTATTTTTTGTAGAGGCAGGGTTTCACCATGTTGCCCTAGCTGGTCTTGAACTCCTGACCTCAAGTGATCTGCCTGCCTCAGTCTCCCAAAGTACTGGGGTTACAGGGGTGAGCCACCGCTCTCAGCCACTTTTCTTAATGGCAATATATTAAGCAGTGTGTACCCACTAGGCTTCATTGTTAGTCATGATCTTAGAAGAGAAGAATAAACACCTCCCAAATCACCACCATTGCTTCTTCCTATAAAAGTAAATTGAATTATCCTGACCCCTCTCCTGTCACACTTCACTTGAAATCCTGTAGGCATTGCCTTCATTAAGTCTGAGCATGTGGCTGCTTCTCGTCCCTTCCACTGCTAATGCCGTGGATAAAGCCACTGTCACTTCTCAAATTGTATTCACCATCATTTGCCTCTTGCCCTTTAGCATTTGAATCTATTAAACCTCAATCAAATAGGCCTTCTCCTTACTTCAGCTCTATGTGAGCTACTCCAAACAAAGGTCTGTCCTACTGATCAGCGGGAGGCATGGACAGCAGATTTCCCTCCAATCTCTAGCATTCCTTTTGTGCCCATGGTTCAACCTACTCTTCTCTGATCCAAATCCTACGGTTTTTATATGGTGAATTTTAAAAAATAAAAATACATTTCTTCTAGACATGTAGAGGAAGAGCTCTTTTCAGCAGCCTCAGTGCGCAGAGAAGCCAACTGAGTCACTGGGCAGCTGGTCTTCAACGACATAATAGCCCTCCTGGAGTTTGGCTTGGTAGTCAGACAGAAGGAAGAATAGTAAGAAACTCTCAAAGAAACCTAATCTTGAGAGATCATTTTCCAGCTGGTGAGGAAGTCAGTGTTCCTTTTTACAATTGGATCTGTTTCAATCTTCAGCTACTTGGAAGAAGAAGCAGACCACAAACAAGATCACGTTTTTTCTTGCTCTAGTTCTAGAATTTTCATTCCTCTCCAAAGAATGAGTCTCAAAGTCCATCAATTTACAGAGATGAACTACAGCAGAGTGTTCCCATAGCATACATTGAGGCAATGCTTGTGGTTTGTCACTCTTACATGTTAGAACACCCCCCTTTCATTGAATGAAGATGATCCTTTATATTATAATAGCAAATGCTCACACCTTACCCAACACTTTCTCTTCTCTTAATCTTCACTGCACCTGTAATCATCTGATATCTTATATATTTCATATCTATATCTTCACTGTAAAATGTCAAGTCTGTGAGGTCAGAGGCCGTATTTGGTTTATGCTCTACCAACATGACCTAAAACAGTGCTTAGCACATAGCAAGCAATTAAATATTTCTTAAATGGATAAATTAATGAAGGTTGAAGAAAAAAATGCAACACGCCTTGGCGGTAAGACCTTTTCTCTCCAGTCCACCGTTTTCAGTAAGTACCAATGAGTATGTACTCTTTCTTGCTTTCCTCATTCAGTGTTTAGTGAAACAATTCATTTACTGTATTAAGGACCTACAATGTGCAAACATTACTTGAGTCCTGAGGGGAAAAATTAAGGTCTTAATATTATATAACATACATGCTAGGAGAAGGGCTGAAAATAACAAAATTTCAGCCAGTGACAAGGACTATGATGACAGCAAACTTAGTGATGATTCTCAAGGAGAATGGCTTAGGCAGGGCTATTTTAGATACTATCGAGGAACTGAGACTGAAATGACAAAAAGTCAGCCGTGCAAAAACCTGGGGAAAGAACCTCCAGGCAGCATGAGCAGCAACTGTAAAGGATTCATTGTAGGATCAAACTAGAAATGTTCATGAAAACAAAAGGTTAATGTAGTAGAATACAGAGAAAAGAGAAGGAGAGAGAGAGGCGGGTGATGGAAACATGGGAGACGGCAGAGCAAGGATCAAATTATGTGAAGAGATATGAGGTCTTGATAAAGAGGTTGAATTTTATTGGTGTGAAATCTCATTTTGAGTGAAATGAAAAGCTATTACAAGGCTTTAAGCACGAAATGGAATGATCTGATCTTGGCATTTAAGGACCCTCCAGGTAGATCCTGTGTGTACCGTCCATGGAGAGGCAAGGGCAAATTTGAGAACCAGGAAGAGATGACTGCAGTCATTCATGGGAGAAACAATGGAGGAGGTGGAAAGGAGAAGCCGCTGGACACATCTGATGTGAGACCCACACAGTCTATTAATGGGCTAGGTATGGGATATAAAAGAAAAATAAAGAGAAAAGATTGATTTGGGTTAAGAAGCTTACCTGAATGGTGACAGAGCCAGCCAAAGACTGCCATTGTTGTCCTCTGTCAGGAGTGAAACAGACTTTCTCTACGGGAAAAGCCTTTTCTATCATTTAACCCAACACATTGTGAAAATACCAGGAAAATACCAGTATGTTGCTTTTTAGTTGCCCTGGCAGGAACTTCATAAATGGTAAAGAGTCTGTTGGAACAAATTGCTTTAAGCCACCATGTATTTCTTTCAAGCGGAAGACTTAAATTTTTCCTTTAATTTGATTGCTATGAGTCCGATTATGATATGTTTGCCCACCAGGAAGCCATTGCCCTAAAATATAGCCTGGTTTCAAAAAAAAAATAGTCTGATAAATGAACAGAAAAAAAAAAATTTCTCCTAATTGCCATCTCCAATGATGATTCATAATATTTGGAAATCATGCAGGCTTTACCAAGCCGAGAACAAAAATCCAATTTCAACATAAGATTTATCCAGGGGCCACTTTGCTCTCAAGCTCCTTCTGTGCTCCATGTATCATTTCATATGTGGACCATGAATCAGGCTCTTGGATACAAAGTGCCACACCTCACCTGGTTCCCCACATCCTTTGATATGTACAAAGAGAAAAAAGAACATTTAAGAAATTTGGGTCAGTAAAACATCACCATGATGTGGTTATCTCGTAAAAGAAAAGGAAAATGGAAAGATCTAGCAATGCTCAAAATAAGTTATAAAAATAGTAACTCATAAAAAGGATGTGCATTAGGAAACAAATTAATAATTCAGTAATTAGTACATATTTTTGTACCCTACAATTCTCACTTTCTTTCTCTAATCCTGGTTTTTAAACCAGCAGCAAAATGGAGCCCTCCAACGTACCATCAATGAAAGAGGTATTTCTTCCAAAATAGATATTCGTAAATTCACTCCAGCTCTGATATAGTCATGAATCAGACCTGCCACGAGGATGTTTCAAAAAACAGAGCTGTTCAAAAGCTTTCCTCAGGGGAAATACTGAGTGGAACAAATGAATCTCTGAAAGCATAACACTTCTGCACACATGCCATAGGCACAGACCCAGCAACATGCCAAGCAGCACTTAAACTCAGCAGTCAGGTTAATGGTCCAAACAACCCTCCCACTAAAAGCATGCTGCCGAGAACGCTGGTGAAAATGTATGGAAAACCACAGTAAGAGCCCTCAAGCTATAAAGACAAGAGTCTAAAAATAAAACTGCACCTATCAAAATGAAGGATGAGAAACAGATAAGAAAATAATGAGAAACAGATGGCAAAAGTTATTTTCCGTTGTGGTGTTGTCCTTTATTATTATATTTTAAGTTTTGAGTTTTTGTGTTTCAAAAAGATTTTTACATAGGGGGTTCTGAACATGTCTATATATTCTGCCTCTGCAAAGGAGTCAAAATCATTTGTGAAACTCTGAGCAAGCCTCTTGGATTATGTGTTGTAGAAGACTCAGGCCATCTGACTACATTCAGAGTTCAGCTATGAAGAATTCCCCAGGAAGACCTTTTGCAGAAGGGCCAGAGGGAAGCCCTTCTGCCAAGTCTTGATTAGAGATCAGATTTAGAAATAACGGTTCTTAAATAAAGTAGCAGAACACCTGCTACAGAAACCCTCAATGATTTTGTGGATTTCTTTCTTCCCCAAGAATTAACTATTAAAAAACTGATGCATGAAGATGTTAACTTGTTACCAGTTCCAAGGAGAAGTCACTGTTAAGACTGAAATAAATTGTAGCTCACCTTTACAAGATCTAAAAGAATATTCTCTCCTGGTTGGCAGAGGAAAGTAAAATTTACTTTATTTGCTTTTGGGGGAGGAGGCACACTTCCTCATCATTTCTAAGGTGTGAAATTTTTGAAATGATTTATTTAAATTTTGAGGAATACAATGAATGTGTGGGTTTTATGTGGCTAAATTCTGGGCATTCTAGAAAAAAATGAGCTTTATCATTAAGTGAAGAAATTACTATCACATTATTAATTGGACATGAAGAGACCTTTCCTACTTCACATCTGGGCTAAACTAGGCAGTGTAAGAAAGTGCAAAGACAGTGGCTTCAGAATCAGACATGGGCTCAAGATTCACCTCTGACATGTATTATTTCCATGAACTTGGCAAATTATTTCACTGCAGTAGCAAAGTAGGAATATGATTTATATCCTGAAAGCTGCTGTGGGGATTAAATGAAGTAAAGCATTTAGAATTCCTGTCTTGGAGTCGGTGCAGAGAAGGTGCTGGGCACACATCCACCTTCAATCCCTGCTTGCTCACCACGGCTTTACCTGCGTGTAATGTTTTTCCATGTTCAGGACACCCAAATGACTGGTTGCATTGCTCAATTCTATCCATATAGGAAAGTCTAGGTTACAAGATGTGGAGCAGATTCCTTTGGTGTGACCCCAACTATCTTTCATGTTATGTGTTGAAATGAAGTTATTCAGTAAGTTGGCCGGTGTTTTTTATATCCCAGTTATCAAGTCATTGCCAAACAGCACTTAATCCACCAACCCAGAAGTATCAGCTCCATTTTCCAATCACACCAATCCCTCCCTCCATAAGCCCTTCAGAAAAAAGAAAATTTCTTAGGGATGCACCCAAATTACACCTTGATCAAAGGAAAGCAAAGGATGAGTCTTGGGAGCCAGAGGGCTCTGCCCTGATCAAGAACAGGTCTGGGTTTCCTTTTTCAAAAATTCATTTGAGTGACTTTTTACAGTTTGAATTATTTTTTCTTTTGAAATTCTTAGTTTATCATTTTATTTTTATATGTTTATTTTTTTGAGACAGAGTCTTGCTGTGTTGCCCAGGCTGGAGGGCAGTTGCACCAACTCGTCTCAATGCAATCTCCGCCTCCCGAGCTCAAGCGATTCTCCTGCTTTAATTTACTAAGTGGCTGGGACTATAGACATGTGCCACCGTGCCCAGCTGATTTTTGCATTTTTGGTAGAGATGGGGTTTTACCATGTTTCCCAGGCTGGTCTTGAATAGTTTATCTTTTTGCAAAAAGATAAACTATTATTTTAAAAGGCATGTGCAAAAGAAGCCAAAGTGTAATACCTAAAGAATATAACTGGCTTGGAAAATGGAGTGTAATTGAATGAAGCCAACTGGTAAAGAGAGTATTGGTATTTACATATGAGCTGGCGTCAGAAAATATCCTTCGTTAAAAACAGAGACAAAAAGAGCAGAAGATGGTAGATAGGAGGCAGAACTAGCTTTCAGCTCCCACAAGGATGGATAGAGAAGGGGAGACTCACGTCATGAACTTTTGCTCCAAGAACTACTGCAGGAACATACCAGGAAAGCCAAGAGAATTCACAGACGCTTTGAAGGAACTGGATCACTGCTGCAGACTCCCGGAGATGCTGAAAACCTGTAGTCTGCTTGCATTCTCAGCAGGCAGGCTCATGGTCTGGGGCAAGTTCTCAGCCCTGGTCATTGGCTGCCTGGAAATAGACTGGGTGCTGTTGCAGGCGCTTGGTGAGACAGACACCAGCCTTTAGGACTGCGGGCTGCATGGGAACAGGGTGAAGCCTGTGACAGCCGGCTTTCCTCCACTTCCCTGGTGACCTGTCTGACTCAACAAAGACAGCCGTAATCCCCCCGGGGAATATAACTCCACTGGACTGGGAAACACATCCTCATCCCCCACGACAGTGGCAGCAAGCCCTGTGCAAGGAGAAGCTGAGCTGAGGCACGCCTATCCCTGCCCCCACCTGGTAGTCTCTCTCTATCCACCCTGGTAGCTGAAGACAAAAATCTTAATCTCTTGGGAGCTCTATGGCCCTGCCCACCACCTAAGAAACCTGAACACTTAACCAAGTGTCCCTAAGGTAAGTTGCATCCTCCTTATGGGGCTGCAGCTGTTGCACTCTTGAAAGTACCACCTCCTGGCTGGAGGCCAACCAACACACTAAACACAAACACAAGCAAAGACCCTCACAGAGCCCATCTCACGCCCCTGCTACCACCACCAGAGTGGGAGGTGGTATCCACTGCAAGACTTGAAGACGGATCACAAGACTCTACAGACACTTTCCAGTAACTCTGCTGGGTGGCTAGACCCAAAAGAGCAAAAACAATCACTACAGTTTGGCTCTCTGGAAACCCCATTCCTAGGGAAAGGAGAAGAACACCACATTAACAGGGCACCCTGTGGAACAAAAGAATCTGAACAGCAGCCCTTGAATCACAGATCTTCCCTCTGACGTAGTCTACCCAAATGAGAAGGAACCAGAAAAATAATTCTGGTAATATGACAAAACAAGGTTCTTCAACACCCCCAAAAGTTCGTATCAGCTCACCAGCTATGGATCGAAACTAAGATGAAATCTCTGAATTGCCAGAAAAAGAATTTAGAAGATGGAATATTAAGCTAATCAAGGAGGCATCATAGGAAGGTGAAGTCCAACTTAAAGATATCAAAAACATGACACAGGATATGAAAGGAAAATGGTTCAGTGAAATAGAGAGCATAAATAAAATAGTCACAACTTCTGGAAATCAAGGACACACTTAGAGAAATGCAAAATGCACTGGAACATTTCAGCAATAGAATCGAACAAGCAGAAGAAAGAACTTCAGAGCTTGAAGGCAAGGGTTTTGAATTAACCTAATTCATCAAAGACAAAGAAAAAAGAATTTTAAAAAATGAGCAAAGTCTCCAAGAAGTTTGAAACTATGTTAAACATCCAAATCTAACAATAATTGGTGTTCCTGAAGAAGAAGAGAAATCTAAAAATTTGGAAAACATATTTGAGGGAATAATGGAGGAAATCTGCTTCAGCCTTGGTGAAGATGTAAACATCCAAACACAAGAATCTGAAAGAACACCTGGGAAGTCATTACAAAAAGATCATTGTCACCTAGGCACATAGTCATTAGGTTATTTAAAGTCAAGATGAAGGAAAGAATCTTAAGAGTTGCAAGACAAAAGCATCAGGTAAGCTATAAAGGAAAACATCAGATTAACAGCAGATTTCTCAGCAGAAGCCCTACAAATTAGAAGAAATTGGGGTACTATCTTCAGCCTCCTTAAACAAAACAATTATTAGCCAAGAATTTTGTATCCAGCAAAACTGAGCTTCTTAAAAGAAGGAAAGATGCAGTCTTTTCCAGACAAATAAATGCTAAGAGAAGTTGCCATTACCAAGCCAGCACTGCCGAAATTGCTAAAAGGAGCTGTAAAGCTTCAAACAAATCCTTGAAATACACCAAAATAGAATCTTCTAAATGTATAAATCTCACAGAACCTGTTAAACAATAACACAGTGAAAACAACAACAAGATATTCAGGCAACAAATAGCACAATGAATAGAATAATACCTCACATCTCAATACTAATATTGAACATAAGTGACCTAAATGTTCTACTTAAAATATACAGAATGGCAGAATGGGTAAGAATTCACCAACCAAGTTTCTGCTGTTTTCAGGAGACTCACATAACACATAAGGGCTCACATAAACCTAAGGTAAAGTGGTGGAAAAAGATATTCCATGCAAATGGACACCAAAACCAAGAAGGATTAACTATTCTTATATCAGACAAAACAAACGTTAAAGCAACAGCAGTTTAAAAAGACCAAGAAGGGGCTGGCTGTGGTGGCTCACACCTGTAATCCCAGCACTTTGGGAAGCAAAGGTGGGCAGATCATGAGGTCAAGAAATCCAGACCATCCAGGCTAACATAGTGAAAGTCCATCTCTACTAAAACTACAAAAACTTAGCCGGGCGTGGTGGTGGCTGCCCATAGTCCCAGCTACTCAGGAGGCTGAGGCCAGATAATTGATTGAAACTGGAAAATGGAAGTTGCAGTGAGCTAGGATTATGCCATGGCACTCCAGCCTGGCAACAGAGTGAGACTCTGTCTTAAAAAAAAAAAAAAAAAAAGTCCAAGAGGGATATTACATAATGACAAAAGGACTAGTCCAATGGGAAAATATCACAGTTCTAAATACACATGCACCTAATGCTGTAGTTCCCAATTTTATAAAACAATTACTGCTAGACCTAAGAAATGAGACAGACAGCAGCACAATAATAGTGGGGACATTCTCCCTGAGAACTGGAACAAGACAAGGTGCCCACTTTCATCACTTCTTTTCAACATAGTACTAGAAGTCCTAGCCAGAGAAATCAGACAAGAGAAAGAAATCAATGGCATTCAAATCAGTAAAGAGGAAGTCAGACTGTCACTATTTGCTGATAATGTGATCATATATCTAGAAAATCCTAAAGACTCATCCATAAAGCTCCTAGGACTGATAAATGAATTCAGCAGTTTCAGGATACAAAATTAGTGTATACAAATCAGTAACTCTGCTATACAACAACAATGACCAGGCTGAATCTAGTCAAGAACACAACCCCTTTCACAATAGCTGCAAAAAATATATAAAATGAAATATTAGAAATATACCTAACCAAGGAGGTGAAGGACCTCTGCAAGGAAAACTATAAAGTGCTGCTGTAATAAATCATAGAGGACACAAACAAATGGAAACACATCCCATGCTCATAGATGGGTAGAATCAATATTGTGAAAATGACCATATTGTCAAAAGCAATCTACAAATTCAATGCTACTCCCATCAAAATACCACCATAATTCTTGACAGAACTGTAAAAACAATCCTATAATTTATATGGAACTTAAAAAGAGGCCACGTTGCCAAAGTAAGACTAAGCAAAAAACAAATCTGGATGCATCACATTACCTGACTTCAAACAATACAATAAAGCCATAGTCATCAAAACAACATGGTACCGGTATAAAAATTGGCACATAGACCAATGGAACAGAATAGAAGACCCAGAAATAAAGCCAAATTCTTAACAGCCAACTGATCTTTAACAAAGCAAACAAAAACATAAAGTGGGGAAAGGACACCCTATTCAACAGAAGGTGCTGGAATCATTGGTAAGCCACATGTAGAAGAATGAAACTGGATTCTCTTCTCTCACCTTATACAAAAGTCAACTTAGGATGGGTCAAAGACTTAAATCTAACAACTGAAACTATAAAGATTCTAGAAAATAATATCAGAAAACCCTTCTAAACATTGGCTTAGGCGAAGAATTCATGACCAAGAACCCAAAAGCAAATGCAACAAAAACAAATAGTTGGCACTTAATTAAACTAAGAAGCATCTGCACAGCAAAAGAAGTATTAGGCAGAGTTAACAGACAACCCACAGAGGGGGCGCAAATCTTCATAATCTATACATTTGACAAAAAACTACTACCCAGAATCTACAAATAATAATTTAAAAATCAGCAAGAAAAAAAACCATCAGAAAGTGGGCTAAGGACACAAATAGACAATTCTCTAAAGAAGATATACAAATGTCAAAAAGGGTATGGAAAAAATGCTCAACCTCACAATGATCAGGGAAAAGCAAATGGAAAACAATGTGATACTTCCTCAATGGTGCAAGAGTGGTCATAATAAAAAAATAATAATAGGGCTGGGCGCGGTGGCTCACGCCTGTAATCCCAGCACTTTGGGAGGCCGAGGCGGGTGGATCACAAGGTCAAGAGATCGAGACCATTCTGGTCAACACGGTGAAACCCAGTCTCTATTAAAAATACGAAAAATTAGCTGGGCACGGTGACGCGTGCCTATAATCCCAGCTACTCAGGAGGCTGAGGCAGGAGAATTGCCTGAACCCAGGAGGCGGAGGTTGCGGTGAGCCGAGATTGCGCCATTGCACTCCAGCCTGGGTAACAAGAGGGAAACTCCATCTCAAAAAATAATAATAATAATAATAATAAATGTTGACACGGATGCAGTGAGAAAAGGACACTTTTAGACTGTTGGTGGAATATAAACTAGTACAACCACTGCGGAAAACAGTGGGGGAGATTCCTCAAAGAACTAAAAGTAGATCTACTGTTTGATCCAGGAATCCCTTTACTAGGTATCTATCCAGAGGAAAAGAGGTCATTACACAAAAAAGATACTTGCACACACATGTTTATAGCAGCAGTTTCCAGTCACAAAAATATGGAACCAGCCCATCAATCAACAAGTGGTTAAAGAAAATGTGGTGTATACAGATACCATGGAATACTAGTCAGCCATAAAAAGGAACAACGTAATGGCATTCATAGCAACCTGGATGGAATTGGAGACTATTATCTTAGTGCAGTAACTCAGGAATGGAAAACCAAACATTTTATGTTCTCACTCGCATTTGGGAGCTAAGTTATGAGGGCACGAAAGTGAAAGAATGATACATTGGACTTTGGGGACGAGGGGGAAAGTGTGAGGGGTAATGAGGGATAAAAGACTACACATTGGGTATAGTGTATACTGCTCAGGTGATGGGTGTACCAAAATCTCAGAAATCACCACCAAAGAACTTATTCATGGCCAAGTGTGGTGGCTCCTGCCTGTAATCCCAGTACTTTGGGAGGCCAAGGTGGGTGGATCACAAAGTCATGAGTTTAAGACCAGCCTAGTCAACATGGTGAAACCCTGTCTCTACTGAAAAATACAAAAATTAGCTGGGTGTGATGGTGGATGCCTGCAGTCCCAGCTTCTCGGAAGGTTAAGGCAGGAGAATTGCTTGAAAGTGGGAGGAAGAAGTTGCAGTGAGCCAAGATCATGCCACTGCACTCCAGCCTGGGCAACAGAGTGAGACCCTGCTTCAAACAAACAAATAAACAAATAAATAAATAAATGAACTTATTCATGTAACCAAACATCATCTGTTCCCCAAAAACCTATTGAAAGAAAAAATTAAAAACTAAAAAAATGAGTAGAGGCATCCTTTTCTAACTGAGATTAACTTTAAAAGCCACAATGTCTCAATATTGATTTAGACATTGTGGCTAAATCAATATTGGGAACTATAATAATGTGTTCCCTGGGGAGTATAGAAAGTATTCACTGTGGGATTCTAGCAAAACTGTGGGATAACATGAAATTTAAATATTTAGCATTTCCTGGGCCAGGTGTGGTGGCTCATGCCTATAATCCCAGCAATTTGGGAGGCTGAGGGGAGCAGATCACAAGGTCAGGAGATGGAGACCATCCTGGCCAACATGGTGAAACCCCATCTCTACTAAAACTACAAAAAATTAGCCAGGTGCGGTGACATGTACCTTTAGTCCCAGCTACTCAGGAGGCTGAGGCAGGAGAATTGCTTGAACCTGGGAGGCAGAGGTTGCAGTGAGCCGAGACCACGCCACTGCACTCTAGCCCGGCGACAGAGCGTGACTCCATCTCAAAAATAAAGAAAGAAAGAAAATAAAAGTTAGAATTTCCAAATATTTCTTGCATTATCTAACAGAGTCCATAAGTTGGCCCTGCCTAAGAGGAGCTTGTACTCTCATCTCTATATCATAGCTGTTGTGGTATGTGGGATGCTACCCTCAGTGCAAACCAGGGAGACACCCATTTTTGGTAGCGTTATCACGCTTCAGCTTTTACGAGGCTGTGTTCCTAAGTGTGCCCTGTGGAATCCACAGTAGTTTGAGAAATTTTAGGGATGATTATTTGTTCCTGGGAAAGTTTAATTTGTTGATTAAGTGGGATTGGAACAATGCCACCTACGACAGATGCTTTAGCAAAGAGGGACAGTAAAACAAATGATTGCTCAAATGTGTGGTGTCTACAGAGAATCTGGATACCAATTCCTGGTGTTTAATGACCTAATACCAGCAAGGTCAGCCAATAGCACAGTTTAGAAAGAATCAAATGCCGATTCCTTGGTGCAAATGAAGCATAATTAAGAGTCGGCACAGCGAGGTCCTGCACATGTTAATTGTCCTAGGGTTGGCATTAATATTTCTAGTAAATGTTCATAGCATTTATTTTAAATTTTTTTAAATTATACTTTTAAAGAGAATAGGTAATTGGTGTTAACTAATAAACTTTCATGTCTTTCCCCATGTTTATGGAGGTAAATAAGACCCTAAAGATGGTGCCAAATGAGGCCCGTTGCTGCAATGAATTTGGTAGGGCCAGAGTAGGTCAGATGGACAAGAATGCTTCAGAAAGACACAGGACTACTCAGAGCAGGGATTGGCACTGCTGCCCACCCTCAAAACTACGGACCACATAGGCCCAGGGTGGGGTTAGCCTGGGCCCCACCTACCAACCACCAAGGAGTCATAAGTGTATTAAGAGTCACTGACGTCTTCCAGGGGAAGTGAATCATTCCCCAAGCTAGCCAACAACTTGTAAGTCAGTGGATCAGCCTCATCAAAAGAGCCAAAAGAGTAAGTGTAGCTATATTTGTCCCTCACCACAGCCTGGCAGGGGGTATGTGTGTATTATGAAGTCATAGAATCTACCAAGTATGTCATTGCTAAGGATTAGTATAGATCAGTGTGCTGCGTGCCCACAGATACCCTTCTCCACTTCTCCCTCAGATGCAGCACACACACACACTGTCGAATGGCCCTTGTGCTAAAAGAGCTTGCTGAAGAAGAAATTATAGTGAATTTGCCATTGCTTACCATGAATTCTTCTTTTAGTTCTCCTACCTCTTTGGCTGTGTGACTCCAGCAAACCATTTATTGTTGTTTTGTTTTGTTTTACTTGTTTCATATGTACAATAAAAGTATTGCCTCCAGATCATTCCTATGGTGCCTTCTAACTTAAGCTGAGTTTATGAGTCTATTTCCGACTATAATAATAGTCTTGTTCCGACTATTTTTTTGTCTTACAGCTCAAAACTTACAACTATTTAGACTTTTCACTCACTTAAATAGATCTCATACTATGATATTCAGAGTGAATATGGGAGTAGGGATAAAGAAATGCATATAGTCTACGATTCTTCAAGGGGCTACAGTTCAGAGGTGGAAATCTTAGAAGAACAGGGATGATCAGAGCTACCTAGAATACTTCACTCCCTCCTCATGGCAATAGGCCATACTGCCTAGAACCCTGAGCATACATCTAAGCATGCCTGTTACTTTCAACACAGCTCCCCTTCCCAGAAAAGCAGTATCTTACTACTTCCTGAAAGGCTAAGACATCCAGCACCAATACCCTCTAGAAGGCTTTTCCCTTCTCTATCCCATCTCTATTCTCCTAATCTGTTTGTTCTGAGCTGCCACCACCAATCGGCCGAAGTAGAACACTAGAATGTCTCTGTCCTCTTAGCTTTCTTCAGAGGCCATTTAATAATGAAGAGTCACACCATATCCAACTGGCTATGCGAGAGAGGGAAGCAGGGTCTTTATTTTTTTCTTCTCATAGTTGAACACTCACTTCTTTCTTTGTGACCCTTCCTGCCACATCCTCTTGATTACATGCATCTTTCAGTTTAAAAGTCAACAAGGGCCAGATGTGGTGGCACACACCCGTAATCCCAGCACTTTGGGAGGCAGACGTGGGTGGATCACTTGAGCTCTGAAGTTTGAGACCAGCCTGGTCAATATAGCAAAACCCTAAAATACAAAATACAAAAAATACAAAATTACAAAAATTAGCAAAAAATACAAAAATTAGCCATGTGTGGTGGCGAGTGCCTATAGTCCCAGCTACTTAGGAGGCTGAGGTGGGAGGATCACTTGAATCCAGGAGATGGAGGTTACAGCTAGCAGCGGTCATGCCACTGCACCTCAGCTGGGCAAGAGAGCAAGAACCATGTCTAATAAATACATAAATAAATAGTTAAAGTCAACAGGTTTCTCTACCTGGATTTCAGATTCATTCCATCTACCCAATTTACAGTGTTATGCACTGAGCTCTTTAAAGTTGTTGGGAATCTCAGTAGTTTGGGAGATCTATCAAAGTAACATTCTTAGTCTTTTGTCTGTTGCTCAGAACACCTGAAACTGGGTAATTTATAAAGAACGGGAATTTATTTTATTTCTTACAGTTGTGGAGGCTAAGTTCAAGGTCAAGGGACCACATCTGGTGAGAGCCTTCTTGCTGGTGGGAGACTCCCTGTCAATCCCAAAGAAGCACAGGGCACTGGCCGGGTGAGGTGGCTCACACCTATAATCCCAGCACTTTGGGAGGCAGAGGCGGACAGATCACGAGGTTCAAGACCATCCTGGCCAACATGGTGAAACCCTGTCTCTATTAAAAAATACAAAAATTAGCTGGGCATGGTGGGGCACGCCTGTAATTCCAGCTACTCAGGAGACTGAGGTAGGAGAATCGCTTGAACCCAGGAGGTGGAGGCTGCAGTGAGCTGAGATCGTACCACTGCACTCCAGCCTGGGAAACAGAGCAAGCCTCCGTCTCAAAAATAAAAAATAAAGAAGCACAGGACATTACAAGGTGAGGGAGCCAAGTGTGCTCACCTGGGTCTCTATTCCTTTTCGTAAAGTCAATAGTCCCATCTCATGATTTCCCATTAATACGTTAATCCATTAATCCACGAATGGTTTAACCCATTCATGAAGGCAGAGCCCTCATGACTCAATCACCTCTTAAAGGTCCCACCTCTCACTACTGCCACATTGGAGATTCAATTTCAACATGAATTTTGGAGGGGACAAATATTTAAACCATAGCAGCAACTATGGGCATGGAACAAGAGAGATCAGGCCAGCAATGAATAGTAACTAATCCCCAGGCCCGTGGCTGCCTCCGTTAATGGCTTCCTTTACTCACCTTGCTAGGGAGCCCCAGGGATTCTAAGAGGCTCAAATGTGTCAGTGACATACTATCTGAGTCCATGGAGATGCCAAATTGAATAAAGACTTGTGGATTGTTAAAATAGCTAAAAAGAAAATATTACAAGGATGCCAGTCAGCCTCTCATGGAGATGGGAGCCGTAAACCCAAAGGCATTCTGTGGTTGGAACTTGACCTCTGCCAACATGAAGACTGGCCGCTGATGCTGTTACTTGACTCCGTGGCATTTCCTTCTATCAGAAATCAAGGTGGCAAGAACTCGATTTGGAGTCCAGTGTACAGCATGCCACTTCCCATGCGGGCTGAAACTGTTACCCAAATCCGCACATGGCCGGTGACTTGGCAGGTGTCTTCTTTATTCCCTTTCCTTCTTGGACAAATCCTGAGACATCTCTATCGCTGCAACAAAGCATTTTTTAATGGAAGTACAATTAAAATATGCATTCAGGTGAAATGCGGTATTGGAACTTCATAACGCTGACATTGTTTTTGTTCTGTTTCATAAAATGAGACTTCAAAGCCACATTATGTCATATTGCGGGTGAAAGGGGGCTGTGTTCAAAAAGGGAATTTCGTTATTAACATTACCATGGTTAGTCCAAGTGCCAAGATTAACAATCCAGCCTAACCCTCTGGCAATTCATTGCCATTTAATATATATTTAGAGCCCACCCTCTGCGAAGGAATGGGGAGAACACCCACATGGCCCCTTCTCCACTGGAGTTTATGAACCAAAATGCCAAGTCCCACATCTGGCGTGTCTTTTCCATGAGAATATAAAACTGCCACACCGGCATGGATCAATCATTTTAAGATCCTATCAACCTTAATGTTTGATAGGTGTAAGCTCTCTCTATCTCTTTTTGCTCCACATTGAAACACTTTATGAAGAATCAAAAAGAAATATCAGTATTCTTCTTTCTGTTTCTCTGGCATTTAACTTATTTCCCCTCCTCAAAAGCCAATTTCATGACAGGCACTCTGCCTGACACAGGAATTTAGAGCTGGGGATTTATGGAAGGAGCTCTCAAAATGCTGACTAGAAGGGGAGATGGTGGCTTAAGGGCAGAGGTAGGGCAAATAAAGCTTCAGTGAGGTATCCTGAAGGGAATAGCTGTGGATTTTGGAAACTGCAGAAAAGAGGATGCTGTGTATGGAGTTGGGGGAAGGAGGACTTCGGCAGTGAACTTGGTAAGCCAAGGAGGAAAATGGTCACGTTTGTCATCTGGGTCAAGATTGATGGATGGGTGGAGGGTAGCTCAGAAGGGCTAAGACAAGAGGCAAGGAGACCGGTTGGAATGGCCCAGGGAGAGAGAGGAAGGAATGAACTCGAAGGGGACAGGAATTTAAGTCTTTTGAAGAGCTACCCAGGCAGGTCTTCAGCCTCTTTACATTCTCTTTTCTCAAACTGGCCAGACTGAGCACCTGCCTGCAGTGGCTACACTGTGTCTTCTTTCACAGTAACTCACTTCCGCCTTCCTGAAAGAAAGGCTCCCTCTCACCCACCTAAAGCCTTACTGTGGGATAATGTCTCAGTGTAAAAACATTACGGGGGAGAAGAGAAGATACCAACAAACGGACAAGTCAAAATATACATATCAATCTCATTAAGAGAGATTTTTCCAAAAATGTTACTTTCGTGTACTTTAATGCAAATGTCTTTTATATAAATTAATATTTATTAATTACCCAAATTTATATTTATGCTGTTTTGGTTCAATGTGTACTACTATTAATGTCAAAAATAACTCTTCGCAGCATTTTAAAATTACATGTAGACTTATGATCATGTAAAAAAAAAAATTTCTCCCAGAACTTTGGGAGGCCAATGTAGGCAGATCACCTGAGGTCAGGAGTTCAAGACCAGCGTAGCCAACATGGTGAATTCCTGTCTCTACTAAAAATACAAAAATTAACCGGGCATCATGGTGGGCGCCTGTAATCCCAGCTACTCATGAGGCTGAGGCAGGAGAATTGCTTGAACACGGGAGGCAGAGGTTGCAGTAAGACGAGATTGTGCCACTGCACTCCAGCCTGGGCAACAAAAGAAAACTCTGTCTCAAAAAAAAAATTTTTTTTTCAATGTTTCAAATTTCAATTTATATGTGCTTTGTGAAAGAAAAGGATAATGGGGTGATCGATAAGAGACTTTCAAGTTTAAAAATATATTACAATAACATACAATTCTTGGAGGATGTAAAATGAAAATGTGAATATGAAGAAAAAAAGGAATAATATAAAATCAGTTGTTATTATTATTATTATTATTATTATTGAGACAGAGTCTCCCTCTATTGCCCAGGCTGTAGTGCAGTGGCATAATCTCTGCTCACTGCAACCTCCACCCCCTGGGTTTAAGCGATTCTCCTGCTATAGCCTCCCTAATAGATGGGACTACAGGGGTTAGCCACCACACCTGGCTTTTTTTTTTTGTATTTTTAGTAGAGACGGGGTTTCACCATATTGGCTAGGCTGGTCTCAAACTCCTGACTTAGTGATCCACCCACCTCAGCTTCCCAAAGTTCTGGGATTACAGATGTGAGCCATCGCACCCTGCCATAAAATCAATTGTTAAATATACAGATGTATGTGTATGTATATAAACCTTTTTAAATTTTTTATATACAGTAAAATTCCTCCTTTGTGATTTATAGTTCTGTGGGTTTTGGCAAATGTATTCACCACCACAGTCAAGATGCAGAACAGCTTATCACCTGCACCCTCAAAATCCCCAAATGCTGCTTCTTTGTAGACAATTCTTTCCCCTAATCCCAATGATTGGTGACCACTGATACTCTCTGTATATTCATAGTTTTATCTTCCCCCAAATGTCATTTAGGTGGAATCGTACAATTTTTGAGGTCTGGCTTCAACCACTTAATTATGCTTATCCATTCCTTTTAACTGGTGAGTAGTATTCCATTGGATGAATATATCAGTTGGTTTATATTCACTGGTTGAAGGAAATTTCAATTGCTTTCAGTTTTTGGCCATTATGAATAAACATTTGCTATAAGCATTTGCATGCTGGTCTTTATGAGAACATAAATTTTCATCTCACTTGGGCAAATACCTAGGAGCGGGATTGCTGAGTCATCTGGCAAGTACATGTTTAACTTTAAGAAAAAACTTAAACTGTTTTTGAATCATTTTAAAGACTCTGCAGTTTTATATTCCCACCAGCAATGTATGAAAGTTCTAGTTACTTAATATCTTCACTAGCATTTAGTACTGTCAGATTTTTACTTTTATTTTAGCCATTCTTCTAGCTGTAAAATGGTATGTCATTGTAGTTTTAATTTTTATTTCTCTAATGATGAACATGTTTTCATTTGCTTGTTTGCCATCCATGTATCTTTTTTGGAGAGATGTTCAAATATTTTGTCAAAACGTTATTGTGTTGTTTGTTTTCATACATATATAGGTATATATATATATATATATATATATATATATATATATATATATATAATTGCACTTTAGGTTCTGGGTTACATGTGAAGAACATGCAGGATTGTTGCATAGTTACCTACATAGCTATGTGGTTTGCTGCCTCCAACACGGTCACCTATATCTGGCATTTCTCCCCATGTTATCCCTCCCCAACCTCCCTACCCTGTGCTGTCCCTCCCTTAGTACCTCCCAACAGCTCCCAGTGTATGATGCTCCCCTCCCTGTGTCCATGTGTTCTCATTGCTCAACATCCACATATGAGTGAGAACATGCGATGTTTGATTTTCTGTTCTTATGTCAGTTTGCTGAGAATGGTGGTTTTCAGGTTCATCCATGTTCCTACAAAGGACATGAACTCATTGTTTTTTATGGCTGCATAGTATTCCATGGTGTAAATGTGCCACATTTTCCCTGTCCAGTCTATCATCGATGGGCATTTGGATTGGTTCTAGGTCTTTGCTATTGTAAACAGTGCTACAATGAACATTTGTGTGCATGTGTCTTTATAATAGAAGAATTTATAATCTTTTGGATATATAACTAGTAATGGGATTGCTGGGTCAAATGGAATTTCTATTTCTAGGTCCTTGAGGAATTGCCACACCATCTTCCACAATGGTTGAATGAATTGACACTCGCACCAACAGCATAAAAGTGTTTCTATTTCTCCACATCCTCTCCAGCATCTGCTGTCTCCAGATTTTTCAGTGACTGCCATTCTAACTGGCATGAGTCGGTATCTCAATGTGGATTTGATTTGCATTTCTTTAATGAACAGTGATGATGAGCATTTTTTCATATGTTTGTTGGCCTCATATATGTCTTCTTTTGAAAAGTGTCTGTTCATATCCTTTGCCCATTTTTGAATGAGCTTGTTTGTTTTTTTCTTGTAAATCAGTTTTAGTTATTTGTAGACTCTGGATATTAGCCCTTTGTCAGATGGGTAGATTGCAAAAATTTTGCGCCATTCTGTTGGTTGCTAATTCACTCTAATGATTGTTTCTTTTGCTGTACAGAAGCTCTGGAGTTTAATTAGATCCCATTTGTCTATTTTGGCTTTTGTTGCCAATGCTTTTCGTGTTTTAGTCATGACGTCCTTGCTTATGCCTATGTCATGAATGGTTTTGCCTAGATTTTCTTTTAGGGTTTTTATGGGGTTAGGTATTATGTTTAAGTCTTTAATTCATCTGGAGTTAATTTTAGTGTAAGGTGTCTGGACAGGGTCCAGTTTCTACTTTTTGCACATGGCTAGCCAGTTTTCTCAATACCATTTATTAAACAAGGAATCCTTTCCACATTGCTTTTTTTTGTGAAGTTTGTCAAAGATCAGATGGTTGTAAATGTGTGGCATTGCCTCCGAGGCCTCTGTTCTGTTCCATTGGTCTATATCTCTGTTTTGGTACCAGTACCTTGCTGTTTTGATTACTGTAGCCTTGTAGTATAGTTTGAAGTCAGGTAGCATGATGCCTCCAGCTTTGCCCTTTTTGCTTAGAATTGACTTGGTTATACAGGCTCTCTTTTGGTTCCATATGAAGTTTAAGGTGGTTTTTTCCAGTTCTGTGAAGAGGGTCATAGGTAGCTTGTTGGGGACAGTATTGAATCTATAGATTACTTTGGGCAGTATGGCCATTTTCACAATATTGATTCTTCCTAACCATGAGCATGGAATGTTTTTCCATCTTTTTGTGTTCTCTCTTATTTCCTTGAGGAGTGGTTTGTAGTTCTCCTTGAAAAGGTACTTTGCATTCTTTATTAGTTGTATTCCTAGGTATTTTATTCTCTTTGTAGCAGTTATGAATGGCAGTTCATTCTTGATTTGTCCCTCTTCAAGTCTGTTATTGGTGTATAGGAAAGCTTGTGATTTCTTCACATCGATTTTGTATCCTGAGACTTTACTGAAGTTGCTTTCCAGTTTCAGGAGATTTTAGGGTGAGATAATGGGGTCTTCTAATATACAATTATGTAGTCTGCAAATAGAGACATTTTGACTTCCTCCTTTCCTAATTGAATACCCTTTACTTCTTTTTCTTGCCTGGTTGCTCTGGCTAGAACCTCCAATACTATATTAAAGAGGAGTGGTGAGAGAGGGCATCCTTGTCTAGTGCCAGATTTCAAAGGGAATGCTTCCAGTTTTTGCCCGTTCAATATGATATTGGCTGTGGGTTTGTTGTTAATAGCTTTTATTATTTTGAGATACATTGCATGGATACCTAGTTTATTGAGAGTTTTTAGGGTAAAGAGCTGTTGAATTTTGTCGAAGGCCTTCTCTGCATCTATTGAGATAATCACGTGTTTTTTGTCTTTGGTTTTGTTTATGTGGTGAGTTACATTTATAGACTTGTGTATGTTGAAACAGCCTTGCAACCCTGGGATGAAACCTACTTGATCGTGAAGGATAAGCTTTTTGATGTGCTGTTGCAATCAGTTTGCCAGTATTTTATTGAAGATTTTTGCATCTATATTCATCATGGATATTGCATCTCTGAGTGGATGTCCACTTTGTTATTTCTTTCTGTTTCTTAGCTTTCCTTCTAACAGTCAGGCCCCTCTGCTGTAGGACTGTTGGAGGTCCACGCCAGACCCTGCTTGCCTGGGGATCACCTGCAGTGGCTGCCGAACAGTAAGGGTTTCTGCCAGTTTCTTCCTCTGTTATCTTTGTCCCAGAAGGATACCCACCAGATGTCAGCCTGAGCTCTCCTTTATTAGGTGTCTCTTTGGATATACAGGAGTTGGGGAGCTGCTTGAGGAGACAACCTGTCCCTCATAGGAGCTCAAATGCTGAGCTGTGAGCTCTGTTTTTCCATTCAGAGCTGCTGGGCAGGTACATTTAAGTCTGTTGCAGTGGAACTCATAACCACATTTTTTTCCCAGGTGCTCTGTCCTGAGAAGGTGGGGCTTTGTTTATAAATTCCTGACATGCTGTTGCCATTTTTCAGAGATGCCCTGCCCAGTGAGGAGGTAGTCTAGTCACAGTCTGCTAGCAGAGGCGTTGCTGAGCTGCCATGGGCTCTGCCCAGCTGCTATGTGAACTTCCTTGCAGTTTTGTTCATAGAGGTATAGTTAGAGCTGCCTCAGTAATGATGGTCTGCCTCAGTAATGGTGGACTGCCTTGGTAATGGCGGACTGCCTCAGTAGTGGTTGACTGCTCAGTAATGGCAGAGGCCCTTCCTTCAACAGAGCTGGACCTTCCCAGGTCCAGCTGTGCTTGCTGGGAAACTCTCAATCCAAAGCGTTTCAGATTGCTGGTCTTTGTGGGGGTGGGACCCACCAAGCCAGATCATCTGGCTGCATTTCAGCCCCCTTTTTTTCAGTTGAATGGGCGACTTGTCACCCAGGCATTCCAGGTGCCAGTTGAAACAGTGCTTAGATTTGTGTGAGTTTTTGTTTAGAAACCCTCTGTGCAGGCTGAAACAGCCATGCTGGAGACTCGTGGCACTTTTCTGCCTGGGAATCTCCTGGTCTGTGGGCAGTAAAAATTCGTTTGTAAATGCAGTGATCACTCACCCTCTGCATTCTTGCTGGGAACTGCACTCCAGAGCTGTTCCTATTGGGCCATCTTGGATCATCCTGTTGTTTGTTTTCTTACTATAGTTTTGAGAGAAACAAGTCCTATGCCAGACATGAGATCTACAAATATTTTCTGTTAGTCAATGGCTTGTTTTTTCACCCTCTTAACAAGCAGTGCTTTTCATAGTGCAAATTTTGTTTTCATTTTGGTAGGTCTTATGTATCAATTGTTTTTCTTTTATACATTGTGTTTTGGTTGTCACATCTAAAATGTCTTGGCCCTACCTCAAGATTACAAACATTTTCTCCTAGAAGTTTTATACTTTTACATTTTACATTTAGGTCTGTGATAATTTTGAGTTAAATCTTGTATAAAATATGAGTTTCAAATGTTTTCACAGGACATCCAATGGTACCAATGCCATTTGATGAAACCTGTATTTTTAAAATGGGTGATGGGCTGGGCACAGAGGCTCACACCTGTAATCCTAGCACTTTGGGAGGCTGAGGTAGGCAGATCACTTGAGGCCAGGAGTTTGAGACCAACCTGGCCAAGATGTTTGAGACCAGCCTGGCCAAGATGGTGAAACCCATCTCCACTAAAAATACAAAAACTAGCTGGGTGTGGTGGCCCAGTCTGTAATCCCAGCCACTCAGAGGTATGAGAATCTTTGAAGCCAGGAGGCAGGGGTTGCAGTGAGACAAGATAGCACCACCACACTCCAGCCTGGGTGACAGAGTGAGACTCCATCTCAAAAAAAAAAAGTGATGGTACCAATACTAGTTTTTAGATTTCATGAGATTCATTTTAAAGACTAACAATGAGTAATAAAGTACTTTTCCTTTCAAATGGAAATATTCATAATATGTTAGAAATTATATCCTTTGTAAATATTTGAAATGATATGAAACACTTTAGAGGAAAGTTTGATAATGTTTGTAGTTACAAAGCTTTTCATAAGTATTTTAGGAGATATGGAAGCTAAAAAAAAATCTGGAGACTCTTAAGCGTTGGCAGAAGAAATAAAGAGAAAGAAAAGAATTTACTAAGGAGTATTTCAACTCCTGAGGCTATAGTTTGGCACTAGCAGAGAGGAAGGTTAGCAAGAAGAAAGTAAAAAAACGACTCCCGGGTTGCTAATTTTGGTGGACAGTGGATGATATTATCACCAACCAAGCTCAGGAATCCGGGAGAAAGACTAGACTTGGGTGGGAGGAAGAAAATCAGCACATGTTGTATTTGGGGTGCCTTTTGATAAAACATTTTATGAGGTTTGAGTTTTGTTTTATTTGTAATTGGGTAGGGTGTTTTACTTTCTGTTTTTTCTTATCTTTATATATGTGTGTAGATGTGCATATTTGTGCACGTGTGTGTGTGCTGAAGGGTTGATTTATGTTGGATTATTTCTTCGAATACAAATTAATGTTTGACTCGGACTAGTAGTATGGAAGTTTCTGTGGTGCTGTAAAAGAGCAAAGACTTGAGACACATACAGGCTTGAAGTGTGAATCCTTCTCCTCTGCTACCCACAGCTGTGTAGGCTTGGGCAAGATAGCTTACTTCTCTAAACCTCAGTTCCTTCACTGGTAAAATGGTTATAATAATAACTATTTGAGACAAGATATTAAATGGGGCTCTTCCTTTCTTGGGATTTGAATCAAGGACAAAGAATGACAAGTACTTACCTGCACATTCTACTAAGAGGGACAAGATAGATTTGGAGGATTGATTGATTGATGCCACATGAGTTAGTAGGTCTAGGATAGGAGCTCTAATGATGCTCAAGTATAATTTTCCAAAACTCATAAACAAGATATAAAATGAACATATGTCAAAAGCCTTTTTCAAGTCCAATTAATGAGTTAGTCAGTCAGATGTTATGAACGATTCAAATAACACATGAGAAGATCGACATTTACAGGTAATTTAGTGAGGGAGCATTGGGATCAAACTGTTCATTCCATATGAGATGAGCTGCAGCCCTACAGGCCACAGACTGAGACCTTTGCCATTACCTTTCCCATCAGAAAAATTGTTTGCATCTCTTCCAGACAAAAATCTGCAAGTTAACCAGTTAATGTAAAGTCAAAGTTGCAAACTCAGCCCTACACTGAAAGAGAACATCCTGTAATCTCTTCTTCCTATTTCAAAGTTTCAGGTAATTTTTCTGACAAGGAGGAGAAGAGAAACAAACCAGTTTGAAAGAAGCCAACAGTGCTTTCTCTGGGTAAAAATTCAGTTAAAAATGCACTCAGGTATGCCACAAAAAAACTTTCTGTAACTCAAGTTAATTTTTATCTTGAGAGTAGCTTCTGTGAGATGTAAAGAATTTCACCATGTCACTTCCAGGTATAGTCAGCCACTTTTATGACTTTTGTTAAGTTTTAGGTTTAAATTTGGTCTAATACAAGATTGTGCACATATAGACACAGGACTACCCAGGCAAACTCAGCACCAGCACCCTAGGACAGAGATGGTGGAGAGCTGGAGCATATGCCCCAGGCTGTGGCGTGCAGGAGGAGAGTGGTCCACTGCTCTTACCTCCAGCTGTCCTGCCTGATTCCTGGCCACAGCTACAACCCTCCTACTGTTACCCTTAGCTGCCACCATTCCAATTAATACTTCATATGGCCTTACACGTCCCAAACCTCCGGCCTCCAATTGCCAGGTCCGTGCAGGGTACCCTGGGTTCTTCCTCCCTGACAGCCGTTGCCCCGCGAGTCGCAGGCTCTTTCTGCTGCCTTCTACACCCTCATCAAAGGGCTACCAAAAATGGTGGGTGTTTTCTCGTGGCACTTTGGTGGATGGGACGGAGCCACCTGGAACCCTCTGAACCTCCTTTTTTCTATTTGCCTCATGAAGTACACACTGGGTAGAATCTCCTCTCAGGGCTGCACTCTGTACATTGGTCACAAGGTCACTTTGCTCTGAGACCACCAAACCCATTGGAGATGTTATTATTTCTTCCCCATATCTGGCCCAGGAGATGTAAGGACAGGCTTGCAGTTCAGAGCCCCCCTCCCTTTCAGTTGCTACCACACGCACACTCAACTCTCTCTCACTTTCTTTCTCCTCCCTAAATCCCGAGCCTGAGGGAATGTTTATCTAATGAAGGTGGTGGATAGGGTGGGTCCTAATTGTGGCTGATTCACTCAATCTCTCAAAATACCTGTACCTAAGGACTTGAGTTTAAAAGTTAGACTTTGCTGTCCTTGTTCTCCAGATCCTTCTTAACACCCCTCCCTATCCTGAGGGACAGTGCCAGGCTGTGGCCTCAGCCCAACTGGCAAGGATTCAGCAGTGCAGGGAGCGGGAGAACCCCAGTGAAGACTTTGCATGTCCTCCTGCTGCGTTAGTTTTATATGACATACACTCTAGGTGTGACCTGCAATATCCCAGTTTCCAGGAAGACCTGACTGGCCCACAGTCTAATTGCATCTGGCCCTGAATCATCTTCCAGCCAAGGGTTTGTGGGCACAAGCTCATCTGAGCACATTAAAGTTGACTCAAGAGGCCAACGGGCCCAGGCCACAAACTCCTGGCCTGAGGCAAGCTGCTTGGCTCCCACTGGGAGTCTTGGAAAGCCAGACCTTCCTGCCCAACAGTGGAGCGGGAATGGGGAGTGAGAATGAGGGGAGGTTGCTCTCCCCTGTGCTGTCCACATCAGGGCAGAAATCCTGCCAGGATCAACAGCGTGGCTGCTGGCAAAGGTTCCCTCAACACTGTGGTCACCAAGAGCCTGTGTTTTCTCTGAGCTGTGGGGTTGAAAATGACCTCCTGAGGTCTGGCACACAACTGAGTTCTTAGAGGAAAGAGGACAGGGAGATGATGCCTCACTCCAAGGGGGCTGTGAAAACGGAGCCAGCTGTTACTCTGTGGGAATGGTGCTACAAAAACATCAGCACACACTCAGTGTCCACTCAGAAAGAGGACTCAACAGTCAGTGACCACAACATCTAATCATGGACATGTGTTCCCTGAAAAGACCTATAGACCATTTCTATAGACCATAGACCATAGACCATTTCTATAGACCTATAGACCAATGCAAATCTTTCATTTCGCAGAGCATGAAACCAAAGCAGAGCACTGTCAAGCGACCGGCCACCATGACGCCTCCCCTTCTGCTCCTTCCTTTTCTTTGCGCGTGTTTGCCTTCTGCTGAGCTTTAAAAGGCATGTGGGTGAGATTTGTCTTATTTAGAAAATCAGTAAACCACTGACCTTCAGGACTTACTAGTCTGAAGTCTGGAGCAGCCTGTATTGCTGTGTGCGGCCAAGCTCAGAAAAGGAGCTGGGCCTATGAATTGGGTCAGGCACGAGTCGGGGCCAGTTGCCCTGGTTAAAGTAAATTTGAAGTGCTTGGTACCACAGCTGAGAGCCTCTACTGGACCAGGGTGCTCGGGGAATTGTGACAAACCGTGTGTCCCAATAGTGGGTTTCATGGTGGATAATGACAATCCAATCAGAGTCCCCTTGGAAAACTTTGTACAAGAGTCACAGTTAGAAGATGAGGTGGAACATGGTGGAGGAACAATGCTGAGTCCTAAGAGTGAAGGGGTGATGACCACCTGATTATGAATGGAAACAAGACCACAAGTGTCTTGGGTCTAGCCGAGTGGTTGAGATAAGGAGACCTCAGTCTCTCCCCAGGTAGCAGCTGACTTTCTTCCCTCCATATATAACCGAGGAACCCTCCCTGCATCCCCTCCGCAGAATGTCTCTGTCTCTCACAACAATCATAGCAGCACGATTTTCATGTTTCCAACAACCAAAATGTTAACTCTTGTGATTCTGGGGTTTTATTTTATTTTAATAACAATCTTTTTGGAAAACACACACACCTTTCCAACTTCTAAAACGCTGAGCCCACAGTTCAGGGGTGATGCTCTCTAGGTCACTTGGTTCATCCCTGGTCTCCTTGGCCAGAGCCATGCACTGCCATGACCTCCTCCCACGCCTCTGCCTCTGCTGAGGTATCTTTTCTTAACTCCTCTCCTTGCCTTCCTTCCATGTTTTTCCACCTACCACTTCTTGTGACCTCCTTTTCCATAGAGAAAGCCAAACTTCTACAGATAGATACTTTCGACCAAGAGAAAGTCTCTCAAGAAAATAAGGAGATCCCCAGCCAAGCCCTGTGTGTTGTGTGCTCCTCCTTGGCCATCTCCTGCTGCCTCCCTCTCCGTAGAGTGGAAAGTCTGCAGGGTCAAGGGAAAATGACAACCTGGAGCCCTCACCCCATTCCACATCTCAAACACAATCTTCCCCAGACCCTTTCTCCAGCAGGCAAATCACAATGTTAGTATGTACACCCAAAGGCCCATGAGAGTGGGAAGCAGGGGGCGCTCGTTTGTGAGGGGCATGGATAGAGCATGGACACGTGGCCTGGATGTCTGCACACATGTAGTAAGTCCTCTTGGGTAGCTGGGAGGCAGCTCTTCCTGCATGTCCATGTTTTGTGGTAGATCCTTGAGGGTACTGGGGACCCACATTCTTTCCAGGTCATCAGGAAACCATATTTTTCAACTTAGGAGGATAGAACATATTTTATTCAACAGCTTTTAGCTTGACTGCTTTCTTTAAAATGATACAATACTATATAAGGCCTCCATTTATAGTTCTTGTTCCAGACCTTGCAAACCTGAGGGGTAGGTCTGGACTCATATAAGGTTTGGGATTTTATTCACCTAGATCTATCTTCTGTTTTTCTGTAAAGGCTTACCAACAATCCTGAAATGAATTAAAGGAGATGTAGAGCAGTTTGGATGGCCTGGACTTAAGATTAAAAGGCATACGCAAACCTTACCTGGGAACAGACTTGCAGGTTTTCTCTGCCTCTCCAGTTGACTGTATCTAAGTTCTCAAAGAAAAGATGTTTGCACACTTTTTCTATGTCTCCAATTCATCAAACCTAGGTTGTCAAAGTCAAGATATTTCGAAAACAACTTCTAAAGGACTTCTTTATACTTTGATCACTGACCTTATCTGAAGTATAACTAACTTCACAAGTACATACTCAGGGAGTTATTTCTACCCTATTGTTTGACCGGCTCTACTGAGTTGTCCTTGATAAGGCACATAGAGTCTGTACTGCAGAGACTGGGCAGGTTTCCTTGTACTGGTTCTGATCTGAGTTTATCCACCATCTCCCATGACCTTTCAGTGGAAAGGAATCCTGATAGTTTCTAATGCCATACATTATTGTGGACACACGATGAATAACAATTTGCCAATAAAAAAATTTATTGCCTAGTGTCATTATGGGAAAACTGTTTCTGTGACATTAACTTATACTTAAGGGTAGAATAGCTAAGAAAAACTCGTATTGATTTATGAGATGAAAGTTTGTGAAAACTAGTTTTTATGCCTGAAAGCTCTTTTGAATTTGCAATAATGTTACTAACAGATGAGCAGACAGACTTTGGAATCTGTACGCCATATTTTAAAACTACACACACACACACACACACACACACACACACACACACACACCTTCGCTCTGATTATTTGGGGTAAGATATAGGAAGCTCTTAAAAAAAAAAGTATTTTCTCTGACACTAGAAGGCTTCCTTCTTCCCTATTTCTTAAATTTGTATGTTTCATGTGTAGATTTTGAAGGTTCATTCTGAAAACTAAACTTGTCTTTATCTTGACTGGCTTTAGAAAAGCGAAAAATTCCTTTTTATAGTTGGAGGAGACAGTAAAAAATGTCAAGCCGGCTTGAAATTGAATTCTGTCCAACCCACTGACTGACCGTGGAACCCCAGGAAAAGTATTTAAACTTCCTGAGAGTCAGTGACCTCATCTGTAAAATGGGGGTAATGATACCTGTCTCATAGGTTTCTCTAAGAATTAAGTGGTAGCAGCCATACGCAGTACTTGGCAGTGCCTAGCTATAGTGACGCTCGATCGTGTATCTATATTATTATTGCCATTGCTTTTTAATGATTAGTTCCTGAGATTTGCTGCTGTTGAAGTGTATCAATTTTGCAGTTTGTCTACTATTTCTTTTAAACAAATACTAGAAGTACATTTTTCAAAACTGGTAATTTGCTAGGTTCTTGTCAGCGCCTGCCTGCCTCCTCCGATGAGTATATTGGTGAACCAGAGCAAATGGCCTTGGGTTAGCATCAGTTCCTTCCCAGCACCTACGACTCGGGCCAAACAGCCTCGACACCACATTGCTAACACAACTGAACCAGCATTTCAACCCCAACTTTCTTTTCTTTTTTTTAATTTTTAAAATTTTTCTTATATTTTTATTTATTTATTTATTTATGTATTGCATTTTAGGTTTTGGGGTACATGTGAAGAACATACAAGATAGTTGCATAAGTACACACGTGGCAGTGTGATTTGCTGCCTTCCTCCCCATCACCTATATCTGGCATTTCTCCTCATTCTCCGTACAAAATACATGGGTCTGGGTGCCCTTTTAGCTGGCCATTGGAGCTCTGGGAAGGCAGAGTCGCCCATTCATCTGATTAAAAGGGGAGTGAAACAGGGAGCCAGGCCAGGAGATTCCCTGGGCAAAAAAGCGCCAAGAATCTCAGCGCCGCTGTTTCAGCCGGCGCGGTGGGTCGCCGCATGGGAAATCAACCCCAACTCTCAATGTTTGCCACAGTTCATCCGCTTCAAACCGCTGTTTCCTCAAAATCAAGGGCAACATCGCCATCTACTGTGCTACACAATCACTGACGAGAAAATTGCTTGTTGTTAAAGAAACTGGGAACATTTTTGTGTGATACTTTATAAAATTAATAATTCTGTTTCTACTTCAGCTTCCAGAAGAAGCCGTATTTTTACAGAAGTTCACTGTTCGAATACCTGTAGGTGGGACCTGAAAGTGGCTTAAGATTGAGCGTGGGCGCTGACTCCCTTGAGTCAAATTTCTTCTCCCAAACTTTATATCATGTACATCTTCAAACTTTCACCCTCAACTTAGTTATACCTAAAAATGACTGATGGGTGGCAATTTGTGTGTGGTTTGGCGTTTCCACTCTGCAAATTGGACAGGGAGTGGGTGCAGAGAAGTGGGGGAAGAGTGAGAAATGTTGAGAGGCCAATCTTTGCAGTTACTACTCAGAGAGGTTATCCTGGCTTATCACAGGCACGTGAGAATGGAGTCCCCTTCCTACTCAGTCCCCTTGTGCCGCACCATCACGTCTTCAACCTGTCCCCACCCCACAGACAGCTGACAGCAGTGTCATCCAAATGTAATTTTTTCCCTCTGCCTCAACTGTGATTTATTACTGCTTGCTAGAAAATGGTCATCTAAAGCTTTTTATTAACTGTAAAGTGGTTTTGGAAGCAGTTTGTATGAAAGAAACTTTGCAAAAGCAAGCCCTGAGTGGGAGAAGAGGTGCCCTTTGTGCATCATTTTTGTGTACATTCTTGTCTGGCTTTTTATTTTTCCATCACCTCACTCGGCACAGGAAAGCATCTTTCATCTTGGAATGGCCGTCTTCCACACTGCAGTGTTAGTCCAGTCTCTGGTGGACTGTTCTGGCCTCTGGGTGTGTTCCTCAGATGCTAAGTAGAACTGTAAGACTCCTGTGTAATAAGCTGGGAGGTGATAGTTCATTTTGCACCGACAATAAAATAATATAAAGTGCCTTTACGTCATACCAGAATAAACTGCACACTCCCTCACAAAGAACAAGGCCCTCTTTTCATGTCCCAGGCAGGAAGAAAAGTGACTGAGAACAAGTGGGAATTTTTTCTATCTTTGAAAGTATGTTTGTCTCCACCACAGGACTGGATGCCAGCCCTTAGATTTCAGCTCCTTTCAGGGTCATTGCCCTCTTGGAATCAGGATCAAGGTGGGCAGAGCCTATGGTTGGGCCACAGTACACTCTAGGAGAGGCAGTTTGGATTACTTTAGCACAAGGGACTTTCCAAAACCAAAGTTATTAGGAAAAGCAGAAAGGAGAATGGTTGGAAAAAATGCTGTTAACACCTGATCCACACGTTCTTTCCTCCCTGTGCTGCTCATAATCACTTACAGACGCTGAGGTGTGTAGGAATGGACCCCAAGACACGAAACCATGGAAACCTCACCTAGGATCCTGTTTCTCGTTTGACTATAATTATACATTTAAATTTCGGGGAAAACTTTAACAAGAAAAAACAAAACATCACCCCACTGGTGTTTTCTTTGTGTGTGCTTCGTTGTAATATTCTGCTCTTTCTTTCAATTACACAGAAAAGCCTGTTAAAATCTGTTACTATGACTTTAGACATTCATTTCTCCTGGTAAGTATGTCAACTTCTCTTTATATATTCTGAGACTGTAATAAATGCATGTAAATTATATCTACATATTTTCTTTTTTATGGGAGGTTATTTTTCACTTTATACAATTGGACGAAATTATAAAAATGTTAGCTGTACAGTGTGATGATTTAGTATGTGTACATATTATGAGATAATTATTGCAATCAAGTTCACCTAGTTATTTTTTTTTGTATGATGAGAACATTTAAGAGCTACTCTTTTAGCAAAATTCAAGTGTATAATACAGTATCGTTAGCTATAGTCACTATGCTGTATATTAGATCCCAGAACTCACCCATAACTGAAAGTTTTTACCCTTTCACCAATATTTCCCCATCTCTCCACCTTCCAGCCCCTGGCAACCATTATTCTATGCTCTGCTTCTATGACTTAAGCTTTTTTTACATTCCACATATAAGGGAAACTATGCATACAGTACTTGTCTTTCTTTGACTTTTTCACTTAGCCTAATTGCCTCAGTCTCATCCATGTTGTTGCAAATGGCAAGACTTCCTTCTTTTTTAAGGTGGAATAATATTTCATTGTAAACACATATGCTACACAATTTCTTTATCCATTCATTGTCAGTGGACACTTAGGTCTCTTTCATATCTTGGCTCTTGTGAGGAATGCTGCAATGGACATGAGAGTGCAGATATCTCTTGGGAATACTGATTTCATTTCCTCGATCTATCTATCACATACGTTATTAAATGCATGCAAATCTTAAGTTATGCTATGTCTTCGTAATTATCATTCAAGAGCAACTTGCCTTGTTTTTAAATAATGCTTTATGCTTGAAAGTTTCTTTTGTCTGCTGTTAATATAGCCCACACCAGTCTTCTTTCCTTTACACTTTTATCAGTCATACTCTATTTCATCATTTTAATCCCAACTGTTTACTTCTTATTCATATTTAGTTAGATTTATTTCTTGTTACACAACATATGGTAGGGTTTCTGTGTTTATCCAAACAAGCATTCTTTTTTCTTTTAACTGTAGTATATGATCTATATAGGTTTAGTGTAATTACAATTTAGTATTTTGTTTGTTCCTCCCATATTTGCCTTTTTGGAGATCACTTAAGTATTTTTCACGTTTTTCCTTCTCTTAATTTGGAAGATATACATTTTTCCCCCTAGAGACGGGTTCACTCTTGCCCAAGCTGGAGTGCAGTGGCTCAATCATAGTTCACTACAGCCTTGAGCTCCTAGGCTCGAGCTATCCCCCGACTTAGCCTCCTGAATAGCCAGCACTACAGGCACAAGCCACTAGGCCTGGCTCATTTTTTTTTTTAACTTTCTCAAGAGATAGGATCTTGCTACATTGCCCAGGAGGAGGAGAAAGAGAAGGAGGAGGAGGAGGAGTCTTGAATTCCTGGCCTCAAGTGATCCTCCTGCCTCAGCCCCCTAAATAGCTGGGATTACAAGCATGAGCCATCATGCCCAGCCAAATTTATATTTTAGTTGTTGATTTAAACTCTTACTTTCTAAAAAAAATCCACATAAGATTGCTGCTAGTTAGGGTGAACACTTAGTAAGTTTTACCCATATATTAGCCATTTTCTTTTGTCTTTACTTATTGTTATATCTAAGCCATTCTTTCTGAATTCAATATATTTCTATTCTCAAGAACAAACTTTAAAATTTTATCTTGAGGATTACTAGTGAAGAACTCAATTGCTTTTGAGCATGCCGTGAACTTTATCTCCTGTTATATATGCCCTTTGAGGTTCAGAAAAAATTCCAGGAATGAAGATTATTAGATAAAAATACTTTTATTTACAGGGCTACCATTTTCATTGTGGAGTTGTGCTCTAGAAGACACTGTCAATAGCTATGAATTAGTATTGCTATATCGCTTCCTAAGCTATAGAAATAAGCCAGATTCACTACAAACACTAGCATATATTCTCATGTTATGATGTTTCTTAATTTAGCTGTAAGTGGCACCTCAAATTTGCTTTAATTTGTATGTTTTTAAATTTGTGCCAGGAAGAGCATTTTTTCCTGGATAAAGATTTTCATTTGCTTTCTTGTTTAACATATGCATAATTTTTTGAGGGATTTTTATATTGACTCAGCCTTTGGTAATCTCTCAAGAAACTTGCCACTCTTACCTGGGATAGACATTTCTCAATGGCCAAATAAACTCTTTTTATTTATTTATTTATAGATCCCAGGTCTCACTATGCTGCCCAGGCTAATTTTGAACTCCTAGGCTCAAGCAATCCTCCTGCCTTGGCCTCCCAAAATGCCAGACTTACAGGTGTGAGCCACTGTACCTGGTCCTAAATAAACTCTTAATACTCGGGGATTCAGCTAGAGGTGGCAAGAAATAATTTTTTTCTCATCTTTAAAGCAAAAACAGAGATAGACACATAATGGAAAAGCACCACGAAACTACCCTTCATTGTCAGTATCATTGTGGTAAAGCAAACAGACCCACGAGCATAGCAGGGTTGATTACAGATTCATTTGAACACAATTCATTAAGAATCAATGATGTGTAAGGAACTGCTCCAAGGTGACAGGAAGGCATGGAGCTTATTCTCTTGGGTATGTGGCAGGAGGAAGAGGAGAATTTCTTAAAATAAGAACAGAGCTTCTTTCTAGCTCTTCGTTCAGTCCCATGGGATAAAAGAAAGGGAAAGGGAAAGAATAGAGCATAAGACCAAGTATTCGCTCTAACCAAGCTGCCTGCCTCCCCTGGGGAATGAGAGAATTCCCTACCCGTGGCAGGTGGGGTCAAGTTGTTCTGGGCCTTTGTTCTGGTCCAGTAGTACTGGAGAGCAGTAGGGCTGTCCTCTACAGAACTCTGGATGGGAGCAGGCTAGGAAAGCACTTCAGCTTGGTGGGACTTGCTGGAAGCTTTTTACCCACTCAGTTGGGTGTCACTGTGACATGGACAGTGATAGTAATGAGTACGTACTATATTTGCCAGGTTTTGGACTGAGCATGGGTGTCTTTCTTACCTCAGCCTCCTGCTCTGAACTCCAGGTCAGGTAGACAGTCTCTCTCAATCCTACAGATCATCATCTTCTGAATGCCAGCTTAACTTTCAACTTGGGTTTAATATTTTCATCTGTGCCCTCTCTGCCATCATCTTAGGTTTATAGAGGTGAATATATGTGCATATCTTTCTATATAATACAAAACCTCCTTTCATTATAATCTTTTTTGCAGTTTAAAAATGAATTTCTTGGTCCATAGTGATTGTACGTATTTATGGGGTAGAGACGATGTTTTAATACATGCATACAATGTGTAATGATCATGTCAGGGTATTTAGGATATTCATCACCTCCAACATGCATCATTCTTTGTGTCATTATCTTCATGTGTAACAATCAATAAGCATAAACAAGATTTCTAGTTCTCAAATGGGTACAGAATCATTACGAAACGTTATTAATTGTAACAGTGAGGCTTCTAATGAATGAGGAATTTCCTAATCTCTCTCAAACACAGATTGTTATAAAATAGAGAACAAGCCTCCACCTCCATCACTGATACTCCTTCTTTTGATGAACCACAAGGAGATTGGCATTCTGGTTGTGAGCCCTGCCCATCACAGGAGATCTGGCAACCAAAAAACAGGTACTATTGATACTGCCTACTGTCTCCCATCACTATCCACTATCCTCTATGAGTAAGAATTAAAAGAAAACGTATTTCTTTTTTAATGGAATTGACTATTTGAGTTTGATTGAATTAAGAGCTAGATGGAGAGTTTTGTAACCATTCCTCCTTTCGTGTTAACAGACACTATTCATACATACAATTATATTTATCATAGCTTTGACCTACAGCAGAGTACAATTACAAAGAAATTTTTCAATATTCAAGCCAAGTAATAGCCTTCCCTCCCTGGCCTGAATTCCCATGTTTAGAAATATGCCAAGTACAGCACACACTGTACTAAATTTCCTTTGACTCAACCTTCATTATAATTAAGTTAATTTTAAAAATTTGTGAGCCAAATTGGGCTTCTCAGCTCTCAGCCTTGTAGTTTATAAAGTTTGTAAAGTCCCTAAGATAGTATAAATTATCTACTACAAATACTTATTTTGGGACAAGGGTGGGTGAGGTTTTATTTTCCACATAAAAAGTTTCTCCAGTTGATAAGTGTTCATTTTTCCTTAGGGTGGGCACTAGAATTTAACTCCTTCATCTTCTACCTCCATCACGATTCATTTTCTGAGACTCTGCTTCTATATCAAGCTTGTCTAACTCATGGGCCATGGGCTGCATGTGGCCTAGGATGGCTTTGAATGCAGCCCAGCACAAATATGTAAACTTTCTTAAAACCTTATGAGGATTTTTGTAATTTTTTTTTTTTTTAGTTCATCAGCCATTGTTAGTGTTAGTGCATTTTATGTGTAGCCCAAGACAATTCTTTCTCCAATGTGGCCCAGGGAAACCAAAAGATTGGACACCCCGCTCTAAATTGTTGTTCGAGGAAATGCTTCCCTGACTGGCCCTTGCTTCCTGGCAGACACATCAGAAAAGTCCGCTTCCATGCTGCTATAGAGAAATGGGTAATAGATAAAGAGACTGAGTAATTTATAAAGAAAGCAGGTTTAACTGCCTCACAGTCCCACATGGCTGGGGAGGCCTCAGAAAACTTACAATAATGGTGGAAGGGGAAGCAGGCACATCTTACGTGGTGGCAGGAGAGAGAGTGTGAGCGTGTGAAGGAGGAACTGTGGAACACTTATAGAGCCATCAGATCTCATGAGAACTCACTATCACAAGAACAGCATGGGGGAAACTGTCCCCACGATCCAGTCTCCTCCCACCAGGTACCTACCTCAACATGAGGGAATTACAGGGATTACAATTCAAGATGAACTTTGAGCGGGGACACAAAGCCAAACCATATCACCCTGGTACCACCAGATCAGAGCACTGGGAAGACAAGAAGAGACACAGATATGAGAGCACTCTAGAACCAAAGCTCACAGAACTCAGAGGCTGAAGGGACCTTTAGGATCCCCCACTCCTTCATGTGACAAACTTTTCAAACCTAGTCTACAAAGGTAGCTGTAAGACAACTTGTTATGAGAACTATAATTGATTTCACACCACTAGACCCGAGAAAGACGAATTTGTGTACATTTGCTAGCTGTCAGAATTTTAAGCAGGTGACTTCATCTCCCTCTTCATTTTGTTTAAATGCTAATAATCTCATAGGACTGTTCTTGAGAAAATGCAATGCAGAGATCAGAATGCCACACTCATGTAACTCAGATGTGCCATACAGATGTGAGGCGACTGGACTTAAAATAGGAGCAGTTTTCTCTGCAGCCCGGACAACTATTTCCACCCGAAGGAGAGAACTGAGCAGGAGATCCTCACCTCACTCCGGTTAGTATGTATGGTGCCTTCCACATTACATGTTGAAAGTGAATCCCCTGTGCAACAGGATTTAAAGGTGCATCCTTTATTAGCACCTTATAAAAGGGCTAGACGGGGCAAGTTCAACTCTTCTTGCCCTTTTTGCCTTTCCTCCACGCGAGGATAGAGTTAGAGGAGCCATCGTGGAAGCAGAGATAGTGTCTCTCCCTAGACGTTGAACCTGCCTCCAGAGCTCTGAGAAGTACATTTTTGTTCTTTACAAATTATTCCATTTCAGGTACTCTGTTTACAGCAACACAAACAGACTGAGATGTGCGTCTTGTATGGGGTCTTGTCATTCCAGGTATATGGGATTTGGAGTCAGCCACGGTCACAGTTTGAACCCTTGCTACACCATTTTGAGACTGTGGGCCTTGGAGAATCTGTTTCCTCTTCTGTAAAATGGGGTGACAATTTCTACCTAGCTTGGGGTACAGTAAGATTAAATAATGCATGTAAGATGCCTGGCACCTGGCGGGGATCCAGTTCATCTAGGACCTTCCCCGCCCCTTCCCCTCACTTGTGTGGCAAGAATGATCTTGGGCATCCTGAAATCATTCTACCCCAAACTGTCTCCCCCAGGCAGGAGTTTGTTTTGGTTCCTTGAAATCGGCCATTATTCAATTCCTCTGCCAGGGCCCATGTTAGCCTGAGACCAGCTGGAAATTTTTTGCCTCTCAGGAAGTCAAGAATCTGTTAAAAAGGAAAGCGCAGAGACTCCTCTGTGGTCCCCGAAGGGCGCGACCCTCGCCTTCCGCCTTCTCAAAGCATGTCATTCGCGTCACTACCCACCCAGGCCACAAGGGGGAGCCTGGGGCCGGGCAAAGGCGAGCGCGCGAGTTACACTGAAATCAAAATGAAGCACAAAGATGTGGCTTTAAAAAGAAAACATTTTCAAGTCACGTGCTTTCCTTCAGTCCCCTCTTATCGTGAAATCTGAGAAATGTCAAACGGAAGAAAGGAATGAAGTAAATCAGGATTACAGTTAAACTGGAAGGCAGGGGGTGGGGAATGAAAGGGTTCAGGGAAGGAGGGATTGGGAAGGAGGGAAGGAGGAAGGAAGCAGGAAGGAAGGATGGATGGATGAATGAGTTTATCCTAGAATCCTTCTGTTGGTGTGAAGTTGAGTTGGGAGTGACCCAGGTTAAGGAGAAATGGGATTATGTGAACCCCCGGTCACCTGTCTGGGAAAAGGATCTCTTGAAAGACTGGAGGTTTTAACAGTAAATAAGAATTTGCCTCCATTCGTGTACTTTTCGGCACAATGTTTTCTCAAAACAGCAGACACCTGTGAAGCTAAATTGTTCACTAATCCCCAAAGAATAAAAGCGACCTAGAAGCCTTTGAAGGGCAGTTAAGATAACAGCCTGAACTTGGACAAGCAGGTGGCCAATTCCTTAAGCAAATACTTGGACACCTAACTAAACACTACCTCCCTTTTTTCCTTGACTTAAGCATTTCAAACCAAGCCCCACCACCTCCCTGAGCCAGGGTTCACAGGAGTTCCAAGGCCACTCTATATGGTGTTGCCCTGGCCTGACTAATCAATAAACATTCACTGAATCACTAAGCATTTTAATAAATGACCCTCTCTTCAAATAATCATAACTCTTAATCATTAGCATGAAGGAAGTAAACTAATGAATTGAAATAGTGGTTATTGTAAGTTAGGTCTCAGGAATTCAAGCATACATGAAATATGCCATGCAAATCATATTAATGTGTAGCTGTTACAACTAGAACACTCGACCAAATCACATGTTTCAGAAAGTTCCAATCCTAATAAGGCTCCATGCCTATAACCCCTTTCAGCTATTCCCCAGTCACCAGCAGTGTTTCCCCTTTATAATCTTTTCATTCATTTCTTCATTAAGAAATCCTGTATTGAAAACTTCTAGCTGCTCACAACTAAGATAAGCCACTAGAGGTATGAAAATGATTGTCAGTTACTCAATCTGATGGGGAAATTAAATAAATGACAGTGAGATTGTCCATCAGGTCAGGTGGAAGGGCTGCAGGAGGAATGTGGCAATGGGATGTCAGAGTTTTAGAGAGAAGGTGACTTTCGAACTATCATCAGGAAACAATAAGACTTTGCTAGTTAGAAAAAGTCATGAGTAATGATTGCAGTTTTCCAATTCATAATATATAAAGGCATGGGTTTTCGAGGCACACAGTCCTTAGACTCTTGACAAGATAAGGCATTAATAACAGATGTTCATTTGGATTTTTCACTGTGATAAAATAAATTCATTTAACTTTAAAATATTTTGTTACTCCCCTTCAGTTTTACATTTCTATTGATACTGTACCACGGTGTCAATAGTGCGGCAGCATAAAGGAGTGGGATCTGGGGGTTCACTTAATACCTTAAATATCTGCCACAATCTCTTGATAGTCCTTCCCTGACCAGTGAAGAATAAGTGGGAAACAAAATTATTACATGGCCCAATAGTGGTCATAAGAAAAACCAAACCAGTTATTTGCTTCATTTATTCATTTATTCAGACATTAAACAATATTAATTGTTAATTATATTGTAAGCCTTGTCTAAGGTTACTACCCTCAAGGAGCTCCCAGACTGGTGTAAACATAGAACAAAACCAAGTAACTCAAGTGTGTTACCAGGTGACACCAGCGTAGTGAGGACACAAAAGGGCCAAGCCAGTGAGCACAGAGGGGCACAGCAGGGAGGAGGGACCCTAATCCAGTCCTGTGGCATCAGAGAAACTTCCAGAAAGAGGTCATTCTAAGCCTCTTCTTGGAGAGTGCTATAGTTTCCTCTAATCTGATCTGGAGGGCTCTCCTTGGAGAGCAGTGATAAATTCTAGTCCTGCCCTGATGGGGCTACAGGAAAGGTGGTCGTGAGTATTTACAGTATGCGTTTGATGAGACACTACTTTATCCTGTTCAATGGCCTGATACCTAAGCATCTGACTCATGACCAGGTGTCCCTCTCACAGGAAGCTTGTTAATATTGGCAAACACCCCTGTGGCTCTTGTCTGAGCTGTGTCCAGTTTATTCTTACCAAGATAACCACTCTGTAGGAAAGCTCTGATCGGGAAGAGTTAGGTTCGGGTGTGTCCGTGGGGTGAGATACAGAGGAGGCAGCACAACAAACACATTAAATAACAAAAGCAGTGCATTACTTACAGACCCAGGGAGAAGAGGGCAGCATGCCTTGCCTCGCAGGGCCAGTGGGAAGGGGAGGGCTCTCCAGGACACATGCACTCAAACAGGGAGTAGGGAGCAAGAGAGAGAGAACCTATGGGACTAAGGCCTTTATTGGGGACCTTCGCATGACTCATGAAGTTTCCCATGGGTAGTTGTTCTTGGTGGGTTTGAAGCAAGCAGGTACATGTCTCATGCAGTCACACTGGGACAGGTCACTGTGGCATACCTCTGCAGTCCATGTTGGGTACGTGGGTCAGTAAGATGATTCAAGGAGGCTGCATTAGGAAGTGGTCCCATAGGGAGGTGCTTACGAGGAGTCAGTTGTATAAGGCAGTGTATTGCCTGTTTTCATGCTGCTAATAAAGACATACCCTGTAATCCCAGCACTTTGGGAGGCCGAGGCGGGTGGATCACGAGGTCAACAGATCGAGACCATCCTAGTCAACATGGTGAAACCCCGTCTCTACTAAAAATATAAAAAATTAGCTGGGCATGGTGGCTTGTGCCTGTAATCCAAGCTACTCAGGAGGCTGAGGCAGGAGAATTGCCTGATCCCAGGAGGCGGAGGTTGTGGTGAGCTGAAATCACACCATTTCACTCCAGCCTGGGTAATAAGAGCAAAACTCTGTCTCAAAAAAAAAAAAAAGACATACCCGAGACTGGGTAATTTATAAAGAAAAAGAGGTTTGATGGACTCACAGTTCCACGTGGCTGGGGAGGGCTCACAATCATGGTAGAAGGTGAAAGGCACGTTTTACATGGCAGCAGGCAAGACAGAATGAGAGCCAAGAGAAAGGGGTTTCCCCTCATAAAACCATCAGCTCTCATGAGACTTATTCACTATCATGAGAACAGCATGGGGTAAACCACCCTCACAATTCAGTTATCTCCTACTGGGTCCCTCCCACAACACATGAAAATTATTGGAGCTACAATTCAAAATGAGATTTGGGTGGGGACACAGCCAACCACATCAGGCAGATATCTGGATTGACCAGGTTGAGGAACTGGGAAGAGGTGTAGAACTGGAAACTCTGCCAGGGGTGACAGCCCTGCTTCTGTTATGAAAAAGTTTAACTTTCAGTCAAAGTGGATGCTGCAGCAACATAAAATTATGAGTTCACTACAAGGAGGAGAGTCAAAGGCCAGCCAGAGAGAATGGCATATTCCACTGCCTGGAAGCAAGAGAGCACTATGCAAATGGTTAGTCTGATTGGAGTATAGAGCTCCAGGCATGGTGAGTGGTGGCTCAAAATGAACCTAGAGAAAGGCATAAAGGGCTCAGAAGATGCTGAAGAACTTGGAACACATCTAAGCCAAGGAATTGTTTTAAGCAGAAAAGTGATAAGATCAAATGTGTCTTTTGAAAACTTCCCCCTGGCTTTAGTATAGAGATAGGTATAATATGGAAGGCAAGAAGACAAATTAGAAACCTTTTGCAATAATGTGATAGAAAAATACGATTGATCTTGGCTAATCAACAAAGTCCCAGTCTGAGTTAGAGGGCCAGAGGACAATTTGGACTCAGTTTAAGTGGCCACTGCTTGGATCTGCTGAAGAGCAAGAAACTAGTAGGGAGGCACAGTTTAAAAATGGCAGATGTAACCAAATTTCTTGTGGATGCACCTGTCATATTCAGGGGAGGAGGATACCCCCTGTAGAGGTGGAGGGGGCTGTAGGAGAGACATTGAATAATGCCCAGATGCATGATCTGAATCAGCGAAAAGGGCCCACCTCTTCCCCGTGCAG
Source organism: Callithrix jacchus (assembly GCF_049354715.1). NCBI lineage: Eukaryota > Metazoa > Chordata > Mammalia > Primates > Cebidae > Callithrix > Callithrix jacchus. The sequence continues at coordinate 80,817,309 of NC_133503.1, forward strand.
GAATTCTCCCTCTGCTGCATTGGCTGGACTCTGCACTCTGTTTCTTTTCATCATATTAGGCTTTGGGCAGGCTGGACATGGCAAGTCTCAATATTGGGACCCTGAACTGATGTCATGGATAGAGAATTGAAAGGTAGTAAGATTTAAGATGTTGAGGAGAAAAAGGTCAATAGAATAGGGTGGTGAATTGCACCCAGGCAGTGAGCAGACGGGAGTAGTTCTGCAATGTGTCTGGATTGGTCGAGTGCTGTCTTCTTATTCTAATTCAGGAGAGGGAGAGAAAAGAGTTCACAGCAATTAACACTGGGTATATGCCAGCCAATTTACGTATTTTGACTTATTGAAATGTCACAGCATCCTTCTGAACGGGATCGTAGGACCCTCATCCTAGAGTTGAGCATCAAGTCTCAGAGAGGCTGAGAGAAGTAATCATAGGGAGCTGCAGAGTCAGCTTCAGGAACCTGCGATCTCTCTGGAAAGCTTCATCAACACTTCTCTTGTCTCTCGCGGGTGGGCCTTCTGGTATTTTTATGTTCAACTTCTTAACTTCTCTGAATAAAAGCATGGTCTCCTGTAGTAAGCAGAACATAATCTACTCACTGAACTAAGCTGCTGACTTTTTACCTCATCACTTTTGTAGAAGTTCAAGGGATAGTTCTTGTTTAACAGCGACTCCAGTACAACAAGTTCATCTAACAACATGTCAGCTCTGGGTGCAATCTGAGCTTCATATGCAGCTTCCTGCCAACGAGCTAATTCTATGCCACAGTTTTAGAAACAGAAGAGTTACTACTTTGATGTTTTGGAATAGTTAAGCCTCTTGGAGATACCAGCATTGACTTTTCCTTTAACTACAAACTGCTATTTAAAAGAAAATGGAACCTCTTGGAAACCAATGAGCATCTTCATAGATTCATATCTAAATACTTTTCTGAGATTATGAGAAAAATATATATTCCATGTGATTTAGGTCATTATTTCTAAAGGGAGAGTTAAAACAGAGTGCTGCTTCTCTGCATTGGTTTCTTCAGCCATGACACCTGAGAAAATTAATGGAAGTGATGAATAAATCCAAGAGTGTGTCGCCTCCAGGGAACAGAAACCAAATCCAATCAAGAAATGACTATTTGACTGGTTGTATTATTATTCATCTGATGACTTACTTCTAGATATACAATGAAGAATGACAAAGAAATGGTAGCAAGCGGAGAGGACTCAAGATGGCGCTGTGAGAACAACCCAGGATTGGAGCTCTCGTTGAATCCGCAAAGAGGTGAGTCGGAGTTGCATTTCCAGACTGATCTTTGTTGCCCACAGAATGGGGAAACTCCCAAGTGTAAGGGAGACACGGGACGCCAGGCAGTAAGTCTGCCTGGCAAAGCTGGCACCTGGGGCGGCGGCAGCCAGCCCTACCCAGCAATCCCCACAGGGCGCGCTTGTCCGGGTGCCCTGTTGAACCGGCAACCTGAGACTTGAGAGGGCTGGACTTGAGACTGAACGAGACTTGGACAGTAGGCCAGCCCAGGGGATTGCAGGGACAGAGCGTTCGGGGTACCCAGTGGGACGAACAAAACGGCGATTTCAAACTATCCCGAGCAGACGGTCCGAGACGCTCTGTGGGGGAGGGGCGTCCACCACTACCGAGGCAACCCGCCCCAACTGAGATACACGCCCACTGCTGACGCAGCCAGCCGTTGCCGAGGCAACCCATCCCTACTGAGATACATGCCCACTGCTGACGCAGCCTCCCGTTGCCAAGGCAACCCGTCCCTACTGAGATACACGCCCACTGCTGACGCAGCCTGCCGTTGCCGAGGCAACACGCTACAACGAAGAGACTCCGCCGCAGGGCGTGGCGGAGACCACAGCAGAGCCTGCAGGAACAGGGTGAATCACACAACAGCAGGGCAGAGACTCAGCAGGCAAACAGTGGCTAGTCTGCCTCCTAGCTGGGCAGGACACCTCAACGGACATCGAAAAATAAAGCCCGAACCCCCCAACACAGAGCATTTGAGAAAAAAAGGGTTTTTTAATGAGCTCTGTTGCAGCAGAATCAAACATAGCAGCCTGACAGCCCTGAATGAACAACAGAGCTCACAGCTCAGAAATTGAGCTCCTAAAAAGAACAGACTGTCTCCTCAAGCATCTCCCTGACCCTTCTATATCCAAAAGACTGACATTTGGCAGGCATCATCCTGGGACAAAGATAGCAGAAAAAGAAATGGGTAGCATCCCTCACTGTGCCACAGCTGCTAGAGGTGCACCCCAGACAAGCAGGGCCTGGAATGGACCTCAGCAGTCGTACAGCAAAGGGGCTAGGCTGGTAGAAGGAAAACCAAGTAACAGAAATACTTCATCATCAACAATCTGGGTGTCCACTCAGAGACCCAATCGAAAAGTCAGCAACTACGCAGTCGACAAGCGGATAAACCCACAAAGATGGGAAGAAACCAGCGAAAAAAGGAGGAAAACACCCGAAACCAGAACACCTTGCCTCCTAAAAAAAAACAAAACTCCTCACCAGCAAGGGAACAAAGCTGGACGGAGAATGACTGTGATGAGATGACAGAATTAGACTTCAGAAGGTGGATAATGAGAAACTTTTGTGAGCTAAAAGAACATGTATTAAATCAATGCAAAGAAACTAAGGAACTTTAAAAAAGATAGGAGGAAATGATAACAAGAATGGATAACTTAGAGAGGAATATGAATGAATTAAAGGAGCTGAAAAACACAATACGAGAACTTCACGAAGCATGCACAAGTTTCAATAGCCAAATTGACCAAGCAGAAGAAAGAATATCTGAAGTCGAAGACCAACTCAATGAAATTAAACGAGAAACCAAGATTAGAGAAAAAAAGCACAAAAAGGAATGAACAAAGTCTCCAAGAAATGTGGGACTATGTGAAAAGACCTAACCTACGTTTGATAGGTGTACCAGAAGGGGACGAAGAGAATGAATCCAAGCTGGAAAATACTCTTCAGGACATCATCCAGGAAAACTTCCCCCACCTAGCAGGACAGGCCAACACTCAAATTCAGGAAATACAGAGAACACCACAAAGATATTCTGCAAGAAGAGCAACCCCAAGGCACATAATCGTCAGATTCAACAAGGTTGAAATAAAGGAGAAAATACTAAGGGCAGCCAGAGAGAAAGGTCGACTTACCCACAAAGGGAAGCCCATCAGACTCAAAGCGGATCTCTCGGCAGAAACACTACAAGCCAGAAGAGAGTGGGGGCCAATATTCAACATTCTTAAAGAAAAGAACGTTCAACCCAGAATTTCATATCCAGCCAAACTGAGCTTCAGAAGTGAAGGAAAAATAAAATCCTTTGCGAACAAGCAAGTACTCAGAGATTTTGTCACCACCAGGCCTGCTTTACAAGAGCTCCTAAAAGAGGCACTACACATAGAAAGGATCAACCAGTACCAGCCATTCCAAAATCACACTAAATGCTAAAGAGCATCAACATAATGAAGAATCTACAACAACTAACAGGCAAAACAGCCCCTTAGCATCAAAATGGCAGTATCAAATTCACACATAACAATATTAACCCTAAATGTATATGGACTAAATGCACCAATCAAAAGACACAGACTGGCAAATTGGATAAAAATCCAAAACCCATCAGTGTGCTGTATCCAGGAAACCCATCTCACATGCAAGGATACACAAAGGCTCAAAATAAAGGGATGGAGGAAGATTTACCAAGCAAATGGAGAGCAAAAAAAAGCAGGAGTTGCAATTCTCATCTCTGATAAAATAGACTTTAAAGCAACAAAGATCAAAAGAGACAAAGAAGGCCATTACATAATGGTAAAAGGATCGATAAAACAAGAAGAGCTAACGATCCTAAACATATATGGACCCAATGCAGGAGCACCCAGATACATAAGGCAAGTTCTTAATTAGACTTACAAAGAGACTTAGACTCCCACACAATAATAGTGGGAGACTTTAACACTCCACTGTCAATATTAGACAGATCAACCAGACAGAAAATCAACAAGGATATCCAGGGCTTGAACTCAGACCTGGAGCAAGCAAACCTGATAGACATTTACAGAACTCTCCACCCCAAATCCACAGAATATACATTCTTCTCAGCACCACATCACACCTACTCAAAAATTGACCACATAATTGGAAGTAAAGCACTGCTCAACAAATGCAAAACAACTGAAATCATAACAAACAGCCTCTCAGACCATAGTGCAATCAAGTTAGAACTCAGAATACAGAAACCGACCCAGAACCGCACAGCTTCATGGAAACTGAACAACTGGCTCTTGAATGTTGACTGGGTAAACAACGAAATGAAGGCAGAAATAAAGAAGTTCTTCGAAACCAATGAGAATGAAGACACAACATGCCAGAACCTCTGGGACACATTTAAAGCAGTCTCTAGAGGAAAGTATATAGCAATAAGTGCCCATATGAGGAGAATGGAGAGATCCAAAATTGACACCCTATCGTCAAAATTGAAAGAGCTAGAGGAGCAAGATCAAAAAAACTCAAAACCCAGCAGAAGACAAGAAATAACTAAGATCAGAGCTGAACTGAAGGAGATTGAGACACGAAAAACCCTTCAAAAAATCAATAAATCCAAGAGCTGGTTTTTTGAAAAGATCAACAAAATAGACCACTAGCCAGATTGATTAAAAAGAAAAGAGAGAACAAACAAATAGATGCAATAAAAAATGATAAAGGGGAAATCACCACAGATTCCACAGAAATTCAAACCATCATCAGAGAATATTACAAACAACTCTATGCACATAAACTAGTAACCCTGGAAGAAATGGATAAATTCCTGGACTCCTGCATCCTCCCAAGCCTAAACCAGGAGGAAGCTGAAACTATGAATAGACCAATAACAAGGTCAGAAGTCGAGGCAGCAATTAAGAGCCTACCACACAAAAAAAGCCCAGGTCCAGACGGGTTCACAGCCGAATTCTACCAAACACACAAAGAGGAGCTGGTACCATTCCTTCTAAAACTATTTCAAACAATCCAAAAAGAGGGAATCCTTCCCAAATCATTTTACGAGACCAACATCATTCTGATACCAAAACCCGGCAGAGACCCAACAAGAAAAGAAAACTTCAGGCCAATATCCATGATGAACATAGATGCAAAAATCTTCAATAAAATATTGGCAAGCCGAATGCAACAGCAAATCAAAAAACTTATTCACCATAATCAAGTAGGATTCATCCCGGGGATGCAAGGCTGGTTCAACATACGCAAGTCTATCAACGTAATTCACCACATAAACAGAACCAAAAACAAAAACCACATGATTATCTCAATTGACGCAGAGAAGGCATTTGACAAAATTCAACAGCCCTTTATGCTAAAAACCCTCAATAAACTCGGTATCGATGGAACGTATCTCAAAGTAATAAAAGCTATTTATGACAAACCAACAGCCAATATCATACTGAATGGGCAAAAACTGGAAGCATTCCCTTTGAAATCTGGCACTAGACAAGGATGCCCTCTTTCACCACTCCTATTCAATATAGTTCTGGAAGTTCTAGCCAGAGCAATCAGGCAAGAAAAAGAAATAAAGGGTATTCAAATAGGAAAGGAGGAAGCCAAATTGTCTCTATTTGCAGACGACATGATAGTATACCTAGAAGACCCCATCACCTCAGCCCAAAAACTCCTGAAACTGATAAGCAACTTCAGCAAAGTCTCAGGATATAAAATCAATGTGCAAAAATCACAAGCATTCGTCTACACCAATAACAGACTTAAAGAAAGCCAAATCAAGAACGAACTGCCATTCACAATTGCTACAAAAAGAATAAAATACCTTGGAATACAACTCACAAGGAACGTAAGGGACCTCTTCAAGGAGAACTACAAGCCACTGCTCAACGAAATCAGAGAGGACACAAACAGATGGAGAAACATTCCATGTTCATGGTTAGGAAGAATTAACATCGTGAAAATGGCTATACTGCCCAAAGTAATTTACAGAATCAACGCTATCCCCATCAAGCTACCATTGACTTTCTTCACAGAACTGGAAAAAACCACCTTGAACTTCATATGGAACCAAAAGAGAGCCCGCATAGCCAAGTCAATTCTAAGCAAAAAGAACACAGTGGGGGCATCACACTACCGGATTTCAAACTATACTACAAGGCTACAGTAATCAAAACAGCATGGTACTGGTACCAAAACAGAGATATAGACCAATGGAACAAAACAGAGGCACTGGAGGCAACACAACATATCTACAACTATACAATCTTTGATAAACCTGACAAAAACAAGCAAGGGGGAAAGGATTCCCTATTTAACAAATGGTGTTGGGAAAACTGGCTAGCCATGTGCAGAAAGCAGAAACTGGACCCCTTCCTGACACCTTACACTAAAATTAACTCCAGATGGATTAAAGACTTAAACATAAGACCTGGCACCATAAAAACCCTAGAAGGAAATCTAGGCAAAACTATCCAGAACATAGGAGTAGGCAAGGACTTCATGAACAAAACACCAAAAGCATTGGCAACAAAAGCCAAAATAGACAAATGGGACCTAATGAAACTCCACAGCTTCTGCACGGCAAAAGAAACAGTCACTAGAGTGGATCGGCAACCAACAGAATGGGAAAAAATTTTTGCAGTTTACCCATCTGACAAAGGGCTGATATCCAGAATTTACAAAGAACTCAAACAGATTTACAGGAAAAAAACAAACAAGCCCATTCAAAAGTGGGCAAAGGATATGAACAGACACTTTACGAAAGAAGACATATATGAGGCCAACAATCATATGAAAAAATGCTCATCGTCACTGGTCATCAGAGAGATGCAAATCAAAACCACATTGAGATACCATCTCACACCAGTTAGAATGGCGATCATTAAAAAATCTGGAGACAACAGATGCTGGAGAGGATGTGGAGAAAAAGGAACACTTTTACACTGTTGGTGGGAGTGTAAATTAGTTCAACCATTGTGGAAGACAGTGTGGCGATTCCTCAAGGCCTTAGAAATAGAAATTCCATTTGACCCAGCAATCCCATTACTGGGTATATATCCAAAAGACTATAAATCGTTCTACTATAAGGACACATGTACACGAATGTTCATTGCAGCACTGTTTACAATAGCAAAGACCTGGAATCAACCCAAATGCCCATTGATAATAGACTGGATTGGAAAAATGTGGCACATATACACCATGGAATATTATGCAGCAATCAGAAATGATGAGTTTGTGTCGTTTGTAGGAACATGGATGAATCTGGAGAACGTCATCCTCAGCAAACTGACACAAGAACAGAAAATGAAACACCGCATATTCTCACTCATAGGCGGGTGATGAAAAATGAGAACACATGGACACAGAAAGGGGAGTACTAAACACTGGGGTCTATTGGGGGGAAAAGGGGAGGGCCAGTGGGAGGGGGAGGTGGGGAGGGATAGCCTGGGGAGAAATGCCAAATGTGGGTGAAGGGGAGAAGGAAAGAAAAGCACACTGCCATGTGTGTTCCTACGCAACTGTCTTGCATGCTCTGCTCATGTACCCCAAAACCTAAAATCCAATAAAAAATTAAAAAAAAAAAAAGAAAAAGAAATGGTAGCAAGCTACCCAATTCATGCAACAAAAGCAAGCATAAACCTTATAACTGAATGATAAATACAGCAATCTTGTTTCAACATTATCATTATAGTGGACAATATAAACACTATGTACCAGGCACAGTTCTAAACTTCTTCAACAAATTGTCTTATTTAAACCTTATAATGATCAGTAAGGTAAGGACTATATTATTCCTATTTTACAGATATGGACACTGAGGCCAAGAAAAGTTCACTTGCAAATGACAAGAAGATGATTAGAATTTGGGCAGTCTGGCTTCAGAGCCTGTGGTTGTCATCTTAAATACTACTAGGAATGAACTCAGTCATGTATTTTCAGGGTAGCCTTGTTGACCCCAAGGAGGGTATCTTGGTCTTGATAAACAGACTTTTGCCTTTCCTACCAATAGAGTGTTAATAAAAGATTCTTAGTCATTTTTGACATGGCAAGGGAAACGAAGTACCCTCATCACTGTTCTCCCTAAACCCCTGCACACCCCAACTCTGCAACTTAACAAGAATAAACTTATTGTTAACCCCCACAATCTTCATCTGTCCTTAAGGTGGTTTTATGGCCTGGCTCTCAAAACCAAAGATGAGGCCAGAAGAGCACCTTTACTCTTTGGGGAGCTTTCCCCACTTGGTGTGCTCAGGTGGACACAGTACCCTATCCCCTGACTTAGGTTTTGGTCCAGGGGTGGACTGATATACCACTTTAGATATCAAAATAGAAAATTTAAAAAAAGTTTAGTCATCAAAAATAGGAATAAATCCATTCATGTAAATACAAATAACCTTTTTAAAAGAAAATAACTATTTTCCAAAAATGATTGGTAAGAAGATAGACATTGTTCTGCATGTTTTCAGATCTCTTCAATGTTTGCTTTATTAGAAGACAACCAGATTCTCATAGCTTCACAGATGACAACCAGATTCTCATAGCTTCACAGATGCCATTACCCATTGGAGCAATGATGTTACCACATGTCAACTAACTCATGGAAGACACCACTGTACACTGGCAGAGAATGGGGGAAAAAGGCAACTAACATCTTAACATTATCATGAAAATAGTTTCAACTGTGCAGAACCCCCTGAACTCAGTTCCCATGTCACATTTTAGGAACCACTGTTCTAGGAAAAAGTATCCATTTTTTACTTTACTACTTACTAACTATTAAGGGCTTAGACTCTAAGAAATTACGTGTTTTACTGTAGACCTCATCTGTTAGAGATGTAAATATTGTCTGTCTAGTAAAAAAGGTAACACCACTGGTTAGGACCTAACTCAGCAAACATATAAAAATGCCTTTCCTGGTGGAAGACATATGTCCTATTCCTTTAATTCTCCTTTAACCAGTTTTGCCTACTGGTTCTCTGACTCATGAGTTGAACATCATCCTTATTTACTCTATTTGTATTTTCACGTTTTAAGCATTTGGAACATCATAGTTTGACGTGCAGTTGGATATTTCTGGAGGATTCAGCAAGTTTTCTGTAAGAAAAGGTTAAACATCTAGTTAGGTTAGCCCTTGTCAAAGCAGTCAGTGTTAATTGCTGTGAACTCTTTTCTCTCCCTCTCCTGAATTAGAATAGGAAGACAGCACTCGACCAATCCAGACACATTGCAGAACTACTCCCGTCTGCTCACTGCCTGGGTGCAATTCACCACCCTATTCTATTGACCTTTTTCTCCTCAACATCTTAAATCTTACTACCTTTCAACTCTCTAGCCATGACATCAGTTCAGGGTCCCAATATTGAGACTGCAATTAAGCTACCAGGACTGAGTACGGTTTTCTCGGAAGCCCCAGAGCACATTACACAGTGATAGTCTATGTGAAGAATCAAGCTTAGAAAGGCAAACCAAAGAGAAGGAAAGATGAGCCCTAGACACTGTCCAAGTCCCTGCTTACTCTCACTGAAGGCCCTGAGCTAAGCTGCCTTCTGTTTCCTTTTTCTGTTAGCCTCCTTTAGGTTCTATTCTTGCTACTGACAAAGACCTAATATAAAAGGGAAACACTGAGGAATGTGGAAAGGAGATAATCATTTGAATTCCCAACTGGTGTTAAGGGGAGGTGGAAATACAAGTATACCATCAGAGGAAGGACAAAAGGAAGCATAAAGAAGTGAGGGTTATATTGAGAACTAGCCTACATAAAGAATTTCACTTAGAACAGAGATTATGTGACAGGAGTAAAGTATGTTTTAACAAGCCCTGCCATTGATTCTGAGGCACACTAAAGTTTGAGAACCACTGTTCTAATCAACGTTTCATTACATAATACATCTGTGCTTCCTTACCAATTTTCTGAAAAAGCCTAAGTGTGAAATTTACGTCAATACTAAACTCACAGGTGCATGGACTGTAAGCAAAGGATCATTTTACTGATGGAAAGACCACAGAGAAAACAGACTACCTGAAAGATGTAGGGTATTATAGCTCTGAGACTGGCACCACGTAGCTAATAGAAGATGCTGGCTGTGTCAACAGATTTAAAAATTCAAAAGAAACTTCCATTCTTCACAGTTCACTGTTTCCCAAAGGAAATGTGACACTAAGACTTAAAGGCACATATTTTGCAATTCATAAACCTCTTCTTGGAGCATAATTTTCCATCTCACTGCCACCAGCCACCTCCTTCCCAAACTGTCCTTGTCATCATCTAAATTTCTTGAATAGTAACATTTCTTAGGAACTCAGAGGACAGTTTTCATGGCTTAAACAAAAATGTTGTAAAGTTAAAAATAACCTGTGACTTTTTGGTTATTCAAATAAATGCCTACAGATTGCTCCTTTTCTAACTGTGACTTCCTTGGAAAATGGCTCAACTGAAGCTTAAGTTAGAATGTAAAAGAGCAAATGTAGTATCTTTTAGTAGTTATACACCTTTATGTGTACCTTATGTAAATAAATATGAACACTGCCTACTTACTTTTAAAACTGTCTTTTTTGGTATATCTTAGAGATATGACGGCTAGATATAAAATCATCCTATAAACTGCTTCCTTTCTTCAGACAAAGTTAACTCTTCCAGGATAAAATCTCCGAAATTCTCTACCTCAAAAGCTTTGGCAGTATTCTAACAAAATTCTGACGAGTATTTACTCAGGTTTCTGCATTCAATACCCATGGATGCTAACCCTGTTTTGTGGATCAAAAAAGTAAGCTTATTTTCATTTGTAGCTGTGGGTAGAATATACTGGTAATTTGTATTTATATCCTAGAATAGTGGAACAAAGGATGTGTGTTAATAGTACACGCTCATTTTGGGGAATGAGTTCCTGATCTGTGAGGACAGCAGCCACAAGGAAGGCTGCACAGCAGGAGGGGACAAATGAAGCAGCATTTATATCTTCCCTAATAGTTTCAAACTTTTACCTTGTCTAAGACAAAATTAAATGGTACATTCAAGGAGAAAAAAAATGGGCTGAGGTTCTTAATGATATCATTTAATAGACCATGTTAAATGCCCATCACATAGGTAAAACAGGTCCATGACCATTGCCACCAGATTCCATAAAGGACAATGAGACTTAGATCCTTAGGTATTTGAGTACTCTACCAAAAAACGTATGTCAAGTTGGTTAACCCATTGACTTGACACTCCATTTATTATTGAACTAGATAAACTATGTAGTACTCTCTATTGAGCATATCCTAGAACTTGTACCATCTTTACCCCAAAACTTAAACATTAAACTGCCATCTATTTCCTCTGACCCTATAAACTTCCTATAGGCACATAAACAGGGAAGCATATCAAATGTATTTATCTTTTTTTCCTGGTGAACAAACAACAAAAACCTTCTGGCTCAAAGATGAATGGTGTTCCTGTTGTAAAACCTATTGTATGGTCTGATATTAGAAAATGTCACAAACTTAATTGCCTTTAAATTCTCTTTTAGCTTTCCGAGTAAGTGAGTAAACTGGCCTCAGTAGTGACTTGAGAATAAGAAAGACAACAAATCAAAAAAATGGATATTTACAATTTGTTTCAAACCTCTTACGGCACCCTGTAGCCAATCTATATTTTTAACTATAATTTGCATTACCTTAACACATATTTGCTGGGCAGACAGGGGTGAGTAATTTGGAAATGGACCAATCTATCCCAGCCATCTTATCTTATGGATCAACCAGCAGTGAATGCATAATGAGGAAATTCCTGGAGATGAAAGACCTGGGCTCTATACCAACATCCTTCCTTGATTTACCACAGGACCTTGGAAAACTCCCTAAACTGCTCCAAGCTGCTTTCTCAAGAGTAAAAGAGATAAATAATTGTCCTGCATATATATCACACCTACAGTGATGTTCAAATGAGAAAGTGAGAATGCTTTCTAAAACTCCAAATGAGCTTAGACAAAAATCTTTGGAAGGAAAGAAACAGATTATATTTAGGGACTATGAATCCCTTTTAATCTTCTAGTTTCTTCATTCACAAAGGAGATTGGCCCAAAGATAAAACAGAATCAGAAAAGCCAGGTCACTTAAAAAAGAAAGACCATAATGTGCCACATCTAGATGGTTCAGGTCACACTGTCAATATGAAGAGTGATTATTCCAGAGACTTAGGTATAGTGAATGATTTCAAACAACTTTTTGAGGGCATGAATAGTAAGGTAACAGCTATTTAAAAAATTCAGACACAAATGAAGTAATAGTTATCTAAATGAGATAAAAACCACAACGTTGGCAAAGACTTACAAAACAGATAAAAATAAGAATGGACATTAAGTAGTTTTAATGAATCCACTTCCTTTATTGCAGTAACCTCTGTACAAAGCAGCAACTGCAATACTCAAGATTAAAACATTAGAAAAGCATTTGTGTGACAGTTATAGTACAGTATTATCAAAATATTACATTTTCGAACTTAGCAGATAATCATCCACCAGAGCTCAAATCTTTAAATTATTTCCATAGTCTTAAAAAATATGTAATGTCAGAAAGCATATAAAAAGAATGTAAAAGGAAACCTAAAGTACAAATAAAATAATGTAACAAATAAATATTTGATTTCAGTAACTGTTAATAATCAGCTTAATACCACCATTCTCTCTAAACTTATTTCTTACTTATAGGAATAATGAACTGTCAAATGCCATGGCATAATTATTTACTTCCAAGCTATCACCCATGATTAGAACTAAAAAAAATTTGGCATAAAAATCAAAATTCAGCATAAAGCTATTTTAGCTTCAACACTAGCTAGCATCTCTAAGAATTGCTGAAATTTATCAGAGTACTGTAACAACCTTGAAAATTTTTGACCTGGTGTCTAGTGTTAAGTGAAAGCAATGTATTTTTTTTTAAGTGAAAAGTTTCTTAAATTATTTCACAGATAGTATTACCCATCCCACATTATGCATATGTAGATATATTTTATGTACTTTATACACACATGTATGATGCATGACATTTGGTTCCTGCAGTACAGATTACAATGTTGTTTGCCTGAATGGGAAAAACTTGAAAAAGAAAGGTAAGTGTACCTGTGCACATTTCAAGACAGCAGCACTCAGTCCATGCCCTATTATCCATTTTTAAAGTTCACACATATTGTCTACTGAATATTTCTACTGTATTTCCCCCCAAACATTGCAAAACCTGCAGTGTTTGAAAACAATGCTGAGTTATAAGGTAGAAATTTTTTTTTTAGAAAATCAGTTACTTCATTTTCTTAATATTCTGAATTCAAGCTATCTAGAGCTCTATACTTAGTTCATACTCATGCAGCAAAAATGCTGCACACCATTGAAAATAATAATAATGTTATAGATGTCTATTCAAGATTCATGAAAACTACTGGGTGTGGTGGCTCACACCTGTAATCCCAGCACTTTGGAAGGCCGAGATGGGTGGATCACAACGTCAAGATGTCAAGACCATCCTGGCCAAAATAGTGAAAGCCCATCCCTACTAAAAATACAAAAATCAGCTGGGTGTGTTGGCATGTGCCTGTAGTCCCAGCTACTTGAAAGGCTGAAACAGGAGAATCACTTGAACCCGGAAGGTGGAGGCTGAAGTGAGTCGAGATTGTGCCATTGCACTCCAGCCTGGCAAAAGAGATTCTGTCTCAAAAAAAGATTCATGAAAACCTGCATATATCCTCTACCACTGAAACATATCAATTAACCCACTTAACAGTACTTCAGGTGAAGTATTCTCCATTTTCTAACTGGATGATAACTGTGTGAAATTACAGAATGCCCTTCAAATGATCACCTTTGTTCTATGAAACCTGTATCTGTTAATCTGATTTTGAACTTATGTTTACTAAAACAGAAGGTTTGCCTAATGAATCTTGATTATTTTAAAATGCAAAATACCAGCAACATAAATTTCATTATATATACACATGTGCATCTGTGTATGCATATACATATACACACACATATACAAATATGTAGACATAATCCCTTGAAATGTTTTCAGGAAATCCTTCCTTGAATAATAAATGAAAAAACTTCACATTAATAATTTTATATAGAGCTTTTAGTAACAGTACATATGCACTGTCAAAATTGTACTAGTAGACTATGATGTCAAAACAGACACTTCAAAAGCACAAACTGGCAGTTTTTCTCAACACAAAAGTTTTAAAGTATTAAGAATGGATTAAATTTTAATGTTCAGAATAATATGTTCAAACCTGAGTGTATTAAGACTAAGTGTACTTGACAATTGAATGAATTAAACCTAAAAACATTTCTCTAAGAAACCAGTGGTCCATTTAACCATTTGATGAAACATTATTTTAATGACCTGTAAAGGATAGTACAGTATACTGAAATTCCACTTAGTGTTTATTGAAATATTCTATTAAATGACATTGCTTGGTCTAAATTTCCTCCAGAAAAATCTGTTAGCATTTCTTAAAAGTCCCTCAGATTTGAGGGAAATTCTAAATTAGGACAGTTTTCTCTCCAAATAAATATGAATGATCTTGAGTATTTTTGTTTAAAGAATGACGTGATTTTTCAGCATGGAATACAGAAATTAGTATGGGATAAATCTTCAATCTTCCCTAAGGTTTCAAGAAATAACAGCCAATCAGAGGGGTTAAAAGGTATTTGGGGGCCTATATTTTTATAGCTCTATATTTACAAATACTCATATAAACCTTACCGTGGGGTCACTTTTGGTTACCATCTCCCCTTCCCCATTTTTCATTAATCTGCCCTAATTCTCACCTTTAATATCTAACAGATACATTTACAAAAGTAACAAAACACATACAGTACCCAACATTAAATGGTCAATGAAAGAAGACAAGCAGTGCTCATTTTGTTTTAAAGTGGAAGAGACTAGAAATAAAAACGATAGTTGAAGGCAAAGTTTGCCATTCTATAAATTTATAAAAGAGGATATATGGATGAAATTTGGTTAATTTCAAAAGGCACCTCGAGGCTAAAGGCTTTTTGTACTCCTTTCATCAATCAAAAAGTAACATACTTTTATTGCTATTCAAGTAGCAAAGGAAAAGTCTACTCTCACAAACTTCAGTTCAATAGAGAAGAATCACCATTCATTAAGACTGAGATATGAAATTTGACTAAAACTGAAGTCTCCATACACATATCAATGGAGCAACTTTCCTGTGTGCTTTCAAATTAATGAAATCGTGAAAGAAAAGTCACCATTTGCCATTGTGATGTTAATGTGTCATCGAAGATTTCAGTTACTACATTAGGCACTGAAGTACCATTCTGGAGGGCTGTCCACTGTATAGAACATTTATGAATAGAAGGTAAGGACACTCTGATGATTCCCACGAACTAGGAGGATTGGTGGTAGGTCCTTAGATAGAGCTTCTAACCATGCCATGTAGAGCGCACTAGACACGGCACCTTTCCGTGCAACTGGGAGACTCCTGATATCAAAAAGAGAGAGAAAAAAAACCTGAGCAATACATTTACAAAATAAAATGTAGCAAAGTTTATAAAGTAGATTACAGTAACTAGAAATTACTATAATTACAGAATATTTCTAAGTGAGGATTCTGGATATAGAATAACAACTACAGTCGTGTTCCTTAGCAATGGACACACATTTCTTAGAACTTATTGTTAGGCAATTTTGCCCTTGTGAAAACATCAGGGGAGTACTTACACAAAGTAGATTGTGTAGTCTACTACACGTCTAGGCTATGACATAGCCTGTTGCTCCTAGGCTACAAACCTGTACAATACATGACTGTACTGAATACCACAGGCAACTGTAACATGATGGTAAGCATTTATATATCTAAATATAGAAATGATACAGTAAAAATATGTTTTTTCTTTTTTTTTTTTTTTTTTTTAGAGAGATGGGGGTCTCAATACATTGCCAAGTTGAACTCAAAACTCCAGGGCTCAAGCAGTCCTCTCACCTTAGCCTCCCATGTAGCCAAGACTACAGGTGCACACCACCATGCCCAGCTTAACATACAGTATTATAATATTATGGTACCACCACCATACATGTGGATATACAAGACTCTAATCTTTCAACAAAAGACTTTTAAAAATTTGTTGATAAGAACAGTAAATAAATATTTCTATGAACCAGAGTACATTCGGTATCTAACACTAAATCCAAGATTTCCCCTTCTCCAAAAGAATAGAATTCTTTTAGGTGAAAGGTATGTTTACTATCAAAATTTAAAAAACAGAAGCTATATATGGATAAATGCAATTTTTATCTTCTCTTAGCTCAGTTTTAATTTTTTTGAGATGGAGTCTCCCACTGTCACCCAGGCTGGAGTACAGTGGCATGATCTCCGCTCACTGCAACCTCTGCCTCCCAGGTTCAAGCGATTCCCCTGCCTCAGCCTCCGAAGTAGCTAGGATTACAGGTGCCTGCCACCAGGCCCAGCAATTCTTTGTATTTTTAGTAGAGACAGGGTCTCACTATGTTGGCAGGCTGGTCTTGAACTCCTGATCTTGTGATCCAGCCACCTCGGCCTGCCAAAGTGCTGGGATTACAAGTGTGAGCCACCACACCCAGTCTCAGTTTTAATTTCTATTTATGAATGGTAGTAGCAGTGACCAGTTGCTGTTAAAAAGTTTTTCTCTAAATTTCAATGTTGTAATGTCTCTTCCATTACAGGTATTTCATTATCATCAGCAAAACTTGAAAGTTTCTGATATATTAAACGTTTGTTGTTAAACTAACAATCTTTTGGTAGTTTTTTTCATTATTTGTGTGTGTGGGGGGGGAGGCCTGAGGTTTCCTAAGGACACAGGCTCCAGAACTGAGAAAATGTGGGTTCAAAGAATATCTACTGTTGTTTAATAGAGGAAAAGCCAAAATAGACATTCAGCATCTGTATTTAACTCAAGGACAATGTGTCTGTATATACAAATTTGTGTTTGGGAAACATAAGAATGGGAATACAGATAGAAATCACTATTCAAATTTAATCTTCCAAATAACTTTTTTTGGGGTTATTTTCAAGAGGAAGCTGTCCGGGGTACAAATTTTAACGTAGGATCCTCCTATCCCATACATGCTTAATGGCTATGCTGCTGTGTTCACCAAGATAAGGAATTTTGAAAAGGTGAGTAGAAGGGTAAACAAAAGGTTCCAATATAACCTTTCCTGATATAAAAATTACTTGGGATTCATATAAACTTAAAGTTTTTGACTTTCTCCACATGCTTAAAGCATAGTATATTTTTACAAGTTTGTTTTTCCCTCCTGATAACCATTAAGTCAATATGGGTGTCACACAGATATGTAGTTGGAACAGAAATTAATTCAAAGCATATTATCAGAAATTAGCAAGAAAATCTTTATAAAGATATTACTTACATGACAATAATATTAGCTGTGCTTGAATGTTCCTTTAATAATTCATTTAACCTGATCTGCCGGTATGTCTGAAATGAAACAGGACAAAGTCATTCCTAGACCCTATGGAAATTAGAATTCAGCATGGTCCATAAAACTACAAGGAATTAAAAAGAAACTCACATGAATTTTAGTGTAATAAAAATATCTGTTCTCTATTTTTTAAAAATGCTTTCCACTAATCTCATATAAATCTAAGTTAAGGTAGAGTTCATTTATACAACTGACCCCTCCCATATCAAATTGAAGTTCCTAGTTTTTATGTCGGAAGTATTTTTAAAAATTAAAAATTATACTATAAAAGATTAATGACAAGGAAGCAGAAGAGAGAGAATACCTTGGTCTTATAAAGTTCAAGCTCATTATCCGTTATTCGCCATGGTTCATCTTCTTTCATTTTATCTGCAATATCTTGCTCTTTATCATCTTCATGAAGTCTGTATGGCTCAATCATTTCCTCAAAAGCTACAATACTTTAAAAAACAGAGAGAATAGTGACAACTAATCTTATTTTAAGTTACATAACAGCAGAATCTTAAATACTAAATTATAACTTACAAAGTTAGTGCCTCTCATTTATTATGCTTCTCTCCATACCCCAACAATAATATCACTTTGGGAATTTATTTTGAAAATGGCTATTTCTAGTCTCTCAAACTGATGAGAAAATTAGAACCCACATGGACGATATAGATTCTGCATCCCTATTTTAAAATCCAAAATGCTTCATAATCTGAAACCTTCTAAGCATCAATATGATGTTCAATGGAAATGTTCACTGGAGCATTCTGAATTTCTGAATTTTGGATTAGGGATGCTAAACCAGCATGTATAATGAAAATATTTCAAAATAAAAATAATCTGAAATCTGAAACACCTGTGGTTGGTCCCAAGCACTTGGGATTAGAAATCTCCAACCTGTAATAAAATTCCACTTTTAACTGCTAAAGCTGATCTCCTTGTATCTAACCTCTACCACTATGGCAATTTTCTCTCAACCTAAATAAATTTTACCATAGTACCCAAAATGATCCCTTTGAGCAATAAGTCAAATTGTGTTACTCCTCTGCTCAAAACACCCAAAGGTTTTCCCAGTTATCAATGAATAAAAGTAGTGTAAAAAAAATGTACTAGAATATTTTGAAGGGGAAAGGACACTAAAGATTTAAGAAAATGCAAAATTAATTTCTACATTGAAATACACTTACCAGTAAAATAATATAAATGGCATTCTAATCCTCTATGAACATGAAAAACATAGATTCAGTATCAAATCTAGTGTGAAGCACCTGGTATACACTGTTTTACAATAGAAGCAACCCCACCCTTATTACAACCTTACAAACTGTAAAGCTGTAACTGAAATCCTCTCTGAATATTGAAAACTCTTTAGATTTTGTTTAATATCTGCTACATGCATGCCAACTATCAATACTAGATTTTTAAAATACTGACTTCACATGTAATTAATAGCAGGGAAAAAAAAATCTCAGGGTTAATTACCAGAGTAATTACCAGAATCTGTGTCTGAGTATGCCATCTATAAAAGCATCAGAAATTTGTAAAGTAACTTACTTTTCTTTCTTTGGTTTGGTATTGATATCTCCTAGGACCATAATATCAGAGAAGTCTATCCGGAACTTGCTAAGCAAAGTAGCCATCCTACAAGAAGAATAAATAGAATTAAGATACAAGTATTTTTATTCAGAATCCATATATCTGAAAAGCATGATTTATAGAAAAAGTCAGTCTATCATGTCCATAACAATGTCCGTTTGAATTAATTTACACCATTCATTTACAAAGTAGACTTAAATTCATGAGTAGAGACTACTGTTACATTCTTTTACTTTCTCTGAATCTCTCCTTTGTACTGAGTAATGGACAAAGAAAGACATTAATAATGAGATTTAAATGGCAGCTAATGTTTCTTAAGTTAATTTTAGTCAAATTACACTGACAAGTACACAGATTTCAATAAAAATTAGTAGACTAGTTTTGGATTATTTGTGGATTATTCTTTCATCCAAGAAGATTTATTTTTGGATTATTCTTTCATCCAAGAAAAATGCTTATTTCAGGGCCCGAATATAACCTATGGGCCATACTGAAGATATAGCTGATGGCAGATTAAGTTCATAGCATCATGGGGGAGGAGGGAACTGGGATAGAACATAGAAAAGCAGCATCAACAAGCCTGATTTTTCAGTAAATACCTTTCTGAAGCCATAGTTGACAATCAAACATTGGTGGCAACAACAGAAAAATTGAAGTGCACATACACACAAAAAGAAATTAGCAAAATGCAATTTTACTTGTAATAAAAAATGCTTTTAAACTGAGATATGAGAAAACAGATGTGCTACAGCTTTAACTATTAAATTTATTACTAGTATTTCTTGCATAATTCACTATTTGAAATGAATAAACACCTAGTTGAATTCCAGGATCTATCTACTAAGTGCCTATTATAAAACATGCTAAACATTACAGTGCCCACAAAACTCAAATTTAAGAAAATAATACCAGCCAGAATGTGATGAGTGGTAGGCATCAAGTATATTGTAATTCCGGAAAGAAACACAACTAGATTGGTGGGGAGGTAAGTGGGGAAAAACAGGGAAGGCACTATGAAGAACTGATCTGGATTTTAAAGCATGCAGTAAACAGATAAAAGGAGAGGCAATTGAAGAGATATTTACAGTAGAGAGATGAGAGTAGGCAAAAGAGTAAAAAGCCTGAAGTCACATGCATGTTTAGAGCAAATGGAAAAGTGTACTAAGTGTAAGGCATACTGGGGGAAATAGAAGAATAGAAAATGAATGACAAGACAGATTGTCAAGGGTCTTGACTACTACATTGTAACAATTAGATTTTCTATGGCAGGTAGCAGAGAAGTTGTTAAAGTATTTTGGGTAGAGGAATGATACGGTCAAAATTCTGCTTTCTGAAAATAAAACTGGGTTTCAATTCTTCTAAGTACCCATGTCATACCTTTGACCCATAATGTATATAATATACACATTAGGTCAAAGATTATGCATATTTATGTACTCTGTATAATATATTCGTTATAGAGCAAAGATAAAACAAGTGTATTTAGAAAGCAGGAGAGAAATAACTGAAACAAACTAGAATTGTGACAGTACAGACAAAAGGAATACAATGGATGACAATGGCATTCTGCATTTTGTTGTCCAGAAGTCTACAACATAATGTACCGCATATATAAATATGTAATGTTTGTGCACCTTCTCCCTTGATTAAAAGAAAAATGTTGCTTAGCATTTTAATGTTACAAGCATTTAAGAAGGACCTTCTAAAATGCTAACATGTTAAAAAAATTACATCTAAGTAAAATTAGGTATCTACTAAACATGAACACTGAAAAGAACAAGGTTATATTTAACTAAAATTTTTAACTTCAGTAAAAAAAAAAGCAACATTAGACATTTCCTGAGTTGTCCAATTTTTGTCTTATCAAAGTTATACTGCAGCAATGAAGTGCTACTAGATTAATGCCCTTCAATGTGAAATAAACTTACGCTCTCCGGTCATGGTCTATTCTGTTTATCTTTCCACCAATGAATACTCTGATCTTACAGTCTTTCCATTTTTTCTTGGTAGTCAGAAGGTAAGGTATCAGTAAGGTCAAACCTGAATTATAAAAATATAATAAATCATTTGGTAAATGCTAGTTTCTTAATCAAGAACATTAATTCAATTTACTCTTGAGAAAAATGTTTACTACAACTCCATAAACAAAATTCTTCTTTCTGTCCTTCCTTGATAATTCAGTCAAAAGGCCATTAGCAGACCTGAGCAAGAAGGGACTCCTAATGGAGTCTGAGATCATTCAAGGAAGACAGCCAAATGGGATAGTGGCCTAGTAAAGTCAGGAGACTAGTCACATACAACAAGATTGAGAAAATTAAGTGTTATTTATAGACCTTAGTGGGAGCTGTGTTTAACACTTGAGTGAGAAATACAAAAAGGGAGAAGCTGGACTGAAATTGGTTTTGATCGTCATTTATGTCTCCACACACACATTTCATGGAGTGCCTGGCTCCATACATTGAGAAGCCCCGGGAGCAGTGACACTCTAGTAGCCACAAGCATATGTAATGCCCTGATCTTTGTTTCTAAACACTACTGTTCAGTAAAAGGAATCAGCATTCCTTGGATCAAGGGTTACTCTTGTGGCTATGAAGTGCAAAACCGTAAAACCAAGCCTGGAACATCTTCTTGGTCAGAAAATAACTCAAAAAATGACTGGGACATGATAAATGGAAACAAATCAGCGTAAGGAGCATGCTGCTGGTAAAATATGGGACAACTGGAACATCAAACCAAATAAAAGTAACAAATTATATCCTGGCATATTTTGGATATTAGACCCTGCCCAAATCTCATGATGAATTGTAATTAATCCCCAATCCTGAAGGTGGAGCTTAGTGGGAGGTGTTTGGATCTTGGATCATGGTGGTGGGTCCTTCAAGTTTTGGTGCTTTGTGATAGTTCTCATGAGACTGGATCATTTAAAAGTATGTGGCATATCTGTCTCCTCTCTATGTCTCTCTCATTCCTGCTTTCATCATGTGATGTGCCTGGTTTTGCTTTGCCTTCTGCCATAAGTAAAAGCTCCCTGAGGCCTATCCAGAAGCTAAGTGATGTCAGCACCATGCTTGTGCATCCTGCAGAATCATCTGCTGATTAAACCTCTTTTTTTTAATAAACTATGCAGTTTCAGGTATTTATTCAAAGAAATAAGAGTAGTCTAATACATAACCCATTGAATATCAATAAAATAGAAATCAATGAGTCCACACTGATAGATATAAAGAGAAAGCTCTTCCTTTCAATAAAATGTCAACTAATAAATGAGGAAGAAGTGTTGGAATTGTAAAATCATCATTTGACAACCACAACAATAAATTCAGGGAAACATCAATGGATGGTAAAGATAGTGATGAAGGCTGCAAGAAGAATGGTGTATTTACATGGTCTCAGAGTAACTCCCCTGTGCCATCCCCAATACCTATAATTATAAAGGTGGGTGGAAGATAACTTTACAGTGAATAAACCTGGCAAAAACCATAGTACACAATAATTAAACTTAATTTCACCAGTGATGGGACAAATCAATATCCTGTGCCATCTGAGGAGATGTAGACAGAAGAGCACAGCATTACCTCTGTGATATTTCTGCCAAAGATAGATAACCTAAAACTAATGATAATAAAACATTAGGCCAAGCACGTGGCTCACACCTGTAATCCCAGCCCTTTGGGAGTTCAAGACCTGCCTGACCAACATGGAGCAACCCCGTTTCTACTAAAAATACAAAACTAGCTAGGCTTGGTGGCACATGCCTGTAATGTCAGCTACTCGGGAGGCTGAGGCAGGAGAATCACTCAAACCTGGAAGGCGGAGGTTGCGGTGAACTGAGATTGTACTATTGCACTCCAGCCTGGGCAGTAAGAATGAAACTCCGTCTTATAATAAATAAATAAATACATAAATAAAACATTAAATAGCACTTCATATTGGGTGACAGTCAACAAAAAGGTTGACAACACTTAAAAAAAATGCTGGGCCGGGCACAGTGGCTCAAGCCTGTAATCCCAGCACTTTGGGAGGCCGAGGCGGGTGGATCACGAGGTCAACAGATCGAGACCATCCTGGTCAACATGGTGAAACCCCGTCTCTACTAAAAATACAAAAAATTAGCTGGGCATGGTGGCTCGTGCCTGTAATCCCAGCTACTCAGGAGGCTGAGGCAGGAGAATTGCCTGAACCCAGGAGGCGGAGGTTGTGGTAGTCGAGATCGTGCCCTTGCACTCCAGCCTGGGTAACAAGAGCAAAACTCCGTCTCAAAAAAAAAATGCTGAGGTCATGAAACTCTGCGTTAAGGATACTGAAGGGACCAGACAACTAAATGCTGTGTCTGATTCTGAAATTAATCCTTTTACTTTTGGGAATGCTGGCAAAATTTGAATGGGCTCTATGGGTAAAGAATGCATACCATTTCCTACTATTCTCACAATATCAGTATATTTAAAATCATTTTTAAAAATTAACAACCTTACCTCCATCATCAAAAAGCCACCAGACGTCAATAGTATTCTTTCCTTGTTTTTTCTGAAACTGGGTACTAGCTTCAAGAAGCTTTTGGTCAGCTACATTTAAAGGCACAATAGGGCCTTTGGATTCTAAAGGATTAAGCAAAAAATAAAATGTAAGGAAAGTAAATGTTAAAAGCCCTTTGCTGAATTCCTGTTGTTTCCTAATTTTTGTATTCAGATGTTTATAATACAGGCAATTGCATATGTCATCTACCATAAGCTTTCAGTATAATAATACTATACTTTATAAACGGCCACAGAGAAGTAACTCTTTACAATAGCTAAACCAATCAAAATTATCTGCCTAATTACTAATATATTCAAGTATTCTGAATGAATGTAAGAGAATCATAAACATCAATCAAAAAAATTATACTGGACTCTAGATTTTGTGTTTTTTTGAAAAGCTGTTTTAGTCTAACTGGACACATCAAGTTTACACCTGTTCTGTGAAACTATTTCTTTGGTATATCTCAATAATTTAAAGCTCAAAACTTTTTAAAAGACAAATTTGTTATTTGTAACATAAATGAAAGATGGGAGTTGAAGACATACTAACATATTCTTACAATTATCAGTGAAACCTTAGTCTAAGGAAAGACTCACTCATGTTTACCTATGTTTTGTCCCTAATATGTGACATCCAATTCTAAAGCCATATAACCACATCTTTCTCTGAACCACAGAAAGATGGTGGGAACTCCTTGGAAGGGCACCCATTTGCTGCAGGCCTGAGAACAATACACCAAGGAGTTCCCATTTATATTCCCAGGAGTTAAAACAAAACAAAAAACAGCACTGATTCCGTGAGCAAGCAAATGACTATCATGAAACTCCTACACCAAAATTTTAAAAGCAGAAATCCATACAAGGACATCTGATCACTTTTGTAGAATGTCACTTTTCATGCTGCTGTGATATATGCAAACATGACAAATGATTTTGCACGATGAAATAAAATGGCTACCAAACCACACTGCTCCATAACTCTCACCTCTATCTCCTTCTCATAAAATTCATGTATGTTGACATGACTGTGTATCTCCCAAACGCAGCATGACTGTGAGAAATATTGTAATTTTTGAAATGAAAAATACATTAGTATCAAAATTGAGGACTTGGCTGGGTACAACTGACGGTAAAGGATGCAAGTGACACTGCAAATAAAACCTACTTCAGTGTCCCTACTTATCATCTAAACCATGCAGTTTAAATTAAAAAAAAAAAAAAAAAAAGAATACTGGCTGTCTGGGTCTGAATGTTTCAGAAATGCTATGATGATTTAAAGGAATTTGTCTGTGATATAATACCATTTCCTGGGAAGATTTAACTCTTTAGTTAGACTAATGATAATTTTTCTAATCTGCATTTATAGAACTGTAACATCACCTCACAATGGAAACAAAAAGGTTAAAAAGAAAGGAATAAGGTTGAAGTTAAAAAGTTTACAGTATGAAAGAGGGATTAAAATAAAATGATGAAAAATGCCTGCCTTTTTTCAACAGTGGTTGAGTTGGAGTCTTGCCATCCTCTTCCTCATCTAGATTATGTTTAAAAAACACAAAAATAAGTTAATTGCCTTTATATTAATAAAATAATGAAAATGTAACTAGAGCACATTTATAAACAAAATATAGTATGAAATAATAGTCCACTGAAGAATAATCAAGACTGAAGATTAATATTTTCTGCAGAACGTTGAAGCTTTTAAAAAGCAAACATATTTGGGACCCCTCCCCTATAGGATGACTAACACTCCTAAATTTAATTCCTATAAAATTTTTCTTTAAATTTCAGCATATTTAAAAAATTTTTATACTCTCATACTTGAAATAAGTTGAAAAGACATTGAACTGTGGCTTATAGAGTGTAAATATGACATTAAAAACTGATACTGCAGATAATACAAAAATTTTAAACATGCCACTGCATCACTGTGCAAATGACTGAAGAGCAATTTTAGAAACATTTAATGGATATTTGTTACTTGTAAAAAATTAATCACCACTTGAAATATTAAGAAACTTGATCAGAGACAGCAGTATTTTGCTTTAGATAAAATACCAGGTTATACAGGAGTGATTTTTCTCAAATACATAAATTTATATATGTATGTATGTATATATGTGTGCATATATTAATCCATCTATATTTAAAGATACCTACAAATATTTTTCAGGCATTAACCATTTTCCCAATCTTATTTTGTTCCCTTAATATAAGTTTGTATTATAGTATTTGTTTATGACATATAAAACTCTGGACTTGGGACAAGAAAGAGTACACTGCAGTGGGCTCTGGAGTTAAGACTGCAAGATTGCAATCTTACCTCTACTCGTTTTACTAGCTGTGTGAGCTTTAGTTACTGAACTTGCTTTTCTCTTTTGTAGAAAGAATATTAGTCCCTACCTCTTAAACTTGTTATACTAATGCAAGTATTAATGCACTGAGCTCTGTGCCTGACAGAAAGTATTTAGAAGGTGTTCTTTTTGACTCCTTGCATGTTGTATAATTCAATAATCAAACAGACACAACTAAATACTGTGGACTTATAACTACATCCTAATGTCTCTAATTCTGAAAATGTTTTAAAATGTATAAACTTTTCTGTAGTATCTATGCTGCTAACTTTGAGAATAACTAACTACATAGAAAATAAACACAAAATAAAGCAAATGCTAATTTCTTGAACTCCCAACCTCAGTGCTGGGATTATAGGCGTGAGCCACCGTGCCCAGCCTAGCAAATGCTAATTTCTTAAACTTGTAATGGAAAAAGAATCAATTATATTTAATTTTATACATTCAATATTGTTTGTATAAAAAGATACTTAATAAAATTTGTCTTTGATAAAATTATAAATATAACTACTGATATTCTGCATTCGCTTAAAAGAGCTCAGAAAATGTCAAGGGAATCTTGACATTTAAAAATTATAAAGGAAGTTAAAGGCATTTAGATTTTTATAATAAAAAGGTAAGTAGAAATGTACTGACCCAGTTTCCTGTTCTATAAAAATAATAATAAGATCATAACATATATTATTAGCTAATGTATGGGTAACAACCACTATAATGTGGGTGCATGGAGTATATGCTTGATGTGTATTACTTCTTACCCTCCCATCAAAACCTCACCTATTAATTCCTAACAGATTCTGTAGAAAAAGAATGTTTGAAACAAAAAAAAAGGAAATGAAAGAATGTATACTGCAAACTAAAATAAATGCTAGAACATAAGAACAGTTATCAGAATCAGTTTATAGAATTTTGAGGGAAAACAAAATAAATTATAATCAAGCCAACCAAGAACTGAAAAGGAAAATGGGTGTCAACTAAACTTTAACTACTAATACCCTAAGCCAATAAGGTAAATAAGGAGGAAAGAAAATTAAAAGCAACATTACTGCTTCTAAGTAATATAGAAGACATAAACTACACAGACATGATTGATTGGTCCAAGGTTACAATTTCAGAAAAATAATGGGAAATATTTTGCAGGAATCAAAACTATGTTATGGTTTGATGATTTACAGCATAGATTTTTTTTCTTGTTGCATGTCAGCTGAAAATAGGACAGATGGAGATACTATACTGAATAGAGGTAGGAGAGTGAGGGTGGGAGAGTAAGATTTGGAAGTCATCCCTCTTTCCTTCTCAAACATGACACATATATTTGTAGATGAAATTATGTGAAAATCTCATGAGTCTGTTACTTTATAATTACCATGTTGTTTCCAAATTCAGATTTAAGCTATGCTTCGAATTAAAATGTTTTCTTTAAAGCAAGTATAAATAAAAACACAGAGGCCATATTAGTAAATAATTGGCATGGTTTCTGTTTGATGATCTACTCTAGTACCTTAAAACAGCTAGTCATTCTGCAGCCATTTTTGAAACCATAAATTTTACCAACTAGAAATGACCAGTTTGAGAACAGGTTATTTTTTATAAGACATATATTATAATTAAAAATGTCTCACAAATTAAAACATTACTAAGACTTATTATTTGAATGAAAATTACCTTTTTGTTTAACAGGTTTTTCACTGAGTGGTTTGGAAGTATCTAAATCAGATTTTTTACTATATTCCACACTTACTACCACATCCTTGGTGCCAGGAGATTTCTCTTGTGATGACAATAATTCTTCTGTAGACATAAAAGTATTTAAAATAGTATCTAAGTCACATTTTAACTGTTAAATAAGGCATTATGGTTTTATAAACTATTATGAAAACATATGTTTATTATAAATGACTTACTTAAAAAACTATGATAACTTGTTTGAAATGACTATTCACTTAAATACATAAACCACAACTCAGTTACAGGTTGAGTATCCCTGATTTGAAAACCTGAAACTTTTTAGATGCTTCACATGATTCTCAAAGGAAATGCTAATTGTAGCATTTCAGATTCTGGATTTCTGGATTAGAGATGCTCAACTGGTAAGTATTGTGTAATGCAAATATTCCAAAATCAACCTTCCCCTTCTGGACTCTGAAACACTTCGGGTTCCAAGCATTTTCGATAAAGACATACAACCTGTATTTGAATTAAGAGCTGAAGAATTAGTAATGAGTACAATTCATAGAACAGTAGAATCTGGCGACAGTAATATATAGTATGTGAATCTATTCTGCTCTGAATGTCAGTTACATACATAAAAAATGTAAAATGTAACAAATGTTCATAGATACGTAAGATGACAGACAACACCAAAAAATTCTATCCACTACTATAAAACCAAGACCAGGAAATAGTCTTCCTAAATTAATGGTGAAAGTACCATTTCTTCATTTTAAAGTAGTTTCTTCATTTTCTCTTTTTGTCAGAGTTAGTAAATATTTGGCTTCCATCATACAAAAATGTATCACAAAGACAAATATAATATGAAACTGATAATCTGTCCAATTTATTTCTCTTCATTTGCACAAATCCTCATCACTTATTTGTGCAAATGAAGAGAAGAAAAAAAAACTACATGCCAGTACTTTGCTAAGAGCTCACAGGCTTTAATCTCCTTTTTAATCTTAACAACGAACCTGTAAGGTAAACACATTTTAACAGATAAGGAAACTGAGGCTTGGAGTCACCAAATTTGCCCAGGCTACAAAACACCTAACAGAAAAGACTGAGATTTTTAAAAGCAGATTTGCCTGACTCTAATGCCTATGCACTTAATTCCTATGCCAAGTCAAATTCCTGTTTTAAAACTTAACGATGAATAATAAGGCATTCAAAAACATATAATAATGCTTATAAATATATGAAAATTTTAAAAGTTTCAATCACATTCAAACTTCAATAAATGATAGAAATATATAATTTATTTGCCGAACTGTGATACATGAAAGGGAACACTACTATTTGTGTGAACAGGTACTCTAAACCTCAATTCTGATTCAACAAGAAATAACTGAAATAGCATTTTGCCAAACCTATTCCAGATTGCTGAAAATGCATATTTTGGTTACACGGATAAAGACCTCAAAGTGTTTCTTCTGAAACTGCAAACTGCTCTTTAAAGGGCTGAAAGAGGGAAGTTTAAACAGTTTAAATACAGAAGCAGTTACCTCTTATGTATTTTTAGGCTTAGTTTCTTCTGATGATTTGGTTAATTAACTGGTAAGGGTAATATGTTAGATATGTAGACTTTCTTAAGCTTATGATATTTCTTAAACTACCAGAAAACCTTCAGAGGATATAAAAAGTTTCATGGGTGATCCACTTGCCTCAGCCTCTCAACGTGTAGGATTATAGGCATGAACCACCGCTCCCTGCCAGTTTTCATAAAGTTGACAAACGTAGTAATTATACCTTACTTAGAAAGATCACTTTCAAAGATGCTTTAAAAGTTACACACTATCTTATTTTATAATTATTTACATACCATTCTTGATATGTAAAAGTTATACAGTAATGACGGGAGAGAAGTATACAGTGGGAGGTAGAAAGGGGGAGCACATAGGGAGACCTCTGTAGTGACAGAATAGCACTGTACCTTTTTTTTTTTGCTTGCAACAAAATCTTTATTCAGTAAATTTAATTCAGCCAGTTCAGCTAATATTAACGTGTGAAAGGGTGTTTCCTCTAGAAAAGAGCTTCCAGAACAAAGAATGTGTACTGCAGATAAGGTAAAATCTTTAATTTTCTAGAGTGCTTAGAGGCAAATCTTCCAGTCTTTACACTAAGACGACTCTATCTCATTCAAAGAGGGTCCTGGTGAGCCACTGGGAAACAGGCCACCATTGAAAAAACATTTTTTTTTATTGTACTTTAAGTTCTGGGTTACATGTGCAGAACACACAGGTTTGTTAAACAGGTATACATGTGGCATGGTGGATGGCTGCACCCAA
Source organism: Callithrix jacchus (assembly GCF_049354715.1). Lineage (NCBI taxonomy): Eukaryota > Metazoa > Chordata > Mammalia > Primates > Cebidae > Callithrix > Callithrix jacchus. Next base: position 80,847,250 of record NC_133503.1, read on the forward strand.
TAACCCATCATCTACATTAGGTACTCCTAATGCTATCCCTCCCCTAACCCCCACCCGGACAGGCCCTGGTGTGTGGTATTCCCCTCCCTCTGTCCATGTGTTTTCATTGTTCGACTCCCACTTATAAGTGAGAACATGTGGTGTTTTGGTTTTGTTCTTGAGTTAGTTTGCTGAGATTTCCAGCTTCATCCATGTCCCTCCAAAGGACATGAACTCATCCTTTTTTATGGTTGCATGGTATTCCATGGTATATATGTGCCACATTTTCTTTATCTAGTCTATCATTGATGGGCATTTGGGTTGGTTCCAAGTCTTTGCTGTTGTGAACAGTGCCACAATAAACATACATGTGCATGTGTCTTTACAGCAAAATGACTTATAAATTTTGGGTATATACCCAGTAATGGGATTGCTGGGTTAAATGGTATTTCGGATTCTAGATCCTTGAAGCATCTCTACACTGTCTTCCACAATGGTCAAAATAATTTACACTTCCACCAACAGTATGAAAGCTTTCCTATTTCTACACATCCTCTCCAACATTTGTTTCTGACTTTTAGTGATCACCATTCTAACTGGCACAAAATGGTATCTCAATGTGGTTTTGATTTGCATTTCTCTAATGACCAGTGATAATGAGCTTTTTTTCATGTTTGTTGGCTACATAAATGCCTCCTTTTGAGAACTGTCTGTTCATAACCATTTTTGATGGGGTTATTAATTTTCCGATAAATTTGTCTAAGTTATTTGTAGATTCTGGATATTAGCCTTTTGTCAGATGTGTAGACTGCAAAAATTTTCTCCTATTCTTTAGGTTGTCTCTTCACTCTGATGATATTTTCCTTTGCTGTGAAGGAGTTCTTTAGTTAAATTAGATCTCATTTGTCAATTATGGCTTTTGTTGCCATTGCTTTTGGTGTATTAGTCATGAAGTCTTTGCCCATGCCTATGTCCTGAATGGTACTGCCTAGGTTTTCTTCTCAGGTTTTTATGGTGTTGTTTTAGGTCTTATGTTTAAATCTTTAATCCATCTTGAGTTGATTTTTGTATAAGGTGTAAGGAAGGGATCCTGTTTCAGTTTTCTGCATATGTCTAGCTAGTTTTTCCAGCACCATTTATTAGATAGGAAATCCTTTCTCCATTGCCTGTTTTTGTCAGGGCTGTCAAATATATGGTTGTAGGTGTGTGGTGTTATTTCTGAGGCCTCTGTTCTGTTCCATTGGTCTACATATCTGTTTTGGTACCAGTACTATGCTGTTTTGATTACTGTAGCCTTGTAGTACAGTTTGAAGTCGGGTAGTGTGATGCAACGGTGGCTACACAAATGAACACATAATAAGTGCCACAGAACTACACGACCACACACAAGTGTTTGTAAAACTGCTGAAATCTGAAAAAGGTCTGTGGGTTGTTCCAGTGTCAATTTCCTGGCTTGGACATAGTACCTTAGAATAAGGAAAGATGTTACCATTGGAAACTGGATGAAGGGTACAGTGGACCTCTCTACTATTTTTTGCAACTTCTTGTGAAACTATAAATATTTTTAAATTAAAAAATGTTTTTAAAAAAACATTTATCAGGTCTGCTGAAGATAGAGAACATTAAGACAACATGTAAGCTTCTATCATCAAGATGACTCTATATAAAGCATATTTTTATAAATATGAAAATGTCTAATGATTTAGTGGTCATTTAAAAGTTTTGCCGAATACTATTTTACTTACGTCTTTAAAAAATTTGGCTTAAGCTTATGCTTTGGATTAAATTTTAGTCTCTCCATTGATAATCACTAACCATCATCCAGGCTGGTACAAAGAGAAAACACAAACTTTAGTGGAGCCAAATGTGATCTTAAAATGCCATACAGTAAGTCCATGACACATAGTAATTATTAACAGTAATGAAGAGTTTGTGAGAAAGTAATTTTCTAATAGAGTGGTTTGCATTTTTTAAATTAAAAACTTATTTCAAACAAATTACCTTGCCCTTGAAGATGAGATATATCCAGACCTTCTTTTAGGCGAATAACCACTACTCCATATTGTATGTCAAAGGCATCACTATTAAAAAAACACAATATTTGTGTTATCCTCTATAAAGATAATAGATGATCTCTAAAATTACTTTCAGCTTTAAATGACTGAATTTTTAAAACATGCTTTGAAAATCACTTGAGATATGTATGTTAGTTTCAAATCCTACAATATTTTCTTCTTCTGTAATACCCTTGAAAACTACTTTTTAGATCTTTGCAGTATCAACATTATACCTGCAGCTGCCATTTAAAGCAGCAGCAATATTTTTATTCTACTAGGTTAAATTATAGAAAAACTACTTCTGGAATGCCACTACATGGATATTTGGACTTATACCATTAAAACCAAGAGAAATACATGAACACACACACACCCCCACCCACCCACCCCAGATGCTACTGCAAATGACAGCAGGTTGCAGGATATGAAGAAATTATTTCTGAAATGATTGAGGGAATTTTAACCTAATTTTTAATTTTTAAAAAACTGGTTTGAAAGTAGTTCAAATATTTTATATACATCTGCAAATATGTATTTACCTCTCCCTTTCATTTTTAAAAACATGAATGGGTGCATCCTATACATACAAAAAACACATTAAAATCTAAGACAGCTTTAAAACCAGACTTAAACCCTAGAATCTCAGTTATGAGCATACATCTTCATTTTAACCCAAGTTTTTTTCAAATCTACTAATTTTAAATTCCAAATGTCATGTTGTTCTCCCAAAGTGGTAGCAGGCTTAACTTTCATCTTTAATTATTATTATTCATTGTACAAGTAATAAGTATTCACTGTAGCCATAAAAACAGTAACATATTAAGATATAGCTATATGAAATGAAAAGGTTAAAATCTAATAAAATAAGTTATTACTCTTACTGACAAATGGAAGAATGTTAAGGATATGATATGTGGTTATAAAATATCTTTTGTTGTTTTTAAATCATGGAGAGACAATTTGGCCATATTCCTATGATGAGCTAACTAAAGCTAAAAGAGTCACTGGAGAAATTTAAATAGTATGTTAATCTTTCTCAGCTGTATCTTGAAAGATCTAATTAATACTAGAGAAGAAATAACTATAAGTATTTTTAAAATTGGTTAATACATTGACTAAATCAAAATCAATTTCTTTAAAGCCAGGGAATGTAAGTTTACTTTGGATTAAACAAATAAGTGTTTTTGTTATAAGCTATAAAAACTGATTTGCAGCTTCAGATCTAATATACTGTTAATTAACTGTATCTAATATACTGTTAATAAAAACACAATATATAAAGCTTACCTCAATTGCACAAGGTATTTAAAATCACAGCTAAAACATTAGTGGAAGTACCACAAAAATTAGCAGTGTCACTGCTTTGTAACTGCTATTATTTTTTAAAACCAGAAAGCAGTATTTTACCCATACTTTAATTGCTGTCTGATGTACAAGAGTAATGTTTAGGGTAATACTCTACTTTCAGAACACTCACTCACTTTAATCACTACTAGGTCAGAGTCAGAAAGACCCCTTCCAGTGTTCCATTATGAGCAACTACAACTAATAATGGGACAGGCATATGAAAGAATGTGTAAAAATGTTACTTTTTGTATTTTTTAGGATAATTAATTCATTCTCACTGCTCTTGGGTCTTTAGAGAGAAAAAGCATAGCTCATAGCTCATGGGTTTCATGGCTCATGGTCCACATTGTTTAATCTTTCTGTCCCTAATCCCTATATATACAGAATACAGAACTAGCCACAATGAGGTTCTGCTTACAAAAAAGTTAATAAACCCAAAGCTTAACTGTAGTGACAACAAATCAGCAGTTTTAATTTTACTAAAAGTATTTAACAATTAGTTGGGAGATCTTGTTTATCATATATGTTACTAATCCATATAAAGAGATCATTTAAAAAGCAGAGTATGAGATCCAGCTGCTTCCTCAAAGACTTTTCAAATGTCACTAATAAAACCCTCATATGTGGGATGGGCAAATATATGTGGTTATAGCCAAAGACACAACAGGAGTTCCAGTAAGGAAGTAAACCCAGTGAGTAAAGGGTTATCAGATCAAAATTCATAGAGAAAATAGGGCTTAAACTTTAATCTTAAAGCTACTTTGCAAATAAAAATTTTTGTTTTTGTTTTTGTTTTTTAAGGACAATTATAAGAAGGGGACAGTTCTATTTTACCAGTGCTTAGGACAAGAAAAAAACTACTCCACAAATCAACTAGGGCATAGTGGAGACTGAATGCTTATCTTCAGTATAAACAACATAAATCGGTTAGGCAAAACTTAGAATATTAGGAAAAGAAGTACTTTTCAAGATTAAGAAGAAAATCTGGCAAAAAAAAGGTTTTATTCTTTTATTAAATAACTCACTTAGTTTCAAAAAGCATGTGGTAGATTACATTAAACAGATACAGCCATAAAAATCCACAAACAGAATACAATCAGAAAAACAAAGTAGCAAAAGAATAAAAAAGAACGCACTAGATCAGGGATACCCAACCCCCAGGTCATGGACCAGTAGTGGTAGGGGCCTGTCAGGAACAAGGAGGACTGCACAGCAGAAGGTGATCATGGGCAGGCGAGCATACCACCTGAGGTACAATCCCTGTCAGATCAGCAGTGGCATTTGTTTCTCAAAGGAGTGCGAGCCCTATTATGAACTGCATGTGTAAGGAATCTAGGTTGCGTGCTCCTTATGAGAATCTAATGCCTGATGATCGTCAACTCTCTCCCATCACCTGCACACCGAACTGTCTATAGTTGCAGAAAAACAAGCTCAGGATTCCCATTGAGTCTATATATGCAATATATATCTATATATATATACAGATAGATAGATAGATATATGCAATAATAGAAATAAACTCCACAATAAAGGTAATGCTCTTGAATCATCCTGAAACCACAGCCCCCCTGCCACCCATGTCTGTGGAAAAATTGTCTTCCACGAAACCGGTCCCTGTGGTTGAGGACTGCTGTACTAGACAACCCAAAAAATGGAAGTTAACTCAAACTTAACTCTTCAAAGTGGTAGAAAAACAAAGCATATAAGTACATTTAAATAAAATAAATGTAAATAACTTAATGAACCAAACGATTAACTGCAAAATTTGTTTGGAAGTGGAACACGACTCAACAGTGATAAAACTCAGCATATTATAATGACATAGTTTAGGAAGTGTTGGTGTGACATTTGGGAACTCTGCTCAGCAAGAGCTGTAGGAATAGGAAAAAGCTTACAAACTTAAATGAGAAGCCAGAGTGCATACATGTATATACACACACATACATATGTATGTGTATATATATACTTGCATGTAAAAAGACAATAAAGATCAATAAAAAATTTGTTAACAGATTAAGATCAATTTAAAGTCCAGATGTTTTGTGTGATTCTTTTCGTTCTTATATTTCTATCGGAAGAGACTACATGAGAAACAGGAAAAATTAGGGCAAGCTTTTAAAATTAACATTTTCTCAATGAACTAAATTACTGAATTAAAAAGATACTTACTGAAATAAGTTTATATACATATCCACATCCCTCATATCTGCTTGCAACCAATCTTTCTTAAATCCAAGGACAAGTGTGTTTGGTTTCATACGACCAAGACCAGCAGCCTAAAACACAGGGTAAATACAACTTTATACATATACTATTTTCAACAAAATGTTTTCTAAACTGATAAAACTGTTCTCCAAATTGACAGCCACTATAGACACTCTTAGCAAAACTTCCTCAACATTTAATACATGGATATTTACTTATAAATGACATACACTACTACATTCATCATATTACTTATAATTAAACATACACACAAATAATTTAAAAACACTTGAAAAATTCTAAATGTACATTTTTGCACTTTTATGATCTACCAAAATTTTCATATTTTTACTAAAAGAAATAGAATATAATATTTTAAAAAATTATAATACAGTGGCATTCTCAGTTATGTATTTTGATAACAGCCATTAAAAACTACAAACAAAAGTCCAAATAGATGCAGTTCTGCACCACATTAATACTAAAATCTAAATTTGTTCTACTAATCATGCAAAAGTTTTTGCTGACACTCAGTTAATTTCCTTCCTCAATTGTTCCATCAATTAATTTTTCTTGCAACCTCATCAGGATTTACAAGTCAATATGCTTAACAATAGGGAATTGGTTTCAGGATATCCCTCCAGCCCTTCAGGATACCACAATCTGCTAATGTTCAAATCCCTCATATAAAATGGCATAGTATTTGCATATAAACTACACATATTCCCCCCTTATTCTTTAAGTCATCTCTAGATTACTCATAATAGTTAATACAATGTAAATAGTTATACTGTATTTTTAAAATTTGTATTGTTTTTATTGTTGTATTAATATTTTTTCAAATAATTTCAAGCCATGGTTTGTTGAATCTATAGGTGTGAAACCTGCAGAGGGCCAAAGCATTCCCCCAAAGTCCACTCAATCTCTTATAATATTTTTAAATACATTAGAAAATTCTACTTCCAAGATTGTATGCATACACAGGTTTTAGTATTTTATTATAGCTAAAGTAAAATAACAAAAAATTGTCCTTTTAACTATTTTTAAGTGTACAATTCAATAGCATCAATTACATTTACAATGTTGTATAACTAACACTACTATCTATTTCCAAATATTTTTCATCACCCCAAACAGAAATTCTATAACTATTAAGCAATAAATACCCATCGCCTTCTCCCTCCAACCCTTGGTAATATCTACTTGTCTCTATGAATCTGCCTATTCTAGATATTGTATGAGTGAAATCACAGTATGTGTCCTTAGCATAAATGTCTTCAAAGTTAATCCATGTTGTAGCAGAACTTCGTTCCTTTTTATGGCTGAATATTTCATTTTATACACACACACACGCACATACACATACAAACACCCTGTTTTGTTCATCCATTTATCTGTTGGGAGACACTTTTTTGTTCATCCATTCACCTGTTGGGAGATACCTTTATCTTTTTGGCTATTGTGAATAACACTGCAATGAATATATTTTATCTGTCCCTTTTGTTGCCCATGCTTTTGGTGTCATATCTAAGAATCCAATAACAAATCCAGTGCCATGAAGTCTTTACCACTTGTTTTCTTCTAAGAGTTTTATGGGTTTTGCTCTCATATTTAAGTCAGTGATTTAATTTTTATATATAGTGTGAGGTCACACTTAAGATTATTTGTGACATGCTAAAATCATTCATTGAAAAAAAAATCAAATACTTATCAAGTGTCGACCTGCCACTTGGGATAATTAGGACAGAAGAAATATTCCTAACTCTGTAAAGCTTACATCTCTTTTCAAAGTGTTCCATCCATACACACACTTCTTTCAAGAAGTAAATTCCACCCCCCACACTCAATATTAAAAGCACCTTTGACTTGAAGAGGCATATAAAAATATTCATTTTAATTTTTTTAAAACTATCTTAACCACACAGCATACTTTTAATTGGGGGGTGGAAAAGGAATTGGGGAGTAAAAGAAAACCAAGAGTATCTTTAGGTTGACACCTTTTTAAAGAAGTAAGCCATAAGATAACCAGTACCTTCTTAATGGTATAAAATACTGTCGGAGCAACTTATACAAATTTGTTAAAATCCTAATAATTAAAGGTTTTTATTTTTACAAAATTAACAATAACATCTTGCTCTGTGTACTTATATGTTCAATTTTCTTATTGCAATAACTTACCGTTGGATGACCGAAACTTCAAATGTATCACTCTCATCCATAAATCCTTTCTAAATGCTAATCAAAGTAGCTATTCAGAGGTAATGTTTTCAGTGTCCAGGTAACAATATGTCTATCAGTGGAGTAATTTACTACTGAAAATATGTCTTCTCTGGAATATACTTCTCTACTAAGTGATAGGAAATCAGTTCTTCTTTATGGATTACATAATTGATACCTATTTCGCAAAATGCAGTCATTTGAAGCTTATTACAAACATCACTAGTTTCAAACATTCCCACTGTGTTATTTCTTCAAATCTTTAGCAATGTTTTCTGTGCATCTTAAGCCAAAATTTGCTGACAAAAAAAAAATTTAGTTTTGGTATTTAAAAATGAAGGTTTAAAATTGAGTTGACAACCAGGTGGCTACTGCCTTATAAAATATTTAAAGGGAAAAGGAAAATACAAATATACAAAACAAAAATATTAACAGTGCTAATGTCCTTTGCTTAAAGAGGTCTTTAAGCAAGGTATTTAGTGATAAGATTGTCTCTTTTTAAAATAGTGAGGTCTTAGGCTGGGCATGGACGCTCATGCCTATAATACAAGCACTTTTTTTTTTTTTAAAGACAGGGTTTCACCATGTTGGTCAGGCTGACTTCAGGTGATTCGCCTGCCTTGGCCTCCAAAGTGCTTGGATTATAGGCATGAGCCACCACACCCAGCCAATAACAGCACTTTGAGAGGCTGAGACAGGAGGATTGCTCAAGCTTAGAGTTCAAGACCAGCCTGACTAAAATAGTGAAACCCCGTCTCTAAAAAAATACAAAAACTAGCCAGGAATGGTGGTACATGCCTATGGTCCCAGCTACTGAGGAGGCTGAGGTGGGAGGATCACTTGAGCCTAGAAGGTCAAGGCTGCAGTCAGCTACAGCTACTGCACTCCAGCCTGGGAGACAGAGTGAAACCCTTGTGAAAGCCAGATACTTAAAAGCTAGTTTAATGATAAACAGATGCTTATGATTATAATTAGTAACTAGACAGAGGAGGGTACAGAGAAAAACTGAGGGTAAGTCTAGTAAAACAAATAACATCTAAAAACAGCATTTCTACAACTATATACAAAGTCACTGTAGAAACAAATTAATGTACAAAATTCTTTTGACAAAGGTAATAAACAACTAAAAACCATTTGATACTCTGTGCAACAGGTTTCCAAAACGAAGAAAGGAAAGAGAAATACTCTCAGTGGCAACTTACACTAAAAATTTCAGTTATTAGTTCTACGGAGACAACTGGCACCTATCTGTAATCATATTTCATACAGTTCCTAAGACAGTTCTGCTAGAAAGTCAGTCTCCTAGGTATCTTTCTCAAAACAATACAAAATAATACTCTTCTATTTATCCTAAAACTTTGCCACACACTGATACAGTTGCCATGGTCTACTGTGGTGAATATATTAGGTGGATGAGAGTAATTAGGAGGATGAATTCTAACTCCTGCCAAATTTACAAAAGAATCATTCATACCACAGAGACCTTCTAGGGCAGTGATTCTTCAAGTATAGTCCCTGAACTGGATCAGCAGCATCACCTCAAACTCTGCTGGAAGGGCAAACTCTGGGCCCTCACCCCAGATCTGATTCATTCCTGGCTGGGGTCTAATAATCTGTTTTAACAAGTCTACTAGGTGATTCTGACGCATGCTGAAGTTTAACACCCACTGCTCTAAAAAAACTTTTCATTCATTTCCTTCCTAAAATTTACTGCTTATATAGTGGTTATCAGAATGTTTCTATAAATTATACAAAAGAAGCAAGATTTACCTACTAGAAATAACCATATGACCCAGTGTAGCATTCTACCTAAAGTATTTCAATATTTCACATACAAAAAGGAATAAAGTAATAAACATTCATTCACAACCTAGTTAAAAAACATCAGAAACACAGTAAAGCCTCCAATATATCTTTACGTTCTCTTTGTATTTTTTCTATGTATTCTCGTACTTAGGAATACATACATATAAAATTTACTATACTTTTTAAATATTTAAATTTTCATATTGTTCATATACTTTTTAAAACTTGCTATTTTTCCTAAGCACTGTTTTTGAGGTGTATCCATGTTGATATATATAGCTCCTTTCACCACGGTATAGAATTCTACCACACATTTGTACTACCTTTTTCATTTCTGTGATTGATGGTTGTTACTTCCAACTCTTTCACTATTACAAATGATGTTGCCATGAAGGTTTTTGTTTTTGTTGTTGTTGTTGTTTTCAAGATGGGTTCTCACTCTGTCACCCAGACTGGAATGCAATGCTAACTTCTGTATTTTTAGTAGGGAGAGGGTTTCACCATGTTGGCCAGGCTGGTCTTGAAGTCCTGACCTCAGGTAATCCACCTGTCTCAGCTTCCCAAAGTGCTGGGATTACAGAAGTGAACTGCTGCGCCCAGCCTGAAGTTTCATATAGCCTTCTTCACAAGTGTGCAAAAGTTTCTGTGAGGTGTACACCTAAGAATGGAATGTCCTAGGACATTCAACCCACATTTGCAGGACATTTTGCCAGGTTGTTTTCCTATTTGGGACGTTGTTGTTGTCTAAACTACATTACCACAGCAGTTCAAAGATTTCCAATTGCTCTGTCAGGGGTATCCAATATTTTGGCTTCTCTGAGCCACAATGGAAGAAGAATTGTCTTGGGCCACACACAGAGTACACTAACACTAATGATAGCTGATGAGCTTAAAAAAAAATCACAAAAATACCTCATGTTTTAAGAAATTTTATGAATTTGTGTTAGGCCACATTCAAAGCCATCCTGGGCCACACGTGGTCTGCAGGTTGGACCAGCTTGCTCTACGCCATTTCTAACACTGTACTGGCAGACTTAATTTTGGGTCAGTCTAATGGATATGGAATAAAAGTATACTGTGCTTTTAATTTTTATTTCTGTTATTTATTTTTCCTCTCTGTTCATATATTTTGCTTTTTTTCTTCTACTGACGTAGTATTTCTATCTGCATTCTGGACCATACCTTTTGTTGATTACATGTCAAGATCACTATCTTCCCTTGGTCTATGCTTCCTTTTCTTGTTTTCATGTTTTCTTTAGAACCTCAAAATTTTAAACTACAAAATTACTGAACTTAACTTTTGGTGCCTCATTCTTCCCTAGCTCAAGGACATACAATTATTTTAGAATTTTTTTTCTAAAAATAAAACAAATTTGCCTTTTAAATTCAGGTGTTCAATGCATCTGGAAATGTGTTTTGTGTGGTTTTTATAAGGATCTAGTATTTTATTCATGTAAATAATGAATTATTCTGCCCCAGGATTTCAATAGCACCTCTGTCATATATGTTAAGTTTCTCCTAGGAGTGGCTTTATTTATTCTGCTTTGTAACATTCATCTAATTGTCTATTGCTATACTCAACACCACAATGTCTTAATTACTATAGCTTTTGATAGGGCTTTCTTCCCTATAAAGCAAGCCTACCCTTGTCCCTTCTTCCTAGATTGCCTTGGTTATTACCCTGTGCTTATCAAGTCTAAGAAACACTCAACAGGAAGGGATCAGAAGACAATTTTCTAAGCCACCCACCTCTACTTTAACAAAATAGCTCCACAATTACAGTTAACATATAACAATGCAATGTTTCTAAGGTCCCTTTAGCTCTGAATTATACAAATCTTAGTAGTTTACTTTCAGTGTTTCATGCTCTACTAACTGAACTAGCCAGGTGACCCAAAGTAGTTTACTTTAATTAAGACATAAGAGAAGATTTACCATTTGTATTAGTATGAAGAATAAAATCTATTAAATCTAGAATTAAAAAGTTTTGAAAAAGCTTATACAAATCTAAAATGTAGGCAGCATTTGAAAAGCATTAACAAAGTTACCTGCATCAAATACTGTGCACCTTCTCTCAAGTCATCTGCATGTACTGGAGCATAAAATGCCTTCATTTTGTTCTTAATAAGCCATCGCTGGTATCTGGCTTGATCAATGGACATCTCTTTCATGGCTTGTCTTCGAGGACCCTTTGAATAAAAATATTAATAATATATTTAATTAAAGGGTAATCTACTTCACATTTATACAAACCATTCATCCTGTTACACTGGCTTGAAACAGGTGACTAAATGTAGGGGCAGAACAAGTATAATATTAGCATTTCATTTTCGTGTAGTCTTTTTAATACATAAGATTACAAAAACGTAAAGTTGATGGAATAGTTAAGGCACAGGGGTGCCAGTAGAAAGGAAAAGAGAAGAAACACAGACTTACAAATAAGTTAAGGCCGGGCGTGGTGGCTCATGCCACCACTTTGGGAGGCTGAGGAGGGTGGACCACAAGGTTAAGAGCTTGAGACCAATATGGCCAAGATGGTGAAACCCTGTCTCTACTAAAAATACAAAGATTAGTCAGGCATGGTGGCGGCTCTGTAATCCCAGCTACTGAGGAGTCTGAGGCGGGAGAAGTGCTCCAATCTGGGAGTTGAAGGTTTCAGTGAGCAGAGATCATGCCACTGCACTCTAGCCTGGGCAACAACAGAACAAGAATCTGTCTCAAAAAAAAATTTTTTTTTTGAGACAGAGTTTCGCTCTTGTTACCCAGGCTGGAGTGCAATGGCGCGATCTCGGCTTACCGCAACCTCTGCCTCTCGGGTTCAGGCAATTCTTCTGCCTCAGCCTCCTGAGTAGCTGGGATTACAGGCACACACCACCACGCCCAGCTAATTTTTTGTATTTTTAGTAGAGATGGGGTTTCACCATGTTGACCAGGATGGTCTCGATCTCTTGACCTTGTGATCCACCTGCCTCGGCCTCCCAAAGTGCTGGGATTACAGGCTTGAGCCACTGCGCCCGGCAAAAAATTTTTTTTAATTAAAAAAAAAATTAAAAGTTTCCATTCTAAGTAAATGAAAGAGGTTGGAAGCTATCGAAAATGGAGAGATTATACAGAGCAAAATAACCAACTTCTATTTTTCTACAGAAAGTTTCCCTAGTTTGTTTTTGTTACTCCCAAAAGTCTGAGTTAATTCTAACTCGAGAATATCACTGAAAATCAAAGTGAGCTATATAATACTAAGGTATTGTTATTCAAAATTCTGTTAAAGGATGAAATAACAGGAGGAAGGATATGAGCTTTGTTAACTCTTAACTCTATTTTGATCCTTGCAAGCCACACATAAAATGTGTTATAAACAAATATATAAAACAAAAATCTAAAAATAAGCTTAAAAGTACACACCCTAAATGTAAATAAGTAAAAATATAATTCAGCTTTTGTAGCAGGGAAATTGTCCCATTTGTAATGTCTTATGCTCAAGCCCTGATTTAGCTGATCAGTTCAGAGACAAACTAGAAAACTCCACAAGTCCCAAGTGGGATCAATGTCTCCATGTATCGTTCCAAGACACACACACACACACACACACACACACACACACACACACACAAACACACACATCCCTTGACTTTGCCATTATACAAACAAAAACTTTAGTTGTGGATGAGATATGAGGTATACAACATACACTTCTAGAACCAAGGCTAAGCAGGATGAACAATGGAACTTTGGAGAGAAGCTACTCCAACAAATAAATACCCCTATTTCTTATGCAACACAGGTAAGTCATCATCCATTCTGTTCTTAATAGCCACAATGTGGAAAAACTAAAAACTATATTCAATTTTATAAAGTTTAATATTTTTAATAGTTTTCTTCTGATTAACACAAAAAACAATTGGCAACTAAGTGTTTCAACTTAGAAATTCAGCATTCACTTTGCTATTCTTACGTACCAGGGATATTACTTCCCCCTGGAGATATTTATCACAATTTGCCTATTTCTTCCAAACCCCATTTTTTTCTGATAAGTAAATGTTCCCAAGTGTTCTTGGGGCTTTCTCTCTCCCTCTTTTTTTTCCCTAAGGTTCATGCTTTGAAAAATCTCTCTCTCTCTAAATATATATACACACACACGCACATATATTTCTATATACATTTTTAATTATTATTATACTGTAAGTTCTGGGATACATGTTCAGAATGTACAGCTTTGTTATATATGGTTCATGGTGGTTTGCTGCACCCATCAATCCGTCATCTACATTAGGTATTTCTCTTAAGTTCCCTTTCTAGCCCCCTACCCTCTTGACAGGCCCTAATGTGTGATGTTCTCCTCCTTGTGTCCAAGGGTTCTCACTGTTACTCCCACTTATGAGTGAGAATATGCAGTGTTTGGTTTTTTGTTCTTGAGTTAGTTTGCTGAGAATGATGGTTTCCAAATTCATCCATGTTCCTGCAAAAGACATGAACTCACGCTTTTTCTTGGCTGCACAGTATTCCATGGTATGTATGTGTCACATTTTCTTTATCCAGTCTATCATTGATGGGCATTTGGGTTGGCCCCAAGTCTTTGCTATTGTGAATAGTGCCACAATAAACATATGTGTTCATGTGTCTTTACAGTCAAATGATTAGAACAATTTATAATTCTTCGGGTATATACCCAGTAATAGAATTACTGGGTCAAATGGTATTTCTGGTTCTAGATCCTTGAGGAATGGCCACACTTGTCTTCCACAATGGTTGCACTTATACTCCCACCAACAGTGTAAAAGTGTTCCTATTTCTCCATATTCTCTCCAGCATCTGTTGTCTCCTGACTTTTTAATGATTGCCATTCTAACTGGCATGAGATGGTATCTCATTGGGGTTTTGATTTGAATTTCTCTAACAACCAGTGATGATGAGCTTTTTTTCATGTTTGTTGGTCACATACATGTCTTCTTTCGACAAGTGTCTGCTCATATCCTTCACTTACTTTTTGATGTTTTTTTTTCATGTAAATTTGTTTAAGTAACTTGTATAAGGTATAAGGAAAGGGTCCATCTTCAGATATAAGTTATAGATTATGGATATTAGCCCTCTGTCAGATGGACAGCTTACAAAAATTTTCTCCCATTCTGTAATTTACCTGTCGACTCTGATGATAGTTTCTTTTGCTGTGAAGAAGCTCTTTAGTTTAATTACATCCCAGTTGTTAATTGTGGCTTTTGTTGTCATTGCTTTTGGTATTTAGTCATGAAGTCTTTGCCCATGCCTATGTCCTGAATGGTATTGCCTAGGTTTCCTTCTAGGGTTCTTTACAGTTTTAGGTCTTACACTTAAGTCTTTAATCCATCTTGAGTTAATTTTTGTATAAGGTATAAGATAGGGATGGTTTCAGTTTTCTGCATATGGCTAGCCAGTTTTCCCAACACTATTAAATAGGGAAACCTTTCCCCATTACTTGTTTTTGTCAGGTTTGTCAAAGACCAAATGGTTGCAGATGTGTGGCATTATTTCTGAGACCTAAAAATATGGAGCGCTTAAGGAAGGGGTCCAGTTTCAGACACATTAATGAGAAAAATAACAGTGAATTTTGACTCCATAGGTATCAAAAAGCCAAATCGCTCTACAATGACAATAGAGTTTGTTAAAATCTACTCATAATGAATAAGAAAAACAATGTGAGCTCAAAATGTAATATTTTTTTAAAATGCTACTTTGAGCCCATTTAGGGGCAAAAATATTTTGAAGAAAACAACTACCTGAAAAAAAAAAAAAACAGATTTGCTTGTCAAATTATTTCCAATCTAGAAAGCCCTATAAATTACAAATTATATACAGACTAAAAAAAGTTTTATTATAAAATATTATTTCACACCTGTCAGAATGGCAATTATTAAAAAGTCAAAACAACAACAGATGCTGGTGAGGTTGTAGAGAAAAGAAAACACTTATACACTGCTGGTAGGAATGTAAATTACTGTGGAAAGCAGTTCAGCTTTTTCAAAGAACTCAAAGCAGAACTACCATTTGACCCAGCAATCCCATTAGTGGGTATATATCCAAAGGAACATAAATTGTTCTGCCATAAAGACACAGGCATGTATATTTTCATTGCAGCATTATTCACAGTACCAAAGACATGGAATCAACCTAAATGTCCATCAAAAAAATGTGGAAAAAAAAATGTGACACATATAATACCATGGAATATTATGCAACCATAAAAAAGAATGAGATTACATCCTTTGCAGAAACATGGCTGGAGCTAGAAGGTATTATCCTAAGTGAACTAGCACAAGAACACAAAACAAAATACCACCTGTTTGCACTTATAAGTGGGAGCTAAACATTAAGTACATATGGATATAAAAAAGGGAATAACAGACACTGGGGCCTACTTGAGACTACTGGGCAGGAGGAGAGTGAGGATCAAAAAACTACCTATCAGGTACTATGCTTATTACCTGGGTGATAAACAGTCTGTACACCGAACTCCTGTGGCACACAATTTAGCTATATAACAAACCTGCACATGAACCCCTGAACCTAAAATAAAACTTTAAAAAATTTTGGAAAAAAAAAAAATATTTTGAAAAAGAATTAAAAAAACTTACCATATGTACATGGCCACAGATCATTAAACCAACATTTTTTGTGAAATCATGAACAAGATGAAGTAGAGCTGGACGTGAGTTTGGAGCACCTGTCATAACAAGACATTGTGGCCTAATTTAAGATAAAAGACAAAATTAGATAAATTTGTGATTCTGGCAACAAGAACATGAGTTTTAGGTTGTTTCTCTAAGTAGTTTTCTGTATACAACTGTCCTTAAGATACAGGCCGCAGAATTCTCAAATCATTTGTAACCAGGCTTTCTTGGTACATGAGAAATACAGAAACAAAATCTTGGAACAAACATCATGTCAAATGTCCCTCTAAAATAATAGGTAATATTATACATCAAGATTCTGGTAGGTATTATAGAAAGATATTACCATGCTAGTTTAAAAAAAAAGTATATGTATGTGTATATATATATGTATATGTATATATGTATGTGTGTGTGTGTGTGTGTGTGTGTGTGTATATATATGTATATGTATATATATATATATCCATGTAGGTCAGGCGCAGTGGCTCATGCCTCTAATTCCAGCACTTTGGGAGGCCAAGCAGGCGGATCACAAGGTCAAGAGTTTGAGACCAGCCTGGCCAATATGGTGAAACCTTGTCTCTAAAAAAAAGAAATGAAAAAAAAAACTGCAACAATTTTTCATTTTCTGAAGATAAGAAATATTCTGTATTTCACAGTTTGTGAAACTTCCTAAGGGCACAGCTTTGCCTTCATATACAAAACAGGTCACTTTCCTTCTTAGCTTGATCATTTCATAATTACTTCTACTTCATGATATCAGTCCTCTTTAATCTAGCTTAACATTAATGACTTGTCACAAGAGTAATATCACCTATGGTGAAAAAAAGATTTCTATTTGAACTAAAATTTTTAATTCTGGTTAACAACGACAAAAGCCAAAATTGAATTCAATTGCCTTTACAAACATGAGACAGTGGCATGTCTTTCATATATTTGTAACTCTTGATTTCCACTGACTAGAAGTGGAAATCAATGATGTTTAATGAAAAAAATACACAGGTCTCCATTTGATAGGTCCAAGTAGGTTGGCAAAAATTCTTTAAGACAAGGATTTATATAATCAAAATAAACTTCAACAGAAAGTGAATTGTAGACTATAATTTCTGACTTAAACATTAACT
The DNA here is from genome assembly GCF_049354715.1 of Callithrix jacchus. Classification (NCBI taxonomy): domain Eukaryota; kingdom Metazoa; phylum Chordata; class Mammalia; order Primates; family Cebidae; genus Callithrix; species Callithrix jacchus. Next base: position 80,864,629 of record NC_133503.1, read on the forward strand.
TTTAGATGAGTCTTTAAAATGAGCATAAAAACCTAAATAATAACTTTTCAAAAAATACCATCTGATTTAGAATTTTGGCAAACAAGCTGGAAAAGCAACTGTCTGGGAGAGTTGCTTTGAGGCAATCAAACATGAAATCATGCCCCAGACTTTCTGAGCTTTAGCAAGTTACATGAGTCCTTAGCCAGAGAGTACCTTTCCTAGCCTTCCTAGGAGCTAAATGTGGCCCAGTGACTAAAATATAGCTCATAAGATGTTCCTATTTCCAGGGCATGTCCTTTAAAAAAGGCAGCTGTGCTGCCTCCATACATTCTTCCCCCTTTCCAGAAAGCCAGGCTATAGATGCAGTAATGACTTTGACCACATGGACAAAAGCAGCTAGAAATGGCAGACTGATAAGGAATGTGGGTCCTGAGTGACCAAAGTGCAGCAAATCTGCTTACCTGCCATGAACCATTTATCTACTTCTGGACTACCACGTGACACCAATGCCTTTCTTATTTGAGCCTCTGTATTTTTCAGTCTTTTTGTTACAGTAGTTAAACCTATACCTTAACTAATAGAACCTGTTACTATGGGAAATTAACCTGTGTCCCCTACCTTTACTAAATAATAAACAACAAAGATATAATTTGGTACTGTTTTATCATGTCCAAAATGGTACAGTACAGTCTGTTAGGGATGACTTTGAGTAAAAACAGCAGAGTCAGTATCTGACTTGATTTTAACTTCTTTCTCAAAACTCTCCATGACATATAGAGATTTTTTTTAAAGGTACAAACCACAAAAATATCTAGAGTACAATAGCATTGAAGTATCAAAAGCTAGAAAAGGAACTGGAAGAAAAGTAAAGGATTTGAAAAATCAGGAAAAAGTGAAGTCTGAAAAGTGCATGAAAAAGCCATGAAACTACCTAATTTTACATCTAAAAATCACCAAAACGCCTAGGAGTTAGGAACAGTAGGCCTTCTGGAGGTGGCAGCAACAGTGTGTTAAAAGTTTACACAAGAAATTACTAGGTGGATCTAATCATTTCCATAACTGTGACAGGCCACTGTTCCTATACCTCCCCAACCCTACTAAGCTGGGGCTTATTTGCCCCTGGTCTGGGAGTCACCAGCAACAGCTGGGGGCGGAAGTCAGCTACTTTTGACAGAAGAGTTTAAAGAACAAGTATATACTGAACCCTGAAACCTTCAAGCTCCTTCCCCACTTGGCTCCCAGAACTCTTTACCTACAAGCTGAAGATTAAAAGAATCTTTTTTGGAAAATCTAATCAGATCAAAAAGAAAGCTTTTAAGATATTTTTACATTCCTCAAAGAACCAGCAAAGCCACATTACTCTACATTAAGGTCTTCAATTGACAAGGTCCACTCACCAATGCCAAGTATTAAAGATACTTCATTTCAGACAAGGCAAAATCCAAAAATCCATATTAAGAAAAACAGGAAACAGTAAGAAACTACAAAGTGAAGAAAACAAAAATCTTTTGGCCAAGTTTGGTGAAGGTTAAATATAGTTAAGTAAGAAAAAAAAATATTAGTTTCAGGGAAATCAAGAAAGCTATGTAGCAAAGAAAAAACAATAATTTACTATATGGCTCAGCTGCACAGCATGTTTAAAGTCATAAAAATATAAATACCAAATATCTCATCAAAATCATAATATAAAATGTAATGGGAGAATGGGATATAAAGGTAAAAATGCATGGATGTGGTGGGCATATGTAGATGAAAGACATCAATAGATGATGACCAAAATTAAAAATAAAAAAGGAACAGTTCTCCATTATCTGAAGCTTTGTTTTCCATTGTTTCAGAATACAGAACATTCCATAAATAAACAATTCATAAGTTTTAAATTATGCATCATCCTGAGTACTGTGGTGAAATTTTGCAACATCTGGCTCCATCCAGCCTGGGCCATAAATTCTCCATTTATCCAGCATCTTCGTGCTACAGACACTGCCTGCTCAATAGCTGTCCCGGTTATCAGGTCGACTGCTACGTATTGCAGTGCTCATGTTGAAGCAACTCTTATTTTACTTAACAGTGACCTCAAAGAACAAGAGTAGTGATGCTGGCAATTTGAATATGCCAAGAAAAACTGTAAAATGCTTCCTTTAAGTGAAAAGGTGGAAGTTCTTAAAAAGGGAAGAAAAAAAATCATATACAGAGGCTACTAAAATCTACATAAAGAAAATGAATCTTCTGTGAAATCATAAGGAAGGAAAAAGAAATTCAGCTAGTTTTGCTGTTGCACTTCAAACTGTAAAAGTTACAGCTGTAATGTGTGAGAAGGGCTTAGTTAAGATGAAAAAGACACTAACTTCAAAGGTAGAAGACATGAACAACAACAAAAAGGTGTTCTGACCCATGACGATCAAGTTCAGTACTCTCTGTAGTTCCAGTTATCCACTGAGGAATACAACCCCTGTGGATAACAGGGGACTATTGTGCAGCAAGAAAAACATGGTATTTATGAAGTAAATAAAGTGGTTACCTGTGATTGCAAGAGAAAGAGGGATATGAGGAGCAGGCAACTACTGATTTTCATGACAAACCTTGGAGACTAGCTTTTCCTCTTTACACAATATTCACATATAATTCTGATAAAAATTTAAAAAGCCAAATTGGGATAATTTATTTTTATTTATTTTATTTTTTAGACAGGGTCTCACTGTTGCATAGGCTAGCATGTAGTGAAGCAATCATGGCTCACTATAACCTTGACCTCCTAGGTTCAAGTGAATCTTCAGCCTTAGTCTCTGAACCACAGGCATGCACCCTCATACCTGGCTATCTTTCACATTTTTGGTGAAAACAAGATCTCATTATATTGACTAGCCTGGTCTCGAACTGCTGGTCTCCAACTCCTGGGCTCAAGTGATCCCCTGCCTCAGCCTCCCAAAATGATGGGATTGCAGGCATGAGCCACCACACCCAATAATATTTTTTTTTAATGTTGCCATTAGGACAATGAGCCAAAGCAACAGGTTTTTTTAAATTTATGGCAAATAAACATAAGACTCTTAGTCATACTCTCAGTTCTAGGATCCAACTTTTTACATAAATGAATAATTTCTATTTTCTTTCATTCTTGACATCACTATCCAAAATACACTGAAATGAAAAGTTTTTCCCCCAGGGCTCTCATTCCTCCTTCTCTCTCCATTTCTGTCTACTCTAAGGCTGAAAACCTGCATGTGGTCTCTGAGAACTTTTTATTCTAGCAAAAAGGAAGGAGAGAATTCGAACGAGTAACAAAAAAATACACAATGACTTTTCTTGCTGGTAGAGATTTGGTAGATTACTTCTCTTCTGACACTTACCTACTTTTCAGGGTTTCTTTAAAAACATTATTTTCCCTTTTGGTTCACAGACAAAAATGGAAAAGATTTGTGTTTATCATGCAGAAACCAGTAAGGAGGGATTATTCATGACTAAAGTTTATACTGATGATTAATAAACTATTAGAAATATAAAATCTTCCTTTTTTGTTTTTTGAGACAGAGTCTCGCACTATCACCCAGGCTGGAGTGCAGTGGCATGATCTTGGCTCACTGCAACCTTCGCCTCCTGAGTTCAAGCCATTTTCCTGCCTCAGCCTCCCAAGTAGCTAGGACTACAGGCATGTGCCACCATGCCCGGCTAATTTTTGTATTTTTAGTAGAGACAGGGTTTCACCATGTTGGCCAGGCTGGTCTCAAACTCCTGACCTCAAGTAGTGCCCCCACCTCAGCCTCCCAAAGTGCTGGAATTACAGGCATAAGCCACCATACCCAGCCAAAAAGACAATATATTCTTAAAGTCATTTACTGAGGAAAATAGTAACAAATGCTCTTTATTATAACAAGGCATGTCAAAAAATCTGTATGAATCTCAAATTTATACAGTTAAATAACTTTGATGGCCATGGAGAAAATAAAATTTGACTTTATGATACCTATCGTTTAAAAGTCTTCAAGTGAGAAACCTCCAAAACACTGAAAACATTTTTTAAGGTAGATGTTAATTTTTTTCTTCGTACAATTTTGTTTTTGAATAACTTAACTGTCCAAGTCCAACTAAAAATGTGAAATGTATATGAAAATGTCACTGAAAAATAAGAACTGACCGGCCAGCAAAGAGAAAATGCTTCCATGCTTCCTTCTTTATCACGTACCTGAAGTTTTTCACATGGTCTTCCACTCCAGAAAGACGAATTGAATGCTGCAGTGCACTCAGGTAAGTCAGGGCTTGTGTAGAGGATCCCCAATTCACATCTGTGGGAAGATCATGTTCATGCAGCATTAACATCAGTAATAACAACCAATCAACAGCCAATCTGAGGCACAGTGAATTAAACATGCTTTCACATTTAAAAAGTCAATTGCTGAAATACACTATTGTACTTTCAATAGTTTACATATACAGCAAGATATTAAGACTGGTAATCTGAACTGTAATTCATTTAAAGAAAAAGTATAACTTAGAAAACACTGAGATGATAGGGCTGCAGATATGCTGTGCATACAACTCTAAAGAGTCTTTCACAAATAAAGTAAATACATTAAAATTATTGTTTGTAGAGCCAAAGGTCTAAAGAAAAATGAGCAAATTTCTAATTGTTGAGAAATAGTTATAGTACTTAACTATTTGGATTATTTGTACAGGAAATTTTTTTTTATTGCATAAACAACTTGGACATCAAATGATTTTAGACATTTTTGATAGACTTAATAGGTATGTTAGAGAAATAACTGCTTCTAAAATGGTTCCTTTATTTCTAGAGCTATCACTTTAATCTAAAAGCTCATCAATTCATATCTGGATTACAAAATGTGTTTTCACTGTTTGAAACTACTATATTCTCATCAGGTCTCTCTTGTGTCACAGGTTACAATGCTAAAATACCAGGACCTATCCCAACATACTCTAGCATCATCATCTTACATGGAGATACACCTAGCTGTTATCAATACAACACACTAGAAATCATTAATCATTTCCCAGTAAAACAAGTTTGTCCAATTTCCCCCACTACACAGTAACCTATGTGTAGTGGAAAGATACTATGTCTTCTAGTATTTTGTTAACTCCATGGTACTCACTATAGTTCTGAGACCACAGTAGGTTATATGCATAAATAGCCTAGCTTACTAGGCTATACAACTAATATACTGTAACTGAATCCTTTCAAAAAATAATTTTTAAACATATGGAGTGCAGCAAAATGTTAATTATATAAATTTATTTTTCTACAAATAGGATCAATTTAACTTATGAGTAAAAATGGAAAGGATAAGAATAAAAAAACTCAATAATTTTTTCATTAAAACTACATGTATTTGAAAAAAATTATATAATACTTTAAGACTTTGGAAATAAAGTATCTTAGGTTTTATACAAAGTAGCTTTCAAATATACAAAAGATGATGCTTAAGATGAAAAATAACAAAAAACTTCAAGATGTTTCCAGCCTGGGATACAAAGAAAAAAGGCTACTGACCTGGTTTTTTGTAGGTAACATAAATATACAGCCCAAGGACTATCACATATGTTAGCAGTGCAGCCCACCAGTTAATGACAAACATTACTATGCAACAGAGAATTGCTCCAATAAGTGATATCCACATGTTGTAGTATTTGAATGCAGGACGCCATCCTAACAATAACAAACAATAAATAAAAGTCACTCGAATATCTCATCTGCTTTACTCAATGGTACATATGTATTCAAAAAATAACAGTCTTTATGGCTGCCACACTGAGAGAACTTTAAGCATTAATTAAAAGTCTAGTATTGAATAGCAAAGTCAAAGACTTTTATTGATCACAATTGAATTTGACAATTCTTGATGGCTATGAAAAGGTAACATCTATTTCCACATTCCTGTATCTTACTAGTTCTGTATTCAATAAACTCTTTATTAAAAAAAAGTAAATCATACTATGTTAGGTGAATACTAAAAATTACAGAAGATTTTAAAAAGAAAGGAATCAGGGCTGGACACAGTGGCTCACGCCTGTAATCACAGCACTTTGGGAGGCTGAGGCGGGTGGATCACAAAGTCAAGATATGGGGACCATCCTGGCCAACATGGTGAAACCCTGTCTCTACTAAAAATACAAAACTTAGCTGGGCATGGTGGTATGGTCCCAGCTACTTGGGAGGCTGAGGCAGGAGAATGGCCTGAACCTGAGAGGTGGAGGCTGTAGTGAGCCGAGATTTCGCCACTACACTCCAGCCTGGCAACACAGCAAGACTCCGTCTCAAAAAAAAAAAAAAAAAAAAAGAAAGGTTTCAAATTGAATCCTTAGTAGCATGGCTTTATTTTCTGGTTTCAGGATGATTCATATTCATGATCTAATGAATATATAAAAAATTTCAAACCAAATGTTCATAAAAATCATTAAAAATAATCAACTTGCTAGAAAAACTAAAAGCTGACTACAGAAACACATACCTTCCCATTTAGTGAAGTATTCATGAAGCAAGACCACTTTAGAAAACGTTGAAGACCATGTTTTTAAATTTTCATTGGTAGATAGTTCCAAAGCCAAAATGATTCTTAAAAATCATTTCAATAAAATTGATATATTTAAAGTAAAAACCTGATGCTAGAATATTTGTGTCCAAAGTTCTCACACTTTATCTTACCTGTTCTCAGACTTTCAAATCTTTAGAAGGAACAATGCTTTTGTTTCTTCAGTTCCTTTCCTGATTTGCAATGGTAGTAACAGTTTATAAGAAAAATCTCATAAATTTTCAGTTGACAGAGATCCCTTATGTCAGAATTTTACCGAACTCACTGTGTTAAAACCATTTTCATACAGGTAAACCATATCTTAATGATGTTCTTAGAACTAAAATAGACATCAGCTAAAGAATGAAAAACCAGTTTTGAAAATAACATTTTTTCAGTGTTATCAGAATTAGAGATTTACTGTCAAACACTTTGAAGGAACAATATTATCAGTAAACTTATTGATAAAGAGATCTTTGAAGACCTAATTTGAATTAACTATAAAGGCAGACTTAGCATTAATGAACTAATCCCACACATACCATCTTTTAAAATGTGGCAAAAGTTTTATTTTCTTTGAAATAAAAAATATTTACAAACTTTAAAAAAAAGTGTAAAATTACCTGGAGATTTTGCAAGTGATGCATGGAATACTGAAAAATTGATCAATGCATATGATGCAAGGAAAAAGTTTGAGATAATTGGAGCGATAACATTCAGCTCAGCTGCAAAAGAAACACATGCAGAAAGATTTATTGATGTATTAGACATTTATCTTTTTAAAATTACAAAGTATTTCAAATCTTCAGATAACAACATAACACCCCTATAACTACCATCCAGATTTCATAAACATTTACATTTTGCCATATATGCCTCATACACTTCACTTTTCAGAAATCCAATCCTAAGCAAACCATTGAAATCTCCTTTATACTTTATCTCACACTTCTTCAAACTTGGTATACTCTGTCCAGTCATATTAGTTTTATGACACATGTATAGTCTATATGCATCATACAGTACTGTTCTGGGTATTTTAAGTTATATAAATAATATAGTATACGTATAATTCTGCAATCTGATCTTTTACATTTACTTTTGAAATTTGTCCATATTGATATATGAAAACCAAGTTTATTCCTTTTTTTATGGCTCCATATTATTCTTCAATTGATCTAGGTTGCTTTCATTTTTCACTATAATGAATGATCCTAGAAACATTATTGTATATGGCTCTTTAATATATACAAGTTTCTATAGGGTACATATCTAGAAGGAAAACTGCTGGATCACAGGAAAGTTTACAAGATATTGCCCACTTGTTCTCCAAAAGTGGCTACACCAAATACACATCTAACAGCATCACATGAAAGTTAGTTTCCACATAGTCCCACAACACTTGGTGGTACATCAGCCTTTTAATGTTAACTGGTCTCAGGGATTAGACAAAATTCTTTAAAAAGTAAAAAGTCCAATGTCTTCTTTAGCAGTGGAAGACCCATCAGAGCTCACTTGTGATCAGAAGCAAAAGAGCCAAAAAATAGATCATCAAAGGCACTGATGTCACAAGGGACACTGGAATCCTCTTTCTTATGCCATTATCATATTTATTTTAGGAAAAAGAACATAGGATTTCCCTTTAGCTCTAATGAGGACTTAGTAATGGCAATAATTTCAGCAAATATGTACTGAGTGCTGTTACTTACAGTCCTTTATAAACTTTCTTTGATTACAAATAGACTTAGTATAACAAGAGAACACTGTTACTAATTTAATAATTCAATGTCAAGAATAATATATATCCACCAAAAATCATTGTACAATAACACACCATATATATAACTAACCAATTAAGATGAATCCAAGTGCAATTAAGAATGTTAGGATGTAGCCACGAAGAGGTTCATTATTTTTCCCATAACCTTTAGCAAACATCTGGAAAGCTGGGTAGATGTTGTCCTTACATAAAGCCTAATGAAAGAAAACATTAAAATAAAATATATTAAAATTAGACATACAGATTTGCTGATAATTCTAATAGGTTAATCAGGAATGAGACTCGAGTTTTCTAATTCTCGTCGTTTTTTTTATCCTGTTGCACATACTGCTTCACCTACAAAATGTAAAGGGAATTCAAACATTTCAAACATCAGAAGGATACTGGTAGAAACTTCTATCTGCCTTACCCCACCACCATGTTGAAATTAAATTTTATGAAGAAGAAATCAGAGAAGCAGGCATACGAGTAAAAACAAATTTGGAAGCTTGAAAAATATGATATAGTTGTGACCTATTTTAAGAAGAACAAGCCCAAATCTTAAAGCTGATAAAAATCCTGATTATAAAACTTAACTACCTTTCTTAAAACATAACTGAACACTGCCTTAAATAATATTCTCTACCTTGCAATATTTACTGGCTACAAATAATGCATTAAGAACAAGACTGCAGAATCAACATTCATTTATTTGATTTAGTAATAAAACATACTTCCATCAGTATTCAGCTGTTTAATGTTCACTAAAAGGAGATAATGTGTATCCTATTCGTCTTTATACCCTTAAATAATGAACACAATGTGTAGCACGTGTTAGATATTTAAATATTTGTAAAGTAAAATATTTAGGTTGACATCATACTGACTGGAACAAAGATGTTTTACTACTTCTGATTTGCAGTCTTAGACTGCACTCCTATACCTTAGTAAGACGTCTCGAAAATATATGCTAAATATTTTCAAAAACGCAAAAATCCATCAGCACTTTTAAAAAGACAACTCGAAGACTATACTTTGACAGCAGGCAAATGCAGAAATGTTTATATAAATAAACATATTTACATCCATTCATACAAATACATTATGTATGTCTTAATGTGTGTGCATATATATTTATATACATAAATATTTTTGACAGAAGCAAATAATTTGAAAATAGCAACAATTCTAAATTGAGAAGTATTACTTTAACCCTCCCTTTAATAAAGCCTGTAATATAAAAATACTTACCTGAAATATTTTGGGAGCACTCACAAGGGATGCTAATGCGGAAGAAAGAGTGGCTGAAAAGATACCTGCAGAAATTAATGGTGCAAATCCTGACACCATGCTCATTACCTTAAATAAAAGTGACAAAAATGGAAAAATAAATCTCACAAACAATTCAGAAAAGAACACAATATTATGTGGTCACATCTTGAACAAGGTTAACACTTGGGATAATTTTATAATAATCAGTAACAACAACAATGGTATGTGCATTACGAATATCTGAAGCAGATTTACCAGTAGCCCTTACCTTAAGAAAACCTTTTCATTTGTAAAATGTCAAACACACACAATGATAGAGAGGAGTTTAATGAACTGCTAGCATCCAACACCTAGTTTCAACAATGATCAACTTAGGGCCATTCCCCACAATATTTTGAAACAAGTCCCAGATATGCTTTAACACACAAATATTTCAGTATATATCTCTAACAGGTAAGGACTTTTGAAAACTAACTACAATGCCACTATTATAGCTTAAAAACTTAATAGTTGCTTAACAATACCACAAAAAAGCAAGTCAGCACTCAAATTCCCTAAATTATCCTTTCTTATCTTTTAAAAATAGTCTGTTCAAATCAGAATCTAAAAAAAAAAAAAAAAGGTTACACATTATATTTGGTTTATGTGTTTCTTCAGTCTTTTTCAATCAACAGGCTCACATTTTCCTTTTATTATTTTTATATCATTTCTCCCATGGAGATCTCACACTCGATTTTTCCGACTTCATCATCATTGTGTTGCTTAACCTCTTCTCATTTCTGTAATTCTAGTAAACTGGCAGTTCTATCTAGACAGTTAATCAAAATGAGGTACAAGTTTTGCAAGACTATTGCATAAATGGCTTCATGCATTTCTATTAAGAAGTCTGTTTCTTATGCTGTTAAGATAGTATCGTGGTTCTGTTTTTTTTTTTTAAGCCTTTATCTTTTAGAGCTAAATACAGAAATATTTCCAGCTAAAAGGATATGATATAAAGTCTAGAGTTTCACTCTAAATGATCTAGGATGGGAGGAGTTACACATGAAACAAAATTAACCATGCACTGATAATTGATAAAGCTGGGGAATGTAGATATTAGGTATATTTTGTTGCTTTCTCTGTATACATGTTCAAATATTTCCCTCTTAAAAAACTTTAAACAACAACAACAAAGGATTGATCACTAAGATCATGAATCAGGTAAATCCAAATTGAGGGGCACAATTCAAAATAACCTGGTTCAAATGTTGAAAATGTCAATGTCATGAAGATTAATGTGGGCTAGAAACCCCTAGATTAAAAGATTTTAAAATGACATAACTAAATGCCATGTGTGATCCTGGATGAATCTTGGACTTAGAAATAAAAGCTATAAAGGGACAAGTGGAGAAATATGAATATAGGATATATATTTAAATAACAGTATTTCATCAATATTTAATTTCTTAAGTGGGATAACCATATTGTGCTTACACAAAATGTGTTAAACACTTCAAAACGATTGTCATGCCATGATGTCTATAACTTATTTGAGGAGAAAAAGACTACATATATACACACACAAACGGAGTAAAATATAAACTAGTAAATATAACTGAAAGATAAGTACACAGGTATTTACTGTGTACTTCCGAGTCAATGAAACTTGCCAAAACACAAAATTAAAGTGGAGTTGTATGATGGATGCAACTCCTGTCAACTTGAACAGCTGTGAATGGTATTAATTTCCCAGCAGTGAACGGTGATAATCACACCCAGATTCTATGCTTCGTTGGTGAAGATTTTACCTTTCATTTATATTAAGAACATGTCAACTGAGACCAAAAGGATAAGGAAATCAGGTTTTGAGCTGTTTCTATTACACACTTGGCTGTAACATTTAATTGTTTAAACCAAATGGAAAGTTAGCAATGGGCACAATCCCTGTCCACAATGCATAAGCCTGATTTCACCTATACATAAACCACCCCATTGACTAAACATCTTTCTCTAGATCTTCCATTAGATTTAAGGTTAAATATGAAGAATACATCTCTTAAGTGTTTTAAAAACATTAGCATAGACTTCTGAGAAGAATGGGGAGAAAAATCTGAAAAGATTATTTGCTACTCAGCCCTTTAATCATAATTTAGTAGTGACATATATGCTGTGCATTTTTAATAATCACTATTTTTCATGGTAATTAATGCTGGATTATTTAGCACTGACAACCTTATTGTTAGGGAAGGAGACTGTAAAGGACAGATAAGGTGAGACAAAATCAAAATGAATAAGCCCAATTTCTGCTATACAGCCTTATTAGATCGTACAAAATTCTACCTCTGTCTGTCATGATCTCAAAGTTAAATTAAGTACAAAGACAGAAAGAGATAAGTGGAAAAATGTGGAGAACAGAGTATATGATACATTTTACACTGTGGGAGTAAGGCAAAACTGACACCATCAGCATTTACTATAAGCTTTCCTCTTCCATGTTGAGGAAACAATACATTTTCCCTTCTTCTATCAGTTATAAAATGAAGTAAATAATAATCCATGCTTTTCATCTGGAAATACTATGCTTTGGGACCTGCTGTAATAGGTTTCCTGTTTTCTATTAAATAGTTGAACAGTTACCCAATAACCTCTGAACTTCTCAATATTTAATGGTAAAATATGAGCAAGGATAATGATATTTGAATGTAAAAATAATGATATTGTCAACAATATTTAGTGGAAACAGAGATTTAAAAAGATGGTTTTGTCTTTAAAGGGGGGAAAAGGGACAAAAGTCTAATAAAAGCTAAAAGACAGCAAGTAAACAAAATGAATAGTAAAGGTCTATGTGGGGGTGTGTATTGAAGATGATTTGGGATTCAAGAAATCTTCATGGAACTGAGTTGCCTTGAAGTCAGGCAGATCTGGACATAGAAAAATAAACCGCAGGTGCATTCCAAGCAGAGTGAAGAACTGACTAAAAAAAAGAGAGTAGGGTATGCATGTGTACGTGTACACACCTATTCAGTGCCTGGAGTCTAGTTGGAGTAGAAGGCAGTAGGGCTCAGGATGAGATATGAAAGGGCTCTGACTGATAAGACTCAAACTCGCATTTTGTTTATTAGGCAACAGTGAGTCAAAGGTTTCAGAGGACATTAAAATGTAGAAATACAGCAAGCAATTAAGACTATATACACAATGTAAAATTTAAGAGCAACAAGATGACCCAAATCACTTTATTCCCTGAAGTATGTATGGCTTGTATAGATCTTATGATGGAGACTACAACTTACACACTCCTCAGTTATGTCCTATCCACCATTCTTTATACTCCAAATGCCAAGGTATTTATATTTCACAAGATCTTCCCTCATGTTATATCGCTTTACAAAGTATTTTTGAAAAAAATTACTTAATTTAGAAAAGAAGCTTAACTTATTCAAAATTTCTCTTTGCTTGAATGAGTCCATAACTAGACTTGATTAAGACAACAAACTTTTCTATCTTAAGGTCACACAGAAATCTGACCGGCATTTTCAGTCACTGGGCAAAGACCAATGTTTGTGCCTTCTATACACAATATCAATGTCAGAATTGGCCTGAATCATTAGCTGGACATGAATACTTTCTTTCATTTCTACAATTTTGCCTAGTCTTATGACTAGAAAACACAAACTTCTATTACATAATTGGGTTCAATATTTGTAACCACTGAAAGTGCAGTCAATTGCTTACAACTATGCAATAGAAAATAAAAGCAATGCCTTTACAAATTTTAATTAAAAACTGTATTGTAAAATTTACAGATTTTATATAAAACACATATAGAATTTTAAATACATTAAAATCAAAATTATTCTGTTCATACAATACTGAAAAAAATTACAAAGCAAAAATTTTATCTTTCTTTTGAAATCAGCAGAACTATGTACTCTAGAAATTTACTATAGAATACTTTGATTTAATCTCCTGAATCTATACCTTTGTGTTCTTTCTACCAGCCTAGGACTTAGCAAACAACTCAAAATTATCCCCTAAATTAATTTTAGTAATTTATTTTCCCCTTGTATAATCTTTTCTCAGTTTCTAAAAACCCATAAATCTGACATTAAAAGTTCATTTCATTTTTAGTACCTTAAAGGAGGTAACAGTTAACAGCAGAACTGACTGAGCCTCAAAACTGAGAAGTACTATTATTAACCTGTCCAGTTTGTATGTTTTAGAAATGGACTAGCTTTCAAGTATCCATTCAGAATTAAATTTTGTTGTTAAATGTTAAATGGTGATTTCATGTTGCATGACTTTATATGAGCCATATCTAATTAAATAACACTACTATTGATATTGATCAATACTTTTTAAAAGACTATTTATATACAAAGCAATTACGAAGACAATACTAAGTAGAAACTGAACTCATTTCAATTGGTATGGATTTAAATTGCACAAAATAAAAATACTTAGTCATAAATCTAACAAAAATACTTAGTCATAAATCTAAAATCTAACAAAATACATACAGGACATGTATGCTGAAAACTACAAAATGCTGATAAAAAAAATCAAAGAGAATACAAATAAATGGAGAAACGATCTTTGTAAATTGAATACTCAACATAGTTTAACGTAATCCTATCAAAATCTCAACAAGACTTTTTAAAAATAAATGTAAGGTACTTGGGTGATAGGTGCACCAAAATCTCAGACTTCACCACAACACAAACCACTTGTATCCTAAAAACTACTGAAGTGAAAAAAAATACATTAAAAAGTAAATAAAGTGCACACAAAATTAAATAAGGTTATTTCAAATTTTTATATGGGAAGACCAAGAAACTAAAATAGCTAAAACAATTTTTTAAAAAGGATAAAATGCGAGGAATAAACCTACCTGACCTCAACATTTAACAATTAACTAGATTAATTAAGAATGTGTGGTACTGGCTGAAGGACAGACACAAAGATCAACAGGACAGAATCAAGAATCCAAAAACAGACCCATACAAATATAACCACGTGCAAATGCTTCCATGCTTTCTAAAGCAGTATACTTATATACTACATATATATAAATACACACACACTAATGTATATATATTATATTCTGTTATATAAAAGCATTACCTCCCAAGAGCTCTTTACTCTTGAACAGCCTCAGATTTTTATCCATTCATATTTTTCTGTTTGCCCAATTAGATCTCTACAGTCTTAGGGGATATAAGGAACAACTGGTCAGGCACAGTGGCTCATGCCTACAATCCCAGCACTTTGGGAGGCTGAGATGGGTTGGATCAATCGAGGTCAGGAGTTTGAGACCAGCCTAGCCAACATGGTGAAACCCATCCTTACTAAAAATACAAAAATTAGCCGGGCATGGTGGTGGGCACCTGCAGTCTCAGCTACTCAGAAGGCTGAGAAAGGAGAATCATCTGAACCTGGGAGGCAGAGGTTGCAGTGAGCCAAAATAGCACCACTGCACTACAGCCTAGGCAACAGAGTGAGACTGTCTCTCAAGAAAAAATTTTTTAATAAAAGTAACAACCATCCTCCCTTCTATGTTACAGCTATATTCTGAATGGTCAGATTTGCTAATAGTCTCATCCCTAGGTAAGTACAGAATGTCAGTATATTACAAATTCAGTGCTCACCTGGAAGTTGTTCATTAGGCCATAGGAACAAGGATTGCTTTCACAAGATGAAAAATCAAAGTTTAATTTGCAGGCTGCAGAAGTACAGTTTGTTAGCTCTGATACAATAGTGTCATTAACGTTTCCAGTGGCATCTCGAACAACACAAGAACCTAAAGCACAAGTGACAAGAATAATATAGTTAATATCTATATTCATTTCAAAATTTTACAAACGTATATATTTATAAAGAAACCCAAGCACTGACAACATATGTACTCACTTGTAGCATATATTGACTTTACCTTAAACAGAATTTGTAAAGCATCATGGTCTCCAATATCTAGGGAAACTGAACCTTTTATAAAGACTAATATTTACACATAAATACTTAAAAACCATGTAAACAGAATTGTGGAAAATGGTATATTAACAAACTATTTCCTAGCCTATTTGGTTAAGACACCCTTAAGTAAATATGAAAGCACTGTACTGAAAGAGTTCTAAATGGCAGTGATGTTTTCCTATACTCCAAATGTTTTATACTTGAACGTAGCTAAAATCAGACTTCAGGTAATATTACTCTTCTGTGAGGGAAAACAATTTGAATATTAATGAATTATAATTAAATCTTTGCCTCAAATATAATTATAGTGAAAAGAAGAAAACACATGGTATCTGAGATTTGCCTAAAAATGACCCATAGAGCAGAATGACTGGGTACAGAGAACAAGATTACCATGTACTAATATTTTTGCTAACATTTTTGAAGCTGAATAATAATTATTGAGCTAATTTGAAAATGCTCCCTACTTTTCAATAAAATTGAATACTTCTATAATAAAATATTTTTAAAGTGGCTTTGAAAAAAGCACTTCATTATTCAGAGTAACATGTAATATATAACTAATAGTAATTACCATTCTTTACACTTTATAGATTTTTACTTTCTGTAGCACTTTTACAATATTATTTCTTCATATATTGAGGTAAAAATTACATGTGTAACAGCAAAAATTGAATAAACAGAACTAGGTATGAGAAGGGAGGATATTCTAACGACTAGACAGACTATGTAGTTCTTTATTTTTCAATTATTTCATCTACCTTTCAGAGCAGTCCTTTGCAATACCATGTTTCCATAAAGGTACCTCTGAAACAACTGGGGAATGAGGGGAGAATAGAGCCTTGCAAATCCCAGCAGCCCTAAAGTAGCTATACTTTCATGTGCTTTGTATTCTGATAGTCTATACCTGCAATATTTTGGGGAAAAAAGGTTCCATTGCTTTGAGCTAAACAACCACTGCTGTAGAGGCTGCCTTTACTGGCGTAGCTATTGAACATCAGCGTCAAGGGGTTGGTTCCTCCTATTGCTTCAAGGGCTAATGTAAACAGAATGAAATGAGTATGAAAGCCAGCAGTGTTAGAAGGTAAAATAAAAATAGAAAATGTTTATTTGCTGTAACAAACTATTTTAAAGTTTAAACATAATTATGTCACTTTAAGACTAAATTTTCTTCAGTTAATAATGTATAGAAGCATGCTAGAAACTTTTAGGGGAACCCATATGTTTTGTTAAGAATATATATTCATCTGTTTTTTCAAAATAAATTTCAGAGATTTGTGTATGGATAGCAAGGATAATGAAATCCAAATTCCTTTCTAAATGACAATTCAGGCTGGGACTGGTGTCTCACACCTGTAACTCCAGCACTTTGGGAGGCTGAGGCAGGTGGAGCACCTAAGGTCAAGAATTTGAGACCAGCCTAGCCAACACAGTGAAACTTCCATCTCTACTAAAAATACAAAAAGTAGCAGGGCATGCTAGTGGGCGCCTGTAATTCCAGTTACTTAGGAGGCTGAGGCATGAGAATTGCTTGAACCCAGGAGGCGGAGCTTACAGTGAGCCAAGATAGAGTCACTGCACTGCAGCCTGGGCAACACAGAGTGAGACTCCATCTCAAAAAAAAAAAAAAAAAAAAAAAGGCCAATTCAGCCCACCATGATATTGTCACATAGTGAAATTTCAAAATTACATTTAACCAAATAGCAGCAGAGTTTATAAATACAGTTCTGTCATGACTTCAACAAATCAGTGAATATATAGCAAAAATAAAATTCTCTTATCAAATCCAATATAAACTACATATTGTCATATTGTGTAGTCTATGGGCTTGGAGTTTATGATTCTTTAAATTAGTATTAAATTAGATTTACTTTGGCATTATGCTTAAGAAATTTAACTGTAAAACTTGACAAATGCAAACTGTATGTAAACTAATGGTAAATAATAGTAAATAGCATTAAAGCCTTTATTTAAAACAAATAAACAAAAACCTTCTTTGCCATGAAAACAATTCTCTAAAACAAATGCCACTATCTTTGGTAGTGAAATCTCTAAGTTTCTATTCTCTCATCTGTAAAACAAAGATTAGAGACTGGCTGACCACCTAAGTCCTTTCAATATCTAAAATACCATGAATCCATGAAGTAATAACATGATTTTAAAACTGTTTTCATTCAATTTAGTAAGAATTTAGTAAAACTTTTCCTAAGTAAATCTTAGTATGTCCTATTCTTTAAAACCAGTGATTTTATAATAAAAAATTAGCAAGCATTGCTTAAGAGCCTTAAAGTAATCTTCATATATTGTATAAAAATAGGGCCGGGCACGGTGGCTCACGCCTGTAATCCCAGCACTTTGGGAGGATGAGGCAGGTAGATCACGAGGTCAAAAGATCGAGACCATCCTGGTCAACATGGTGAAACCCCGTCTCTACTAAAAATACAAAAAATTAGCTGGGCATGGTGGCGTGTGCCCGTAATCCGAGCTACTCAGGAGGCTGAGGCAGGAGAATTGCCTGAACCCAGGAGGCGGAGGTTGCGGTGAGCCGAGATCGCCATTACACTCCAGCCTGGGTAACAAGAGCGAAACTCTGTCTCAAAAAAAAAAAAAAATTTAAAAATTAAAAAAAATATATATATATACATATAAAATTACCATTATAAAAAATTTAGATATTTGTAAAATTCATTTGCTTCTACATATGAATTGTTTTTGATAAATATGTATCAGTTTTGTGAAAGAGTTTATAAATGCAATTTTACATGATTTTCTAATTTACCATAATTAATAAAAATCCTGGAGATACCATAAAGCATTTGGTAGTTTAGATGTCTACAGAAGTCATTACTAGTTCTAAAAACTGTTTTTGAATTATAATAAGCAACTCCATGTCTTTTACTGAAATATTTCTGAATTTAAAAGTTAGCAAATGTCACAAAAATAAATATTTATAGTATGTACATCATGAAATTTCTGCAACACATAAAAAATATAAAACCATTTACCTACAGATACTGCAATTCCTACGTAAACCAGTGTAGTAATTAAAATGGCTAGGAGTGTTCCTTTAGGTATGGCTGACTGAGGATCCTAAAAGACAAGAAGATTTTTTTAAAGTCTATCTGTAAAAATAAATATACAAATTCCACTTTTAAAATATATAATTGATATGGCACTTTATAATACTTACCGCAAGATCACCTGAGATATTTGCTCCAGCCAGAATACCAGTTGCAGCAGGAAAAAAGATGGCGAATACAGAAAAGAAAGTCTCTTCCTCTCGAAAATCTGGCCCAAAGTTCTCATTAAATATTTCAGCTGTAGAGAACAAAATGTTTTTGACAATTAATGGATAGCAGATTAGACCATAATAATTGAAGTCAAGAGTAATGGGTATATATAACCCCTAACTTTTCTTCAGTCTCAGTAACTAGTAAATTTTTACATATTTCCTAGTTCTAGTATTTGTTCTTGTATGAGAAAATGATTTACAATCAAAATGATCATCTGATCCGATTCATGTCCCATTTTTTTGTACACCTCATTAATTATGTTTCAAGAGTTCTCTGATTTAATTACTATGACTAGCCCAATGCAAAATCACAATGTGGATAATCCCCCTCAATCTCTGACGTCAAAGAAATAAGAAGGGAGGCAAAAAAACAAAAGGGGCATCATGGGGTGGTGCCTCATGCCTGTAATTCAGCACTTTGGGAGGCCAAGGCAGGCAGATTTCTTGAACCCAGAAGTTCGAGATCAGCCTGGGCAACAAAGGAAGACCTTGTCTCTATCAAAAATTTAAAAATTAGTCAGTAGTTGTGGCACACATCTGTGGTCCCAGCTACTTGGGAAGCTGGGTTGAAAGGATCATTTGAGCATAGACAGTCAACACTTCAGTGAGCCATGATCAAGGCCACTGCACTCTAGCCTGGATGACAGTGAGATCCCATCTCAAGAAAGAAAAAAGGAAAAGCAAAGCAACATCATACTAATATAGAACCAATTTTTTGATAGCTTCCGACTTATATTACTATCTGTATAGATTTTGGTCCACAGCTTTCTCTATTATCTAGTGACCTATTTGATTTCTGAGGCTGTCAGAAAATTAACTAAGGCACTCTAAGTAAATTTCCTTTCTATTTCGACAACAATAAAAGCTTCAACTAGATCTACCATTTTCATCTCTAACACTAAGATAACCAATTAACTGTAATGTATCCATTTATCCATTCAATACTTGAGTATCTACATGTGTCAGATCCTGCACTAGAGCTTTCTAGCATCTCAAAGTACTCAGAGATGCAATATGAACAAGTTAGACACTGTTCCTGCCTTCATGGAATTTAAGAGTCTCAATAGCAAATGACAAAATAAGAAATAGGTTATTATAAACAGTAGTAAGTGTTCTGATGAAAACAAGGAGTTGTGATAAGAAATATGAGAGAGAATCCAATTCAATGTGGTTACAGAATGCTAAGCAAATAAAAGGAAGGAGACAATACTTAAGCTGAGAGTTTGCTGAGCAAGAAATCACGCATGTGATCATCAGGGAAAAAGAGTACACCAGAAAAGAGAAATAACATGTATGAAGACCCCAAAGTAGAAAAAGGTTTAGCTCTTTTGAGGAAATAAAAGAAGATAAATTCTTATAGTAAGGAAAAGAATTAAATGAGATTGGAGTGACCATTGAGGGACAGAGTATGAATATTTCATAAAAGTTTAAGTTTTATCCTAAATACAATGGAAAACCAAAGTAGGGTCAGAAACACACAAATGACATACACTATTAATGTGTGGACAACTGACTGAAAGATTCAACATCTGAAACAGGGAGGCCAATTAGGAGGTTGCTGCAGAGGCTCAATCTAGAGATGGGAGAATAAATGCACAGATTAGGAAATAATTAGAAATTAAAAGGCGCAGGTAGAACAGGAAATACTAAGATCCTGGTTTCAACTACTTACTTAGATGGAAAAGCCTGAGAAGAAATTAGTAGGACAGACTTCAAATAATCAGTTGGATATACATTACGTTTGGACTTTAAAGGAGAGATTCAGGAATAGAAACATGTCAGACCCTTAATAGCATTTTGAGCCATCAGAATACACACCACCCATGGGAGAGTATATAGCTAGAAGGTCAGCACTATAATAGTTGTACAATTCTGCATTTAAAGAGGGGTAACTGGAGTACTAGACATAGTGACCAGTGAGTTAGGCACCTAGGGTATCTGACATCGAATAAAATAGACATGTTTCAAAAAGGAGAAGGAATGACTAAGAGAAATAAAGGAGAGAACAAAAAACTCATAGTGGATCCAGCACCATCTGACTAATTTTGACCAACAAAAGTCAGATGTGAGAAGGGTTAAGGATGAAGCCACGTGGTAGAAGTCTGACAGGCCTATGAACAGTCTCAGAGTATTCTTCTGGAGATTACTTATTAACTGCAAAGAAAAAAACCAGCAACCTCACAATACAGAAACTGTGCAGGTATAACCTTGATTAAGTAATCAAAAGTAACACCACTGAGTAATAGAAAAAACTGCATCAGGCATCCTCCAAATGTGATGCACTAAGGAGGAAACATGATTCACTTACATTCTTGACAAAAAGGAATAACCTGAATCTATAAAAATAAATAAGACAACTGGAGAGACCTCCTAAAAAGCAAATGGCTTGTACTCTTGAAAAATGCAATGGTATCAAGAAACTAGTATTTCTAGTTGCTTTCACAATCTTAGGCACTTTTAAACTGCTGTGCTTAAATACGCTAAAAGAATGAAAGCCACATTAGAATAAAAGTTAGAAATTGAATTACAAATTCCAAAAACTAGTAGAGAAAAAAAGCTCCTTTTCTTAGCAGCACTGATTTCTCTATATTCTATCACCTTTTGTTGCTAATAATGAAAATGCTAATAATGAAAAAGATATAAATAAAAGTAATTTTTACTACAATTGTACAGCATACATAAAGGGGACAAAACTAAATTGTAAATTAGGATGAATCACCAAACCATACCCAATCCATTACAAAATATCTAAAATGCACATTTAACTGATAACAGAATTTTATAACAGGTACCCTTAAAAAAGTATTGAATCTTTTTTACTTACATTTATAACCAAAAAAACCTTTGGGCTTCTTGCTTTCCAGTGGGATAAATGTTCCTATGACGAAATCACCAATAGCAAGAAGTAGAATCACCAAAAGAACAATCTGAGCCTGCAATTTTAAACATTAAAAATTAAAATCAAGTATCTTATTTCTTTATCTTGATTCCTTTCCACTAAAATATAACTTCCATGAGGGAAAGAACTTCTGTCTTGTGTTGCCTGATTCTCCAGTGCCTTAAATAATGCCACATGCCAAGTAGCTGCTCAATAAATTTGCATTTAATGAACAAAGAGATATTTAAAAAAATATCTGGCAGAAAAAAAGATAGTAAAAGTGAGATCATGCTACATTTCTGAAACAAGTTAAAGATGTGTATGCCTTCCCACAAGCCATAAAGTGATAAAAATTCCAAAACACTATCGGCTTTCATTCTGGATCATTCATTCCTGTCTCTTCCACCTTAGCACTACAATCTTGACATGGAGAACATGCTGGACACAAACACAAGTTTTATACATGGTCCAAACATAATGCTGCATATGTGATTGCTATAGGAAAATAAGAAAAGGTACAGGAAGAAGACGTCAATATACGGACGCAAATCATTCAAGTAGCAATGGGATTGGAAAAACAATCTATGAGAACTACCATTTCCCCTTCTCCACTCTTAACCTCTCAATAAAACTGAAAACTCATGAAGAACTGTGTCATCTGTGGGAAAAGGAACTACATACATGCTAATCATATCCCAGTGGTATAAAATTCTGTTATTTTCACAAAGCCAATTTATAAAATGTGTAAAGAAATGATTTAATTTTATACTAATATAACTTTAAAGTAAAAAACAATATTGAAAAATATCCTTTTAGACTTTCCTAATTTTTGGTTTCATAAACATTATCATATAGGGCACAAATACATGACTTTTATAAGATCTTTAAAAGTAAACACCTTTGTGGATATCCATTACTTGGAGGAAACTACAGTTTTGCTATGATGCTCTAATTCTCAGAGACAAAAACACATCTGGGTGCTCTGCTTATGGGTAACATGTGACTTCAGCAATTTTTTTGAGAAACAATGCTACTGGCTTTCAGAGTTATGAATTCTGAAATTTCAATAGCAAGAATAACTTTTCTTACCTCGTGTGGGCATTAACTTTTAGTTACTGCCCCATATTTATTTTTAAGCTAAACCTTTAAATAAATTATAAAGTCAAATGTTTAATTTGGACTGATACACTGACCTGAGCATTTTTACATACTCCAAAACTGGAGAATGGGTGAGGTGGGAAATTCAAAATTTAAAACATACTATGTTTAACTAGGTCCTAGGCTAAGTGTTATCTTAAAAAATTCTCTACCTTGTCAAGTAGAAAATAACTTTATACATAAACTTTTGTGAAAATGGCCACTTAGGTACCATTAGAATCTGGAAATATTACCATACTTTAGAGTGTTCCCAAAACATAAGCTCTAAAAGTTCACATATTAAGTATTTACAGGTGTTCCTATCATAACTTACTTTTGCTTCCCACTCCATTCCAGCGACTGAGATACCTAAAAGAATCACCACTGTAATGGCTCCAATAATTCGGATATCATTGATTTCATCTATCATAAGTATGGAATGATCCTAGAAAAAAAGAATCATAAATATAAGCAATATTAGTTATTTTTATACAAATTCACACTCCTTTTGAAACATTTTAGAGCTATCACAGTGCCTTACATGT
Source organism: Callithrix jacchus (assembly GCF_049354715.1). NCBI lineage: Eukaryota > Metazoa > Chordata > Mammalia > Primates > Cebidae > Callithrix > Callithrix jacchus. The sequence goes on from NC_133503.1 coordinate 80,887,970, forward strand.
AGAAGTTGAATAGTTACTTAAGAAATGAAAGGAAGACCTAAAGGAACAAATTACTGTTTACCACGGAGGTATCTATCATTCAAGCATCCGAAGATATAAATGTGTTATTGACACTTCTACATTTAATATAGCCTCAACAAATCAAAAAATGAATTGCTAACGAGGAAGTAAAAAAGTTATAACTCATACTGCTAGTTAGAATTTTAAGTTATATAGCAGAAATATATTTTGTATTTATTGTGATTAGTGAACTCATGCTAATGGTCTTTTATACTGCAAGAAAGTGATACGCACACCTTCCTGCTGCTGTCCAAAAACATACAGTTTCCACTCTACCAACAAATTCATTTGTAGTTTAATATCAATGGCATTTAAAAAATATTCCAATCTAAAATAAAATTAAAGATTATGATATCCCAGTTAGGTAAGTAAAAAGCTATTTATCAATTACTACCGCTTCTCAAATAAGGTACAAAAAAAGGCACAAAAAACACTAAAACATAATTTGTTTTGATAACTTAGGATGACTGTAGTCTATTGCAACTGACAAAAGTATAGATTATAATAATCCTATAAACTTGCTTCTTAAAAAATTAATATTGTTAATGCTTTTAAAAAGAAATTCTTTCATAAAAGTCAACTAACTACAAGGGAGGAATAATATTGCTTGAATTCCATATAAATGACTTTAATACCAATATTCGGGTACCAAAACCCCCAGATCCAAAGATGCTTTTGCCAACCAAAAGCATAGCAAGTGTTAATATTTAACCAATACAGTAGGAAAAGTTATTTCCCAACCTTATCCAACTTCAAGAACCCCATTTAATTTCATTAAGCAGTATGTACTTTCTACTTTGCAGAAAAAAACATTGTTTTTTAAATTTGATTTTGATATCTCTTGAATTAATCTGACATTTGAAATTCCCTGCAGCACTCAGATAATCGTACCTGACAATTACTTGAAAAAAAAAATGATACTAGTGTATATATCTATTGACTGGCTTTTAGATTCTTAAACCATGCAATAGAAGACTATAGATATAGCTCAATATTTTATATAAATCTGATTAAAAGTTTTCAAATTTCATATTTCTCTAAATTAAATTTTCCATGAAACAAACACATGTATAAATCATAATTAAATACTCTGATAAGAGTTCAGAGTAAATCTTAAACTTTTACTATCAAATAAAAACATACACTAAACAATGAAAGAATATAAACTCTAATGATTATACTGCTTACTTACTGTATTATAGCCCTTCTTTTTCTTCATCACTTTGGTGTACACAAGTAAAGGTCAGTGTCAAGGTAGGTGTCAGTTCTTGTCAGATTTTATACTTCCTAAGGTACCATTTGCTACTGTAGAATAGTTACAACCTAACCTAACATGAGCAATTATAAGTGTTACTTTTGAGGTTCCTCTCATTTAATAATATTTGAGGAATCCTATTTCACTCTTACTTCTTCAATTATACTCCAGAGCAATATAGCCAAATATATCTATTTGGATATATTCATGGCTACTCTTGTTAACACATTCAAACTAAACTGTCCTGTGTTCTCCATTTCACTGCAAATGGCATTATCTTCCAACTAAATTCAAAAGTCAGAAATTTGTGCATAAATTTGAAATTTTATTTCTTTAATTTCACACATCCCATTAATTCTCAAATCCACTCATTCACATTATTTAAAATCTCCCAAATTTGCCCCCATCTCTCCCACCCTACAAGTCACTGTTTTAATATAATCCACCATCTCCTCTCCCAGGATACCTACAATCTTTTAAATGGTCTCTATCTCCAGCTGTTATTCCTCAAGTCCATTCTCTATACCATGGTCAGACACTTCCCTACATCCCAAATCTGGGCACGTCATCTTCCCCAATCCCAAAAAAAACCCAAACTTAAATGCAAATAAGACCCTTTTCCTGATTATTTTTTCTCTCTCTACTCTTAAATATCTTGCTGATTTGTGCTTAAACCATACAAAAATGTAATTTTCTGAACTCTAACCCTTACAGGGCTTTCTTTCCTTTTCTTCCCTATTCCCCTCATATCACTTCGACCTTTCCAATTGGCTTGCTAACTAACATCTAGACTCCCATCCTTGGACAGCCCTTCCTTGACTCCCTGGCAACCCCAATTCCTAATAAGTAACTTACATGCTCCCCCTTTGTGTTGCCACTGTTGACATTCTAATAGTATTTTATTCTTTGCCTATTCCTGTACTAAACTTTTTGAAGAAGGACGAGTCTCTTGGTTATATCACTGCTTTCCTAACCTCTCATGATGAGTGGCATATAATTCCTCAATAAAGATTTGGTAAACGAATGATTGAAAGGAAGGTGAATTACCTTAAGCAACTCCACCACAGTTTCTGCAAATCCAACCACATACATAGCAACTGCAACAGCATTGGCAAAAGCAAAAATCAGACCAATTGCACCACCAAATTCTGGCCCTAGACTTCTAGATATTAAATAATATGCTCCACCTGAAAAAAAAAAAAAGAACACAGGTACTAACATTAGGATTTAAAATGCCAAATTATCCTTTAATTACACAAGCTTTCATAAAGCAGATGCCCCCTGTAAGCAGAGCAGTTAAATAGGCAAGTGAGTGAGTATATTTTCAGAAATACCAAAAGAATTCTTCATAAACCACCTATTAACAATTCTCAACATCCAGATAATGTTCCCCATATCAAATATAGCATCATCCTATTTGAATTCCCATTTTCTCTTTTAAAGTTTAAATTAAAATGGGCTACAGCCTCCTCCCCTTCACAGATCCTGAGACCATTTCCCACTGAATTTCTAATTTATATATTTAATCTTAATATAACTTTTATTTTTATTTTTTTTTTTCGAGACAGTTTCACCGTCACCCAGGCTGGAAGCGCAGTGGAGCAACCTTAGTTCACTGCAACCTCTGCCTCCTGGATTCAAGCAATTCTTGTGCCTCAGCCTCCTGAGTAGCTGGGACTATAGGCATGTGCCCCACGCCTGGCTAATTTTTGTATTGTTGGCCATGCTAATTTTTTGTTTCTTTAGTAGAGATGAGGTTTCACCATGTTGGCCAGGCTGATTTCAACCTTTTGACCTCAAGTGATCTGTCCACCTCAGTCTCCCGAAGTGCTGGAATCACAGGTGTCAGCCACCACGCTCAGCCTTAATGTAACTTTTAAATCATAGTGGGTATGATTTTAGTTACTTAATTATGGCAATTTGCTAGTAATGCAAATACAAAGACCAAAAAAAAAAACAAAAAAAGTCTCATGGCCGCATATAATGGTAACCCAAAGATATGTAGTTTGTATACTAGTAAATTCTGTCTAAATGGCAGAATAAACAAAGATATTACATGAGCTATCAAGAAGCAAGTTATTTTTCTAACTTAAAAAAATCAGTTTTGTATAATTTATACAAAAATTAACTCCAGATGGATTAAAGATTTAACCATAAGACAAAACATCATAAAAACCCTAGAAGAAAACCTAGGCAAAACCATTCAGGACATAGGCACAGGCAAGGACTTCATGACTAAAACACCAAAAGCATTGGCAACAAAAGCCAAACTAGACAAATGGGACCTAATTAAACTTAAGAGCTTTTGCACAGCAAAAGAAACAATCATTAGAGTAAACCAGCAACCAACAGAATGGGAAAAAATTTTTGCAGTCTACCCATCACACAAAGGGCTAATATCCAGAATCTACAAAGAATTAAGGCAGATTTGCAAGAAAAAACCAAACAAACCCTTTGCCCATTCAAAAGTGGGCAAAAGATATGAACAGACACTTTTCAAAAGACAAATATATGAAAAAATGCTCATCATCACTGGACATTAGAGATATGCAAATCAAAACCACATTGAGATACCATCTCTTATCAGTTAGAATGACGATCATCAGAAAATCTGGAGACAACAGATGCTGGAGAGGATGTGGAGAAAAAGGAACACTTTTACACTGTTGGTGGGAATATAAATTAGTTCAACCATTGTGGAAGACAGTGTGGTGATTCCTCAAGGATCTAGAAATAGAAATTCAATTTGACCCAGCAATCCCATTACTGGGTATATACCCAAAGGCTTATAAATCGTTCTACCATAAAGACACATGCACACATGTTCATTGCAGCACTGTTTACGATAGCAAAGACCTGGAACCAACCCAAATGCCCACTGATGACAGACTGGACAAAAAAAATGTGGCACATATACACCATGAGATACTATGCAGCCATAAAAAACAATGAGTTCGTGTCCTTTGTAGAGACATGGATGAACCTAGAAACCATCATTCTCAGAAAACTGACACAAGAACAGAAAACCAAACACCACATGTTTTCACTCATAGGTGGCTGATGAACAGTGAAAACACTTGGGCACAAGGAAGGGAACAAAACTCACAGTGGAGGGGAGGGGAGGGGAGGGGATGGGGGACAGAGGCAGCAGGGTGGGGAGGAATAAAACTGAGAGAAATGCCTGATGTAGGCGATGGTGTTGGCAGGGGGTGGGGATGGAGACAGCAAACCACCATGGCATGTATGTACCTACACAACAATCCTGCAGGATGCAGGACGTGGACATGTACCCCAGAGACCAAATACAATTTTTTAAAAAGTTGGTATTATGATTTAGGGTCACTCTAATGCTTACCTGCAGTTTTTAAGAGCTCTTCTAAAATTCTAATTTAAATTTGGCCATTAGGTCATAATCAAAACAGTTTTAATAATACTGAAGTTACATAAAGCTATATACATATTTCTAAAAACTGATGAAATACTTAAGACCATACAGTGAAATGCCATTAAGCAGCTGAATATCTGTTTCTATTGTCCACCCAGTTTAAAGCAGGTAAATGCACCAACAAAAATATTCTACAGTTAAAGTACTAATGATGCAAACTTCATTTTGGAAAATGCCTGTATTAGGTTTTATAGTTGATTCTCATCAATTTACTCAAATATTCCACACTTTAAACTCATCTACTGGGATGGCTTTAAAGCTTTCTTGGTTTTCATAATCTTGAAAATTAAAAAACAAAACAATCTAACTCTTTAACATTAGCCTCATGATTTTCTAAGAAAAAAAATGACTTAAAATTTTCCATGAAATATTCTTGAGCACTAAAAACTCGAATTAATTTATATATGACAATTTTGTCAAAGATCCTAGAATGAATATATTACATCACATTATAATTAATCAAAAGGAAAATCCCTACAATAATTATCAGCTTTTATTTAACACATATTTTCAAAGATAACAAATTATTTCATCTACTCCCAATAGCAAAAATGAATTAAAATAAAATTTATCCTCATTCTGTAGATGAGAAAATGAAGTCACAAAGAAAGGTTATTGAAATTGGTCAATACTCATGTTTAGTAGTTGACAAAATAAACCTTACAATCAGAATTATCACCAGTAGAATCTATTAAAGTAAGAAATTTGTGTTATGTGCTTTAAAGTTCTGATTTTATAAAATGGTAACTGAGATTTCAAAACTATTTAAAAGTCTTCCACAAATATAGAAACTTAAAACATAAAACTCAGTTTTAAAAGATTTGTATTGTTTTCAAGAAAAAGGAAATGACATATGGTTAAGAATATAAAAGCAACTGCTCATCATCTTCTATTACTTCCTATGAAAAGCAACAGTTATTTGCCCTATTTATTCCCACTTCCATTCCTATTTCCTTGAGTTTTTTTTTTTTTAAACAAAACATCAATATGGATGGTATTAAAGATCTACTACTCTGAAAGGCTCTGGTATTTTTACTAATCAGCACAGACTAGGTATACACCTTATTTTGTTAAATATTATATACTTAACTTAATTCTACTAAAGTACTGTTGTCATCCTGATTTTACAAATGAGAAAATTAGGGCTCAGGGAAGTTAAGTAATTTCGCTAAGGTCATGTAAGCAGCTAAGTAAAGAATTGTATTTAAACTCAGGTCTCCCTGACTTAATTGCTTACCAATACAGTATGTATGATAAACTCTTGTAAATCAGCTTTTCTCTTATTACTAATAATGCTGAAGACATTCATAGAAAATAAAAATTATTTTATTTTAAAAAATCTATTGATCAAGCAAATATAGATGTCAATATGAAAAAATGTCCTGATGGAGACTCTTAATTTGGCCGTAAACTACCTTAACTCCTGACTGCAAAGAACATAATTAGTCAGATGCCAGAGATACTAAGTAGGGACAATACTGAGTTCCATCACTATTATATCTTGATTTGAGGATATATGCCCTAACTCTTATTAAATCTCTAATCAGTAATTAAAACCCTAACTAGGCTAATCAAAAGCGTAAGATTAAAAACTGGTATCAGTCATAAAATATTTCTCAATTTGAAAAACCTGAAATGGCACACTGCATATTACTGACCACAACAGATCTATGTTAGATGTATGAAAGATCCCTAAATATCTAAATTAGGTAACACACTTTTAAATGAATCACAAGGGAAATCAGAAAGTATTTTGAACTGATTTGACAACAAAAATGCAACATAAAATTAGTGACATATACCCAATACAGAAATTACAGTAAAATTTGTTTTAAATGCTTATACTAAAAATGGAGGATATATAAACAATCTAAGCTTCTATCTTAAGAAACTGGGAAGAGTAAATAAAATCTAAAATGGAAAAAAGAATAAAAAGAAAGCCAAAAGTTATTCTTAAATATTAATAGAACTGATAATGAGTTAGACTAATCAAGAACAAAGAAGAAAAAAGTAATATACAAATTTCTTGAAAAACAAAATGTGGCAGAAGTGTGACTGCAACAGGAAACTGAAGTAACCCTATAACATGACAGAGATTATATTTGTGGTAACCACTCCCTGCCAAAAAAAAAACAAAAACAAAACTATAGGCGCAGATGGCTTCACTGGTGAGGAAGAAACAAGATCAATTTTACACAAACTCTTTCAGAAAACAGAGAAAAAGGGAACACATAAGATGAGCATAATTCTGACATGAAAGTCTAATAAGGTTATTACAAGAAAATTTCAGACTAATATCCCTTATGATCATACTCAAAAATTTTAATAAAGTATTAGCAAGCCAAGCTCGGGGGGCTAATGTCTGTAATCCCAGCACTTTGGAAGACTGAGGCAGATGGATCACAAGGTCAGGAGTTTGAGACCAGCCTGATCAACATGGTGAAACCCATCTCTAACAAAAATACAAAAATTAGCCAGGTTTGATGGTGAACAGGAGGCTGAGGCAGGAGAATCGCTTAAACCCGGGAGGTGGAGGTAGCAGTGAGCCGAGACTGCACCACTGCACTCCAACCCGGGCCACAGAGTGAGACTCCGCCTCAAAAAATAATAAATAAATAAAGTATTAGCAAGCAAAATCTGACAGAAAGGACAATATCTCTAATTCAAAGTTTATCCTACAAATGCTAGGTTGTTTTAGAAGAAAAAAATAAGTAAGTTGTGATAATAGAATAAGGGAAGAAAAAAACCACGCAGTTCAACAGGGCAGAAAAATCATGAAAAAATCATTATTCACTTATGATAAATAATCTCAGCAACTCAGAAGCAAAACTCAATCTGATAACTGACATCTTTTAAAACCTTATCGTTAACAGTAATATTGAACTTATTTCCCCTAAGACTAGGAACAAGGAAAGGATGTTTATTCTCACCACTTCTAGTCACCATTGAACTATAGGTCTTAGCTAGTTCAACAGGCCAAAAAAAAGGAGAAAATGTCCTAGAGACTTGAAAGAAAAAGTAAAAACCATCTCTATTCACAGTTGACAAATATTGGCTATCGTGAACAGCACTGCAACAAACATAGGAGTGCAGGTATCTCTCCAATATACTTATTTCCTTTCTTTTGGGTATATATACAGCACTGGATCAGAGGGTAGCTCTACTTTTAATTTCTTGAGGAGCCTCCAAACTGTCCTCCATAGTGGTTGCACTAATATACATTCCCACCAACAGTGTACAAGAGTTCTCTTTTCTCCACATCCTCTCCAGCATTTGTTACTGCCTGATTTTTTTGGATACGATTTGCATTTCCCTGATGACCAATGTTGTTGAGTACCTTTTCATATGCCTGCTTGCCATTTGTATGTCTTCTTTTGAGAACTGTCTATTCAAATCTTTTACCCATTTTTAAAATTGGATTATTAGACTTTGTTCCCAGAGAGTTGTTTGGGATCCTTATATATTTAGGCTATTAATCCAATTTTTTTCTGGCAGAAGTTAGCATACCTAAATCAAAAATTTATATGAAAATGCCAAAGATCTAGAAAAGCCAAAACAATTATGAAAAAGAAGAACAAAGTTAGAAGACTTAGGACTTACTATGAAGCTAAGCAATCACGACAAGGTAGTACCAGCATAGGATAAACAAACAAATCAATGCAACAGAATTCAGTAGAGATAATATACAGACAATTGACTTTTCAACAGTGTTACCAAAAACAGTAAGGAACAGATAGCTGTTTCAACAAATGGTGTCAAAACAAGTGGATTTGTGTATAAAGGTGGGGGTAAGAAGGTTGGGGAGAAAAACTGCACCCTCCATCTCACATTATATCCCAAAATTAATTTGAGATTATCCACAGATAAAAATCTAAAAATTAAAACTATAAAGCTTCTAGAAGAAAATATAAGAGAATGTCTTCATGGCCTTGGGATAGGCAAATATTTCCACCATGAATAATAAAAGCGCTAACATAAAATAAGATGAGAAACTGAATTTCATCAATGGTAAACATCAGTTCATTGAAAGACATTAAGAAAATGATAAAAATGTTAAGACAAGCCACAGACTAAGAACGCATACACACAATACCTATGTCAAACCTAATAACACATCTAGATATATAGAAAAATCTACAAACCAGTAACAAAAAGACAACCCAATTTTTAAATTGACTAAAGATGTGAATACATCACCAAAGAAGATAGTCAAGTGGCCAATAAACACATAAAAAGATGCTCCTCATCATTGAATATCAAGGAAATGACCCAAACTCCTTCTTGCCACCTACCACCCTCTCCATATACTTCCACTGTGGTCCATATGTGTCACCTCACAGAATCCCGGTACTAATCTCAGAAGTCCTCAGGCCAAACTTCTCATTTCACACATAGTAAGGCTAAGATACAGAAAGGTAACTTCATGTCATAAATGAGCAGTAAAGCTGTGAGAAGACTCAAGCAATCTGTTATTTAGTCCCATAACTAAAATCAAAACTAAAATGACTACCTCACCTATCTCTTACTATTGTTGTATGAGTTAAGTAATTTAAAATCCTTTGGTAAAAATAAAACCTGATCACAATTCCATTTTAAACTCAGACAAAATACTGAAAATATTTTCCCTGTTGTGATGTTGTGATATAAGAATATACATTTGGTCTTCATCCAAGGTAACTGCAACAGAGCCTATAAAACCATTGGAATTTACTGACAAGGTAAGAGAAGCATCTTTTGTTGTTTAAAATAAGCCCCTTCAAATCTACCAGAGTTTATGCTAATAAGGTGACTCAGTGGGCCCCTAGATAGCTTCCGGATTGGACAGTGCTATGTGGTAGAGAAACAACTATGTAATTACAGGGGTTAGCACTTTCAGTATCCCCATTACTCACTCCAGCTCCCACCCCTCACACCTCAGGGGAGAAGAGAAGGGAGAAGACTAGAAATTGAGCTAATCATTTAATGGCCAATGATTTGATCAATCATGGCTATATAAAGGAAAAACCCTGTAAACAAAGGGGTTTAGAGAACTCAGGCTGGTGAACACAGAGGTGCTAGGAGGGTGGCATGTGGAGAGGTCATGGAAGCTCTGCATTCCTTCTCCCATGCTTTAGGCATCTCTTTTATTTGGCTCTGTGTTGTAGCCTTTACTATAAACTGATGATAGTAAGATGTTTTCTTAAGTTCTATGAGCCATTTTAGCAAATTATCAAACCTGAGGTAGGGGTTGCAGAAACCCCCAGTATAAAGCCAGTTGGTCAGAAGTACAGAAGGCCTGGAATTGCAACTGGCATCTGAAGTAACCGTAGTCTAGTAAGACACAGCCCTAAGCCTGTAATCCCAGCACTTTGGGAGGCCGAGGCGGGTGGATCACGAGGTCGGCAGATTGAGACCATCCTGGTCAACATGGTGAAACCCCATCTCTACTAAAAATTACAAAAAATTAGCTGGGCACAGTGGAGTGTGCCTGTAATTCCAGCTACTCAGGAGGCTGAGGCAGGAGAATTGCCTGAACCCAGGGGGCGGAGGTTGCAGTGAGCCGAGATCGCGCCATGCACTCCAGCCTGGGTAACAAGAGCGAAACTCCGTCTCAAAAAAAAAAAGACACAGCCCTTAACCTATAGGGTATGCACCAACTGCAAAATTAGTGTCAAATTTTAATTGAATTGTTGGATACCCAACTGGTGTCCTGAGAGTTGGGGAACTGGTTTGTGTGGGGAAAATCCACGTTTGGAGTCAGAAGTGTGCAAATCAAAACAAATCCTAGTAGTACTTGCTATTACTGAATGTGCAGAACTTCATGAACAGTGTAAGTCATAAGGGCTTTTGCAAAGATGAATGAAATGGCACAGAGTCTAGAAATAGACCTACGCTGTTTATTTACGGTCAACTAATTTCTGAGAAAAGCACAAAGGTAAGTAAACAGAAAGATCATCTTAAAAAATGGTGCTGGAATAACTGGACATGCATATAAATTCTGATTCACATTTCATAGTATATACAAAAGCTAGCTACAAATATTAATACATCTAGGTAAAAACCTAAAGCTATAAAACTTCTAGACGAAAATCTTTGGAACCCCGGGGTAGGGGGAAATTTCTTAGCTACCACTCCAAAAGCACAATCCAAAAAGGAAAAGTGATGAACTGGACTTTGCTAGAACTATGAGCTGCTCTTCTAACAATGCCACTGAAGGAATGAAAAGACAAGCCATATAATCAGAGAAAATAACTAAATCATATATCTGATTTTATCTAGAACCTTTCAAAACTCAATAGTAAGAACTTCCAATTCAATAAATATAATACATAACCCTTAAAAAATGGGCTACAGATTTGAGTAGACACATATTGTACATGGGAATATGCCCAACATCTTTAGCCATTATGAAAGTACAAATGAAAACCATCATGAGATACCACTACATACATAGTAGAATAAAAAATAAAAAGGACAACACCAACTGTTGGTGAGGATACAGATGTGGAACAAGTGAAACTCACTGTTGTTTGCAATAGAAAGTGAATATATTTTAAAAATAAAGTTTTCTTGGTGTATTGAGGAATGAATCAAAGGGTGACAATAACAAAATTACATTCTAGTACCCTGGTTTACTATAAATAAAAAATGAGGAGATTGTCTGCCTGTTAATGTTCAGCAAATTTTCTCTATTTTCTTACCATTATTATAACAAATAGGAAAAGGTGAAGTGACAAACATGCAATCTTCCAACCAGGATCAGGTGTTATCTTATTATGAATGATTACCAGAATAATTCAATTAAATTATAACTCTAATTCTGCAGCAAAGAATTTTGGAACCAGGCTGAGGTATTAGTAATAATAAACTGTATAAACTGACAAAACTGAAAGGTCACCAATGAGTAAAGAAAAATTCCATGTTGAATATTATATTACTTTCCAAATTCATAGCTGAGCTATTTGTAGTATAGAAACAGTGTTTTAATGAACTGAAAACATAATGTTATGTTAAATCTAATAAACCTCATAACACTGCATTTTACAGCTGCTTCAAATAGTTCACTGATCTGAAAACTTATATTTTCAAAGAAATTAGCTATTTAAAAAAGGAACTATGGAGCTGAATTCTAACTTATAACTCCTTGCTAAATAATGGTAGGAATTAATAGTGATACAATGAATGAAACAAAAAAATTTGACCATCAGTGATAATCTGATTTTTCAAATACAGAAAGCACTTTTCTGTCACAGTATGTTGGAAAAGTTTTTCCTTATTCCCAATGTTTTTGGCTTTACCTATTTACAAAAATGAGGAAGTATTCAATTATTTCAGAGAAAAGTAAAACAGATATGAGTAAATTATCTAAAGGTAATTGTGACTTATATAGAAATTTTTAAAATTCACCAGCAGAATCTGCTAAAAATTAATTTTGCTAAAAAATGGGTATAATTGATTTTTTCTTCTTACTACCCATGTAAATGATAAATGTGACTAACCACAATGTTGAATTAAATAAGATAACATATGTCAACACCAAGGTATCATGCCTAGCAGTTAGGTCTCAAAAGATAATAGCTACTATTATTATCTGAATATAAGTTCCCAGAAAATAACATTTTGTCTTTCTTTGTTATAAACCCAATGTCTGTAACAAAACACTCAACAATTGTCTGTTCATTGACTAAAGTACAAGTAACATAACACTTCGTCTTCATCACGAAATAGCAAGTTTATGTTGACTTTAGATTTTAGAAACTTCAGAACTACCTATCTAAAGTTTTATGTAACCAAGGCTTTTATCTGAAAAGGTACTGACATTTGCTTTTAATTAAGTAAACTAAATGCCCCCAAAGATAAAATGGTTGAGGAATCTTTCCGTTCTGTTGCTCAATTCTTATAATACAGTATGAATTAAAACCACGAATTTATAGTCTTCATCTTATGAAACGCTGCCTGCAGTTGTCCTCCATTCTATAAGTGAGTGTAAATTCATGGATTAATTAAAGATGGGACAACTCTGGTCTACATAATCTAGGAAATGCAGATCTGAGTGAAGGTGGCTGCTGACCAGCACCATCCAAGTTGCAAAACCTGATGCACGTGATCCATGAAAATTCTATAAAATCCAAGCTCTCAAGAGCACTGACATGATTAGTAGAACAGGAAAGGACTCTAAAATCCCCATAGCCTGCAATAATCTGAAGAGCATTAATGTGTCTTTCGGGCAGGGACTATGCCAGAAATAAAGTAAACTCTATCATTTCCTTGGCACTGTTATTCTTACCCCATGAAAGGCAGGGAACTGAAGTGATGCTTCTCTAACCTGCTTCCAGTAGCTTTAATTAGTACCTCCTAATTCACTACTAAAAATCACTACTAAAACTGAATCAAGCCTGAAACTAAGCATCTTTTATTTTCTGCATTTTGACTTTTTCAGAAACCTTGCATGTTTCCATTACTATTTTTGCCTGAGACTTCAAAATTGCACCTTATTACATTTGTTACAAGTTAATAACAAAGTACAACTTTTCTAGATTGCTATCCATTTAATCTCTGAAACTTACTGTTAAAGCCAATGTTAAAATTAATTAGTAATATTAAATCTCTCCTATGGCAAAAAGTACACAACACTAGGAAAAGTTCATTGAATTCACATACGTCTGCAAAGCTGCAAACATGCAATTTTCAGGATGAGAGTAAGACATTATTCAATTAATATGAATACATGTTATAATTCAGTTAAGAATCAAGATAAACAGGCATTACCTCAAATTAGTTCTTAACATTATTTTTTTAAAACTATGCATCAAGTTTAAAATGGGGTGTTTTGAATTAAATTACTAAAAAGTAACCACAATGTTCCTCAACCTTTGAATAATAGTTTAAGAAAATGTTATTTCTTTATTAACTCCTTTAAAAGTCAACTTTCAGTCTACACAAAGTTCAGATGGGTTCATCAGACATCACTCTTCCCCCAGCATTTCTCAGTTTCCTTTTAAGACCCCAATCCTCTAGATAATTCTAGCTCTATTATCATCCTCTCTAAGAGCCCTTACAAGGTAGGCGGTCAAAATCAAGTAAGAAATCCAACTCAGGCACTCTTGATACCACGAAAAAACATAGTTTGTAGCTAAAAATGTTAAACAGAACTATACCTATACATTGAATCTCAAGTTTTTTTTAAACCATTAACTCCCCTCTCCTCTTCTTTTGAGCCTTCTAATTTTGTTGAATAAGACAGATTCCTTGCTCCATTGAGATTCCCAGTGTGTAATTTTCTGTCATCACCCTATAGTATCATTTAACAAATTTCTCCCTCCCCTGCATATTCTATAAAATGTTTCTGGGAGATATATGGCATGATGTGATTCAGACTGAATTTGTTGGGAAACAATACTTCACAGGTATTCTTAACAAGTAAAAGCTTTACAGAATTGAAATTTTTATAAAAAAATTTATTTCAATAGTTTTTGTAGAACAGGTGGTTTTAGGTTACATCGATAAGTTCTTTAACGGAGATTTCTGAGATTTTGGTGCACCGATCACCCAAGCAGCGTACACTGTACCCAATGTGTTGTCTTTTATCACTCACCCACCTCCTACCCTTCCTCTCGAATCCATAAGTCCATTATATCATTCTTATGCCTCTGCATCCTCATAGCTTACCTCCCACTTACAAGAAAGAATGTATGAGATTTGGTTTTCCATTCCTGAGTTACTTCACTTAGAATGACGGTCTCCAACTCCATTATTTCATTCCTTTTGATGGCTGAATAGTATTCCATGGTGTATATATACATTTTTTTTAATCCTCTCATTGGTTGCTGGGCATTTAAGTTGGTTCCATATTTTTGTAATTGTGAATTGTACTGCTATAAATATGTGTATGCAAGTGTAAGTCAATAATAATAAGTCAATAATGACTTATTTTCCTTTGTTTGGGTAGATACCCAGAAGGGGGATTGCTGGATCAAATGGGAGTTCTACTCTTAGTTCTTTAAGGAATTTCCATACTGTTTTCCATGGTGGTTGTATTAGTTTACATTTCCGCCAGCAGTGTAAAAGTGGTCCCTTTTCACAACCATGCCAACATCTGTGTTTTTTATTTTTTAAATTATAACCACCTCTCCCGGAGTAAGGTGGTATCTCACTTTGGTTTTAATTTGCATTTCCCTGATAATTAGTGATGTTGAGCATTTTTTCATATGTTTCTTGGCCATATGTATATTTTCTTTTGAGAATCATCTATTCATGTCCTTTGCCCATTTTTTGACAGGACTGTTTTTTTCTTGCTGATTTGAGTGAGTTCCTTGTAGATTTTGGATATTAGTCCTTTGTCAGACACACAGTTTGCTAATGGGTTGTCTATTTACTCTGCTGATTATTTCTTTTGCTGTGCAGAAGCTTTTTAGTTAAATTAGGTCCCATTTATTTATTTTTGTTCTTGTTAAATTTGCTTTTGGGTTCTTGGTCATGAATTCTTTGCCTAAGCCAATGTATAGAAGAGTTTTTCCAATGTTGTCTTCTAGAATTTTTATTGCTTCAGGTCTTAGATTTAAGTCTTTGATCCATATAAAGTTGTAATATTCTAATTCTCTTTCCTTCTTCACTTATTATGTTGAGCAGTTATCTGAAAAACAAATCTCATCGACTTCTTGGTTATCTTGAGTTCAGGAAAGAAATCTTTCAGGAGTTGATTCAATGCTAGATTATTTTTATTCATCTATTTTCATAAGATGGTTCTCTAGTATGTCTCAAAGGTAAAAAGTGAGATTTTTTTTTTGTTTCATTGTGAACTTATGGATTTAGTCATATATTTTCATCCAAATCATTTATCGCCATTAATGCTGTTCAAATTATCCAAACTTTAGCCTGTATTAGCTCCTTTAAATTGACTCTTAGGTCCTTTTGACATAAAATTAGTTGTTTTCAACACTTTTGGATCTGAAAAGATGACTAAGCTCATTTCCTGCTCAAATAAGCAATCAACCTTTTCTCTAAAGTCTGCTAGTTCTTTTGAGTGGAAATATACAATATGGGCATAAGAATTGCTTATTGCCACTAGGTTGGTCATTTACTACAGGTCACTTTAATGAAAAAAGCTAAACAATATGTACTTTCAGGATAAATTCTAAGACTAATACTTTCAGTTTAGAATCCTGAATACAGGTATAATGTGATCTCAGTTTTATGCCTGTATCTACTTTCTCCCACGTGGAAAATACTTTTCTTATGATACCAAAATAAATCACATTAGGGGTTTCCAAATCTGAGTCAAATACAGAGGAGACAGAAGGGGCTTACGTTCACTAAAAGCTCTTATGTATTCCATAAAGACCATCCAGATGTCCAAAGTCACCGACAAGTGAAAAATGAATGCCTTCTAATAAAGCTTCATAGTATTTGGTCACTCACTTTCTCTTTCATCTTCTCTGGGTTTCATTATTTCAGCAAATGTATTACCTTCTTAATGGTACAAACACTTCATAACAGAATTCCAAAAGGTTTTTAACCCTCTAGGTTCTACCTTTATTAATAGACCTTTAAGAAAATTCAAGCAAAATTATAACATATGGTTATTTTTTGGGACAGATCTGCATGGGTGGTTCTACATTCTCATACTGTCCCTGCCACTCCAAGATAGAAGACTGGACATAAAGTCTATGAGACACATGTATCTGTAAAGATATATACACACATATATATATGCATGCACACATATATACACATATACACACACACTATCAATGGTATTGAAAAAAGAAATGGCTTTTTGGTCACAATCCTGGAAAATCTATACCTTCCAAAAGTCTGATTCAAATGGAGAAAAGTGTGAAGTTCACGTTGCCAGTGGCTTCATGCCCCATTCGTTTTGGGGCTCACAGCCTAGATTCTAAGGTCTGAGGAAAAGGAGAAATTCTTTGATTTGTTCATCCCCTAGAAATACGTAACACCCCAGTCCATTTCTCTTCCCACTTTCAATCCCATATATGGCAGAAAGAAATGAAGCATGGAGTACCCAGTTCACGAGAAGCCAAAAAGAATTTCTCAACATTATCTGACTGGCTCTGCTGAACATATCCACATTGTATATCCCAATATAGCTCAATCCAGATTCACAGAAGCATAAAACTTCAGTCAACAGTGATACATGCTCAGCATAGTCATAATCATATTGATACAAGATACCAGCCTCCAAAGGTCACAGTGATTTGGATCCTCTGGTGTCTAAAACATATAAAGACAATGGTGAAAAATGAAAAGCTCAATCTGATTCTCTCTTTCCCTCCCACACCCAAATACCTGATGCAGGTAAAGTGGAAACTGTGTTATATAATGTCAAATAGGGATATTCAAAATAGTTGAGGAAGATGAAATAGATCTTTTCTCAGTTGACTTCCTATGATGACTTTACAGGTGCTGGCAGACATTTTGTCTCCTTTCTCCAGGGATCTTCTCAATCCAAGAAAGGAGTTTTAATTTGGAAAATGGAATTCTTTTCTTCTTGTTTTCAGGGATCTTGTTTTCAGAGTCCATTCTCCTGTAGTTTCTTGGGTCCTCTTCCTAGGGAGGGTGAAATCTTACAAGGCAGATCTTATGGATTCTAATGAGAGGCCTCAGCATGCCCACAGAAAGCTAGATGTGAAGGTATTTACAGTCCTAGGGCCAGGCACAGTGGCTCACACCTGTAATCACAGCACTGGGAGGCCAAGGCAGGCGGATCACCTTAGGTCAGGAGTTCAAGACCAGCCTGGTCAACATGGCAAAACCCTGTCTCTAATAAAAATAAAAATTAGCCAGGCGTGGTAGTGCATGTCTGTAATCCTAGCTACTTGGGAGGCTGAAGCAGAAGAATCACTTGAACCAGGGAGGCGGAGGTTGCACTGAGCCAAGATCATGCCACTGCACTCCAGCCTGGGTGACAGAGTGAGACTCTGTCTCAAAATAAATAAATAAATTTACAGTCCCAAGCATAGCTCACACAATGCTATTAGATTATGGGGAAGGTATACTGCCTTAGTTTCCCTTAATAGGGGATGGGGTGGGAAATGAGGTTACCCCAATACAATGTTGAACAAATACTAGTAGCATGTTGCTCACTGATCCAAGGGCAAGCCTTGGAGGAGGCAATAAGACGCCTCCCAGTGGATAAAAGACCAAAGTAAATGCTCCATTCTTGCTATGAAACACTCTGAATAACTTAAAGCATATGTGTATGAGTTTATATAAAATTTACATTGAAATATACTTGTCTGGAAGTGCTCAGTAGCAACTTTCTTGTCCATATAGACTTAATATGTTCCTTCAGTTAAGGTATAAAAAAAATAATAATAATTAAAAATACAATTTAGATCTCTGTAAGAGTAATCTGATGATGATGATACAAAAAGATTCAACTTACCTCCTCTTACAAATCCATTAGTTGCTATTGCTGAAGTAGACAATCCTGTGATAGTTGTCACAACAGTGGCCATCATTATTACAAGGACCGACAGACCTTTACAGAGAAAGAAGATTGAATACTTATACCCTTGTTTAAGCATGCCATTGTCTAAAACTGGTTGGTCTAAGAATACTGAACTTACATTTCAAGTTATAAATTGCCCAATTTTTATCTCATTTTAGAAAAATCAAATCAGAATTATGAAAAAGGAACATGAAGACAATAATCTGATATAAAGAAACACACAGTTCAAAATGACTCTAATTGCTTGAGTTTTATGAGGTTAACAGCTCATTTTGCTTATTTATTATTCTCAAATCAAGCAGGATATAACTTCACCTACCTATTCCAGCTTGACCTACAATCCATGACAATCTAATGAAGAGCATCACACCCCAAATGTTTAACATACAACGTACCTAAAAGGGAAAAAGAGGCCAAGTCACAGAGGAAGAATAATCAAACATTATATAGTAATCATTAAACCAGCCAAAGTACAATGACATGCATTTGAAACTACAGAAGATTAAGTAGTTTTAACTCCACTCCTAACTCCTACTCCACCCTTTCTTTAATAGTCTTTATAAAGAGCTTAATAAGAGCTTACAGTTGAGTTAATATAAACACAATGAAAATAAATGCACGCATCACAATTGTCTGAAGCAGCAGATGCAACAGAACAAGATACAAGAAATATTTTTAAAATCCAGCCCTGTAAAAAGTAGTGCATATTCCTTTTTATCAATAAGTTTAACTTTTGCTTATTCTTTTATAACATCCTCATTTCATAATTTCTTTAGCAGATTTACATATTACATAATATTTGTCAATACAAAATGCCAACTGTTCACATTTTTAAAAATTTAAATTAGTTGTAAGTTTCCCCAATTTATTTTCACTGTATTATGTTCATACACAGAACATAGTCTTACAAAACACTAAAATCTAAGAATAAGCAACAATTCTACCTGAAGCTTCACATTCACCTTATAGATGAGGCAATAAAATGACTACTAGAACTGTTATTTTTCCCTCTACTTCTCCCTGAAATTCCAATACAACCCCTATTAAGTGCCTTCAAAGTCCCAATGAGAAGGCAATCTAGCCTATTTTAGTCAGCTCCTTAGTGCCTATTCAAACAGAAAAACAGAAATATGAACCTTAATCACCTAAACCTATGCAGCAAAGTGAACTCAACACTTAAGCATTTCTCCTGTATTCCTTTCTTGCTTGCTAACTTCTATATGCTTCTCTTCAAAATATAATGGGGGTAGTGTGAAATAAAGCAGGCATATTTCAGCTCTATTCCCTGCTCAGCCTTGTTGATTCTGATGCTCCCAATTTGATAGTCTTCATAATTAATTTCTGAAAAGTGACAGTAAATGAGATTCACAAGAGGCAATGAAACATAATATGCTCAGTAACACATTATATAGAATATAATCAAAAATAATTTGGCAAAATAAATGTCATATCTCCTTTACTGAATTTAATATCCAAAAGCAAAGGAGGTACAAGCTATTAATTTGGTTTTCTATGGCACTCAGATAAGAGAGTTAAAATAGTGAAAAAACAGTTCTCTTGAGAACTGATGAGAACATTAGGAAGATTTTATAACCAACAGATATGCTGTAACTCTAAAGTTAAGTCTATATATACATACTAATACACCCTTGATCCAGCCAAACTTCACGACTCCTTTGCTTTCTGCAGTGTATGTGACCACAGCATCTCTGGCTGGAGTACTTTCTTCCCCATTTGCAAAGCCATCCTCAAAAGGTTCCTGGTTATAAAAAGAAATGTGAATGATGCTTAACATTCAAAATTTAAAATCACTTGATAAAAACAAACATAACTAAATACATCTAACTATATTTAAGAGGACACAGTACAGATTTCCAACAATCAAGGTTTTCCAAATATTATACCCCAGGAAAGGACAAATAAACTAGAAGAAAACCTTAATTACTGAGATTTCTTAAAATTTAAATCTCACCATGACAGTAAATCCATTTTAATAATTCCAAATTCTAGCTACACTTTTGGTAGTGTCTGGAGGAAACAATGACTCCTGTTTGCTAATTACAGGGTCACTAAGTCGATCAATTCAGATCTCTTCCCTTAGGCCACAAATTTACATCACCTAGTTGCCACCAGGCCTACATCTGAAATTTCAACATTAACAATTTAAAACTCCTCTTTATCACCAATGAATATGGTTTTTTAATAATCCATGATAGCAGGAATCCCATGGAACCCAAGATTCATTCATAACTCCTCTCTTTACTCATTCCTTGTCTGCAGTGACTCAGTGTTCTTCACTGCTTTCCTTTACAGTTTTTCTGATTCAGACATGCATTAGCTGACACAATGAATTTTAAAACAACTGTTTCCTTAGATTTTTAAGTTTCATGTCTGATTCCATAATTCCTAGTTTTTTGTTGTCTACCTTCTCTTTCAGTTCTTCTTGAGTTTTATTCTATCTATATATCTAATATCATATATATCTATATATATAACAGAATTATATATAATTATGTTAATTCTCTATTAATATGTATACATACATAACAGAGAGAATTATATGTATATATATTAACAGAATTATATATAGAGAGAGAAAAATATATAAACAGAAATGAGATGCAGCAAGTTCTGTGCTACCACAGTGAAAAATCTACGATAATCAAAATTCCCTTTTTTCCTAACCAACAATTGTCAGCCAAGTAGACTCATTTGATTCCATTTAATACAATATTGCTATACGCTTTTTTAAAGTACTATCAATCTAGATTAGCTCTTGGATTCCATATTTACATTCCTTAATTACTGTTAATTCTTTGATTTTTGAAGCAATAGAAGTATAAGTTAGATGCAATAATTAAGTATATTTTTTAAATAATGGTGGTTTTACTATAAAATTCCAAAAATGTACTTTAAAGTACAGTCATGAGTACTGCATAAGTAGAAATATATCTTCATACTGCAAACCACACAGCAAATTTTATATTGTCCATGGAATTAATACTTTAAAAAAATTCTTTTTAGTTAAGAGTCTTCAGAGCACCATTATTTTAATAGAAGTTACTTTGCATATCAGAGTTCATCTTTAGTCTTTTTCCTGTGGCAAGTGCAAGTCAAGAGGTCGTCCTCAGTCTGTGCTTCTACCCTTTTCACATCCTCTTGGATTTGAGGCTCATTTGTAAATTGGCATATTCCTGGAAAAGTTTAAAACAATGACTGACTATGTCATAGTCCATGTGATTATTCCTTGCAAATTATTGTCCTGCTTTTGCTGTCTTTTTGGCCTCTTCATTGTTATCTTTTGCCCATTTAAGTTTTTCTAGCAGATTGCTCAGGTTTCTCTTAACTGGAATGTAGTGTTTCCAGGACTGCAGCTCAGTGTAGAGTCCTGCTTAAGCACAACACTGTCACCAACTAGTAAATACGGCAGGCGATAAGCTGCTACAGAGCTCATGCCTGTAATCCCAGGACTGTGAGAGGCCAAGGTGGGTGGATCACGAGGTCAAGAGATTTAGACCATCCTGGCCAACATAGTGATACCCCATCACTACCAAAAGAAAAAAGAAAAAAAAGTTAGCCTGGCATGGTGGCATGCACCTGTAGTCCCAGCTACTCGAGAGGCTGAGGAAGGAGAATCACTTGAACCTGGGAGGTAGAAGCTGCAGTGAGCCGAGACTGCACCACTGTACCCCAGCCTGGCGACAAAGTGAGATTCTGTCTCAAAAAAAAAAAAAAAATGCGGCCAACGCAACTCCAAAGAGTGCCACCCAATGTGCCGCACAGGTACGCCAAGTTTCCACTGCCCCAGGACAATCACAGCCCATGTCCAGACACGCCCAGCTGAGGATCACCAGGTGTTCTGCTGACCTGGCCGAGAACCATGCTGCTCCTTTCTAATGACAATGATGAACTTAAAATTAAGTATATTTTTTGAAAATTATTTTAACTAGGCTTTGTAATGGTGAGAAAAATAATTAAATTTTTAATTAATCATCATGCTTTCATTAATAGACATAGCTATAACCTCAAATATGGGAAATACATAGACTATGAGTCATTTTAAGATACCAAGAATTTAATTATGAACTTGAATAGTAAACATTTATGATAGCAGTTTATACATTTTTCAACAGAGATTCTAAAAGACGCATTTTTCTTAAAGCACAGAGTTTCATACCTATTATCAACCAAAGATTATTTTACTGTACTATAAAAGGGATGTCCCAGGCTTATGGAATATGGAACTAACCAACCCCATAAAATTTTAAATTACCCCAAATTTGCAAATATTTTTAAGCTTTATTAAGATATAACTTATATACCACACAATTCACTAAAGTGTACAAGGTTAATAATTTTTGGTGTATCTACAAAGTTGTATTCTTATTCTCAGCATCACTACAATCAGCTTTGGAATATTTTTATCACCCCTAAAAGAAATACCTCAATTCCCCCTTCCTCCAGCCTGTCAATCACCAACCATTTTCTGTCTCTATGAATCTGGCTATTCTGACATTTCATATAAATAGACTCATATAAATATGTGAGCTTTGTATATGGCTTCTTTCACTTAGCATGTTTTCAGGGTTCATTCATGTTATAACATGTATCAGTACTTTACTCCTTTTTATTGCCAGATAATATTCCAGTGTACAGATATGCCTTTTTTTTTTTTCATTCATCAGTTGGGACATTTGGGCTGGTTCTACTTTTTGGCTACTGTGAATAATGCTGCCATGAACAGTTGTCTAAAGTTTTTGGGTGAAAATATGTTTTCATTTATCTTGAGTGTACACCTAGGAGAATTGCTGGATCATAATATAATTCTCATCTCTTCCTTTGTATGAGACTGCAAACTGTCACTTCTCATTTCAGCGAATATGCCTGCCTATTGTTAGCCCTATTCCTGCTTAAAATTAAAATGCCTATTATTCTTTCTTCTGTTTTCTGGTATGAACATGGAAACTAGTAACCACTAAACTTGTCAGAAGTATGCATAAACAGTAAGTACACACAAACATGCGTGCACGCGAGACCAGAGGTCTGTGTAGCTCAATCACTGTAACTACCTACTTCAACTGTACTTCCACCGTCTCAAACAGTAGAGTCAGGGACAATCCCAAATAATGAGAAATGACTCCGAATAGGGACTGATGATTCAACTGTTCAATTATTCAAATAAAGCCAGAACAAGAAAGTCTGCCAGTTAATTCAATGAACTTTAAAGAGGAGTGCCTCAGCTTTTACCATATAATACAGTGATCTTCAGTTTTTTAGTGAAAGCAGACTTTAAAATATATAACCTCCAAGTATTACAAGAAAATATGTCTATAATATACACAAAAAAGACATCTCTCTTCCCATCTCTGTTAAAAGAAAACTAAAGATGCATGTACTTAGTAGGCTACTTTTTCCAAGGCTAAGATTTGATGTGGGTGTCTTTTTAACATGCAATAGCATGCAGGCATCCTAAAATTTTTGCTGTGGGTGTTTAAAACCGAATTCCACTTCAAAGTTGAAGAGCTAGCAATAATTCTGCATCTATCTGTCCACCATACTACACACAACTATGTTCTAAGAACAAAGTAAAATTTGCCAGTATTTTATTTTAAAATAAACGTTATGTCCACACAAAATAAAAAATGTGTATTTCCATCATATTCTGGCAGCTGTCTTTTTAAAAGTGTTTTACTTATCTTCAAAATATAATCCAAAAGTCAAAAGCAAGTAACTGTTTTTATTTGTAGTTCAATTAGTAGACTTAAATATAATGAAATTGGGCTCATAAATGTCTTAATTTTCTGAAATACCAGGAAACCCAAGTGGAAGACACATCTTTTGTTTCTTTAAATGAATTGGTTTAAGAAAAATAAGAAAATTACCAGGTATGGCATTTGGTCCACAAAAAAAAAAGTATAAAAACCATATAATCAAGGAGCTTCAAGTCTGCAATTATGAACTATAAATTATGCTGATACAAAAGTACATAAATAAAAATCTTCACTCTGCCATTTTCACAGAAGTGATGGATTTGTGTTTTTACTGTATATTCCACATTAATGGATAAAAAGTAAAAATTGGCAACATAAATGATTTTATGGGTAATCTTAAATGAAGCTTACCAAATTTAGTATTATTCCAGAAAATAATCTTTCAAAAAGTAGCATTATTATTTGAAGTCTCCCAGCAGGGACTGAGGGTAGGAGAGGGAAAAAAAGGAGGAAGAAAGAAAGAGATAAAGGAGAGAATGGAAGATCCAGATATCTAGGTCCTCAGTAAACAAAAAGGAAATGATTCAG
Source organism: Callithrix jacchus (assembly GCF_049354715.1). Lineage (NCBI taxonomy): Eukaryota > Metazoa > Chordata > Mammalia > Primates > Cebidae > Callithrix > Callithrix jacchus. The sequence goes on from NC_133503.1 coordinate 80,912,479, forward strand.
CTGAACATGTTGAATTGGAGGAGCTATGAGACAATTAATTAAAGAGTTCTAGCAAGCAGTTAAAAAAATATATGTCTGGAACCTAGGAGAGGGGCCGGGGATAAAATGCTAGTAAGTAAAGAAGCTATGCAAACTGATGAAAAGAAAAACAGAAAACATAGCATTGTATTTTCTAAACATACAGAAAATACAAAAAAAGATGAAAACTCTGGCCTCCATGGTCACTACTTCTTTGCAGGATGTAGAGAAAAGGAGAATTTTTACACTATGGATGTTCTCTTCTCTCCTTACTATATTCAAATTTTCACCTTAACTTTATCATCCTTTCTCCTTTAACCATAGTTAACTTTTTACTGCACTCTGACTCTAGCCAAAGTTTTTAATAGTGCAGCACATTCTTAAATACAGGCCAACCAGGCTTTCCCTCACCACACCACCAAAATACTTTTACTAAGACATCCAATGACTTCTTGGCTGCTATATCTAATGAACATTTTTCAGTCCCTGTCTCACTGAACTCCTAAAGTAGCATCTGATACTGTTGGCTACTCCCTTTCTTGAAACAACACACTTTCAGCCTTTTCTACCCAGCAGTTAAGTGGTAGGAGTCCCTTTAGCACTTGGTCCTACACCCATCTCCCTTGCTCATGCCATATTTTCTATGGTTATCTTACCAGACTTATAACTTTAAACATTATGTATATGTGTTAAGTCATAAGTGATGGTGTAGGTTCATTTCCAAATCAGTCCTCCTTTGTGAGTTTCAGCCCTGTATATTAGTGATCTTACCACTTAGGATGTTTCATTATGTTTTCTATTCTAATCCTCACCAAAAGAAAAAAAATAACTTGTCAATGTGCTATAAACAGTGACTTCTGTAAAATGAAGAGGGAAATAATTTTTCTTTTTGGATATAGTTTTAAATTCCTGATAAGTTTCAGTGAAAACACTTAACCATTTTCCAAATGACAGAATTCCAAAGATTAAAATGAGTCAAGGTAAATTATTTTAGGTATCTATTTTGCACAATTTTTGTGTCTATTCTAGGTATCTACTTCCCTCATTCCTTTGTTCCCAAATTTACAGAAGCTAAGGGGTTCTAACATGGTCCTCATAAGTTCTGCACTGGATGGCTCCAAAGGAGATTTTTAAAATTCTGTACTTTGTAAAAATATCTCCCAGGGTACACAGCATCTATGAAACTGCTATACAGGATTGTTCTTAACAGCTGTACCAGACTACCTTTGAAGAATTGCTAAAGTGTCCAGAAAACCCACCTGAGAAGGCATATCAATATATATTTTTTTGAGATGGAGTCTTGCGCTGTTGCCCAGACTGGAATACAGTGGCACAATCTCGGCTCACTGCAACTTCCACCTCCCGGGTTCAAGTGATTCTCCTGCCTCAGTCTCCTGAGTAGCTGAGATTACAGGCACCTGCCACCACATCTGGCTAATTTTTGTATTTTTAGTAGAGATAGGTTTTACCACGTTGGCCTGGCTGATCTCGAACACCTGACCTCAAGTGATCCACCCGCCTGGGCCTCCTAAAGTGCTGGGATTATGAGTCTAAGCATGGATAGGTATGAGCCACTGCATCCAGACTCAAATGTTTTAAGTAGGAAATTGTGTACTGAATAGAGTTTTGTATTATTTAACTTTGGAAGTTTATTTGGAGGCTATTCTGGTAGAGAGGGTAGATAAAACAGGGCAATCATTAGGTTTTTACATTATCTAGAATTTTTTTTCCAATTAAAAAATCATCTTTAGCTGCTCAAGCTAGCATCTCCTTTTAATCTATGTTCCAGGTCAAATTAGGTTCTTTCTTCCCTTAGATATTTTCCTACTGCAACTTCTGGACCCCTGGGTCTACCTGGACATCCATGCCTTTTTCAGGAAGGCTTGAAAAATAAAATAATATCAAGGAATTCTTTTGAGATGTCATAAATATGTTGTTACCAACATAGTACATTTTGACATGATTAAAGAAAAGGTAACATTAGTCTGATTGTTACAGAAGTGACAATCCTGTATTTTTCCATAGACCACTTTCCTATTTTCCTTGAATTTTATAATCCCCCAAACTTTTATCCTTTAAATTAGATAATTGAGAGTTCTAACTAAAATGTTTAATTTGATATAATGTTCTTTTGCTGAAATACTGGTTTTAAAGTATCTTCTCCTGAGGGACTTTTGGTATGCCTTTTCCCTCTGCCTGTGAAATGCACTTTGAAGATGGCTGGCTCTTTCTCACCCTTCAGGTCTTAAAGGCAGCCTTCTCCTTCCCAAAACACCTAAAATATCGTTTCTTCTCAGTCCCTTTTATCTCCTTCATGACACATATCATACTCTGTAATTATCTTTTTATTTACTTGGTGTTTTGTAATCTATGTATTCCCTCAATAAGTTTTAAAATGGAAGGTCCACAACAGCACAGACCTTTCCTGTCATTTTTATCAAATATATGGTAAATGATTGTTGAGCTTTCATGAGGAATCTGTTTTCCAAATAACGTCCTGAAACAGTATAGCGAAATGAGTGTCTGTTCTCAAGTCAGAGTTGGGCTCAAATCCCAGCTCTGCTACTCACTAGCAATGTGTGTTTTGGCAAGTTATTTAATCCCTCTGGTCCTCAGTTCCAACATATGTGAAATGGGGATATTATCTACTCCATACTGTCTGAGAAGATGTGAGAAAATATAATAACTGTACAGAACACAAAAACTTTCATATGTTCCTGGTGAGAATATGAACTGTTAAAACAATTTCAGGGGAAAAAGTTTGGGCATTATTTTCAAGTTGAAAAAATGCATACCTTTATCCCAGCAATTCTACCCTCAGCATATCCTTAGAGATATACAATACTCCCATGAAGCAAGATACTTGTATAAAAACGTTCATACCAGCACTGTTTAAAATTGCCAAAAACTAGAAACGTCACCAACACACTTAACTGCAGAATAAATAAATTGTAGTATATTTATACAGTTGAAGATAAATAGCAATTGAAATGAATTGAGGGGTGGGCACAGTGGCTCATACTTGTAATCCCAGCACTCTGAGAGGCCAAGACAGGTGGATCGCTTAAGCTCAAGAATTCAATACCAGCTTAGGCAACAAGGCAAAACCCCATTTCAATAAATAATACAAAAAAAAAAAAAAGTTAGCCAGGCGTGGTGGCACCTGCCTGTAGTCCCTGCTACTTGGGGGCTGAAGCCAGAGGATCACTTGGGCCAACGAGGTTGAGGCTGCACTGAGCCATGATCACACCACAGCACTCCAGCCAGGGCAACAGGGTGAGACTCTCTCAAAAAAAGGAAAAAAAAAGAGTGAATTACAAAAAGACACAGCATAAATGAGTGTCACAAACTAAGAGTGAACAAAAGATGACAGATTCAAAATACACTGTATGATTCCATATATAAATTTTTAAAGCAGGAAAAATCTGGACAGATAGTCTTCAGGAATACATAAAGTTGACAAATACCATTAAAAAAACAAAACAACAAAAAAAACAATCTCCAAAGAAGTGATCACTGTAAGTTAGGGCAGCAGCTATTTTGTGGAGGAATTAGATTAGAAGGGGTGCACAGAGAATTTCTAGGGTGCCAGCAACATTCTATATTTTTGATTTGGATGGTGATTACATAGATGTTCACTTGACAACTTACATTATACATTTATATGTTATGTCATTTTTAGACTCCACAACAAAACATACTTTTAAAACATTAAGTGAGAAAATGTGTTAAATGCTTAGTACATTGCCTGATATTAACAGAGTAAGAGTGCAATAAATTTTGGCTATTAAATTTGCAATAAATTTTGATATTAACAGAGTAAGAGCGCAATAAATAAATAAACAACAAATAAGTGATCTGCTATTGCAACTGCCCATACTGTGAGCTTAAAACTGAATATTGAAGAAATACATAAAAATAAATAGTGTAAATTATTACTAATCTAGACTCTACTACATAGCTTCTTATAATTTGATACTGGCAGAGTTTAAGCTTACCTCTGAAAGATTAAAAAAAAAGCACGGACTTTCACATACAAATACGAAATGATCATTCCGCATGGTTGTGTTAAACGATTTATCACCCATACCATCTGCCAAGCCAACAGAGTATAGCACAAGCATGTGGCTTTAAAGACCAATGGTCACAGTACTAGAAATATTTCACAACTTCTCTGACACTAAAAATTTGTTTAATAAATGATAAACTCTTTCCTATTTACCTTAGTGGCAACTGATACACACTTTACAAAAGGAATGCCTAGGGTTAACATGAGATTACATAGTCTGAGAACAGAAACAAAACCTCTGGGCCCAGCATTACTTAAGCAAATTAAATAATGGTTAATAACAGGCAGCAGAGTGAGGATCTTTATTTTAGAGCACTAAACTAAATGTTAACATACAAAAATGTATTACTTTCTTGATAAGTAGCTTATTGCTGATTTAAATAAACCCAAAATTTTATTTCAAAAATATTAAAGTCCACCAAAAAAGTGCTATTTTCACCCTACAAACTTCTGAATTAAAATGTTATTAAAGATACTTTAAAGATCAAAATTTCTTATATGGTTTATCAGCATCTGCTTAATACTAGGTAAGTCAAAGTGTTAAATTAATATCATGAATCATAGCTAATTTAGCAACTAAAATATGTGCATATGTATGCAAATTTTGACCCCAAAGTGGCTGGGTTTATTCTAACAATTGTTCTAACATTTTTTTTTTAATCAAGTACTAGCCAATTATATCATCCCAAAGCTACCAACATTTCCTGTCCGTGCTGTCGGTGATTGGTGTATTCAGTGTAATGCTCCCCATACAGACTACTCTTTGAAAACAAAGTATTGTTTTATAGGAATCCAATCTGCTCTGGTTAACAATGCTCTATTAATATCCACTGGTATTAATGCAAAGCTCAAAACTCAAGTGCCACAGATAAAAGTGGATGGTGTGATCATGTGACTTTACAATGAACCAAGTCAGAACTGCTGATTACAAAGAATTCAGTCCTCTACCTAGCCCATCATGTTCTTTACTAACCAAGACTGAGTTACAACAAAATGCATTAGAAATAGCATTGCTTTAAACCCCACACAACTTGCTAATGTCAACAAACTAAAAGCTTGAAAATATTTTAATCTGAGTTACCAGAAAACTTATATCTTCCAGTATCAATTAATAATCGTGCAATCTACATTTCAAATTATTTTAAAGATGAACCAAAAGTTGATAAGAAGATACTGAAGTACATGTCTAGTAGCATCACAAATGGGTAAAACTCTGGAAAAGCAGTATGTATAAAGAACCATGTAATTAAAAACTACATTTTAGTATACACCTGGATACATAAGATATACTTGGCTTTTCATGTATTTCTTACAGGAACTTATGATACTTCTCACTATGAATACTGGTTGAGTATCCCTTGTCCAAAATGCATGGGACCAGAAGTGTTTTGGATTTCAGATATTTTTGGATTTTGGAGTATTTGCATCATACCTACTGGGGTTCAGCATCCCTTATCTGAAATGCTCCAATGAGCAGTTCCTTTGAGCACCATGTCAGAACTCAGAAAGTTTTAGATTTTGGAGCATATCAGATTAGGGATACTCAAGCCCCAGCACCTTTCCCATTTTTAGTATGAGGAAACTGAGGGTCAGAGGTGAAGTCCGTTTCCTAGAGGTCAAACTATTAAGCAGAAATGCTAAGGGTTAAATCCCTCATATGCTACATAATGATGTTTCCGTCAACAATGAACTACATATACAATAGTCCCATAAGATATATAATGAAGCTAAAACATTCCTCTTCTACTGACGTGGCAGCCATTGGAAGAGCATAGTGCAATGCATTTCTCATGTGTTTGTGGTGACGCTGGTGTAACCAAACCTATTAAGCTGACAGTAATATAAAACTATAGCACATATAATTATATACAGTATATGACACTTGATAATAATAATAAATATGTTACTGGTTTATGTACTTACAATTTTTATCATTGTTTTAGCACTTACTCCTACTTATTTTGTTGAAAAAAAACTAATTGTAAAAAAGCCTCAGGCAGATCCTTCAGGAGGTATTCCAGAAGAAGGCACTGTTATTATAGGAAATGACAGCTCCATGTGTTACAGGCCTTGAAGATCTTCCAGTGGGACAAAGTATGGGGGTGAAAGACAATGATATGGATGATCCTGAACCTTTATAGGCCTAAGCTAATGTTTTTGCTTACATCTTTGTTTTTAACAAAAAAAAAAAAAAAAAAAATGTTTAAAAGAAAAAAAACCCCAAAATTTAAAAAACAGAAAAAGGTTTTTAGAATGAGGATACAAAAAAATATTCTTGTACAGTTGTACAATGTCTGTGTTTTAAGCCAAATGTTATTACAAGAGTCAAAAAGTTTAAACAATCTAAAAGTTTATAGAGTAAAAAGTTAAAACAAGCTGAGTTTAATTTATTGAAAAATATATTTTTAAATAAATTTCATGTAGCCTAAGTTTACAGTGTTTATAAGTCTATAGTAGTGTACAATAATGTGTTAGGCCTTCACATTCCCTCACCACTCACTCAGAGCAACTTTAGTCTAGAAGCTCCATTCAATAGTAAGTATCCCACACAGGTGTACCATTTTATCTTTTACATTGTATTTTTATGGATTAGGTTTCTATGTTCAGATACATAAATACTTACCATTATGTTCCAACCACATACAGTAACATGCTGTACAGATTTGTAGCCTAGAAGCAACAGGCTATACCACATAGCCTAGGTGTGTAGTAGAATATGCTCTCTAGGTTTGTATCATTATGCATAATAATAAAATCACCTAATAATATATTTCTCATAAAGCAACCCAGTTGTAAAGCAACATGACTGTATGTACATGAATAAAAAACCAGGGTAAATGAAAAAGAATCAAAGACAGGAAAGAAAATACTCTTGATAGATGTAGCTGCACTTTGTGATATCTGTGACTTTGCTTCTTTTTAATGGAGAGCTTTTCTCAATTGCATATAGCTTAAATGGCTGAGAGTAAAGCCCTACTAACTTGAAATACCAGAAAACAGAGCCCAAAGTCAACAGAGGACTCGGAAATTAAGTGAAAATATTTAGAAAAAGTAGAATGATAGCAAAGGTAAGCCCCTGAATCTCTGCTGGCCACCAAATTACACAAATGTAGGGGAGACCACCAGGGCCAAGCTAAAAAAAAAATAAGTAGCTGGAAACCAGAAAAAACAAAACAAAAACAAAAGAGAACAGAGATATCAGCTATTGTATGGGGAGGAGTGTGGGTGGGGGTAGCGAGTGTGCAGTTTGAGCCTAGATAAAAAGTGCCTTTTAGAACCAAAAAAATAAATAAATAAAAACCCAACAATAATCTTCAGAAGAATATTTTTAAAAACAAACACCAAAACCCAAAATCACTATAATGTAGTATCTGCAGGGACAGTTTCCATCCAAAAAAACTACTAGACATTCAGGTAAACAGGAAAATGTAACCCACACTCAAGAAAAAGAAAAAAGCAATCATTAGAAATTATCTCCAAGTGGCCCATACATTAAATTCAGGAGACAGAGACTCCCAAAACAGCTGTAATAAGTATATTTTTTAAAAAATGTAAATATATCAATGAGTAACAGAGATGGAATCTAATAGAGAAAGGAAAACTATATTTTAATAGTTAGAAATAGACCTGGAATTTTTTTAAAAATTCATGAAAAAAATAATTAAAATGAAAAATTCATCAGGTGGATGCAATAGCAGAATGGAAATGGCAGAAGGAAAAATGAAAAACATCAACTTACAGATTCAAGAAATTTAACAAACCTACAAAGGATACACAAAAAAAATAAAATCTTGAGGTACAGACTGCTGAAAGCCAAACGTAAAGAGAAAATCTGGAAAGCAATGAGAAAAATAACATCTTACACAATTGGCTGACATCAGAAACAATGGAGACCAGAAGACACTGAGCTGGCATACTGAAAAGGCTGAAAGAAAGCTGTGAACTAAGAAGTCTACATCTAGCGAAGCTATCCTTCAAAACTCCAGTAAAATAAAGACACGTTTAGATAAGCAAAAACTAAGAGAACTTGTTGCCAACTGTCCCTTATTACAAGAAGTGCCCAAGGAAGGGAAGCAGTCTGATAAATAAAAAAGAATAAATCTAAATGAATATACTTAAAAACCATATATATATATATATATATATATTATTTTTCTCTTCCTTTAAAGCCATGTAACTGTTGAAAGCAACAAGTACAACATGTTTATCATTCAGATGACAAGAGCACTAAGGAAAGAAAAAGTACTCTTTTAAAATTCCTATATTTCAGCTGAAGAAATTCAATAATCAAATAGAGTAACCACTAAAAAATAATGCAAAGATATATAACTAGAAATTCAATAGAAGAATTAAATAAAATGCTAAAAAAAAAAACAGCACAAAAAAATGGCAGGAAAGGAGGATTCAAGAAAAAAAACAGGTAAAAGAAAACAATACATCAGGCCTAATTACAACCAAATCACAATAAATGTAAATGGACTAAATAGTGTACAAAGAGCATGAAATAGCAAGTTATGGTATATATACTTAAAAGTATTATAACTATACAAATATTCTATAGGTGCCATAGGAAACTTTGATTACTTATTTACTAATGTTACTTAATGCTAGGTAGGGAAAATAGAACACAAAATTGTAGTTTAAAGTTGTACACAAAAATGCAAAACAGTTAAGGATTTGAGATATTTAAGTTACTTTCTCTATTTCTCGAACTTTCTATATTATTTCCTCTTCCTAATGAAATAAGAAACATCTGAACTAAGCAAAGTATAAAGAAACTCTTGAAATACAATTTTAAAGTGTTGGTTTTGAAAAAGGTTAATCCTCAGACTCTTAAAACCTAATATTCTAGGAAGGCTTGAGACTGAAATTTTCCAAAATTGTACAGTTCACTGACCCCTTTTTGGTATTGAGATTTACAACATTGTCATTTCCATTAGCATTATGCTAGATGAAGATGTTGCAATGATCAAAATTCTGAGAACTTTGTTTCTACTTTTCATGATTTTCTTATCTTCTGTTTCTGCAAGATGCTATCTCTCTCTGGATCCACCTCTGCCAGTGCTGAGTCAGTTCCCCTTCCAGCCTACCTTGGGTTCCAGAAATCAGACAGCCATATTTCTAATAACTATGTATGAAATGTAACTATACAGTCTCAAAGTACAGATGCCACAAAGCCCTTGATTGTGAATGCCTATTTGTTGTTATTGAGTTATTTTGCTTAATTACCGGTTCTTAACTTTGTTTCTTATCAGCAAATCTGCCTGGTAATTGGGATTGACACAGGCAAGACAGTATATTTTCTCCAAACCCAATCTTGGGCAAATTTATTCTCTCTAGAAATTTATAAGTAAGTTAGTACTGAGGCTATGTCCTGACCAGCTGTGCCAGAAAACATTTCTCCTTTAAAATAATTACTTGCAAATACTGTGAGTACAATACTTGCAAATACTGTGAGTACAAGTACACAATTCTCATGGCAGTTTTATTTTAAACTAAAATAATGAGATTCAAATTGCTGATTAAAGAAATGAAAAGCAATATCACATTTTTTATTTTCAAAGAAAAAAGTCTTCCTATAGAATCAAGAGTTATTTACCATAATACTTAGTTTCCAAAATATCAAGTCTGTTAAGTTATGCCTGAAACCATTAGGTTTTGCAAAAAAATAAAAAGGGTAATACTTAGATCCAAATATTCCACCATAACTCATCAGGATTCAAACTTAACATTTTTTACTTGTATGCCTGATATCCCCACAGCATTTGAATAGTACTCTTAATGAGCAACATATCACGTTTTACTCATACTTAATGAGTAAAAACATAGATGTTTTTCTTAATCTTTTCTAATATCTAGGGTATATCACTAAATAGTTAGGTGTTAATAACTATTACCTTTCCTAATATCCAGTGTTTATCACTTTCTTTTTTTTTTTTTGAGACAGAGTTTCGCTCTTGTTACCCAGGCTGGAGTGCAATGGCGTAATCTCGGCTCATCGCAACCTCCACCTCCTGGGTTCAGGCAATTTTCCTGCCTCAGCCTCCTGAGTAGCTGGGATTACAGGCACGCGCCACCATGCCCAGCTAATTTTTTGTATTTTTAGTAGAGATAGGGTTTCACCATGTTGACCAGGGTGGTCTCGATCTCTTGACCTCGTGATCCACCCACCTTGGCCTCCCAAAGTGCAGGGATTACAGGTGTGAGCCACCACGCCCGGCTTTCAAGTTGATACTAGCTTGAGTCTGTCCATCTGCCAACTAGCTTGCAAGATTGTCATGCCCAGGCTACGGAAAACTCCTGAAATATATCAGATGTTTAATAATTGACAACTTAATTCAATTCAGTATACTGTTATCTAATGATTAAAGCCAGATCTTTGATAGATACTACTTGTTTATATCACGGTATTTCAAAATTGAGAATCAGCACATTGACAAAAACAAATGACTCTGTACTCTCAATATGGTAATCAAAGACTCAACATGGTCTAGGACACCAATTCTCAAACCAGGCTCTTTAAGAATCACCAGGAAAACTCTAAAAACCACATATACTCCAAGAGTATCAACCTGTTGACTTCCCTGGGCCATATTAGAATAACTGTCTGTCTCTGCCATACATAAAATACACTAACATTAATAATAGCTGATGAGTTTTTTAATCGTGAAAAAATTTTCATGTTTTAAGAAAGTTTACAAATTTGTGTTGGGCCACATTCAAAACCATCCTGGGCCACATGTGGCCCACAGGCTGTAGGTTGGTCAAACTTGCTCTAAGGGGTTTAATAAAACATACTTTGACTGTTTATAAAAACAAAACACTGCACATATTCTTCGGGAAAGGGAAAACTGTCATTTTTCCCCAGGTGGTTCTTTTAGAAATTTTGGAATCACTGGTCCATAAGACAATTAGGGAGACCAAGGCCTGGTTTCAAAAAACTCCTGCCCCACCAGGTATTAGCTTGAAGGCAAAACCACAGCCTTGCAAAATGAGATTGTTACTCCAAGACCTTCTAAAAACGCACCTACTCCAATGCCTGAAGACCAAATGCAGATATCTAAGTTAAAAATGCTTTGGAAACTAACATTTTATACAATATTAAATTCTTCACCGATCTTTAAAGACCCAAATCTCCACTTTCACAAAGAGACAGATTCCATAGATTCAAACACTTCATTGAGGACCTAATGCGTTCTAGACACCTTTATTTAAGGAAGGATCCTATGCAAAATTAGAAGAACATGAGACTCTAATGATTTTAAACTACTGGTGACTATTTAATGTGGAAGAAAAGAAGGAATAAAGGAAAGAAAGAATGAAGGAAGGAAAAAAGTTCTTTTAGATATCATCTCCCTTGACAGCACTATCTAATACATCTTTCTGTTATGATGGAAATCTTCAGTATCTCCATTGTCCAATGATAACAACTCGCCAAGTATGGTTATTAAGCACTTAAAATGTGACAAGTAACTGAAGAACTGAATTTTTAACGCATTGTTAATTTAAAGTTAAATTTAACAGCCACAAGTTACTAGTCACTGAAAAGTACAATCCATATTACATTTAAAAATTTATATCATAGTTTGGAAGATATAGACAGGTGGTGGCAGAGGAAATAGAAAAAAACTAAGTAAGATTCAATGTATGAGAAACTTTCTTAATTTTTTAAACATTTTCCTACTAGGAAGAGATACATTCATACACTAGAACTGTGGAGCCTAAATCTTTTATATTTTATATTCAATGGATGTAAAAACATCTGTCGTAATATTTTTAAAAAGAAAAAAAAAGTCATTAAAATAACAAAAGCTTACGCAGTAAGCTCTTGTAGGACATTGTAGGATAACTGTAGATATTGAAACAAATGCCAACTGAGACTCAGTAATGTCTTCGCCAGTCTCCAGTGCTGCCTTTACATGTCTATGATCTGGACAGGTCATTTGGCTCTTTTGGGTCTTAATAGCCACATGTAGAAAACAGGGTAATTTGTCTGCCAGATATCCTTTAGAGAATCTAGACAAATATAACGTAAGAGTCTTTTGTACCACATTAATATGTAAAGAATTAGGCCTATTATTCAATATGTAATGATTGAGGTTCTACCATGTCAGGCCTATATTAGATACCAGGGACATAATGGTGATCAATCACAAAGTCAGTTTCTCATGGAGCTTGAAGTTAGCTTAAGTCAACTTAAGCAACCATGTTAATAGATATACTACCACTAACTAAAATAAAGCCTCTAAAGGAAAATGAGTTTGTTCTAGACTATAGGATGAAGGCTTACTCTCAAAGGAAATAAGGACTGAAGTGAAATCTTAAAGTGAAAGTTAACAGTGTGTGTACAGGATGGGGGAAGGAGTGGAAGAGTCCATGGAGAGTACCCTGTACAAAGATGGCATGGCAAAGGAATTATTGTGCCACTGAGCAAGTGAAACACTGAAGAAGAGGCAAACCAGAGCTACATAACGCAGGGAGTATTGGGTGACAATGATCAGTTTTGTTTTAAAGAGATCATTCTGAGCACAATAGTGATGGGAAAGCATAGTGAATATGAGAAGCCCAGTTACAAGGCTATTGCTGCAGCTATGTTGGTGTAACAGTAATTGCAGTTTTTGACATTACTTTCAATGTCAAAAAATACAATTACTTTTGCTCCAATCTAATAGAATGGTAGCAGCTTAGATGAAAAGAATATTTAGAAATTCAAGTTGACAGAACTTAGTGATTAACTGGATGGGAGAATGAGAGAAAAGTGTCAAGGATGACTCAGAGGTTTCTCACTTTTGCAGTATGATGAACAGTGGTACCATTCCGAAAGATATAGCACACACTGGCAGAGGGCCAGGATTCTTTTGTTTTCGGAGGGAATGGGAGGAAATACTAAGTTTCTGAGCTGGTGGTGACATAAAACAAAAATGTTAAGCAAACATTGGATACCCAGAACTCAGAGAAGAAGTATGGGTAGAAGATAAAATGTTGGGAGTCATTGGACTACAGATGATATAGCATAAGGAGAGAAAAAAGAGGAATGAGGAAGAACATAAGTCCAAATCAAGCCTTGAGGATGTCCACGTCGGAGAAGGAGGAGACTGCACAGGATGCCAGGCTGAAAGAGCCAGAAAGGGAGAAGGAAAACTAAGAAGCCAAGAAAGTGACAAAAAAAAAAAAAAAGCTTCCAGAAATGTGTGATAAGAATGGAGATCACTTGTGACTTTAACAAGAACTATTTAGGCAAAATGATATATAGTAGAAGCACACTTCAGCTGTTTGACTGAAAGGTAAGGAAGCAAAGACAGCAGTTATACACAAGACTCTCAACAAGTCTGGCTGAGAAAGGAAGGAGCAAGTTTGTGCCTGGAAAGGAATGAGAGTTTAATAAAAGATTCTACTTTTTCTGTCAGATAGAAGCTACCCGAGTATCTTTAAAGGAAGTCAACTATTAACAGGTTAAATATCCAAGAAAAAAAATAAAAATCATAGGCCCTCCGAACCAAACTGCAAAGTACTGTTTACATCTACACTGTCCAATACAATAACCAAAGGTCACAGGGAGCTACTACTTCAGCATTATTGAAATGTTTGTTTGAAGTGAGAGGTGCTATACTGTATATGAAAACACACATGGGATTTCAAACTTGGTACAAAAAAATAAATTGAGATATCTCATTTTAAGTATTTTAATATTCACTGTATCTGCAATGTTTTAGACAGTGTCAAATAAAATATAGGTATATTATAAATTAATTTTGCCTGTTTCTTTACTTTTTTAAACAACATATGTAGTTCATATTATATTTCTATTAGACGGCACTGATAAAGACCTTAAATGGTAAAAAGCCATAATCTCAACAAGTGCTAGCCTAAACTTGGGACTGGAGCCCTCAGCCCAGTCATGCTCTGTGAAGTTTCCTACCTCTTTCCAAGACACAGCCAGCCCTGCAGCCCAATTCTTGAATTGTAGCTAAATGTTTTAATCATCCCCCTTCCTCTCATCTCGACAACTGCAATGGTTCCATTAAGATGATAACAGCTTTATCATCTTAATGATACGAAAATGGTAGTGACTGATATAATGAGAGGTGTTCAGATGCTGGATGTGTTTCAAAGGTAGAATTGTTGGGATTTGCTGGTAGCCTGGATGGGGGAATGTATGGACAGAATAATACCTATTTAGAAAGAAGCTGATATTAATAGAGAAGTCTGTGGGAAGGATAGGTCTCAGATGATAGGGGTTCTCTAGGTATTTCCCTACCAGAATACTCAAGCCTACCCTACCACACCACCTATACTCCCCACCTCCAAGTCTCCAAAATGGCTAGCATACCATACTAAATTCTGTTTGAAGCTAAATTGATGGAGGAAATCATTCACACTGACCCAAAAAGGAACTATCCCACAGGTTTCTAGAATTCTCAACCTAGATGAATATCTAATTTGCAACTATTCAGAAAAAGCATAGAATTTTTTTTTTTTTAAAATAAGGCAGAGAAATTTCTGAGCCCAATGATATTACCAATGCTTTATCCATTATTAGCTTCTGCTGAGAGTCAACATTCCACTAAGCTATTTTTGCTTTTCAGCTTTCCCCCTTCTTTCAGTTAGAAATCCCCATGTTCTCTATCAACTATAAGTTTTTCATAGTATCTTTAAGATAGCATTGGTAGAGACCTCAGTGAAAAATGGAAAAAGACAAAGGAGGCCCTCAGAAGATAGTAGCTTTCAAATGAGAAAACACTAATACGTTTTTAACTTCAGTATTTTAAGTAATTTTCCTTGTTGTTCACCCTCAGTGGGCTTTCACTTTGTGGAATCAACCCACCAGTTCCTCGCCCCTTTTACAGTACTTGAAAAATGACTAGTTTTCACAGTTTTACCTGAAAAGCAAAGGCACATTTTTAGGCTAAAAATTAAAAGCTGCTTTGTTAAGTTCTACCATTAAGTAAACCAGTAGCTGCAATTTTACCTGTTTGCCTCATTGGAGAACTAATCTGTAGAATGAAACTCAATCTTGAGTCCACCTCCCAAACCTGCCTTTCTTAACAGACTTCTCCATTAATACCAACTCCATTCTAAATAAGGGGAAAACCCTAGTATTACTCTGTCCACACATCCTTCATCGAAATCATCAGCAAATCCCAACAATTCAATCTTTGAAACACATCCAGCATCTGAACACCTCTCATTGTTTCAATCACTACCACCTCAGTAAAAGCCATTATCATCTTTATGAAACCACTGCAGTAGGTTTCTAGCTGGTTTCCTGCCTTCTACTCTTGCCCTCTTACAATATATTGTCTACACAACAATCAGAGTGGTATTTTAAAACATGTCAGATTATGTCACATCTGTGCTCAAAACCCTACAGTGCCTTCCCCTAAATCACCCAGAGTAAAATCCTAAGTCTTTATCATGATGTACAAGGTTCTACACTATTTGGTCCTCATCCACTGACTTTCTCTGCTATCACAGATGGTTTTTTTCTGACTTTAATGCTAGGACATAGCAGCAGCAGGGTCTTCTCTTTTTCAGTCTTCTTTTCTACCCCCTAGACCTGTTCTAAGATAGCAAAGATGTTGAGGGGGACCCCTTGGGGATTACCATCACCATTTCTCTACCTTGAACTCCTGAAAGTCAAATGATTATGTAACTGACAGAAATGAGAAGATGTGATGATGTAAATATTGATTATGACTTCTTCACTAGCATCTTTTGTGTTTTGATATTGATTATTTTGACTTCTTCACTAGCATCTTTTGTGTTTTGATGCCTCATTACTTCAGTCTTGCTGACCTCCCTGTCTCTCAATCACACTAACCACACTCCCATCTATCTCAGGGTCTTGGTGTCTAATGTTCCTCTACCTAGAGTATTCTTTCCCTGGTATTTGCATGGCACCTCCTTCTGGTGCCTGCTCACATATCAGAGGTCTTCCCTAACAATGCTAAAACAGTATCACCCCAGCCATCATCTAGCCACTTTTAATTTTCCTCATTGCTAAATTTTCTTCACAGTATTTACATGTGACCTGTTTATTATCTCCCACCACTAGGAAAGCCCATTACTTCGTTTTGTTCACTGCTGTATCTCCAGCATTTAGAACAATGTCGTTGTTGATGTTCAATAAGGATTTGTTGAATAACTGGTTTCACATTTACTTCACTTCAGCAAGGAACTATACTATAGACTTCCAAAATATATATATGAAATGTATAAGGAAAAATCATTGAAAGCAAATACACTCAACACATAAAAACCAAGAAACTCTATTTTGGTCCTTTAAATTCTAGTCTCACAGGATTCTAAAACGTACAAACATAAATATACATAGAGAAGATATCAATTATGATTAGCAGTCTACTTTTTTTTTTGCTATATTTTAAATCCCAAAATTTATCTTTCCTTCAACCCAGGAAATTAAAATTTTTAAACTAAAAATTAAAAGCTGTTTTCTTAAATTCAACTATTTAACAAACCAGTAACTATAATTTTACCTGTTTGCCACATTGTAGAACTAATCTAGTTAATGTATACCAGAAAGAATGCATATAGTATTATGGGTAAGCCTGGCCTCAATGGCAAGTGGCATGGGTTTAGCAGGGTAGAGCCCCTGGCAAAACTGTGAAATCAGCCAAATTTGACTTTGTCACATGTAAATATTTCTTATCAGTGTCCCACCTTTACCCAGTCCTGGATACTACTCTACTCTTCCCCCTTCCCTGGTGAGACACATTCTTGTTCCTCCAGGGTGACTTTCAAGGACTAAAGCTATACACTGAAATGATTAATAGTGTGTGAAATTTATTGACCAGACATCAACACAGCCCACTCAAAGAAGCAGCTCAGTGTTAGAAGAGATATTGTAATTTTTTAATGTTCTACTTAAAGTCCTTGTTAAGTGACAGGAACTGCTCACCTAATTTGTACATTTCATGAACAAATCTGTATTAAGTGCCTATTCTCTGTATGAAGACAAAAAAACCATAAAGATGCTAATAAAGAAGTCATAATAGTCAACATTTAAATCTTTACATCTCCTCATTTCTGTCAGTTACATAATCATTCAACTCTCAGGAGTTCAAGGTAGAGAAATGGTGGTGGTAATCCCCAAGAGGTCCCCCTCAACATCTTTGTTATCTTAGAACAGGTCTAAGGGACAGAAAAGAAGAGAGAAAATGAGAAGAACCTGTTGCTACTACGTCCTAGCATTCAAGTCAGAAAAACCTGGATGTGAAATCCAAATCCAGCTGTACTACTTTTTCTTTTGGACAGGGTTTTGCTGTGTTGCCTATGCTGAAGACCACTAGCTGTTCACAGGCATGATCACAGTGCACTCTCTAACTTCTGGGCTCAAGCAATCCTACTACCTCAGCCTCCCAAGTAGCTGGGATAACAGGCTCCTACCATGGTGCCTGTCCTCTAGCTGCTCTTTCTATATCAGTGGCTTTTAAGCAATGTCTTCTGTTTCTTTTCTTTTTTTCTTTCTTTTTTTTTTTTGTGTGAGATGGAGTTTCACTTGTTGCCCAGGCTGGAGTGCAATGGTGCAGTCTTGGCTCACTGCAACGACCACCTCCTGGGTTCATGCAATTCTCCTGCCTCAGCCTCCCGAGTAGCTGGGATTACAGGCATGTGCCACCACACCTGGCTAATTTTATATTTTTAGTAAAGACAGGGTTTCACCACATTGGTAAGGCTGATCTCAAACTCCTGACCTCAGGTGATCTGTCCCCCTCTGCCTCCCCAAGTGCTGGAATTACAGGCGTGAGCTACTGCACCCAGCCAATTTCTTCTAATAGCCCATTTTATCTTGAGCAAAATGTGTTTAAGACCTGTTTCTTAAGTATTAATGAAAATTCAACAGCAATGTGACACATAAAAGACAATACAGTTGCTCTCTTGACCTTTCCCCTTGCTAATGAGAAAGGCAAAAATAAAGGAACCATATGGAAACCTTTGACATACTGCCAGCAAAAGGCTCCTAAACCTTGGCCCAAGGACAACTGCAAGAGTAATGCTATCTTCAAAAACAAAAACATTAGAAATTATGGTTTAGCGGTCAAAACAGTAAAACAAAAAACAAAAACAAAAACTATTTTAATAATGCTTTAAATCCACTCAGAGCTAGTATGGATTGTCCACCACTCTACTTTCCACATTTGATAATCTTGTATTCCATCAAACACGTTGAAGATGTCTATCAAATACTACCTTGTTATGCTCCACTTTTTATTTCTTCCTGTGGGGCCAAATAGCCATACGGTGAGTTTCCACTGTGTGTGTGTGTGGGGGGGGGGGGGGGGGGTTCTGTGTGTACGTATACATATTTTAAAATCAATTCCTGGCATTTGCTTTGAAGAATTTCTGCCTTTTTAAAAACAATTTTCTCTCAGCTTCCCCCAACACTGCTCTCCAGATTATCTGACAGTATGGCAGCTCTTCCTTAATTTCTTTTGCTAGGGGCTCCTCGATCTCGAACAGAACTTTAAACAATCTCCAGGTCCAATACCAGATCCTATTTTCTGTTCTCTTACCTACCACTCTCCCTAAGTAATTTAGTCCATGACTTTAGACAACTAAATCTTTATATGTAAACATACACACTTGGAATAAATGTCTTTACAGGCTACTCAAACAGAATAGCCTGAAATACAAACTTCTCCCAACCATCAAATCTATTCCTCCCCCAATCTTTCTCACCTTAAGCAACAGTACCAACATCTACTAAGTTTAAAATCTGGAAGTCAGCTTTCTCAAGTTTAAAATCTGGAAGTCAGCTTCTATATCACCCCCACATCCAATCCTTTCTGCCACCAACCTTTACTATCTCTCACCCAGACCATAGTAATCATTTGAGTCTCTTGGCTTCCATTCTTGCCCCTGCCAATCCATTCTCCACCCAGAGCCTAGAGATAGTAAAACAAAATGGATCATGTGGCTACCTCACACAAAATTCTTCAATAGGATCCCAATACGTTTATAATGAAAAACACTGATCTCCTTTTAGTTATGTGAATACACCACTCTTTCTCATCGCATTACCTTCGCGTACGCTGTCCCATTGGTCTGGACTGTCATTCTACCCAATCATTAACTTACCCTTCAGGTCTCAGCTTCAATGTCATACTTCTCAAAAAAGGCCTTCCCAAAACCCAGTTAAAATTAGGTCCTATTATATCTTTACAAGCATCCTTTTGTTATATAATACCGAAAAAAAAAGTTATTATGTTATCTGTCCAACTATTTTGTTAATGTCTATCTAGGCAGAAGCAGGTTTGCTAATCACCACATAATCCCACAGTGTCACAACCATGTTGCCAACATCTATGATACTCCCTTCCCCAATAACTAATAAATGGAGAACTCATGAGTGCTGTTACTAACCAGAATGGCTATATAACACAGCAAGATGCACCAAGGATATTCATCTATTCCCCTACAGTTGGACGTCTAGGTAAAATACTTCTAAAAAGTCAGTGATGGATAATGAAAGGAATTCAACTGGAGAGAAGATAATTCAGTCCTTTTCCCTAACAAGTTTCAGAGGTCTTTTACTTCTTTTGTTCTTCTATAGTTCCCAACAGAGTTAGTCCCATGGTAGATAGTTACGCACTTAGCAGACCAAAGTAGAGTACATGCCAATCAGTCAACTGCTAGAATTAGGTGTTACAGAAATTCTAAATATTATAATTCACTGAAGGCTAGAATCATTAGAGAAAGTGTTAGAGAGGTAGAAGTCAATTTAGACAGTAAGGGACAACTTCCGGGAATCCAGCCAACTTACTTTACCACCCCACCTGTCTGTACCTCCTTCAACAGTGGTATGTAGTCATATTTCTACTACTTAACACCATTTCTTTAATCCATCTGCTAAAATTCTAAGCAAAATTATCTTCAATATGTAGTTATTAGTTAACCCAATAAAACAGTGGCCATAAAGATTATGAGTGGCAAAAGGTAAAAAAACTATGAAGAATTAACTACCTGTTGCATAAAGGAAACTGGATATAACATTTTATATACTATATTCACCTAATAACATAAGAATTAAAAGAATATAAAATTGGGATCCTAGAGTCTTCTGAAGGGCCACTGTAAGAGGGAAATAATAACTACTCTAGCCATTATTTTTCACACACTGAACATGATCACTTTTATTGCATTTTTTCTAATCTTCATGATAACCCTGGAAAGTTCAAGCCACGAGGTTGAGTGACTTCTTCAATTACCGTACAGCTAACAATACAGGTATTGTTTTTCAAACACTTTGAACCAAAAAGTCAAGCAAAAAACACAAACACACACAATCTAAAGTTTTAGATAATTTGAAGTGCTTTGTTGAGCAAAAACTTCCTTAGGAAGTATATAAGCTCAAGATTAATAACTTTCAACTGGAAGTCTTTCTAAAATGTATGGGCAAATACAGATCATTTTACTGTTCACCTACTCAGCTTTGGTAAAATAAATCTAAAATATATCTGTATAGTATTTTCATTAGTAAAAATGTTCTAAGAAAAGGTAAATTGCCTGCTCATCTACTTTTGTCTACAATGATTTTTGATTTCGAGAAGAAAAAAAGAAGAGACTTGAAAGAAACAACAGGAGTATGAATAAAAGAAACGTTGTAGACATTGTTTTGCTTCTGATTATGAAAAAATACCACAATGCAATAACAAGAATAGTATTATCTAAAGCTAAATGATGTCAGGCTTTTAAACAATCAATAAGCTGTAAGAGTTGGGACCTCTGTAATTACCTCTGTGTGAGTGTTACATTATCAAACACTGGGACAAGTACAGTTTTGTATGAAATGACTGTATGAGATCAAATAATTATATCCAAAAGAAATTACATACTGGATTTAAACTTTTCCACACTATGATCATCATTTCAACCTATGTGATACCATCCTCTTGTTCACAAAATTCCATCTATGTAGTAATTATAAACTTTTAAAGGAAAGTCTTCAAGTAATCCCGGCTCATAACGAAGTTAAACATTAATAAAATCTCGAAAGTACCAATGTTATCTCAAAACAATGATATTGAACACTGAAGAAATAAGTCTTATGTGACCCTAAAAACAGAGTTACAAAAATAAATGAGTTTATGGGGATTTTCTATTTACAAAGTATAACAGCTTATCGCAAAGATCCCAAAGGTCTTTCTGGTCATCCTCTATAGAAAAATCAATTCTCCTGTTTCCCTTCTTTCGTTAAAGACTCGTTCCTCCCCCCCCCACCTTTTTTTAAAATATAGATCTTTCCCAAAACGTTTTCATTGCAAAAAAAAAAAAAAAAATAGATTTATGTCATTATCAGGAACAGCGTGTCCCAAAACTTAAGATTGCTATGATCCTTTACATCTTCAAGATTGCAAGAATTGAGCATTAATAATTCAGACTGTAAACACACCCCGTTAAAATTTTCCTTCAAACACCAACGTCCCCACTCTTGGGATCCCTAATAGGCGTACATAAGCCACATAATACAATCTTTAAGAAGGACATAGCTGATAGGTACTCTCCAACCTCTCCCAAGAGAGGTCCTCACCTAAACCTCCCGCACATTCCCTTCTCAGGGGCCGACAAACACAATTGTCATTCAGAGGGGTGGTGACTGTTAAGCGTGGGTGAGAAAGTGCACGCGAGATACATAACTGGATGGGGAAGGTTGTTAAAGGCAGTCTCTCCAGTATCACATAACTAGCCAAACCCGCTGCAAACTTTTAAGAGATTAAGTTACATTCCTCTGCAATTCCACCCTTGACAGCTGAATCCAGAGATGCCAGCAAGTCGTGCATGTCAACTCTCGCCAGCTCACCCGGGAAGAGTCTGCAGCCACATCCCGAGGTCAGCATGCACCAGGGGCTGGGGGAAAAAAAAAGGGCTGGGCGAGCTCACCTTTTCCAGCTCGTCGTGAAGCTCCGCCAGGCTGGGCCGGAGCAGCTTCTCGCCCAACTGCGCGGCTGTGTGCCGGTAGTGATCGATCCTGGGCACAGCGTCCATGGTGTTGTGGCCGAAGGTGCGCAGGTAGTAGGTGTTGGTGTGGGTATCATAGTAGTAGTGCTGGTGGTGCCCACTGCCGCCGCCGCCGGAGTGCAGGCTGCTGCCCTCGCTCAGCACCGTGTCCCCGCCGTTCTGAAAGCTCACGTTGGGCCCTTCGCCTCCGACCCCGGCCACATCCGACAGGCTGTCTTCAGCCGAAGAGGAGGCAGCTGGGTCCACGAAGTTCACGCGGAAGCGCCCCTTGGCTTCCTCGCTGCCCTTAGCCAGCCCGCTCTCGCCGCTGGCTTTCCCGACCGCGGGGGTCTGCTTGGCCCCCGCCCCAGCACCAGCCGCAGCCGCCGCCGCCGCCGCCGCAGCAGCTGCCCGTCCGGCGTTCTCGGAAACCAGGTCCACCTGGAAACGGCTCTGGCTCGGGGTGGGCCCCAAGGGTCTGCCCAACCCGTCTCTGCCCGCCGCAGCGCCCTCACCCAGGACCTCGCCGCTGTCCCGGCTCCCGGGCGCAGCATCCTCCGACACCGAGTGCACAGCTGTGCCGGGCAGTTCCACCCTGGCGGCGGCCGGCGCATCAGCTAGCGGCGTCTCCCCAACCCGGGCCAGTCCCGGGGCGCCGGAGGAGGGCGCCGTGGGCCCCGGCTCCATCGCTGCCCGACCCTCGGCGGAACTGCCGAGCCCGGCGGACGTCTCCGGCAGCGCGCCCTCCGCACCCCTGACCCGCGGTGGCCTCGGCCGCAAAGCCAGGTGAAGGAGTCACTCTCCCCGCCGCCCGCTGGCCGCTACTAGCCGGGCGGGCACAAAAGCCACCGGTAGCCGAGCGAGCGCGCGAGTGCGGCGGGCGCGGGGCGGGCCCCGCTGTTTAAAGCCTCGGCGGAGCCGCTGCGGCGGCGGCGGCGGCGGCTGGAGCAGCAGCACGCGGGAGGCGGGGCCGGAGGCTCCCCCGCCCCTCAGCCCGCCTACCCACGGACCCGCAGCGGCGCGCGGCGGACGCTCCTCAGCGAACCGCTCCTTCGCGGCTCCTGCGCGACCCAACGCGAAAGCGGCCCGTGAGAGGATGGCGACCAGCCAGTCCGCGCCGGGCCTTGGACAGTGCGGGCAACACGAGCGACGCAATTGGGGAGCAGGCGCGGCTACGCGCCGCCTCAGTGATGTGGCCGGTAGGATCTCCGCGCCGCTACCTCCTCTTCCGTCGCCCTCCACCCACGCCTTCACCTCCCTCCCCCGCCGCGCTCTGCGGCGAAGAGAAGCGAGCTCACCGGCCGCCTCCCCTCTCTCCGCCCCGAGGCCGCGCGTCAGTGGACCGGCAGCCCAGGTCACGGGGCTGTGGACGGTGCACCGGCCCTGCCTCGCCTCACGCCAGTAGCTGATGCTCCCGCGGCAGCTGCCTCCCCAGTGCCCCAGCCTGGGCTTCACAGGCTTTCGCCCGCTGGTTTTTTTTCCCCGCTTTGGTGAACTCGCAGTACTTGGGCTGAGCCGGCGAAATCTCGCGAGATGCTGCAGGCGTCAGTGCCGCTTCCCACTTAGGCGCGTGGTACCCGAGGTTTGGCTGGAGCCGCAGGCCCGGCGTGGTTCCTGCGGGCGATGCCGGGGGGCTTTCCGGTCGGGGCCGCTGCCGCTTCCGGAGCCGCGGTCTAGGTGTGCTGCACAGCCTGGTTTGCTCCGAGTTCTGGCCCTCTGCCCTGAATCTCCGCTCCTAATTCCGGGCCTGAACCCGAGGGAGGCAGGATTTCCTCTGTGCCGCTTTCGAGCGGTAGACTCACCCTCCCGGGCAGACCTAGGTTGGCATAACCAGAGATTAATTTAATGCCAGTTGTGATGCTGTGGGTGTCTCCACACTTCTGATGACACCTTTATTTTAAAAGCTGATGTTCTAAGGTGAGAAGGGAGCCTCGTTGAGATGTCATGTTGTTTCAAGACGAGTTTTAATTTAAGGCATTTCCAAAAGTGGTAAGAAGCTCATCTCTCAGAATACAATGTCCGCAGTAACTACCCGGGGAATCCTTACCAGGAGGTTTCTGCATGATTTGGGTTGTGCAAAATTCCTCTGTCTATATAGAAACAGAAAGGTACTCCTCTGCAGGTCTATTTTCTCTTACGTACAATTTAAGGGAATGTAACTGTTTTCCAACTTTCTTAGCAGCAGAAATTTTAAAAAACTAAATTATTCCCAAAGTCCTAAGTAAAATCAATGAATGGCATCCTCCAATCACTTGGTTTTAATGTACTTTATTTTTGTATTTTTAAACTTGACTTATGGGGACGAACACCATCGTTTGCTGAACACTTGAAACGTGAAGAAAGAGCCACAGAGTTGGCAGAACTATTTGAAAATGCTGTAAGTAAAAGCCGCAACCAGGCAATTTTCAAAAAATTGTCATAACCATGATCTTATTTGAACTTGACAACTTTTCAGCCTATTTTATCATTTCTATTTTAAAAGATGGTGAGAGGGAAAAACAGCTGTTGCATTAAGATTTTTAAAGCTCCTTTTGAGCTTTAGTAATAACTAGAGGAGGCCAGAAAAATCAGGTGGTCCTTTAAGCAGTGCAGTTTTCTGCTAGGGAACTGCTACATTAATAGTTGATATATGTAGTACCTTTCAGCTCCACTACTAATTCTGCCACTATTAGAATTCAACATTCATTTAGTTGAAAGAATATTGAACAACTGCTATAAGCTGCTCTTTATTTATGGGATATAGCGATGAGCAAAACAGACAATCCCATCTTTCATGGAGTTCATTCTAGTAAGAGAGAGAGAAACAATGGACAAGAAAACTAGATAAAATACATAGCATCCAAGTTGTGAGTACTAAGGAAAGGGAAATGGGATATTAGTGTGAAGTGGGGATCGTAAAATTTTCCATAGGGTGGCCTCACTGAGAAGGTGACATTTGGGTGAGGAAGTGAGCGATGTGAATTTTTGGGAAAAAAATGTTTCAAGCAGAGGAAAACCAAAAACCCCAAAGTAGGAGCATGCCTAGCATGCTCATGGAATTGCATGTAGGCCACTTTGGCTGGAACTTGCTTAAGAGATGGGAAGAATCAAAGGCAATTACATCAGAGAGCTAAGGATCTGGGACATAATAGATCAGAATGTTTAGGACCTTTATGGCTCTTAGACATACTTGACTTTGAATAGAATGATGTGTTGGTCAGCTCAGGCTTCCGTAACAAAATATCATAGACTGGGTGGCTCAAACAATAGAAATACGTTTTTTCCTGATTCTGCAGGCTGGAAAGTCTGAGATCAGAGTGCCAGCATTATCAGGTACGGTTTTCTTTTCGGCTTGCAGACAGTACCTTCTCAATGTCTCCTCACTAAAGAGAGAGCATTGTCTCTTCTTTTTCTTATAAGGGCTCCCGTTCTGTGGGATCAAGGCTTCATCCTGATGATGTCAGTTAACCTTAATTACCTCCTTGAAAGCACCATCTGCAATACAGTCATATAGGTGTTAGAGCTTCAACATATGAATTTGGTGGGGGACACAATTCAGTCCTTGGCAGATGGCAAGTTGTTGGAAGGTTTCAGTGAAGGAATGACGTGATCTGCCACTTTTAAGGGTTGATCTAGCTGTCTTGTAGGTAGGCAAGGGTTAAGTGGTTGGGTGAAAGAAGCAAGATGTGTTAAGAGATATTACAACAATCCAGGAAGCAATGATAGGGCCTTGACCACAGTGGGTAGCAGTGGAAATGGGGGAAAGTAGTTGAATTCTGGGGACACAATAGAATTTGCTGATGGATGTGGAATGTGAGAGAGTCCAAGGGTTTTGGCCTGAGCAACTGGTATTGCTATTTTCTGAGATGGAGAAGGAGGCTGAAGGAACAGCTTTGGGTGGGATGAATATCAGGAGCTTAGTCTGAGATGTCCATTGGAGAAAACACAAATGTGTAGAAAAAATAAATAGTAGTCACTCATATAAATATGTAACTGCAAATAGAAGTTCTAGGAGAGAGGAACATGGTATAAAGAGAATGCAAAGTAGGCTAGATTTAGTCAAGATGGAAGTGACTTTTCAACAAAGGTCTAAAGGAAAACTAGGACCAAACTGTAACTTGCAGAGGGTTTTAAACAGGGGAAATATTGTGGACAAATGCCCTCATGGAGTGAGCAGCGACTGTCAAGAAGGTTGAAATCAGTTTGATTAAAGCATAGGGGTTAGGGGGCAAAAGTAGTAAGAGATGAGTCTGTATTCTAAACGCTCTATGAAAATATTAACGAGTTTCTAGATAGAGGGGCACATGATCAGATTTGCACTTATTAGAACTCTCTAGGCCTGGCATCGTGTCTCATTCCTGTAATCCCAACACTTCGGGAGGCCAAGGCAGGTGTATGGCTTGAGCTCAGGAGTTTGAGACCAGCCTGGGCAACAATGATGAAACTCCATCTCTACTAAGAAAAAAAAAAGAGCCAGGCATGGTGGCATGTACCTGTAGTCCCAGCTCCCTGGGAGGCTGAGGTGGGAGGATCACTTGACGTGGAGGTTGTAGTGAGCTATGATTGCACCACAGCATCCAGCCTGGGCGAGAGAGTGAGATGCTGTCTCAAAAAATAAATAAATGAAAATAAAACTAGTTATATTGTGAGTAGAAGAGGGACGATGAGGAAGAGGAAGCATGGGAAGGCAGGACACAATTTCG
This sequence comes from Callithrix jacchus, assembly GCF_049354715.1. Taxonomy (NCBI): domain Eukaryota; kingdom Metazoa; phylum Chordata; class Mammalia; order Primates; family Cebidae; genus Callithrix; species Callithrix jacchus. Next base: position 80,939,206 of record NC_133503.1, read on the forward strand.
CTAATCTAGTCTTGAGTTGATAGTAGTAATAGTAGCTAACCTTTATAGAGAATTTATGTCCTGGATACTGTGCCAAAATCTATACATATATAATCTTACTTAATTCTCACAACACTATGAAGAAAATCTTAGGATTACACCCATTTTACAGATGAAAAACGTGGTTAAGTAAAAAATAGGTAATTTCAACATTAATGACCACATAAAAGACCTACAAAGGGCGTATGGCCTAAGAGGTGAGAAGAAAATCAGATGAAGGCATTTGAAAATAGGATCAGCTGTGTTAAATTGGGCCAAGAGGCAGAGAAAAGTGAGTTGACTATATATTGACCTTACTAACATGTATAAGCCAACAAAATGAGAGAGCGATGCAGTGAGGGGAGGGCCACAAACATTCCAGGAACTATCAAAATGTTTGTGAAACTTAAGAAAAATTTCTCAAGAGAGGTCTTCTTTACTTAATTGTTGGCAAACATTTCATGGTCGGACTTATTGGTCAGTTTAGAGACTAATCTTGAGAACAGACTTGCTGTCAGTGCCATGGTGGGGACCTGACTGACTGCTCTATTTCCTTTTTTGCCACAAGATCAGCTTTTGACAATGTGTGTGTCTGAGTACTTAATAATATGTATTTCATGTACTTGGAATTTTAAGATTAGAAGTGACTTGCATAGTTGTTATTCCAAACTTGTCAATTCACGAATGCCAAAATGTCCTAAGAGAAGACATAAATTATGTTAGACCTACAACTTCTCATATCTGCAGCATCAGAACATGTGAAGTGCAAACCCATGTAGAACCTTTAAAGTCAGCTCCCTTTCTTTTCCTTTTTTCTTTTTCTTTATAGTGAGTTTTAAACTAGCTCCCTTTCTTTTCTTTTTTTTTCTTATAGTGAGTTTTAGTGTGCTTAGTTTAGTTGTACTATGCTTAGTTTAGTTAGACTGAGCTTAGTTTAGTTGCACTATGCTTTCTCTCTAAGTAATATATAAATTAATATTTGTAAATTATGTCTTTCAAAAGAGAGAGTTCAAGTTTTTTTGCTTACCCAAGTAGTAAATGTATGACAAATGCAGTTAAAGAGCAGTCTTTTTCTTTCTTATCCCTATTTTTGTCTACCTATGTATTTGTCATAAATCTAGTCAAGGAAATCTTTTACAATTTAAATTCTGTATTAGAAAAGTTATTTGTGATTACTTTTGTACTTCTAACAGGTTGTGGACATTTATAAACTTCAAAGTTGTTATCAAATATTAATATTTGAAGTAAATACTTTTACATAATAGCTTAGTGATGACACATTTGGACTCTGGCACCAGATGGCCTGGATTTGAATCTCTGCTCCACTAGTTGTTTTATGATCTTGGCCTAGTGTCACCTCTGTGCCTCAGTTTCCTAGTCTATAAAATGGGGTATAATAGTGGTAGCTTTTTTTTTTTTTTTAAGACAGGGTCTTACTCTGCCACGCAGTCTGGAAAGCAGTGATAAGATTAGAGCTCCCTGCAGCCTTCATCTCCCAGGCTCGAATGATCTTCCCACCTCAGCCTCTTGAGTAGTTGGGACCACAGGTATAGGCCACCATGCCCAGCTAATTTTTTTTGTTTTTTGTAGATACAGGGTTTCCTCATGTTACCTAAGCTAGTCTTGAACTCTTGGACTTAAGCAATCTACCAGCCTGGGCCTTCCAAAGTGCTGGAATTACAGGCGTGAGCCACCACACCCAGCTTTCTTATATTGCTATGAGGATTACATAAAGTGCTATTTGTAAGATACTTAGAACAGTGCCTCATAGCATGGTAAGGCCTAATGTATGTAAACATTAAATAAATGCTTAAAACTTAATATTTTATTCAAAAAACAAATAGTGCTAAGATACAACCTAAAGGTATTTTTACAAGTATGTCCTGTTTTGTTTTTTACTTTGCTTTTTGTTTTGATTTTGAGAGGTATTTAGGTAATTTTTTGAGTAACGTATAAGGGATTTTTTTTTTTATGTTACAGATTTTTAGGGCAGTTTTTACTGTCATTATGTTGCTGCCATATATTTGGAAGAAGGAACAAGCCAGACAAAGGATGATTATTTTTTATTCATCTTAAATCCATTCTTTTTTCCTTCATCTGAGCCCTTTAAAACTAATATTATAAATTGGTGGGTGTCTGTAATCCCAGCTACTGCATCGGCTTCACTTCAGCCCTGAAGTTCAAAACCAACCTGGGCATGGTTGCAAGACTCCTATCTAAAAGCAAAATCTGTGTAAATATGTTATAGGAACATTTTGTCTGCATTCACTACATTGCACTATACTTTAAAAAAAGATTTAAAATACAAACACTGACACTTCAAAAATACACATGTCCTTATATTTTAGTAAGTAGTTTAATTGCTCACCGTTTATGGAGCCAAATAATGCATTTCCTGTGTACTTATATTTTCTCAATATTAATGAAAAGTCTCTAATATTTTTATGTTCTATTATATTTCTTAATGATTAATCCATTTTCACTTTTGAAAAGCCATAAAAATAAGATTTTTTTTTTCTTAAGATGGATTTCACTCTGTTGTCCAGGCTGAAGTGCAGTGGCACAATCTTGGCTCACTGCAACCTCTACCTCCTGGGTTCTAGTGATTCTCCTGGCTCAGCCTCTGTAATACCTGGGATTAAAGCTGTGTACCACCATACCCAACTAATTTTGTAATTTTAGTAAAGACAGAGTTTCTCCATGTTGGTCAGGCTGGTCTCGAACTCTGGACCTCAGATGATCTGCGTGCCTTGGCCTCCCAAGGTGCTGAGATTGCAGGCATGAGCCACTGCACCTGGCAAGATACGTTTTTATAATTATAAGATGCCCAAAATCTTTTAAAAATCATAAATATGGAAAAGATCTTAAAGGGTTATGTAATAAGCCCCTACTTTGCAGAATACTCTACCTTTGACACTTTTTTTTAATAATATTTAGTAACACATCTTAGTGGTTACAAGTCCTTATGCCATAGCATTGGACATTAATAATCACTCAAATGCTTATCCAAGAATCAGAAGTTTTTCTGAATGACTAAATTAAATTATTCTCATCATAATTCAATTTTTTGACTTCTTGTCCCATTCTTCAGAGGTTACTATAACCCATAGAAGTGTAAGATTGTTTTCAGTTTTATTTTCTAAATGATTTCCTTTTGCATGTCATTATAGGGCCAAATTTCTAAGTATGTAATTATTTTTATTACCTTCCTCTGGCCCTTTGCAAGTAATTTAATCTTCCTTTAAATGTGGGCCAAAACTATTAGGTTCAATATTGTAGTTTTTTAAAACATGATTATGAAGGTCTAAAGATAAGTTATTACAGTTATGTAATTGTTTTCATTTAAAACTGAAGTAGGGCCAGGCACGGTGGCTCAAGCCTGTAATCCCAGCACTTTGGGAGGCTGAGACGAGTGGATCACGAGGTCAATAGATCGAGACCATTCTGGTCAACATGGTGAAACCCAGTACTAAACAGTGGGTCTATTGGGGGGAAAAGGGGAGGGCCAGTGGGAGGGGGAGGTGGGGAGGGATAGCCTGGGGAGAAATGCCAAATGTGGGTGAAGGGGAGAAGAAAAGCAAAGCACACTGCCATGTGTGTATCTACGCAACTGTCTTGCATGCTCTGCTCATGTACTCCAAAACCTATAATCCAATAAAAAATTAAAAAAAAAAAAAATACAAAAAATTAGCTGGGCACGGTGACGTGTGCCTGTAATCCCAGATACTCAGGAGGCTGAGGCAGGAGAATTGCCTGAACCCAGGCGGCGGAGGTTGCGGTGAGCCGAGATCACGCCATTGCACTCCAGCCTGGGTAACAAGAGCGAAACTCTGTCTCAAAAAAAAAAAAAAACTGAAGTAGCAGCTGACTGAATATGGCCCTGCATATCAGCTCTTCTGACTAGACAAGAAATGTTTCTTGTTGTTTTTGTTTTCGTTTATTGTACTTTAGGTTCTGAGGTACATGTGCACATCATGCAGGATATTTGCATAGGTACATACATGACAATGTGGCTTGTTGCCTCCATCCTTTCGTCACCTATATCTGGCATTTCTCCTCATGTTATCCATCCCCAACCTCCCCACCCCCTGCTGTCCCTCCCCTGATCCCCCACAATGGACCCCAGTGTGTGATGTTTCCCTCCCTGTGTCCATGTGTTCTCATTGTTCAACACCCACTTATGTGTGAAAACATGCAGTGCTTGATTTTCTGTTCTTGTGTCAGTTTGCTGAGAATGATGGTTTCCAGATTCATCCATGTCCATACAAAGGACACGAACTCATCCATTTTTATGGCTGTATAGTATGCCATGGTGTATATGTGCCATATTTTCCTTGTCTAGTCTATTGTCCATGGGCATTTGCGTTGGTTCCAGGCCTTTGCTATTGTAAACAGTGCCGCAGTGAACATACATGTGCATGTGTCTTTATAATAGAAAGACCTGTAATCCTTTGGATACACCCAGTAATGGGATTGCTGGGTCAAATGGAATTTCTATTCTAGGTCCTTGAGGAATCACCACACTGTCTTCCACAATGGTTAAACTAATTTACATTCTCACCAACAGTGTAGAAGTTTTCCTTTTTCTCCATATCCTCTCCAGCATCTGTTGTCTCCAGATTTCTTAATGATCGCCATTCTAACTGGTGTGAGACGGTATCTCAACGTGGATTTGATTTGCATTTCTCTAATGAGCAGTGATGATGAGCATTTTTTTCATATGTTTGTTGGCCTCATATATGTCTTCTTTTGAAAAGTATCTGTTCATGTCCTTTGACTACTTTTGAATGGGTTTGTTTGTTTTGTTCTTGTAAATCTGTTTTAGTTCTTTATGGATTCTGGATATTAGCCCTTTGTCAGATGGGTAGATTGCAAAAATTTTTTCCCATTCTGTTGGTTGCTGATTGACTCTGATGATTGTTTCTTTTGCTGTGCAGAAGCTCTAGAGTTCAATTAGATCCCATTTGTCTATTTTGGCTTTTGTTGCCAGTGCTTTTGGTGTTTTAGTCATGAAGTCCTTGCCTATGCCTATGTCCTGAATGGTTTTGCCTAGGTTTTCTTTTAGAGTTTTTATGGTGTTAGGTCTTATTTAAGTCTTTAATCCATTTGGAGTTAATTTTAGTGTGAGGTGTCAGGAAGGGGTCCAGTTTCTGTTTTCTGCACATGGCTAGCCAGTTTGCCACACATGGCTAGCCAGTTTGCCAACACCATTTATTAAAAAGGGAATCCTTTCCCCATTGCTTGTTTTTGTCAGGTTTGTCAAAGATCAGATGGTTTTCCAACCATCTGACAAACCACACATCTACATGTGTGGTGGCGTTGCCTCCGAGGCCTCTGTTCTGTTCCATTGATCTATATCTTTGTTTTGGTATCAGTACCATGCTGTTTTGATTACTGTAGCCTTGTAGTATAGTTTGAAGTCAGGTAGTGTGATGCCTCCAGTTTTGTTCTTTTTGCATAGAATTGTCTTGGCCATGCAGGCTCTCTTTTGGTTCTATGTGAAGTTTAAGGTGGTTTTTTCCAGTTCTGTGAAGAGGGTCATTGGTAGCTTGATGGGGTTAACATTGAATCTATAAATTACTTTGGGCAGTATGGGCGTTTTCATAATGTTAATTCTTCCTAACCATGAGCATGGAATGTTTTTCCATCTGTGTCCTCTCTTATTTCATTGAGCAGTGGTTTGTAGTTCTCACTGAATAGGTCCTTTACATCCTTTGTTAGTTGTATTCCTATATATTTTATTCTCTTTGTAACAATTGAATGGGAGTTCGCTGATGATTTGGCTCTCTATTAGTCTGTTATTGGTGTATAGGAATGCTTGTGATTTCTGCACATTGATTTTGTATTCTGAGACTTTGCTGAAGTTGCTTTCCAGTTTCAGGAGATTTGGGTTCTTCTAAATATACAGTCATGTTGTCTGCAAATAGAGACAATTTGACTTCATCCTTTCCTAATTGAATATGCTTTATTTCTTTTCCTTGACTGATTGTTCTGGCTAGAACTTCCAATACTGTATTGAATAGGAGCGGTGAGAAAGAGCATCCTTGTCTAGTGCCAGATTTCAAAGGGAATGCTTCCAGTTTTTGCCCATTCAGTATGATATTGGCTGTGGGTTTGTCATAGATAGCTTTTATTATTTTGAGATACGTTCAGTCAATACCTAGTTTATTGAGGGTTTTTAGCATAAAGGGCTATTGAATTTTGTCCAAGACCTTCTCTGCCTCTATTGAAATAATCATGTGGTTTTTGTCTTTGGTTCTGTTTATGTGGTGGATTACCTTTATAGACTTGCGTATGTTGAACCAGCCTTGCATCCCCTGGATGAAACCTTCTTGATCGTGATAAGTTTTTTGATGTGCTGTTGCAATTGGTTTGACTAAAATTCCATCTCCGTTGTAAACAATTCCTTTTTTTGTTCTTTCAAGATTGGGTTTGCTCTGTCATCCAGGCTGGAGTGCAGTGGCACTATCTAGGCTTACTGCAGCCTCCACCTCCCAGGTTCAAGCAATTCTCCTGCCTCAGCCTCCCAAGTTACTGGTATTACAGGCACCCATTACCAGGCCCGGTTAATTTGTTTATTTTTAGAAGAGACAGTTTCCTCATGTTGGCCAGGCTGGTCTTGAACTCCTGAGTTCAAGTGATTCACCTACCTTGGCCTCCCAAAGTGCTGGGATTACAGGCATGAGACACCACACATGGTAGAATTGTAACCAATTTCTAAAGACATAAAATTCTTAATATGTAAGATAAGAATATTAAATTCTTGGTAAATATTCCGTAATATATAATTCCTGATATATAATAGAATATATATCAAGAATTTAATATCTGTAAGAAGTCAAGTAATTAGATATTTATTATAATATCTTTCTAATTATAAAGTAATACATGTTTAATATAGAAGTTATAGGAAAAAAGCAGAAGAAAGTAACACAATGCCATCACCCTGAAATAACATCTTCTTGTTTATCGTATGACAAAATGATTTATTGTATATTTCATAATTTTTAAAACCAATAACGTGACCATTTCTCTGTATATGAAAATGGATATCTTGCAATTGCATGATTTCTCATGGCTTCATAATATTTCATTATTTAGATTTATCCTAATTTACTGAATCTATCGCCTAATTTTAAACTCCATTTATTTTCTTTACAAATAAGAGCAAGCAGTGCTACATTGGATATCTTTGTGCATGTATCTTTCTTCTTGAGTATTTCCTTAGGATAAATTCTTAGAAGTGAAATAGCAGGGTATGCATATTTTTAAAACTTTTGGCATACATGTCAAAATTGATTTTCAGAAAGGTTATTATCAGTTTATCCTTCTATCAACATGGTGTTTGAATGCCTGTCTTCCACCACCCTTATAAAGTCTGTGTAAAATCTTTCTTCTTAATCTTTGTTAGTCTGATTAGCAAAAAGAAAAAGATAGTTTAATTTGCAGATTATTGGCTTCTTGTAAGGTTACAGTTTTAAAATTAATTAATCATTTATATATTTTTATTTCTAAATTTCCTACTGATATCTCATATCTGTAGTAGACCATTACTGTATCCTAGAAGTGTGGTTTTCATTCTGTGGTTTCCGTTCTGTCTTCTTGTGGTAATAGCATACAAATTTTTGTTGTTGTTTTTGTTTGGGTTTCGTTTTGTTTCTTTGATGAAGTGGGGAAATTACCTCTCTGTGTGTATTTTTGGAAGTACATAATAAAGGAGCTTGCCTGCCCCAGCCACGTTGTGAACATCTGACCAAATATGCCATTTTGGCTCTCTTAAGTGTTTTGAATTTTGGGTGGTGTGATGGAGAGTCAGAATGTTTGTAGGACTCTTAGTTGCTTATATCTCACTACCTCCCTCTCTGAGGAACTGCCTTGTCTGAGGGTAGCCCCAGGCCACTGACTGGATGAAGGTGGATATAAAGGGCACTGACTCTGGGACAATTCTAAAGTGCCATTAACTCAAAGAACACCCTGTAGGATGGACTGAGGCTTCAGCTGCATCCTCATTGTGAGTCTGCTTCTTCCTCTGCCCAATCCTGCCTTCCTCATTTCCTTATAGCTGTGTCTTCTGAGAGCACTCTCCATCAAACTTTCTCTATGCCATTCTCCACCTCAGCCTATATGGTAGTTCCTGCCACCAGCACCCTCTTGAACTACATCCCTTGTTTTTCCTGCCTCCCAAAGTCATCTGCTCTCACCACCCCAGTCTGTGGAAGGAAATGGTCCCTGGTGCCAAAAAGGTTGGGGACCACTGATTTAATGCTCAGAGAGACCTTTACTGTCACATGATCATATGCATAAAAATTAATATGTACTATCCATTCCAGTGGCAGTACTCAGGGAAGACTGTATGGTAGTTCCTGCCACCAGCACCCTCTTGAACTACATCCCTTGTTTTTCCTGCCTCTGTTTCTTCTTTCTTTTAGCTTTCCCATACTTTCTTGGTAGTTTACTTCATCTAAATTAACCATAGTCTTGGTTTCTGTGTCTTGCAACCAAAAAAAAGTGTTAATACAATGTTCTTTGTCATTTTACCCATCTTAAGAGCTTTTTCATGTATTATGACAAAAACTCTAAACGAAATTGGTTTTCTCCAGTATGTTAGTTGCATTGCAGTTTTCTCATAGTGTTGACATTCAACTATTTAGAAAATTTATTGCCGTAAGTATCTTGTTTTTTTTGTATGTGTGATTTTTACTTTTGATGTAATGCAGGGGTCCCCAAACCCTGGGCCACAGACCTATACCATTAGGAACCAGGCTGCAGAGAAGGAGATGAGCCACAGGCAAGCAAGGGAATAATCATCTGTATCTACAGCCACTCCCCATCACTCACATTACTGCCTGAGCTCCACGTCCTATCAGATCAGCAGTAGCATTAGATTCTTACAGGAGCCTGAACCCTATTGTGAACTGCACATGTGAGGCATCTAGGTTGCATGCTCCTTACAGGAATCTAATGCATGATGATCTGTCACTTTCTCCCATTATCCCCAGGTGGAACCATCTAGTTGCAGAAAAACAAGTTCGATTCTACATTGTGGTGAGTTGTATAATTATTTTATATATATTACAGTGTAGTAATAATAGAAATAAAGTGCACAATAAATGTAGTGTGCTTGAATCATCCCAAAGTCATCTGCTCTCACCACCTCAGTCTGTGGAAGGAAATGGTCCCTGTTGCCAAAAAGGTTGGGGACCACTGATTTAATGCTCAGAGAGACCTTTACTGTCACATGATCATATGCATAAAAATTAATATGTATATTTTTTTAAGATTTTATTTTTATCTCCTCATTCTTATGACAAAGATTTTTACCTTGATTAATGACAATGATTCAGCTATTTCCTATAAATAATTTAACTGAGTATTTGACTTTCATGTTAAAATTTTCTATAACAATATCTTCAGATTTTAGTGCTGAAATAACAGACATTTCTGTTTTACTTAGAGAGCAATCTAGAAATGACCTGCCTAAAGCTGGCCAGGTAGCTCTGTCATTCTCATCAGGAAGCTCCTACCTCTGACTTTAAGATGGGAGCCTTCATTTGTTGCTATTATCCAGTCAGTGGGAAGGAACAACTAGAGAGTAGAAAACAGTCAACTTCCTATCATACACACACATGCCAAATTTTATTGGTCTAAATTTAGACAGTTGGCTGTACATAGCAGACTGAGAAACAGTCTTTTACTGGAATCCCCCATCATGACAAGTTCTGCCCGTTGGTATAAATCTGTGTTTTCCTGTGTTATAAAGAGTTATAAAACATTTAAAATACTAGTATTAAAATGGTATTAGGTTGAACATGTAACTGAAAATGTTCCTACAAATATTAAGTGAAAGTTAACGCATGGCTAACATTTAAAAAGAATGTTCCCCTTACCAAATGGTTTGTGTGTGTGTGTGTACCTGTATGTGCATGTATATTATAACAATTCAAAACTTTCTTTATCTTCCTTCTCCACTATTGCTACCATATATTTAAATGTGGAGCATGAACTAGGAAAAAAGATTTTGTTTTTGGCCAGGCATGGTGTATTAGTTCATTTTCATGCTGCCGATAAAGGCATACCTGAGACTGGGTAATTTATAAAACAAAAAAAGTTTAGTGGACTCACAGTTCCACGTAGCTGGGAAAGCCTCACAATCACGGTGAAAGGCAAAAGGTACACATCTTACATGGCAGTAGACGAGAGAGAATAACAACCAAGTGAAAGGCATTTCCTCTTATAAACCCATCAGATCTCATAAACTTATTCATTAACAGGAGAACAGTCCCCGTGATTCAGTTACCTTCCAAAGTGTCCCTCCCACAACATGAGGGAGTTACTGGAGCCACAATTCAAGATGAGATTTGTTAAACCATATCACATGGTTTAACACCTGTAATTCTAGCACTTTGGGAGGCTGAGGTGGCAGGATCTCTTGAGCTCAGAATTTCGAGACCACCTGGGCAACAGGGTGAAACCTCATCTCTGCAAAAAATACAAAAATTAGCCAGGCATGGTGGCACGCACCTGTAGTCTCAGCTATTTAAGAGGCTGACGTTTGAGAATTGATTGAACCCAGGAGGCAGAGATTGTGAGAGTGCAGTGAGCCAAGATCAGACCACTGCCCTCCAGCCTGGGTGGCAGAGTGAGACCACATATCAAAAAAAAAAAGTTGTTTTGTTAAGTAGTGTTTTTTAGCCTCTTGACATGCTTCTTATACTTTTTTTCCCATCTCTTAGTTTCTTTCTGTGAAGCTAGGTGAATATGAGTAATGATAGGAAGGACATGTTCGTATGATTGCTTGAGAGCATTTGCAGTTTATGAAATAATATCATGAAATGTTATATTCTTGAAAATGAATGGCTAAATCTAATTTAGGAATGAATATTAAAGGTTTAATGAAGAAGGAATTAGAAGTACCATCTTCTAATCTAAATATAGAATCTCTTCTCTGTACTGGTACTAATTTTTATTGTGATGGTTTGGACACAGTTCCATATTTAGCCTCTTTGTACTTAATTTTGAGTTATAAATGTCCAGACCTTAAAATTTATTCTGCAAGACTAAGGATGATTCTTAGTATAGATATACCAATGTATAGATATGCCATAATTAAGGTAGCCATTCTAATGTTAATTACTATTTTGGTGGTTTCCAGGTTAGCTTTTGTTTTTTGCTATTGTAAACACTCCTACTGTGAACTTTGTATACACATATCATGGTGAATATATGAGTAGATTTCTCTCTAGGGTGTATATTTAGTAGGGTAGTGCTGGTTCATGGAGTATGTATATCTTCTCCTTCAACAGATAATGTCACACTGTTTTCCCAAGTGGTTGTACCAAGAATGGTATTATTTTAAGATTCTTTGCTATAACTTCAAGTATTTGCTTTAAGTTTCTGGAGAAAGGGAAAAAACATGAGTTATACCATGGTATTGGATTTTTATTATGAAATGAATTTTCAAATATCATCTGAAAAGAATGGAAACCCATTATTTTGTAGTCATTGTTTTGGTTTTGAAAAGGTATCTCAATGTAGATATGAATTCTATACCATGCATATTATTGAATGTCTGGGCCATGAACAATTATTCATGTAATTTATTTACTGTAAAATCTTATGTAACAGTATGACAAGAAGAACTATTTAAAATATGTTATAGGTGTACAAATTTTTTACATATATGTGGCAAAATAAAAGTTTAAATCAGGCATAAAGATATAAAATGAAAAATGAAGTCTTTACTGATTCCTCTCCCTAAGGATCTGTTTCAGCTACCTCATTGTTTCTTTTCTTTGTTTCCTGAAAAACTTATATTTATTTCTTTATATAAATAAATAGATCATAAGGCACTTTTTTTTTTTTTTGCTTTTTAAACACTATGTATGATTCTTTCTGCTCAATGCTAAATAAAATTGAATTAATTGGGTATATAATAATTTACTTAACCAGGCAGATTGATGGATATTTAGATTATTTTCCATTTTTTCTTATTACCAGTAATGGATCAGTGAGTACACTGGAAAATAAACCTTGTAATTTTTGAGACTTTATTGATTAGATAAATTCCTAGCTATAAAATTACAGTTGAGACAGTACAAGCATTTTAAATTGATACATATGGCAAAATTGCGCTCCAAAAAACAGTTTTAATTTACATTTTATCACTGCTACTTGCCAGCATTGTGTGTTATCAGAATATTTTACCTTTAATGCTCTCATAGTTGAAAAATATAACTTATTTTATTTTTCATTTATTTAATTATAGTGAAGTTGAGCATTTGTTTTTCTGTCAACTGTTTTTTAATATCTTTTGCCTATTTTTCTATCAAGTTGCATTTTTTTCTTAGTGATTTGTAAAACTTATAAATTAAAGAAATTAATGTTTTTGTCTATTATGTGTTGCAAATATTTTCCCCGTTTTGTGGTAAATTTTTATACTTTGTTTATAACTTTTTACACATAAATTTCAATCTTCTTTGTGACTGTCAGGTTATATATAATTTCCAAATTGCTTAGAAGCCCATTTCCTGTGTTGCCATTTGTCTCGTAAATTTATAATGAGAAGTAAATTTAATTCACATATAACTCAGCCTTTTTTTCTTTCTTTTTTTCAGAGAAGTCTGTGAGGACATGCCTAGGAAAAAACCATTGTAGACAGGTGAATATGATAAATCTGATGAGTTTGGGTTGTCAAAAAAAATGTGTTTAACAGTTAAATGATTCCTATTTCCTTTTTCCTTCAGGGATCCTAAAAGTCAATAGGTGGGCAAGTTTTATTAGTAAAGAACATTACCTTACCAGACAAAGTAATCCTTTTCTCCAACCTTCTTTCAAACTGCTGGTCCTCACCTCACCTAAAACACTCTATCAGAGACTAGCAGATGTTCTAGCATCTCTATAAAATTTATCTTGGTTAAATGTTGGCATGTGATAAATGAAATTAAATTGATTTATGTGGACTTTTTCTATATTCTGTATTTGCCTTGGAAAACCTATATTTGAATAGAACAGTTAAAATATAATTTTATCAAAACACTTAAGGATGTCTAAATGAGTTAATATATGAATATATGAAAATAATCCACATAAACCTAGCCCATACTTAGTCCTCAGCTAAAATGACTTCTGGTTTAACCCAAACTATAGTAAGAGACTGAACAAATCTAAATAGCAACACTTACAAGGAGTGAAGAGCAACCAATCATGCAAGGCTTTTTCCATTTATATTCTTACTTCCTGTATGTTATAAAGTTATTTTAAAATTAGTAAAATTAGGTAGTGGAATATCAGATCTTAGCTGCAACTTTTGTTCAGTAGGCTAGAAACTCAGAGCTACCAGACCATAGTTAGTTGGACACAAGAGGTTACATATTGTCCCCAAAGTAATCTTGCTTTCTCCAGAGCTCTCCAGCTCAGGCCTATATCAAAGCAACATCAGATCAGTTCAGACTGGAATTCATACTTTTAGTTTCTAAGGTTAAAGAGGTTTCATATTAGAGAATTTTACTAACTGTCCCATATCTGACATTTAAAGATGATCCAGATTTTCTAAAAGATTCCCAGTTTTACAGCTTATTGTTTTTAATAGAAGCAGCTTGGGATATAAATGTTACATAGTTTATATCCTTATAAATGTTTATCTTATAAAAGCGTTCTTTAAAAAAAAAAGTCAATTTTTAGAAACGCTGTTCCATTTATAATGCTGTAAGAAAACTGCTTAACTGGGTCTACTTCTAGATGTTAAATATCAACTATAATACTTGTTAAATCAATACATTTTAAAATGTTCTTAAAGTGTTTAAATTTCTTCTCTAAAATGTGTATTTCTTATTAAATTCTGGGTTGTTTATTTTTAAGGTAGAGTCTTGCTCTGTTGCCTAGAATACAGTGCAGTGGCACTAGCTCAGCTCGCTGCAAACTCCACCTCCCAGGTTCAAGTGATTCTCCTGCCTCAGCCTCCTGAATAGCTCGGACTACAGGCACATACCACCACACCAGGCTAATTTTTGTATTTTTAATAGAGATGGGGTTTCACCATGTTGGCCAGGCTGATCTTGAATTCCTGATCTCAAGTGATCCACCCGCTTTGGCCTCCCAAAATGCTGAGATTACAGGTCTGAGCCACTGTGCCTGGCCAAATTCTGGGATAATTTAAAAAACATTTTGGACAGTAATAATAAAATTTTATAGAACATGATATAGTTTATGCATTCACCAAAGAAAATGTTGAGTTACCAAATTAGTTAGAAGATGACTATAGAGTAAGTTATCACTTATCTGGTCCCTGCCATAAATCAATCCTTCTGCATATCAAAATTTTTTTTAAATAGCTGAATAATAGCTTTTCAATGTTAAGATTTTAAACTGCCTTTAGAAATCCCTATGAGGTGATGCACTATTATTTCCTGTACTTTTTAAGATAATACTGAAAATAGTTTAGCATTTAGCTAAGATAAACTTTTGAAATGATACAACTATCATAAAATCTGTAGGCAGCTATAGATACAAATTTAGATTTGGATCACAGTGCTCCATGATTCTCTTGTGTTTCTCTGTATCTTTTACTCAGAGTTATAGACTTTTTCCAAACTGTCTTTTCGTAAATATTTGTCATAGCAAATTGGAAGATTGAGATAATGTCTCCGTGCAGAGCAAGGAGCAGGTGTGCTTACTGTCCATAATAAAAGATTTGGGTGCCATAAGCTCATTATCCTCTCCTGTAATACAGCTGCTGTGCATGCTGGGGTCAGCTGGCTCTCTTCATATTACCTTGTGGAAATTGGGGCATAAGGAAATGGTGCTAATGCTGATGTTCTGATGACTGCTATTGTTGTAAATAACAACGTCCTTTGTTTTCTGACCCTGGATTATCCTGTCTCCCACTAGCATACATGAAATTAGCAAAGTAATTACTAGTTTGCAAGTAGGTTAAAACTCTTAGAACTTTTACAGGTCTTGGCAAGATGATATAGGATAGTCATCAGCAAACTTTTTCTGTAAAGGGCCAGATAGATAATACATGGTCTCTGTCACATATGTTTTTTAAAATTTTTTTTCAACCCTTTAAAAATGTAAAATCCTTCCTTAGCTTACAGGCCATCTGAAACCAGTCTTTGGGCTATATTTGACTCATGGGATATAGGTTACTGGCCTCTCATATAGATCATGAGATCAAATGACTATTCTCCCCTCCCAGGAAGTTCCCGAGAACTTCTCTCAAAATTATGATGGCTTGCTTTTCAAACATGTTTTTCTCATGACTATAAAAATGAAGCATGTATTGTTGCATGTCTGCTTGAAAATAAAATACGACTGCAAAATTAATTAGATAATAAGAAGAAACAGTAGTATCTTCCTAAGTGATTTTTATATAACCTCCAAGATAATTTAGAGGGCAAAATGCAATTAAAATTGCATCCAAAAAGAAAGCAAGAAAGACGGACAATATAAACAGAAAGCACTTCATAAAATGGTAGATTTAAATACAAATGTATAATAATTACATTAAATGTAAAAGAAGAAAATACTTCATTATATAACAAAGTCAATTTTGTACTGTTTGCAAGCATGATGTTTAAATTGTGAGAATGCAGAAAGGTTAAAAGGATAGAAAAATATGTCTGCACTAGCCAAAGAAATGCTAACATAGTTATACATCAGTCAGATCCACGTATAAATTTTCAATAGAATATATAAATATTTTCAATGAAGATTTATATATTTTCAATAAAATTTGATTTCATAAATCAAATTTATGTAACATATCAGATAAAGCAAATATCTGTTTTCTCCTGCTGTAACAATATCATAGACTGTAATTTAAGAAAAGAAATATACTTGTCTCATAATTCTTGGGCTGGGAAGTCTAAGAACATGGTGCTGGCATTTAGTGAGGGTCATCCCATGGAGGAAGGCATCACATGGCAAGCAAGACAGCACTCGAGACAGAGAGGAAATCTGGCCAAATTCATTCTTTTATCAGGAACCCACTCCGGTGATAACTAACCCACTCTGATTATAATGGTTTTGATTATTCATTAGGGCTCTGCCCCCATGACCTTATCACCTCTTAAAGGCCCCACTTCTTAATACTATTACAGTTGTAACCACCCAACAGGTTCAGTTTGCGCACTGTCCAGATAGAGCCTGTTTATGAAGACATGGGAATTGTAATAGAAAGTTAATACATGTTAGAGCCAGCTAAACAGGAGACAGGAATTTTATTATTACTTAAATCAGCCTCCCTGAAAATTTAGAGGCTATTTGAGGATAGTTTGACAGGTAGTGGGTTAGGGATTAGGAAATACTGATTAGCTGGGGATGTCATCATAAGGTGTGGAAAACAGCACTCCTGCACTGTGTCTGTTTCTGGGTGGGGGCTCTAGGACTGGTTGAATCTAGAATTGCAGGTCCAGGTGGGACTGTCTGGTAGTCAGAAGTTCAAAAGTGTGAAAAGACATCTCAAAAAATCAATAAAGGAGTAATTGAAGAAGTTACCAATCTTGTAATCTCTGGAATAATGGCTGGTAATCATATATACCTGTATTTTAGCAGGATTCAACCCCCTCTTCTCATTTTCCTACTCTGGTGGGTTTTCATTTATTTTGTAAAGGTGGTTTAGTTTGGGGTAGTGTTATTTTCATTTAAACTATAAATTAAATTTCTCAAAGTTACCTTGGCCCACACCCAGAAAAGGCAAGATGGTGTTGGTTAGATCAGATCTCTTTCACTGTTACAATTCTCTCAGTTATAATTTTTGCAAAGGTAGTTTCACAATGGCAATTAAATTTCAACATGAGTTTTGACAGAGACATTCAAACCGTAGCAGCAAACTATAAGGTAAAAGCATTCGTAGAAATAAAATGTATGCTTCATAATGAAAAAAATATTAAGCCACCATGAGGATATAAAATATATGGGTATCTAATTATATAGCATCAACATACACAAAGCATTACTCTGAACTGGGTCATGTCCACACTACGAGGACTCACTATGTATTAGAAGAGTCAGGGTCAGCCTCACCAGGACCTCATAGCCTAGGAGATAATGATTCTCCACAGGAATGGATGCTAGTGAACAAACACACACATGAAGTCCTTTTCACTTTAGCTTCTTAATCTGTAGCAGTGCTTTTCAACCTAGGCTGCTTATTAGAATCAACTAGTGATCTTTTTAAAAATACTGATGCAGAGACCTTCCCTAGACCAGTTAAATCAGAATCTTGGAGGAAGGGAGGAGGGCATCAATATT
This sequence comes from Callithrix jacchus, assembly GCF_049354715.1. Lineage (NCBI taxonomy): Eukaryota > Metazoa > Chordata > Mammalia > Primates > Cebidae > Callithrix > Callithrix jacchus. The sequence continues at coordinate 80,956,477 of NC_133503.1, forward strand.
GTTGAAGCTCTCCAGATGATTTAATGTGCTGTTTCAGTGTTAAGAAGCACTGAGTTACTGTAAATCATCAAGGTAATATTTAGGGCAGTAAATAGCAAAAATATTTATAGATATTAATCTGTTTTTCCTTGTGAGTTCTGTAGTTACCTAACATAAAAACTGTTGGTTTTTAAATGGATCATTACAACCTGTGGTTCCAATTTAAAATTATAAAAAATTTAATCCTGCAAGGATTGCTTAGTCTGTCTTAATTTAGAGCTACCTCTAAATTCTTGATCATCAAGGTAATCAAAGTTAAGTTAGCTACATTACCACATGAAAACAGTCAACTGGTTCACACAACTGCTTTAAACCCATAGGAAATTGATTCATTAGCCTTTCCTAGATTAGAAATTGGCCAACACCATTATCAATAATATAGGTGATAGATGCTGCCTTAAAAGGAATTTTCTGAAAGATACCTACTTTCTCATGTTATAACCACATTTTAAATGCTATCTCTTTCTCAAAAACCAAAGCTACCCTTCTGGAAGTACAAAGGATCAGACTTGAGGCAGGACTGTCATGTGATGTTATGTGTCGATATAACTTTGTATAACTCAACTTGCAATGGCTGTAGCCATTTCTGAGTTGTAACACCATTTTAGTAGATAGATGCAAATATTGTACTAATAGTGCTAATATTGGGTTAATCCAATATGTTATGCTCACCCTTTGTAAAAGGTAAAAATGACCATTCTTTTTTTTTTTCTTCCTTTTTTTTTATTGAGACAGGGTTTCAGTCTGTCACCCAGGCTAGAGTACAGTGGGGCAAACATGGCTTACTGCAGGCTCAAGTGATCCTCCTGCCTCAGCCTCCCAAGTACTTGGGACCACAGGCATGCACCATTACACCCAGCTAATTTAAAAAAATTTTTGTAGAGACAGGATCTTGCTTTGTTGCCCAAGCTGGTCTCAAGTTCCTGGGCTCAAGCAGTCCTCCTGCCTTGGCCTCCCAAAGTGCTGGGATTACAGGCATGAGCCACCATGCCCAGCCCATTCTCTCTTTTAATGTTAGTGTAACTATGCATTTGTTAAGCAGCAGTATGGCATAGTGAAAAGTAACTTTTAGGATCAGATATGCCTGGAATTAACTTCCATTTGCTATTTATCAACTGTGTGGTCTTGGGCAGGTTGATTATTAGTGCCTCACTTTCCTCCACTGTAAAATAAGAATACAACCCATTTTGCAGTGTTGTTGTATTAGGAATGGCAGCTATCAATCTGCCATTTTGCTTCAGAATTTTACAAAATGATACAAATAAAAAAATGAGTAAATATATTCTCCTTATAAACAAATTTAAAATTACACAATATGAAATTATTTGCTGACCCTACTCCTTCCCATCTTGCCAGTAGTAAACACTAATATCAGTTTGGTGCATACTGAGAGACTAAATATGCAAACAGACAAAGACGAGACTCTCTGCAGCAACCAGCCTGGAAGCCAAACCACAAGCTCTGATACAATTGGTCCAGAAATGTCAGAGCTTGGCCAATGACTATCAGCTTTTAACTTAGGACCAGCCAGGCAAAGTCAAATGTACTGCTCAAACAATCTCTTAAGATGCCTCACTTGTAATTACCCACCTCTAACTTCCCAAACCAACAGTTTCCAATTGTAGCATATGTGAATCCTCCATCTTTTTACTATATAGCTTTTCACTTCTGCCTTGGCTGCCTGTGACTATCTGCCAAACACAAGTGATGGTGTTTGACTCTCTTGTTATAGTAAGCAATGAATAAATAGCATCTGATTGTTCTCATGTTGAGTGGTCTCTGTTTATTTCCATGATATGCTTCCAGTCTTTTTATTGTGCATATACAGGTGGACATTTATGTGTGTATATCCTTAAGAAATATATACCATTTTATGGACTTTTAAAAACAAAAATGTTACATGTATTGTTTTATATCTTGATTTTTTTCTTAAAAATGTCTTGGAAATCTATCCATGTTAATTTATGTTCATCATTTTAACTGGAGGGAGGTAGGAATATTTGTCTTGGCAATCTTTAACACAGGTCTTTGGTGCCGCCTACTTCAGTGCTTGTTTTCCTGTCTGTGTCTATCACAGAGACACTCTTTTTACCTTTGTACCCCCATCCTATTTCCCTTTCACCCTCATCCCCAGCTTACTCCTTTAATACTTATCCTTTGAGCTGCAGTTGATTGACTGTGAGTTTGGCTAGCTGTCTTCTTCCTTCATGGCTGCTAGTAATGACTAGTCAGTGGCTGTTTCTTCGGCTGTGCAAAGTTGGAGCATGTCTGGGAGTTCAAAGGCATTGGTCTCTGGTTGGTATATGTCCTGTGTGTTGCCTGTTCAACTTCCGCATTACTGACTGTGACAAACCACAAGTCTTACTCATGCTGGATTCTTTCACCTTGAGTCAGTTTTTCAATTGTATGTAAGGAATTTTTTCCAGTGAATTAAACATAGCAACCTTAGAAACTGGTTTGTGAAGGAAGCAAAATAAAGTTAAATGCTTCATTGATCTTTGCTCTTACCAAATAATTTAGGTAAACCTTGTAGTTACCCAAATAATGCCCCTCCTGGTAAATACCAAAATATTCAAATTAGGACACCTCATAGTAAGGTCTAAGAAGACTCACTTTTAAAATCTTCCCATTTGCATGGGCTTCTAAAGCCTTTAGACCATATAAGAACAATTTAATGGAGTGATAGTGGTGTAGACTCTTGAGACAATATAGCTTGCATTTGTTTTGTTGTTGTTTTGTTTTGAGACAGGGTATTGCTCTGTCTCCCAGACTGGAGTGCAGTGGTGTGATCTTGGCTCCCTGTAACCTCCGCCTCCCCTATTCAAGTGATTCTCGTGCTTAGCGTGCAGAGTAGCAGGGATTACAGGCATGTGCCACCACGCCCAGCTAATTTTTGTATTTTTAGTAGGGACAGGGTTCCATCATGTTGGCCAGGCTGGTCTCGAACTCTGACCTCATGTGATCTGCCTGCCTTGGCCTCCCAAAGTGCTGGGATTACAGGCATGAACCACTGTGCCCAGCCTAACCTGTATTTGAGTTCTCACTCCTTCAGTTTAGTGATCTTGGGCAAGTTTTATAACTTCTTGGAGTCTAAGTTTTATCATGTTTATAAAGAAGACTAAATTGCTTTTCATAGGGTTTGTTGAAGAGGAAAATCTTTTCCTCTACCCTTTTAGGTTCAGGGGGCCTGGGAATTAAACTTAGACAAAACACAGATTTTTATTCATGCAGTAGCACACAGAAAAATGTGACTCTAAACAACTGAAGATGGGGGTTTGTATACCTAATTTAATAGGCGAAAGGTAACTTAGTGGGGGAAAGAAAAAGGGTAGTAAATGTTTCTATGGAAAGAACAAATGAGTATTATTTAGAAGAAGAAATAAGAAAGTTTGTGATTTTTTTTATGCAGGTACAAGTGGTCTCTATCTTCTTTCTGGCCAGTAAAATTCTTCGGAGGAGAAGATGTATGGCAGCCTCACTCCCAGTAGTTTCTGTATTTAGTGAGATAAGGGAAGCTCTGAAAAAGCTTTTTTTCTGCATCTGTTGAGTCTCAAATGTCTTCAGAATAATCTTTATAGTAACTCTGGGGGTCTCAATGAGTCCCCACAGGTTACTGTGAGAATAACTGAGGTAATATAGCAAAGCTGTTAGATTAGCACTCCACAAATATTTGCTTTTATTATTATTTGAAAACTAGTCTTTCTGCCTTGATACCAGTAGCAGATGGGAAATTATGGTGATTTATATTTCTAACAGTGATCCATTTTACAGATCTCAGCCAGTCTGCTTAATTCCTGGATCTGCAGTTCCTACATAGTTACCCAATTGCTGATCCATTGCTTTTTCTCATATTCAATTAAAGTCTCAATCTCACTTTTCCAAATCAGTTTTTCCGGATTGTTAAACTTGACTTGGAATTAATTGCAGTTGTCCTAAATAATTTGAGCAACTCAAGAAAATTAACATCTGCTGAGCTCACTTTCTACCTTTCCTAAGTTTCTTTTCATTCCCTTTTGATGCCCTAGGATGTTACTCAAGGCTCTTTTTAAACCTATATCCTCTCTACCTCATTTGGCTTTTTACCAATCAGAGGTGAAACATTTGTTGTGTAATCCCTTCATATCATCAATTGTTTATAAATGTTTCACATTTAAAGGTCCACTACGGGCCAGTGGGGGGAAAAATGCATCTTGTGGATGGATATCATCATTTTTTGCTATTTAATGTCATAGACTTTCATATGGGATTTCTGTAGCTGGAATGAGAAAAATCCTAATAAGTTTAGGATGGGTCAGAAGATTTGTGCAATGGACTGAATGTTCACATGCTTCCCAAATTTCATATGTTAAAACTTTAATCCCATTGTGATAGTAGTTGGTGGAAGGGACTTTGGAAGGCGGACTCTTCATTAATGGGATTAGTGCTCTTAAAAGAAGAGAACAGAGAGCTAGCTAGCTGTCTTTCCACCATATGAGGGTACAATGAGAAACTGGCAGTCTGCAGCCAGAAGGGGACCCTCAACAGACCCTCACCATGTTAGCACCCTCATCTCAGACTTAAGTCTCCAGAACTGTGAGAAATAAATTTCTATTGTTTATGTTACCCAATATATAGCACTTTGATATACAAGCCCAAATTGACTAAGATAATTTGGATATTAGTTTATATTTGTTGCAGGAAGTATGGAATTTCTTGAAACATGTAAACTATGTGTTATCTTCTGCTGCCTGAATCCACCAGATAAATATTCGCTTTACTTTGCTTGGTAAAACCATTACTCAAAAATGTCTTTGATGTTCTCAATACAAATGTAGAAGAGTAAAAACAGACTATTTCCCCATTTTATATTAGTAATTGCTATTTTATTTGTCAATAAGTGTTTTATTATGATTTAAATAATTGGCATAAGTATAATAATTATTTACTGTTTGCTAAAGATATATGCTGCATCTTAGGAAAATACGTTTAAAAAACACTTGAATTGGTCATTTGATATGAAAGCATCATTCAATTTTGAATTCAGAGACTAAGTTGCCAAAAGAGAAAAATATTTAATGCCATTCCCTGAAGGCTAGTAAGTTTATGATTAGCAGGACCACCAAAGTGAGTAAATTTAGAGCTGAAAGCCACTCACTGATTCTATAGTACACTTGAATAAAAAAAGATCACTGTTCATTTCGCTGGCCAAATAGCTTAGCAGTATAAGGAAGAAGGAACTAGTTTGGCAGCCTTGGGAAATATAATTACTATTTAAAATTTTAATATTTTCAATTAAACCATCGATTCATTTTAAAATCAGGATATTTCCTCATTTGATTAAATTTTTTCATACTAGAAAATTAGAGTCATCCCTATGTGTGTCAGAATAGAGATGAACTTTAGGCTCATTTTGATAGAGAATTTGTTCCTGGTTTAATGGCAGTTATTACAAGACTTGGGGTTCTAAAAGACCTTTTTCTTAAGTTTTCTCTATCTTGTAGGAAAGAAGTTGAACCCTAAAATGTCATTTGAAACAATGACAACTCAAATTAGGACATCATTTATTATAAAAGACAGTAGTAAGATCTATAACCGTAATTACTTAGGTAATTCAGTATAGGAATTGCTAATTTTTTCTCAACTGTCAAGATAATTAAGAGGTTATGGAGTCCGTTAGCCTGAATTGTCGCAGTGGTTCACTGTACAGTTCAAATATACATGGTAACTCTAACTCCATACTTATAATTTTTTGTTTTTTTGGAGACAGAGTCTCACTCTGTCACCCAACTGGAGTGCAGTGGCCTGATCTCAGCTCACAGCAACCTTCGCCACGTGGGTTCAAGCAGTTCTCCTGCCTCAGCCTCCCCCTAAGTAGCTGGGATTACAAGCACATGCTGCCATGCCCAGCTAATTTTTTATATTTTAGTAGAGACAGGGTTTCACAGTATTGCTCAGGCTGACCTCCTCAACTCCTGAGCTCAGGCAATCTGCATGCCTTGGCCTCTCGAAGTGCTAGGATTACAGGTGTGAGCCACTGTGCCTGGCTGTACTAATACTTTTAAGGCTTACTTTGAAAAAAAAAATGCCTTTGCAATCTTTGAGATACATTACTTAAAACAGCAGAGACTCTTCTTCAAGACACTGAAACTAACTAGCATATATGTTCTTGCTTAATGAGGTCTTCAAGAGGCTGATGGTTATTCCTAGGTTCATGTATTCTATACAACTAACCATTTATCCCATAGCACCTTATTTTCTTCAGCTAACAGATGAATAGTCTGAAAAATCTGTTCTCTTAATTGAACAACTGTCCTTCTCAGAACTCACTGTGACAAAGCCAATTGTCCACAAGACAGAGAAGTCAGGAAGGGGCCTGACTTCTGAATGACTGATGATCCATAATCTTAGCACAGAGAGGTTGACATAAAAGAATCTCTTGAACTCTAGGTAAGGTAGGTAGCTGGCCTTGAAAGCCTGATCGGAAGTGACACCTAGATGGCCTGTCCCTACTGGCCTACTATTCAAGGGGAGAGGTGATGGAAGAGCCCAGTAAAGAAGCTGGCAAAAGCAAGGCAAGACTCCTTTCTCTTGGGGAATTGGAACAGAATGAAAACCAGGACCAAGGCAGAAGCTCAGTTAAACCAGTGCCAGAGACTCACAATCAAGATTGAATTCTGTTACCACATATACCAAGTAGCCACACAGAACTCCTCACTCTCCAGCTTCCCCAAACCTGCTTTTCTGCCTTTTCCGTTTCAATAAATGGCACCACCATCCATTTCCCCCAGGTCTCCCATGCTAGACTTGTTACTTTTTTTTTTTTTATTTCTCAGCTCCAAATATCTGCTCTCTTCTTTCATGATAAAGTTTATGCATATTAAAACCATAGCAAAAACACTGGCAGACTAAAAGCTGGTTTCATTTCCTTAAGGGCAAAAAGAACTTAGTTTTACAAATATGGGACCCATCTCCACACTTTGAAGTGGGTCAGACATATTTGTTTTATGTCCTGAGGTTACAAATATGGGGTGATACTACTTCCCATAGATGTATTAGAATCTCCCTTCTAATACTAAAAATAAAAGAGAAAATTCCATATTAAAACAGGCTAATTGTTTACATTTAGCATACAGATATCAACTGGAAAACTTTTGTTTTTGAAGGAAAGTACTTACGTAATTCCCAAACCTAAGAAAAATAATGGGCTTTGTTCTCATTTTTTGTTGGTTAGTTTTGTTAATTACTTGAGCCTTCTGGCAAAAACATTAAAATGAGAATTTTATCAGTTTAGTCACCTTTTGTCATATATGAGAAATCAGTTACTGACATTTGTCAGTCGATCTTTGCCTTATTTTGCTGGTTGATGGGAAACAAAAAGTAGTGCAAAGAGTTTTAGACTGTTGCTACCATATGTGCTCCAAATGATGGCATATTCCTGATTCTCAGTAACCAGGCGAGGATGGACTTTTATTGCTCATGCCACCAAGTATCATTCCTAATGAAACACCAAAGTGTATCATCTTGTGGTAAACATAGAGAAACTCTATTCAAGATTGGTGCACTTTCACTTGTAATCAGAATGAGTTAACGAGACTGAGCATTCTAAATGTCCTACTTCACAGCAGGTACTGTGGGGTATTGAGCTCATTTGGTAATGTATTTTGTTTTTGTCTGTTTTCTAATAAGACTGATGAACCACCTTCCTAAATGTTTTTATTAGCACATAGTATGTGTCAGCTCTTAGGGTTGAAACCATGAAGAGTAAGATGCAGTCCCAGTACCTAGAAATAAGTCTACCCGAGACTCTTTTTAATGTTTTCTCTTTTTAATGTTTTCAACCCATGAAAACATTTTTGAGGGGATTCTACTGAAGAAGCAATGGAGACATCCATTGGAGGTTAACACTATTCCTTTGAGTGGTGTGATTATAGGCACTTTTATATTTTCCAAGTTTTTAGTTTGTTTGCTTAGCAGAAAATGTGTTTAATATTGTGTAAGTGAGAAAATAAAGATATTTTTAAGTGACGACAAGGTCACTTAAGTATTCTTTCACAGCAGAATACTTAGTGAATATTTGCTAAATGAATGAGTACATTTTTCAAATTCTTTAACTTTTCTCCTAGTATCTTTAAAAACAGTAAGGGCATTTATCTCAGGTCTAAATAACTTCCCAAATTTCCTTTAGGGGAGGTGTTCTGAAAACTCTGTCTTCAACTTTTAGAAACCCCTGATGGTAAGTAAAGAGCTTGATAAATTCTGTGGATGTTATGTTCCTCTCAAAGGATGAAGAAGAAGAATTTATTTTCCTTTTCTCATTTTTAGAACATTCTCAATATAAACACTATTTGCATGTAGGATATAAACATAGTCTGAATGTCATCATCTAACCTGAACTGATATGACTTGCCTAAGTGTTTCTAACCTATCTTGATGGAATAGATTAGAGAATGCAAAAAATGTCTATTTAAGCTGTGGGATGTAAAGATAAGTAAATGTAATGAAAAGCAACCTTAAGTTACTGGAACAATCTGATCTCAGTCCAGGGGTGGAAGATTTCAAAACACAGTCTAGCTTAGATGGCCAGGTAATGAGCCCAGTGTTTCAACCTTAGATAGTCCATTCACCTTGATATTTTTTTTAGCCAGTGACTGTGTTGCTAAACTGGTTAGACTTCTTACACAAAGGTCCCATGGTCTTGAGGAAAACCATACAATAGGAATGTAGTATGATCAGGAGAAAACAGTTCAAAATATAAGCTTTAATAATGGTGGGTAGGAGTGCTTTGATATCAATACTGGGAGCAGAGCCAGAGAGGGCTGGTGGTAGTTTTTGGTAAAATTCCAGATAGTTAACTAGATGACATGAATTTTACTAAATTAGTCAATTTATTGAGAAAATAGAACTGGAAAGATTTAAGATTTTGACATCATGAGAAAATTGAATATGAATGATTAAATTATTTATTTAGCAAGTGTCTTCATTCTACTGAATGGATATATGTTACTGAGACATTTAGAGTCCTACTGAAGAAACAAGAAACCCACACAACAAATTAAATTAAAAGTGTATTATATGCCTTTTATAAACCAGTCAAGTCCTCTTCCTGCCATGTCTTGCTCTAGTAGCTACTATAATAGGTTTGGACCAGTATTCTTGTTGATATAACTGGACAACAGTCACCTAAGCCCCAAACATTTACCTACCACTTCTCATGTCTTTGGTTTTTATTTGCTTGTCTCTTGGATGTGCAGAACTTCTATAATACCATGGTGGAGGCCAGCAGAACTACCCAGAGTCAGGCATGTGCAATCAGGAAGTGCTGGGGAGGTATTGCCAATAGGGTCATCTTTAATCAGTGGAGGACAGGAACTTATAAATAAATGTTTGTTTGTTTTTCCTTTTCATCTCTCAGGTGGATTTTCTGAGGTGCATTTCATAAGAGTCATAAAATCTTAGTGTGACCTAGCAGCAATTACCCATAGTGGTGGCCAATTCAATAAGGCATTTTTGAACTCATTCTCCCTCCTTCTGTGTCCTGCTCTCTTAGGCTCTCAGTTATACTTCTTGGGATATTGTCCAAATAAACTACCAATATGCAAGCCTATGTCTTAGCCTTATTTTGAAAGACTAATGTCAGACCAGGGCAGGGAGAAATCAGTGTGATAATGAAGCCATAGCCTAAGAACAATAATTGCAAAGAGAAGTAAAAAGATAGATTTGAGAGACAGAATCTATATAAAAATGATAGGACTTAGTAATGAAACAATGAAGACCGACAATAGTCAGCTCAGATGGTCCAATAATGAGTTCTATCCTAGATGAGGCCATAACTTTAGTGGGATGCCCATTAGATAGTTGGGGCTAAGATGCAGGAATCAAGTGAGAGTTGAAGTATTGAGGACGAATGAGTTCTTTTTTTTTTCTTTGAGAAATGAGTTCAGTGGCGCAATCACAGCTCACAGCAGCCTTGACCTTCAGAGCTCAAATGATCCTCCCACCTCAGCCCCCCGATAGCTAGGACCAATGATGTGTGCCACCACTCTTGACTAATTTTTTTAAAAAAATTTGTAGAGCTAGAGTCTCCCTGTGTTGCCCAGGCTGGTCTTGAATTCCTGGGCTCAAGTGATCTTCCCATCTCAGCCTCCCAAGATGCTGGGATTGCAGATGTGAATCTCCATGGCTGGCCATGAATGAGTTCTTGAAAAAGAAGACTTCATCAAGAGACAGCCAACAGGCTATAGACTGAATTTCAGACAACGGTCAGATTTCAAAAGTCCAGAGGAAAAAGAAAAAACAGCTCCCTAGCACTCAGGAAAATAGACAAGTTTATAGCTATGTGGAATGGTGGATAAGCGGGAAAAACATACATATCCATTCCACCGTCAGGTCAGAGACCAGACTGAAGAGGCTCAAGGTGGAAATAGAGAATAGACAGTGAAGAGATAGAGACAGTAGTGGAGATGGTTCACTGCGCAGATGAATGCAGAGGGAGATAGTTCACTCTTGACAAGTAACAAGCTCATTAGGAATGAACTGAAGGAGACAAGTTAGAAGAGTGTAGATCCAAGTATAGTAATTTTTGTCAGGATTTAAAAAATAGAAAAAAAAATAGAGAACTTTCATATTTAAAAAATCCCAATTTTTAAATTTTCAAATAAAATTCACTGAAATTAATCATTGATTACATAGAAAATCTAATATCTTTTACACATTTGCATTTTTTTAATAACACTTTTTTAAAATTTTTAAATTTTTTTAATGAGTATAAGCAACACTTATTTTTTTAAAAAAGATGAACACTCAAAAGCACTTTCTCTAAGATGTTGGTCCACTGAATGGCATTACTGAAAAGTAGCTCTCTTCCAGAAAATATTGGAAGAATTCCACTTGAATAAATATTGCATAACTGAGTGCCTACTTTTACATACCCATATTTGTGTTAAGCTAATCCTAGTTTCTAAAAAAAGGTTGTTGTACTGTTGAAAAGCATTTCTGAAATACTGCCAAACCCATCTTGTGATTGAAGTTTTTTGGTATTAAAACAGGTTAGGGGGTGAGATGCCAAGTAGGTATTTAGAGAGAGAGTTTGAATTTGATTTTCTTTATATTAGAATAAATCATGGTTTAGATCCCCAACCCCCAGGCTGCAAACCCTTGATCTAAACCAGGGATTCCCAATCCCCTGCTGGCCCATGGCCTGTTAAGAACTGGGCCACGCAGCAGGAGGTGAGTGGGGGCAAGTGAGCATTACTGCCTGAGCTTGGCACCTGTCAGATCAACAGTGGCATTAGATTCTCATAAGAGTGTGAACCTTACTGTGAACTTTGCATGTGAAGGATTTAGGTTGTGTGCTTTTTATGAGAATCTAATGCCTAATGATCCGAGGTAGAACAGTTTCATCCTGAAACCATCCCCCACCCTTTCTGTCATGGAAAAATTGTTCAGTGAAACCCGTTCCTGGTGCCAAAAAGGTTGGGGACTTCTGGTTTAGATATTCTGTTTCTGCAATAATGTTCTTAATATACAATCTGGTCATTTTCTACTGTTTTCATTAAATATTTTCTTTCTGGTCATTTTTAACCATCTACTTTAAATATAAATGACATTTTATCATAGCGTGCTTAGATTTTAGCATCCATTATCCTTCCAGGGTGTGTTTATTATCTGTTGGACTTTCACTTTGGATTAAACAGTTACTGTATGTGTGAAATTTGAGACAGTGACTAGCTACCCAGAGAATGAGTGAGCCTTATAAAGTAAATATTGTTCATTCAATGGCTTGTTATAAACCTTTTCTTTATCCACATAATATAACTGTGACAAACTATAATTTACAGAGAGTTTTTTCTTGATTTACATTCTCATGACTATCATATCTGGTTTCAACTGATATTAAGCAATGATAAGTTATCTTGTTTTTTTGTTTTTTTGTTTTTTTTTTGAGATGGAGTTTCGCTCTTGTTACCCAGGCTGGAGTGCAATGACGCAATCTTGGCTCACCGCAACCTCTGCCTCCTGGGTACAAGCAACTCTCCTGCCTCAGCCTCATGAGTAGCTGGGACTACAGGTGTGTGCCACCATGCCCAGCTAATTTATTGTATTTTTAGTAGAGACGGGGTTTCACCATGTTGACCAGGATGGTCTCTATCTCTTGATCTTGTGATCCACCCGCCTTGGCCTCCCAAAGTGCTGGGATTACAGGCGTGAGCCACCGCACCCAGCCAAGTTATCTTGTTTTTTAACTTTTTTATCAATAAGGAATGTGGATGTCTTGTGCATGAAGAATAAATACTACATATGCACCAAGATGAGGGACAGGAAACAAATTAGGACAAATAAAGTTTCACAACAAAAAGACAATTAAAACAATATATGGAATGTTTTTCAATCTGCAAGTTGAGTAAGCAAAACTAAAAGATATAAAAGTTAAAAAACAACAGAGAACTCATCCATTCCTTAGTATCAGTTGAAACCAGATATTATAATAGCCATGAGATCTTTTTAAAAGGAGAGAATAAAACGTTTGCAATTCTACCAGAGAGAACCACTTTTGACATTTTTGTTTACATGATGATATAATTTTTTGGTATGCCTATTTATAAGTAATTTAAAACATAAACGTAGCATTTGGGAAGGTTAGCAACCAACCTTCCCAAACTTGCTTTTTTCATTAGCATCTGTTACATACATGGAATCCTACCCTAATATTCTCTGATAATATGATTCATACTGGGCATATAATGAATGTGTACTAGTACTAGTCCTCTGCTGTTGAATGTTTAGAGTGTTTCCAGTGCTGTGATGAATAGCTGTATAGTCAAATCTTTCCCAATTTCTTAACCCTTTAGGATATATCACTATATTATTTCTGTATTAGATAGAGCTCTTATTTTCAAGCAACAGAAAACCCCTTGATCTTAACAAATATACTAGAAAAACACAGGAATATCTTGAGGAATCAAAGGACAAAGATGGAGCTGAAAACATTCTCTTGACTTTGTGTATGCTCCTCTCTGCATTTCTGACTTACTCCCTTGCTCTTAACTAACAGTTTTCCTCTGCTTTTTATTACATTAATGAAAACATGGCCGAGACTGCTCCCAAGTTTATGTCATCGGTCCAGTTATCCTGAAAAAAAAGAAATCAGTCCCAATTTTTTCTTAGCTCCCTTCCCTACTCTCTATTCCAAATTTTTGGAATTATTAGACGTTCACCTTGGCACAATCAACTGGGACTGAGTGCAGATGTTTGATGAGCATGGCTACCACATGTTATCCTATGGCCATGCAAATGATCAGGAGAGGCTGTTGACAAGTAAAAGAGAGGCTGGACAAACAACCTATAAATACCATCACATTCTCATCACTTACACTTATTCTTATTTGGAGATATTTGTTGCAATAAAGTGGCATAAACTTGTAAAAGGAAATTCTTTTTGGTTCGTTCATTAGCGAGGATAGTTTTTTCTAAGATTAAATATGCTTTATCTGACAGTGGGATATAACTCCTTCCCTTGTTTTTGAACTATGGATGTTCAAAAGAGATATCATCCTCCAAAAGCACTCATTTGATTCAACTGGAAAATTACTATTTTCAAAATCATAATAGAAAATTATATGATGGGGCTGGGTGCAGTGGCTCACACCTGTAATCCCAGCACTTTGGGAGACCAAGGCAGGCAGATCACAAGTTTAGGAGATCAAGACCATCCTGGCTAACATGGTGAAACCCCATCTCTACTAAAAATCCAAAAAACATTAGCTGGGTGTGGTGGCACATGCCTATAGTCCCAGCTACTTGGGAGGCTGAGGCAGGAGAATTGCTTGAACCCAGAAGGTGGAGATTGCAGTGAGCTGAGATCGTGCCACTGCACTACAGCCTGGGTGCCCGTGCTAGACTTTATCTCAAAAAAATAAAATAAAAATAAAAAAAAAGAAAATTATATGATGGAAAAAGGTCTTATAATTTGTTGACTGTTCTCAATGAAACTTCTATGTAACATCATCTTTCTCACATCATAAATTTTATGGTTATTTTAGGAAAAGTAATTCTAGTGCTTAAGAAAAGGACAATTTTTACAAAGAAAAATCATAACCAACTTAAAGAAAATCTGAATTTTCTATGGATGCTCATTGTATGATTAGAAATGTTTCCACAGAAGAGTAAAATCTTCCAGTCAAGCACATTAAAAACTTGTGGAGAGGAAGGAATTAATATGATAGAAGGCCAAGGCAAATCAGTTCTTATAGAATGTCATTGGTTTTCTGTTTTCTAGAAATGCCTGCATTGTTACATAAGACTGGAATCTCTACATTTTGTCAGTTCTCCTGTTCTCTACTATAATAGTTATCTAAGGCTGCATAACAAATTACCCCCAAATTTAGCAGCTTATATGACAACCATTTATCACACACAGTTTCTGGTGGTCAGGAATCCAGGAGGGGCTTAGCTGGGTGGTTCTGGCTCAGGGTCTTTCATAAAGTTGCAGTTAAGCTGTCAGCTATGGCTGCAGTCATCTGAAGGCTTCAAAGCTTATTAATTTGTCTGTTAGAAGGAAGGTTCATTTCTTTACAGCATTGAGCCTCTCTATGGGGTTGCTCATGACACAGCAGCTGGGCTTCTCCCAGAACAAATTATCTGAGAGAGAAGAGGGGGTGGAGCAGAGGCTACACTGTCTTTTATGGCTTTGTCTTGGGAGTGACAAGCCATCATTTCTGCCATTTTCTGTTGGTTGCACAGATGAACCCTAATATAATGTGGGAGGGATTACATAGGATGTGAATACTAAGAGGTGGGAATCATTGAAAATCATCTTAAGGGCTGGCATCCACATATATCATCATCAGATCTTAAAAATTGTTCTCATAACTTGAGCTATATTTGCATCTTTAGAACTCTGATTCCCTTCTACTTTTTTTCTTCTTGTACTCACAGTAATGTTACAAATCAAATCTAATTTTATGGTTTGAGCACAGAGACTACTTTAAATAAAAACAGGTCAATTGAATAATATCTATATTCAGGCTATTGTTCATTAATTCATTCAACAAATAATTGTTGAGCTCAGGGTATTGTGCTTTCTTTATTGTTCTACTATGTCATCCCTATGTTATATCCCCTTTTGTAAAAATCACATTTATTGAGATCACACATTTAAAGTTTAAAGCCTCTCTTTTTAAACTTTAGTTTTCAAGAAAAATGTCCTGACAGTATCTAAAATTGGGGACTGTTCTTGTGAATCAAGATGTTTGGCCACCCTATTCACTTATAAGAAGGTCCAATTTTAAGATTCTATGGAAATATGTTCTTCTATTAGGGCACACAGGAAGGCACAGATTCCTTCTTTAGTCCTCACATTAGTGTTCCACAGAACTCCAAAAACCTAGAGGGATATTGAGTATGTAGCAAACGGGACCAAACAAGTAACTTCAATGGCCTTCAGACCTATTTACTTTTAGATAAGTTCTCCAATAATAGTCCTATCATTTTATCTTTACGAACATAAACACCAAGCCCCAGTAGTGACTATAAAAAATACCTGTTACCAGATTATCAGTACATACCCAAATGCTGCTGCTCCAAATAATCCGGTCACCAATGAAAGGAAATTATATTTGAACTAATGATACTCTAAAAAATTAAAAGATGCTTTTACATGCTCTTTAAAAACAATCATAAGCATAAAATAAAGCAGATGTTTATCTTAAGGGAAATGTAATATACATTCTTTTTTTTCTCCCCTTTGGGATAATTGTTAAAATTAAACAACTAGTATATGTACAGTATAAGAAATTAGAAAATACATAAAGGCAAAAGTACAAGAATTATAGGAACTCTCAATGCTATTATTCAGAGATATCCTGTGTATAAGTTCTGGTGTATATCTTTCCAAATATTTCTTTTAGTGTGTACTTACATAAATTGTAGCTGGTATATTACAAGCTTTAACAGTCTATAATTAAAAACTAGGCTTGTATGAATATATGACACCCAGATTATTTCCAATTGTTGTGAAGTCTATCTATCCTGATCTCCATCAAGTATCTATCACCTTCTTTCCTCCCTACCCTGGCTCCCTTGGGTCCATTTTTACTATTGTGGCTCCTGAGAAAACTTTATCATCACCATTTCAAATGGTGTCCCCTGCCTGTGTAAAGGTTCACACAGTGCTTAGAAGTCTGGCAAGTATCTTTTGGGCCTCAAAACAGGTTGCCATGTGCCATGACTCTCCTTTAGCTTCTTAGAGCTCAGTTCCCTATCAGCAATCCTGCAAACAAACATGAATGTTTATTCATAAGAACAGTGACCTTTTTAGGACAGCGAGAATTTAGGCTAAATATATAAAATAAAACATTTATCTCAAGGAGAATAATACTTGTCACACAATAAGTACAGGCAGCCCCCTATGTGAATCTCTTTGTGCTAAAACACTCAAGTTTTGGGGGCTCACCAGCTTCAACATCTATTCAGATGAGAGATCAGTGTAATTCTTACATCATTAAATGGCTTATTCAGGATTTTCAGGTCAAACAAACAACAATCTTCCCTAAAAGTAGATCCAATAACTGCAAAAGAAGCAACAATAAAATCCAGTTTACTCCTTTGACAGTTTTGTAGGTTCTTATCTTCTCCAACCAGGTTTCAATTGTTCAAGTTTCAGTAAAGGTACAAGTTCAAAGTTCTTGCTCCTTGATGAGCTGTCTCAGCTTTTAACTCTGTTTCCTCTGAGGAGGGTCTTTACCAGAGGTTGGGAATAGCAAAGGGGAACTTAGCTATTTTCATGCCTGAGGCATATGTAGACTTTTAAGTTGTTGCAATATGAATATCTTTATATATTAGTGCATAATTTAAAAAATAATCTGCCAACATCCCCATGAACAAAACAAAAGTAGAGATCCAGCCATGAATATGTTGAAGTATTCAGAGCCCATCTCATGGTATATCTCTTTTTAATGCACTGCTATAAAACTGGTCACCTTTTATAGGACCCTGTGTAAAAGTAAGATGCTGTTCTTGCTATTCTCAGATCTCATAAAACCCACATCACTTAGGATTCTTATGGTTGCATATAACAGA
Source organism: Callithrix jacchus (assembly GCF_049354715.1). NCBI lineage: Eukaryota > Metazoa > Chordata > Mammalia > Primates > Cebidae > Callithrix > Callithrix jacchus. The sequence goes on from NC_133503.1 coordinate 80,973,571, forward strand.
CACCCAACTGAGAAAATTTAAAACAAATGGAAAATTTATTGTAAGACTATAAGTGTGAGTCATGGAACCCTGCTACTGCAATGTATCCAGGCCTCTAATGTCTTAATGGATGGGAATACTGCAGGTAACTGTATCAGTTAGCTAATGTTTCATAACAAACCACCCTTATCAAAACCACAGTTTACTATTTTTCACAAGTCTATTGGCTGGGCAGTTCTGCTCATCTGGACTATACTTGGATGATCTCAGTGGGGCATCTCCTTGTCTCTTTAGTCAGTTAGTGGGTCAGCTATCTGCTGGCTTTTTAGGATGATTTTGGCTGTAGCCACATAGCTATGCTTCTTATGCTCCCAGCAAGCAAGCCAAGCATGTTCTTAGATGGGTCAAAGATAAAAATTGTAAACATGCAAGGCTTCTTGTGATCAAAACTTGAAACTGGCACTCTGTCACTTTTACCAAGTCACAAGTCTAGCTCAGATCTAAGCAAAGGAACACTAGCTCCACCTCTTGTTGGGAAGACCTGCAGTCATATTGTTAAAGGAGTGGCATATATGAAGGGGAATAAAGAATTGGGGCCAGTTATGCAGTCTGTCTCCTGTAGTAACCCAAGGAAGAGTTGCTTATTCTTCTTTTGCTGCAGACCAGCTTTCTCTTTTACCTGGTCCATGTGATATGGTAGTAAATGGCACTGCTACCAGCTTCCAAGTTTACTTTTTTTTGAGATGGAGTCACCCAGGCTGGAGTGCAGTGGCGTGACCCTGGCTCACTGCAGCCTCTGCCTCCCAAGCTCAAGTGATCCTCCCATCTCAGCTTCCTGAGTACCTGGGACTACAGGATGGAGTTTTGTCGTGTTGTCCAAGCTGGTCTCGAACTACTGAGCTCAGGTGATCCTCCCACCTCCGCATCCCAAAGTACTGAGATTACGCGTGTGACTGCTCACAGCCCAAGTTTACATTTTGCTGTTCAAGAAGATAGGCTAAAACTGAATCCTCTACCTATACCATATAGCCTGAAAGAGATCTCAGTGGCTCATCTTGAGTCAGATGCCCACTCATGGATCAATAAACTATGATCTAGAAGACAGGGTCATATTGATGTTTCTATTACAGCCGTATAGATGGAAGAAGAATAGAGGGTAATTATCAGAGAAGGAAATAGCAACACAAATGTTATTCAAACATAATTACAGAGCTTACAAGTGGTTCCAGTGTGTCTTCAATTATTTTAGAAGAAATATACTTTTGCAGCTATGGCTTAGGTCATGAACAAAAGAGGAAGATGGATCCCTGTGCTGAGCAAGAGCCTGGATTCTAGGATAAGACTGCCTATGTTGGTGTTTCCCATCTCCTGCATCCTGACTTTGTGACATTGGGTGAATTCTTTACCTCCTTGTGATCCAGCTACCTTATTAGTAAAATTGGGAAGAAAATGATTCCTTCTTTATGGATTGTTATGAGGATTTAATTAGCAAATGGATAAGGTGTGTGTAACAGTGTCCATACATAGTAAATGCTCAAAAAATGTTAGCTATTGATATTGTTATTAGCATTAAAGAAAAAGTGAAACACACTGAGTATAAAATTCAGCAGTATAGCACTTGTCATTCCCCTCTATTAACCCTCATTGTCCAATGTATTTGCTAGGCGGTAGAGATTCCTAGTTTGAAATTAAATTAAGTTTGTCGTAAGATATGCTTATTGGAAATCCCAGATATGTGTATACCATTCTATTAGTCATCTTTTTTAAGGCATTCCTCCAGGTTTGTGTGTGTATGCTCACAAAAGACACAAAGAGTTAAGTCAAAAATGTATAAAGACCAGGAAGGCTAGTCTATCAGTAGCAGCAAAATGAAGATATGAACTATCAGAAGTTGGGGGATCAGATAGTGACCTGCTCCAGGCTGCCATAAATCAGAAAAGTACAGACATTTGAAGAAAGAAAAAAGATTCATCTTTATTTGTTTTTTCCCTAACTGCTACACAAAGCCCCAAAGCCTAGAAGTGTTAATAATTATATGACCAATAGTCCTAGCCAAAAAGAAAAAGAAAAACATGTAAATATTAAAAGATTAATTACAGATAATTTAAGTCATATGACATAGAATGCAAATAGGAGTTTAGTGAACACCAAATCAAGAACTTATTCTAGCAAAAATAGGAAGAATTGTCTAAGTTTTTAAAAATTTATTATGTAATTATTTTGAAGATCAGATTGTATCAAATGAACCCAGTCTAAAACTACATGCAAGATATTATAAAAATGTGTTAAAATAGCTTCTTCTGTTTTATTTACCACACCTACATTCTTTGTGCATTTTACATAGGAAGCAGCTAGAGCTCAAGCAGGCAATTCCTTTATAATCTTATCAAAAATAGAAGCCAATAGTTGTAATGACTCACTTGTTTCCTTCTACTTTCAGTCCTTATCTTGGGACCACAGACTGCACTGTAGTTTGAAGTAATTGTACATCTTTTGTGAAGCACTTTGAAATGATCTGACCATGTTTAGAATTCCCAAACAAAGCTCAGTTTGTTACTGAGCCCTATCTCTTTAATGCCACACTTCATATGATTTTGAGAACCTGCCCAAGTCACTGACAAAAAGATTAGAGCCAAGCCCTTATTTAAATTTAGAGATTTTTCTATAATTAAATCTATTTGTCATACTTTTCTTCACTTCTAAAATATATTATGAGCGTGTATTATTGCAAATTCTAGGTAACCTGATGCTTAGAATTTTTTTCTTCCTTATTGTCCTTGACACCAATTTATTTTTTCTCTGCATGAAATATAATTCAGAAATTTCAAAACAATGAATTCCCATATGAGATTAACCCAGGCACAATGGATTTGATTTTTAATACAGTGTTAAAATATGTGGCATGGAGGGTAGAGGAAACGGCTAGTAGCTCCCCCAAATTTTCCACTTAGTCTGTATTAACAAAGCCCCTGGTATCCATCTGGGCATATGGCTGCCCCACATCAAAGCTATGTTTCTTAACCTCCCTTGCAGTTGGGTGTGGCCAAGTAATTCCCTTCTGAACAATGGGATTTAAGTAGCAATCATGTATGACTTATCTTTGGACTTTCATGTGAGAGTATTAATTATCTCCACACCTCACCAACCACCTGTATTTCCTTCAAAAAAGGAATAGTGGGAAGTGATAATCAAGTAGTTATTAGTAATTAGTGATTATCATTAGGTACTATAAAGATAAAGAACCATGAGAGAGAGCTAACCATACTTCAATCTGTAATCAGGGTTAAAGTCCTGAGCCTTCTGGTGAAGGCTCAATTTCAATAGAAGTAGATCCATTCTTAAAAATATAAGACATTTGTACACTGATGATTGCTTTTCAAATGGAGGTTATTACATAATATAGACACTATCCAATGATTTACCTATGTTAAAGGTGAAAAATGGGAATTGGATCCAAATCATGGCGAGAGAGATCTGTGCTATAAAGAAAAATTTAAGGAAGAATTAAAAATACTAAAGATGATTAAAATCTACATAAAAGATCTCAATTTTGACTATATCTGAAAATGGGAGAAACACATACATTTTGTATTCCAGTTTCTTCAGTCTCCTTTCTGATACAGAGTTGGATGGGTCTGTTCATATTGTATCTTTTTAAAATTATAGAAGCACTTTTATGTGAAAATAAAATACAGTATTTTTTCTTATTTTTATGTTTTTTGTTTTGTTTTGTTTTGTTTTTGACAAAGTCTTGCTCTGTTTCCCAGGCTGGAATGCAGTGTCATGATCTTGATCTCAGCTCACTGCAACCTCCACCTCCCAAGTTCAAGCGATTCTCCTGCCTCAGCCTCCTAAGTAGCTGGGATTATAGGCACATGCCACCATATCTGGCTAATTTTTGTATTTTTAGTAGAGACAGTTTCAGGATGTTGGTCTGGCTGGTCTTGAACTTCTGACCTCATGATCTGCCCTCCTGGGCTTCCCAAAGTGCTGGGATTACAGACGTGAGCAAGCACGCCCAGCCATTTTTGTTTCTAATGAGCATTATTTAAAAATTATACTCACATTCAGACTTAAGTAATTCTTAGGGAAGCTAAAAAAAATAACACAGGCTTACATTTTCATTTTTGTCATGCAAGTTCTTAGGTAGTCAACTAAATATATATTTAATCATATCAAAGCATCCAGTTAAGCTATAATTTCTAAGCCATTTTGCAGGTCATACACAGGACAAAGATATCTTCATTGCACACTCTAAAGATTTTGTTTAGAACATCAGGTAAGATTGGATATAATTATAGTTTTCTTTATCAAATTTAGAAGGCTATCAACCACAACATACATTCATTCCACCACTCATTTTAATCCGGTCTGAAAAGCATAGGGCAAACATCATGCCCATCAGTTGTCATCTAGTCACTGGGGACAAATATGTTTAAGCTGAATTCTTTTGGATTTGAGGAAAGAAAAAATTATGAGAAGATTCTGCACTTCATTATAGTATCCTCTGCAAATTCTTGAATGTTGGCCATCTCCTTTCACTAGAAAAAAAAAAAAAAAGAGGCAATTGATGAATTTCTGTTAATTCTGCTACTCCTACAACAATAGCAAAACTGATGCTCTTTTTTTCTATTATTGCTTGAAAAAGAATCTTCAAAAACAGTCATATTTCTTTAAGTATATCTGGGCAGCTGAATCCCAGGGTTTTTTTTCCCTAAGTTTTACAAACACACACTATCAAGTTGACTACAACACCAGCACGTTTCCTAACTTTTCTATCTTCTCTCTAATTTTGATTACATTCTACTCATACTGGACATTGACACAGATAAAATGTAACATTGCTGAAGCATTCCTCTAATATCTTACCATGATAGTCTTTGTATATTTTTTTAAGTCATTTTTTTTCCGGTAAAGAAAGGAAGATGGACCAGGAAGTAGGAGAACTAGATTCAATTTCTGCTTGTAGTGTGACTTTGGGCACCCAGGGTTGCAGTGTACATCACTGACTTATCTGTACTGTGAGGAGAAGTAGGCTAAATGATCTCTGGGATATTTTCCTCCAAATTACATTATGCTAAAGTTACAATTTAAACAAATGTTTAAAAATATTTGTTTGGTAGAATCAGGTAACTATCCCTCCCTTTTTATTTGCTTTCAAAACTATAAGCCATAGAAATGGTAGCACTTATGGTATAATTTTAGTGAGAATTTAAAGAAGATCTTTATTGATGTTAATAAAAATTATAATTGTATCATCTTTCTCAAATGAGTTTTTGGATTCAATATGATTATTTTATATTTGATGAGAATTCAAATATAGAGCCAGCAATTACAACTGAGAGTTATACATGGCATAAGTTAAATAATGAACAAATCTGCAAATTCATTACTAAAATAATATTTTTGTGGTTTTGTTTGTTTGTTTGTTTTACAAACCCTACTAATAGGCCCTCTGAATTTATCAATGGTTAAACTTTTGGAGAATAAATTTGTCATTCTAAGAAACTTTATTTAAATGATTAGAAACTGTCTAAGTAAAAACATTCTAAGTTTGAGGTAGATTTCATTATAATGCAAAGTTTTGACGTTAGCCATTTCTAGAGCCTGCAGTGCTATTTTTCTGGTTCTGTAATCATTAACTTAATCTTCTCAAAACCTATTCCTCTTTTTATTACTACTGTTAAGTCTCTCCCTCTCCTGCCCCTGCCCAAGCACTCACTCTCCCTCTCTGTACCATTGATTTATGGCACAGCTCACTCTGACCATTCTCCACCAGCTGCTGACCAGGCACTGAGACATCTGAAGGGTATACAAAATCCTGGGGGCCTATGGAATCAGTGCAGTCTGTCTATCATCTCCCAAATTTCTCTCTTCATTGGCTTTAGCCACAGAGCATTCTTCCGTTGTTGAGTAGGTGTAGATGTTTATGTTGTATAATAAATACAGTTAACATTATTTTATATCAACACCAAGTTTCTGTTTTTTACAGATTTTACCCAAATCATCATCAGTTTATGTATTCTTTCTTGGCCCTCAAACACAGTTACCTGAAAACTGATTTAAATCAGAATTATGCATCAGAAACCTTATAATTTATTAAGTTTGCCTTGGTAATTTTATTATCACTTTCCTTAATTCTCATATGATTTCTATTGATTTTATAATTCTGCAGAGAAAATGACAGATTATTTGGAAGATAATAGTACGGTTTATCAGCTGCTGCATGAATACAGATAACAAAAGAAAGAACTATAACTTAAGGAACACCTGATTTATAACCAAAAGACAAACAATTCAGACTGATTACCCAACAGCTGTCTTCACTGTTCTGAGGAAAATCTTTGGAATATAGTATTATAGTCTCTTAACTTTAGCATACTGATGTGGACATCAGAACAGGTAACTTTTAGATAACCAAAGGCTGTGACGAGCTAAAGTCGAGGACATTCTGAGTCATACTTAACTTGAAATTATAAGTTGAGCCGTGATAAATACTCTAAGATAAACTAAAAATCTTTGTTGAGAAATGTAGACAAGAAAGGAAAGTTAGGTAATCAGAGAACCCAACTATTTAGACAGAACATTGTTCAAAGCATTCCTGAACTAACACTGAGCTGTCTTTGTTTCTGTAATTCCCAGATGTACTTGCAAGGTATATACTTTCAATTGGAATCATATTTTATGTGTGACATTCTTAGTTAGAAACATTTCATGATTTAATCACTTGCTCTTAGAGAAGAAGCTCCAGAGAAATAACATTTTGGGAATTTATTTTCTTTTTAACTTTTATTTTAGGTTTGGGGGTACATGTAAGGTTTGTTACATAGGTAAACACATGTCAGGGGTTTGTTTTACATATTATTTCATCACCCAGATATTAAGCCCAGTACACAATAGTTACCATTTCTGCTCCTCTCCCTCCTCCCACCCTCCCCCCTCAAGTAGACCCCAGTGTCTACCTTCTTTGTGTTCACAAGTTCTTATCATTTCCATCCCACTTATAAGTGAGAACATGTGGTATTTGCTTTTCTGTTCCTGTGTTAGTTTGCTAAGGATAATAGCCTTCAGCTCCATCCATGATCCCACAAAAGACATGATCTTGTTTTTATGGCTGCATAGTATTCCATGGTATATATATACCACATTTTCTTTATCCAATCTTATAATTGATGGGCATTTAGGTTGATTCCATGTCTTTGATGTTGTGAGTAGTGCTGCAAAGAACATTCATGTACGTATGTCTTTATGGTAGAATGATTTATATTTCTCTGGGTATATACCCAGTGATGAGATTGCGGGACCAATCTCAAATGGTAGTTCTGCTCTTAGTTCTTTGAGAAATCACCATACCGCTTTCCATAATGGTTTAACTAATGTACATTCCTACAAACAGTGTATAAGTGTTCATTTTCTCTGCAGTCTTGCCAGCATCTGTTATTTTTTTTTGACATTTTAGTAATAGCCATTTTGACTGGTGTGAGATGGTATCTCATTGTGGTTTTGATTTGCATTTCTCTAATGATCGGTGATGTTGAGCTTTTTTTGTTTGGTTGGTTCATTTTTTGTTTGTTTGTTTGTTTTTCTGAGACAGAGTCTTACTCTGTCACCAGGATGGTGTATAGTGGCACGATCTTGGCTCACTGCACCCTCCACCTCCTGGGTTCAAGCTATTCTCCTGCCTAAGCAGCTGGGATTACAGGTGCATGCCACCACACCCAGCTAATCTTTGTATTTTTAGTAGAGAAGCGGTTTCACCATGTTGGCCAGGATGGTCTCGATCTATTGACCTTATGATCCACCCGCCTTGCCCTCCCAAAGTGATAAGATTACAGGCGTGAGCCACTGCGCCTGACCATTGAGCTTTTTTTATATGCTTGTTGGCCACATGTATGTCTTCTTTTGAGAAGTGTCTCTTCATGTCCTTTGCCTACTTTTTAATGTGGTTGATTGTTTTTCTCTTATAAATTTGTTTAAGTTCCTTATAGATGCTGAATACTAGACCTTTGTCAGATGCATAGTTTGAAAATGTTTCCTCCTATTCTGTAGGTTGTCTGTTTACTCTGTTGATGGCTTCTTTTACTGCCAGAAACTCTTTAAGTTTAATTAGATCTTACTTGTCAATTTTTGCTTTTGTTGGGATTGTTTTTTGGGTCTTTGTCATGAAATCTTTGCTTGTTTCTATGTCCATGATGGTATAGCCTAGGTTGTCTTCCAGGGTTTTTATAGTTTTAGGTTTTACATTTAAGTCTTTAATCCATCATGAGTTAATTTTTTTATATGGTCTAAGGAAAGGGATCCAGCTCCAATCTTCTGCACATGGCTAGCCAGTTCTCCCAAAACCATTTGTTGAATAGGGCATCTTTTCCCCATTGCTTGTTTTTGTTGGCTTTGTGAATATCAGATGGTCATAGATGTGCTGCCTTATTTCTGCACTCTCTACTCTTCCAATGGTCTTTGTGCTTGCTTTTGTACCAGTATCATGCTGTTTTGGTCACTGTAACCTTGTAGTATAGTTTGAAGTCAGGTAACATGATGACTCCAGCTTTGTTCTTTTAGCTTAGGATTACCTTGGCTATTCAGGCTATTATTTGGTTCCATATGAATTTTTAAATAGTTTCTTCTAGTTCTGTGAAGAATGTTATCGGTAGTGTGATAGGAATAGCAATTAATCTGTAAATTGCTTTGGGAAGTATAGCCATTTTGATTGTATTGATTCTTCCTATCCATGAGCATAGGATTTCTATTTGTTTGTGTCTTCCCTGATTTCTTTGAGCAGTGTTTTGTAATTCTTATTGTAGAGATCTCTCACCTCTGTGGCTAGCTGTATTCCTAGGTATTTTATTCTTTTTGTGCAGTTGTGAATGGGATTGCCTTTCTGATTTGGCTCTTGGTTTGGTTGTTGTTGGTGTACAGGAATGCTAGTAATTGGGACCCATGGACCCATTCTTAAAAACTATGCTGAAACCATTTATAAAGAGAAAAATTCAAAATATTGGAAAACATGTTAAACATCTAATTTTTAGACTTGCGTTTAGATTATATGATCACCCTTTTTAGCAAATGTACCACATTTAAAATCTGATAGATTTTTGTCATCATACTGCTGTATTCTGCTAGTGAATCCAAATTATTTAATAGCCTGCCATCAAATTCTTTAACAAATTCATCATCTAAGATTAAGGTGCTAAATGTTCACTCTACTGCTGGGTGCGTTTTCTCCAATTTCAACAACAAATTTTTACAAACAACAGACAAGTTCCTTCTAGCTTTGTAAATGATTCAGTGCTTCATTACAAAAATTTCTTGCTTCTGTTGAATTATTCATACTGCTGTTATCGAATTAACAATTCTGCCTCATTTTGTCAGAGCAACTCATTTTTCCGTCACATGAAGAATTTGAAAAAGGTATGTATGTGATGTAAATGAGTGATGTTGAATGAGTTTATCTTTAAGGTCCTTTTAAGATTTCTATAGTAAAACATTAATTTTGTTGTTGTTGTTGTTTTTGTTTTTGTTGTTTGAGACAGGGTATCACTCTGTCACCCAGGCTAGAGTGATCATACGTAGCTCACTGCAGCCTCAAATCCTGGGCTCAAATGATCTTTTCACTTTAGCTCCTCAGTAATTAGGACTACAGACCCATCCTCACAAGTGTGAGGTAGTATCTCCTTGTGGTTTTGATTTGTATTTCCCTGATAATTAGTGATGTTGAGCACCTTTTCATATACCTGTTGGACATTTTTATGTCCTTAGAGAAATGTTTATTCAGGCCCTTTGCCCATTTTAAAATTGGGTTATTTATATTTTCGTCTATTGAGTGTGCAAATTTTATTTATATTTTGGATATTAACAGCTTACCAAACATGATTCTCAGATATTTTCTCCCACCTTTTCATTTTGTTGATTGTTTAGTTTGATGTAGTTTATCTTGTTTATTTTTGCTTTTGTAGTCTGAGCTTTTCCTATCCAAAAAATCATTGTCAAGGCCACTACCAAGGAGCTTTTTCCTTGTTTTATTCTAGAATTTTTATGGTTTCAGGTCTTATGCCTAGGCCTTTAATCCATTTTGAGTTGATTTCTGTGTATAAGATAAGGGTCCAGCTTCATTCTTTTGCATGTGGAGTAGCCAACATCTTGACATTCCCTGGAAACTCTGTAAATTGCAGGGGTGAAGATGTGGGCATAGGGTAGGAGTTAGCACACAAATTCACAGGCGGGTATCAAGAGAAAATCCTCTTACATCCTTGTAGAGATCCCAACACTGAGACCTTTCCTGGGAAAATGCCCACTCTAAAATTGTATGTGTTTTAATTGAAAACAGTCAAATCTTATTTATTGGTTTTTATTGCTGCTTTAACAAATTACCACAAACAGTGGCTTAAAACAACACAAATGTATTCTGGTTGGTTCTACAGGTCAGCAGTCAGAACATAGGTCTCACTGAGCTAAAATCAAGGTGTTGGCATTGCTGAGTTCATTTCTAGGAACTTTCTAGTTCCTTTCTAGGGGAGAATCCATTTTTTCCACCAGCTTCTAGAAGTTTATATTCCTTGGTTCATCTATTAATTCATTTGCATAGTGCTATAAGGTACTTCCTGAGACTGAGTAACTTATAAAGGAAAGAGGTTTAATTGACTCACAGTTCAGCATAGCTGGGGAGGCCTTAGGAAACTTGCAATCATTGTAGAAGGCAAAGAGGAAGCAAGGCACCTTCTTCACAAGGCAGCAGGAAGGAGAAGTGCCAAGCAAAGGAGGAAGATCTCCTTATAAAACCATCAGATTTTGTGAGAACACACTCATTATCATGAGAACAGCATGGGGGAAACCACCCCCATGATTCAACTACCGCTACCTGATCTCTCCCTTCACATGTGGGGGTTATGGGGATTACAATTCAAGCTGAGATGTGGGTGGGAATGCAAAGCCTAACCATATCAGTTTATAGCCCCTTCCTCCATCTTTAAAGCCAGCAACAGTGGGTCTAGTTTTTCTCATGCTGCTATCTCTCTGGTTTTATACAGCCAGGAAAGGTTCTCCATTTTTAAAGACTCAATTGATTAGATTGAGCCCACCTCGATAATCCAGGATAATTTCCCTGTCTCAAGATTCTTAAATATATTCACATATTTTTATGTGTTTATTTAAATTTTATTTATACAGAAAGATAGGGTCTTCCTTTGTTGTCCAGTCTAGTCTTGAACTCCTGGGCTTGGCCTCCCAAAGTTCTAGGATTACAGATGTGAGCCACTGTGTCTGGCCTTATTCACATCTTGAAAATCTTTTCGCCATATAAGGTAACATATTCATAGGTTCCAGGATTAGGCCATGGACAATTTTGGGGAGGTAATTATTCTGCCTACTACACCTTGGAAGGCTTTCATTTGCTAACCTTTTATCATTCTTTCCTCTCTCTGTCTATACTGATTCCATGAATATTCTATCTTCACTTTGCTTTCTTCTCCAGGAATTTCATTTATTATCATACAGTTGACATTTAATGAAGATGACTTTTTATTACCAACATACAATGAATTGAGCATTTTTTGTTAAAATTTCAGTTAACACTGAAGTCAGTAATCTGTTACTTATTTTCACTTAAATGGCATGTATGTTATTAAACAGGCAACATTTTAGCTGATATAGTAGCTTGTAACAACTACATATAAACTGTGCTTATTTTCTTATTAGCTAAAAATGTTGACCTAATAAATGAAGCTTTTAAATCTAGAATGCCTTCTGACTAGGAGATGAACTGATTTTCTGTTAGTCAAGCTGGTTTTCAAGGTTGCTAGTGACTTGACTATCCCTGTGTAAAAACTGAACTAAAACTTAAAATTTAAACATTTAAAAAATATTACAGGGATGGGAGCACAGGACAGGTAATGGAAGGAGATTAGAGTATTAGGTAAAGTTATTACCCTTATGAGTTGTATTTGTCATATAACCTCTGGTTCATGGCTTTTTAATTTCAAGTCACTAAACTGTACTCACTTTACAACTAGTGTTTCTAAGCAAAGGAGGAAGAGCTCCAGATAAAATTCAGCACAGATAAAAATTCAGTATATTCAGTTAAATTTGAATTTCAAATAAACAAAAAATAGTTTTTTAGTATAAGGATGTCCCATGTATTATTGCAATATTTGGTTAAATACTTATACCAAAATTGTAACTTTTCTGAAATTCAAATTTATCTGAGTATTTTGAATATTTATTTGATAAATATGGCAATCTTATTTGTAGCTAAAATTTTCATATCTCTGGCAAAGATCAAGTTAAATTTGTCGTCAATTGTTCTGCTAAATTTCTAAGCACTTGAATTAAGGGTGGGATGATGAAGCCATTCACCATTTAGGGAAACAAGTTGAGTGCCAACATTTCTTCCTCTTCTTTCCTGTAAGGAAATTTATGAGAAATAAGTTTTGTGGCTTCTTACGTTATACTTTTTATATTTGAATCACAGGCTGTCTAATTCAGCAACATTTGCAAGAATATAGAAGGCAATGTAAACTAACCTTGGAGTATCATTTCAAATAAAGATAGATTAAGCTCAGTGTAGTACACAAACATTTGTATAACCTTTTCAAAACTTTATTTTCAAAAACACTGTTTTTAAAGTTGCCACAGATCAAATTCCATTAACATTACCAGCTCTAAATAAACTGTATTGGGCCAGGTGCAGTGGCTCATGCCTGTAATCTCAGCACTTTGGGAGGCCAAGGGAGTTAGAGACCCGCCTGACCAACATGGTGAAATCCTGTCTCTACTAAAAATAAAAAATTAGCTGAACATGGTAGCACGCACCTGTAATCCCAGCTACTCAGGAGGTGAGGCTAGAGAATCACTTGAACCCAGGAGGCAGAGGATACAGTGAGCCGAGACATACCACTGCACTCCAGCCTGGGAGGCAGAATGAGACTCTGTCTCAAAAGAAAAAAAAAAAAGAAATATATTATTTAAGTTCTTGTCACCAGTAGAAATTTTTGATGTATCAGATGTTGCTTAAAATGAAGGGGTAAAGGGGCAGCTGGCTTGTTGTTCACACATCCTTGGACTGTTCAAAATGTTAGTTGAATATGGATTTTTTTGCCATGGGGTTCTCCTAGTAGATGGCTGGAGCTCTTGGATCAAATTTCTTTCTTCATTTTACCTTTGCCATCAACCCTAATGCCTTTTACATCTACATTAGTACATTTTAGGCTTCTTCACTCTTTCACTCTCTAATTTTGCACATGTTCACTTTCCCAACATATTTTCCATATATGGGCATGGCATTAACCCTGGATTTTATCATCATAAATTTCACAGACAGTAAATGGATCCATTCCTTCTTTAGAACCACATTCTTGTAGCTTCTGTCTTCTCTACTCCTCTATCAGGCCACTAGTATTTCTTCACCCAGTGAGTCTTCCTTGACTGCCTTGCACTTATGCCCTGTTTGACTTCCATTCTGACCATTCGAACACTATAGATCACCTTCCATCATGAAAGTAATGACCTGGGCATCAGTTTTGTGACCTCACAAACTTTCTTCTTTGTCACCTGATCCTTGACAAAAAGAACTCTGCTAAAGGATAGAAGACACTGTGGGCCAGATCTACTGCAAAGTCAAATGTGTCATTAGAAGGATTATGAGTATGTCTAGAGTCAGACTAAAGTTTGAGAGGCATACAAAATCCAATCAGGGCTAAAAGAGTTTGAAAATTTTGCAGAGTCCTATTAGGCAGTAAGGAGATTAATGAAATCAAGTCAGAGCATGAAGGAAGTTAATTGCAATCATGGTAAGGATGCAGAATTCTCACTATCCCAGTTAGGTGATTAAAATTGGTTTGTGAGCTGCATAGACTTGCTGACATAGCTTGTATAAAATAGGTACAATCTACTTTGTGATTCTGGAAGAATCATGGAAGTATAGATTTCAAGTCCCCTCTCTGGTCTTAAATTTCTGAACAATAAATAAGCTATCAAGATCTTAGAACTTTGATTTAATAACTTCATTCTATTAATACTTGAGATGATAAATCTCCTTCACTAAGTAAATGTCTTGAAACTCAGGAAAGCTTAGAATTAAAATGGATGCAATTAAATAAATGAAAGCCATGATACTTAGGCCATTATATAAGAACATTTTACACATTATTAGGGAAATATATGTATGTGTTATTTAATCTGAGGGATTATACATGTGACTTTCATTTGAAATGTATATTTGGTTTAGTCATGTGACTTCAGTGGAAAAGAGTAATAGAGTTTGAATAATTAAAATGGGTTTTGGAATATTTATGACAATCGTGATTCATATTTTCATAGATGTAATTTGTTAGCTCTGTAGAAGTGATATTGGAGCTGTGGAAGGCCTTACTTTTTAGGGCATAGGTGTCCCTGTGCAAACACTTGAAATGCTTACAAAAAATCAAATCTATTAAATTTATAATTAAAATGTGGCAAACTGTAATTAAGTATTTAAACAGAATTACTTACATGATTGTAATCTGTTCAACATGAGTTACTTGAATCCATGTTCAATTTAAAAGAACAATAAAAGAACATCTGAAAGTGATTATTCTTATTTTAAACAAAAATATTCAATCGTTTAAGTGAAAGGTTTGGATGTTGACCTCAAAGGTTTAAGAAAATTATACATTTAAAAATATTTGAATATTAATTTAAAACCTAAATAACTATAAATAGCCTTTTCTGAACACAAACTGAAACGATCTAACACTCAGTGCTCATTTTCACTTCCCTCCTTTTTTTCCACTATCAGAATATACTAAACACTTTTTTGTTTTACCCCCAAATACTTCTTTTTTGTCCAAACCCTGTTGAGATTCTGCCTCAGATATTAGAATATATTTCCTAAAATGAAGCTCTGAGTGATTGCTTCTTGCTTTGAGATTTTGGTACCCTTTTTCTCTTCTTGTATTCACTTTCGACTTAACTGTAATAATTTTTCAGTCAGAGCAACTCATCTGTTAACTCACCTAAAAGAATATATTTCCATCTTTATATCTTGTTGTTTGGTACTGGGTAGACCAGTTGTTTACATCAAATCATGGACTGAATGATTAAGATATTTCAATAATTCATCAAATTTTTTTACACTTTATTGAGGTATAATTTGCATGCTGTAAATTTTTCCCATTCGAAGTGCATAAGTCAATAATTTTTAGTAAATTTAGTAATTATTCTACTTGGGTGCAGCAGTTCAGCAATACTCTCAGTGACCACTGTTCTTTGTATCTTTCCCTTCTGCCACCCTCAGTGGTTTGATTTTCTTTCTGAAGTTTGTGTAAGGCAAATTTGCAGTACACCTATGATAGCTCCAGGAACTGCGTCTTCAAAGTAATGCATTCACAGGCAGAAGAAGCTATAGTCCTTCTCACTGTTTCTCTTTTTATTAAGGATCAAAATTCCTCCCAGAAATCCCCACAGAAATTTCCCTTACATTTGTTTGACTGATACTAGGTCACGTGGTTATTCCTGATTTGGTAACCCAATGGGTTACCATGCTAACTTAGACCAATTATACTGCAAACCCAGCCTTCATCACCTAGCACTGGGTGAGAAATAGAAGCTATACTATTTCAGATCTCACTAGCATCATGATTCCTTTGACAATCTTTAGAATTCATGTTGGGACTGTCATTTTATCTTTCTAACCCTCAGTTTCCTGCTTTGTAAAACTTTGTAAAAGAAGGGGACTGGAGTTAGACTAGGGTCAGGAAAATCTCTGAAGATTCCTTCCAGTGTAAAAGACTTGTTGGTCCCTTAGAGTTTTTCACAATTTCCAATATCCATTCCAATGGGACTTGTAGGGAGCCAAGCTCCATTCTGACTTGATTCCAGGAATCAAGGTGTAGAGGTGAGAAAGAAATTTTTCTTTTCATTTATCTTTAGCCAGATCTACTTTTTTATTCATCTGGCTTTGCTTGGAGCTATAGGCTTGTGTTATCTTGGATTTTAATATACTTCTATTAAGATAGTATTGAAAGAATTAAAATCCGGGGCTCATTGTTAAAACCCCCTGGTTTAAAATATGTCTTTGTGGTTTGGCTTATCTGCTATTTTATTTTAATTAGTTTATTTTTTTTTTCTTGCAGCCACAGCAATTGTCTATTTTAAAAGCACCATGATGCCTAAATATTCCAGCTGCTACATAGGACAGGTGTCTGACGATCCTTAGAACACTCATCTAAAAATAGAACTTGAGCCTGGAATACATTCTCTGGCATAGCCATAGGCAATCACCAATATAGTTAATGTAAATGGGCACTGGATAGCTTTTTTGTGATTTCTAATGCAGCACAAAGAGACTTTCACTGCTTCCGAAAAGAAAATGTTTAAGATTAAAATCTAGAGTTTTATGACATAGAGGAAATTTTATAGCTTACTTCAAAAAGGATAAGGCACAAAATATTCTGTGCCAAAGGATGCATATTTGGTACTTTTCCTATGAATTCCATAGTGTAAATGGCATGATGAGATTTTCTTGGTTTCAACACAGATGATGTATTGAGGTGGTGTTGAAGCTGAGAGGTGGGTGGGATGGGTCTTGGAGAAAGAAAAGATTTCTTTTGCGACATTTGTGGAGAGCTGATGCAGTAGTGAGGCTCAGATGAGGGACATTTACTTGCTACTTAGAGTGCACTAACATCTGCAGCACTTTATTTACATTATCCACACAATTACCATGGGAAACCTATAAAGTAAGTATTCCTCTCTTCATTTTACAAATGGGGAAACAGATATGATTAAGAAAATTTTTTAAGTTCACACAATTATTAAGTGACAGAAGTAGGACTCAAACTCAGGTTTGATTAATTTTAGAGACTTGCTTTTAACCACTTGGACACTGCCAACCATGGAATTGTTGGTTTGAAAAAAAAAAAGTATTCTTGAGGCATATTATCTATGGTCTTAATATCAGAGAAGTGCAGTTGAGTCACTATTAAAGAATGTGGTAAATTATAAAATAGATAATATACAAAGGTATAAAACTACTTATAAATATTTATGTTTGGGGTAAAAGGTATCAAAATAAGGCATGCTTAGTAGAGGGGTAAGGAACTCTTAGGAGAGATTGATCAATTGGGAGATCATTGATTAATTGGGAGTTAATTGATTAATTGGGATTGATTAATTTGGGAGTAGGTGGGAAGATAGGAAGTTATATAAAATAAAGGAGAGATAACTTAGTACCTGGAAAAAAAGAAGTGGAAATTTAGGTAGCAGCTAAGGGTTCAGTGAAAAAAGAAGGAAAAAAGATATTGGAAGGGAACAATGCATGTAGCATGGAAGATCTAAGATGATGGGAGTTCAGGGGCTGATTACAGCTGTAGGGAAAAAGTAATGTATAAGCTGGAGCTAGAGATAAGAGCTAGGTAAGTTGGGCCCCGATAGGAAATAATTATAAGGACTAGAAGGAGCAGGAGCCATGTGGAAAAACATCATATAGAACTTTTAAGCTTGACCTGTTCATCTGTAGGAAAAGTAGCATGCTTGAATATCGAATTGACCTGACTGAACTAAGTTGAAATGTACTGTAGTTTTATATCCATATGCACTTGGTCTGTGGAGTTGTGGGAAAAGTATCAGTGAGTAGGAAGCCCATGGATATGGGTCAAGTATTAAATATGCTATTTACTGTCTAGCTGTGTGACCTTATATAAGTCACTTATGGTCTCTGAGCCTTCATGTATTCATCTATAAGATGACTTGTTCTTTACATTAAATGGGATGTGGTTTGCAAAGAGCTGAATGCATAGTGATACAAAATCACTTTCTGTAATACTATTTTTTAAATATTTTATTTTTGTTTGTTTGTTTTGAGATGGAGTTTCACTCTTGTTACCCAGGCTGGAGTGCAATGGCGCAATCTCGGCTCACCGCAACCTCCGCCTCCTGGGTTCAAGCAATTCTCCTGCCTCAGCCTCCCGAGTAGCTGGGACTACAGGCATACACCACCATGCCCAGCTAATTTTTGTATTTTTACTAGAGTCGGGGTTTCACCATGTTGACCAGGATGGTCTCGATCTCTTGACCTTGTGATCCACCTGCCTCGGCCTCCCAAAGTGCTGGGATTATAGGCATGAGCCACCGTGCCCAGCCAGTTTTTAAATATTTTAAATGAAAAAATAATGAACTTTTAAATTAAAAGATTCAAAAGGGATTAAAAAGGTATACAATGAAAAGTAATTCTTCTTCCCACCTGTAACTGTCCTACTCCTTAGGATAGTCACTATAAACAGATATCCTGAATTCTTCTATAAATATTATATATAAAATCTCCTTATTTTTTTCTTTTTACTATTTTAAATGGGTATAAAGTACACTTTGCTTTTTTTATGTAATAATATATTCTGGGGATCATTTCCTAAAAGCACATGTAAACATACCTTATTATTATAAAGGTTTGAAAATATCAATTTATTGGACCTGTCCCCTCTTGATGGATAATTAGGTTATATCCAGCCCTTTTTTATTACCAACAGACATTAAGTACTTACCATGTACATATAGCCTGATTTTTAGCATTGTTAGACAAATAGGCACATTCCTTGCCATCCAGAAACTCATAACCTAGTAATTGTAGTTGGCTGATAGCTTATGGCCCATACACAAGAATCTAACACAACCTCTTGAATAAACCTCCCCCTTATCCAGACATGCCTTTTCCTATTTCCATATTGCAACTTTGCTTACAAATTTCCAGTCTGTTTACAGAAGATATATAAAATTTCTTTTGTATGATCTCTTTATGTCTCTTTTCTTTTGTCTTTGCTACGAAAGGGTCTGCACATAGTGAGAGAATTGTGCATGATCCATGAGCTCTAGCACACCTGGAAATGTGGATCACCAACATGAGAAAAAATATTCAAGGTACAAATAACATTATCATATGTTAATTGGCATATAAATTACATATGTGTCTATAAGTAAAATCCCTGTGGATATAGATCAAATGCAGATAAATATAATTAAATATATAAATACATAATCAAATAGTGATAATGCTATACAAATACTTCAAATTTGCACAGTGATTATTTCTTAAAATATGTTAATACATGTGAGCCAATACACTTAGATCACTGGATAAACAGATTCTTGCAAATGCTTTAGAAATGAAACTTTATCATTTTAATTTTAAAGAAATGAAATTTAAAATAAACTTTATAATTTTAGAGTCAGATAATTTTAATGGTAGGAAGAAATTGACAGTTTAATCTAGTGATTCTTAAAAAAATGTTACGGGTCATAGATCCCTTTGAGAATCCAATAAAAGCTATTTTCTCTTTCCTAGAAAAATAAAATGTATGATTTTTTGTAAGAATTCGTAGATGCCCTGAAGCAAATTCACAGCCCTCTAGAACAGTGTTTTGTTTTTAAACAGCTTTATTGTGATATAATTTATGTGCCATAAAATTTATCCATTTTAAATAGACAAATGAATTTTAGTTTATTTACAGAGGTGTCCAACCATCACCACAAACTAATTTTATAACATTTCCATCACCCTAAAAAATATCTTAAATCCATTTACAGTCACTCCCGATTTCTACTTCTAGCCCTGCACAACCACTAATCTATTTTCTGTCTCTCCATATTTGTAGCTCAGAGTTTTAAAAACATGGTTACTTCTATTAACAATAAGAAATATGTTTACCACCCAACTCACATATAGAACAAAAGTTTAAAGACAAATACTCTTGTTCTGTGCAATGTATTCTTACTTATTCCAATCCATTACAAAAATTGGTTTCATGACCAACCAAATGGTTACAAGCCCAGTTTGACCAATTCTGTCCTAGAGAGTCTACCCTAGCTGAAAATCTAGCCTCAGTAACCTTGAAACACATGGCTCCCTCATTTAACACCTGAAGAAACAGGCCCCACAATGTCACTTGCTCAAGACAAAAGCCAGGTCATAGCAGAGTGATAATGCTATTCAAATACTTCAGATTTGCACAGTGGATTAGAATTCAGTTCTCTTTTATCCTAAAGCACTTCATTATTTGTTCTAGTTTTATTTTCCATGACCTAAGAAGAAGCACAAAAGGGGTTTATAAGAAGCCACAACAAACTGATATGTGATCAGGAGAAAAAGATATTTAGTATATTATAGTTTGTGGAAGGAGTGGAGAAACTTGGTTCTTCCTGGGGAGGTGGGGTGCATGGATGGTGAAGCAGTGTGGGACTGTTCTGGACCACAGGAGGAAGGCACACCTGCTGCAAGGTAACCAAAAGCACACCCTGGAGGCCACAGCTTGTGGCTAATTGCCCTCCATCACGTTCAGGTTATTAGAATTGACGCCAAGCAGCCTTTTCCACTGAGATGTCTCTTGTGGTTCTGTTGCTCAGGAGGTTCTGGCATGTTTATAATCTTCTGCAGTGACTCTGCAATCCCAGTTGAAGTTCTTTCATTTGCTTTCTGTGGTGCGGACACACTGTCAGCCCATCTGCATTCGGAGCATATGCCTATAGTGCATCTTCATTCTTGTTTGCCTTTGCTGTGAGTTGAAATGTTATCTCTCCATATACTGCTGAATATTCAGTGTGATGCTTGTGAAATATACTGCCTTCCATTCATATTTTGGATAACAAGTAGCAAATTGGAGTGATGGCAGGTGCAGGGTTAAGAATTCAGTTGTTTAGCAGATAATCACACATGATTGAGAATAACAGTGAAGACAGCAGTAAAAGAAAGGTATAGGGCCCCCTGAGAACATATAATAGGGGTACCTGGCCAGGTCTGACGAGTGATGAAATCTAAGCTTTTGATCATTATAGTTCACAAGATGGAAGATAGGCATGTTTAACATTTATGAAGGGCCCCAAGACACTCATTTTTGAGATTTAAAAGTGTCTATATTTTCCAAAAATAAGTGAATGAAGTACAATGAGAGCAGCTATCAGCTTCTTTGGCAGAGAAATGTATGATTAACCATTTTGTTGAGCAAGGCATTTATGAGACAAGTCACAAAGGATGAGGATTCCATTTCAGATTTCAATCCTAGATTGAAGAGGAGTGGGGCTAAGAGGGAGACAGAAAATACTGTTTATCTTCTTGCTAGAGGGAAGAACCAGACACCTGGGAACTAAATGCAACCTAGCTTGAGCAGAGAGTGAAGAGACTTGGGAAATGAAAAAAGAAAGAGCATGCAAAGTTCTTTTTTTTATTGTTATACTTTAAGTTCTGGGGTACATGTGCAGATCTTGCAGGATTGTTACAGAGGTATACACATACTATGGTGGTTTGCTGCATCCATCCCCCATCATCTATATTAGGTATTTCTCCTAATGTTATCCCTTCCCAGTCCCCCGACCTGCTGCTATCTCTCCCCTAGCTCCCCCACCAGCCCCCAGAAGGCCTCAGTGTGTAATGTTCCCCTCCCTGTGTCCATGTGTTCTCATTGTTCAACACCCACTTATAAGTGAGAACATGCAGTATCTGGTTTTCTGTTCTTGTGTCAGTTTGCTGAGAATGATGGTTTCCAGATTCATCCATGTCCCTGCAAAGGACATGAACTCATCCTTTTTTACAGCTGCATAGTATTTCATGATATATATGTGCCACATTTTCTTTATCCAGTCTATCATTGATGGGCATTTGGGTTGGTTCCAAGTCTTTGCTATTGTAAACAGTGCCACGATAAACATACATGTGCATGTGTCTTTATAATAGACAGATCTGCAATCCTTTGGGCATATACCCAGTAATGGGATTGCAGGGTCAAATGGTATTTCTATTTCTAGATCCTTGAGGAATCATCACACTGTCTTCCACAATGGTTGAACTAATTTACACTCTCACCAACAGTGTAAAGCATTCCTATTTCTCCACATCCTCTCTAGCATCTGTTGTCTCCAGATTATTTAATGATCACCATTCTAACTGGCATGAGATGGTATCTTAATGTGGTTTGGATTTGCGTTTCTTCAGTGACCAGTGATGATGAGGATTTTTTCATATGTTTGTTGGCTGCATAAATGTCTTCTTTTGAAAGTGTCTGTTCATATCCTTTGCTCACTTTTTGATGGGGTTGTTTTCTTCTAAATTTCTTTAAGTTCATTGTAGATTCTAGGTATTAGCCCTTTGTAAGATGGGTAGATTGCAAAAATTTTTTCCCATTCTATTGGTTGCTGGTTCACTCTAATGATTGTTTCTTTTGCTGTGCAGAAGCTCGTAAGTTTAATTAGATCTCATTTGTCAATTTGGGTTTTGTTGCCATTGCTGTTGGTGTTTTAGTCATGAAGTCCTGGCTTATGCCTATGTCCTAAATTGTATTGCCTAGGTTTTCTTCTAGGGTTTTTATGATGTTGGGTCTTATGTTTAAATCTTTAATCCATCTGGAGTTAATTTTTGTATAAGGTGTAAGGAAGAGATCCAGTTTTAGCTTTCTGCATATGGCTAGCCAGTTTTTCCAACACCATTTATTAAACAGAATCCTTTCCCCATTGCTTGTTTTTGTCAGGTTTGTTCAAGATCAGATAGTTGTAGATGTGTGGCATTACTTATGAGGCCTCTGTTCTGTTTCATTGGTCTATAGCTCTGTTTTAGTACCAGTACCATGCTGTTTGGATTACTGTAGCCTTGTAGTATAGTTTGAAGTCAGGTAGTGTGATGCCTCCAGGTTTTTTTTTTTTTTTTTTTTTCTGCTTAGGATTATCTTGGCTATACAGGCTCTTTTTTGGTTCTGTATGAAGTTTAAGTTGGTTTTTTCAGTTCTGCGAAGAAAGTCAATGGTAGCTTGATGGGGATAGCATTGAATCTATAAATTACTTAGGGCAGTATGGCCATTTCACAATATTGATTCTTCCTAACCATGAGAATGAAATGTTTTTCCATCTGTTTGTGTCCTCTCTTATTTCCTTGAGCAGTGGCTTGTACTTCTCCTTGAAGAGGTCCTTCACGTCCCTTGTTCATTGTATTCCTAGGTATTTTATTCTGTTTGTAGCAATTGTGAATGGGAGTTCGCTCATGATTGGGCTCTCTGTTTGTCCATTATTGTTATATAGGAATGCTTGTGATTTCTTCACATTGATTTTGAATCCTGAGACTTTGCTGAAGTTGCTTACCAGCTTAAGGAGATTTTGGGCTGAGTAGATGGGGTCTTGTAAATACACAATCATATCATCTGCAAATAGGGACAATTTGACTTCCTCTTTTCCTAGTTGAATATGCCTGATTTCTTTTACTTGCCTGATTGCTCTGGCCAGAACTTCCAATAGTATATTGAATAGGAGTGGTGAGAGAGAACACCCTTGTCTTGTGCCAGTTTTCAAAGGGAATGCTTCCAGTTTCAGCCTATTCAGTATGATATTGGCTGTGGGTTTGTGATAAATAGCTTTTGTTATTTTGAGATATGTTCCATTGATACCTAGTTTATTGAGGTTTTTAGCATAAAGGGCTGTTAAATTTTGTCAAAAGCCTTTTCTGCATCTATTGAGATAGTCATGTGGTTTTTGTCTTTGGTTCTGTTTATGTGATGGATTATGTTTATAGATTTGCCTATGTTGAACCAGCCTTGCATCCCTGGGATGAAGCAGACTTGATTGTGATGGATAAGCTTTTTGATGTGCTATTGGATTTGGTTTGCCAGTATTTTATTGAAGTTTTTCACATCAATGTTCATCATGGATATTGGACTGAAGTTTTCTTTTTTAGTTGTATCTCTGCCAGGGTTTGGTATCAGGATGATGTTAGTCTCATAAAATGAGTTAGGGATGATTCCCTCTTTTTGTATTGTTTGGAATAGTTTCAGAAGGAGTGGTGCCAGCTCCTCCTTGTACCTCTGGTAGAATTTGCCTGTGAATCCATCTGGTCCTGGACTTGTTTGGGTTGGTAGGCTATTAATTGCTGCCTCAATTTCAGACCTTGTTATTGTTCTGTTCAGGGATTCAACTTTTTCCTGGTTTAGTCTTGGGCGAGTGTAAGTGTCCAGAAATTTATTCATTTGTTCTAAATTTACTGTTTTATGTACATAGAGATTTTTCTGGTAATCTCTGATGGTAGTTTGTATTTCTGTGGAATCAGTGGTGATATCCCCTTTATCACTTTTTGTTGCATCTATTTGATTCTTCTCTTTTTTCTTTTTTATTAGTCCAGCTAGCAGTCTATCTATTCTGTTGATCTTCTCAAAAAACCAGCTTCTGGCTTCATCGATTTTTTTGAAGAGGTATTTTTTTGTCTCTATCTCCTTTAGTTCTGCTCTGATCTTAGTTATTTCTTGTCTTCTGCTAGATTTTGAGTTTGTTTGATCTTTCTTCTCTAGTTCTTTAAATTGTGACATTAAGGTGTCGATTTTAGATCTTTCCTCACTTCTCATGTGGGCATTTAGTGCTATAAATTTCCCTCTAGAAACTGCTTTAAATGTGTCCCTGAGATTCTGGTACATTGTGTCTTTGTTCTCATTGGTTTCAAAGAATATCTTTATTTCTGCCTTCATTTCATTATTTATCCAGTAGTCATTCAGGAGCAGGTTGTTCAGTTTCCATTTAGTTGTGCGGTTTTGAGTGAGTTTCTTAATCCTGAGTTCTAGTTTGATTGTGGTCTGAGAGTCTGTTTGTTCTAATTTCTGTTCTTCCATATTTGCTGAGGAGTGATTTACTTCCAATTATGTGGTCAATTTTAGAGTAAGTGTGATATGGTGCTGAGAAGAATATATATTCTGTGGATTTGGGGTGGAGAGTTCCGAGATGTCTGTTAGGTCTACTTGGTCCAGCTCTGAGTTCAAGATCTAGATATTCTTGTTAATTTTCTGTCTCATTGATCTGTCCAGTATTGATGGTGGAGTATTTAAGTCTCCCACTATTACTGTATGGGAATCTAAATCTCTTTGTAGGTAATTAGGAACTTGCTTTATGGATCCGGATGCTCCTGTATTGGGTGCATATATATTTAGGATAGTTAGCTCTTCTTGTTGCATTGATCATTTTATCATTATGTAATGCCTTTCTTTGTCTCTTTTGATCTTTGTTGGTTTAAAGTCTGTTTTATCAGAGACTAGGATTGCAACTCCTGCTTTTTTTTTGCTCTCTATTTGCTTGGTAAATCCTCCTCCTCCCTTTATTTTGATCCTGTGTGTGTCTTTGCACATGAGATGGGTCTCCTGAATATAGCACACCAATAGATCTTGACTCTTATCTAATCTGTCAGTAGTCTGTTTCTTTTGCTTGGGGCATTTAGTCCATTTACCTTTAAGGTTCATATTTTTATGTGTGAATTTGATCTTGCCATTTTGATACTAACTGGTTCTTTTGCTCATTAATTGATGCCATTTCTTCATTGTGTTGATGGTCTTTACCGTTTGATATGTTTTTACAGTATCTGGTACTGGTCGTTCTTTTCTATGTTTAGTGCTTCCTTCGGGAGCTCTTGTAAGGCAGGCCTGGTAGTGACAAAATCTCTCAGCCATTTCTTGTCTGTAAACAATTTTATTTCTCCTTCACTGATGAAGCTTAGTTTGGCTAGATATGATATTCTGGGTTAAAAGTTCTTTTCTTTAAGGATGTTGAATATTGGCCCCCACTCTCTTCTGGTTTGTAGGGTTTCTACCAAGAGATCCATTGTGAGTCTGATGGGCTTCCCTTTGTGGGTAACCCAACCTTTCTCTCTGGCTGCCCTTAGCATTTTTTCCTTCATTTCAACCCTGGTGAATCTAATGATTATGTGCCTTGGGGTTCTTCTTACTGAGTAATATCTTTGTAGTATTCTCTGTATTTCCTGGATTTGAATATTGGCCTCCCTTGCTAGGTTGGGAACGTTCTCCTGGATAATATCCTGAATAGTGTTTTCCAGCTTGGTTCCATTCTCCCCATCACATTCAGGTACACTGATCAAACATAGATTTGGTCTTTTCACATAATCCCATATTTCTTGGAGGCTTTGTTCATTTCTTTTCACTCTTTTTTCTCTAGTCTTGCCTTCTCATTTTATTTCATTGAGTTGATCTTCAATCTCTGATACCCTTTCTTCCACTTGATCAATAAGTTCTACTTCAGCAGACTTAAGTATTCCTGCCCAGCAGCTCTGAAGGGAGCAGCGGAGTCCCCAGCACAGCACTTGAGCTCTTATAAGGGACAGACTGCCTCCTCAAGTGGCTGCCTGACCCCCATATATCCTAAGAGACATTTCATACAGGAGAGATCTGGCTGACATCTGGCAGGTAACTTTCTGGTACGAAGCTACCAGGGGAAGGAACAGGCAGCAATCCTTGCTGTTATGCAGCCCCTGCAGGTGATTCCTGGGCAAGCAGGGTCTGGAGTGGACTTCCAGCAGTCCTTCAGCAGAGGGGCCTGGCTGTTAGAAGGAGAACTAAAAAACAGAAAGAAATAGCTTCAACATCAACAGAAAAGGACATCCACTCAGAGACCCCATCTGAAAGTCACCAACTTCAAAGACCAAAGGTAGATAAATTCACCAAGATGGGAAGAAACCAGCACAAAAAGACTGAAATCACCAAAAACCAGAATGCCTCTTGTCCTCCAAAGGATCACAACTCTTCACCAGCAAGGGGACAAAACTGGATGGAGAATAAATTTGATGAATTGACAGAAGCAGGCTTCAGAAGGTGGGTAATAACAAATTTCTCCAAGCTAAAGGAGTTCTAACCCAATCCAAAGAAATAAGGAACCTTAAAAAAAGTTAGACAAAATGCTAACTCGAATAACCAGCTTAGAGAAGAACCTAAATGACTTAATGGAGCTGAAAAACACAGTGTAAGAATTTCACGAACATACACAAGTTTCAATAGCTGAACTGATCAAGTGGAAGAAAGGATATCAGAGATTGAAGTTCTTGTAGAAAATTAAGAAAACCAGGAAATACAGGATTCCAGCATGATGAAAGAGAACTGACAGTTAAGTCAGGAGAATAGAAAGTAGAGGAATGTAACACTGAAAAGCATATGACAGTCTAGATTTCCTGGAAAAGAAGTAGCACATGCACTGCTAAAGATAATGATGAATCCTCCCAGAGTAATTAATATCTGGCTTGTGAAAAAGGAGAGTAAAAGGGCCAGGCCTGGTGGCGAACACCTATAATCCCAGACTTTGGGAGGCTGAGGCAGGAGGATCACTTAAGCCCCAGAAGTTTGAAACCAGCCTGAGCAACATGGTGAGACCCCCTTCTCTACTAAAAATAAAAATAAAAAATTAGCCAGGCTTGGTGGCATACACCTGTAGTCCCAGCTACTCTCAAGAGGCTGAAGTGGGAGGAGAGCTTGAGCCCTGGAGATCAAGGCTGCCATGAGCTGTGATCGTGCTACTGTACTCCACCTTGGGTGACAGAGTGAGACCCTGTCTGAAAAACACACAATAAAGAGGAGAGTGGAAGAATGTGATTTAGATGAGAGAGAAAAGGAATAATGGGGCATAGAATGCCAATTGGGAAAGCATCATGATTCATCACAGAAGGCTTCAAGTACTGGGTGAATATTAATTAGCCTTTTGAGTAAGAAATGGAGATTGTGAATGCCTGTATGTGGTTCTTTGCAGATTTGATGTGGCCTATTGCTTGTCTTTCCCTAGCACAACAGTTGGCTTGGAAAGCCTAAAAAAACTTGTTGAGCCTATTTGTTGGGAAAGGAAGGAATTCTGGATAATATTTGGGCAGTATATGTTCTAGGGGTAAAAAAAATCACAGACAGACTTGAAGCATTGCTATTCACCTTTTCCAGTTAACTTCTGTGACTTTGATGAGCAGTAAGTATTTAAAAGGTTACCAAGATGGAATCCAACAATGGGAGTCTCTGAATCATGGTTGTCTTTAATAGGAAGATGAATTTTAGGCTACCGGTGGCACACATCTTATTAAAATGGGGAAGAATATATATCCTAGAGTTCTATGAACTGGACATGGGAGATATGAAGAGAAACATCCAGACTAACTCTCTGTGGAAGACCTGATTGACATGAAAAGATTATGGGAGTTTCTCAGGTTTTTGACAAGTAAAAATTGGCAGGAAAGCCCAAAATAACACTGAAGGCTTAAACATCCATCCCTTGTGTGATATGAACATAGCAAACAAGATGAACAAAATAAGCCTGAGACCATAATCAAGCGTCAATTCAGATGCAGCACTTGGTCTACTGTTCCAGAGCCCTCAACTGGAAAAGTACAGTGGCAGAGCAGTGGCAGGGGAGAGGTGATGTGTGTCAGGATGCTGCATACCTGGAAGAGAATCCTTTTACCTGCTGGTGCAAGCATACTGCAAGACAGGAGAAAGGATGAAAAAAAAATAAAAACAATCCATTGTTTTTGAAGTAGCATTGAAGCTCTTTGATGAGATAGATAAAATGAGCAATGTATTTCTGATGCATATACTAAAATTGTCACAGAAAAAAATATATACAATGGTGATAGAGAGTTTCAGCTGGCTGGTCATCTGCATGGATGTCTCAGTTGGCTGAAGTTAACCAAATTCTTATCTGGCTTTATTCACAATTATATTTGCCAAAAAAGTTATATAAGCCAGTGGTACTATCTGTCATCCAATGTAAATAATTTCATGATTTAGTCCATTTGAATAGTATTTTCCTTTCTACCTGGAGAACCATAAACTAACAAGAAGTTGCAACTCTCCCAGAATCCAAATAAAACATGTCTGACAGTTGACTAAAACGATAAAATAATCTAAAGCGTTATTTTCCTAATTTAGTAAATTCTTTTCTATTTGTCATTCAGGTAGCTCTGGAGTCTTCACTCCCCTTTTTGCCTTGTAATGGAGGAGGTTTATGATTTTCTATTCTTACTACATTAAATGCAGAGAAGCGAGTAAGGAGCACTGAAGGAAAGAAAAATGGTGTACAAGACACGGTTCTTCAAAATAGTATTTCAATAAGATGAGAATGTGAAGAGGCCAGTTTGGCTGTAGTGCTTAAGAAGGGAAGTAGTAAGAAGTGCTTTTGGTTAGATAGTTGACAGTCAGATTGTGGAAGCCTTGAGAGCCAAGTTAAATTGTTTGAATTTTATATTTGGGGTATAGGAAGTCTCAAAATATTTGAGCAGGAAGTGTCAAAATGAGAATGATTTTTAGAAGTGCTAATTTGGTTGCCATAGCTAGGAAAAAGTTGTGGGTCCGAGCGATTAGGAGATACTGGAAACAAGGGAAACCAGACAGGAGAATATTACACTAGAACAAGCCCGGTTGAGAAAAGCCTGAACTAGATTGATGATAGTGACAACAGGAAAGAGAGATTATGCAAAGAAAGAATTGTTAGAGCTTGGTAAAGGACAAAGAGAGAAGTGAGATTATGCCGAAGTTTTGAGCCCAGGTGACCGTGATAATGAAAGGGAAGATTAAAAAAATTATTGATATATGACATCCTCGTGATGGCAGAAAACCCAAGTGTAGAAGTTCAAGAAGCAGTTTGAGATATGGAAGGGCAGGTAAGGTCCAAATTTGGAGGTATATAGATTTTGTATTTATTTTCATAGGGAGTTAACAGCTGAAGCTACAATAATATGAGCTTTACCTAAAACATTCATGACATTAGAACTATTTTTGCCAAATTATTTTTTCCAGTGAATATGGTTTAAGGTAGTTTTTCATTTTTGTTATAAGTAAGAGTTCAGTTTTAGACAAGAGTCTGGCCTGTTTAAGCTGAAAGATATTTGGCTATGAAGAGGTTTGTGAAATCATTTAGACAGAGGGAGCTGAAGACACAGAGTCTAGGTGAGCTTCCAAACGTTATTAGAGAACTGAGCACCCAGGTGAGCTGCTGCTGTCTTCTCCACCAGGACCAGGAGTCCCTGGATCAGGAAGCCTGGGTTACTGCGGCTGACCATGAGACAATGCTGTCTCCAGCACAGACCTTTCTAGGAATATGTACATTGAACACTACCTTTTTCTTCATGCAAGTCCTTCTGAATTTAAATCCCAAACCTGAATTTAAAAGGATCAAGAGATGTTTTTTTCCAGCTTCAGTGTGCTAGAAGAGAGTTGGCATAAATGTTGAGTAAACCAATCCATAATATTCAACATTATGTCTCAGCCTCATTTCACAGTAAATATTTAGAATCAAGTTGAACTTTTTTAAATTTTCTTTTCTTTAACAACTTGACTGCAACATCATCAAGTTGAACTTTGAGAGTTGCATGATTCTCTTAATCAGACCAATGAGACTGCAATGTTGTTCTTTTCTGTGGGCTCAATATCATGTTGTTCACTGTGTTTTCAGCATATTTCTTATAGGACTACTAGTTCAGGGATGACAGTAAAGGCCAAGATTCAGAGGTTTCATCCAGTTTCAAAAGGGCAGCATGCCATCATTGATTTATAATGCCTGCCTAGGATGAGGAAAGGAAGGGGAGGGGGCAGTGGCTTCTATTTGCCGTCTCCATACTAGCTCACTTCTTCATTAGTGATACACTTACTGCTTTGTCCTTCCCTGTGGAATACTTTCCTTATATGTTAGAAGAAACAGACACTCTAACATTTTAGTGAATAGTTTTTTTTTACCAGTAGTTTTTTCTAATAGAAAACTAGTAGAATGCATACTAAGTCCTAAGTACCCTGAGTGTATTGTATGATCTTGACTATGTTATTTTTTAACTCTAGATTTATCCAGTGGTATCTTCCCCATCCCCTTCCTCAGTTCCTCTGTGACTCATCTGCTGATTTTATTCTATTTTTTTTTTCCCCCTAAATTGCTTCCTTGGAAGGATCAGCTCCCTCATTAGAATACTTTTTGGAAATGCCATCAGGGTTAGGCAGTGAGGGGGCAAAGCTGGAAATGTCCTGCACAACTTTCAGCTTCCGAGAATGGGAGCATCAGTGGCCTGACAGGGTGAAGTTTTCTGCTGCTACCAGGAGACCTGGTAGATTTAATCTTAACTTTTCTAAATGTCTCTCTCTGCCCCTGTTTACTCATCTGCCAAAGTTACCTTTTTTCTCACATTTCGTTGATGACCTTCTCCTAGCCGCCCCACTCTAGACAAAATTAGCCACTCCTTTCTCTGTACTGTCTTAGTATATACCTTCTGCTGTAGCAAACAGCATATTACATTTTGGTTATTCATGTACATCTCCTTTTCAAATTGAACTATTCAAAGGCAGAAACTGTCATCTTAAAACCATAATGTATTGAGTATTTTACATCTATTATCTCATTCAGTTTTTACAACAAACCTAAGAGGAAACAAGCTCAGAGGGGTTAAATATCATGCTCCACTGAAATGTAATTACTCAGCAGAAATAGGGCTTGAAACTAGGTCAGGATTTATATCTATACCTAGCACAGTGCTTGGCATCAGGTGTGTAGAGGGTCAATAAATGTCTAACAAGTAAGTAATTAAACACACAAACTGTATGTTACAAGAAAGTCTTTTGACCATCTGATGAAAACAAGTCCTTTCAGTTACTTTCACAGCTGTGAGTATGCTGCAGATTTTAATTCAAACCAGACCTTAATACCTAGGAGAAGAAGGATATATCACAAAGCCAAATTACCAGCAACAATGCTGTAACCACCTCACTTAAGGTCATCTAGCGAGCTTGGCCTTCCCAATAATGTTTTTGACATCAGAAAAATCATTTAAATATTCAACTTAAAATGTTATACTGCAGTGTCAGAAACATACAAACATGAAACAAGAAAAGATGCTTTCTTTCCATTGTGCAAAATGAGTTTTGTCATGCCCTGTGTTCAGATGGGAGATTTTCTTTTGCTGGAATATTAAAACCTACTTAATGAACTTTGACAGAGCAATGCACTTATGCACTTTTCCAAGTTTGCATAGTTTACATGGTTATCTGTTTTGGGTACCACTATGTCCTGTATTGCTGAAGGAGTTTCTTGCCATGATTTGAATGAATAAAAGTCTTTTCCAACTAAGATGGTTTTAGATCTAATGTTTTTTGCCTGCTGGCATTATTCATAAATGGCAGCCAGGTGCCCAGGCTATTTTTTGGCTTTCCTTTTCTGCTCCAAAGTGGGTTTTTCCGTCAGTAGGTCTTCCACATTTACCATCCGTTGGAGTGGAGGTTGGGAGTGGCCATGTGTGTCCAGGGTACTGTGCTGGGAATGCTGGAGACTATTACCCTGTGTTCATGAGCTCACCCTGTTTCCATGTGTCACTGCACATATGTTGGATCCTGGTGGAAAAATAGTTTGGTTCAAGTGGAAATAGCAGGAAGTAGGACAGCTGCATTCAAAGCTTTTCATTTCCTTTTCCTCAGCATCCAGCATATGGCTCACAATAGGGTTACTGAGTGTATAGTTCTGTACAGTGTCTCCCTTCCTTTACTTTTCTCTTTTGCTCCTTTTCTATCACCACTCCTAAACTTAAATCCAAATAGTGATCCCAATGTCTGTCTCTTAGGAATATTAGTTTTATATTGATAAAAATTCTTAAAAATCTAAACTCAGGAATTCTCATATACCCTCAGATTTTTTAATGTGATCATCCACTGTAAGACTTTTTTAAATCTTTTTTTGGGAGTGGGAAAAGGTTTGGGAAGAGGCAGTGTGATTTATGACAGTCTTGTGATAGTAGGAGTGGAGAGATTTGGTTTCTGGTCCTAATTCTGCCTCTATTTAAATGACTATTTCTGATAAGACAGAAGGCTAAAGAGATGATCTTTAAAATCCTTTCCAGATTCAAAAAAAAGATTCTGGATTTTATCCATCGAGTATTTGATTTTTTCTTTTTTGAAGGGGGAGGTTCTCAGAATTTTAGTGAAATAGAATTTAGACGAGGTACAAAGGTGAACAGAACTATTCTTATATGAGAAGGGTTTTCTACCATAACAGATTTTCTATTGATTTGTGGTTCTACACTTTCTCTGTGAATTAAATTCTTCAAAATTATCTACAGTTTACCACATATTTAGAGCCATTGGAATATAATTAGATCTTTCTAAATAACTCTCAGATTGACCACTAAATTGTTTCTGGAGCTATCCTAGTTTATTGAAAACAGGGCCTTAGTATTTTCCTGAGAAGAAACAGAATAATTTATTTTAAGAAACATACTGGAATGGATCAGACTCGGAATTTGTGCTCAGGATTCTAGCTTCTCCTTCCCTCCTTCCAACCTTTATTTTTGTACTGTGTTTACTACTTACCTTCAACAAATTGATTCATCTCTCTGGGCCACAGGCAACCCAGCTCAAGAACAGTGGTATATTTCAAAATTGTCTGGAATGTAATGTAAGGGCAACCGAGTTAAAGTCTGTAACGTGTTTTAGATAGCCTGATAAAAATGGATAAAGACAATGTCTTATTTTAGTCTTATTTTCCTCTTTGTGCTATTAAAGACATTCAGCGTGAGAAATGCTATTTCTGTTTTCTAAGTAGAATTTTTGAAAATGTTGACTATGGTAGCAGATTTTTTAAAAGAAAAGTCCATCAGGCATTTATCAAGCATAAGCATTAACATTATTTATTGAACTTCAAATTATTAGCATTGCATTTTTTTTCCTGGCACTATCAAATTTCCTTTTATATCTTGGTGATTAAACGTATCCTATATCTACCAACAAGTGGGCGACTTCACTTTGGCCAGACAGAAATTCTAATTCTCCCTAGAGACTTTAGATTGTTTCATTTTATGTACAGTGGATCAGAAGGCCCCCTTTCTTCATTTTATAAACTCCACTTTTATCCAGGCATCTTTGTTGCCTGGCCTAATTGAGTCTTAGGTGTCCCTTAAAGTTGAATAGTATTCATTATTGATAAATATAATCTGCATGGTGCTATTATTAATAATAATCTAAGATGCTGTTCTTTACATTTGGCAGCTGAATTTTCAAATCCACATGTCTTTGCAGATTAAATACTATATCCTGCTATGAATATTTAAAACACCAAAGACTTATACACCACTTGTTTTTTTTTTTTTTTAATTTTTTATTGGATTATAGGTTTTGGGGTACATGAGCAGAGCATGCAAGACAGTTGCGTAGGTACACACATGGCAGTGTGCTTTCTTTTCTTCTCCCCTTCACCCACATTTGGCATTTCTCCCCAGGCTATCCCTCCCCACCTCCCCCTCCCACTGGCCCTCCCCTTTTCCCCCCAATAGACCCCAGTGTTTAGTACTCCCCTTTCTGTGTCCATGTGTTCTCATTTTTCATCACCCACCTATGAGTGAGAATATGCGGTGTTTCATTTTCTGTTCTTGTGTCAGTTTGCTGAGGATGATGTTCTCCAGATTCATCCATGTCCCTACAAACGACACAAACTCATCATTTCTGATTGCTGCATAATATTCCATGGTGTATATGTGCCACATTTTTCCAATCCAGTCTATTATCAATGGGCATTTGGGTTGATTCCAGGTCTTTGCTATTGTAAACAGTGCTGCAATGAACATTCGTGTACATGTGTCCTTATAGTAGAACGATTTATAGTCTTATGGATACATACCCAGTAATGGGATTGCTGGGTCAAATGGAATTTCTATTTCTAAGGCCTTGAGGAATCGCCACACTGTCTTCCACAATGGTTGAACTAATTTACACTCCCACCAACAGTGTAAAAGTGTTCCTTTTTCTCCACATCCTCTCCAGCATCTGTTGTCTCCAGATTTTTTAATGATCGCCATTCTAACTGGCGTGAGATGGTATCTCATTGTGGTTTTGATTTGCATCTCTCTGATGATCAGTGACGATGAGCATTTTTTCATATGATTGTTGGCCTCATATATGTCTTCTTTCATAAAGTATCTGTTCATATCCTTTGCCCACTTTTGAATGGGCTTGTTTTTTTCCTGTAAATCTGTTTGAGTTCTTTGTAAATTCTGGATATCAGCCCTTTGTCAGATGGGTAAACTGCAAAAATTTTTTCCCATTCTGTTGGTTGCCGATCCACTCTAGTGATTGTTTCTTTTGCCGTGCAGAAGCTGTGGAGTTTCATTAGGTCCCATTTGTCTATTTTGCCTTTTGTTGCCAATGCTTTTGGTGTTTGGGTCATGAAGTCCTTGCCTACTCCTATGTCCTGGATAGTTTTGCCTAGATTTTCTTCTAGGGTTTTTATGGTGCCAGGTCTTATGTTTAAGTCTTTAATCCATCTGGAGTTAATTTTAGTGTAAGGTGTCAGGAAGGGGTCCAGTTTCTGCTTTCTGCACATGGCTAGCCAGTTTTCCCAACACCATTTATTAAACAGGAAATCCTTTCCCCATTGCTTGTTTTTGTCAGGTTTATCAAAGATTGTATAGTTGTATGTACGTTGTGTTGCCTCCGGTGCCTCTGTTTTGTTCCATTGGTCTATATCTCTGTTTTGGTACCAGTACCATGCTGTTTTGATTACTGTAGCCTTGTAGTATAGTTTGAAATCTGGTAGTGTGATGCCCCCCGCTGTGTTCCCTGTGCTTAGAATTGACTTGGCTATGCGGGCTCTCTTTTGGTTCCATATGAAGTTCATGGTGGTTTTTTCCAGTTCTGTGAAGAAAGTCGATGGTAGCTTGATGGGGATAGCGTTGATTCTGTAAATTACTTTGGGCAGTATAGCCATTTTCATGATATTAATTCTTCCTAACCATGAACATGGAATGTTTCTCCATCTGTTTGTGTCCTCTCTGATTTCGTTGAGCAGTGGTTTGTAGTTCTCCTTGAAGAGGTCTCTTACGTTCCTTGTGAGTTGTATTCCAAGGTATTTTGTTCTTTTTGTAGCAATTGCGAATGGCAGTTCGCTCTTGATTTGGCTTTCTTTAAGTCTGTTATTGGTGTAGACGAATGCTTGTGATTTTTGCACATTGATTTTATAGCCTGAGACTTTGCTGAAGTTGCTTATCAGTTTCAGGAGTTTTTGGGCTGAGGCAATGGGGTCTTCTAGGTATATTATCATGTCATCTGCAAATAGAGACAATTTGGCTTCCACCTTTCCTATTTGAATACCCTCTATTTCTTTTTCTTGCCTGATTGCTCTGGCTAGAACTTCCAGTACTATATTGAATAGGAGTGGTGACAGAGGGCATCCTTGTCTAGTGCTGGATTTCAAAGGGAATGCTTCCAGTTTTTGCCCATTCAGTATGATATTGGCTGTTGGTTTGTCATAAATAGCTTTTATTACTTTGAGATACGTTCCATCGATACCGAGATTATTGAGGGTTTTTAGCATAAAGGGCTGTTGAATTTTGTCAAATGCCTTCTCTGCGTCAATTGAGATAATCATGTGGTTTTTATTTTTGGTTCTGTTTATGTGGTGAATTACATTGATAGACTTGCGTATGTTGAACCAGCCTTGCATCCCTGGGATGAATCCTACTTGATCATGATGAATAAGTTTTTTGATTTGCTGTTGCAATCGGCTTGCCAATATTTTATTGAAGATTTTTGCATCTATGTTCATCATGGATATTGGCCTGAAGTTTTCTTTTCTCATTGGGTCTCTGCCGGGTTTTGGTATCAGGATGATGTTGGTCTCATTAAATGATTTGGGAAGGATTCCCTCTTTTTGGATTGTTTGAAATAGTTTTAGAAGAAATGGTGCCAGCTCTTCCTTGTGTGTCTGGTAGAATTCGGCTGTGAACCCGTCTGGACCTGGGCTTTTTTTGTGTGGTAGGCTCTTAATTGCTGCCTCAACTTCAGACCTTGTTATTGGTCTATTCATAGTTTCAGCTTCCTCCTGGTTTAGGCTTGGGAGGACACAGGAATCCAGGAATTTGTCCATTTCTTCCAGGTTTACTAGTTTATGCGCATAGAGTTGTTTGTAATATTCTCTGATGATGGTTTGAATTTCTGTGGAATCTGTGGTGATTTCCCCTTTATCATTTTTTATTGCATCTATTTGGTTGTTCTCTCTTTTATTTTTAATCAATCTGGCTAGTGGTCTGTCTATTTTGTTGATCTTTTCAAAAAACCAGCTCTTGGATTTATTGATTTTTTGAAGGGTTTTTCGTGTCTCAATCTCCTTCAGCTCAGCTCTGATCTTAGTTATTTCTTGTCTTCTGCTGGGTTTTGAGTTTTTTTGATCTTGCTCCTCTAGCTCTTTCAATTTTGACGATAGGGTGTCAATTTTGGATCTCTCCATTCTCCTCCTATGGGCACTTATTGCTATATACTTTCCTCTAGAGACTGCTTTAAATGTGTCCCAGAGGTCCTGGCATGTTGTGTCTTCGTTCTCATTGGTTTCGAAGAACTTCTTTATTTCTGCCTTCATTTCGTTGTTTACCCAGTCAACATTCAAGAGCCAGTTGTTCAGTTTCCATGAAGCTGTGCGGTTCTGGGTCTGTTTCTGAATTCTGAGTTCTAACTTGATTGCACTATGGTCTGAGAGGCTGTTTGTTATGATTTCAGTTGTTTTGCATTTGTTGAGCAGTGCTTTACTTCCAATTATGTGGTCAATTTTTGAGTAGGTGTGATGTGGTGCTGAGAAGAATGTGTATTCTGTGGATTTGGGGTGGAGAGTTCTGTAAATGTCTATCAGGTTTGCTTGCTCCAGGTCTGAGTTCAAGCCCTGGATATCCTTGTTGATTTTTTGTCTGGTAGATCTGTCTAGTATTGACAGTGGAGTGTTAAAGTCTCCCACTATTATTGTGTGGGAGTCTAAGTCCTTTTGTAAGTCCTTAAGAACTTGCCTTATGTATCTGGGTGCTCCTGCATTGGGTCCATATATGTTTAGGATCGTTAGCTCTTCTTGTTGTATCGATCCTTTTACCATTATGTAATGGCCTTCTTTGTCTCTTTTGATCTTTGTTGCTTTAAAGTCTATTTTATCGGAGATGAGAATTGCAACTCCTGCTTTTTTTTGCTTTCCATTTGCTTGGTAAATCTTCCTCCATCCCTTTATTTTGAGCCTTTGTGTATCCTTGCATGTGAGATGGGTTTCCTGGATACAGCACACTGATGGGTTTTGGCTTTTTATCCAATTTGCCAGTCTGTGTCTTTTGATTGGTGCATTTAGTCCATTTACATTTAGGGTTAATATTGTTATGTGTGAATTTGATACTGCCATTTTGATGCTAAGTGGCTGTTTTGCCTGTTAGTTGTTGTAGATTCTTCATTATGTTGATGCTCTTTAGCATTCAGTGTGATTTTGGAATGGCTGGTACTGGTTGATCCTTTCTATGTCTAGTGCCTCTTTTAGGAGCTCTTGTAAAGCAGGCCTGGTGGTGACAAAATCTCTGAGTACTTGCTTGTTCGCAAAGGATTTTATTTTTCCTTCACTTCTGAAGCTCAGTTTGGCTGGATATGAAATTCTGGGTTGAAAGTTCTCTTCTTTAAGAATGTTGAATATTGGCCCCCACTCTCTTCTGGCTTGTAGTGTTTCTGCCGAGAGATCTGCTGTGAGTCTGATGGGCTTCCCTTTGTGGGTGACCCGACCTTTCTCTCTGGCTGCCCTTAGTATTCTCTCCTTTATTTCAACCCTATTGAATCTGACGATTATGTGCCTTGGGGTTGCTCTTCTTGCGGAATATCTTTGTGGTGTTCTCTGAATTTCCTGCAATTGAGTGTTGGCCTGTCTTGCTAGGTGGGGGAAGTTTTCCTGGATGATGTCCTGAAGAGTATTTTCCAGCTTGGATTCATTCTCTTCGTCCCTTTCTGGTACACCTATCAAACGTAGGTTAGGGCTTTTCACATAGTCCCACATTTCTTGGAGACTTTGTTCATTCCTTTTTGCGCTTTTTTCTCTAATCTTGGTTTCTCGTTTTATTTCATTGAGTTGGTCTTCGACTTCAGATATTCTTTCTTCTGCTTGGTCAATTCGGCTATTGAAACTTGTGCATGCTTCGCGAAGTTCTCGTATTGTGTTTCTCAGCTCCTTTAGTTCATTCATATTCCTCTCTAAGTTATCCATTCTTGTTATCATTTCCTCAAACCTTTTTTCAAATCTTTTCTCAAGGTTCTTAGTTTCTTTGCATTGATTTAATATATGATCTTTTAGCTCACCAAATCTTCTCATTATCCATCTTCTGAAGTCTAATTCCGTCATTTCGTCACAGTCATTCTCCGTCCAGCTTTGTTCCCTTGCTGGTGAGGAGTTTTGGTCCTTTCTAGGAGGTGAGGTGTTCTGGTTTCGGGTGTTTTCCTCCTTTTTGCGCTGGTTTCTTCCCATCTTTGTGGATTCATCCGCTGGTCGTCTGCGTAGTTGCTGACTTTTCGATTGGGTCTCTGAGTGGACACCCTGAATGTTGATGATGAAGTATTTCTGTTGCTTGGTTTTCCTTCTACCGGTCTAGCCCCTTCACTGTACGAGTGCTGAGGTCCGCTCCAGACCCTGCTTGTCTGGGGTGCACCTCTAGCAGCTGTGGCACAGTGAGGGATGCTACCAGTTTCTTTTTCTGCTCTCTTTGTCCCAGGATGGTGCCTGCCTAATGTCAGTCTTTTGGATATAGAGGGGTCAGGGAGCTGCTTGAGGAGACAGTTTGTATTTTATAGGGGTATAATTGCTGAGCTGTGAGCTGTGTTGTTCATTCAGGGCTGTTAGGCTGCTATGTTTGATTCTGCTGCAACAGAGCTCATTAAAAAAACCCTTTTTTTTCTCAAATGCTCTGTGTTGAGGGGTTTGGGCTTTATTTTTGGATGTCCGTTGAGGTCCTGCCCAGCTAGGATGCAGACTAGCCACTGTTTGCCTGCCGAGGCTCCGCCCTGCTGTTGTGAGGCTCACCTGGCTCAGCTGTTCTGCTGTTCTCTGCCACGCCCTGCAGTGGAGTCTCTCTGTTGTAGTGGGTTGCCTCGGCAACGGCAGGCTGCATCAGCAGTGGGCGTGTATCTCAGTAGGGACGGGTTGCCTCGGCAACGGC
This sequence comes from Callithrix jacchus, assembly GCF_049354715.1. Taxonomy (NCBI): domain Eukaryota; kingdom Metazoa; phylum Chordata; class Mammalia; order Primates; family Cebidae; genus Callithrix; species Callithrix jacchus. The sequence continues at coordinate 81,013,244 of NC_133503.1, forward strand.
TGGCTGCGTCAGCAATGGGCGTGTATCTCAGTTGGGGCGGGTTGCCTCGGTAATGGTGGCCGCCCCTCCCCCTCAGAGCATCTCGGGCCATCTGCAGGGGGCTTGTTTGAAATCGCGGTTTTTTTGGTCCCACTGGGCCAATCCTAACGCTCTGTTCCTGCAATCCCCTGGGCTGGCCCACTGTCCAAGTCTAGCTCAGTCTCAAGTCCAGCCCTCTCACGTCTTCGGTTGCCGGTTCAACGGGGCACCCAGACAAGTGCGCCCTGTGGGGAGCACTGGGTAGGGCCCGCCGCCGCCACCCGGCTGCCGGCTTCGCCAGGCGGAATATCTGCCTGGCGTCCCGCGTCTCCTCTTCACTTGGGAATTTCCCCGTTCCGTGGGCAACAAAGATCAGTCTGGAAATGCAGCTCAGACTCACCGCTCCGCCGACACAACGAGAACTCCAATCCTGGGTTGTTCTCACAGCGCCATCTTGAGTCCTCCCTACACCACTTCTATGTAACAAACCTGCACATCCTGCACGTGTACCCCAGAACTTAAAAATAAAAATAAATTCTGCTAGGTCAGTGAGATGGGCATTTTACCTGCCAATATGTGGTAGCACAGGGTGAATCCAGGTTTAGGGGGACCTGAACCTTACATAATTGGGGTTGGGAGAGGACTCTTTAAGAAAAAGAACACAAAGGAGTTATGATAGTGATACATAACACAGAACACGAAATCACACACAAAAATTTAAAAGAGCTAACAAATAGTGCAAATTAAATTAACTTTCTGAAATTAAACTGTTCTTTTCCCAGTATTTTTTGATGTAAGCTCTTTGATTACTTCTTTACATGTAACAATTTTTAAATTTTATATCATTTTCTATAAAGAGAATAGAATAAACATCTTTTCTCCATCATGGTTGATAGAAATTTGTTTTCTTATTGATAATTGTTTACAAAAGGTTTATTTTATTTCTACAATCCATGATTGATTGTGTAAAATTATGGATTTTTGTCAAATTTGGAGAACCTGTGGAAGTTTCATTCACATATGAGTTTGCATATGTGTTCTTTATAGTACTTCTCCAAATACAGAAATTAAAATCAATTTTATTTCATGAAAATGCCATCGAAAGCATGAAATTATGGTGATTTACAATTGTAAATGCTGCATTGTTGAGCATATACTGACAGAAAAAGCACTATTTTGACTACACATTTATGGAAACTGCATTCTCTACTCACAGTTTTACATGTCTGGTGATTGGGAGAATTTTCCCTTTACTAGCTTTTGACTCTCTCCATTTCCAGCTTCATCTGTGTTCTTCCGTTGCTGGGTGCCATAGGAACATGTTCATATCACAATACACCTTCCAGCTCTGCACATACATGTTGTGATGGCAGGTGAGACAATACTAAGGATATTCCTGAAAGCCATTCCTTAAACCAGTTTGCCTAGCAGTAACTTATTTATGGAAGTAAATAACTGTGAGTCATGAATTTATCTTGTGAAAGCCAAATTAAATGTACATTCTATTTGATTTCCTCTCAGCTGGATCTTAAAAATGCCCACAAGTAGTTTACCACCAGCAACCTGAAAGGTTGGACATAGACAGGGAAAGAGGCAGTGGTCTTAGCTAATTCCTGTTTTAAAAGATCTTATTTTTTGCATATGTTACAAAAACACCATCTGAACACACTGCTTGTGTCCCTTCTAGGACGTTGGAAGGTGCATGTGGATTCTGAATCTATAACTATTCACTTTATAGAAAACCTAACTCTAATTGCCTGGTCTTTTTGACTTTGGAAATAATATTTTATATATCCCTCGTCCAAGTGTGAACATTCCCTTGAGGCACTAATGTATGATACTGATGGCAGTATCTGATGTCATTTAGCAGAAACGAGGCCTCTCTCTTTCCCCCTCCCCATGTTTCCTTTTGTTTATGGTATCCCCAGAGCCTAGCCGTACACTTGGTATACAGCATGTGGAAAAGAAAAAAATATGGTCTTTCCAGGGTTCAAATCCTACTTTTGTCCTTTGACTTTTGGAAAATTATGTTTATGAGGTTCAGTTATCAACTGAAGTTAATAGAAACCTTCAAACATTTCTGTGGGGAATTAGAAAAACTACTTTAAATTTAAAATGGAGAAAAAGAGCCCACATAGCCAAGACAATCCTAAGCAAAAAGAATAAAGCTGGAGGCATCACACTGCCTGACTTCAAACTATACTACAAGTCTGCAGTATCCAAAACAGCATGTTACTGGTACCAAAACAGATATATAGACCAATGGAACAGAACAGAGGCCTCAGAAATAATGCCACACATCTACAACCACCTGATCTTTGACAAACCTGACAAAAACAAGCAATAGGGAAAAGATTCCCTATTTAATACAATGTGTTGGGAAAATTGGGTAGCCATATGTAGAAAACTGAAACTGGACCCCTTCCTTACACCTTATACAAAAGTTAACTCCAAAAAAAAATTAACTTCAGATGGATTAAAAACTTAAACATAAGAACTAAAACCATAAAAACCCTAGAAGAAAACCTAGGCAATGCCATTTAGGACATAGGCATGGGAAAAGATTTTATGACTACAACACCAAAAGGAATGGCAACAAAACACAAAATTGACAAATGGGATCTAATTAAACTAAAGAGTTTCTGTACTGCAAAACATACTATCATCAGAGTGAACAGGCAACCTACAGAATGGATGAAAATGTTTGCAATCCATCTGACAAAGGGCTAATATCTAGAATCTACAAGAAACAAATTTACAAGAAAAAAATCCCATTAAAAAGTGGGTGAAGGATATGAATAGACACTTCTCAAAAGAAGTCATTTATGAGGCCAACAGACATATGAGAAAAAGCTCATCATCACTGGTCATTAGAGAAATTAAAATAAAAATCACAATGAGATACCATCTCATGTCAGTTAGAATGGCAGTCATTAAAGTCAGGAAACAACAGATGCTGGAGAGAATATGGAGAAATAGGAAAGCTTTTACACTGTTGGTGGGAGTGTAAATTAGTCCAACCATTGTGGAAGACAGTGTAGTGATTCCTCAAGGATCTAGAACCACAAATACCATCTGACCCAGCAATCCCATTACTAGGTATATACCCAAAGGATTATAAATCATGCACACGTATGTTTATTGCAGCACTATTCACAATAGCAAAGACTTGGAACCAACCCAAACGCCTATCAATGATAGACTGGATAAAGAAAGTGTTACACATATACACCATGGAATACTATGCAGCCATAAAAAAGGATGAATTCATGTCCTATGCAGGGACATGGATGAAGCTAGAAACCATCATTCTCAGCAGACAAACACAGGAACAGAAAATCAAACACCACATGTTCTCACTCATAAGTGAGAGTTGAACAATGAGAACACATGGACACAGGGAGGGGAACATCACACACTGGGACCTGTTGGGGTCAGGGGGCTAGGAGAGAGATAACATTAGAAGAAATACCTAATATAGATGACGTGCAGCAAACCACCATGGCACATGTATATCTGTGTAACAGACCTGCACATTCTGTACATGTATCCCAGAACTTAAAGTGTAGTAATAATAAGTTTCTGTGGGAATGAGAGATAATACATGTAAATTAGTTAATTTTGTGAGCCTTGGTTTATTCATTTATAAAGTGAAATTGTTAATACTTATATTGAAAGGTTGTTTTGAGGATCTTAGATAATGCATGTAAATTAATTAGCACAGATCTTGGAATAAAGCTTTAATCAATATGTCAGCACTGCTTGTGGGAAAGGCTCTTAGGGCTCACCAGATACTCTAGTGCTCTTCTATGCTTCCCAGCTTACCTTGCAGTTAGGTTAGTGTCATGTGACTAGCTCTGGCCAATGAAATAAGGGAAAGTGACGTTTCTGGGCTAGGATAGTTAAATGCCAGTGTATTTTTTGCATCTCTACCACTGCAGCAGGAACATTGGTAATGATGTAGCTACAGTATGCAAGGAACTTGCATCCCTGAGTCATTATCAAATGGGAACTTCTCAGTATAGCTCCTGGATTGTATTGGACTTTGTATGAACATGAATAAAATTTGATTATGTTATGCCACTATGAATTGGGTTTTTGTTTGTTTGTTTTTTACTGCAGGTTGCCTAGCATTATCCAGTCATTGTTGTTACTATTGAATTGAACAGAACTACTCACAAACTTTGGCAGTTTTAGTGATACATGGCGCTAAAGTGTTGGCTCCTACCCGCAGGTAACGGAAACAGTAAAATATTCCTGTTGTAAATCAAACCTCTAGTTCTTTCACAAACATAGATTGTAATAAAAATAAGTGAAAATAAAATAGGAGGGAGAAAAAAGTATATTATATTTCCCATTGGCTTACCAGCTAATCCTCTTTATTAGGCTACCTTATTTCCATGAAACCTTTAAGAGTCAATGCATATTTTCGTGACTTATTAAAAAATAATGTCTCTTTATCAAAGTTTTAGAAATTATGTTTTCTCCCTTCTAAATTTTATTGGTTCAACAATCCTCCAAGACATTTTTTTTTAAAAAAAGGTCTAATTTGAGTTGTGTGCTATCTCTTCCAATAGGAATAAATCCCATTATCACTGATTCTTGGCTAGGTGGCTGGTAAGTTACATTTAGCATTAAGGCATTAGCAAGTACTGGCACAAAGTGAATATGTGTGCTTTTGGTTTTGGAGGAAAAACAAAACTATTTGGTAAACCTATATTAACCACTTTTTAGTGGTATAATTCTAAATATGGTTTAATTTACCCAGCCCTCTTTGAAAAGACTGTTGGAAATCCTCGCGTGATGGGCTGTTTTCTGAATCCTGTGCAGTTTTTACTAGGGGCTTCCAGAAGTATACATAATTCAAAAGACCAGTGCAAATTATAGAAAGAAAAGTAACATCAATGTCAGGTTGAAAACAGGTATGAGGCTGCAGAAAAGTGGTAAGATCACAGTGCAAGAGGTTGGGAAATAATAGGATACATGATAGTTTAGGAAACAGGACCTGGACAAAGAGTGCTGGATCTTGTTCTGTTTTAATGCTGGTTATACACCTGGAAAGGGAACAGGCAGGCTACAGTGCTGAGGAGCAGATCATGGGCAGTTGTAGAACTAAGTTAGACTCTCAGTCTGCTTAGAGAAAGATGATAAGACTTGGCAAAAGGAAACGTTAATATTCCTTAACCTGGATGATCTTATTAAAGAAACATATGCTCATGGATTTAAATATATATTTATGTTCATGGATTTAAAAAAATAACATTTGACAGCATATTAAGGTTAAGGGAGTTTCATAACCTTAGTATAAACAGACACTTTTAGTGCTAACTTATATATGAACCTTGTTCCCAGCTACTCCATGACAGAAAGAAGAACAAAGATTAAAAGAACACACACACATCTAAGGGGTTCCTGAAATCTCCAGCTAAATCCTTTTATTGCAGAATATTTGGATAGTGATATCAGTGAGATGAATATACATTCTGAAAGAGCTAAGGAAATTGACATAATAAATTGCAAATATGCTCCAATATGGAGAAATGTGGAGGAAGGGGCTGAGGAGCAAGTGCTCTGAAAGCAGCAGGAGTCCTCATGCTGTTGCTGAACAGGATCATTTTCCAGATTTCTCTAAAACCCTAGTTTACTAACACTAGCAGCAGACAAGTAGTTCCCCAGGCTAGTAAGAAATCCTCCTGGAAAAGGAGAAGAAAATCCTCTCTTGAGGACTTCAGCAATGTTCCTATCTTCAGGAGTAGCTCCCTCCAGCAAGAGGCCTGCCTGTGGTTTTCCCCTGGGTCTGTGCAGTCTGGTTAACCACCTGCTGGGCTTGCTAACTACCTCTCTGCTAATTTCCATCCTAAACAATGGCTCTTAAACTTTGGCTGATATCAGTCACTTGGCAGGTTGGTTTGTAAAAGCACAGATTGCTGACCCCACTCTTAGAGTTTCTAATTCAGCAGGTCTGGGGTGGGGCCCACTAATGTGCCTTTCTAACTAGTTCCCTAGAGATCCTGTTGGTACATGTTGAAGAAATGCTACTTTAATATATATGGTAGAAGTATTTCTAAATAGTTGTTTATTAACAAATGTAGATCATTTTCTGTAATCCTGGGGTACACTTACTAACCATTTTTTACTGCTAGATGCCAAATGTTTAAATGCTTCCAAAGATCTCTCAATCACAAAAGCACAGAAGCTCAAGTATTGGACATTACCTTATGGAGCCAGATTTTCTAATTTTGTCTTCTTCTTCCTTTCTCTCTCCCCCGCTTTTTTCTATTTATTTATTTATTTATTTTGAGAGAGAGCCTCACTCTGTTGCCCAGGCTGGAGTGCAGTGGCATGATCTCAGTTCACTGCAACCTCTGCCTCCCAGGTTCAAGCAATTCTTCTGCCTCAGCCTCCTAAGCATCTGGGATTACAGGCGTCCACCACCACACCCAGGTAATTTTTGTATTTTTAGTGGAGACAGGGTTTCATCATGTTGACCTGACTGGTCTCAAACTCCTGACCTCAGGTGATCCACCTACCTTGCCCTTCCAAAGTGCTGGGATTATAGATGTCAGCCACCTTGCACAGCCCTTCCTTTCTTCATGAAGCTTTAAATACAATTTCACCCTTTATGCTGCAACTCAGTATCCCTGAACTTTGTGGTAAAGAATTAGTCTTCCTCTCTGGCCAACTGTTTATCAGTAAATGGCCTGGATTTTTACCTTTTTTCTTCTTCATAGGTAAGGATCGTGGTCTACAGAATACATTAACTTTTATGAAAACATTATAAATGGAAAGGATATTATTAGAATCGGTCCTACTTATGGTCACCTCCCTTTTCAAAAATAGCACTGCTCAGTGCTAGCTGGCTTTCTGTTTTTTTTTTTTTTTAATCTTCTACTATTATTCTCTATGGGAAACGTGATATATTTCTTGCAGATTAGAATCCAATTTATTTCTTATTTTTTTAGTTCTTCTGAAAATTCTTTTTTTTTCTTTTTTGTAAGTTCATAACATGTTAGTATCAGACAGACTTTCTATCGCAGGGTCTCCCTACTTGCTTTTTTTCATTTGTTTTTTTACATTATATTTTAAAGATTGTAATAAAATACACATAACACAAAGCTTATTCTTTTAGCCTTTTGGAAGTGTATATTTAAATGTTATTAAGTATATTTACAAGGCTATGCTATCCATTTTCAGAAGTATTTCAGCATCCAAAACAGAAACTCTGTACTTATTAAATAATAACTTCCCATTCTCCTCTGTCTATGGCCTCTGGTAACCTCAATCCTACTTTCTGTCTCCCAAGAATTTGCCAATTCTAGGTATCTCATACAAATGGAATCCTGCAATATTTGTTCTTTTGTGTCAGGCTGACTTTACTTCATTTACCATAATGTTTTAAGGTTCATTTTTGCTTGCTCTTATAATCTGTATTTCTTATTGGGGCTTGCAATTTTTCTAGAGTTCTTTTCCCAAAAAAACTCACCTTTTTATTTTATAATTATCTTCCCTTTTTTGTTTTTTTAAACTGAGTCTACTTATCATAAAGGTATGGGTTCTGGGATTGTTTTTGTTTGGTCTTTACTAGCAGATTAATAGAATTATGTGTGCTGATTATTTATTCTGTGACTCTTGCAGAGTATCTCTGAAATCTCTGCTGTCACCTTGTTCCGTAACCAGCCACAGCAAGTAGAGTTTTCCCAAAACATTTTAGGAGTCTCTTAGAATTTCTCCAAGAGATCTCTTCCTAGTTCCTTCTGGAGGTAATCTGAGGGCCTTAGAAATAGGGGAGAAAATATCTGTTAGAAGTCATATTGATTGAACCTTACCTGCAAGACAGCTGCCATTTTTGGCATTCTTTCATTAACATGGTTATTGTTTTTTCTCACATAGTTAGTAAATAAAATAAATAGATGCTAGTGTTATAAATAAAGCTTAAAAGTCAGGAGAAACTTTAAATCATTTTTAACTTTAACTGTATTTTGTTTCGTAAGACTTTGTCTTACCTCTGACAAGGCAGCAAGCACCTGACTCTCTGCCAAAGGCAAAAAAAAAAAAATAACAATCTTCTGATAGATATGGTTAGAAGAGGTTGACATCTTTCAGTTATCTATGAGTTCAGCCTGCATATTAATGTATTAAAGTTGTGGAGAATTAAAGGTTGTCTCCAAGCAAAGTAGCAAAGATAGTAGTACTGACAAACCAATAAATCAAAAGAAACCCAATGACAGTGGATTCCTTTTCCATCACTACAGATCGCACTAACTTACAACTGCTTATATATATATATTCAGTATATATATACACGCATGTGTATATATATATTCAGTATATATGTGTGTGTATATATATGCACTGTGTGTATATATATGCACTGTGTGTATATACATGTGTATGTGTATATAGGTGTGTGTATATATTTATGTGTGTATATATATGTGTGTATTAATGTATGTGTGTATATACATGTATGTGTATTTGCGTGTATATAAATGTATGTGTATATATGTGTGTGTATATATTAATGTATGTGTGTGTATATAATGTATGTGTATGTATATACACACACACGCACACACACAATGCACACATGATTTGAAGACATCAAAGTAGCCACTAGTTCCTTCTTTTTACCTTCTTTTAAAACATTGGTTATTAGTGCTAATTAGTGAATGATGTTTAAAAAAAATAGTATGTTTTATTTCCTTTTGTATATGGCAGACTCTATCCAGTTAGAAAGAAAAAGACTATGTGTTATTTTTACTGGATTTGCAATTTAATGGGCCAAGCTTGGCTTTCTTTCTGAGTTCAAAGTTACTTAAGCAAAATGGGAAGCACAAATAGCATTGTGTATACCTTTTGTAGGCAGATAAAATAGAAAGTACTTTTAAAGAACCATCAGCCTTACACATACATTTTGCCTCAATTCTTGATATTACATTTCCCATCCAACATTATGCATTCAGAAAGTTACGTTTAAAAAAAGGGCTTACACTACAGAACCAAAGAATGAAGAGATGATTATAAGGACGAAGCTTTAACTCCTTTGCCTTTCTTGAAACTCTGCTAGTTAAGAAAGCATCCAATCCATGTTGCTGTTGAATTTTCCAGAATGGAAGTTATTAATTGATAGTAAATAGAAAGTTTTCTGTTTCTAGTTATTTAGTCTCTAGTACTGTAGGTACCACAAATTCTTTAATTCCAATGTAGTCAAACAAATATTTGAAGGAAACTTTGTCAAGCCCTGTTTCCTACTTGAAGAGTTAGTAAGCAGAGTTCCTTCTTGCAAAGTGTTACAGTTTGGCAAAGGTCAAGCAGGAATAAGGTAAATATACACATATGGTTAAGGCAAAGCAGAAATGCCAATGTGTGGTACAAAGTGCTGCTCTACAAGTTTTAGTCAGGGAAGAGATTAGGTGCCCTTGGAAGGATAGAAATAATTTTAGGCCAGATGCAGTGGCTCATGCCTGTAATCCCAGCACTTTGGGAAGCCAAGGTGGGCAGATCACTTGAGGCCAGGAGTTCAAGACCAGCCTGGCGAACATGGCAAAACCCTGTCTTTACTAAATATACCAAAATTAGCTGGGTGTGTTGGCACACTCCTGTGATCCCAGCTCCTTGGGAGGCTGAGAGGAGGATCGCTTGAGCTCTGGAGGCAGAGGTTGTATGTAGTGAGCCGAGATGGCACTACTGTACTCCAGACCAGGTGACAGAGGCAGAGCGAGAGCCCATCTCAAGAAAAGAAAGAAGGAAAGAGAAAGAAAGGGAGGGAGGAAGGAAAGAAGGAAGGAAGGAAGGAGGGAGGGAGGGAAGGAGGGAAGGAAGGAAGGAAGGAAGAAAGGAAGGAAGGAAGGAAGAAAGGAAGGAAGGGAGAATTTTAGGTGGTAGCATTTGAGATTGGTCTTCATTCTCAAAGTTTATTGTGAATCAGGATTACCTGGAAGACTAGTTAAAACACAGATCACTAGGCTCCATACACATTTTTTATTTAATATATCTGGTGTGGGGCCCAAAATTTATATTTCTAACAAGTTCCTAGGTGATTCTGTTACTGCTTTTTCAGAGATAACTCATGGAGAACCACTGCTTTAGACAGGTTAAAAAGGAGTGGTGAATGTTCAGCCAGAAAAACGAAAATGAGCAAATTTGAGAGGCAAGAAACTGAAGGGTACTTTAAATGATATTAATAGTAATGATGAACAACTAACTTTTTGAGTTATCTCAATTTTGCCAATGAGATTAAATTTCAGAGAGGTTAAAGAATGTGCTTGAAGTCACACAGCTAATTAGTGGCAGAGTCAGAATTTAAACCCATGGAGTCAACAATTCAGAACCTTATGTCTAATTGCCATGATTAAAGACTAGGACTTAGTACATCTCGATTGACACAGGCATTTTGTTAAGCAGTAATGAAAGTTAAGGCTTAGGATACAGGTTGCAGTTTTATTTCAGAGGGCTTAAGTGCCAGGGTAAGGAATTTTGTACTTAGGATGTCAATAGAGATATATTAAAATGTTTTGAGCAGGATTAATTAATTGAGTAGCAATGAATGTAATCAAGAGAGAGAAAATGATGGAAGCCTAGTTAGAGGCCTTTTATAACAGCCCAAGTAAAAGGAAGGGAAGGAATAAACTATGGCATTTGCAGTGGAATGGAGTGGAGGGTATGGAGGTAAGAGCTATTTTTTGTAGATAGGCTGTAGTGGTGATTCCCAATCTTAACACCAACTGTGATTCCATGATCCAAAAGATTTGGTTTATGAAGCAAACTGTATTTAAATAAACAAAGATAAACATGTCCACTTGAGGTGAGTATTTTTCCCATTATGACACAAATCTAGATTGTAACTAATAGTTCATAATCATCAAATGTTAAAAGAAAGAAAAGTCACAGCACTGTCCTGGTTGTGTTAATGATAAGCACCAAACTTGAAAAGGGAGCAGAAATTTTTAAATATTTTACTGCTTTGCATATCAGATCTTTGTTACTATGCCCATATCCAAGATCAGTCACACAATCAACATTTTAAATTTGAATCAGATCTACATTTATGTTTCAGGAATTCTTCTGATGCTATCAAAAGACATTGGAATGTTTTAATAATCCTTAGACAATAAGTGTTACCATACTGATATAAAAGAATTTCAGGCCAGGCATGGTGGTTCATACCCATAATTCCAGCACTTTGGGAGGCTGAAGCAGGTGGATCACTTGAAGTCAGGCATTTGAGACCAGCCTGGCCAACATAATGAAACCCCACCTCTACTAAAACTACAAAAATTAGCTGGGCTTGGTGGCAAACACCTGTAATCCCAGCTACTCAGGTGAATGAGGCACAAGAATCGCTTGAACCTGTGAAGCGGAGATTGCAGTGAGCCAAGATCGCACCACTGTACTGAAGCCTGGGTGACAGAGCAAGACTCAGTCTCAAAAAAAAAAAAAAAAAATCAGCTAAAGCAAAGAAACCCATGTGGTTTTATGGGTAAATGTATAACTTATACTAGGTATTTTAAAAATTGAATATATCTTTCCTGTCTTTATGGTTCTAAAACTACAGGATTTTGCTACCTGATAGATAACGTGTGTGGGGTCAGTAGGTAGAATCAAGGAAGACTCTTAGGTTCAGGTTTGTTTTGGAGGAGGGTGGAGTATTGACAAAGGTCTGAAAAGAACCCCTCTTGGGAAGAGTTGGTGCTGAAGATGAGATGGAGTAAAGGAAGCATGTTGGGCTGTCGGTCTAATTCAGGACCCATGGCAGAATATTGCTGCCAATCAGCCATTACCAAAAAAAAAAAAAAAAAAAGGAGAATTAAAACTTTTTGGAGGCTGGAAAAACTACCTTGATATTTCTCTTCAGTGTGAAAATTTTAACCTGAAAAACTTCTAGATGGAATTTACAGGTAAAATAGGCCAATTCTAATGGTGATGTAAAAGTTCCACTTACACTTTCTGTCACTGCTCATACCTGTGAATCCCAGGGGGAGAGAACCAAGATTTCCTTTAGACATAACAGTTGTAGCCCACAAATAAGTGGCCATGAAACAGTAAAGCAACAGGCCTCCGTAGCTGCAGGTGGAGAAAACACTGGATTAGAGATCCAATTTCTGCACAACAGGATCTCGTTTCTCCTCCAAAGTAGCATTTAGCCTGGAAGTCAGTCATTCTCATACTGTCAAAAGCCAGGTTGCAGAAGGGAATCTTTATAGAAACAAGTATTTTACAGAAGACTTGGGAGAGTGTGCCTCCCTATGTTTCAGTATCTATTCCATAGCAAATTAGGAGCAGCAGTATCTAGAGTTATAAATACAATTCATTATGTGTCTTTTGAAGTTGAATTTTGAACAATTATCATCAAAAATGCTGAATACGCATTGCAAATTAGCATGCCAATCTTGCTAAATGAAATAACAGCTCAGACATGTACTTAAGTAGAAAGTGGAACTACACAAAAATGGAGAAGTATCTGTAGATAACATGCAAACCAGGATGATGAGAAAAGAGGACACAAGTAAGATCACTGCGGGTATATTATACTTAGCTACATATAGCTAACTGAGTCACCATTCTCTCAGGAGGAAAAATTAGAAGGAGTGTTGAAAGGGAATAACTCCAGACTGTTAATTACTTACAGTGAATATATGTTTGCATATATTTGCTTAAATTAGCTGTTACGGAAGCTCTATTTAATTTATTCCTCAGTGTGGGCTGAGTCATCAACAATTATACTTTTCACTTTTTTACAGAATCCAGGACAAGAAGAATCTTTCAAGTGTTGCTAACCAGAACTGAGCAGATCCAAGTAGCAACTGCAGCCAAGCCCTTACTCCCTGTATGGAGAGACTAGAGAAAGCATTCCCATGAGGTGATGCCTCAAGCTGCTGGAGCACTTAACCAGAGTCAGTGTAGCCCTTGGGAGCTGGTGAAGCAAAACCTGGGACAAATAAGAGCTTTACCAATGAACCAATAGGTCAAGGCTAACCAGAAAGAATGCAGCTGGGTAATGCAAGGTATCCTATCTTGTAATTAAAAGGGTTTTCTTTGTGGTTACCTGACATAGTTACTAAACAGCTTGCATGAAATAACATGCAGCATTCTGTAGTTACTGTGCAATTACCTTCTGTCATCACCCTACAGTCAAAAGACAAAAAGAAAATGCAGGGTGAAGATTTTAACAGCAATTTGTAGCAAAGATGTTTGGACTAAAAACACATTGCTTGTTACCACTGACTCTTGTGTTAATCACCTAATTGCAAATTGGTATAGATTTTTTTTTCTCTTCCCACAGGCATTCAATGGCTCAATTTTTTCCTTTTTGTTTGGAGGCATGAAAATAAGACTAGGGAACCATGGGACTGTACTCTGAACCCATAGTTCAAAGATGGAATATAATGTAAAAATGGAAATGTTTTGTAAAGCAATTTATAAATATTTATTCACAGAAAAGCCTATCAAAAACTCCACATTCTGGAGAAGACATTTGCTGCCTTTGAATTATTGCTTTCCTTTTACCATGGTCCATTCTGGCATTTTGACCCTCACTTTTTAAAGAGGCATAAATTCACACTTTGCTTACTATATTCTATAGGTGACTGTTACCTGCTATTAATGGAAATGACAGTAACCACTGGTTGTTTGTGACACCAAGAGAACAGTCTGTATAGTCATTCCTGGCCCCTAGGTGTGTGCCATTCAAGATTCACACAGAACATACAGCCTTATCGGTGGATGAGAGGGCTTAAGTAAATCAGTGTGAAGTAAGCTAGTTAGCACGGTGTTCGACCAAAGGAAAGGGACAAATACACATATGGGACCCAGGCAGTTATCTTCTTCCTTCTTCCTTCCTCCTCCTTTTTATTTTTAAACTTCCCTTAAATGCAATATCTGTTACAGAAAATTATATCTGTAATGATGAAAAGTATAAAGAAGAAAACAAAAAAATTACACTTCCCCCCACCCTGAAATTAATGTAAATGCTATCCATTTAAAAATTCTTCCTTTTTCAAGATTTATTATTTCTATATCTATACTTCTGAATATATTTATTTCTTTATCTAAAACAAATGTATATGTTCATCAGTCAGGAAATATTTTGAGTCTATAAGGACTAGTTTGACAAAGACAAATTTCTGGTCAATATGGCGTAGAGATTACAGATGATCCTTTTATGAACTATTGGAAGGAAAAGAAAATGCAGAATTGACCAACTTATCCAATTGTCACATAACATAGGACCAGGTTATATATATATATATATAAAATCTGATTTTTTGTGTTTATTTTCTTAGTCTGGTTGAAATACCATGTTCACCTCTATTTTGGCTCCATTCCCAGAATCTTCTTTTTCATAGCTCTGGGTTATATACTTCAACTAATTATCTTAATGTATTTATTTTATCTTCTAGTATATTTAATTCAAAGTTTATGTAAATAAAACAAACTTGTCTTATAAAATGTAACCTTAAGGGAAGAAACAGCACACATCCAAATAATGAATAAGCAGGGTGAAAGAAAAAAAGAAAAAGCTGTGACTGCAGCTTGAGTTTGCAATCTTACCTGCTTAGTTAAAACCCCCTTACTTTCTGAACCACAGCAAAGGAAGTCTTTTTGTTGTTTTAAAATCGTAGTTGAACATAACAACAATGAAATAATTTTTTTCCTAGCAGCTAAAAAGAATCCAGTGTCTCTGAACCAAAGATTTTCCTCTTTCCTCTTTATAATGGGCTGAACTTGTCATCATGTTGTAATTCAAAGGCTTTCTAAAAATTAACCTTATTGAGTGGATAAGGTGATAAACCTCATTGGCTCTGATTGAAAATGTAGAAACAAATGAAAATGTTGAAGGCAGGAAAACAGGTTTTTGCCAAGAAATTCACATGGGATGAATGAATGAATTAAAATTTATCGAATTTACGTCTTCCAGCCTTTCACAAATAGTCACAGGTTAATCTAGCTCCCAGACTGATTTTCCTAGGATACCCTTAAATCAAGTGTCTTAGCTTAAGACTAAACCCAATTCACCTAGCCTTTAGGTACATGTAAACAAGTCTGAAAAGTTTGTAGATGAGGTAAGGAGTATGTTGTGTTCATGAGTCTTCTGAGCAAAATTTTGTTCCTAGAAAGGAGTTTGACCACTACTAGAGAAAAGGGGTGACACTGTGTCTTCCCCCTCAAAGTAGTCCTTAATACTTAGACTCATCCCTGGTACATACATGTAACAGATTCAGTAACTTTGCCAGAATGTGGACTAGAAGCTTCGGTAGACGATGGCCTTGGCTACAAGTGTTGCACTCTCAGCTAGACACTGGTGGTGGCTGCTGCCTTTGATGTCCTCGGTAGGAGGAAATATCACCCTATAAAAGGTACAGGAGAACAGGATTGCTAGCCACGGGTCACCAAGAACACTATTTTGTGGAACACAGAGGGAAAAGTTCTTGAGAAACCTCATACTTTTTAGAAGAAACAGAAGCTGAGTCAGGAAATACTGTTTTGTGATCATTGTTTTGATGATATATTTATTCGGGCTGCGGTGACCTAGGAAACATGAATTTTCCACCAGCTTAGAGTTTGTGCTAGAATAAAGATGAGTGATGTGTATGAAAAAAATATCTAAGGCAAGGAAGCATGATTATATATGCATTTTAGACATTATGTATAGTTCAGATTTAAGTGAATTGGTTATATATTACCGATCTGCAGAATTTAGTTGGATGTTGGGCGGGAAATGTCACAGTAGAATGTCTATCAACTGATAAAAAGTGACTTATTAGAACTATATGGTGTGAAGAAAATTGTTAAATGCCATGGAAGGTTGACATTAAAGAGAAGCAAGACAAGTGTGGCAAATTCCTGCCTCTACTGAATGTATCCATGTTTTTATAACCGGGATCATGGAGTTATGCAGTTGCCTTGCTTATGGGTTAAATAACTATCAGTAATTGTTAAGGGTTGTTGTAAATGACAAGAATGTCTTTCAGGCTTACTTTGAAAAGGCCAACTAGTGCAGGATCTCCATAAACATGGGCTTAGATAAGGATTCAGAGCTCAGATAGCTGGTAGAAGAGGTCCAAAGGACAGCACTGTAGTTCAGGAAGTACAGCTTATCAGGAGAGTATGCTAGATCCAAGGGCCTTGAGTTTTGTTCACTGCTGCAGCCCTAGCACCTACAACAATGACACTCACTAAGTATTTGTTGAATGCATGAAAAAATGGACATGCAGTGGGGGTATCTCAGGTGGCTCAGGCATTGGGGAAACCAACCAAAAGAAAATTATGTGAGCAAGACTCAGCTTCTACTGAAATTAGAAGTCATCAAACTAGAAAAGGCTATGTCATCTTCCACAGGAAGCAAGGAAGACAGTTCTGGTCTGGGGTTAACTAGAGGGAAATATTTAGATCAAGGGCCATTGAGAAAAATTGGTAACCTAATGGACTCTTCATCAGCTATTTATGTCTGTTGCTAAATAACGAAGTTACCCTAAAACATATCAATTTATTTTGGAACCCAGGAGCAGCTTAACTGGGTGGTTGCAGCTCAGGGCCTCTGGTGAGGATGATGTCCATCTGTTGGCTAGGGCTGCAGCCATGTCAAGGCTTCACTGAGGTTAGAGTCTTCTAAGCTCACTCCCATAGTTGATGGTGGGCCTCAGTTTCTCATTGGTTGTTGGTAGCCTGGCAGGTTCTTGCCATGAGAACCTCTATAAAAGGCTGCTCAAACATGGCACATTGCTCTCTCCCAGGCTGAGTGATAAAACAGAGAGAGAGAGAGAAGAACCTGAACAGAAGCCACAGTCGTTTATAATCTAATCCCAGAAGTGACATTTCATCACTTCTGTATTCCGTTGCTCGCACAAAGCAATCTTGGAACATTGTAGGAAAGGACTTTTCAAGTGTGTGAATAACAGGAGGCAGTGATCGGTGGGAACCATCTTACAGACCAACTACAGTAGTAGCTATGGGGACTGTTCCAAAACTGTGTGTTCCCCTGACAGAGGAAAATGTGAGCCAGTCCCAATCCTCGAGGAGTTTATAGTCTATGTTGGGCTATATAAATTTTTAAATAGTTATTAAAAAAATTAAAAAGTAAACTGTTAACAAGTTCAAAATAAAACCCCCAAATCTCTCTTGTAAGTTTCTGCTGTAATATTTGAATTGGAATGCAGACTGCTCTGAAATCCATCTAATTTGGGGCCCAAAGTCAGAAATTTATTTCCAGACTGTCATCTCTGAATCATTCTCACCTGTTGAAACTGTCAGGTGAAGCAGAAAAGAGTAATCTTTTCAATTCAGTTTTTATTAGGTAACTTTCTAGACAGGACTGAGAGTAAATCCTTTTGGTCACTCCAAACCCTCATTTTCTGGCTTACCCAACCTCTGACATTAGGATTATCTTCACTGTAGAGGCTCCCTCAAACCTCTAGTACAGTCTTTATTTTGAAAAAGCTATATTACTGTTTAGAGAGCATTACATCCATTACAGTTTTACAGCTTATGCAAATATTTCAAAAGTCATGCGGCAAGTGAGAACATGCACCTGTGTCCTGGTGCCACTAGAGAATGTCTGCTTCAAGCAGGCAGGGCTCTTCTGTGAGCCGATCACAAGAGACCATACCCTGTGTGGAGTGTTTTTGTCTTCTCACGGCTTGATGAGGTGTTGCTCTTGGGGCTGCTGTATTCCACATGGGGAAAGGATCTGCAAAATAAACAATTTTGGATTAAGAACTGTAAGATCCATATTCGAGCACACCGATGGGCTAGGTCCAGGATTCAGCTTGGGCAGCTTCCCCTGTGTGGATGAGGCTGGATGAGCAGCACTCCATTATCTTCCACCAGAGGCAGCCTGGCTACACCACAAGGAGTTAAAGCTTTTTCTCTGCACACAGAGAAGCAATACCGGAGCAATCGAAGCTCTAATTGCTTCTTTAAAACCGACGTGGGGATCCGTAGATGCAATGACCTAATAGTTTTTTTCCACAGCTATTGTTCTCATCACATGAGAGCTACTGGTAGTCCTTATAATACAAATTTTCCAAACCCTGGCATCTGTCATGATATAGGACTAAACTAACCTTAAGCCATTTTGTTCCTTAGATCCTTGAAGCCACTGGACAATGAAAGTGCAGATTGCTAAACTTCAGCTGTTTTATAAAACCACATGGTAGATAATAATTACAATGGTCTTTTCCATTGCTTAGATAAGCTCTGCTGGTATGGCTTAATAAACTTGATCTCAGCATTCCAATGAGGGAGTGGCTTTATTAAACCACTGAGTTTGACTCTAGCAACATAATTCTTTACAATAGAGTTAACGTAGAAAATCTGATTCTTACTTAAAGGGATAGTGAAGTTATTTATCAAAATTTTGCTCTAATCTAAATTCTTATTTGCTTAATATATAGCCTTCAATAAACCTAATCATATGGACATTTTCAAATTATAGATGCTAATTATAGAAGCCATTTCTGCCAGCTTTCTAGAGGCTAAAACAGTCATGATTGAAAGGAAATTTTTTCCTAGGTCCCTGATGAGAGAAAGTAATGCCTTCATTTAAAACAAGGCAAAGAAACAAATAAGTGTTTTTGGCGAACATATTCTACTTCTTTATTCTTCTTTGTTTCTGACAGTTTATTTCTGACAACTTTCTCATTGGCATGAGGTAGAAGTACTCGTCAAAAACCAGTCCACTTAGTATAATCCAGTTACCAAGGAAATTACCCAAGGATTGTCCTACCTTTAACAAAATGTTCTTAACCTTACACATAATGCTCCAAGAACTCTATCCAGAGTGGGACAAAAAGGGGTGTGTGTTTGGGAGTATGGCTGCAAAATATCCCAACAGAGGCTATTATGTTTGATGGACAGGTGTCTTTCCCACTAGCACCATGACTTTGAAAAATGCATCACTTAGTTGTTATCAATGCCTTCACAGAGGTCACTTCATATTCATCTGCTAACATTTAATAAGCCTTATTGAATTTCTACTTTGTGCCAGGCACAGAAGCAGGTACACTTAACAGCAGATGTGTAGCTTAGTTATTGAAGCATGGGTTTTGGACAATGCTTGCATGTGTTAGTTTTCTAAGTCTGACATGCTAATTGGGTAGTGTTGGGAAAGTCATTAGACTCTTCTGTGCCTTGATTTCTTCAACTTTAAAATGGAAATAATAAACATATCTATCTCATGGTTTAAAATGATGATTAAATGAGTTGACAAATACACTACATTTAAAACAATGCCTTGCATAAAGTAATGATATATTTCAGTTATTATTGGCATTATTGTTATTATTAAAAATATAGTCTCAATCAACTACTTTCACCTAAATTTCTCCCTATCCACTCTTTCTCAGTTATTTTTTGTTAAGTTTAAAGTAAATTTTCATGAGAGCTTTAAGAAGTACAGCACTTTGCAATCTGAGACCCTTATATTATAGATGAAAACCAGCCCTGAAAAGGTTATATGAATGGCTCAAAGTAAAACAGTTGTTTGCAGTGCCAGGATGAATATCCTGTTATGTCTCCTATACTTTGTTGCTCTAAAGTCAGTATGGCATAGCTTTGGGGGTCTCTCAGATCTTGGCCAGAAGACCCCAAGCTCATTCTTCTCATGCTATCACTGTCCTCTCCATAAATCTGCATTCTTTCTCTGTCTACCAGAGCTAGATATTGTGGCCTTGAATCTTTATTCCAGCCACTTTCCAGGTTTCAGGCATTCTTACAGCAAGCATTAATGCAAAAACAAAAAAAGGAAGATGAGTATTTCTGCCCTTTTCTAGGCATCAGTCATTGCACTGGTGACAGAAGCCAATCCAAATTAGCTTACCCAAAAAAGGCAATTTATTAGAACTGAAAGAATATGTGAGCATCGACCCTTAAGAGTTCATCAGAAGACGAAAACTAGGAGTTTACATTGCATCAGGATTCTCGTTCTGTTTTCTGCTAGAGAAGCAGTGTTGCCCTAATTCTTCCAGACCAATTTTCCCCACATGCTAGGGACTTGGTCACCAACAGCTCCAGACTTACCGTCTTATGGATTTCTGATTATGTGACACAACAGGCCTGGCTTGGACTATGTGCCCATTATTGCCAAGGAGGGGGGTAAGGTATTATAATTGGCCCAATCTGAGTCATATGCTAATCCCTGAGGCTTTGGGTGGGAGTGGGGTCTATTTTGAGTGAAAGGAGGAAAATAGTACAGGAAAGACAAAACGTATACTCTGATTAGCTTCATCTGGGAGAGGTGACAATTCATGGCTCTTTGCAGGCTCATGTGCTATGCATGTGTGTGGAATCTGGGTCTCAAGTTAATTTGCTTGCAAATAAGGAAGATTGAACAGATGCTCCTGTGAATATTCTGAATACTCTCTGTATATTGTAGCACACCTCCTGGATTCTGATACTTCTTTCCTATTTTGAATGTTCACTGATATTTTGTGGGCAGTAAAGCAAAGGGGAAATGGAATTACCAACCATCCCTTTCCATGACAGAATTGTTTTTGATCTCTGTCAGTCTGGGATTTAAGAGACCAACAGAGCCCTCATACAGCAACTTGTCCAATATTTATCATTGTTTGTAATTTTATAAGAGCAAGTATTTGGCCATACTTGCTCTTGGTAACCTGTTTACTAAGTTATAGAACATGAACTAGATCTTTTTGTCTCATTGTTGAATATTCTTTCTACATATTTTGCTAAATTGAGGCAAGCAAGTGTATTTTTAGTTTACATGCAACAAAAGCATTGAGTACAGTGTGCCAGGAGTCTGGTTTAGTGTATGCATCAATACACATTTGTTAAATGAATGAATTAATGTATCTTTGCTAATGTCACAGACTAAATTCATAACAGGGGGGAAAGAGAAATGAAGATGTGTGCAACAATGAGGCACCACTAAATTCTCTTGACACGTGTCCACCAGGGCTGGCATTCTTCTTGAGTACTGGCTGAGTGAAGCTTTTCCTTGTTTTCTTTCCTGATTCAGATTGCCAGATCCTTGTGTTTGATTTTAAATTGATATGACAGCATGTCCTGTTTACTTGGATTACTTCACAATTATTCTTTTTGTCTTCTGTTCTGTAATACAAGAGTTACTTTTTCATACCTGACCGGATGCTAAACATGTCCTTTATGTGTTTGAGTTTGTTTAGTTCTTGCAAATATGTTTCGCAACTGTATTTAACAACCAAATCAATTCATAGGATTAGGGGTGGAGGAGTAGTGAGTAGAGTGAAATGCTACAAGCTCTTTTGCCTGGCTATTAATAAAATGATTCATTCTATATTAAGTATTACTGGAAGTAATTATTAAATTATGATTAATTAGATCAATAATAACGTTCTCACTGGGAGTTTTTGATTTCCAAAATCAGAACTTGATGCAAATATAGTTTTGCAAAGAACCTACTTCTTTTTAGAAACTGGGAAACCACTGATCAAATCCCAGAGAAATCAGAACATAAACCTTATGCTCCATAGTTATCAGTAAATCCAGGTTTGAAAAATGACACCCCACCACCAAATAGCCAATAATAGAAGTACTTTAGAATTGCCAGCAATGAACCCTTTCAAACTTGGAAGTTCAATCTGCAGTGTTCCCTTTGAGGTCCCAAACTCCTTGCAAATAAATGATTTCACTTTTCATGGAATGGAGGGGGCTGGCCCAGTCTATAAGCAGTGAAAAATTCCCATATGCCATCTGTGGAGCTGTTGAATTATACACATCAACAAAATTAATCTGTGACTGCTTGTGTGGGTCACTCAGTGTGCCACCTCACACATTACATAAGTGTAAATGTAAACACGGGGCTATATAGAAGCTGAGCTTGTACCTGAAAGGTAAAAGGAAAGTTAACTCTACAGTTAGGGTCTTATTCTTAGATTCTCATTCATTATTTTCTTTTAATGGAGACACATTCACATCCCTTCACCAACCTTTTGTTTTGAGGAATTTCCCCTAAAATCTTAGTGTAATATCAGTAGTCTTTTCAAAGCATATGCCATGTTTGTGGTAACTTTGGGGTTCTTTTTATTTTTCTTGTCTTACTATGTAAGAAAATTACAAATACAATTACAAAGTACAATTACTATGTAATTGTACTTTGCCTTTCTTTCTTTGTTCTTACCAATCTTCTTTACATGCATCATTTTCATAATTTCCATAAATTCCCAAGTGCTCTTGGTTTTTATACATTCTTTACATTCTTCTTCCTTGAATCTCATGGCATCTCTAAGGATATCTCTTTGGATGACAAATGATGAAAAAGGGAGGTCCTTATTTCCATTGGCTCTGTTAAGTTGGCTTTCAGTATCCACTGTCTTAGTTTTTCTGGCAGCCGTTCTGATAATACCTCTGTGTTTAGAAAAGTGTTTCAGACAGTTCTCAAAACAGTGATAAGCTCTATAACCATGTCAGTGTCCCAAAGTGTCTAAGCACTGATTACATTTTTCATGAGCCTACATTTTTCTATAGACAAAGAAAAGTTTGCCATCTAGTCTTTTTTTAATCAAGCTCCAGAGCTAACTTAGAGTGAGTTGCTTAGAAGTGGAAGACCATAGTCATTGCCTGACTCTGGGGCCCAAGTAGATCATGTGTGCATTTGACTGCAAGCCACTTGGGGTCTTAAACAACTCCAGATGTGGACATTCTGTATATACTTAAGACACTTCCCAAAATCTTAGCTAAAATTGCTTGTTGCCCATTACATTTTATTCTTTTTGTCTGTCTTAGGTGAATTCCTTCACAAATGTGGTATGAAATTAATGCCACCATTATTTTATTCATTTCAAACAATCTTTTTAGACTCACCTGTTGTTTTGTTTGTTTGTTTGTTTTGTTTTATTTGTGTGTATGTGTGTGTGTGTGTGTGTGTGTGTGTGTCTTTCAGTTCTCTAGGAACACTAGTCCAAAGACTGGAGACAAAGGGAGAGTTAGGAGCCTGGCTCTTATATCCAAGCAAGGAGTGAAATTGAGTCTGATCAGTTCCCATTGCCTCTGGCTGTCACAGGATGTCACTATTGATGACTGCTCTCAAGACAAGTCATATGTGTCATAGCTGTGATGGTTCTATGGTTTAGGTTGCTCTAGACCCTGCCTAGGCCAAAGGGCTCCTTGGAGGGAGTCCAGTACCATCTCACCAACACTAAACTTGCTTGGCTCTTTCTTATACAGCACATTAATAGGCCCCCGGTTTGCTGGGTTGGTCTGGTCTGATATTTGTCCACTTACAGACCCAAAACAACATCTCCCTTCTCTCCTTGAGGATCTACTCAGTTTGATTTTGTTCATATTGAGAAGACTTGTTCAGTTTCTCTTCTGAGGATCAATACTTTCAGTAACTTAAAAGTGTTTTATCTTCTGAAAAAGATTCAGAAGTGATTCCAGGGCTACTTGGGAGGCTGACATGAGAATCGCTGCCACCTGGGAGGCGGAGATTGCAGTGAGCCAAGATCTCACCATTGCACTCCAGCCTGGGCAAGAAGAGTGAATGAAACTCTGTCTCAAAAAAAAAAAAAGATTGAAATTTTGTTTAGTGTCATAGAATTAGTGTTGGTGAATTCCTTCTTTGTTAATTGTTTTATATTTTCTTTTATGTAAGCAGCAGTTGAATTAAATTGGTTGAATTGGGACTATGCCAATATTTTATTGTCCTTAAATTTGGAGAAGGTGATGACTGTAAAAAATATACATCCTGGCTTAGTCTAAGAATCAGTCATTGATTGCTGTGGCTACATTCAGTGTAAATCTTGTCTAATCTTCGAGCTCAAAAGACAAAATGCTCTCAGTTAGATTTGACAGAAGAACCTGTAAAAACAAGAGGCTTACATTGTACTTTTGAATTATTTGGAGTAACTTGTGGAAGATACTCTGTTAACCTGGCATAATTAGATTCAACATTATTAAAATTGCCAGATTCATAATCATAGCTCTTAGAAACATTAATAAATGGTGGAGGGCATTTTGTTTGCATTCCACAAAGGATGATCTTTTTGTAAAGCTTGCTGTGCATGGGAGATTTTTAGGCTCTCTTCCAAGATGACTCAGCTCTTGTCTGGCTGTACTATGAATTGGATACTTGGAAAATAATATAAATAACAACTGCAATGGTAAATTACAAATAGGGACAGCAAGTATGCTGGACATCTAGCATGCAGAAAAGCCTTGACCATTAAGGCAGGCACTTAGGTCAATTGCTGATGCTATGGAAGTGGATGTTATGGGAACATTGTAGTGTACATGTGTTTGAGCACATCTTGCTCAGGGGTGCTGGATGTGCATCACGTTGTCTTGACCACAGGCACTGAGCACTACCAGGTATCTGGAGAGGATGGAACAAGACTAGTGCAAATTTATAATCATTTCCGAAAAAAAATCTCAAAGCTCCTCAAATTCTAGAATATACCATGTGGTTAAACAGCTAATTACATGCTGCCTATGCTTTCCTTAATTCATTCCACATGTGATAGTCTTAGCTTCCCAAATAGACCATTAGAAGACATAGTCCCTGACAAAGCTGGGAAGTATGAGGAGTGGTTTTGGAAGTCCTCCCACCTACCCTCTCCTGGTGTCCTCCACCACCCTCCCCATCAGCCCCCAGAAGTACTATTGTTGTGTCCCCTTTCCCCTAATAGGGCACCATGCTCCAGGGCTACCCAGTGTGACCTTTCGAATTAGGCAAATCGGTTAGAATTACAGCTCAGTACTTACTGTGTGACCTCTGGAAAGCTTCTTATCTCCTTGTTTCCTCCTGTATAGAGCTAAAAATACTGGATAGTTGTGAGGATTAAACAAAGTAAGGTATTAAAATAGCTTAAACAATGTGTAGCACATGTAAATCGTGTGATAAATGCTGCTCCTCTTTGCTTCTCTTCAGTTGAATTCTAACCATACTCTACCCTCACTGAGGCTGACTCTCATGAGTTACAATTGTAAATGAGAATTATGTATTTTAGAGTAGAAAAGGCTTTAGAAATGATCCAGGCTGGAAGTTTTTAAGGAGTGTTCTTCATGGCCTCTGCTTCCCCTGGGACATCCCGAGGAAGGCTGCAGTGTTGCCTAAGGAACGGAGCTGGTAGGCCTCTGGCTTTTGACCTCTTTTAACCAGAAAAGTGCTGCTTTTATCAGTTGTCAATAGTGAGATTTTCATAAGATTTCATTTTGGGAATACAAAAGTATTCTGTTCCTTGCCCCAACCCCTCAAAAAAAAAAAAAAGAGTTTGAAATGCTGCTTTGGCCAATACTTCATTTCATGGATAAGGGAAGTGAAAAAACACTCAAGTTACAGATTCAAGACTTTGCCTTCTTCTTTCCACCCTACCAAGTCTTTGGATTCTCCCTTCTTGGAGCACTTCCTTTAGATGTTTTCAATGCCATTTGACCAGACTCCACACTGAACTGTACTCTTGTGAGCTTTGTCCAGTAAAAATTTATTAAATTCAAATTCCCCCTAAAAGTTCTACAACTGTTTATGAAGCCCCTTCTATGACTGCCATCATCATTCTTACTAAGTTATTGATTGCCAAGACTCTAAGTTTCATTTAAAATATATTTAAAGATTTGTTCACTTGTTGAAATCCAAATATATTTCAAAAAGTGAACAATCCAAATATATTTGGATTTCAAAAAGTGAACAAATCTTTAGATGTATTTTAAGAGAATTTCTTAAGTACTACAAAAATGTGTTCTACACATTCAGACAATGAAGATGAGTATAGCGTAAAAAGCAAAAGTGTTTCTTCATCCATCCATCAGCCTTCCCCTAAGATCAATTAACTTTTTAGCCCACTATGGAACCACTGTTAAAATTTTCAGATATTGAAGATACTACTCTATGAATCTACCTACATTCACATATAGTTTTAATTCTCTCCATATAAATAAAACCGAACTCCTCATATTGTTATGTGACTTGATTTTTTTACTTCTAAAAAGTCATAGAGATATTTCCAAGTAAGTCCATCTGTATCAATGTTACTCTTTAAAAATTCTTCACAGTATTTTCATTATATTTCTTGAGGCATATGTCACTAAAAATGGGCAAATAGATGGTTTTCTTTTCTTTTTTTTTTTTGCCATTAAAAATACTCTTGCAATAAACATTCTTGTATATACTTTCACGTACACATTTGAAAGTATATTTCTTAGCCTGGGCGAGGTGGCTCACACCTATAATCCCAACAATTTGGAAGGCAGAGGCTGGTGGATCACTTGAGGTCAGGAGTTTGAGACCAGCCTGGCCAACATGACGAAATCCCGTCTCTATTAAAAATACAGAAATTAGCCCGGTATGGTGTGTGAGCACATCTTCAGTTCCAACTATTCAGAAGGCTGAGGTGGGAGAATTGCTTGAAGCTGGGAGATTGTAGTGGCAGGAGATCATGCCACTGCACTCCAGCCTGTCTAAAAATAAAAAATAATAAAAATAATTAATAAATAGTGGAAGTATATCTTTAGAATAAATACCAGGAGAATTTCACAGTCAATTAAAAACCTTGATAGATGTAGACAAACTGCCCTCCAAATACCCGTATTCATTTCTGTTTCCATTAATACTTTCAACCAATACAAAATATTTTAACTTGTATATTTTTCTCTTTTATTATATTTTAAATTTTATATCTTTAATTTTCCTAGTGAAAAAAATTATTATTTTTTAAGTCTGTTAATTCACAGGGTAGAATGTCTTTGCATTTGTTATTTCATTTGTATTTTGTTCTGTAAATTATCTGTTTATATCTGCACATTTTTCTCTTTGGTTGTCTTTTTCTTATTCATTTATAGCTTTTAAAAAGTATTTTTGACATTTTTAAGATACATAATATATTTTAATCCTTCATTATACATATTACATATTTTTTCTTCATTTATTTTGTAACTGTTAACTTTGTTTATGGTCTATTTGATATATAAAATTTATATTTACATACAGCAACATCTGTCAGTCTTTTGCCTTATGCCTTCTGCAAGCCCTGTCAAATTTTTCTTCCTCATTCAAACAATTCTCTCCACCCTTCTTTCTGTCATTCTTGCCTAAGGCACTATTTTCTCTTGCCAAGACCACTGCAATAGCCTCATAAATGATCTGCCAGTTTCCACTCTTGCCTCTCCACAATTCATTGTCCACACCTTTCTTATTAAAAAATGTTTATGGGATATTACTTTGTTTAAAATTATTTAATCGATTCACATTTCATTTAGGATAAAATCCAAACTTCTTGCTCCAGTTTACCTTCTTACTCTAACTTACTCTATTTTACAGATCCTAAATGAGACTTCATCTTAGATGGGTACTATGCTTCAGCTACCTAAGTATTTACATTTCACAAATAAGCTAAATTTAATCTTAGCTATGGGCTTTGTACTAATTAATTTTCCTTAATAGAAAGTGTTCCTTCCAACTCTTTGAAGGACTTGCTCCTTCTTGCCATTCAAATATCAATTAAGTTTAATGTTTTCAGAGAAAATTTTTAGTGAGAAATAGCCGAAGTCACTCTTGGTCATCATATCAAACCACATCATATGTCACCACAACACACATTTCACTATTTGATTCTCTTTTTTCCCAGTTAGTTGTTGGCTGAATGATCAGTCTACTTATTTTATATATATCTAGCCATCTACCTATCCATTTATCTATTTCTCTTTCTATCTACCTACTTATGTATCCATCCACCCATCCATCCATCCATCCATCCACCTGTCCATTCACCCATCCATTTGTCCATCCATCTATCCATCCATCCATCTCCTCTGTTGGACCTTGTAACTAATATTTTTTAAATGTATTTATTGCCTTTTAAGTAGGGTTTGGGAGAGAGTACAGATACATATATATGATTAATTGTAGGGTGACCATATAATTTATCATCCAAAACAGGACACTTTTGAGGGTAACAAGAATTATCATT
Organism: Callithrix jacchus; assembly: GCF_049354715.1. Taxonomy (NCBI): domain Eukaryota; kingdom Metazoa; phylum Chordata; class Mammalia; order Primates; family Cebidae; genus Callithrix; species Callithrix jacchus. Next base: position 81,041,158 of record NC_133503.1, read on the forward strand.
ATATTGGGACAAGAGGTGAAACCTGGTCTCAGGCATATGATTATCCAATCTAATACCAGCAGTGTCTTTATATAAATTATAGAAGATTTATAAGATTTTAATATCTGGTATGTTTTATATTTCTTTATTCATTATTTAATAAGGCTATTGATTATTCTATTATTTTTCCTGTTGCACTTTACATCAATATTATTAAATTCACATATCTCTACACTGGGATTTTTTTCTTCTTTTACTTTAAGTCATGGGGTACATGTGCAGATCTTGTATACCTATGTATAACAACGTTACATAGGTATTCATATGCCATGGTAGTTTGCTGCCTCCATCCCCCTGTCACCTACGTTAGGTATTTCTGCTAATATTATCCCTCCCCAATCTCTCCATCCCCTGCTATCCCTCCCCTAGTCCCCCACCCTGCAACAGACCCCAGCGTGTGATGTGTCCCTCCCTGTGTCCATATGTTCTCATTGTTCAACACCCACTTATGTGTGGGTGAGAACATGGTGGTGTTTGGTTTTCTGTTCTTGTGTCAGTTTGCTGAGAATGACGGTTTCCAGATTCATCCATGTCCTACAAAGGAAATGAACTCATCCTTTTTTGTGGCTGCATAGTATTCCATTGTATATATGTGCCACATTTTCTTTATCCACTCTGTCTTTAATGGGCATTTGGGTTGGTTCCAAGTCTTTTCTATGTTAAACAATGCCACAATGAACATATGTGTGCATGCATCTTTATAATAGATCAATGTATAATCCTTTGGGTGTATACCCAGTAATGGGATTGCTGGGTCAAATGGTATTTCTATTTCTAGATCCTTGAGGAATCATCACACTGTCTTCCACAATGGTTGAACTAATTTACACTCCCACCAACAGTGTAAAAGCATTCCTATGTCTCCACATCCTCTCTAGCATCTGTTGTCTCCAGATTATTTAATGATTGCCATTCTAACTGGCATGAGATGGTATCTCAATGTGGTTTGGATTTGCATGTCTCTCATGACCGGTGATGTTGAGCATTTTTTCATATGTTTGTTGGCTGCATAAATGTCTTCATTTGAAAAGTGTCTGTTCATATCTTTTGCCCACTTTTTTGATGGGATTGTTTGTTTTTTTCTTGTAAATTTGTTTAGTTCTTTGTAGATTCTGGACATTAGCCCTTTGTCAGATGGGTAGATTGCAAAAATTTTTTCCCATTCTGTTGGTTGCTGGTTCACTCTAATGATTTGTTTCTTTTGCTGTGCAGAAGCTCTTGAGTTTAATTAGATCCCATTTGTCAATTTTGGGTTTTGTTGCAATTGCTGTTGGTGTTTTAGTCATGAAGTCCTGGCTTATGCCTATGTCCTAAATTGTATTGCGTAGGTTTTCTTCTAGGGTTTTTATCGTATTATGTCTTAGGCTTAAATCTTTAATCCATCTGGAGTTAATTTTTGTATAAGGTGTAAGGAAGGGGTCCAGTTTTAGCTTTATGCATATGGCTAGCCAGTTTTTCCACTGCCATTTATTAAACAGGGAATCCTTTCCCCATTGCTAGTTTTTGTCAGGTTTGTCCAAGATCAGATGGTTGTAGATGTGTGGCATTACTTATGAGGCCTCTGTTCTGTTCCATTGGTTTATATCTCTGTTTTGGTACCAGTTACTGAGTTACATTTGGAGCAGAAATAACACTGTTCAGGAATATGATGTATGACATTGGTTTGAAAGGACATTTTTAAGAAACATATATCCTCATTTCATTAAAAAAAATCTTTCAGAACATTTGATGTTTCCTTCACATGTGCTCATATAATTTTAAACCTTTTTTTAATAATCATTTTATATTTTGTCATGCTGATGTAAATGGGATTTTTTTTTCTATCTTTTTTGCAGTTTTTTTTTATGACAGGGTCTCACTTTGTCACCCAGCTTGGAGTGCAGTAGTGCAGTCACAGCTCAATGCACCCTTAACGTCCCTGGTTCATGTGATCCTCCCACCTCAGCCTCTCAAGTAGCTGGGACTATAGGCACATGCCACCATGCCTGACTAATTTTTATATGTTCTGTAGAGATAGAGTTTTACCATATTGCTCAGGCAATGGTCTTGAACTCCTGGGCTCAAGCAATCTCCCTGCCTTGGCCTCCCAAAGTGCTGGGATTCTAGGCATGAGCCACTGTACCCAGCACTCCACTTTGTTTTTGTACCTATTATTATTGGTGTGTAGGAAAGCTCTCTGTTTTCTTTCATAGCCATTTAAAGCCCTAGTTCAGATTTTTTTTTCTTTTATTTCCCTGTTATTTGTGCAGGAAATATATTTGTGCTTACAGTGAAAGATGACATTTTTCAAAAATGTCCACAGTAGCATCTCCCATCACAAATGCTCTTCTAGATGTGACCCTGCCACTCTTTCACCAAGAGTCATCTTCCATTGAATCTGGGCTTAGTGACTCACTTGTAGCCGAGAGAATGCAGCAGCAGGGTTGCTGTGTGACATCTGAGGCTGTTCAGCTCCTGCCTAGTTCTCTAGAACACTCCCCCTCTAGGTGCTCCCTTTTGGAAGTGCTCCTCAGAATGCAGATGGCATGCTGTGAGAGGCCCAAGCCACTTGGAGAGGCCTCATGTAGGTGCTCTGGTTTATTTGCATCTGGTGTTCTAGTTGTCCTTGCTAGATGTGGCACCAGACATGGGAGTCTTCTTTAAGCCTCTAGATGATCCCAACCCCAGTCACCAGCTCTGTTCCTAGCTGAGGCCCCAGACCTTGAGGGGAAGACATTGGTCATTTCCACTGGGTCCTGTCTAAATTTCTGATGCTCTGAATTTTTGAGTAGCTTGGAGTACTTTACACAACAGTAAGTAAATGGAACACTTATAAATCAGTTCAAAGAATAAGGAGTCATAATACCTCTGCCATCGGTTACCCTTAAGAACTTCATCATATCCAGTAAGCTTTCTTGGGCTTAAGTTTCCTTATCTGTAAAGGAGTACAGTGTTATTTGACCTTCCAAAACCACAGAGGATTGGTGAGAATCAAGGAGAAAATAATATGAAAGCACTTCGTGAAAATGGATGTGAAATAAATAAATAAGAAGAGATGCGTAAACATAAAGACTCTCTTTTGAGTCAATTATATGCATAATTTTCTAAATCAAATAGGCTTAATGATTCCCTAGGTAGAGCTGGCCCCACACTGTAGGAAAAGTGATCCTGGCCCCTCGGAACATAATCTATATTTCCAAAACATGAAAAGAACTCTCCACTGTTGATAAATGACTGAAATTCCTTCTGAGAAAGGCAAGATTTCTGTGGTTCCATTCAGAATTGAAGAAATCCATATATCTCAGACATGACCTTAAGTAAAACTAAAACTGCTAGAGAGTATCTCACCCTTGTTGAGGTTTTTCTTTACAATCTAAGGTCACCACATTAAAAATAATTGAAACCTCTTGTTGAGACAGCTGCTTACTGTGTTACTCCAAGGCAAACCAAGGCATTGGCCAAAATGGCTTAAGTCTCCAATGTGAAATGCCAGAACCATTAGTGATCAAGCCAAGCTCATCAATTTCCATGCAACCCAAGTAAATCAGAGCTAGATAAGAAAGTGTTTGACCTCTGCAAGGGCACTGAGAGAGATCTCCCTCTAAGTATTTCCACTCTGTTTTCATGTGAGTCTAAGAAAGAAAAGTGTTGATGCAGAAAGTATAAAAATTTGAGCATCCTGATTTATGCCTAGGCTGTTCTCAAACCCAATACCTGCTCACTCTCTTTTTGACACTATTAATTCTCCTCTATTTAAAACAATTTGAGCATCCCTTTCAGTTGTCTGTTTTCTTTAAGAATTTTATAGCTGCAAGTAGCCAAATGAACAGGATTTAGTGCCTAAAGACAGTATGATCTACTTACTGGAAAGAACTCAAATCTTATTATGCAGTTAACAGCATTAACTTCATCTGTCTACTTTCAGAAACCCAGAAATGGAGTAAACAGGGATAATGGTATTTATTTCCTCATGTTATTGTGAGGATTAAATGGTCTTTCATGTCTGGGGGAACAAAGTCATGTTAACATCTTTATCCCAATTTCCCTGACTCAGATCCTCTTCAAACATTGCTGCCGAACATCCCAACACCCTCCTTCCTCATTCCCCACTCCCTCTAGGCATTTCTGGAATGTCCCATGTGTTTTCACACATGCCCACATGGGGATCTCAGCCCTTATAAAATGTGGAGTAAAAGAGTTCCTTCAACTTTTGCTTCAACCTTTAGCCCATAGGCTTCAGGCTGGAGATTAGACGTAATTTTCTCTATAATCCTATTTTTTTCTCCCTCCCAATATACATTTCTGTTCAAATTTATAACTTAACTACCTTTTACCTGTATGCAAATAAACTCATAAAATAGACTCAGGAATCACTATCTTCTAGTTCCTAGGCTTACCTAGACCCTGAATTCTGATGCAGGCTGACTGGGGCACCTGGCACATAAAAATCTCTCCATTTCAAGATCTAATTTTGCCTTCAAAGAGACTCAGTGGCATATCCAAAATCACAGAGTCAGGATTCCAACTCAGGCCTTGTGACACCGTAGAACCTCTTCTGTATGCAACAGTTGGAGTTAGACCCTGGAGCTAGATTGCCATCTTCAAAGCTGGGATCAGTGCTTTCTCATCACTGATATTGGACCAAGTCTACTAACGGACAGAAGACTCAAAGTCTATTTTGTGGCTTAGCCTGGTTGTTTCCCTCCATGATTCAGACCTATAAAGATCATTCTGCAAAATCTGTGATGCCTTCCTACTCAGTATGAAAAATCACATCTTTAATTTTCACCCTTGGCAAATACTTGAGTGTGCTTTTCTTGAGTAAATAATAGTTATTTGTGTTTAATTTCTATTGTGTAATCAAAATTTCGATGTATGGGCTGAGTCACAGCTTAAATTAAACCTGCCTCATAAGGATTTTGTATTCAACATTTTTTTCTTTTAAACTTTTTTAAATATCCTGGAATAATTCTTGGAGAACATTTTCAGAGACAGCTAGGTAGTGCTGTCACACACATACATACAGAAACATCCAGTGATTTTTAGTTTTTCTACCAAAGGACCAGCCTACTTGGCATCCAGATTCACATACAAGTGACATGCAGTGAGTGTTCATGTAAGTCAGCTGAGATAGCCCAGCCAGCTTATTCCTATGAACCACCCCATACAATTCAGAAAACCAGTAAGTTGAACATCAATATAGCATTGATTTCCAGCCAAGAAACTTATAACTCTTTTTTGTGTAGTCTAAAGAGATCAGCTAAAATGATCCCTTCGAGCCCCTAATGAGGGAGGCTTGCAGGCCACAGCCAAACATTTTCTACCTCTTTGGAGGGGCTGGCCTGGAGACTCAGAAAACTATCTGAAGCTCTTGACTTTGTCCTGTTGATTCTTGAAGAGGTAGGGAAGTCATAACATATTCTGTGTAAAAAGAAAGGGGATTCAGTTAACGGGAACATCATTTAACTATGTATTTTAACCAAGATTGTCATGATTAGATATGTTTGCTGGAAAATGTCTCCAAAAGAATCCCTTTCTGTTCTTCCTCATTGTCTTTATTTAGATTTCACTTCACTTCTGTGTCTTTTTATACCTCTTGGGCAGGAATTTAAACAACATTGAAACTTGTATCAAAAACCATAACTACCAGACTGGCTTGCTAACCCTGAACCAAATAAATATTTATTTAAAACATAGGCTAAATGAAAGAATTTGTTTTCCTCTTTCTTTTTAAAATTCTAATGAATAGGTTTGAAATGGAATGACCATTTTCCCCCTTAATTGAGAACACCACAAAGTATTCTCAGAAATGAAGTGAACAAAATTGATGATTTTTAAAATTCCAAAGTCTACAATCAAAGGGAGAGATTTGGGGTCACTACCTGGAAGATGTATTTTGTACCTGAGATGTTGGGCAGATGATGAAGCTTTCTGTAGCTATGTCTCATTTCTCACTCATCTTACCCCTTAATTTCAGGAAGTTGATTATTGAAACTTGGGCCGACCTCTGTATTCTCCATGGCACCCATGACTTGTGAAGTCTAGAAAGTCCTTGGAATGGGTAGGAAACCATTAGCCAATCAAATCATTGTTCTGTGCACTCCTATTAGCTCCTGAAACTTACAAAGCAAATTAGCTACTGCTCCAGCTTTCCAAAAGAGAGAGAGGACAAAAAAAAAGTCTGATTTTCAAAAGGTATTATAGATACGCACTTTCTCTTAAGCTTAAGCTTGGGTTATTTAAAATAATTACTGTAACACCTGTACTTTGCTTTCTCTGAGGAGACCTTAATTTCTGTACCAGGCAAAAATAAACCCAAAGAATACTTTGCACACTGAAAATGAGACCCTCAATTCAGCTTGACATTTTCATTAGCACTTAAATGAATGAGAGCCTAGCAGCTCACATTAGAATCTTATCCTCTCAGCTAAATGTGACAGGTTACTCCTGGCACTTTGGAGGACAATTGTTTCTTCTCACCCCGTCTCTATACACCAAAAGTCCCGCTGTTATCACCCATGTTGATTTTAGCTCAATTCGTACTAGAGATAAAGATTTTATTTTAAAGTTTAAAAAAAGATTTTAATTTTAAAGTTCAATCTTTAATGATTAACTTAATCTGTAGCACAACCTCATGAGGGAGGTTCTGTTACTTTCACTTCACACGAGAAGAAAGTAGAGGCATAGTGTTTTAAATTCCCTGACTCTGTAGCCTCTGTGTTGGCCTGATTTGTTTACTGCCGTTTTCTCAAAATCTGGCATGTTTGGCACATAATAGGCACTCAGTAAATACCTGCAGACTAAAATATACATGCAAGCATGAATGAATAAATGCACAAACAACCCCAAGGCCACATAGCCAACTAGGACCTAGGCAGCTATCTACCCCTGTCTGTGTTTTTGGGGACCTCTGTACACAGATAATTCAGGTGATTTGCCTGCACTGTGACCTCAGTCTACTCAAGAGGAAGACATGACTACCTGCTCATTGTCATAACCTTTGTGAAATCACCAACCAAGGCAGGACCAGATTTAGGATCCCCTAGGGTTGTCATAGCTACTTGTTTGGGTTTGTTATGAACAATCTGGTGAAGGCAAAGAAGTAGGTTATATAATGGAATCTGATAGAACTCTTTTTTTTTTTTTTGAGACAGAGTCTCTCCCTGTCACCAGGCTGGAGTGTAGTGGCTTGATTTCTGCTCACTGCAACCTCCACCTCCTGGGTTCAGGTGATTCTCCTGCCTCAGCCTTCTGAGTAGCTGGGACTGCAGGTGCCCACCACCACACCCAGCTAATTTTTGTATTTCTAGTAGAGACGAGGTTTCACCATGTTGACCAGGGTGGTCCCCATCTCTTTACCTGGTGATCTGCTTGCCTTGGGCCTCCCAAAGTTCTGGGATTATAGGCATGAGCCACCGCACCCAGCCAAGAAATCTGATAGAACTCTTAACTGCCCAACACTTACCCTCTCTCTGCTCCAGTTCCATCATCTGGAAAATAGAAGTAATTATATTTACCTCAGGAGGGGATTGTGAGGATTAAATTTTAAAATGTAAACAAAACACCTAGCATCAAAGTCTTGTATGTAGTGGGCATTCAGTAATAGTTTACCTTTTCCTCCACCCGTGGAACCTGAAGTTCTGTCCCCATTTTTGAATAGGCAACACAATGCTATGCTCTCTTCTTTTCAAGCACAGTGGAGAGGGAAAAAGCCTGAACAAGAAGATTCACCCTAGGGCATAGAGGATGAAAATATATTCAATTTGTACTGACTGTTCTCCTGCAGGTAAAACATTCCCTTGAAGATATTTCAGTGTGTGCTAAATACTCTGAGATAATTCTGGCATTTGTGGATATGGAATAAATGCCAAATTGACTGAGGTGTTGTGGCTGCTGAAACAAAGCCTAAGTAAATAGTATGAAACACTGTGGGTAAGGTGTAGCTGTTGTGAGGTTAGGGAGGCAGGCTTTTCAGAATCTTTATTAAGAGAAGTAGGGATTAGAATTAAGCAATACTAAGGACTCAGATTTTAAGAAAATTTGTTTTTAAAAACATGTACCTATGAAGCTGAAAGTATCTTTTACAGAAAAAAAGGAGTGGCTTCCAAAATGGGATTGAAATGCCTTTCAGTGTTTTCCTTGAATGCAACATCAGATCTCTTTTGGGACTGAAAAGGAAGGGAGGCATTGGGGAAAGAAGCAAAGTGGGGATCAGTGAGGCAGGCCTTAGGAAGCTCACTGGAAGAGTGGAGGCAACTGTGTCACTGCCTTTTCACCCCAGCTGAGACTTGCAGTGGAAAGTATTTTTGAAGGTAAGCTTTAATTTAAAAAAAAAAAAAAGAAGGAAGGAAGGAAAGGAGTGAGGGAGTGAGGGAAGAAGGAGGGTCGGACGGGAGGAAGGAGGGAAGGAAGAAGGAAGAGGGAAAGAAGAAAGGAAGGAGGGAAGGAAGGAAGGAAAGAAGCAAGGAAGGAAGGAAGGAAGGGGAAGGGGAGAGAAGGGAATGAAAGGAAGGAAATAAATGCCTGTTAAAGCACCTGCAGAGGAGTCCTGAGAGCCTGAGCTCAGAAGCTGCTTACAGTGTGTTTTTCTGCTACCAGCATGATGAAGTACATTCAGAAGAAAATGTTACATCCCACACAAGACACTCAGCCAGAACTGAAGCAAAGTTCCCTAGACTGTGAAAGAAGCTCTCCCTCTTTTTCTTGTTTCCTTTCCTACTGTCACCCAAAAATTTAGCACCATTGCTTCACTTCTGTAAAATGTCTTAGAGATTTGAACAATGGAAGGAAGGCCTTTAATAAGATGTTTCCCTTAAAACAAGAGGTGATAAAGCCAGATTTAGGAATGGGAGTTTAAAGATAAGGCTAATATGAAGTCCATTTGTCTTCTCTCTTTCTGCCCCTTGTAGGTCCATAGTGAGTGACCATATGAGGACGGATGTTGGCTGTGTTTGTATCTCATTTCCATGGCTAATTCACATGTCTTCCTTTTGTCTGTCATCTTCTTTTATTCTTGTCTTTATTTATCTTTCTTCTTATTCCTGCTACTTTAATTTCCATTCCATTGAATTCTATTCCCATCTTCTCTCCTTTCTTTTTTCTCTTACTAATATGTTCATACAAGAATTTCTGAGAATGACAGGTTTAGAGATACCCCTTCTTCACCTGCCAATATTAACTACAAGAGATTTTTATTTTATAGTTTATTTAAAATAATATTTCTCTGAAAACTTTCTTAAAAACTGGAATGCTCTTTGAGATAATTTGATGCAGATTGGGATGTAGCAAAATCAGAGCTGTGTTTCTGAGGCAGGAGAATAGGGCCAGGAGGCAGGGAACCTAAGGACTTCCTAAATCTAAATCAAATGGAAACACATCAGCTATGACAGGAAATATCTTCTTCATTTACATAAGGCATACACCAAATAAATGACTTTGCAACTTCACTTTAGCCTCTTCATTTAAATAGGACATGTACCAGGTAACCAATGGAAGCCTCTAGAAGGTATTTAAATCCCAGAAAATTCTAGAACTGGGCTCTTGAGCCCCTATGCTCAGACCTGCTCCCACCCTGTGGAGTGTACTTTCATTTTTAATAAATCTCTGCTTTTGTTGCTTTATTCTTTCCTTGCTTCGTTGGTGTGTTTTTGTCCAATTCTTTGTTCAAAATGCCAAGAACCTGGACACCCTCCACTGGTAACATTTCCCAGCACTGAAGATCTTGGTAGATCCTAGACAAAGTAAAATATGTTTGCCTTTGGTTAGAATAACCTACCATAATAACTCAAGGGAATATTGCAGTATAATTTATAAGTGACCTAAATGTTTTCTGTGTGGACCATAGCAGCTAAATTATGAACCCTGAACCTTCATAATATGATTATCAACCTTAATAAGAATTCTAAGTGTAACTTTGTACTTGTTGACCAACCTCTTCTGGTCCCCTCTCTCTCCTACCCTCCTCAGCCTCTGGTAGCCACTGTTATACTTTCTCCTTCCAGGAAATAAACTTTTTTAGATTCTACATATGAGTGAAATTATTTGATGTTCATTTTTCTGTACCTGGCTTATTTCACTTCACATTGTGTCCTCCAGGTTCATCCTGAATGTACCATTCACCTATCAATGGGTGTTTAGGTTACAGTTAGAAAGGAAGAGTTAGTTCTAGTGTTCTAGTACACAGAAGGCTGACTATAGCAAAGAACAATGTAGTATATGTTTCAAGATAGGTAGAAGAGATTGTTAATGTTATCTCCACTAAGAAATGATAAATGTTTAGGGTAAGAGATATGATTATTACTCTGATTTCATCATTAAACAACATATACATGCATTGAAACAACATACTGTATCCCATAAATATGTGTAATTGTTATGTGTCTATTGAAAAATAAACATTGATTTCAACAGAAAAAGTTCTAAAGATCTTTCTGTTACTCCTGTCTCAGTCCTGGGTGCCTAACTCAACTTCAAATTATTCATTCATGGTTAATCCAACACTTCCTATTATCAGCACTCACTTCTTCTATAACAGATTTAGGAAGTGACAGTGATGCAAAATTCTTAACATGGTCAATGTAATATAATTACAGGTCTAAAATGAATTATTTTATAGTCAGAGTAACTATCTTTAGGAATCATACCTTTTTTTCTTATCTAATAACAGTTTTGGCTTCTTTTTTCTACCCATCCTGACTTGTTCATTTATTTCATAAACATCAAATGTGACAATATCTAGGCATTTAATGTTTATGGAATAAATGAATGAATAAATGCCTACAACAGCTACATGCTGGGCATTAGAAACACAGGAAGTGAACAGATTGACATGGCTAGGTCATCCCAAAGCTTAACATTTATTTTTTCTTTGAGTGCCTTGATTTTCACCAGCCCTCAATGACTGCAATGAAAAAAAAAAAATAGCTAATTTCTTGACATGAATATTGATACTTTCAAACACAGCAATACTAGACTCCCCAATTTTAAAAAAATCCTTTTTTAAGGCTGAAACAGTTTAGTTTGGTTCTTAAGAGTATACCTTGAATTCAACAATTTACCAAGCATTATAAAGTACCTATAGAGTGTGAATCATTGTATGTAAGATATTCTACAAATAAAACCCAGATGCAATCTTTAAAGACTATATAGAGATACACACATTTTCACTTTTTTCTACTTTTGAGTTTTTTTAAAATAGAGGTATAATTTACATATAATAAAATTGGTAGATGTTAAATTTTCAGTTTAGTGAATTTTGGCAAATACATACAGTTATGGATATCTACAGTTATGTTAAGATATATAATGCTTCCATTATCCCAGAAAATTTCCTTCCCTCCTCCAGTGAGTTCCTTCCTTTCTCCAATACCAAAGAACCATCACTTTTCTTTTTTTTTTTTTTTGAGACGGAGTTTCACTCTTGTTACCCAGGCTGGAGTGCAATGGCGCAATCTCGGCTCACCGCAACCTCCGCCTCCTGGGTTCAGGCAATTCTCCTGCCTCAGCCTCCTGAGTAGCTGGGATTACACGCACGCGCCACCATGCCCAGCTAATTTTTTGTATCTTTAGTAGAAACGGGGTTTCACCATGTTGACCAGGATGGTCTCGATATCTTGACCTCGTGATCCACCCGCCTCGGCCTCCCAAAGTGCTGGGATTACAGGCGTGAGCCACCGCGCCCAGCCACCATCACTTTTCTAATTTCTCTCACTGTGGATTGGGTTTGCTTGTTCTTGGTCTTCATATAAATGGAATCAGATAGTATGTACTTTCTGGGTTTTTTTCCTCTAAATATTATTTTTGAGATTCATCCATAATATTGAGTGTATCAATAGTTTGTTTCTTTTTAATTCTGAGTAGGATCCATTGTAGAGCTGTATCATAATTTGTTTATCCATTCAGTTATTGATGGACATTTGGGCTGTTTCCAGTCTTTAGCTACTATAATAAGATTATCTTATACAAAGCTTTTTGTGGACATTTTATTTTCCCAATTCTCTTGGGTGAGGACCTCGAATGGGATTTCTGGGTCATAGGATAGATTTCTGTTTAAGTTTATGAGAAACTGCCAAAAAGTTTTTCAAAATAGTATTTATATTCCCATTAGCAACATTTGAGAATTCTAGTTGCTCCATTTCCTCACCAATATTTTGTATGCCTGTCTTTTTATATTAAATTTTATTTTTAATTGACATTTATTATATATATTATGGGGTACAACCCAATATTTTGATATGCAGCATGTTTATCTTGTAGAATAATTAAATCAAGCTGATAAATCCATCACCTCACATACTTAGCATTTTATGGTAAAAAACATTAAAACTCTACTCCTTTAGCAATTTTGAAATATAAAACGCATTATTATAATTAACATTATGTGCAATAAATGACTAAAGCTTATTCCTCTAGTCTAACGGAAACATTATACCCTTTGATCAACAACCCCCGTTTCCCTGCCCACCAACCTCCCCAGCCCCACCATTCTACTCTCAGCTTCTGTGAGTTCAACTTTTTAAGATTCCACATATGAGTGAGATCATGTGGTATTTGTCTTTCTGTGCCTGACTTATTTCACCTAGCACAATGTCCTCCAGGTTCATCCATCTTGTCCCAAATGACAAAATTTTCTTGTTTTCAGGTTGCATAGTATTCCATCGTGCATATATACCACCTTTTAAAAATGCATTTATCCGATGAAGATACCTAAGTTGTTTCCATATTTTAGGTATTGCAAAAAATACTCCAATGAATATGGGAGTGCAGATACGTCTTTAACACACTGATTTCAATTGCTTTGGATATATGCCCAAAAGCAGAATTGCTGAATCATGTGGTAATTCTATTTTATGTTTTCTGAGGAACCTCCATACTGTTTTCTAAAATGGCTGTATTAATTTACATTCCCACCACCAGTTATGCCAGTCTTTGTTATTCTATTTGTTTTGAGTGGGTGTGACATGGTGTCCCATTGTAGTTTGTACTTTATTTAATGATTTTGAGCACCTTTGCGTGTTCTTTTTTGCTACTTGCATATCTTCTTTTGTGTAGTATCTGGCCAGACTTTTATCTTTTATAAATGGATATATGGGCTGGGCCTGGTGGTTCATGCCTGTAACCCCAACACTTTGGAAGGCCCAGGTGGGAGGATTGCTTAGAGCCAGGAATTTGAGACAAGCTTGAGCAATCAAGAGTCTGTATCTACCAGAATAAATAAATGAATAGGTAACCAGTCATGCACCTGTACTTGGGAGGCTAAGGTGGGAGGATCGCTTGAGCCCAGAAATTTGAGGCTGCAGTGAGCTGTGATGCCACTGCATTCCAGCATAGGCAACAGAGAGAGCCTGTCTTCATAAAAAAACAAAAACAACTCCAATGGATTTATCTATGTTTTTATTGACTTTTTTAATACTTTATATATTATAGATACAAACCCTAAATTAGAAATATTTATGGAAATAGTTTCTCCCAGTCTATGTCTATGGCTTTTTCTCATGTGTTCTCCCAAATCTGTTGCCCTATCCTACCTATTTCCATGACTTACTCCCAATTAGCTTAGACTTTTGAAATAGAAAAGCCAAAAATTCAGTATTTCTTTTTTTAAATTGTTGTAGCCTCTCTTCCTCCCTTCCCTGAGGAAATAAATATAGGATGACTTTGATAATTGAATAGAGGAAAACCCAGGGGGTATAAAGAAATCAGAGGATAAAACTAAAAATGTTTTTCTGTTACATGGATTTAAAAAAAATTTTTTTTTAATGAGGCTGGAATTAATACACACAGCTGTAGGTGGAAAATCAGGAGACAGTAAATGAAAACCAGAGAGAGAGAGACAAAAGAGACAGGCATAAGGCGGGGGAATGGAGCCAGCTGATGGAAAGGTGGCAGGAGATAAACCACAGAGAGAGGAGGAAAGATTCACTTAGGAAAGATGTCTGGTATTTTACTGAGAGAGGTACAAAAGGAAGAGATAAAATACAGAAATATGCTGAAAGAGAAAAGGAAGTTTATGGAATGTCTATCACATGGCTTTGATCTGAGACAAGTATAGGAGAATTAATTGCAAAGACCGAGAGCATTGATTGAGCTGGGAGTTTCAGGATCCTGGATGGCCATGGGAAGTCTGCAGGAGGTGAGGAGGGTAAGGGCAGTGATTTCTAAGGTGACCCTTTGGTTCACTAGCCAGACATGTGCAATGGCTCCCTATTAGAGAAGGGGGGAGAAGGGGTTAGTGCAGAGTTCGGTATTGAAAAGGTGGACAAAATAATAGAACAGGTGGTGAAATCTCAGATGTCAGAAGGACCACCACAGAAATGGCAGACATAAGTATATCCTGAGGAGGAAGGAATTCAGGGTCAGAGGACGGCGGATGGAATGGAAGAATATGGAGCTCCTGAAAACAGATATGTTCAATGGTGGTGGAATTGTCTGATTATGGGCAACAATATGACTGAAGCACCATTTCCTTTTTTCTATAGGAATCTTTATGTAGGTATGGCTGACCTAGCCCTAGTCTAAGGTTGTGGACATCTTAACTATCAGCAGAAGGATTAGAAATCCATTGTTGGAACCATGCCAGAGAAGTTGTTCTAGAGTCCTATGAACTCCAAGTTTCTCTATATTCTCTCATATGTAGGTCCAGCAATTTTACAAAATTCAATCAACTGTGCTTTCTTGAAAGTTATTCCTTCCTACTGATAAGCTAATTCCTCTCCTTTTGAAAAATACTTTCTCAATGGTAACTATTTTACATTTGGCACAGCTAAGCTTGCATATTACATTTATTTTCTCCTAGAAGCACTGTTCTATATACCCTGTAGAAGATAAGATACCAAAAAATAGAGGAAGAAAGGGAAAGAGAAACCAAGATATCTGGCATCCCGAAAAGGCTCTGGAGGAACAACATATCCCGTATGAGCTACCAACCATGTTGGTATGGTAGCTCTTTCATATTCCTCATGTCTTCATGTCTTAAACTAAAATTTGCCAGTAGTCACTGAGCAAATTTCATCATTTGAAATTTGATGCAGATTCTAATTTTCCCTCAAGTTTGCTATAAATACACCCAATTATTCTGCCAAAACACAGTCTCTTGTGGAGATAAATTTAAGAAGAAGAAGAAAGAGAAAGGAGGAAATTGAACTGACTCTGGCTTTGGCTTGATTTGCAGGAGACCTCTGAAGCTAATCATTCTTTAATACTAGTTAACTGTGTCAAATCACTACAAAAAGTTAATAGTTTGATATAATAGCTATAACCCAATTGATTACTTGGCTAAATATTTCCACACCTCAGTCAATGGCTATTGCCACATTTTCCATCCTATTTTCTGTTTGGCCTAGGACAAGTGGCTTGTTATTTGTATCCAATTTTAGACTTTTAGAATCCTTCTGGAGTCCATTATTATCACCTATTATTATCTATCTATTTTCTAATATTGTCCTCTAGAGTCTATCATTATCCCTCCAGTTTCAATTATTCTTCCTTTAAATTGTTTCAGGCCAATAGGCAAGTCTTCTAATCTCCGGGGAAGGGCATGCTTTTGTGACCTAATTCAGGACTCAGTAAATTGTACTGTTCAATTTAATAATGTTGTAGGGAAATGCATGGTATAAAAAGCACTGCCCTCAAGGCTGTAAGCATCTAGTTGGGACAGGATGTGTGTGACAAAACAGCCAACATAGTAGGTTATTAAGTGCCTAAGAGAAGTACTTGACAATATGTGCTGTAAGAATTCAAGAACAGGAGAAATCAGTGTAGGCTGGGACACTAAGGAAAGATTTTGTAAGGGAATAGAGACTGGAGGACAAATATGATAAAAGTGGGGAGGGCAGCCCAGGTTGAAGGCAAGGTACAAGTGGTACGAGTGAGGTTCGGAGGCTGAAAGGGTCATGGGTACTTGGGAAATGATGGTTAGAAGAGAATGCTTAGAGAGCAAGCTCTCTAACCAAGTTCAGAAATGGGAGCTAAGTTTGGAAACCTAGGGTGGAATAAACAGTGGCAAATCTTGAATATAACTGGTCCCAGGAACTTGGAATTTGTTGTGTGGGATGTAGGAGGCTATGTTTAAGCAGGAGAGAAACATGATAAATTTAAACCTACTTTCTATTTGGTTCTCTATAGAAAAAGGATTGCTGTTAGCTTCTGTCTTCCATATATTAAAATTTTAATTTACTAGATGCTAATTATTAAATTATGTTCTTCTCTTCGTGGAACTAGATGCATCTGTGAATCCATCTCCCATTCTTTTAAAGGTACATTTACCTGCACTTTTCCATATATTGTAACCACGATTCATTTCCTTGAAAAAACACTATAGCCTTTGTTTTTTTGTTGAAGTTCAGGTAAGAACATCTGACTCAACTGTCAGTGATTGAGCTGGCTCAGCAAAGTCAGCGTTGGTGAAGCATGAACCATGGACTCCTAATGTTCCACATTTAGTTTTCCTTTATTATTTTCCTATAGAAAACATGTTTAGATTTAACAAACTTTATCAGAACAGGACAGGTCAGTTTTCTTTTGGTGCTATAAAATGTCTTTCAGAGAGATGAAACTAGTAAAACTCAGATGTCCCTATTGAGAACTGCTTGTGTCTCAGAAGTGGTTGAAAACTCTCTGACAGTGATTATTGATAGGAAGAAGCAGGGCAGTGAAAACAACCACATACACTCTTTGGGACCTGCTATTTTTCTGAATGACTTCACACTGGGAGTCTTAGAGACAAGCAACCACTTGGTCTCAGCTAGAGAAAGATTTCCTTTTATTTTGACCAGCCCTATACAAACCAGGTCACTGCATGTTGTATTCATGGCTTCACAAAGCCCTGCTTTCATTCTGATTGGAGGCCGCTCTCTATTCAGGACCTTTGTTGTTGATGGCCACCAAATAAAAGGAAAAGGATCTGATGTTGGCCAGGCCAGGATGGACAGAACTGTGAAGTAGAAGCTTCTTAGTCCCAAAATGGGGCATTCATATGGCCTAGGCAGTGCCCCCTGCTTCCTTGTTTCCTAGTTTCCCCTAGCTTTAGATCCCTGAAAACTGTTAATCCTGCTGTGTTCGTCAGGGTGTGACCCACTTGTGTAATCTTATGGGATTGAATCTCTGGGATTTAAAATACTATGCTATATAACAGAGGCAGTATATTTGAATAGTTGGCCTTTTGTTGCAGGAAAAATTGTATTACGCTAGGAGCCACCTTTTTGCATGTATCATTTATTTGTCTCTAGAATTTTAGAGTCGACTGGGATTTTACAGATTATTTAATTCAGTCATCCCATTTTACAAATGAGGAAATTAAGGTTCAGAGATAGCAACCCATATGGTGACCAGCCACTTATGCTAGTTTGCCCTGGGCTAAGTAAGAGGTTTCCTGGGATGCAGAACTTTTCAATACTACAACTGAGAAAGTCCCAGGCAACTGGGAATAAGTTTGTCATCCCAGCAACCAATTACCTAACTCAAAGTTTCGTAGTCGTTACTGACACATTATAGACTAAAACACATGCTAACTTCCAGGACAAAGCCTTTCTTAGGACAGCCTAATACAGTCAAAATATTTTCTCATTCATGAGCCACATATTAAGACTCCAGAATACTATAATGGTCAGGTCAACTTTATGTTCTAGATATTTATGAAAGTTTTCACTGACTTCTGATTTAGGCCATCTTATCCCTAAGAACTCAGTATTAGTACATACATTTTTAACCTAATTTAAATTTAATAAGGATATTTCTCTCTTTATTGAATGGAGAAAAAAAATCAATGCAGTGTATTAAGGAAAGCCAAAGAGAGCATTTATTTTGGATATTATTTAGGACCATAGTTACTAGATCTCAAACATGCAAGGCTTTGGTTAAAGGCAACAGACAATGGATTTCTGTATTAATAAAAATTGGGACAATAAACCTAAACACTGTTATTAACAATTCTTTCAGCTCAAAATTCTGTTGTAACTATAAAGCAATGAAGTAAATTGATACACATAGCTTTCAAAGTGCCTCATCACTTTACAGATACAACCTGGGCAAAATTTTGTGACTCCTTGTGAAAAGGGTGAAATGCTTAAAAACCCAGGTTGATAAAAATTGCTGAACTTATCCTAAGACAAACCTTCTTTTAGCTACTTCTTAAATATTGGTGATTCATTGGATTCCTCTTGATCATGGTTTTCTTCATATGCAATATCCTGTTTGGGGGCAAACTTGACCATGAGCTCAACTTTGTTTATAACAGGGTCAGCCAATGTGCTGCCTGCCTGCCACTGCACTCTGGCCTAGGCCCATGGCATGTATTGCTGATTTGTCATGGCACCCATTCCTGCCTATCCTTGACTTGGCCTCACAGTTCTTCTGAACATGCGCCTTCAATATGACACTACAAACTGATCCAAATTGGCACGAAAGATGAAATCTATTCTTGCACCTGCAATTAATTAATCATAGACCCAGATTAAACCCAAATTTAGGTATCTAATCCAGGCCTCCTCCAAGCTGCCTATCTGAATGTATGAACTCCATGTGCCATCTCTATCTGGATGACTTAGGGGTACTTCCATTTCAACATGTTCAAAAGTAAACTCATCTTTACCCTCCAAATCTACTTCTCGTCTGTTTTTGTTACCCCTGCCATCCAATCAGTCACCAAAGCCTGTACTTTATTCATTATAAACATCTCTTGAATCCTTCTCATGTCTTCTATCCCTGCTGCCACTGCTTTATTTGGACTCTTGCAAAGCCTGCTTGCTGGTATCTCCAACTTCATTCTCCTCTCTTCCTCATATCCACGAGAGAAATTGCTCCCAAAACCACAGATCTGACCATGGCCATTCCTTTCCTTACAAATCCCTAGAATGGCTCCCCCTAGCCTTCAAAATAAATACAATTCAGGTCTCATAGTTCAGCTTATAAGATCCTGATTGTTTCTGTGTTCCTTTCTTTACAGAAGTGTTGACTTCTTCCCTGTTTTATATTTGCTGAAGATTTGACTAATTTGTCTGTCTTTTAAAAAGACAATATTGGTTTATTTTATTAGTCAAAGCTTTATTAATCTTTTAGTTTTCTATTTTATAATTATCTTCTTTTATTCTTAATTTCTTTGTATTTATTTTCCTTTATTAATTTTCTTAGTTGAAATGTAACTGCCTCAGGGGTTTTTCCTGCCTGCTGCACAAAGAAAGACTATGGCATTGTAGTAGGGAAAGAGTTTAATAGACATGAGGCCAGCCACACCAAATGAGAGATGGAGTTAGTACTCAAATCATTCTCCTCCAAAGCCTTTAGGCTAAAGGTATTTCACAGGCATTTTGAGGGAAGGGATGAGGGTGGCTAGGCTTGCTGCTGATTGGTTGAGGCAGAGATGAATTCATAGGGGGTCAAAGCTGTCCTGCTTGCTGAATTGCTTCTGGGTAGGGCCACAGGAGCAGGCTTGGGAGATCCCAAGTGGAGTCATGGGTGTCAGACACGCAAAGAAACTTGAAAAGATATCTCAAAAGGTCAGTCTGCAATAGTGGTGTTATTTGTAGGAGTAACTGGGGAAGTTGCATATTTTATAACCTCTGGAATAATGGCTGACAATTGTTCATGTCTGGGCCTTAGCAGGCTTCAGGCTCCTCTCCTCCCTCAAGCCTAATGGCTTTCCATGAGCTTTACAAAAGCAGTTAGCTCAGATCTCTTCCACTGCTGTAATTTTCTCACTGATAATGATTTTTGCAAAGGTGGTTTCACAAATACTTGTTTATTTTTCAGTGTTGATGTTCTCTTACAAATGTTTTTAGGAATGGATTTTCTTCTGTGTGTCGCTGACAGGAACAGGAAACAAAAATACTAAGGAGAAGAGAGTGGTTCCCCAGCAAAGGCCCCACCCTCCAGCCTGGATACCCACGGCCCTAAATGAGAACAGGCATTTACGTTTGGGGGTTCAAAAAGTTGCCTTTTGACTCACCACGCTCCCTATCCTGCCCCCACGTAAACCCCAAACCCTAAGGTCCAGAGCGTACCAGCAGATGGGGAGACAAGGAGGCAAGCTGACTGACGGCAAAACAACATGGCAGAGAAAGAGAAGAGGAGGAATGTCTGGACACCGAGATATGTTTGGCTGGGGTCAGTGAGAGAGGAGTCTAGCCCCTGGGCGGCCTGACTTCAGGGGAAGATCGCCTTCCCACTTCATCCATCCCCTACCCTTCTGGCTCCCCATCCATCCCACTGAAAGCCACTTCCACCACTCTGGACCGCATAGTAGGAGAATCATGGGGCTCTGTCTTCTGCCTACTGACTATTCAGCTGTGTGCATTGAGCTGCCCATAGATGGTGCTCACATTTTTTACTTTGGAGATATCCCTTGTTGCTTTTTCATTACAATCTATTGTTTTCTTTTGAACACGATATCTCTTCAAACCAATCTGAGGAAATTATTCTTATTTTGAAGTTTTAATTTCTTGTGTTTATATTCCTTTGTAGTTTTCTTTCATTTGCTTGGATTTTATCATTTCCCTGGGGGTTAATTATTCTACTTGTTGAGTTTAGAACTTTGTGTTTGTTATTTTGATATCTTTGTGGTTGATTTTCCTCAAATATTTAGATACTGCCAGTTGTCTGTTCTTAGCTATAGATGTGAATCCTAACCGAATGAAAATCACTGCTCATTGGCTGGGTGTGGTGGCTCACGCCTATAATCCCAGCACTTTATGAGGCCAAGGTGGGTGGATCACCTGAGGTCGGGAATTCAAGACCAGCATGGCCAACATGGGAAAACTCTGTCTCTACTAAAAATTCAAAAAATTAGCCAAGCATGGTGGTGTGCACCTGTAAACCCAGCTACTCAGGAGGCTGAAGCAGGAGAATCACTTGAGCCTGAAAGGTGGAGACTGCAGGGAGCCAAGATTGCACCATTGCACTTTAGCCTGGGAGACAGAGCAAAACTCTATCAAGAAAAAGAAAGAAAGAGAGAGGAAGAGAGGCAGGGAGGGAGGGAGGGAAAGAAAAAGAGAAAAAGAAAGAAGGAAAGAGAGAGAGAAAGGAGGGAAAGAAAGAAAGAGAGAGAAAGAAAGAAAGAAAGAAAGAAGGAAGGAAGGAAGGAAGGAAAAAGAAAGAAAGAGAGAGAGAGAAAGAAAGAAAGAGAAAGAAAGAAAGAAAGAAAGAAAGAAAGAAAGAAAGAAAGAAAGAAAGAAAGAAAGAAAGAAAGAAAGAAAGAAAGAAAGAAAGAGAGGGAAAGAAAATTACTGCTCATAAAACAGGTTCTGATTACAGGAGCCCTGAGAGCTTATGTAGGGGAAGTATGAGTGAGATCATAAATGCGAAGAGTCCCAGTCCCTCACAGTAACCATATGTTGTAGTACTGCTCTGCTTCTCCAACCTCAGCTACTGTGGAATTTTCTATGCCCCAACTTTCACTTTAGAGAGGTGTCCTCATAACTTGAATCTGGAGTCTGTAGCTCTAAGAAATAACCACTCCCCTCATGACATCAGGGACATGGGTGGACACTGATGTAAATGTTTTGATATCCTTTAACTAGTTACCTTACTAACGGTCTTCATCCTGCTCTTTTCCCTAGTTCCCACTGGTTCTGCTCTATGGATTATTTGGGGGCACAGTTGGGAAAACACATGCTGTTTGACATTCTGTTTCTTCTGTATGAGCTTGAGGCTTCCTCAACTCTCTTAGTTTCTATTTTCAATCTAGTCTGAATTACTCTGTATCCTCTAGAAATTTGATTGGTGGCATCACTTACAAATTTTCCACTCTATTACATTCCCTTTCTATGTGTATGTCTATGTGGCTTTCTGTCATCTTAATGGGGTTTCTTCCCCTAGAGTAAACATTTGTATTCAGTTAGCCAATGTGAACTGGAAAGCCAACCCCTTGTTTAGGACTTTCAATATATAACCAGGACGTTTCCTTTTTATTGTTCCCCCTGTTGAAGCATTTAGAACAGATGTCTCAAATCAGGTCAGAATTATTCTGAGCTATGCCCCAATGTGCTGTTTTCTGCTTCATGATTAGAGTCTCTTGCTGGGGCACATGTCAGATGTCTTCTGCTTCGGGGTAAGAACTCGGGGACAAGATTTATCTCAAAGGCTCAAACTTTGAGCATGTTTCTCAAAATCCACTTTACATTTATCTCAGGAAGTATCAGCACCTTCATACAACAAGAACTCCTGGTTATCTTTTCATCCCAGAGTCTCCAAAGAGTTTATACAGATTAGGACCCCTCAAATTCACTCATGTTTTTGTAACATTTCTCACCTCACCTCAACTTTTACACCGGTATTTTATTTGAGCCTTTTGACAGTTTTCTGTAGTAGTAGAATATTATTATCATTTAGCACATGAGAAAATTGATTTAGACAGGTTATTTGCCAAAATATACAAATAAAAAATGAGCAAGCCAGTTAGTAAGCCACGAAATTCTTTTTCTGAGTACAATATTTTGCTTCTATGGCTCCTGTGGACTGCGATATAGAAAGAAAGCTGAGGTGAGTTCAGTGTCCATAGACCAAGATTTATTTTAAATCTAGATATGTATCCTTGAGGCTAGACAGTAATAGAACTAGACATTAGGAGTTTGATTCAATTTTTACTGATAAAAATATGTCTGCTGATGACAGACTAAGTTTATATATTATTTTAAAAAGTCAAAGAACTAGCTGCTCCTTAAAGAAGCTCCCCTGACAAAAACAGGAATTGTAGGAATTATTGCTTTAAGATGCTTGGTGACCTGTATTAACTCCATATTTCTGTCCAGGTTCATTTTATTGGGTGTATGAGTTATCTATTTGCTGTTTAACAAGCCCCCTCCATGCCCCAAGCTTAGTAGCTTAACACAGCTGCCATTTATTACTGCTCCCAAATTTACCAGTCAGCTGGCTAGTTCTGCTGCTCCAGCCAGGCTTGGCTAATCTCCGCTGGGCTCACTCGTGTGTCTGTGGTCAGCTTGAGGACTGACTAGGGGCTGGCTGTTCTATTCGTGTGTCTGGTTGTTGGCTGTCTGGCTACTGACCAGGACAATGTCTGTTACCCAGCAGGCCAAACCAGCTTTATTCATGTGATGGCATCCCAGCTCCAAGAGAGCAAGTGGATGCACACCTTTTGATACAATGTCACTTCCACATTTTGCTGCTCAAAATAGTTCATAAAGCCAGTCCAGGTACAGTAGAGAGGGAAGTTGCAAAGTTATACTGAAAGGACCATGAGTACAGAAAGAAGATTGCCATCATTTTTGCAAATAAACTACCATGCCTGGCCTTTGTAGGCATGCCTCAGTTGCTATGAGTGTTGGCTGCCAAAGGGTCACAGATGCCTCTGGCGATGAACTGACTTGTGTCACCTCAAAGTTCATCTGTTGAATCCCTAATCCCCAAAGTTACTGTATCTGGATACATAGTTTTTAGGAGGTAATTAAGGTTAAATGAGGTCATAAAGGTGGGGTCCTAATTCAATAAGGCAGTGACTTTATACAGAGAAAGAGAAAGAATTTTTTTTTCATTCTTTCTCTGCCATGTGAGAACATGGCTAGAAGGCAGCAACCTGCAAGCTAGGAAATGCACCCTCATCAGAAACCCACCTGTTCTGGACCTTGATCTGGGACTTCTTGCTTCACAAGTGAGAAAATAGAGCTGCCCAGTCTGTGATATTTTGTTATGGCAGCCTAAGCTAACCAACACACCTCTCCACTTCTGGAGAATTACCCTCTGTGGAAGGGGACTGCCTTGCCCTAGAGATTATGCCCTCATCTTTCAGGTGGGATGAAGGAGATGCAGCCCACACAGCAAATGGCTCATGGATGTGGGAGTATAAAAGGCTGGTCCTCAATTGGCAACAACTCTGTATAATTTAAGCCCCAGAGCCTTCGTATGGATCAAGGCAAGGCTGGCTTTCATTGGAGACCACGTCCTTGCTCTTTTATCCCTCTCTAGTCTTAACTTTCCTCTCCCCTTTATAGGCTTTTCCTGAAGAGGACTCCCTCAGTAATTCATAAGCACCCAATTCCCTGACTCAGGACCTATTTCTAGGGATCCCTACCAAGACAGATGTTTTATGATCATAGCCTATTCAAAGACAGCACTCGTCATTAGTACACAGTTATAAGCAGAGTTGCAAATTTTTAGCTTAGTTGCAGTCTCTGTGAGATTTCAAAATGCTATTCTACACTTTGATAAAAACAATGGTTATTAACATTTGCTGAGAGCTTACTAAGCTGTCTGCTGAGTATATAACATATATGATCTCATTTAATCTTCACCATGACTATATGAAATAGCTACTGTTACTATCAGATTTTATATTTTAATGTCTTCTAAATCATTTTGTATCTGGGATTTTGATCTATTATTCTTTGCTCTAGCAACAAAAGACTTATGAGCCTGAATAAAAATAGACTTTGGCACATGACATTGAGGAAACACCTGATAAGTGTCACAGACAAGACAAGTTGACCTTTCTTCAGCTTGAAAAATCAGGACTCTCTGGGTTCATTATTGAACAGTATTGATAGGGAAACCTAATGATCTACTGAACATTCCTGTTCAAAACCCTAAATCTTTTCAGTGAAGTTAGTTGGTAATTGTGGTGTGCTACTTTGGTGTTGCAAAGTGCTTTGCTAAATAACACATTTGTGGGTCCAGGCATGTCCATCTTAGTTTTTAAAAAGTTGTACCCTCTCAAGTTTCCACTAAGTAAGGTTCATTCATACAACAAACATTTCTTAAGTTTTCATCACTGCTTGTTAAGTACCTCTCTCTCTGTCTCTCTGTCTCTCTGTCTCTCTGTCTCTCTCTCTCTCTCTCTCTCTGTGTGTGTGTGTGTGTGTGTGTGTGTGTGTTGTAGGCATCACAGGAAGATAAAAAATGAGTCCATAACAACTGTTCAAGTCAGTGAATCCCTAATTTCAGCAGCTGCAGCAGGAAATAGGAAATCTTATAAAGGGAGGGTCAAGGAACAGGCATCAATTCTTTGTTAGTTGCGTGGCAATGCTTTGTCTTTTTCAGTTTAGGTGGAAATGGCCTCTGGCTCCAAGGGAAAATCCAGAAAGGAAGACCAGATAATACTGTGTTTGGCATGGTCCTAAGCCAGAAACCAAGGCTTAAAGGACTCTCCTCAATATTACACAGCTAGGAAGTGGTGTGATCAGAATTGGAACATGGATGCACCACTGCCTGCTGAAATAGCAGGAAATGGAAGAGTAAGCAACATGATAGATGTAAAGGGTGCTTCCTGGAGAGGAGCTCCTATGGTGCAAAGTTTCTTCTACAATGAAAGCAAACTCCAACAGGTGGCATTCCATGTAGCTTTCATGAAACCACCTACCTGAACTAGATCCCTGTAAGTTTATTAAGGGAATTGTAGCTGGATTTATAAAATTAGATTAGTTACCAAGAAGTAAACAGGCATTTGAAGAGAAGGGGAGCTTGAGAGACAGACAGAATAATGAATATGTCTCTGAGTCTGGTCGGTTTGAAACTTCTGCTAAAACTGATGAGAAAATGCTAAGAGGCTTAAACTTAGAAGTTTTGTAAAGAAGGTTTCTCTGGAAAATAAATAATAAAGACATAATTCTTTCAGTGAAAGAGACAGAGCCTAATTTAACAGGAGATTGGGTACCTTGTTCTGCAAGAAACCAGAGATTGAAGGCTGCCACTGGACATTCTATGAATTCTCATGGAGTCGGGGGACTCACTGGCATCGAGCCCATGAGTGGCCCACCTATTTGCACACCATATAGGAAGGATTCACACAGATAGCTTAAGTTCTCCAATACCATTTGTTTTATCTAAAAGAAACACAGTCACCCCAGAGGCTTATGGATGTGCAGTCTAGTCTCACTTTTAAAGGATTTTTATGTATTCTTGTTTCTTTAAAGACAAAGCTAGCAATTGCTTTTTACATCTGTCCAAGCTAATCTTTCTCTGCGTTAAGCAGGCAGACAGGAAATGCAGTTTGCCTCTATTACCTAACATGCAGGAGGTATATAAAAGAGAAATAAGAAAAAAAAAAGTGAGAGCATAAGGTAAACGGATTGGATGAGATCAAAAAAGGAAAATAGGAGCCTGGTGAGCAATCCTTGGCAGGGCGCCCGGAGCAGCTTCAGGAGAGGGACAGAGCCCAGCAAGAGCATTTCCTGCTTTGGGTTAAAAAAATAAATTCAACTATCTTCTATGAGGTGGTCTATTTATCCTGTGCAGCATTAGGTCATTAATTTGAAAATTGCAGGTAGTAATAAAAACAGTAGTTATTTTTTTAACACCTAGATGAATGGGCCTCTCCCTGCTTCACCCACTGCACACCTGGGTTGTATTAATGTTATCTGATGTGTGGGTAGTTTCCCAGAAAGTTTCAGCCTGCGTGAAAGCTTGATCAGCCTTGTTGCTTCTCTAAAACTTCTTATGTTTTCTATATACTTATATTTCTCTCAGCCCATAATCTTCAATAGAAACTAAAAGCAGCATTTTTTTTTTCCATAATACAGGCTAAAAAGCAGCATTTCTTAATTTCTGGAATTAACAAAATCCTAAACTGGTTTCTGTCATAGCATACCCAAGTGGCTTCATGTTTTGCCTGCCTTTCAGTGGTCATCAGTTTCCCTTATCCACGGGACTGCGAGCTTCCTAAGCACTCCTTGCTATCATTCTGCCTGGCCTTTCTTCAGGAAGTCGAGGAGTCTGGGGCTTTCTCTTTTCACATTGTCAGCTTGAAAAACCTTGGGCTTAGGGGAATGTGCCTTAGATGTCTAGCTATGTGACTATAAACCGTTTCCCATGTCAAAGTTTCCTTTGATTATACAATCTATAAGACCACAGTCCTTTGAACTCTGGGCAGGTGTATGGTTTTACAGTGCAATATTTTAAGAGAATTTGTTTAATCTTCCAGCTAAACCTCTTTATACAAACAGAGCTGCCAAGAGAACAAATGCAATTCACTTACAAGTTGTTTGTCTAGTTAACAGTAAGTACGCAAATCAGTTTCCTGTTCACACAAAGGATTTTCTTGTGTTTGAAATATTTGACCAATGGTAGGTTGGCTTGGATTTTTACAGGGAATTCACAATATTAATTATGTATAGTGCTCTGTGCACCAGGATGTGAGGTGACTTAGTAAGCAGCTGGTTAGTACCAAACAAATATATTGCCTGAGTTTCTGAAAAGGATCTTTGTGTGCATAGTGGGGAGGCATCACAAAGGGCGCACATGGAAACAGAGGTTCAGCATGCAGTGAAAAGTATCAGGAAGTTGGAAGACAGCAAAGAGGAAAGGGAAAGTAAAGCTTTACTGTTAAGATAAAATTAAGGCAATGGACAACAAATCATCCATTTTTCACAGGATTTTTGTTCAATGTTTTCCTCTGTGCTTCTTTTCTTGCACGTGTTTCTTCCTTTTTCTTTACAAAAAATGAAAACATTCACATCAATAAGCATTTTCAAAGAGACTCTTGAGTCTTAATGCAATAGGACTGTTTTGTCATTGCAAGACAAGTTGTATACAGCATCAGTAACAGAAGCCCAGCAGCTGGAGCCTTGATTACCATCAGAAGGCCTTTATGGAATCATTGCTAATGTGTACAACACAGAGATACTGTATTGTAGAGGCATAACCTCCCCCTGACCCATGTATGAATTTGTGTACTTTATTCTCATTGCCAAGCTCTTTAAAAATCTTTTCTCTTCACTTATTTACCTAAGGCTGTTTCCCTTTTAGCCCAGAGAAGTTAGACATAAATTGTGCGTTGCCCTGGGGAAAGAAAGATACTATGCAACTGGAATTACAAAGGTAGCATAATCTTGATTGTTAAGTTCAAAACTGCTGGTTTAGAAGGAAGACAGAAAAAAATCAGAAGCATCCTTATAGAACTAGTTTCTCTTGTGGTCAAATCCGGGAAATGGGGATATGATGGAACCCTTTCTGAGTGTGCATTTTGGAAAATAGAAACTTATAACTATTGTTTGAACTAAGCAATAACAATTCTCAGGGACAGAACCCCTTCCCCTATGTCACTCTGATGTGGCAGCTTACAGGCATAGATGAGAACTGGTGGCACAGTGGATCTAGGCAGGAGAGGGCCAGAAAGAGTCTCCTCAGGTTTATGCGCTATTGAAGTTGTGGGCGAAGGCATGTGAAAAGTTCCCCAATCAGCTAGAGCAGGTCACTGATGCAAGCTAAGGAGAACCAATGTGCTACATAGGTCTTGTTGTGGCAGGAATGAGATGTTACATCTTTAGCAGAGGGTTGAAGCTACCTGCTAGCAGATGGATGCCGAGATGCTACCTGGGAGCCAGGCCAAGGTCTGCAGCTCCTCCAGCCGCTATAGGAATAAGCACCAGATAGGATGAGTCACACCTGGAGCAGGAGGTCAGCATAGGCCTGACACAGATATGGATACCTGCTGCCCACTGCTGTGGGGGTACCATCTGCTTACATTCCCTCACAGCTTATTAGTGTCAACCCCAGGAGTAAGATACATAAAAACAATCTGTGACAGGCTGAGTTTTTTTTTCTACTTAAGTTTATATTTGAGATAATTGTGGATTCACATGCAGTAAGAAATAATACCGAGAGATCCTGTATACAATTTACCCGGTATTCTCTAGTGGTAACAGTTTACAAAACAATGTAAACTACAGCCAGGATATTGTCAAGCTATAGAACATTTCCATCAACACAAGGAACTTCATGTTGCCCCCCCCTTTTTTTTTTTGAGGCAAAATCTGTCTATGTCAGGCTGGAGTGCAGTGGCATGATCTTGGCTCACTGCAACCTCCACCTCCCAGGTTCAAGCGATTCTTCAGCCTCAGCCTCCCAAGTAGCTGGGACTACAAGTGCACAACACTATGCCCAGCTAATGTTTGTATTTTTCGCAGTGACAGGGTTTCACCATATTGGCCAGGCTGGTCTTGAACTCCTGACCTCATGATCCTCCTACCTCAGCCTCTCAAAGTGCTGGGATATCAGGTGTGAGCCACTGCGCCCAGCCCTTGTTGCCCTTTTATAAACACATATGCTTCCCTCTCTGGCCCTTACAACTGGCAACCCCTAATCTGTCCTCTATTTCTATAATTTTGCCTTTTTGAGAAAGTCTTTATTTCTTTTTCACTTTTGAAGAATAACTTTGCTAATATAAAATCATAGGTTAGTGCCTTTTTTTCTTCAACACTTTAAATATTTCACTTACTCTCTTCTTTCTTGTGTAGTTTCTGATGAGAAGTCCAATTGTAATTCTTTCCCTTGTTCCTCTATAGGTAAGGTATTTTTTCCTTCTCTATCTTTATTCAAGACTTTCTCTTTGTCTCTACTTTTTTTTCATTTCAATATAATATGTATAAATGTGTATGGGTTATTTATTGGTTTTTTAATTGACTATTCTGCGTGGCGTACTCTGAGCTTTCTGGATATGTGATTTGGTAACTATCATTAATTTTGGAAAGTTCTCCACATTACTTCAACTATTTTCAGATTGTCTAGCTATTCTAGTACCTTTGCCTTTACATATAGATTTTAGAATAATCTTTTAAATAGGTAAAAAAAAAATGCTGGGATTTGGTTGAAATTGTATCGAACCTATATATAAATTTGGGGAGAGTGTCACTATATTGGGTCTATTAATCTATAAAGACAGTATTTCTTTCCATTTAGACCCTCTTTGATTTTTAAAATTAGCATTTTATAATTCACCCTACAAGTCCTCTATGTGCTTTGTTAGGTTTACACCTAAAATTTTTTTAAAAAGTGATTATAATAATAATGCATTTTTTATTTTGGTGTTTTTAATTACATGTTTATTGCTACCATATAAAAATATAATTAATTATATTTTTATCTTGTTTCCTGAGACATTGCTGAACTCATTTGTTAGTCTTAAAAGTTTTTTTTTTTTGGAAGCTTGGGATTTCTAAAACTTTTCAGACAGGGCCAGTTTTATTTCTTCTTTTCCAATCTGTATTCCTTTCCTTTTCTTTCCTTTCTTTTCTTTTTTCTTTCTTTTTTATTTATTTTATTTTATTTTATTTTTGCCTTATTGCACTGGCTGTGATTTCCAGCATTTTGTTGAATAAGAATAGTGAGACTGGAGATTCTTGCTTTGTTCCCAATCTTAAGAGGAAAGCAATCAGTCTTTCATTATTGAGTATGTATAATGATACTTGCAAGTTTTTTTTTTTATATAAATGCTCTCCAAAGAGAGAGTAAGTTCTTTGTAAGAGAATAAGTTGATTAAGTTTCCTTCTATCTCTATTACTCTGAGTGTTCTTAGTTATAGATATTGAATTTTGTCATGTTTTCTTCTTATCAATTGATATAGTCATGTAATTTTTTTAGCCTGTTATAATGGTAGATTACATTGATTGAATTTTGAATATTGCATTAGTCATGTATCTCTAGAAAAACTCTACTTGGTCATGGTGTATAATTATTCTTCATTATTGTTGAATAATGTATGTTTTTATTTTGTTAAGGAATTCTTTGAGCCTATATTTTGAGCTATATTGGCATTAATTCTCTTTGTCTGTTTTTGCTAGCTTTACGTAATAAATTGAAAAGTGTTCCCTCCTTGTGATGGTTAATTTCATGTGTCAATTTGGCTAGCCTATGGTAATGAGATATTTGGTCAAACATTATTCTAGATGTTTCTACGAAAGTACTCTTTAGATGATAGTAACATGTAAATCAACAGACATCAGGTAAAGCAGATTACCCTCCATAATATGAGTGAACCTCATCCAACCACCTATGAAGGAGGGAGAATTCTGTCAACAGACTACCTTGGACAGAAACTGCAACATCCGCTTTTCCCTGGATCTGTAATGTGCTGGCCTACCTTACAGATTTTGGATTTGACAACCTCTGCAATCATATCGGTCTATTCCTTAAAATAGATTCCCTCTATATATATATATATATATATATATATATATATATATATATATATATATAAATGGTGTTTATCTGGAGAGTTTTGACTAATTTACTTCTCTTCTATATTCTAGAAAAGATTACATACAACTGGTATTAATTTTTCCTCAAATATTTAGTAAAATTTGCTGTTAAACCACTGAGGTTGCAATGAACTGAGATCATGTCACTGCACTCCAGCCTGGTAACAGAGCAAGACTCTGTCTCAAAAAAAAAAAAAAAAAAAAAATGTATTCTTCTTTTGTTGGGTAGGGTGTTCTATAAATGTTGATTAGATTCTAGTGATTAATGGTGCTATTAAGTTCTATATCCTTGCTGATTTTCTGTCTAGTTGTTCCATCAGTTGTTGAAAGGGGGTGTTGAAATCTTCAGCTATAATTTTGAGTTTGTTTATTTTTTTCTTTTAGGTCTATCAGATTTTGTTTCACATGTTTTGCAGATCTGTTTGGTGTATATACATTCAGCATTGCTATGTCTTCTTGGTCGACTGACTTTTTAAAATATCATTGTATAATATTCTTCTCTCAGGCTAGTGATTTTCTTTGCTCAGAAGTTTATTTTATTTCTTGTTATTATAGCCACTCTTGCTTTCTTTCCATCAGTGTTGGCATAATCTATTTATTTTTATTTAAAAAATTTTAGCCAGCCTATGTTGTTATTTTTTAAATGAGTTTCTTAAAACTATACATTTAACAGTATATAGTTTGATATGTAGTTTTCGTCTGCTCTACCACTATCTGTGTTTAATCTGTATATTTAGGCCATTTACATTTACATGCAACCACTGCTATTACAGGGTTTAACTCCGCATTTTTCTTTCTTATTTTGTTTGTTCTTTTTTTCTTCTGTTTTTTTCTTTCTTTGTGTTATTTGAACATTTCTTGAATTCAATTTTGATTCATCTATATACCATTTTAAAGTTTTTTTTTTTTTGTATAGCTTTTTTTTAAGTGATTACTTTAGGTATTACATTCTATAGACACAACTTATTAAAATCTACTGTTGGCCAAGTACGGTGGCTCACACCTGCAATGCCAGCATTTTTGGAGGCCAAGACAGGTGGATAGCTTGAGTCTGGGAGTTATTGCTGGGAGCACTGGTATACACCTGTAGTCCCAACTGCTTGGAAGGCTGAGGTGGGAGGATGCCTTGAGCCCAGGAGACCGAGGCTGCAGTGAGCTGTGATTGAGCCACTACACTCCAACCTGGACGATGGAGTGATACCCTCTCTCAAAGAAAAAAAAAATCTACCATTGGAGATGAAAAAGTATTGCAAGATTAAAATTTTTTTTTTTTCATTTCAACCTCCACTGTTTGGGCCTAAGTGACCATTCCACCTCAGTCTCCCAAGTAGCTGGGACGACAGTACACACTAGGCTAATTTTTGTATTTTTGTTGAGATGGGGTTTCACCATGTTGCCCAAGCTGGTCTCAGACTCCTGGGCTCAAGTGATCTGCCCACCTGGGCCTTCACAATGTGGGGATTACAGGTGTAAGCCACTGTGCCTGGCCCTTAATTAATTTTTAATGTTAGTTCTCTTAATCATGTGTGGATTATTTTTCAGGCTGAAAGGTGTATCAATGCCATTTCATTATCTAACCCACTTTGATTCTGTAGAACTCTTTCAAAGAAATGGAACAGAATGAAGAGTCTTATAAAATGCTCTCTGACAGGGAGGACAATTAAGTTGCTCATTTTGTGAAGCCATTATACTCCACCATTACTTTGGTCACCAGAAGAGAAGGAAGAATCATCTATGAGCACCTGATTGGTGTAAGACACAGTATGGGTGTGGTTTCCCAAGTTATCTCACTTTAAGGAAAGTTCTAATCAACCTCATTCTAGGGAAATTTTTACCAGACTCATAACAAACTTCACTGTCTCAGTGCTGGCTGGAAGTAATACAAACATTTTAACTCTCTCTTTTCATTTATCTGGGTGAAGTGCTAAAGAAGTTCAGATCAGTAGTTTCCTGTTCATTCTTTAGTTATTATAGTTAATCATGCCTACTTAAGACATCTGGAAAAATTCTAATTTAATTAAACATATAGAACAACTATGGTAGTACAAAGAAAAAATAACTCATGTTTCAATTTTCCACTTAGTAACACAACACATCTCATTTCATCCAAGGATTTACTCTGTAGAGAGCACACAAAATCAGTAGAATGTTGTTTGTATGTCTAGACTTTTGACTTAATAGATTTACCACACATTTCCCTATGGGGAAAAATCACAAATATCCCAGCCCATTAAGGGTTATTACAAGTATTGATGAGAACAGATGTTTCTTGGCGTTGATTCCGTGGAAGATATTTTCCATGCATTTGGTTTGTAATGCAACTATTTTATTTTTCAATTTTTATTACTAAAAAAAGGAAATTTTCATATAGACACAAGCTCTGTTTTAAAATTTAATTCTGTTTTCTCAGTAAAGATTGAGTTCTCCAGTTCTTGCTGAAAAAGTAGCAGATGGGAGTAAGCTCTCTCAAATTATACATCACTCTAGGGGCCTATTGAATTTCAATATTGGATTGGGTCTCAGGCATCCTTCACTATGGTCTGATGCTTTAAACAACTCCCGCCATTACAGTTAGCCCTTCCACAGCCTGAGCTCCTGACTCACAGGCACTCTGACATCTTTACGAGATAACTGCTATATTTCACAACTGTGGGGCAAACACCAAGAAGGAAAAAAAATTATCTGTTCAGAATCTCAGTCTATTAGTTGTAGCAACAGCAATCTAGAGAACAACCTCATAGAATGGGTCTAAGTTTCTATGACAAAAAAGTAGGATTGGGTAGCTCCCAGAAGATAATCAGATAATTTAAAGTCTTGACATCTTTGCTGTGCTGGAGGTCAGGTAGAGAAGAGAGGAAGCCATGGCTCTTCTATATTCCTAGACCTTCCTTCAGGGATCCGATCTGCAGACTGAAGACCTAGACTTTCATCTAAGTGCCTGAATCTGCAGTCTGCTGCAGATGGAAAATGACCTGGCTCTCTGAAGGTTATCTGCCCCTACAAAGTAGCATTCATCCTCCCCAGAATATCCAGGGCATGGAGAATTAAAAAAAGAAAGCATTCCTTCTAACTAATTTCAAATATATTTATAAGAGAAACTATGGCATAGAAAACCTCTCCTTTTCCTGATTTCTTTTTAGCAGCCATTTCTTGAACCTACTATTTAATAAACTTTAAAAAGTATAGTAAACATCTCTGAGGGAATAATAAGAAACTATATGATTCTATGGATAAATTTGGGCTTACTCTAGACATCTGACATGATTGCTAGAGCATATGATATGCACAAGCTCCAAATAAGTATTCAATAACTATTTCTTTTTTTTTAGTCCCAAATATTACCTCTGACAACTGAAGTATTTTAAAGCAAATCTCAGGCATCATGTCATCTCACCCTTACAATTTTATCTTCCTTCCTTCCTTCCTTCTTTTCTTTCTCCTTTCTTTTTTTTTTTTTTTTTTTTTTTGAGACAGAGTTTCACTCTTGTTGCCCAGGCTGGAGTTCAATGGCACGATCTTGGCTCACCGCAACCTTCGCCTCCCAGGTTCAAGCAATTCTCCTGCCTCAGCCTCCTGAGTAACTGGGATTACAGGCATGCACCACCACACCCGGCTAATTTTTTGTATTTTTATTAGAGATGGGGTTTCTCCACATTGGTCAGGCCGGTCTCGAACTCCTGACCTCAGGTAGTCCACCTGCCTCAGCCTCCCAAAGTGCTGAGATTACAGATGTGAGCCACTGCACCTGGCCTCAGTAACTATTTCTTTAGTGAAGGAGTGAACATATACTCAGGCTATTAATCTATTTTTAAAAATAGAAAATTTTAACAAAAACGACAGTGTGGTGAGAAGATTTCTAGTTTGTAGTGGTACTGCTTTGTAAGTCTTTGGAATAGTAAAGGATGGTATGGCAGAGAAAGATACTTTGTTTTAGCTTAAAAACTTCCATATAAATCCAGGCATAATGGCTCATAGCTGTAATCCCAGTGCTTTGGGGAGGCCAAGGCACGAGGATCGCTTCAGGCTGGGAGCTCAAGACCAGGCAAGACAATAAATTAAAATCCCAACTCTGCAACAAATTAAAAATTAGCCAGGTGTGATGGCATGTAGCTGTGGTCCTAGCTACCAGGGAGGCTGAAGTGGGAGAATTGCTTGAGCCCAGAAGTTCGAGGTTTCAGTGAGCTATGATTGTACCACTGCACTCCAGCCTGGGTGACAGAGTGAGATCCTGTCAAAAAAGAAAGAAAGAAAGAAAGAGAGAAAGAGAGAGAGAGAAAGAAAGAAAAGAAAACCACACACACAGAAAACATACAAACTTTTCATATGAGTTATCAGAAGCTAGATTTCTAGAGTTACAACTTTAATTCATTTTTGGAGATGCCTTCCTTTATATTAGGAAGTCACAAAAATGATCATTTAATTATGAGAATGCAAATACCTACTTCTTCAGATGGAAGTCACCATATATCTGAGCACAGATGCACAGATTGAGATACTTGGCAGTCTGTAGTGTGTATTGAGAACATTTCCTCCTAAATATGGATTTTTATAGGACTTCTGATATCCCACAGAGGGTGTCATTTAGGTTTGAATAACCCAGGTTATAGGATATAAGGTTGAAGTTTGTGGGGTCAGGCTACTGACCTTACAGGGAAGTTTGAACATCAAGTGAGTAGAATGTCTATATGTGGATCTCCTGCCTTCAGAAAATGCTGGTAGTAATCACTTACCTATTTACCTGTGCTTTTCAGTGGATTAAATGACATTTTGCTATCAGAATTCACCACCACATAGGATACGGATTGAAAAAGAAAGATTTATAAACTGTCTTGAAGTCATGAGAATGAGGCAGTGCGCTCTCGGTAACTTTCTTTAGGTTTTCTTTTCCTTGTTTATCATACATGTATAAATATGTATTAATGTTAAATGTAGGATGTAATACACTCATTTTGAATGTTTATTTTAGACTATAAATCAGAAGTTCACGACCACAACATACCAAATCAGACCTGGTATACACAATGAGAGTATTTCAGGCAGGGGCTACAAACCTATTTACCAATAGGACCAGGCAGGCAAGACAGATGCCTTAAACAACACTGCATAAGGCAATAGGAAACGGTGGGACCTGGAGCAAGCTGTAGAGTGCAGCCCCTACCCTTCTTAAAGGCGTTTACTTTAAAACAAAACAAACACTGTGCTGAACCGAACAGTCAGTCAGTTGAATCTGGACCACTTTTTGGACCCCTATGGAGGAACAAGCTTGAGAAAGAAGATGCCCATGAAAAACTGTTTTTCTTATAAATGGGATGGAGGCTGACTTGAGAAAGGGGGTATAGGCAATAAATATATTTGTTGTCTAACTTACAGGACTGGTGAGTGATGAAATATATACTTGCCTGGGGGGCTACAGATCCTCGTTCTGGCATTTTCTAGTTATAAGTTTAAGACTATTTATCTAGCTAAAACCTTCTTCTTGATGATCAAATAAAAGAATCTATTTGAAATCTTTTAAATAACTGTCAATTGCTGTGTAAATATTAGTTACATTCTTTTACACATAGCTGATGTTTAGTAAATGCAGGTCTGGAGTAAGATAGTGGGCATCCACGATGAGTGTCTGTTGCTCCTTTCACCATCACCATACCAACTTTATTTCAATAGGAGCTAGGCAATAAGGTACACTTTTTTTTAAATTGCAAGGCCAAAGATTATATTATCAGCTTTTTTCTTTTAATTATAACTCATGGTTTTCATTGCTTGGACCTCATATGACAAAGGGCTCGTTCTGGGCTAGTTCTTTTTCTTCCATTCTGTTGTCATCCATTGCCTGTGATATCATCATGCTATGAAAAAGGTGATCTCAGATAATGAACTGCTGATGAGGCTTATTTGTGACATTTAGGGAAATAGATTAAAGAGTTATTAGACCACATGCCATGTGATTTTCCTATCCAAGAACGAAAAGACTGGCTACTACTGGAAATGTGCACTAAGGGTCATTCTTTGTTAAACAAAAAACAATAGCAAACCATAGAGATGGAAATGGTCAGATAATTAAATGTCATCCCTCTGTAAGTTCATGCTATTGAAAATGTACAACATCGTGCTGAATAGGCAAACGCTGGAAGCATTCCCCTTGAGAAATGGAACAACACAAGGATGCACTCTCTCATCACTCCTATTCAGCATAGTACTGGAAGTCCTAGCCAGAGCGATCATGCAAGGGAAAGAAATAAAAGGCATCCAAAGAGAAGAAGTCGAACTATCTCTGGTTGCAGATGGTATGATTCTATACCTAGAAAACCCCATCATCTCTGCCCAAAAGCTTCCAGATCTGCTAAACAACTTTAGCAAAGTTTCAGGATACAAAATCGATGTACAAAAATCATTTGTGCATTTCTGTGCACCAACAACATCCAAATTGAGAGCCAAATCAAAAACACAATTCCATTCACAATAGCCAAAAAAAAAAAAAGAACAAAATATCTAGGAATACAGCTAGATATAGAGGGATAAAAGATCTTGACAATGAGAATTATAAAACACTGTTAAAAGAAATCAGAGATGACACAAATGGAAAAACATCCCATGCTCAAGGGTAGGAAGAATACTGCTAAAATAACCATACTACCCAAAGCAATTTACAAAATCATTGCTATTCCTATCAAACTACCAATGATATTCATCATGAAATTAGAAATAAAAACTATTTAAAAATTCATATGGAACCAAAAAAGAGCTCACATAGCTAAGGCAATTCCAAGCAAAAAGAACAAAGCTGGAGACATCACATTACCTGACTTCAAACTATACTACGAGGTTACAGTAACCAAAATAGCATGATACTGGTACAAAAACTGGTCCATATACACCAATGGAACAGAATAGAGAACCTGGAAATATTGCCACAAACCTACAACCATCTGATCTGTAACAAAGTCTACAAAACAAGCAATGGGAATAGGAAGCTGTACAAAAAAAAATGGTGGGATACTATCTGTACTCAAAAGATTGCTGGGTGGGAATACTAGGTAGCCATATGCAGAAGATTGAAACCAGACCCTGTCCTTACACCATATACAAAAATCAACTCAAGATGAATTAAAAAATTAAACGTAAGACCTAAAACTATAAAAATCCTGGAAGATAACCTAGAAAACACCATTCTGAATGTTGGCTGTTGCAAAGATTTCATGATAAAGACACCAAAAGCAATTGCAACAAAAACCAAAATTGACAAATGGGACCAAATTAAACTAAAGAGCTTCTGCACAGCAAAGGAAACTATCAGCTGAATAAACAGACAACCTACGGAAGGGCAGAAAAAATTTGCAAACTATGCATCCTACAAAGGTCTAATATCCAGAATATATAAGGGACTTAAACAAATTACCAAGCAAAGAACAAACAACTCCATTAAAAAGTGGGCAAAGGACATGAACAGACACTTTCAAAAGAAGATATACATATGGCCAACAAACATGAAAAAATACTCAACATCTCTAATCATTAGAGAAATGCAAATCAAAATCACAATAAGATACAATCTCCTACCAGTCAGAATGGCTATTATAAATAAGTCAAAAAAATAAGGCATGCTGGTAATGTTGCACAGAAAAGGGAATGCTTATATGCTGCTGGTGGTCACGTAAATTAGTTTAGCCATTGTGGCAAACAGTGTGGCAATTTTCAAAGAACTTAAAACAGAAGTACCATTTGACCTGGGAATCCTATTATTGGGTATATACCCAAAAGAACATAAATCGTTCTATCACAAGACACATGCACATGTATGTTCATTGCAGCATTATTCACAATAGCAAAGTCATGAAATCAACCTAAATGTCCATCAATGATAAGCTGGATAAAGAAAATATGGTATATATACACCATGGACTACTATAGCCATAGGAAAGAATGAGTTTATTTCCTTTGCAGCAACACAGATGAAGCTGGAGGCCATGATCATAAACAGATTAACGACAGGGAAATGAAAACCAAATACCTATTTTCACTATACACCATGGAATATTATGCAGCAATCAGAAATGATGAGTTTGTGTCATTTGTAGGGACATGAATGAATCTGGAGAACATCATCCTCAGCAAACTGACACAAAAACAGACAATGAAACAACGCATATTCTCACTCACAGGCGGGTGATGAAAAATGAGAACACATGGACACAGGGAGGGGAGTACTAAACACTGGGGTCTATTGGGGGTAAAAGGGGAGGGCCAGTGGGACGGGGAGGTGGGGAGGGATAACCTGGGGAGAAATGCCAAAGGTGGGTGAAGGGGAGAAAGGAAGCAAAACACACTGCCATGTGTGTACCTACACAACTGTCTTGCATGCTCTGCTCATGTACCCCAAAACCTAAAATGCAATAAAAAATTAAAAAAAAAAAAAGAAGTGAGCTAAACTCTCACTTGCAAGTGGGAGCTAAACACTGAGTCCACATGAACACAAAGAAGGGAACAACAGACACCAAGGCCTACCTGAAGGTGGAGGGTGGGGAGAGGGAGAGTGTCTGGCTTTGAAAATGATTTCTTTGGAAAGCTGAGAATAAGAACTGTTTTTTGTTTTGTTTTACCATAAAAGTCATAATTTCATTAGGTGTGGGAAATCTCATGGCGAGGCCTATCTTTTGCTGTGAACTTTGTCCCAGTGTACTTGTTCTTCTATTTTAAAAAGGTTATTTCCTACTTGAACTTGATTCTCCTCTTTTAGCAGGAAAGTTTTCTTGTGTGTGGGAAATCTTAATAAAATTTTTGTAGTAAAACCAGGAAGAAATAATAATAATAATTATTTATTCTTTATACTTTGTTCTTTTTTGTTATCTAATTTCAAATTATGAGAATCAGGCTTTGAATCTCAAATATTTGGTTTCCTACATCTTTTTAAAATGTTTTAAAAAATCTTTTAGAATAGTTTCGTCTTTGCAGTTTCTATACTTGATAATTGACAAATATTATTTTTACTTAAGCCTATAACATTTATCAACAATTCTCTATTGCATTAAATCAAAAATTATTTATTTAAGTGTAATGTAGAAGAAAATTATTGGATTTTGAAATAAACAGAGAGAGTAGAAGAGATAATTGGAATTGCATTAGATTCATTCTTTTCGAGAAATGTACTTAGAAAGTACTATAATTTTTTGTATTTTGAGTAGAGACGGGTGGGCATGGTGGCACGTGCCTGTAATCCCAGCTACTCAGGAGGCTGAGGCAGGAGAATGGCCTGAACCCAGGAGGCGAGGTTGTGGTGAGCCGAGATTGCGCCATTGCACTCCAGCCTAGGTAACAAGAGCGAAACTCCATCTCAAAAAAAAAAAAAAAAAAGTACTATAATTCCTCTGCTTTTGCTGAACTGAATACTTGAATACTAGGGCAACCCCTGGCCCAGTTACTCCAATGGCTTGCTTTTCTACTAATCTTTAACGAGTTTATTGCTATGATTTCAGCTTTCCATGAAAGTATTTGGAAGTCCACTAATATAATCATGAAACTAAATTGTTAAATCCAATATTTACTTAAATTGGTTAGAAATGTTACATATTTAATTTAGCTTTCTGTCTGAGAAAAGTTCATGACTGGTGAAAAAGGAGAATTAAAACTATGCATATAGTTCTGTAAATGTTCTTATACTATTAGAGAATGGCTTGTGGTACTCTTGTTGAGTACCTTATTTCCCAGATTTTCAGTTATTTTTGAATTAGATATGTTGCCTGATGATTTGCTGAATTTTCATTAAAAAATAGGATCATTAGCATGTGAATTGCCTTGTTATATTTATACCTGATATTTTAATGATCGGTGTGAACTAATTCAGCAACCCAATTTGCTTTAAGAAAATGAGATTTTTGTTTACAGTCTAGACTATAATCTGATTTTCAGTTTGTCTGAAGCAGGTGTTTAGCACAATTTGAAGTTTACTACTCAATTTCCTAGAGGTTTGGCAGAACATAGAAATGAACTTTGGGGCATACAATCATATAAAGATTCAGCTGGGAATGTGAATTTTTCCACTTTTAAATTTCTCCAGTTGGGTCTGGTGGCTCATGCCTGTAATCCTAGAGCTTAGAAAGCCAAGGCAGGAGAAATGCTTGAAGCCAGAAGTTCAAGACCAGCCTGGGCAACATTGCAAGATCCGGTCTCTATAATAAACTAAAACAATTAGCTGAGTGTGGTGGCTCATGCCTGTGGCCCCAGCTACTCCTGATGCTGAGACAGGAAGATTGCTTGAACCCAGAAGGCTGAGGCTGCAGTGAGCCATGATTGTGCCACTGCACTCTAGCCTGGGCCACAGAGTAAAACCCTGTCTCTAAATAATTTTACATTTCAAAACAAATAAAGGAAAAGAATAACTTTTTCAGGAGTCAATGACACTCCTTTCATCCCCTCTTCCAACCCCAGATACTTTAAAATGTCTTGTTACTAAGATGTCCCTAACAGAGATTAGTCCATTCATACCTTTGAGCCAAATTTCCTCCCCACTTCTAATGTGGCAGTAACCTCGACCTGAGTCAAGATGAGCTTCTTGTAAAGATGGTTTTGCAGGGTAATATGACCCTTGGTGCTTTCTTCTTCAGTGTCTGGTCCTTGGATATTTAGAGGTGACAGGCTCAATTAATTATTAATAGCAGCTCCTGCTCTGCCTGTTACTTTATCTCCACTGTAAGACTGCTTTCATACTGAGGGCTACTCAGGACATTAACCTGAGATCAGGGGAAATTGATCTAGAAGTTGACACCCCCCTATCTGGAATGTGATGAAATTTTTTTCTCTCTCCCTCTCTCTCTCTCTCTACTTTTCTATAGTGAGACTGGGATATCTCACTCCCAATATCCCATGAGATTAAGACAATCTTTGGTAAAATAAAAAGATGGAAACTTGGTTAGCATAATAACACAACAAAATTGTGGAGTTGTCAGTTTGTCTTGCAGATGGTCCACTGTTAATCAAGGGAAAGATTTAAAGCTTTCTCCTAGAAATACACAATAAGAACATGCCTCAGCCTCACGATAGTGTCAGGGGCAATGGATAGTGTCATGACTGCAACAGGGCACCTAGGCCAGAGAAATGGAAAAGAGCAAGGAAATCATGGGGCTAAGGGAGGTGCGAAAAGGAGGGACCAGCGAGAAGGGATTTCTGAAGTGGATTATGTAGGAACTGAAGTGCACCCTGTGGAAAAGATAAAGAGATACTTTCAACTACTTTCTGGGGTAGTGTATATGCATGATCAGTGATTTAGTTTCATTTCTGATATAGAGCTGCACCTGTGCATACTTGTAGTCATTGCAGGCAAAACTGAGGTTAAATACTGAGGGAAAATTCTAGCTCTGGTTGAAAACAGAGGCTACTAATAGGACCCATGATTTTTGTTTTTTGGGTTTTTTTGTTAGGGGGTAGTGGACCTCTGTAGTAAATATCAATAAGTCATCTTATGTGAGTCAAGAACTCAATTAATTCCTTTTTTGTTTTAAAAAAATCACATTTGGAAACAGAGTTTTGTAGATAGTGGGGATCCATAATCAGATTATGCAATAGTTAAATAGTGTATAAGACTCAACCCAGATTGCAAGGAGAAATTCTCCTTCTGGGGATTCTCTAGTAGTCTGGGAGCAAAAGTATAGTAGGTCTGCTTGAAGCCATCCCTAAACCAATGTGGCCTAAAATGTAGTTTCTGGAATAAGTTCATCAGAAATGCCACGTGTTTGTTAAAATGCATATTCCTGGGCCCTAAACCAGAGGCCAGGAATGTACATTCTTGCTGATTACTGATGCTCAGTATATCTAAGAACCTCTGCTGAAGCAATGCTGATCAGGTTTACCCCATGTTCACCCACTTCCCTTCTCCAATTTCCCATCTCTCAGTACAATCAGCCTTACTTTTAAGGAGATCCTGTGTATCTATGAACTTCCGGATGGCGAAAATAGTGATTCTCATGTTTGCTGTGATTTCTAGCATCTATTATTGTGCCTTCCAGATAGAAGAGTATTTGATGAGGATTTGTTGAACCGGTTGAATTAAATGGAAAACTAGCATTACAGTCATACTCATGAGAGAGCTAGAGCTGTTTGCCTGAGTGATGCTGTACAGAACAGTAAGAATTAAGGACCAAAGTCTTCCTCACAGTTAGTACCTAGCTGCGCCCTTTGTGGGGAAATAGTTTATTTAAGGGGGTTGAGTGGAAGAGAAATATGATCTGATTTCTTTTATTCCATTAATTATAGGAAAGCTTTCCTTTGCCTCTTCTCCATTATTCCTACCAGTATTTTGCACTGTTCACAGCTTATTGGTAAAATCATAATAGAAGATTGTATTTTGCTTTGGTTTCAGTCTTTTTCCTAAGGGAAAAATCAATGTTGTGTGTTTTCCCAGGAAGATACTGAACCAGGACACTTTTCCCAAAGGACCGCAGCTCTGATTCACCCATTTTTAATTGCTTTTATTGCTTTAGTTTTATTTCCTTTCTATCCTTGCTAATGTTAATAAAATGCATGCCATAAAGAAATAAACTCTTGAGGACATGAAAGGACAGACCTTGTGGCTATTTACTCTGTTGGCGGCTCCTGCTCTTTAGTACCTCACCATTCACCAGTTTGAAGCTTGCCCTCCATGACAGCTTTCTTTTCACAATAGAGCTGCATACTAAACTGGTCAGTGCCACCCCTCCCTTGCAGTGTGACAAATCTCTGGTAAGAGGATAATGCTAAGTTCTTTCACCATCTGTCTAGTATTGTTTCCTTCCCTCCCCCCACTCCTACCAGGAATGTCTAAAAACACAGTAATCTACAGCTGCGTGGTTTACGTGACTATTGCTGTCTGAAGGCGAAACATGCAGTGTTTCCTCCTGAACATTCCTTTATTTTGTTTTCTTCCAGTATGAACATTATAGTATACCTTCAAACCCATGGACTTGAACTTGAGTTTGTCACCTAGGAGACTAC
This sequence comes from Callithrix jacchus, assembly GCF_049354715.1. Taxonomy (NCBI): domain Eukaryota; kingdom Metazoa; phylum Chordata; class Mammalia; order Primates; family Cebidae; genus Callithrix; species Callithrix jacchus. Next base: position 81,085,050 of record NC_133503.1, read on the forward strand.
TTGGGATTGGTGGGATCTGACTGTACCTGGATGACACTTAAAAAACTTTTATTGTTTTCTTACTGGGAATCTTTACAAATTCTCATCAGAGACCACAAGAGGGACGTCATCAAAAGAGAAAATTGAGGCTTTTTATAAACATTCTGGAGGGTCCTTGACCTCTTGGGAATGTTGGGCACTCCACTCAGCTTCCAGCTGCTGAATCTTCCTTTCCTTTTCCTCCAAAATTTCTTGAAGCTGAGTGATCCTCTTGGTCTGAAGGGAAACCTGGCTCGACAGTTCCATAATCAGGCTAATTTTTCTGTCACTTTTCACCACAGGTGGGAGACCTCCACAGAACTCTTCCAGCAAGCTGTCTTCTAAAGCAAACAAGAAAAGGGAAGTCTGAGCAGTTTTGATTAGATTTCCCAGAAAGCAAAGAGAGGAAAAATGAAAAAAGCTTAATTTCTCACGTTCTTAAAAGAACACAGATGTTGCATCATCTGGTTAGATACCATGAAAATAAAATCTGGATCCAGTGAGAGGAAAGATTCTGGGTGCTCATGGAAAAAGAAACAAAACAAAACTTGGGAGCCTCTTGAGAATGTACAGAATCAGCCCTTGCCAACTCGTTTTTATATGCATTTAACTTTCAATTAACCATAGTAATGATTCAGCCATGAAAATCCAATCTACAAGCAATAGCCATCCCAACTTTCATGTTATTCTTTTCCCTAAGAATCTTTCACAAGAGCTATGATCAAGTAGAATTAAGCTTTGATTTGAATTTTAATTCAATTGAAAATTAAAAAAAAAAATGAAAAGGTTGCCATTGCTCTTTCTGGGGAAAGCAATAAAGAGGAAAGACTAGTTTCTAAACCCAAGTCAGCTTTTGAGTCCATTCAGCAACGGTGCAATTTGAGGTGCTCCAGGAAAACTCTATTATCATGGTATTTCCCATACAGATTCATTTCTTTGAGGCCTGAAGGTTTTTTAGCATGTCTTAATTAAATCACAAATACCTCCTGGACATGAAAGCTTATCCTTTACCAATTTCTATCAGTTAACCCCTCAATACGGATAAGGCCTAAGTAAGTAAGGAGAGAGAGACATTTCAACAAAGAGATAAAAGTTTAGAGGTCATAAGGAGTCCTTGAAAACACCTCTATAGCCCATCAAAAAATGGGCTCCTTAAATTCAAGTCCATCTTACTAGCCTTTAGCAGTACCCTACCACTCTTGACATTTCCAGCATTAAATGTCTCTGAGCTACATAAAAGGCAGACTTAGGTGTAAGTAGTAAGAGATGTCAAGGGCTTGGGTATCATTTCAGAACTAATGGAGCTAATGGCATATATGAATGAACCTGATGCATGGTCTCCATGGTGGATTGTTATAACTGAGGTCCCCCATTTATGAGATCCCCAGTGAAAACAAATCTCACAGCTTCACCTGAGAGAAACATTGCTGTCAGTCTCAGATATGAAGGCCTGCTCCTATTGGGTACCTACACACCTGCTAAAAATGGGCCAGCTTTACTGTAATAATGCATGCAGGCAAAAAAAACAACAACATCCATTTCTCAGCAAATAAAATTAGCAGTTATCACATTCCCAAGGGATCAAGGGGTAAAATATTTGGCAACACATTGCACAGTGGGCAGGGTGTTTTTGGCTTCGCAAAAGTGATAAGAGGAGACATAAGGCTATTCTCTGCTCTTGGAAATTATTAGCACTTTAGTAAGGTTTAAGAATCCATGGGGAAATTTTTGTTCTGAATTTCTGTTAGAATATTTAAAATTATAACAATAATATTTAAGATAGCCCATTCTCCATTATTCCGACCAGTTTGAAGGATGGGCACAGTGGATCACACCTGTAATCCAAGCACTTTGGGAGGCTGAAGCAGGTGAATCACTTGAGATCAAGAGTTCGAGTCTAGCCTGGTCAACACGGTGAAACCTCATCTCTACTAAAAATACAAAAATTAGCTGGGAGTGGTGGTGTGCACCTGTAATCCCAGCTACTCAGGAGACAGGCTTGAGAATCACTTGAACACGGAAACTGGAGGATGCAGTGAGCCGAGATTGCACCACTGCATTCCAGCCTGGGCAACAGAGTGAGACTCCAACTCCAAAAAAAGAAAGATGTCAATTTGAGTACCTTTCATAAGTTAACAAGCAATGAAAAAACATCTCAAATTTCAAAAGAGCATTTAGTTTATTGCCTCTGTGACAGGCCTGTGCTTTCCACCCCAGGAGAGGGGGTCCATATGGCAGGGGGCCTTCTTTATCTGCTGATGTGCCAGGGTCTCACCTTTCCTTTCATTTGACCGGAGCTCTACTGTCCAATACAGTAGTCACTAGTGACATGTGACCATTAAGCACTGGAATGTGGCTAGTCTGAATAGAAATGTGCTTTAACGTAAAATACACATTTGACTGGAAGATTCAGTTTAAAAATGTTAACTATTTCACATTTTCTATATTGCTTATGCATTAAAATGATAATATTTGAATATTTTACGTTAAAGAAAATGTATTTTTAAAATAATTTCGCAGACTTATTTTTATGTTTAAAAAAATGTGGCTCCTAAAAAATTTAAAATGCGTAGCTTACATTTGTGACTCCTATTATATTTCTGTTGGATAATGCTGAGCTAGCGTTTCCTTCCAGATGAGCAATCTCTGAAACCCAGGTGGATGTCTTACCTGGAGATGGCTCTAGTTAATCTGCACTGAAATTATTTGAGAGGGAGGATCTCTGGTCCTCAACCATTGGCATACAGATCATTTTTCTGTTACCCCAGAGGGTAGAGTCATGGAAATCAAAGTTTGGCAAAAAGTGATGACTGCCAATTAATTTTATTTGCTGAGGAGTGGGTGATATCTTTCCTGAATGCACTACCACAGCAAAGCTGCCCCATCTTAGTTATCCAGGTAGCAGCTTTTGTATCTGTGACTGACAGTAATGTTTCTCTCAGTCCCTAAGCTACTTCTTAAAATACATAAGAAACTGATTCAGATAGGTTGAAGCGAGTTTTATCAGGAGTGGGAGAAGGGAAATGGCGGCAAAGTGGCCAGGGAAGATGCTGAGGAGAGGAGGAGTGAGCAGCAGGGGATGCAGGACCTCCACAGGCCCAGGGCTAGAGGTGGGTGCAGTGGAGCCTCACTGTGCCTGTCCGACATCTTCTTCCTCTTTAACCTCTCCTTCCATCTTTCCTTTCCCCAGTTTTTCCTCTGCTTTTAGAATGAGTTATCTTCAACGAATTTGTACAATGAAGAAAGTTTAGTCCCACCCCTGGTCAAACTGGTCAAAAAGTTTTTAGACAATGCAGTATAGATAAAATACTTTGTTCCCCCAGCTCTAATGATGCAGCAGCAAAATGCAGTGAGGCGGCATTGCATAGGCAGTCACTGTCACCAGGACCACATCCTCCATCTGGAAGAGAGTAATCCAGGGAGAAGGTAGAAAGAAAATGAGAGAAGGAGAAGCAGGTGTCTAGGCAGCTCGGGCTGCAATCACAAAATACCACAGAGGGGGTGACTTAAACCAGAAACCTTTATGTTTATAGATCTGAGGGCTGGAAGTCTCAGATCAGGGTGTCAGGATGGTCAGGTTTTGGTGATGACTGTCTTCCTAGCCATTTTCTTGCTACATCCTCACATGGCAGAAAGAAAGAGACCAAAAACTCTCTCACATCTCTTGCTTTCAAGGGCACTGGCTGCATCACAAAAGGCCCACTTTCATGACCTCATTCAAGCCTAATTATTTCCCACAGGCCCCATCTCCAAGTGCCATCTAGTCTGAGGCTAGGGCTTCAACACAGAAAGTATGATGGGGACATAATTCAGTCCATAGCACAAGGAGAAGACAGTTGGAAAAGCGTTAGATGCTGAAAAAAAGAGAGATGGCATGAGGATTCCCATTGTTTTGTTCTCATGTATTAAATGAAAATGCTAATAGACAACCTAAAGACATACTAAAAATAAAAAATTCTCATACATGCATATTTCACTACTAAATAGTCCATTTACACAAATAACACAAATATTTTGTTCCATTTTCTAAACACATTACAACAAACAAAAGTCTTTAAAACTCCTTAGCAAAGTGAGGGACTTCAAAAGCTTCATGTCCTATTTGTATTGGAAAGAGCCCAAGGCCACCCCAGTGAGTTTTCTAGAATCTGTCACTAACCATCTCACTATTCTCCCCCGATCTAGTCTCCCTCGTCTGTAACAGGAAGTGATGTGTGTCCCCAAGGTTCTGACAGCTCTACATGTCCCACAATTCACACACCTGTGGTCTTTCGTAGGCTCTGCTGGCAGCTCCCCAAAGCCTGGAGGTGCTGTTATCTTACCAGATCATCTTAGCCTTAACCCCACACCCAGAGGATCCAGGAAATCCAGAGATTGCAACAAGAAAAGCTCTTCCATGTGCGAGAAAAAGAGGAAAAACCTGATTGGCCACAGTGAGGGTATGAACTCATCACTCTAGTTGCTACGGCAGGAGTTTTTACAAGCTTATACTATTTTTCATCATTTTCCTTCTTTCTGCCTTTACTTAAAATGGATGTAAGGCAGGACTGAGAATGAGGGTTTAGGGTCATGGCAAAAAGGCTACAGGGAATGGCAGTGGGAGTTGGGCAGGCTTAGAAAAATTTAGCGAGAGGAGAGGCAGTCCCAGCATTCTGCCTTCAGTTGATCCAAGCGGTGCTCACTTTTCTATGTCAGGCTTGAAAGACTGAAGGTCCAAAAGAAAATATGACATTGCCTTTGGCCATTTCCAGCTTCCTGTTCGTCATACCCTGAAAACCTTCATGCTCTGGGAAAAGTGACACGTGAGAGTTATATCAAAAATGACTAATAATAGCTAAACAGATAACAACAGAGGCAACTGTAGTTGAAGCAGTACCTTCAGAGACTGAGAGCTGACTACATTTTGGAGGTGGTCTAGTCTCCCTGCTACCGAGTATAGGAATTATTTCTGAAACATCTCTTTGATAATTTTCTAAGCAAGTGGTCTCAGTCACTGGTGTCCCTCTAGCTATTCAGAGGTTGGCTGCCAATTATAATCAATGAGTTAAACATCTGCATTTTGTGATGACTGCAGCTACACATTGTTACAGAGAGACCTGACAGAGGGAACGCTGCCATACATAGACTGAGAGGACAGTGGGATCCCACTTGTTGCTAATCAGAACAAGAAGGTGTGCTTTCATATTAGGTCAACAGACCTAGAATATGTGAAAACATTGCTTTACTAGTCCAAGAAGTTAACTTTTCTGTAAACAGTGATACAGAGCTGAAAAGTGACCCAATGAATAGGAGGAAGAGTTCTTTTCGATTTTCTCAATATTTCTTGCTAAAAAGAGATGCTCCCTTTTAGATTTCTTTATGGGTGCCACCAAAAACTATGCATTAAACAGAGAAATACTGAGAAGCACTGATCTAATTTCTGATGCAACTACCCCTAATAATGGGAAATATACTTGTTCCTAACCAGATTCCAAGTATCCTCCATAGTCATCTTCTTGTTAATTCCTTCACCCAATAATTATGTTTGGGAACTTGCACGCAGAGAGTGAATAAGATAGTGTTGGCTCCCACAGCTGCAGCTTCACAGTGGTGTAGGGGAGGGGCAGCACTGAGTTAGGCCCAAAGGGTATAAAGCATAAGGCTAAACAAACATCTCAGCTGGGTACTCACTCGTGAAAGTTTACTTTTCTCTCTGCCTTTCAAGCTAATGACTAAGGCTGCCAAGTATTTACTCAACAAGAAAGACTCAACCAGGATCACGGTGAGGTGATTAAATACCTCATTCCACCAGAGACACCCAGGATTGCTGTTTGGCCTAAAAGACAGTGACAGCTTCCTCCTCTACATATGCCCATCACTGTGACTCACTGGTTTTGAAAGTTGTGTATATTTGTCAGCAGCCACCACAGAGCCCAGTTTCGTCTCTTGCCATACTTGGACTTGCACAGTGGCACACCTTTAGGATATATTCTTTAGAAATACGTCCCTCCCACTTAAATAAAAAAAAAAGAAAAGAAAAGCTTTTTAGGTTTTCTGTCCTTCTCTAGATTTTTACAGTGAACAATTTGCAAATAACTATTCTCTGAAATAAATGATTCACTTATTTTTTTTGTATTGTAGTATAAATATTTTTCTTTTTGAAAGTCAGATTAGTCCTATGTCTTGAGGTTTCATCTATCCTCCCCTTTTAACATTTTTACTTGCAAAGAGACCAGTCTCTATAGCGCCAAATGACTGACTTCAAAGGTACTTCAATTTCCTTCCACTAAGCTGTGAACATTTAGGATACATCTGAAGTAGGCATGTGTTAATTGAGTTGGAGAAAGCAAACAGCATTATAAGAATAAAATTCATTGGCAAAGAGATTTGGTCACTAAAAAGAATTAAAATGTAGTACAATATTTGCTGGGAATTTTTCATAATATATCATAATGAAGATCAGTCTTCATTATGATATATTTTAAAGGAAATATATATCCTTTAACAGTTATATTTTAAAGGAAATATATATCCTATAACAGTTATATTTTAAAGGAAATATATAATCCTATAACAGTTATATTTTAAAGGAAAAATCTGAAATGCAATGGCGCACTGGAGGGAATATATGTTTTCACCTAGCAGCAGGCCGAGACTTGAGAGTTTAAGATCTGTCTGTTTTTGTAAATGCCTTAGAAGGGAACAAATACTTAGTTGAGACCATGATGGAAGAGCTGCAGGCCGAATGACATGGGGCAGTGCTACTGAGTGCAATGGATCAGAGTCTGTAGAACACCCAATGAAAGGAAAAGCAAGAAAACAAGAGGCAAGAGAGAGCATGTAGGAAGCAGTTGTTGCTTACTGTCCATCTGGGCCCCAAGATGTTGTGGTGCCTGCATATATCTTAGTCTGCTTGGGCTGCCTTAGTTTATGAACAGCAGAAATTTATTTTCTCATAGTTCTGGAGACTGGAAGTTGAAGATCAAAGTGCCGGCAGGTTCAGTGTCTAGTGAGGACCCATTCCTCATAGATGGTGCCTCTCAGCTGTGTCCTCACATGGTGGAAAAGCCAATAGGCTCCCTCAGGATTCTTTTATAAAGCATTACTCCCATTCATGAGGGCTCTGCCTTCATGACCTAGTCACCTCCTAAAGGCCTCACCTTTTAATAACATTAAAAGGTGATTTGATGTCCACAGTTTACAATAGCAAAGACCTGGAACCAACCCAAATGCCCATTGATGATAGACTGGATGGGAAAATGTGGTACATATACTCCACGGAATATGCAGCCATCAAAAACTATGAGTTTGTATCCTTTGTAGGGACATGGATGAACCTGAAAACCATCATTCTCAGCAAACTGACACAAGAACAGAAAATCAAACACAGCATTTTCTCACTCATAGGTGGGTGTTGAACAATGAGAACACATAGACACAGGGAGGAGAGCACCACACCCTGGGGTCTGTTGGGGGGAAATAGGGGATGGACAGCAGGCAGTGGGGAGTTGGGGAGAGATAGCATGGGGAGAACTGCCAGATATAGGTGATGGGGAGGAAGGCAGCAAATTACACTGCCATGTGTGTACCTATGCAACAATCTTACATGTTCTTCACATGTACCCCAAAACCTAAAATGCAATTAAAAAAAAAGATGATTGGATGTCAACATACGTATTTTGGAGGGCCACAAACATTCAGACCCTAACACTGCACCAGTCACCAGGCCAGGGTGAGGGGTCTGGCTGATGAAGACACTTCTAGGACTTGTTTACTGTTTAGGGAACACATAGAATAAATGAAAAACACTTGTCTCTAAGCACGGGCATCACTCATGTGGCAATTAGATGCTCTCATGGTGAGAGCTGTGTAGGAGCTAAGCAGACCAAGGGAAATACAGATTTCTATCTTTCTTCTTATGTTCACTCTGAGGCATATACTCTAGGGCCCATGTCATCATTTATTTAAGCGGTAAATCCCTCTCATCTGGTATTTAAATATTGCAATAGCTTCTTCTCTAGTCACCCTGCTTCCGCTACTTTAGTCTGGTTTCAACTCTGCACAGAGAGGTCCCATTAAAATATAAGTCAGGTCTTGACACTCTTGCCTACAATCCACTAGTCATCTTTTCATCTTAGGCAGACCAAAATCTCACACTGACCTTCAAGGCCCTGTGTGATCTGGGACCCCTTTACCTCAATAGCACATATCCTAATACTCCTTCCTCCTCTCCAGAGTAAATGCAACATTGACTCTGCTACATCTCCACAATTCTCATTGCTGTTCTACTAGGCCTGGCATGTTCTTATCCCAGGACCTTTGCATTTACTCTTTCTTCGGCCTGGACAATTGTACATCTGATGCATACATGTCTAGCTCTCTCAATTCCTTCAGGTCTTCCCTCTCCAAAGTCACCTTCACACAGTGAAGCCTTCCCTGGCCATTCTACCTACATGGCTGAATACTTCAAATCTCTGTTTTCTGCCTTGTTTTTACTGACATGCTGTATTTGTCTATTCTAGATCTTGTTTTTATCTTGTCGGTAGTCTCTCTCCCCTGCTAGAATGAAAGATCCATGAAAGCAGAGCTTTTTATTATCTTGTTCAGTACTGTGTCTCCTATGTCCAAAATCATGCATGAATTGTAGAGGATAGTCGTTTGTCAAGTGAATAAATAAATGAAAGTTAAGTGCATACATAATACAAATCACCTAAGAAAGTATTGGTCTAAAGGTTACAATTGTCATGTCATTAGGATGAATACAAAAATATCCTAGGCCGTGCACAGTGGCTCAGCCCTGTAATCCCAGCACTTTGGGAGGCTGAGGCGGGCAGATCACTAGGTCAGGAGATCGAGCCCATCCTGGCCAACATAGTGAAATCCCGTCTCTACTAAAAATATAAAAATTAGCTGGGTGTGGTGGCGTGCACCTGTGGTCTCAGCTACTCAGGAGGCTGAGTTAGGAGAATTGCTTGAACCGGGGAGGCAGAGGTTGCAGTGAGCCAAGGTCACACCACTGCACTCCAGCCTGGTGACAGAGCGAGACTCCGTCTCAAAAAAAAAAAAAAAAAAATCCTAGATTTCCTCCCCAGGCATATTTTTTCTTCAAATACTGCTTTCACTACTGCATTAAAAAAAAATAAACTGTTCTCATTGCACGTAACATCGCTGAGTTTACTTTCTTTTTTGATAGAAAATGGAAAGTTAGAAATGTCTTCTCGATCTAGGATGTAGATTGCTATACACTATAAAAATGGTTCCCCAAACGTGGCACTGGGAAATCTCTGTTAATGTGGAGAATCCAAGATCTTATCCTTGAAATTCTGCTATAGCGAATCTGGAAGGGCACCTGGGAATCTATCCTTTTATAGAGCTTCCCAAGGAAATCTGACTATCAGTCAGGTTTCTACAAGTGAATTTCTGCTGACCTGCAAGATTCATGGTGAACCAATATTTGACTAAATCCTAACAGGTAGGCCAGAAATCACCAGGCAAGCCTGTTCTTGACAAGGCTGCAATATGCACAGCTGGAGGAGGGAGAGCACATCTATTGTGCTGGCTACATGACAAGGCTCTGCCTTTAAACATTACTAGCTGATTGAATGCATCCATGGTCCTTGCAACCCAGCCCGCATCCTTTAATTAGCTTACATCCCAACAATATCTTGCCAGTTCTAATTTGACTAAATTATCTCCAGAACATACAGAAAAAATAATAAGTGTTTAGGAGTTAGTTTCTGTTTTTGCTTTCATTTCTGTTTCAGTGAATGAATACATCTATTTCCTTAGTCTGTCTTTTCTTTCCTATGGGTAGTGGGTGGAAAAGAGAGGGTAAGCCAGAGAGAGAGGAAGGCAGAGATTGCAGTTTGGGTTGGAAGTACAGTGACTCCCCAGCTTCCATAGAAGTTTAACAGTTACCCCTATCATGCCTTTCTGAGGATCTGAATCCAGGGCTGTATTCCTGGAGCTTGCTGGAGTCAGAACATATGTCCAAGAAGACTGATAACTCTTTGCTAGCACAGGCAGGGTGTTGGTCGTTTGTGTGGAAAAGCAAGTGATGATGTCTCAAAGATGACACCACAAAATAAATATAGGCATGTGAGAGGTGGGGGTAGGCCCCAGTGGCCAGACATTGGCTGGTGGGCAGAGTGCAGTGCTGTATCCCGTCTTCTGTCTACTCACCAGCAGGGCAAAGTGTTTCACTAGGGTAAGGGTAGGATAAGCTAGGCTAACTTACTTCGTCAGTCCCTTTCTGGGGCGTAGTTCCTTCCCACCCACTGCAGGGTGAGCCGCTACACCTGCCCATTTTACATCTTTTGGACTGAATGTTGCACTACTGTCAAATGTGGGACTTTTTCAAGTTCTTCTTCCTGGTGGTGCATAAGGGTTAGTTAAGGATACCTCCTTATGAAAGCAGGAATGCCCATTCAGATCATTCATTTGCCTTAATTTTTAAAAGTTATTATGTTGTACAGCATTGAGAAACATGCTGTAGCAATAATAGTATTGTTAGAGCTATTCTTTGTAATGACTGAAAATAATTTTTTGAGAAAGATAGGGTAAAGGATCCATTGTTATTGTTCATCAGGATTATACTTGTTTAAACTGTGCCAAGGAATGGGCTTTGCACAGAGGAAGTACAAGTTATTTTGATTTAGTTGATGTGACACTGTTATTAAATGTCCCTGATGACAGAACACTTGACTGTAGTCATATTTTGTACAAAATTTTGACTCACATGTGCAACTATACATGCCTACACCCAGCCCCTTCTCTTTTTTAAATTTCACCCCATCTCTCATTTTCTTTCTTTTGATCAGCCTTGGAATAACAGAGAGAGAGAGATAGCACTACTGGTCTGCAGAGGAGCCTCTCTTTTCCTAGTCCCCTAGATATGGTGCTAGGTCTGAAGACAGTGTCTTTTGGCTGGAGCTTAAAAATGTGTCTATAAGCCATAATAAACTGCAGAAGATACTACTGCAGCAGCAAGTTCACACAGAACTTATTTGTGTTGTCCATTTATTTTGCCCTGAATGCTAAAAACAATGAAATCAATTGCTACTAGTACCAGCCAAGTGGGATCATCACATAATTCTCAGAACATATTATTCTCTGAGTGGTGGCCACTCTCTCACTTAATGACATGGCTGAAATTTGTAATTGAGATTTTCGCTTACATGAAATGTAGAACAGAGGAAGCTCCATCCATGATTCTCAGAAAGCTTGGAAGAGTACTTTAGAAATAGGGAAGTGTGGTGGGCAGAATAATGACTACCCTCAAAGCTGTCCACAAAGATGTCCAGAAAAATACTCCCCTAAGAGTCCCCGCAACCTTTGAATATGTTGCTTTAATGACCAAAGAGGCTTTGCAGATGTGATTAAGGATTCTGAGATGGGAAGATTGTCTTGGATCATCTGGGAGGACCCAATGTAATCACAAGGATGATAAAGGGGAAGTAGGGGGTCAGAGTCAGAGAAACATATCTGAAGACATTACAATGCTGGCTCTGAAGACAGAGACAGGGGCTGCAAGCCAAGGGATGTGAGTGGCCTAAAGAAGATGGGAAAGGCAAAGAAAGGTATGTTCCCCTAGAACTTATAAAAAGAACACAATCCTGTTGACACCTTGATTTTAGTCCAGTGACACCTGTTTTGGACTTTTGACCTCCATCTGTAAGAGCTGTAAAAGATCACCAGCCACCAGGAGCGGTGGCTCACGTCTGTAATCCCAGCACTTTGGGGAGGCTGAGGCAGGCAGATCACCTGAGTTTGAGACCAGCCTGACCAACATGGTGAAACCCCGTCTCTACCAAAGAAACAAAAAGTAGTCAGGCATAGTGGTGGGCACCTGTAATCTCAGCCACCCAGGAGGCTGAGGCAGAAGAACTGCGTGAATCCAGGAGGCAGGGGCTGTAGTGAGCTGAGATCGCACCACTTCACTCAGACTGAGACTCTTTCTCAAAAAAAAAACAAACAAACTATAAGTTCACAAATTTGTTTTACTTTAAGCTACTAAGATATTATAATTTGTCATAGCAGCAAGAGAAAATGAATAGAGAAAGGAAAAAACTAAAGAACATCTGAATAACGAAGACAATCTATCCATTATAGGAGAGCCAGAAAGCTCGTTTAGTGCATTGTCACCAGTGGACTTGGATTTCAACTATGGGCAACTGAAGGTTTCCAGACATCCAGAGAGATCTGGATTACAGACCCTCCTGCCGCCTCTGGAATCTTAAACCATTATAGTTCCCTCTTCTGTGTAAATGTTAATCTTTCTACTTTTAAGCATTTAAACATACTTAATTGCTGTCATTTTTAGAAAGGAACTAAAACTCTTAGACTACTTAATGCCTTTTCAGCTATTACTCTGTCACTCTTCTCCCCTTTCACAGTCAAAGCTCTTGGATGGGTTGTCTATACTCTTCTCCCTTTCCTCTAAAAGTCCCTGCTCATTCTTGGAGGATAGTTCCAAGGCCCCCAGTGGATGTCTGAAACCACACATAGTACCAAACTTCGTATATGCTATGCTTTCTTCCTGCACACACATACCTATGATAAAGTTTAATTTATAAATTAGGCATAAGAGATTAACAAAAATAATGAATAGTAAAATAGAACAATTATAATATACTATAATAAAAGTTATGTGAACATGATCTCTCTCTCTCTCTCTAAATATCTTATTGTATTATACTCACCTATTTTCAGACCATGGTTTACCTTAAGTAACTAAAAACTGCAGAGAGCAAAATCATACATTAAAGGGGACTGCTGTATTTTTCTCATGTCAACCTATTACAAGCTAATTTTTGTTTTCAAAAGGGCCTTACTAAACTTGCCTTGCTGAGGTTACCAATGTCACCAAATCCAAAGGACTTGCTTTAGAGGTCATCTACCTGACCTCTAAACATTTGGCCTGTTGACAGTCTTCCTTAGAGCAGTCCCATACTTCAACTCATGCACTGCTGAGTATTGAAACGGTGTTCAAATAAGGCAAAGGCAGAGCTGTAACCAATCCTGCTGGTCTGTACCTCACTTCCAATTTCTGTATGCTCCATTTCCTTTTTTTCTGGTCTGTAAATCTTTTCTACCACGTGGCTGCACTGGAGTCTCTGTGAATCTGTTGTGATTCTGGGGGCTGCTCGATTCATGGATAGTTCATTGCTCAATGAAACTCTTTTAAATTTAATGTGTCTGAAGTTTTTCTTGTATCATGATAATACAAATGGGCTTTGAAGTGGCATACCTGAGCACTTGGACGTTTATTGTTGGATTGTACAGGGTTCAGGTCAGAAGATACCAAAAGAAAAGTAGGTTTTAGGGAGAGAGTCATGAAAGTGGTTTAAGCAAATGAGAAGCAACAGCAGAGTTGAAGTGTGTAAAAATAATGTCAGAGTGAGAGGGCCCTTGCACACTGGAGAGGAAGAACTTACGAAAGCAGCTTATCAATCTTCTCCAATATGAACAATAATACCTAACTTTATTTTTATTAACTTTCTTTCACTTCCACTTTGTGCAACTTGCTTTTCATCTAAATTTTACAATAATAAAACAACAGGAAGAAATTGACTCAAGTATGGGGTGAGGGACAGGGATGTCTCTGCTAAGTTAACTCGGCACCGTAAAAATGCCCTGTTCTTGAGGACAGCTTGTGGAATACTGCTCTTTCGATTCCTCCTCCTTGTGGAATGCCATTCCAATTTTATCAGCTTGACTTTATTTTTTTCATATCAAGATACAATTTCATCTTGAAATTACAAAAGATAATTCAAAAGTTATAGAGAAATTCTCCAAGAGGGGACTCAAACAAGCTTCTTTTTTAGTTTAAGAAATCTTCTGATATTTTATATAAATATTAATTTTCATAGGTGTTATTTTCTAATAGTTACCTACTTTATCAGGTAAGTTACATTCCTCGAGAACATTATTAAAGCGAATGGTAACAGACTTATTTTCAGATTAGACTCAAATCCAAAGCACTTTAGAGAAGCATATAAACATGTAGAGCACCAAAAAAGAAAAAAAGAGAAAAAAAAAAGAAGCATAAAAAATTGTCTAGGGGACTGATGGAATACTCGGCAAAATTCTTCTGCTGTTGTTGTATAAGTTTTGTTGTATATATTTGAGATGTATTAGACATAAATAGTAGAAAAATAAAACTTTTAGAGATATCAAAGAACTTCCATGGCTATGATTTATTTTTCTTTTTCCATAGCTTCTTCCTCTGTACTTGTGAGACAGGAGGAAAGAGGGGGGATGAAGGGAAAGTGGGGAAAGGTAAACATTTACAGAGCACCTACTCCGTGTCATTTTACTAAGAACTTGTTCAGCAATTACACCAAAGCAGAGTAAATATTTGCCTCTTATTGCTACTATTATGCATGATACCACCAGACTTTGTATAGCTAGTAGCAGGTCTGAAACATGCAGCAACTTTTCAACCACATCATTACACCCTGCCTCTTCTATCAACTAAGTATATAAGTCCATGCAAGTCCTGTCCCATCAGCATCTCCTGGGGTCACAACATACCCATGGGGGTCATATGCTAAGTACTTCTCAATTGTTTATGGAATATTCCTGGCTTTAAAAGATAAAAGAGACCAGGCGCGGTGACTCATGCCTGTAATCCCAGCACTTTGGGAGGCTGAAGTGGGCAGATAACATGTCAGGAGATCTAGACCAGCCTGGCCAACATGGTAAAACCCCGTCTCTACTAAAATACAAAATATTAGCTGGGTGTGGTGGTGAGTGCCTGTAATCCTAGCTACTCAGGAGACTGAGGCAGGGGAATGGCTTGAACCCAGGAGGTAGAGACTGCAGTAAGCTGGGCAACAGAGCAAGACTCCATCTCAAAAAAAAAGCAACAGAGCAAGACTCCATCTCAAAAAAAAAAGATAAAACAACAGGCCAGATGTCTCATTCTTTTTTGTTTCCATCTACTATTAATTTCTGATCTAGAAAATGCTAAGAATCTTAGGAATTGGCAGTAGGGTTACCTTTAAGACTATTGTGGGCATTTGTTCTGGCTGCTTCCCAAGATGACCCTCCCAGTGTTTTCTGATTCTAACCACCTGGACAAACAAAGGCTTAGGACACACATTCATTTCAGCAGGTCAACCTTCCATTTAGTCTCAGGCTTAAGATGTAGAAATTATTTAAATTTAATCTGCATTATGTATTAATAGGTCACCTTAATTCTTCAAACCACTTAAACCGTCAAATGACAAAGTGTGACAAAAATGGTGAAAGAACTTGTTTCCTTTTTAGGACTCAGATTAGCTTTAACCAATTAAGTAAGGTAATATTTTACTTACAATCGATATTGTCTGTGAATATATTGGTCAGAGTGATTCAGCTCCAAATAACAGGATATGTGACTATCAGCAACTTATACAATGGGAAGTTTATTATTATACCGAAGGTGAAACCTAGGGGAATTCCAGGGTTAGCACATTTTGTGAGCCTGGGGAGCCAGGTTGGCTTCTCTGGGATTCTTTTGTTTCTCCGTTCTGTTTGCAATGTGGTTGCATTCTTCACAAGGCATTGTCTGCAAGTTGGAAGAGAAAGTCCTGTCTTGTCTCATCTTTTCAAAAGTTAGTAAAACTTCCGCAATGCTTGCAATAGAATCTACCTCATATTTTCGTGTCTGTATGTCCCTGGTTCTATCACCTTCCTGAAGCAGCCCTTGACAAAGAGAAAAAAATCATCTCCATGATTGGTCAAGACTAATGAAAATCAGCATTCTGAAATGGGTGAGGAAGGACCCCCAACATACTCTATAAACAAATTATGAATAACAATGAAGTTCTGTTTGCAAGGAAGAAGTATCTTTTGTGTAGGTGACTAATGGGGGTCTCCCACAGCGAACAAAACTTTTCTTTATACCCAATGTCAATAATAATGTATCATTCAGTACTGTTTTTGTTCAACAATCAGAAAGCCAAACTCTAACTGGCTTAACTAATAAAGAGAATGTATTGGCTCCAGAGATAGCTTCAGACAAGTCTTGAAGTAGTGGCTTCAATAATGTAACTGAAAATGTGGCTTCTTTTGGTCTCTCCGCTCTCTCTTTACAGTGCCAGCTTCTTCCTAAGCCTGCTACTATTCTGGTAGTCAGATGGCTGCCATTATCTTTTCGAGAGAATTCTTCTCCTTTCTCATATTTCTACCTGTATTTACTACAGAAAAACAGATAGCTTGTCTTTCCCACTAGCTTCAACAAATACTCCCCACATCCCATTGGCTCATTTAGATGACAAGCTCATCTCTGAATCAGTGAGGGAGCTATGTAATTGATATTTAAGCTTTCTTTCCTCCTTGCTTTTTTTTTTTTTTTTTTTAAACAGAGTTTACCCTGTTGCCCAGGCTGGAGTGCAGTAGTGTGATGTGCAATCCCAGCTCACTTCAACCTCCACCTCCTGGGCTCAGGTGATTCTCCTACTTCAGCCTCCTGGGTAGCTGGGACTACAAGTGTGTGCCACCACATCAGGCTAATTTTTTGTATTTTTATGTAGAGATGAGGTTTTGCCATGTTGCCTAAGCTGGTCCTGAACTCCTGGGCTCAAGTGATCTGCCTGCCTTGGCCTCCTGAAGTGCTGGTATTACAGGCATGAGCCACAGCACCCAACCACATTTAAGCTTTCAGCGTTGCAATGTACTTAAGGCAATTTATAACAGAAATGAAAGAAAATCAGGAAAACGAGTGAATGAATGAATGAATAAATAAATAAATAATAAATGGAGGCCCCTCCCCATGCTCAGCTGCCAGTCCTTTCTTAAAGAGTAAAGGGACCAAAGGTAAGCAAAAACTTATTAATACCTCTTTAGCGGCCAGGTGTGGTGGCTCACGCCTGTAATCCTAGCACTTCGGGAGGCCGAGGCTGGTGGATCACCTGAGGTCAAGAGATCAAGACCAGCCTGGCCAACATGGTGAAATCTCATCTTTACTAAAAATACAAAAATTAGCTATGTATGGTAGTGAGAGCCTGTAATCCCAGCTACTCAGGAGGCTGAACCAGGAGAATTGCTTGAACACAGGAGGCAGAGGTTACAATTAGTTGAAATCTCACCATTGCACTCTAGCCTGGGCAACAGAGCAAAAACTCCATCTCAAAAAAAAGGTTTTTTTAGTTTCCTAGAAATTATGATGACTGACGATCATAATGATGATGATAATCATTGATGATGATAAATGAATAAAATATAAATTCTGTGATTTATCAAGATGTATTCATTTATCATACATCACAGAATTATGTATTTAGGTATGAGTACAAATCTCTCAAATTGGTAAGATAAGAATGTTGGCAAGTTAGAGTTTTAATTAAAACTGAAAAAAACTATTTCTAAAATGATTCTATATTAACAACTGGTATAAGAATTGTGTGAAAGCAAATAGGACAGCTTAAATTCTCAAATTATCTTCTCTCTGTAAGGATGGTATAGGAGTGCAGGTGTGCATATCTCTGCATGTATAGATACATGTCTGTAAGATCCAAAAACAACCAGAGAGGAAGTATAATGATGCTCCATGGAAAGTAACAGAGAAGGCTGCTAGCCAATGGCCAGTCCTTTACCTGATTTTACCTTAGCTGAAAGTGGCATTCTTTGTCAAACTGTAGTACAGAGCAGATAGAGGGACAGAGGGACACAGAGAGAGATGGAGAGTGATATCTTGTGAGATAGAATAGCAGAGGGAAAAGCTACAGGAAGGAGCAGTCATCTGGCCATTTTGCAGAGGATGCTTTGGAAAAGAGTGACACTCTGAAGTCTCAGCGCTTCCCTATGAAGTATCGAAGTCCAGTTTGCTGTAGAAGCTCTGTGAGAACAACGCTGTGCTCTGAGAAAAACCTTTGCACAACTGCAGATAGAGATACTGAGAATCTGCTTTGAGTACCGAAGCACTGAGACAAGAGAGCGACTCTACCATCTACGGTCTGAAACTGAGACAGAATAGGCTAAGTGGGGAGCCGTCGATCCTGCAGAACCACTGCAGTGGTGCAAAATATGGATGGGTTCTGGAAGGAGTTTTTTTTCTTATCCAAAAATGTCTTAATGAATAAATATTGGACATTAATACTAGAAATACATGTTTTGTTCCAGGTAACTTAAAAAACTCTATGCAGTTTGTCCTGTGGTATAGTTTCAGGCATTCTCATCTTAATCATCTTGACAAAGTTCTGAGTCAAAGAACTCTTCAGATGTTGTCAGAGATAGGCATGGGAACCAGGTGAAAGCACCTGACTCTGGCAGTCAAGTATCTGGAGTGGTCAAACTGGATAAGCTGCATCATTTTCCAAGAGCTGCTAGAATAAGGCCTCATCTGATCTGGAGGAGTTACACATTACATGTTCATAGGTACACACACACACACACATACATATACACACATGCACACACATATACACACAGACACACACATGCACACATACACAGACATTTACATACAAACACATACACACATGTACACAGGCACATATATACACATACATATATACACAGAGACACATGTGTACAAACACATACACATACATATATACACACACACATATAAGCATGACTAGGAGTCAGGAGGGACCAGCTAACATCACACATTCAACCACATGCAAAACTGTTAACTACCCCCCATCAATGCTACACTTTTATATAAATACAAACCAATATCAAAGTTTGATTTCCTAAAACCTAATGGATTAACATCAACCAAGAGAAAAGCATAAACAGAGTAATGCAAATTAGCATTTTTCAATGGGACTCCTTCATTTGGGCTTTTTTGAGGTTGGGACACACCCATTCATCCCGTAGAGTATGTAATATGCACAAGCCTCTAAGTTAGGCCTTGGGGATAAAATAATGACTAAAAACCAGTCCCTACTCTCAAGGAGAAATGCAAATGCTTGATTCTTCTCATGTTGCTCATGCTGACATGGTTTGTATCAATAATCTGTTAATTTGCTTAGTTTCAAGATAGAAAACTTCAGATGTTCTCAAATGAAAAAGGACACTCCATGATAAAAGCAAGCATTTTGAAAGGTAGGGGCATATCTCATTTAATTGGGCTTCACTATATTGCATTTTATAGATACCACATTTTTTTTTTTTACCAATTGAAAGTGTCTGGCAACCCTGCATTGGGTAAGTATACCAATGCCTTTGAGTTTGTTTTGTTTTGTTTTATGCTTTTGAGACAGGGTCTCACTCGGTTGCCCAGACTGGAATGCAGTGAAGCGATATCAGCTCACAGCAGGCAGCCTAGGCCTTCTGGACTCATGTGATCCTCCCACCTCAGCCTCCCAGATAGCTGGGACTACAGGTGCCCACCACCACACCCAACTAATTTTATTTTGTAAAGATGAGGTCTCACTATATGGCACAGGCTGGTCTGCAACTCCTGGGCTCAAGCGACCCACCTGCCTAAGCCACCCAAAGTTCTGGGATTACAGGTGTGAGCCACCATGCCCAGTTCTAGTGCCATTTTTTTCAACAGCACTTGCTCACTTTGTGTCTCTATGTCACATTTTGGGAATTCTCATATTTCACACTCTTTCATTATTATTATATCTTTCATGGTGTTCCATGATCAGTGATCTTTGATGTTACTGTTGTAATTGTTTGGTGGTGCCACAAACTGCGCCCATATAAGACAGGAGACCTGATATCTAAATAGTATGTGGGTTTTTACTGCTGCACTGACTGACCATTTTCCCACTTTTTCCCCTTTCCTTTGGCCTCTCTACTCCCTGAGACACAACAATATTAAAATTAAGCTATTTAATAACCCTTAAATGGCTTTTAAGTGTTCAAGTAAAAGTCAGAGTTACACGTTTCACTTTAAATCAAAAGCTTGAAAGGGTTAAGCTTAGTGAGGAAGGCATGCCGAAAGCCAAGGTAAGCCAAAGGTTAGGCCCCTGGGGCCAGTTAACCAAGTTATGAATGCAAAGAAAAGTTCTTGAAGGGAAATGAAAGTGCTGTTCAGCGAAAACATAAATGATAAGAAAATAAAACAGCCTTATTGCTGATATGGAGAAAGTTTTAGTGTCTGGTTAGAAGAACAAACCAGCCACAACATTCCTTTAAGCCAAAGGCAAATCAGAGCAAGGCCCTGACTCTCTTCAGTTCAATGAAGGCTAAGAGGTGAGGAAGCCACAGTAGAAAAGTTGGAACCTAGCAGAGGTTAGTTCATGGAGATTAAAGAAAGAAACTATTTCCATAACACATAAAGTGTTGTGGAAAGTGCAAACTGAAACGTGAAATGCCATGGAGAAGCTGCAGCAACTTATCCAGAAGATCTAGCTCAGGTAACTAATGAAGGTGACTACGCTAAACAACAGATTTTCAATGGCAACAAAACAGCCTTCTGTTGGAAGAAGATGTTATCTAGAACTTTCATAGCTAGAGAGGAGAAATCAACACATGGCTTCAAAGGGCAGGATGACTTTTGTTAGGAGCTAAGACGGCCGATAACTTTAGGTGAAACCCAATGTGCATGTACCATTCCAAAATCCTAGGGTCCTTAAGAATTATGCTAAATCTACCCTGCCTGTGCTCTATAAACGGAACAACAAAGCCTGGATAATAGCACATCAGATTAGAGCATGGCTTAGTGAATATTTCAAACTTACTATTGGGACCTCTACTCAGAAAAAAATATTATTTTCAAAATATTATTGCTCATTGACAATGTACCTGGTCATCCAAAAGTTTTGATAAAGATGTACGAGGAGATGAATGTTGTTTCATGCCTGCTAACGTAACATCTATTCTGCAGCCCATGGTTCAAGGAATAATTTTGACTTTTAAGTCTTATTATTTAAGAAATACATTTTGTAAGCTTATAGCTTCCATAGGTAGTGATTCTTCTGCTAAATCTGGGCAAAATAAATTAAAAACCTTCTGGAAAGAATTCACCATTCCACGTGCCATAAAGAACATTTGTGTTTTCTGGGAGGAGGTCAAAATTTTAATATTAACAACAGAACGGAGGAACTTGATTCCAACATTTGAGGGGTTCAACACTTCAGTGGAGAAAATAACCGCAGAAATGGTGGAAATAGCAGGAGAACTAGAATTAGAAATGGAGACTAAACATGTGGTTGAATTGATGCAATCTGATGTTAAACCTCAATGGATGAGGAGTTGCTTCTTGCGGATAAGCAAAGAAAGTGGCTTATTGAGTTAGAATCTATTCCTAGTGAAGATGCCGTGAACATTGTTGAAACAAAAACAAAGGATTTAGAATATTCCATACGCTTAATTGATAAAGTAGCAGCAGGGTCTGAAAGGACCGACTTCAATTTTGAAAATGTTTAGACTGTGAGTAAAATGCTACAAAACAGCATGACATGCTAGAGACAAAACTTCCATGAAAGGAAGAGGTAATCAATGCAGCTAACTTCATGGTTGTCTTAGTTTAAAAAATTGCCACAGCACCTCCAACCTTCAGCCACCACCACCCTTATCAGTCAGCAACCATTGACCTCCAGGTAAGACACTCTATCATGGAGTATCCAATCTTTTGGGATCTCTAGGCCACATTGGAAGGAGAATTGTCTTGGGCCACACATAAAATACACTAGCAGTAGCTGATGAGCTGAAAAAAAATTACAAAAGAAATCTCATAATGTTTTAAGAAAGTTTATGAAGTTTTATTGGGCTGCATTCAAAACTCTCCTTGGCTGTATGTGGCCCGTGGGCAGTGGGTTGGACATGCTTGCTCTATCAGCAAAAAGATTAGGACTTGCTGAAGGCTCAGATGACTGCTAGCACTTTTTAGCAACAAAGTATTTTTAAATTAAGGTATGTGCATTGTTTTTTAAACATATTGTCGTTGCACACTTGATAGACTACAGTATAGTGTAAACATAACTTTTATATGTTTTGGAAAACCAAAAACATCATGTGACTTCCTTTATCACAATATACACTTTATTCTGGTTTCCTGAAATGGAACCTGCAATAACTCTGAGTCATGCCTATATTATAGTAACTTAAATTGTAAAATATATCCCTTAGTTTCCTATTGTCAAGAATAATGTAATTTGAATGCTACATAAGTCTTGTTTTGTGTAGAGCATAAAATTATGATATTAATAGTCAGGGAAGGAATCACTTTATGTTCAAACTTAGGCCTTTCCAAGTGATCGTTATATGCATTTGGCAGTTACTTAAACTTTCTGTGCCTCAGTTTGTTGGTGTGTCAATTGGCCCATCAATACATCAATACAGTATCTCGTAATGTTGTAAGAGGCTAAGTGGGTTAATTTACGTTAAGCCCTTAGAATAGTTCTGGGACATAGTAATTGCTTAAGAAATGTTAACTACTGTTATTATTGTCTGTATACTATTTCCAAGCACATTCCTGACGTCAAAGTTTTCCATCTTCCTGTAAATCAACTGATAGTTTTGTTTAGTAGAATAGTCAAGTAAAAGTTTTCATTTGTACAGGTTCACAATCTCATAGTTCTATTTCTTAAATCTTCTGGAAAATTTTAAGTTTTTCATAGGTCATCAGGTGGCAAAATCTGACCTGATCTAATCTCAATTCATTTGGCAGCAAAACCTGATCTGAACTGATGGGAGGCTATTTATAGTATTTATACATTCTACTCAGTGTAAATATTGATATATTTGATATTAGAATATTGTCCCAGACCCTACCTGGGTTACATTTCACTTTTAAAAAGTCCACATTCTGAAACATATTTGGCCCCTAAGCTTCAATTACAGACATACTAGTCAGGGCAGACAGTGTAGAAGAAATTTCCACATGTTGCTCTGCAAGGCAAGATTTATTAAGCAAGAATATGAGTTTCTCCATTACCAACATCCTGAACCAATCAGCTCTCTGGATCCAAAAACATGTGAACCTTGTTTTCTCCATGACATTCATTATCACTAGATCAGTCTTTCCTACTCATTCTCTCTGCTAAAATTTCCAGCGAGCAGTTATTTTGGTTTTGGACTATTTTCCAAGTTATAATAATTCTACCTTTCTCCCCATTATTTTAATCTCTACCCCCCTCTCCATTTTTATTCACGGTCATACAAATATACCATAAAATACCAGTCAAAGCAAACTCAAATTGTTAGGCATAGCTACGTATTCCTTCACCCCTGTTCTTGATTGCTTTCTCCATCTACCTCCACATGGGATAAGTGAAGGAATTAAGATGTTTGGGTCTTGCCAAGCCCATTAACTCCAGCATATGTCCTATTACGCATGAACTACTGGTTCGAAGAGCTATCTTGTCTTCAGGCAGTTCATCTGTTTTTAATCTCAGGAAGTTGACAACATATCCCAATCTAAAAGATCAATTCTTCTTAACTACTCCTAAGATCTCCAGAGATGTCCAGGAGAAAATTCTCTAAGCCTCCATCCTCTTTATCTCCAGGGATTGTAAATGTCTTTTCATATGTTTTAAAATTTTCAAATAGACTTAACCTCCACATCAGCTTTAACCACAGTAACTACAGCTGGGTTTAAAAATCTGATCTCACGTCCATTTCTAATAAAAAGCAGCAGTCTAATTGAACCTGAAAATCTCTTTTCCAGGATACTTTCCAGAAAGTATTTTCTTTCTTTTTGGTGGTCAGTGAGGCCTCAAGATGTAGAACCACTTAGTTACTAAGGTGGCCAACAATGAAGAGTTTACCTCTTCTGTAGGTTTATCACAGATGGTAATCTGAACAAGTGAACATTCAAAGCCCAGGGTGAAGACACAACCCTTTGGAAAATATGGTAAAGTGGCATCTGCATTTGAATTCTTCCTAGGCCGTATTCTTATTGTGTTCCTGAAGCTTCTCTGGGCTTTAGTTTCTTGGCCTGTAGACTAAGCATCGTATTACATGCTTTTGCAGAATTACCCCAGGTCCCAGCTAGAAAATTACGGATCTGGGATTCAAATTCATATCTGCTTGACCCCAAAACCATTTGTCATGTCCTTGTGTCATGCTGTCTCTAGAAGGTTCATATATAAACCAGAACATTTCCTCTACTGCTAAACAATACAGCTAGCTGTCAATATGGTGTGGAAAAGATTTGGGACAGTTTGACTTTTGATGATGGGACAAGGTGTTGGTCAGGGCCAGTGCAGAACACACCTACAGTGTCACCAACCCTAATTAACATGGTGAAGGGCAGAGCAATGTGGAACTACTGTGTTTTATTCTATCATTAGGTGTAAGCCTGCTTTTGCGGTACATACAGCAAGCCATAGGAAGTGTCACTGGAAGCACTGTGGAACTCATTATGAGCTGAATGAAAGAGAGAACCTATCACAGAAATTTTTAGTTGCTTCAAGTATCTAAGCAGAGAGTGAAGAGTTCCTCCTCCCCAGGTAAGCCTGGGTCTCTTGGATCTAATAGCTCTAATGTACAGCTTCTTATCACTACAGGGAATCCACCTGTGATGAGAGGCTGCCTCCCTTGCTGAGAAGCCTCCCACTATTACAGAGGCCCAGTGTTCTCCTCTGATGTCTGCAAATACAGAAGCCCTTGGCTTCCCAGAGTAAGTTAAAACATCTTTGGTAAAACCTCTAAACATTACAGTTTTAAAAAAAGTGTAAAGTACAACTCTTTTTTAATTGTTTTTCTGCTAAACCCAGGAAGCTATTCTCACTAGAGATAAGGAAAACACTATACAACCCATTGTTGAACTCTGTTAAGGAGGACTCGTAATTGATGCTTTCAGGAGAGGCTTCTGGAAGCATAGCCTGAATATACTGTCAGCAGCATTTCCTTGCTTGATGTTGTTTCCTTGTTTCCAGACAAGAATTTTTTTTTTTTTTTTTTTGTGAGAGGTGGGGAGATAAGTTAGTAAAGGACTTAAAACCAAAACCAAAACAATTATAAGGGCACATGGTGTGCTGCCTGTAGTCTCAGCTACTGGGGAGACTGAGGTGGGAGGATTGCTTGAGCCCAGAAGCTCAAGGCTACAATGAGCTATGCTCACACCACTGCATTCCAGCCTCGGTAAGAGGCTTTACCTGTCTTTACCAAAAAAAAAAAAAAAAAAGTGGTATAAGGTAAAAGATTGAGAATTGTTGTATTATCTGTCACTCTCTTTTTCAAATTTATAGTACATTGTTTAGTAAGTTTACTGTACTCCTTTACCAACCTAGAAGGAAAGGTTGCCTCTTTGTATATCTATATCTATCAATACATATATCTAAATTATATAGTGCATAAACTTATGGTGCTGAGAAGAATATAATATATGCTTTTTCAGCTTCCTGTGATCACTTCATAGAAGAGGGTGTAGGATTTGTTCATTAGTATTACAAGTAACTGGTAATGTTTTCAGACCCACAAGGATTTCAGAGGCTTATATATCAATAGCAGGTTTAGCTCCCAGCTTCTCTTCAGCCATCATAATGCCCTGCATTAATCTTAGTGTTTGCCTGTCTACATGTCTGTTCCTTCCTCTGGCATGAAAATTCCTTGTGTTTAGAGACACTGTATTACCTGGCTTCATGTCTCCAGGACTTGAACAATTCTATGGCCCACAATGGGTGTTCCACAAATATTTGTTGATGTACATTAATATTGTGGGATTCAATGCCTGCCTTGTGAAATTAAAGAAAGCAATTTCCATCACAGGATTTGACAATTGGACTGATCATGATGGGCATTTTAGGTAGCTATTAATATTTCGCGTTCTTACTGGATGATATTGTTTACATAGCTTGAAGGTCACATTTTACATAAAAATAAACATCTCACTTGGTTAATATAAGTCATTCAGAGGAAGGGTTTTTTTATGTCTAATAAAATTACACAATGCACGAAGCTACAGGAAACTCACATTCTGCCTATCTTCATTTTTCCAGCTAAATTAGTCCCCAAAAAGGAAATATGCTTCTCTCTCACAGCCTGCCACTTTTAAACAACCTCAAAGGCCTATTCCCCATGGGTTATACTTTGGCAGGACACTGCTGTTAGCCTGCATATGGGGTCATGTGAAATACTGTGATCTGGAGAGTCAGTGGTCCTCTACTTACTACTGGATACCACCTTTCTTGTGGCTCCTCCATGGGAAAAGAAATCTCCATATTTATTGCAGCGAAGAAACAATGGGACTTTTTGCAGAATTGTGCTGCATGCAATTATTTACACTCCTACATATCTATTCAGTTCTGAACAATTACTAATTCAACACTGGGTGTTTATGGCTGTATGGATTTCCCTAACTACAAACCCAACCATTTATAAGCACAGCTGGAAGTTTCCTTTTATATTGCAACAAAAACTTACTAGTAAAGATGGATGTACTAACCAGCGAATCTGAGAAAGGCAGCCACATTGGTTTTATCGGGACATGAATTCTTTTATTAATGAATTTACTTAAGAAGTCAGTCTAAAGAGCTGCCACTCATTCTTGTATGTTGAGCTTTTGCAGTTTTTTATTTAGTGAAGATGCCAAAAGCTTCGAAGGACCCACAAAGCAGTGATCTTGTTTAAAGGTAGACAGAGGATTTTACATTCATCATCTTGACAGTCATAAAGGCATATATTATTTTCAGATGTATAAACAAGACAGGAAGAGTGTAGCCTCCAGCTTCATACAGAAGATGCAAATCTGAGACTTTGAAGGCTCAGAAAGGTCAACTTTTCTTTGCAACACATTCTGATTATTTTCATCTTCTTTACAGGCACTTGGCCTCTTTTGTCTAAGTTTAACATAAATATTTTTCACACAGGTGCCTGTCTTGGCATCCACAGAAGAAATGAGGAAACTGCCAGATTAAAATGAGCACATTTTGAAAATATGGAGATTTGATCCTTGTATTGGTTTCTTTTCATAGAAGAGGCAATAAAAAGCCATTGTAGAGATGAATTGAGATTCTGGTTTCCCTTACCAAGTGTAAAATGTATGTATAAACCGTTCTGTCAAGCCTTGAACTCTTCTATGTATCTACCTTGACCAGAAAATTTTAAAAAGGAGCCTTTATCATTAGCCCAGTAAACTTTGGTGCATCATTGCCTTAGCACTTTATAACGAAAGCTTAAAACCAAAGTAACAAACTCTATTAAAAAGTGCCCTGGACCAAGCTCAGAAAATAATGAATGTTGCTTCTAGTTTTTTTTTCCCATTAACTAGCAATATGACAATAAACAGATTGTCTCACTTTACAGCTGTTGATATCCGAACTGTTGTATATTAAGGACACAAAAAAACTGAAAATTAGGTAGCAAGTTAAAAAGTAGCAAACATGTTAAAGATAGACAAAGTTTGTTTTCTTCCTAAATGCAACCCATTTTGAAGAACATGTTTATCTAAATCCTGTACAGAATACCTGACATTTTAATTGATTTTTCTTTTTATTGATGTCCTATACTTGCTTGGTAGCAAGGGGAAGAAGTGAACTTAAACTTGCCCATTTAGGGTAACTCGGTCCTTGAAGTTTGGAACCAGAAGTGCGTCTACTTGTGGCCAGTCAACATACGGTATTGCGACGGGCCTTGGAAAGTCCTCAGGCTCTGTGTGGTGAGGCAGTGAAATCGGCCCCAAACCCACAGGGTGTACATCTCTCTGTCCACTGCTCTCATGCAGGGGCTGATCTCGTGCCTGCCTTCACAGACCTTTCTCCCTATTCTCTCTTTGGCTCCTCCTCCAAGCAATAGAAAGGTAAGCATTTTCTTTTTTTTTTTTTTTTTTAATTTTTTATTGGATTATAGGTTTTGGGGTACATGAGCAGAGCATGCAAGACAGTTGCGTAGGTACACACATGGCAGTGTGCTTTGCTTTTCTTCTCCCCTTCACCCACATTTGGCATTTCTCCCCAGGCTATCCCTCCCCACCTCCCCCTCCCACTGGCCCTCCCCTTTTCCCCCCAATAGACCCCAGTGTTTAGTACTCCCCTTTCTGTGTCCCTGTGTTCTTATTTTTCATCACCCACCTATGAGTGAGAATATGCGGTGTTTCATTTTCTGTTCTTGTGTCAGTTTGCTGAGGATGATGTTTTCCAGATTCATCCATGTTCCTACAAACGACACGAACTCATCATTTCTGATTGCTGCATAATATTCCATGGTGTATATGTGCCACATTTTTCCAATCCAGTCTATTATCAATGGGCATTTGGGTTGATTCCAGGTCTTTGCTATTGTAAACAGTGCTGCAATGAACATTCGTGTACATGTGTCCTTATAGTAGAACGATTTATAGTCTTTTGGATATATACCCAGTAATGGGATTGCTGGGTCAAATGGAATTTCTATTTCTAAGGCCTTGAGGAATCGCCACACTGTCTTCCACAATGGTTGAACTAATTTACACTCCCACCAACAGTGTAAAAGTGTTCCTTTTTCTCCACATCCTCTCCAGCATCTGTTGTCTCCAGATTTTTTGATGATCGCCATTCTAACTGGCGTGAGATGGTATCTCAATGTGGTTTTGATTTGCATCTCTCTGATGACCAGTGACGATGAGCATTTTTTCATATGATTGTTGGCCTCATATATGTCTTCTTTCGTAAAGTATCTGTTCATATCCTTTGCCCACTTTTGAATGGGCTTGTTTGTTTTTTTCCTGTAAATCTGCTTGAGTTGTTTGTAAATTCTGGATATCAGCCCTTTGTCAGATGGGTAGACTGCGAAAATTTTTTCCCATTCTGTTGGTTGCCGATCCACTCTAGTGACTGTTTCTTTTGCCGTGCAGAAGCTGTGGAGTTTCATTAGGTCCCATTTGTCTATTTTGGCTTTTGTTGCCGATGCTCTTGGTGTTTTGTTCATGAAGTCCTTGCCTACTCCTATGTCCTGGATAGTTTTGCCTAGATTTCCTTCTAGGGTTTTTATGGTGCCAGGTCTTATGTTTAAGTCTTTAATCCATCTGGAGTTAATTTTAGTGTAAGGTGTCAGGAAGGGGTCCAGTTTCTGCTTTCTGCACATGGCTAGCCAGTTTTCCCAACACCATTTGTTAAACATGGAATCCTTGCCCCATTGCTTGTTTTTGTCAGGTTTATCAAAGATTGTATAGTTGTATGTATGTTGTGTTGCCTCCGGTGCCTCTGTTTTGTTCCATTGGTCTATATCTCTGTTTTGGTACCAGTACCATGCTGTTTTGATTACTGTAGCCTTGTAGTATAGTTTGAAATCCGGTAGTGTGATGCCCCCCGCTGTGTTCTTTTTGCTTAGAATTGACTTGGCTATGCGGGCTCTCTTTGGTTCCATATGAAGTTCATGGTGGTTTTTTCCAGTTCTGTGAAGAAAGTCAATGGTAGCTTGATGGGGATAGCGTTGATTCTGTAAATTACTTTGGGCAGTATAGCCATTTTCACGATATTAATTCTTCCTAACCATGAACATGGAATGTTTCTCCATCTGTTTGTGTCCTCTCTGATTTCGTTGAGCAGTGGTTTGTAGTTCTCCTTGAAGAGGTCCCTTACGTTCCTTGTGAGTTGTATTCCAAGGTATTTTATTCTTTTTGTAGCAATTGCGAATGGCAGTTCGCTCTTGATTTGGCTTTCTTTAAGTCTGTTATTGGTGTAGACGAATGCTTGTGATTTTTGCACATTGATTTTATATCCTGAGACTTTGCTGAAGTTGTTTATCAGTTTCAGGAGTTTTTGGGCTGAGGCGATGGGGTCTTCTAGGTATACTATCATGTCGTCTGCAAATAGAGACAATTTGGCTTCCACCTTTCCTATTTGAATACCCTTTATTTCTTTTTCTTGCCTGATTGCTCTGGCTAGAACTTCCAGTACTATATTGAATAGGAGTGGTGAGAGAGGGCATCCTTGTCTAGTACCAGATTTCAAAGGGAATGCTTCCAGTTTTTGCCCATTCAGTATGATATTGGCTGTTGGTTTGTCATAAATAGCTTTTATTACTTTGAGATACGTTCCATCGATACCGAGATTATTGAGGGTTTTTAGCATAAAGGGCTGTTGAATTTTGTCAAATGCCTTCTCTGCGTCAATTGAGATAATCATGTGGTTTTTGTTTTTGGTTCTGTTTATGTGGTGAATTACGTTGATAGACTTGCGTATGTTGAACCAGCCTTGCATCCCTGGGATGAATCCTACTTGATCATGATGAATAAGTTTTTTGATTTGCTGTTGCAATCGGCTTGCCAATATTTTATTGAAGATTTTTGCATCTATGTTCATCATGGATATTGGCCTGAAGTTTTCTTTTCTCGTTGGGTCTCTGCCGGGTTTTGGTATCAGGATGATGTTGGTCTCATAAAATGATTTGGGAAGGATTCCCCTTTTTGGATTGTTTGA
Organism: Callithrix jacchus; assembly: GCF_049354715.1. Lineage (NCBI taxonomy): Eukaryota > Metazoa > Chordata > Mammalia > Primates > Cebidae > Callithrix > Callithrix jacchus. Next base: position 81,115,277 of record NC_133503.1, read on the forward strand.
AATAGTTTTAGAAGGAATGGTACCAGCTCCTCCTTGTCTGTCTGGTAGAATTCGGCTGTGAACCCATCTGGACCTGGGCTTTTTTTGTGAGGTAGGCTCTTAATTGCTGCCTCAACTTCAGACCTTGTTATTGGTCTATTCATAGTTTCAGCTTCCTCCTGGTTTAGGCTTGGGAGGACACAGGAGTCCAGGAATTTATCCATTTCTTCCAGGTTTAGTAGTTTATGTGCATAGAGTTGTTTGTAATATTCTCTGATGATGGTTTGAATTTCTGTGGAATCTGTGGTGATTTCCCCTTTATCATTTTTTATTGCATCTATTTGGTTGTTCTCTCTTTTATTTTTAATCAATCTGGCTAGTGGTCTGTCTATTTTGTTGATCTTTTCAAAAAACCAGCTCTTGGATTTATTGATTTTTTGAAGGGTTTTTCGTGTCTCAATCTCCTTCAGCTCAGCTCTGATCTTAGTAATTTCTTGTCTTCTGCTGGGTTTTGCGTTTTTTTGATCTTGCTCCTCTAGCTCTTTCAATTTTGACGATAGGGTGTCAATTTTGGATCTCTCCATTCTCCTCATATGGGCACTTATTGCTATATACTTTCCTCTAGAGACTGCTTTCAATGTGTCCCAGAGGTTCTGGCACGTTGTGTCTTCATTTTCATTGGTTTCGAAGAACTTCTTTATTTCTGCCTTCATTTCGTTGTTTACCCAGTCAACATTCAAGAGCCAGTTGTTCAGTTTCCATGAAGCTGTGCGGTTCTGTGTCGGTTTCTGAATTCTGAGTTCTAACTTGATTGCACTATGGTCTGAGAGGCTGTTTGTTATGATTTCAGTTGTTTTGCATTTGTTGAGCAGTGCTTTACTTCCAATTATGTGGTCAATTTTAGAGTAGTTGTGATGTGGTGCTGAGAAGAATGTGTATTCTGTGGATTTGGGGTGGAGAGTTCTGTAAATGTCCACCAGGTTTGCTTGCTCCAGGTCTGAGTTCAAGCCCTGGGTATCCTTGTTGATTTTCTGTCTGGTTGATCTGTCTAGTATTGACAGTGGAGTGTTAAAGTCTCCCACTATTATTGTGTGGGAGTCTAAGTCCTTCTGTAAGTCATTAAGAACTTGCCTTATGTATCTGGGTGCTCCTGTGTTGGGTCCATATATGTTTAGGATCGTTAGCTCTTCTTGTTGTATTGATCCTTTTACCATTATGTAATGGCCTTCTTTGTCTCTTTTGATCTTTGTTGCTTTAAAGTCTATTTTATCAGAGATGAGAATTGCAACTCCTGCTTTTTTTTGCTTTCCATTAGCTTGGTAAATCTTCCTCAATCCCTTTATTTTGAGCCTTTGTGTATCCTTGCATGTGAGATGGGTTTCCTGGATACAGCACACTGATGGGTTTTGGATTTTTATCCAATTTGCCAGTCTGTGTCTTTTGATTGGCGCATTTAGTCCATTTACATTTAGGGTTAATATTGTTATGTGTGAATTTGATACTGCCATTTTGATTCTAAGTGGCTGTTTTGCCTGTTAGTTGTTGTAGATTCTTCATTATGTTGAAGCTCTTTAGCATTCAGTGTGATTTTGGAATGGCTGGTACTGATTGATCCTTTCTATGTGTAGTGCCTCTTTTAGGAGCTCTTGTAAAGCAGGCCTGGTGGTGACAAAATCCCTGAGTACTTGCTTGTTCGCAAAGGATTTTATTTTTCCTTCACTTCTGAAGCTCAGTTTGGCTGGATATGAAATTCTGGGTTGAAAGTTCTCTTCTTTAAGAATGTTGAATATTGGCCCCCACTCTCTTCTGGCTTGTAGTGTTTCTGCCAAGAGATCTGCTGTGAGTCTGATGGGCTTCCCTTTGTGGGTGACCCGACCTTTCTCTCTGGCTGCCCTTAGTATTCTCTCCTTTATTTCAACCCTGTTGAATCTGACGATTATGTGCCTTGGGGTTGCTCTTCTTGCGGAATATCTTTGTGGTGTTCTCTGTATTTCCTGCAATTGAGTGTTGGCTTGTCTTGCTAGGTGGGGGAAATTTTCCTGGATGATGTCCTGAAGAGTATTTTCCAGCTGGGATTCATTCTCTTCGTCCCCTTCTGGTACACCTATCAAACGTAGGTTAGGTCTTTTCACATAGTCCCACATTTCTTGGAGACTTTGTTCATTCCTTTTTGCGCTTTTTTCTCTGATCTTGGTTTCTCGTTTTATTTCATTGAGTTGGTCTTCGACTTCAGATATTCTTTCTTCTGCTTGGTCAATTCGGCTATTGAAACTTGCGTTTCCTTTGCGAAGTTCTCGTATTGTGTTTTTCAGCTCCTTTAATTCATTCATATTCCTCTCTAAGGTATCCATTCTTGTTATCATTTCCTCGAATCTTTTTTCAAATCTTTTTTCAAGGTTCTTAGTTTCTTTGCATTGATTTAATACATGATCTTTTAGCTCACAAAAGTTTCTCATTATCCATCTTCTGAAGTCTAATTCCGTCATTTCGTCACAGTCATTCTCCGTCCAGCTTTGTTCCCTTGCTGGTGAGGAGTTTTGGTCCTTTCTAGGAGGCGATGTGTTCTGGTTTCGGGTGTTTTCCTCCTTTTTGCGCTGGTTTCTTCCCATCTTTGTGGATTTGTCCACTGGTCGTCTGCGTAGTTGCTGACTTTTCGTTTGGGTCTCTGAGTGGACACCCAAAATGTTGATGATGAAGTATTTCTGTTGCTTGGTTTTCCTTCTACCAGTCTAGCCCCTTCGCTGTACGACTGTTGAGGTCCGCTCCAGACCCTGCTTGTCTGGGGTGCACCTCTAGTAGCCGTGGCACAGCGAGGGATGCTACCAGTTTCTTTTTCTGCTCTCTTTGTCCCAGGATGATGCCTGCCTAATGACAGTCTTTTGGATATAGAGGGGTCAGGGAGCTGCTTGAGGAGACAGTTTGTACTTTATAGGGGTTTAATTACTGAGCTGTGCACTCTGTTGTTCATTCAGGGCTGTTAGGCTGCTATGTTTGATTCTGCTGCAACACAGCTCATTAAACAACCCTTTTTTTTTTCTCAAATGCTCTGTGTTGAGGGATTTGGGCTTTATTTTTGGATGTCCGATCAGGTGTCCTGCCCAGCTCAAAGGCAGACTAGCCACTGTTTGGCTGCCGAGGCTCCGCCCTGCTGTTGTGTGATTTGCGCTGTTCCTGCCGGCTCTGCTGTGGTCTCCGCCACGCCCTGCGGTGGAGTCTCTTCGTTGTAGCGTGTTGCCTCAGCAACGGCAGGCTGCGTCAGCAGTGGGCGTGTATCTCAGTAGGGACGGGTTGCCTCGGCAACGGCTGGCTGCGTCAGCAGTGGGCGTGTATCTCAGTTGGGGCGGGTTGCCTCGGCAACGGCTGGCTGCCTCAGCAGTGGGTGTGTATATCAGTTGGGGCAGGTTGCCTCCGTAGTGGTGGACGCCCCTCCCCCACAGAGCGTCTCAGACCGTCTGCCCGGGATAGTTTGAAATCGCGGTTTTGTTCGTCCCACTGGGTATCCCAACCGATCTGTCCCTGCAATCCCCTGGGCTGGGCTACTGTGCAAGTCTCGTTCAGTCTCAAGTCCAGCCCTCTCAAGTCTCAGGTTGCCAGTTCAACAAGGCACCCGGACAAGCGCGCCCTGTGGGGATTGCTGGGTAGGGCCGGCCGCCGCCGCCCCGGCTGCCGGCTTCGCCAGGCAGACCTACTGCCTGGCGTCCCGTGTCTTTTTATACTTGGGAGTTTCCCCGTTCTGTGGGCAACAAAGATCAGTCTGGAAATGCAGCACTGACTCACCGTTTGCGAATTCAACGTGGGCTCCAATCCTGGGTTGTTCTCACAGCGCCATCTTGAGTCCCCTCCTCAGCATTTTCTTTATATCACATCACATGACCTCCCTTTCTTCTCCATGATGGAATCCAGGGCCAATTTTCCAAGCTAGGGTTCTTGATATATATTATAAATTGAGCAATAATAAATTTACATTTTGTTGGTCAATAAATGGTTGAATGTTAAAAAAAATTCCTGCCATTCAATCTATGAAGATATGATTTTGAGAGTCTGAGAAAATCATTTTTTCCTCTTAAAGCCTGATTTTCACAACCATTATTTCCTTACAGAGCCTAAAAACCTCAATTTGAATGTCAAAGTTAAACAATTATTCTTTGTACTATGCAATATTTACTCTTCCCTACCCTGAGGAGCAACCCTCAGCCTCCGCAGGTTTTACACTTGACAGCAAAAGGCAATGCAAGGGAGAAATAAAAATAAAATTAAATTACTGAGTCTAAAAATTATATCAGCAGATATTTCAAAATACTAGTTTTCTGCCAGTATAAAAATTCAGCTCAGAAAACAATATAATAAAGTTTTTCTTGAGCATGTGACATCGCTAACACAATTAAACTTTATCAGGAAGAAGTGATGTTAAACTTTATCTATTTCTAATCTAATTTGTTTGAGGTTTTTATTCTGTTCTGGGAAAGTAAAAGAATGACTTGTAGGATGACTTTAAGAATAATAATCCTTTACACTTCTATAAAAATTAAGATTTAAAAAACCCAATTCATCTAATTTTATTTCATTTCGTTCTGAGTAAATTCTAAATTTCTAAGGGGAGAAACTGATTTGTCCCATATCAAAGAGATTTAAATTATATGACCAGAGGAAATGAATGTGTTTAGATTATTACTATGTTTTGAGCACTTACCCCTCCAAAATAATCCTGTCTGGAAACTAAAAAAAGCATGAAGTTAGCTGTCGCTGTGCTGAACAAGCTATGAGATATGTGTGGACAGTGTGTGTTTAAGATGAGACATCAGATGAGATGGGTCCTCTGCAAGTGAGCATGATGATGGCATTAAGCCATTCTTCTTTTTTTTTTTTTGAGACGGAGTTTTGCTCTTGTTGCTCAGGCTGGAGTGGAGTGCAATAGCATGATCTCAGGTCACCACAACCTCCGTCTCCCAGGTTCAAGCGATTCTCCAGCCCCAGCCTCCTGAGTAGCTGGGACTACAGGCAGGTGCCACCACACCCGGCTAATTTTTTATATTTTTAGTAGAGATGGGGTTTCCCCATGTTGCCCAGGCTGGTCTCGAACTCATTGACTCAAGTGATCCACCCACCTCAGCCTCTCAGAGTGCTGGCATTACAGGTGTGAGCCACTGTACCTAGCCTCAAATAGATGTTTGTACACCTGTGCTCATAACAATATTATTCACAATAGCCAAAAGATAGAAACAACCCTAATGTCCATTGACAGATGATTGGCTAAACAAAATGTGGCATATACATACAATGGAATACTATTCAGTCTTAAAATAATGCAGTTCTGATACATGCTACAACATGGATGTACCTTAACATTTCCTAAGTGAAATAAACCAGAAATGAAAGGTCAAATATTGTGTGATTCCATTGGTAGGAGGTACCTAGAATAGTCAAATTCCTAGAGACAGAAAGTAGAATGGTGGTTAGTGCAAGCCAAGGAGAGAAGCTATTGTTCACTGGGCACAGGGTTTTGGTTTGAGAGAAGGAGAAGTTGTGGAGGTGGATAGTGGTGGTGATGGTTGCTCAACAATGTGAATGTACTTAATGCCACTGAATTGTACACTCGAAAATGTTTCAAATGTGAACTGTATGTTGTATGTATTTTACCACAATAAAAAGTTGTAAAAAAAGATCTGATTTTTGATAAGTTAAATTCAGCCTGCGCTTAACAAAATTGCTGCTTTCTACCGGCACATAGATTTCCCTCAGGAATGATATCTCTTTCCCTATTGGCTACCTGGCATAAGTTAGTAAATTTCTGCCATTCTCAGTTTTTTCTTCCTTCAAATAAAGGAGTGAAATTGGGTAATCTCTGGGTTTCTTCTTTTTTTTTTAGCTGTGATTCTCACCTTGGATGATTAAATGGGAAATATTAAGCCATTACTTAAAATAGACTATGCTTTTGGTTTACGTTTTTTGCATTCCAATTCTCTTAGAAAAGAAACACAGGCTGTGAGTTTACTTTTCATGTCGGTCACACCTTTTGATAGCCTAAGTATGCTATTTTGCTAAAGTTTATTAGCATCTCATTGAATGTCTTAAATGTGAAATATTTTGAAAAAGGGCAATTTCATCACATAAATGGTGAACTTGACATGAAAGCATAGTATCTGCATCATCAATACCAGTCAATGACAGAAAAAGTATTACTTTTTAATAAAATGCAAAACTTGTTTGTTTTCTAAATTAAAATTCATCTTTATATGATGTAAACACCACAGAGGGAATAGTCACTTAAATAATATTCAGTATTGTCCCAAGTGCTGTATAAAATTACATATCTCCTTCTTATGCATAAAGGAAAACCAAAGCCCAAAGATACAACTTAATAGATTAATAAGAGGTACTGAACTAGAAATTAGTTTCCACATTAAACTTGATAGGTTGAACCTTTTGTCTCCTGAGATAGTCTTGTTCTAATTCATCAGGGCACACTAGGTTAGTCTGCAGAAACAAATCAATCCGGAAACTTCAATGGCTTAAGACATAAAAATGTATTTTTTACTCATGCAAAATCTGCTGCACTCCCAGTGGTCCTCCAGGCAGCTCCTTTTCAGCAGAAGCCCAGAGATTCAGGATAGTTACATCTAGTAGCATCAACCACCTCAACATGAGTCTTCCAATTTGTCAAAGGGTCGCACAGAGGCTTTTCATTGAGCATGGAAGGTGATATTGGTTACCTAAACGTAAAACCCATTGGTCAGAGAAAATCACACAAGCTTACCTAACTACACAGACACTGGGAAAGGTGGGTGATATGTGTATATTCAGTGAGCATTAAATATCTCTGCCAGGCTGGCTGTGGTGGCTCACGCCTATAATCCCAATACTTTGGGAAGCCAAGGCACATGGCTTACTTGAGGTCAGGAGTTCAAGACCAGCCTGCCCAACATAATGAAACTGTGTCTCTACTAAAAATACAAAAATTTGACAAGAATGGTGGCAGGTGCCAGTAATCCTGGCTACTTGGGAGGCTGAGGCAGGAGAATCACTTGAACCCAGGAGGTGGAGGTTGCAGTGAGCTGAGATTGCACCACTGTACTCTAGCTTGGGCAACAAAGTAAGACACAGTCTCAAAAAAAAAAAAAAGTCTCTGCCAAAATGAGGATCTTCAGTCTGAGGAGTTTTAAGTGGTCTATATCAACCTCATGCTAAGAATTTAGGTTATAGAATGTGTGAAGGTGCAGGAATAGCTGCTGTATTACTTTTATTATTACTGCTCTAACAAATGACCTCAAACAGCAGCTTAAATGCACAAATTCATTATCTTACATTTCTATAGGTTGAAAGTCCAAACACACGTCTCACTGGGCTAAAATCAAGGTTATGGCAAAGGTGACTTCTTTTTGGAAGCTTTAAGATAGAATCTGTTTCTTGCCTTTCCCGTTTTCCAGAGGCTGTTCATATTTCTTGGTTCAGGGCTCCCTTTCTGTATTCTCAAAGACAGTAATGGTGCATCTCTCTGGCCCTTCATAATCTATCACATCTCTCTCCAATCACGGGCAGGAAAGGTTCTCTGCTTTTAAGGACTCAGGTGATGACACTGGGCCCACCTGGATAATTTCCCATCTCAGGATCTTCGACCATAACTACATCTGCAAAGTCCCTTTTGCCATGTGAAGTAATGTATTCACAGGTTCCAGGATTTAGAATGAACAGCAGCTTTTGGGGGAGGATCATTATTTTACCTGTAACAGCCACTTTTTGTCACGAAGAAATTCACTCTCATTTAACTGTAATGTCAATAACTGGCTGCCACCTCAGACAAAACAGTTTTCAATAAAAGCTGTCATTGCTTTGCATTTTATTTCTTTTTAAAAACTATTGGCTCAAATTTGGTCACCTAAAATTGGACTTCAGACCAATTTTTTTTTTTTCCTAGATGGAGTCTTGCTCCGTTGCCCAGGCTGGAATGTAGTAGCCCTATCTTGGCTCACTGCAACCTCCACTTCCCAAGTTCAAGCAATTCTCCTGCCTCAGCCTCCCAAGCAGTTGGGATTACAGAGGCCTGCCACCATGCCTGGCTAATTTTTTTTTTTTTTTTTTTTTTTTAGTATAGACGGAGTTTCACCATGTTGGCAGGCTGGTCTTGAACTCCTGACCTTGTGTTCCTCCAGGCTCAGTCTCCCAAAGTGTTGGGATTACAGGTGTGAGCCACCGCACCTTGCCAGATTAAGTTTTTAACATTTGTATTTGTAATGGACAGCTACTTTTTGTTTGGTGATCTCCCTTTTTCTATTCCCAGGCCATACGATTTGGGGGGCAGTTTACATTATTGGAGGCTCCGCTGGTGCCCACATAAACCAAACATACCCATTCAAAACTTTTAATCATCCAGCCATAATGAGTCATTCAAAAAATTCCTCCAAAAGAGTGAATTACAGAAGTTAGGCAGGATTGTTCTAAAAGAAGAGTTCTTATCCCACTGGGGTTACTAACCGTGTACAGTGCAAGTGTGGAGCTGCTGGTGTCTACCTCTTTAAACAATGGAAGAGCACGCCTAAATGTTGAGCCACTGTAGAGGGAATCAGGATTGGAAGACAGACAGATTTCTGACTCCCATTGATCCTCTCCAAGCATCTGGAACGTGCCATGCCTGAGATTTTTAATAAGAAGAGCCTATACATTCCCTTTTCTCTTTTTTGTTTAAGTAAGTTTAATTTTGGTTCCTGACTCTTGCAACCAATGAGTGTTGATTGACAGACACAATAAAGTTAAGCTCACATGCTCCACAATAACTCCAGGCAATTAAGAATCTTGACCTACACACTCAAAGCCACTGCTGAAGCACTTGGGTACTTCATAGGCTCTGTCTACCCAGAGTAACTGGTGTCATCGTTTATAAAAATACCACTGCTAATTGCCCAGGAGGTTATTCTCTCTATGACGCCACATGCACCCAGAAAATTTTCTGTAGCTATGGCAGGCAGCAATCCTTCTGGGCATTTACTTTACACTTTATAGTCATGCAAGTTGTTGAATGCTAGGCGGAAGGCTAGTCCAACGTCAGATTCATCACTTGACTTTCACTGCCAAGTATGATACATGTCTCATGAATGCATGCAGATAGGAGGTATGTGAAAACCGGGGGTGATGATCAAGTAAGGAATGTTTATGATAGTAAGTTAAAGAGCATTTCCTAAACGAAATGACAGCAGGAAGATTTTTGTTTGTTTGTTTGTTTGATTGTTTGTTTTGTTTTGTTTTCTTTAACAAACATGTTGTGTATGTCAGGACCCATATTCAAGAATGGGGGAAAAAACTGTTTTATAGCTTCCTGTTGTTATGTTCTCTCTAGATTATGTGGTTATTATTTTATTTTATTTTTTGAGACGAAGTCTCACTCTGTCGCCCAGGCCAGACTGGAATACAGTGGCGCAATGTTGGCTCACCTCAACTTCCGCCTCCTGGGTTCAAGCAATTCTCCTGCCTCAGCCTCCATAGTCACTGGAATTACAGGCATGCTCCACCATGCCCGGCTAATTTTTGTATTTCTAATAGAGATGGGGTTTTACCATGTTGGCCAGGCTGGTCTTGAACTCCTGACCTCAAATGATCCGCCTGCCTTAGCCTCCCAAAGTGCTGGGATCACAGGCATGAGCCACCACATCTGGCCTGTGATTATTATTAGAAGAAATATTTGTGTTCCTCAACCATTACTGTCTTATATACACAATTTATTCATCACAATTTATTTGGGATCACCATAGTACTGAAATTTCAAAGATCTTATTAAAGTTGCAGACCACAAAATAAAGTTGCAGAATATAAAATAGCATTCGGACTGTAAAAACTAGTATAAAATAATACTGGCAGCAGCCTCTATAATATAGGGAGGACGAGTAACCTTTAAAATGTAGATGAACCTTCAAACGTGTGGAATGGAGAGAGATGAATGGTAAAGAAGGCCCGACAGGTTTGGAGCATGAAGAGAAGATTCTTGGATGCCATACTTTCCCTTAGGCTTTCTCCAAGCGAGTAAAAAAATAACTGTCTTCTCTTCCTCCCTCAGGGATTATTTAATTATTTTTATTTTTAATTATGTTTGCTTTTCATATCTAAACTAATGACTCTCTAAATGTCCCTATTTGTTTTTAGACTATATTTTTTAACTTTTCTAAATCAGTCAAATCCTGTAGGGATGTGAATATAGTTTTTACAAAGTGCCCCTTATTTATACAAATGAAAATAAATGAAAAAGAGGTTTGGTAATAACTGTCTAATCATTACTTTTTTCCACCTAGGTTTATTCAAAACAACTGCAAATCATTGATGAGTATTATTTAGGAATGATTTTTTAGGATATTACCTAGCAATGTCATGATATAACAAAAGTTTAATTTCTTAAGAATATTTCAGTAAAACAATGTGGAATGAATTTCATCATATGAGCTTCACAAAAAGAAAGAGTTCATCTTGTTTCCTGTGAGTAGATATCCAATTTTATTACACGAAATAAAATTGATTATAATTTAAGTCATGTCCCATTATTTTGACTAATTTATATTTCTGTATAAATTAGTTGGCTTAAAATCCAACTTATACAGACTTAAACACTTTTTTAACCAAATATGTGTTCTCCAGCGGAAAACAATGTTGTATTCTGAACCCACATGTTACTTTTTTTCTCAAATTGGTCTTTTCTTCAGAAGACGAACATTCTAGTAAGACCCAAGGCACAGAGAAACTTTATTTATTTATTTTTCAAGTGAAGATATTCTGATAGAACATAGCAACTTTTATACCACGCTGCTTTAATAAAAAAGAATGTTTAAGAAAACCTAATTCATTAGAAGAGTTTGCCATATCCCCCTTACTTGTTACCTAGGCCTTTAGGAAGCCAAGCCACTCTATACATGAGGTTATGGCTCAGAAACATTGTCAATTTATCTTAATTAGTGGTGCATTTGTGATCAGGCTTAATAATATTTAATATACTTTTCTCTTTTGTCTTTTTGAATAAAAAATCATTTGTGCTACTCTCATTTAAGCACCTGGCCTAAGGAGAAATTGGAATTGATTACAAAGACAACCCCAACAGGCTATATTCAGCTTCTGACCTTCAAAATTGGGTTATGTAGCAAACGATGGGTGGCCGATCATATTTTCCGAAGACTACAGTACTATGTCCCATCTCACATGTTCTTCCGAAATGTGAACTTGCCACAACCTATTAACAGGTGGAATTTCACCCTATGTCCTGAAATCTGCACTGGTCTTACTGACTTTCTTATAATTAATAGAATCAACCCAAATCAGTTTTCCATGTACATCTGAGTTTAGGATGCTATCCTGCTTTTAAGGTGTAGCATCTCCAAGAGGAACAGACACCTCAAAGGAAGGCGCACCTGTGGTGCTGGGAATTTCCATATTTTTTTTTTCAACAAATTTTTGCAATGCTATTCCAGTTTTAAGGCAATGAGAAAACTGAAGCATAGCTAGGAATTGATCCCAGTTATTCTGATTCTTTCCACTCTACACTCTTTCTCCTGAGAGCTAGATATCCAAATTAAGTGTTAATATGTGTCTGATAAATGGTGGTTAAATCTGCACGTGATGCTAAACACCTGTGAAGGCAGGGACTTTTTGGAATCAGCTTGGCAGTTTTCTTTTAGAATCTGAAGGTATTAGTTAAGCCTCAGGGGAAACAAACTTGAGGGAACCACAGAGGACACCTGAGGCCCCACGCAGAATTCAGGACCTGTGGCCCCTTGTGATGCCCACTGCCATTCCTACGGGACAGCCATACATTCAGAGTATCTGGGTAAATATTCAAAGATAAACACACAGGTCGTTTTGAGAACTTGCTGTGACTTTGAAAACACTATAAAATTGTGAGTCTGGTCATACAAGATTAAGATCAGGTCTCAGTCTCCACGGAGCCTCCACAGCCCACAAATGAGCTTTGAATCAGCAGATTCACTGCTGGGTGATTGAGTTTGAATAAACAGCTGTTTAAAGACCCTTTTTTCTCATCAATTCTTTTCCTTTTTTTTTTTTTTTTAAGTGCAGTGTGATGACGTTTTACCTTTATGGCTGGCAGTTGAGAGGCTGTGTTATGTTCTCTAAGTTCAGGAGCAGGCCCCCTGGCTTGCTGACCTTGAGGCTTTGTGATTAAGCCAGCCCGCACGTTGTTCCAGAAACTCTTTCTCCAAATATTTCCTTTCCTGCCAACATGTACATTGTCCATGCTGATGGGGAGCTTGGTCAACAGCCTCGGAACAGGGCTTGTGTTTCTCTTTGGACAGTCTCTTAAACTTTTGAGTGCTTTTTTTGAACACATTTTGTCCTTAGACAAATGTCCGCATAGAGATTGTTTGCTGTTTGGTCCTCTTTCCTCCTCTGTATTAGAGCATTTCTTTTTCTTTATTGAAAAGAGGCTTCCCCTATTCACCCCCCCAAAAATGCAAAATAGAGAAATAAAGACATGATTTCTAACCTTTGCCTTGGAGTTTAAAATTAGCAGTATTCTATAACTTATGAAACTAAATTTCAAAATGTGTCTGTGAGTCAATCCTCTTTCATAAAATGCATTTTCTTCCTAAACACCTGATGGACTCTAAGAAACCCACTCTAGCTGAAACCACTGCCCTGGAGCCAGAACAGGTGCCACAGAAAAAGCAAAACTGAGGTGAGAGACCCTTGTTCACAGTGGAAATCTCTCCTCATTAGATATGACCTGTGTGCCTTCGAGCCACAGGGGTTGGTTAGAAAACCATACTTTTGTCCTAAGTACAGAATTACTATGGGTTTACACTGGAACCATCTCAGTCACAGTGACCTCTGTCTTTCTCCCTCCCTCTTGCCCCACCCTTCACTCTAGGACACTGCTGAGGATGAAGGTGACCATGCAGAGCTGGGAATGAGCTCCCTGGAAGGCTGTTTTGTCCACATCGTGGTATTTCATGGAGTCAAAAAACCTTCTTGCTTGCTGTGCTATGTTTATGTTCAGCTCCTTTTCTTGTATTCCACCTCTCCCTTCTGCCCACTCCTCACACCTGCAAAACAGGACCACTTACTGCTGCTGAAAGTAGGGCACGATTTCACCTTTTCTTTTTTCTTTTTAAAAATTACTGCACCTACAAACAAACTTTCTATTATATAGGAAACTCTGAATCAAGGAACTAAACCAGCACCTCTCATCTATTAACAAACATTTGGGCCAGGAACAGTGGTTCACACTTTTAATCCTAGCCCTTTGGGGGGCCAAGACGAGCACATCACTTGAGGCGAGGAGTTTGAGACCAGCCTGGACAACTTGGCGAAACCCCATCTCTACTAAAAATACAAAAATTAGCCAGAGATTATAGGTGGCGGGTACCTATAATCCCAGCTACTTGGGAGACTGAGGCAGTAGAATCAACTTGAACCTGGGAGGCGAAGGCTGCAGTGAATGGAAATCGAACCATCGCATTCCAGCTTGGGCAACAAAAGCAAAACTCTGTCTCACACACACAAAAAAAGGACCATATTAGGGTCTTTTTCAGGCCATTAAATATGCCCTATCAAGTTTTTAAGCTAAGCAGTTCTTAAGTTCCTATGTTAATCATAAAGCTAAAGTGAACTCTTTCACGATGATTACTGTTATACTGCCCAGTATGTTCAGCTTCTCATTTGATACCAGGGAGAGTCTTAATTACTGAATAGAATCAGGTCAATTAATTACTACTGTGGCACAACTTAGTTTAATATTACAAAGGTTACTTTTGAAGGAAACTACATGAGAAGTTGAAACGTTCTTAATTATTTTCACATTCTCAAATGTTTTTTTTTCAAAAGTGCTCTCATAAAGTAGAACACCCATTCTAATGCAAAATTTTAAAAGAAAAAAATAAGAATTCTCTCTAAAGGCTAATTCCTAAGAGGAAAAATTAAAAAAAAAAACTATGTATACACTTTTTCTAAAATTGCATTATTCCATATATACAAGATTCTTTTCCATTGAATAGTATTTAAAATCCTCCAAGGTACTATTTCTTCCTCCAAGAGTGGCCTGATTAGATATGCCTGCTTTTACATTAAGAATTGCTCTGTTATAAGCACATAGAAACTGAGATTCTTAACTTTCACTTTCAAAAATATCCTACTGTGAATCCAAGTCAAGGCTTCAATGAAGTTTCTTTTCCCTTTGTCTTCTTCAATATGGTGCTACTTTTGCGGAGTTTCAATATGAATTAATTGTGGACAGACATCATATCCCTTTTTGGCATATCCCTCTTTCCTATAAAAGACTGATTTTTTTGTTGTTGATTTTTACTTTTTTTGAGCTGAATATAGAAATTTTCCCTTTAAAATTGCATTAGGTAAAATAAAGTGATTCTGATATAATATAGGATATATAACATCTAGTTTGTTAGAAGGAATTGAATAATAGTCATATGTCAGGAAACTTCTGCGTGACTATTTTTTTGCTTGTCTGGTTATACTAAAAGTCTATTTAAAAGGCATAGAAGATGATGAAACCTTAAAAGCAAAAAAGAAAGAAACGTTAGAGAAGAAACACACAAGTTGACCTGCAGTTTCAAACTAAAGCTATAAAAACTTCCGGTACATTTGTTCCATAAAGGAAATCTTTTTCAATTCAAAGAAAACATTATTTAGAAAGAAGAACAAAGTCAGTAGAGTCTGCAGGAAATACGCTATACTAATAACCTAGTTGCCATTATAAAAACATTCTGAATGAGCAAGTACATTTAGGGGATTGGTCCTTTGTACTGTACCAGTCATTATATCTTCTTTAGGTTTTCCTTTAATAAACCACAAAACAGGAAACACAGAAAAGGAAAAGAATCAGGAGCCACAAACAGGAAATTTTCATTTTCTGCCATGACTAAGGAAGGTCTGGTACTTAAGATGAGATTGGAAAAGTGAAAGTGACTTTTAATTTTTTTAAATTATCATTATTATTAATTACTATTATTAATATTATTTGTAGGGACAGGGGTCTCACTATGTTGTCCAGGCTGGTCTCAACTTCTGGCCTCAAATGATCCTCCTGCCAGGACCTCTCAAAGTGTTGGAAATATAGGAGTGAGCCACCACGCCCACCTGAAAGTGACACATTACTCTGCTGGTTAAGTGCAATCAATCTCTTGTGATACTCACTTAAAAATGCAAATTCCTGCACTCAACACAGACATACTAATTGAGAATCTCTTCAAAAAAGGACCTAGGGACTTAAATTCCACGGTGACACTTATGTATGTTAACATTCAAGACTCAAATAAAGCCAATTTAGAGATTTTAAAAAAATCATGTGATACCAAATGCCTCTAATAATCCCTCCTTCTAAGAACAAGCTAAGTAGCAACTGATAATCAGTATTTTTGTCTGAGGAGGCACTACTTTTTTTTTTTTTAATTTTATTTTTTGAGACAGGGTCTCACTCTGTCACCCAGGCTAGAGTGCAGTGGTGCGATCTCAGCTCACTGCTTTGAATCCCAGACTCAAGCCATTCTCCCACCTCCACTTCCTGAGTAGCTGGGACTACAGGCACACACCACCAAGCCTGGCTAATTTTAATATTTTTAGTAGAGACAGGGTTTTGCCACGTTGGCCAGGATGGTATCGAACTCCTGGTCTCCAGTGATCCACTCACCTCAGCCTCGCAAACTACTGGGATCACAGGCGTAGGTTACCATACCTAGCTCTACTTCTTAAAAATCCATTTTTTTTAACCTAAGTATTTAATCTCTTGTAAATCATGCTCTAGATTTTATTTTTGTGCATATTCATTTTTTAGGGAATATGCATTAAAACAAATATTCTGCGTTAGCTTTAGTGCCTAGAAAAACAAAAAACAAATACTCATTCAAGATTTTCTGAAATGGGAAAAGGCATAGTTGGCTAGGAGACCTGGATTCTGGAGCTAGCTTCAACCTTTTGATTCTCTGGGCATTGGCTTTTCTTTTCTGTAAAATATGAATTTGGACCAGAGCAAGAGCTGTGAAGGCAAGGTCAGTAAGCAGAATTGGCCTGTGTAATCCCATCAGGCGTAATAGGAAATGGGGGAACTGGAGAGAACTCATTGCATTTAAGGGGTGGCCACTGTTCGGTTCTAACCAAAGATTGCCATGCAAGAATTCAGTCCCACTGTCAGAAGAGGGTAGTCTGGAGAGGGAGACCATTAGGGAGAATAGCTAAAGGATGCTGGGCTTAATACCTAGGTGATGGGATAATCAGTGCAGCAAAACACCACGGCACACGTTTACTTATGTAACAAACCTGTACATCCTGCACACGTACCCTTGAACTCAAAATAAAAGTTGAAGGAAAAAAAAAAAGAATTCGGCCCAGAGTTGACTAACTTTTCCAAGGAAGCTGGAAATCTTGTTTGCAATGTGAAATCTCTTAATTGTTATGTGGTTGAAACTATTGCAGAGTATCTAACATATAGCATGGGCAAATACTTTAAGGAACAATTAAAACACTTTGGTTGGCTGGATTTAGCCTGTGGGCTAATCTGTGGCCCTGTTAACATCATGTCTAGTCCTAAAATCTTATATATCTCTTACTTTTCTCAGCTGTAGATCTTATGTTACCATACCGGTGACTCCAGGCACCTGGAAACAATGCAAGTAGTAACTTGGAGAAGGTAGGTAGTTACTGAGCATTCCTTTATAGATTTAGATTCTTATTCATTTTCAAAGGGGCTATCCTGAGAAGGTATTCAGTAGAGTCTAGCTGTGGAAACTTAATGCCCATTCTCATTTAACATGTCATGGCTAATGACTACATTTATACAAATGAGTTAGATGTAGATAGGACTAAAGTATCTGAGCAATCAGATTGCCTGTGATTAAGTCTATCCTGTAAGTAGTAGGGCCTGTATTTCCATGTCATATACACCTGCAGTGTGATAGGTAAATAGGACAAATAAACATTTCAGCTTTGTCTTACTCTTTTATAAACCGTAAAGGCTTAAGGAATTTTCCTTTATCTTTTTGCTATAATTCATTCAATCTTTAAAGGTTTGGATTCTTTTTCTCCAAAGTTAAGTTAGTTTTAATTTGGCATAAAGTTTTTTTTCTTTAATTGCAGCTTTTATATTAGATACAGGCAGTCTGTCTTAAATGTTAGATAAATTAATCCAATATTGCTGAATTTTAAAAAATAGGTCATTATATAACTTATAAAACCTAGTTCGGTATACATATATGCAACATTGACACCCCATCCCCACATATACTTAAGTATGAAACATTCGGTTCAGAAAGTTTCCTTGGGCTGTATTTATAAGTGTTTGTTAGATTTCTGCCCTTTGTGTTAAACTATCCTTTGTCAGGTTGATGTTCTGGAAAAGTTAGTAAGTTCCAGTTGGCAGTTTATACAATACTGACTCATTTGCTATTTCTAGATTATCAAAGGCCTACGTGTTTATAGAGGAGTGTAATAACTCCCCTCACCCCCTTTTTGAAAGAGGTCTACTGATTGGGGATCTCTAAAGGTATATTTGAGAACGCACTTGGATTGTAATGGGTGTCTTTTTTCTGGAACTAATCCCAGGACTATGGTCAATAAGACCTAGCATTGGGTGATTCTCTATGTGTCAGATGCTTTATATGTGCTTTGCTCCTAATCTCACAACCACTCTGCAAAGTAGCAGGGTGATATTTTGATTCTCATATTAAAGTTGAGGAAATTAAGGCTCAGCGATAGTAAGGGACTTGTCTGAGTGACTGAGCTGGGATCTGGTCCTAATTCTGTATAGTTCCAAATCTATATTCTGTTAATTACTTCCTGGTGCATGCCAGTGTAGCTGGGTGGAGAGAGGGTTGTCTGGACCCCAGTTTTTTGATCTGTAAAACATGGGATTGGACAAGATGATCACTAAGGTCTGCTTGACTTCTAACAGCCTATACTGATATTTTAAGCCTTTCTGCTATGGAGGCTATGACTCATTCTTAGGCGAAACCCCCTTTGGATGTTTTCAGATACCTCTGATCCTGGCTGAGATTTTCAAACAGGATGTTGACAGATATACTTAATATTAATCTTGTCTCCTGTGGTATTTGGATTACTGCCAATTCTGTGTCACTTGAGACAATGGAGAGCATTATTTTCTCTGTTCTTTCATTTTCATACAAACTTACTCTATACTGTTTCTCCTCCTAACCCTGAGCTATGTGTTTCTATTTAACCAGGCTGGTGCATTTAAAAATAAAATATTTGTACATTTGGCCAACTATAATTCAGATTCCAGAGTACTTTATTTGAATCCAGAATTATCCAATTTCTCTCTAGAACAATGCCACATCATAAAACTGGACAACCATGAGAAAAAAATGATGTCAGAGGACTGTACTGCCAGTTGCCAAGGGAACTATTAGAGCTTATAAAGATAAAAATTAAAACTCCCCTAATGTCACCTACATACCTAAAACATATATACACACTTCTGATTGTAATGGAAACAAATTTTGAGTTCACACGGATTTTTTAAAGGCATTTAGAATCCACACTACATCTTAACTAATGTCAGCATCTTAGATACTCAACCAATTTCTCTATACATTTAAAAATAACTGCATCTGTGTTTTTCTGTTGTGCTAGTTCCATCCAGGAGTTAATCTTTCTCACGTAATCAGAATTACATGGTAACAAAACAAACAACAGTGCCTTACTTATCTCAGGATTGTCTACCTTTTCTTTTGAAATCTTATGTTTCTTTGATGTTTAGTCTCTAATTTTAGGGCTTTCTTCACTGCTCCGAGCATATGATAGCATCAGATCATTTACAACTTAATTATGACATAAGCACTTTAATCTTCAAATAATGACTATTGCAACCAATATTCCTTATAGCCTCTTGGCTTCTTTTAGGCTTAGTAATTTGCACAACGTCTTTCATTTCCATTCTTGTTCATAGTACTCTGCTAAAAACCCAAAGTTTTCTGCCTGTCTTTATGCAAGGCAACAATACTGGGTACTGTGGGAGAATACAAATATGCTGAAGATGCGATACTTACCTTCAAAGAGCTTGTGGCCCAATGGGAAGAAATGGAGAAAAATTGTTAGATAAGTTAAAAGGTAGCAAACAGCATATATAAGAGCACTGTTCATTGAATGCCATTATCGAGATGGAGTGGAAAGAACCGTAATGTGGTAGATTAAACAGCAAATGAGAGGGAGGTGAAGAGTGAAGATAGTGTGTGGAGATAATCTTGCCAAAATGTTGACCTTATTCTAAGATAAGAGTGGGACAAAGAGACTGAGAAGTGAGGCATCAAAGAAAGTTTTTGCACAGATGTGAAATACCAACATGTTCCTATGAAGACAGTAATGAGCTAGTAAAGAGTAGTGTATGATGCATGTATGAGATAAGGCAAATACATACATCACTGGAAAGGTGAAAATGAAGGGTGTGGAGCACTAGATGGAAGGAGAGACCTTGAATGGAAGGAGGGACCCTTTTCCCACTCTAACAAAAAGCAATCAAGAGAACACAAATGAAGAAGCAAGAATTTAGATTTGGCAGCAGAAGGATAAGAATCCTCCATGGATGGCTTGTGTACTCTCAATGAGTCATAAGTAAGGTCATTTTCTGCCAGGTACAGTGGCACATACCTGTAATTCCAGCACTTTGGGAGGCCGAGGCAGGTGGATCTCCTGAGGTCAGGAATTCAAGACCAGCCTGGCCAACATGGTAAACCCCCGTCTCTACTAAAAAATAAAAAATTAGCTGGGTGCAGTGGCAGGTGCCTGTAATCCCAGCTACTCCAGAGGCTGAGACAAGGAGAACTGCTTGAACCCGGGAGGTGGAGGTTGCAGTGAACTGAGATTGTGCCACTGCACTCCAGCTTGGGTGACAGAGCAAGACTCTGTCTCAAAACAAACAAACAAACAAGTTCATTTTTCTGGGTGTACATATAGGTGATGAGGAGAGAAGTTTGAAGAGAAATGTGAGGGTACAGAATAATGAGAAAGCAATCTACGGGGAAAAATTCATGGCTGCTTTGCTGAGCAAAATTAAATGCTCATCTGAGATCTATAACCATGCAAACAAAGTTAAACCAACAGGTATCAGTGGAGAACAGAGATAGATAGCTTCCACCTGATGTTTTGTTGGGCAAATGATGGAAACAGGGAATATGAGTATAAGAAAGAAAGTTTTAAGAAATAAATCTAGAAATAAATGTTGAGGCTAGTTCGTAGGAGGCCCTAAATGTCAGGCTGAAATATATAAATTTTATTTCATGGACAATGGGAAGGCATGGAAGAATTTTTGACTATAAAAATAATGTTCCCAAAACTGTCTTCCTACATAATTAACCTGCCTTAAGTGTAAAGCACTGAATTGGTTAGAGGAAAAAAAAATTATGAGACTGTCTGTGAAGGACCAGAGATTAGATAATGAAGCTCTAGATGTCCCGATGAAGGTAAGCAAAAGGGATCTTGAGCCAGACCACTGAAGGTTAAATTCCTAAGCCATTTTCTTTTTTGAGACAGGGTCTCTCACTCTCACTCTGTTGGCCAGGCTGGAGTACAGTGGCATCTCAAAAAACCAATCTTAGGTTTTACAATAGTGATGCTTATCCACAGGAACAACTGGGGAAGTCACAAAATCACATCTCACTGAAGCCTCGATCACCCAGCTCAAGTGATCCTCCCACCTCAGCCTCCTGAATAGCTGAAACTACAAGCAGACACCACCACATCCAGCTATTTTTTTTTTTTGTAGAAATGGGGTCTCACTATGTTACCTAGTCTGGTCTCAAACACTTGGGCTCAAGCCATCCTCCAGCTTGGCCTCCACAGTGCTGGGATTACAGGTGTGAGCCACCATGTGTGGCCAAGAGATCTTGGTATCTGTGAGAACCAGATCAGTTTTGTGGGAACATCAGACCACATAGGAGACAATGCTAACAACTGGACCAGGGCAGGATATTACCTAAAACAGCTGGAAGCAAACATTCATCAAGGGGCATATCGATTAATTTAAAAATGCAGTGAGAGCCAAAAAATTACCTTGAATATTAGATCAAAAAAAATTATAAAACTCTTGACCAGTGGCATGGCCAGAGGAGGTCAGGAAGAGGTCAGAAAGGGGTGTGCAGAATGGACAGGTTCAAAGTGGCTGAAAAATAGGCATGCCAGTATAGGGGGCTGGTGTTGGTCCAGGGTACTGGCCAGGGTCGGGAGGCCAGTCAATTTAAAGAGTACAATAGAAAGGAATTTGGAATTAATGTTCAGTTCAGTTTTACAAGATTGGCCAATTTAGTGACATAGCTCTGATTTGAACACTGAGCTTTAGATTATAAGTCCTCTAAATACATGTACGATCTATCTATATGAGTTGAGATAGTGAAATGAAAAGTCATAACATAACACAGTTAGAGATAAGTCAAAATCAGTCTAACATTGTGGTCACCTGATGGGTTTTTCTGCCCACTACACAAAGCCAATTCACTGAGACTATGGTATTTCAGTAAAGAAAGAGTTTCATTAGTGCTAGGTTAGCCACATAGAAGAGTTAGTACTCAAATCAGTCTCCGCAGGAACTTAAGAGGCTAGGGTTTTATGGATAATTTGATAGGCACGGGGCTAGAGAATGGATGCTGCTGGTTAGTTGGGGATGAAATCAAACAGGTATGGAAAGTGGTCCTTGTGTGCTGAGTCTGCCTGTAGGTGGGGGGGTCTTAGTACCAGCTGAGTCATGAGTCATCAATCCAGGTGGGATCAGTTGGTTGCCAGAATGCAGAAGTCTGAAAAACATCTCAAAAGACCAATTATAGGTTTTATAATAGTGATGTTATCTACAGGGGCAACTGGGATAGTCACAAGTCTTGTGTTAAGTCCCATGACTTCTGAGCAGAAAGGGATTATAGGAAGGCAGGTCCCATCCATAATCCTAATCTTGTGGCCTTTCATTAATCTTAAAAAGATGGTTTCAGTCCTTGAATGAGGACACGATCAGTTCTAGGGAGGGGCTATTATCATCTTTGCTTTCAAGTTAAACCAGTGGTGTCCAATTTTTTGGCTTCCCTGGGGCACACTGGAAGAATTGTCTTGGGCTACACATAAAATACACTAGCACTAACAATAGCTGATTAGCTAAAGAAAAAAGAAAATTGTAAAAAAAAAACTCACAGTTTTAAGAAAGTTTATGAATTTTTGTTGG
Source organism: Callithrix jacchus (assembly GCF_049354715.1). Classification (NCBI taxonomy): domain Eukaryota; kingdom Metazoa; phylum Chordata; class Mammalia; order Primates; family Cebidae; genus Callithrix; species Callithrix jacchus. The sequence goes on from NC_133503.1 coordinate 81,137,406, forward strand.
GCCTCATTCAAAGCCATCCTGGACCACTGCATGCAGCCTGCGGGCCACGGGTTGGACAAGCTTGAGTTAAACTGTACAGTAAATTCCTCCCATGATTAGCTTGGCTTACACCCAGGAATGATCAAGAATGTTCAGCCTATGAGGCTAAAAGCAAGATGGAGTCAACTATGCTAGATTTCTCTGGCTGTCATAATCTTTGCAAAAGCGGTTTCAATCTTTCAAACCAATCTCAGGATTTGATAATCTTCTTAAACCTGGGAGCCAGCAACTGTCTAGGGCTCCCATGAATATCACTGTCAATCTGAAAGTAGAATCTGTTCCCTGGTACATCTGCCACTCAGGTCCCTTTGCATGTTTTCATTTTATAAGCAAATTCTCTTTGTCACTTCACAATTAATAAACATATTAAGCAACAGTACACAAAGACACAATTCTATTAAGGTTTATTCAATATCCATCTATCCAGCATTTTATGACTATCCAGGGTCAGGCACTGAAATGGGCCATGAATACAAAGAGAAATAAGACATCATCTTCCTTTCTCTTCAAGAAACCTACAGTAAATTGATAAAAAATTAAAAGCAAAAAGATAGTGATAATAGATATTCTTATTGTCATATGCACAAGGTTTATGGGTGTGTAACTCATGGAAAGGCCAGGAAAAGGCTGAGAGGTGGCAGGGGTGATGAAGACAGTCACAAAAGACTTCCTTTAAGAAAGATCTGAAGACAAAGCAGATGGGGTGGGAGTAAGGCTTAGGGCAATCTAGAAAGAGGAAATAATGTGATGCCTGCAGGTACTGAGCAGAGTGATGCCTTGGGGGAAAATTCCCTGTAATTGCATAATGGTTGGAGCTACTACTATCGCTTTTCTTTTTTCCTTTTTTTGTGATGGAGTTTCACTCTTGTTGCCCAGGCTGAAGTTCAATGGTGCTATCTCAGCTCAGTGCAACCTCCACCTCCCGAGTTCAAGCGATTCTCCTGCCTTAACCTCCCAGGTAGCTGAGATTACAGGCGTGCACCACTATGCCTGGCTAATTTTGTATTTTTAGTAGAGATGGGGTTTCACCATGTTGGTCAGGCCGGTCTCAAGCACCTGGCCTTTGGTGATCCGCCCACCTTGGCCTCCCAAAATCTGGGGATTACAGGGGTAAGCCACTGCATCCAACCTCACATTTCAATTAGGTTTGAATTTTGCTCATTTCATGTGGATGTTAATTCTCTAGTATTGAAGAGGGAGACCCAGGCATCTCAGATCAACTTCCCCTTTTTTATTCCTAAGACTGTAAACTGAAGCCCTTTTCATATGTAATTCCTGAGACTGTAAACTGTGATCCATTTTTTTTTTGAGATGGAGTTTCGCTCTTGTTACCCAGGCTGGAGTGCAATGGCGCGATCTTGGCTCACCGCAACCTCCGCCTCCTGGGTTCAGGCAATTCTCCTGCCTCAGCCTCCTGAGTAGCTGGGATTACAGGCACGCACCACCATGCCCAGCTAATTTTTTGTATTTTTAGTAGAGACGGGGTTTCACCATGTTGACCAGGATGGTCTTGATCTCTTGACCTTGTGATCCACCCGCCTCAGCCTCCCAAAGTGCTGGGATAACAGGCTTGAGCCACCGTGCCCAGCCTGAGATCCTTTTTATATGTAATTCCTAAGGCTGTAAACCGAAACCCTTTCCATATGTAATTCCTATAAACCAAAAACCTTTTCATATATTAAGCTATAAACCTAAGATTCTTCCACGTGTAACATCTAAAGTATAAGCCTACATAAAGGCAGAACCTTCCTTTGTTAGGGGAGCTTGGCTGTCAGGCAACTATGCCACCTTGCTCCCAGCCGAATAAACTCCTTCCTCCTATATTTTGTGTCTGAGAGATCCATTTCCCTCGGCCGCTCCTGCTACAGTATATTTATTTATTTTGTTTTCCCCTTCCTTGATTTGAAGTTTCATCAAGATTTTTTTCACTCTTGCTTAATTTTCATAAGCATGTAATTTTCAAAGAGTGTTTACTATAATGGATTCATGTAATAAATCCAGAAATAATACAAATAAAATTTAACCAAGACAGAAGTATATATGTGGGCCAGGCATGGTGGCTCACACCTGTAATACCAGCACTTTGGGAGGCCAAGGTGGGCAGATCACCTGAAGCCAGCAGTTCGAGACCAGCCTGGCCAATGTGGTGAAACCCTGTCTCTAATAAAAATATCAAAATTAGCATGGCATGGTGGCAGGCACCTGTAATCCCAGCCACTGAGGAGGCTGAGGCAGGAGAATCACTTGAACCTGGGAGGCAGAGGTTGCAGTGAGACGAGGTGGTACACTCCAGCCTGGGGACAGTGCAAGATTCTGTCTCAAAAAAAAAAAGAAAAAAGAAAAAAAAATACATGTGAAATTAATCATTTAAAAGAAATAAGAGTATTTACTTATATATTACCTTAGATTAACCAAAAGGAAAGGTGATATAATTGAGATGATAGAAAACTTGGTAGGTTTATCATAGTTTTCTTCAGGCATGTTTTCAAAGGAGGGAAGATTTCTTATATAATATAAATAAAAGTGTTCAGCAGCATGCGCTCATGGGAAAGATAAAAAGAAAACCTCAAACCAATTTTCATTCCCATAAGCATTTATCCTGAAATGAATTATTAGCATCTTGGTACTTCTTTATTGATGAATAAATTAAGGTAATTTATTTTATTTGCCATTATTTCCACATATGTGTCTTTGTTTAGAACCCACAGCTTCTGCTAAATAAATTACCTTCGTTCGGCTTCAGATGAAAAACAACCTCAAAAGAAGGTCATCTTTTCTGAAATTCAATTATTGGCTCTCTTGGGACTTACAAGGAAAAGTTATGGCTATGATAAAGAAAAGATTAACCACTTGTAGCTGGAAATTTTGTTTATAGCATCGAGCTGGATGGATTATATAAGGTCTGGTTTAAATGGTTTCTCTTCTTCTGCTACAATGAATAAAATTAAACACCGATTCTCACATTCAGAATAGTCAGCTGTATATTTCCCTCAGTTTCTTTGACAATTTCAGATTTGTGAATTTAAGTACATTCTATTAAAAGTTAGTATACTCAATAATAACTTTTGCTTCTATGACCACATGACACTTAGCGGCTAACATCGACAAATGAGAAGTTAAATAAACATGGCATTTCCATTCTCTGATGCGATCCTATTTGAATTAGAAGTATAGAGATAATAGATCTAGTATTCTGGAGCATGATCCTGATTTCAAATATCTTTGAGTATGAATGGAAATTTATATGTCAGAACTTATGTCAAGTGATGTCCTGACTTTTAGTTCTAATAATATGATCACTATAGATATATAAGGTATTAAAATTTGAAAATTAAAAAGATGTATTTTAAAGGAGTTCTCATGTTAAAAGCTTGTTAGTCTTCAAAAATGGTAAATAAAAATTATAAGTGAATTAATGTTATAGATAATTTTAAATGAAAATGAACAGTGTCTGGTGTGGCATATCTTACAAAAATGAAATAAAAGTATATTGAAAATTAACTACTTTTTGTCAGAAACTTTCCAGAGGTTTTGGCACTCATCTAATGTTACAAAAACCCGTTTACTCTGAAGAGCCATCAAAATTGTTACTCTGGTCAGCCAGGATAAAGAGACTGGAAGGCATTGTTTATCAAATAGGTTGATGTATTGTGAGTCACTTTAGAGGATAACATATTTCCCTGAAGTCAGAATAGTATTATAGACAGCTTAGTGTGATAAAAAAATTTTTGCCATCTATTGCCTTAGAAATTTGGAAATTTTTTTTCTTTTTTTGAGACAAAGTCTCGCTCTGTCACCCAGGCTAGAGTGCAGTGGTGCCATGTCGGCTCACTGCAACCTCCTCCTCCTGGGTTCTTTTTTTTTTGTCAGATATCCTGCTCTTAAAGAAACCTCCGCCTCCTGGGTTCAAGTGATCCTTGTGCCTCAGCCTCCAGAGTAGCTGGTATTACAGGCATGCACCACCACACCCAGCTAAATTTTGTATTTTTTGGTAGCGTCAGGGTTTCCCCATGTTGACTAGGCTGGTCTCAAACTCTCCACCTCAAGTGATCCACCTGCCGCGGCCTCCCAAAGTGCTGGGATTACAGGCATGAGCCATCACACCTAGCTTTTTTAAGAGTTAAGATAATAAAGATTATAATATAGAAATTCTATGGAGCTAAGTTTTATCCCCTTGATCTGTCTTGTAAGTACTTGTTCTGCCTTTGAGGACTGGTAACAATTCTTGTTTTCTTTCATTCCTGAAGAATACATATATTTATCTTGCCATCTCTCTCTGCATCCTTTCATTTCCTTGACCTCAGCAATCTACCTTTTTGAGTTACAATCAATCAATTTACAGTTGACCCATGAACAACACAGGGGTTAAGGTTGCTGACCTCCTGCACAGTTAAAAATTCACACAGAACTTCTGACTCCCCCAAAACTTAACTACTAATAGCCTGCTGTTGACTAGTCGCTTTACTGATAACATACAGTTGGTTAACAGAAATGTTATGTGTTATATGTATTATATACTCTATTCTTATAAACAGTAAACTTGAGAAAAGAAAATGTTATTCAGAAAATTATAAGGAAGAGAAAACATATTTAGTATTCATTAAGTAGAAAAATGGATCCAAATCTACATCCTCAGCATCTTCATGTTGAGCAGACTGAAGAGGAAGAAGAGGATGGGTTGGTCTTGTGATCTCATGAGTGGCAGAGGCAGAAGGAAATCTGGGTATAAGTGGACAAGCACAGTTCAAACCGATGTTGTTCAAGGGTCAACTGTGTAATAATACAAGTTCAGTCTGTGGCTGAGGGCCCCTCCTTCCTTTGTTTGTCAAGTTCTATTCAAAGTTCTCTAGAATAGGAACAGGGCTCCTTCCTTATTCACCAGGAAAGCCATGGAAAAAAGTAGTTCCTGGAACATGTCTTGACCATCTTTATGGAGCAGATGCTCTATCAATGTACCCAGATTGAGATGACAGCTTGGCATGGCAGGACTTCCAGGTGTTAGTGGAAAACTGGGGAGTAAGGGGGGCATTTATGGCTGCAGTTTCTGGGATGAAGGAAAGCACCTGCAGATGAGCAGTAACATTTTCAGTCTTGCCAGACCTATTTCTTATGCTTGCCTGAGTTAATAATACACTTTTCTGGGATCCAACTGCATACTAGGCAACTAAAGAACAATTAATGTTCCTCTTACATTTTTTCTTTTTAATTATATGTTCTTTGGCAAATATCAAATTGTGGCTTTATTTGACGGAGGAATTTAGAGGCATATTAGGGTAATCTGGTCCAAGCCAGTGTATCTTTAGAATACCATATTAAATTGCAATATGCACATAAATTAGCATAATGCACATAGAGGTGTGTGTCTATTATACATATTATGTACCTATAACACTATCCTACTGGCCAGATATAAATCCTGTGCCTTCAAACAGAAGTCTCCTGCTTGTCCAGCAGGATTTGGTTTTGTGCATCTGAAATTTTCTAAATTTGATTTGATGAGCTCAAGCTCTCTATAAGTATCTACTCTTTTCTCCAAATTTATTCATACAACCAATGTAGCTAATCTCTATCCTTAACCTACAATTAGAAAACACTGAGTTACTAAATAGAATAATAGTGAGCTTTCTCTGGCGCTACGGGAGGGAACACGATTCATCTTTTCTATTTTGTCAATAAGAGGTTTATACCAGGGACAGCTGCTCCACTATTGACAGCTGGCTGACAATTGTTTGCAATCCCAAAGTCTCCAATTCAGCTTATGTTGACAAATTGATGTCCATCTGCTAATGTTTGACAAAGGAGTGCCCAAGACTGTTCTGCAAATATCCTGGAAGGAAGTGTCTTCCTCCCCAGCTCCAGTCTGAGCTATTTAGCAGCATTCCCAAACAGTACAAGCCTGTCAGGTAATCAGAAGAGTCTCTGTAGCTAAGTAGGAAACCTTTGTAATTGATCAAGCTCCAGTGATCTTGTGCCTTGTCTGACATTTAGCTAGTGCCTGCCCTTCATCCAACTTCTCTGGATAGAGAGGCAAGAAGACTTTTTTTTTTAAAAAAAAGAACAAACAAAAAGTACTGTTCCTAAGAGATGGACAGAAGGAAGGGAACACCATTTCCTGATAATAGTATAATTCCAAAATTAGTCTTATAAACAAAGGAGGGAGGAGACATTGACATCATTGAATTCCCACAGCTGGTGTAGTTAGAAAACACTGGACCCCAACCAAAAATTTCACAGTAGATCTTTTTGCCTTTTGTTAATTACAAAATAAATGGATTTCCAGACCGCTGGCAAAGGAAGGACCTAAATAAGCAGTGTAAAAATGATAGGGAGAAAAAAGAAGAGACAAATAAAACAGGGAAAAGTTCTCTTCTCCAAGTTTATAAGGTTTAACTAAAGCAGATTAGAGGGCACAGTGACAGGTGCATTTTGTCTTCTCTCAAGAAAGTTTCTCCATCTTCTTTTATCTGATAACACTCCCTAGCCCTTGACCTCTGCCACGTGACTCAAGTGTGGTCCAGGATAATATCCCATTGCCTTGGCTGCAGTAATTGATCTAAGAGTAAGAAAGTGATATAAGCAGGGGCAATCAAATTCCTTCTCTGAGATTTCTTTGTAGACTGTGAGAAGGAAGCTCTGTTACCTGGAGTTGGGTGTGAATTAATGTTCTTTGACTGCAAGTACTATAAGCCAGTGCTGACTACCTAAGGAAAAAGAATTTATGGTAATGGCATAAGATAGCTTTCTTTCTTTTTTTTTTCTTTGAGACAGAGTTTCTCTTTGTCACCCAGGCTGGAGTACAGTGGCGCGATCTTGGCTCACAGCAACCTCTGCCTCTCAAGTAGCTGGGACTACAGGAGTCTGCCACCACGACCATTTTTGTATTTTTAGTAGAGACACAGTTTCACCATATTGGTCAGGCTGGACTCGAACTCCTGAGCTCAGGTGATCCACCTGCCTCCGTCACCCAAAGTGCTAGGATTACAGGGGTGATCCACCATGCCCAGCCAGTTCTCAATATTTAAGGAAAACCTTATCAACCAGACCTCATAAAGGCAACCTTAGGGACATAGGTCCCAAAAACAAATACACAGTTTCCTCAGGGATCAGGCACCAATCTCCAAGGATGCATCAGCTCTACGTTTCTGCCCTCCTTTCCTCAAATCAGCTCAAGATTCTAGTTCCCAGAAAAGAGCAAGTGTGATTGGCTCAACTATCACAATCCTTCCCCTGGGACAAGTGGAAAAGCGACAGCTTGACTGACAGTCCCATAAGACAAGGGAGAATGGGAGAGGGGTACTTACTTGCTCAAAGGGAAATTACGCCTCTGCTACAGAAAGAAGGGGGAAGTGGTTCTGAGCAGAAACAGCAAATGTTCAGAGTAGACTGTTAAGTCTGGGCAGCCAAGGGACCGTTTCCCTTTCTGTGCCTGCAGTAGTCCACGTGGGGTCAATAGGCAAGGAGTGGGCAAGGGAGAGGTCTAAAAACCCTGTGGTTCAGCCTCTTTACCAGCCTGAGGCGCTCACACATCCCTTTCCTGCTTAAACTTTTGGTTTCTGTCACTTGCAACCAACTTGTAAATTCGTGGGACTTACTCCTCTGATCAATGCTTAGTTTTTACCTCAGTGCTATTTGTCTATAAAATGACATTTTGAAAATTATAATCACATTAAATTTGTACATATTGAATTAGGCCACAGCCTCCAGCTGGAAGAAGTAACATTTCTTGGGATCTTTTGTGCAATAAATCTCTAAGCTCTGCAGGGACTCCTGAAACAGATGCTTATCCTTGTGGGAACTCCTGAAATCAGGAAGAAGACTTTGGTATGGGAGTATAGTGGCTCTATTTCAGGCGAATAGTTTCAGTGGACAAAGGAAGAGGTAACTAACAGCCAATCTCTGAATGAGATCTAGAGATCAAAAAGTTAAATATGAGCTATTTCTATGAGACAAATATTTAAACTCTTTAGGAATTTGTCATATTTAGAAAGCACACCTTTAGTTGATCAATCCTATGCTCTCTTATTTTTTCCTGCTGTTAATTCCTGGTGTGTATTGGTCCAAATGTAAAATATCCCACCTTGGAGTAGCTTCTGTAACTGAAAATTCAGTGGTAGTGCTGTAAAAGTCAATTCCTTCCTGCAAATGGTGGGATAATGATTCCTGTCTGGGAGACATCTTGACCTTTTGTTTTCATTAAGTACTTGTCATTTTCTGTCAAGTCCATAGTACCCTTGACACAGTAGAGAGTAGGGAGCAGAGAGTGCAAAAGCACTGCTTGTGCTTTTGACTGCATATTAGACTGAGCTCCATGCAGTCTGATAATGGTGAGCAGTGGTTTTTGACGAAGTCCCAGCAGCTGAAACAGCAAAATTCCAGGACCAGACTATTTTTTAGAAAACCGTAGGTAGACTGGTAAAATAAATATCTGTGTTCAGCAGAGAAAGAAGGTTACCTATAGAACTCTTGGTCAAATAATTGGTTGCTAGTCTGGGGAATAACAGCTTTGAAAGAGTTAGGCTGGGAGGAATTAAAAGAGGAAAAGGTGGCATTGTTCAACAGACCTACAAGCAAGTGGACAACTATTCAAGCCTAGTTTTACTCCAATAAATATTAAGATGACCTCGCTCTAAATGCTTGGAATGCTGTTAACTCAAGACTTCTAATGCACTTTCTTGAAAGTATACTTACACTTGACAGGGTTCTTAGTACATATTAGTGAGGATTGCTTTAATCACTGTTCTTTATTTTCTAATGGAGATAAAGTTCACACAACATACAATTTACCATGTACATTTTACATTTAAAATTTGCATTTTAAAATGTACAGTTCAGTGGCTTTACTATGTTAAAAATACCATACAACCATTGCTATATCTAATTCCAGAATATTTTTATCATCTCCAAATCCCTCTTTTCCTAATACCTAGTTGCCATGGGAACTTTGATCCTGAGGAAGTTTGCAGGTGGAAAGGTAAAAGGAATACTGCAAGAAAGCAGGTTTGAGCTGAGTACCTACAGGTGGGCATCATGATTAAAGACACACTTTAAAATATTGATGAGGGTTGGCTCTGGGATGTTGGCAAATAAATATATTTCCAGACTTTCTCAAGAATGTGGGACAGCAATAGTTTGATACTCTTAAAATAAATGGGATAAGTTGTGTAGTGTTTGAAAAGTTACGTGTCACTGAAAATCACTAAAATGTCAATCCTATTACAAGCTTCCCTTCAAAAGTGTGGCTGGCTCGATTCAGGCATTGAGTATTGGATAAGCCTACCCTGGGATGTACCAGCACTACTGGGTAAGTTCTTTTTGTAGGTTCTTCTCCTTAATGGGAATAAAACAAAGAGATGACTTTAGAGTTGCCAGGACTTTCATTGGGATAATGGGAACATGCATGTGTAGGCTAGATACCTTATTTGGTAGCTGTGTGTATTAAGAGAGAGAGAAAAAAGAAACTAAAAGGAAAAAAATCAGAAAGATACATTCCTTTAAGTATACTAGCTTGAAATCTATAAACCAAGTTCCTGATATTCTGGTCAAAGGCAGACACTTTCGTCAGACCAAGTAACTATTAATGCACCAACAACAGGACACAGCCAATAAGGTCTTTTGCAAAAAAACTGTCTTAAGCCAAAGGAAACAAGGATTGTTCTCTCTCTCTGTCTCTCTCTCTCTCTCTCTCTCTCTCTCTCTCTCTCTCTCTCTCTCTCTCTCTCTCTCTCTCTCTCTCTTTCTGTGTGTGTGTGTGTGTGTGATGGAATTTTGCTCTGTCATCCAGGCTGGAATGCAATGGCTCAGTCTTGGCTCACTGCAAACTCCACCTCCCAGCTTCAAGCAACTCTCCTGCCTCAGCCTCCTGAGTAGCTAGGATTACAGGCGACCACCACCACACCCGGCTAATTTTTGTATTTTTAGTAGAGACTGACCATGTTGGCCAGTCTCAAACTCCTGACCTCAGATGATAATCCCGCCTCAGCCTCCCAAAGTGCTGGGATTACAGGCATGAGCCACCACACTTGGCCACAGGATTGTTCTAAAATTTAACCTTAGGTTCCTGAATACTGAAGTATGCCAAAAGGTGGACTCAAGCTTTGAAGGTGTACAATAGGTGTTAGTTACTGAGTTCTGATAAACAGAGCTGTAAGCATTTCAGGTGTGGAAATGATGGAAGGAATCCGCCTTGGGTTGTGATTATTTGAACAAAGTAAAATCAACAAACACCACTCAGGCTGTAAGTAAGTTTCCTGCTGTGCCAGTTTTGTAATAAAGGTGCTTTTCTTTTCAGCTGAACTTTCCATTGACTTAAATCATTTATTTCCCTGGAGGTAATTTAAGCACACTGCTAATGAAATAGTTTACTGTGTTTATATTTTTAAAAAGGAAGAAGTTTGGTAGCACACTGTTTCATTAATTCAAATATGAATATGCCTGAAAATATTCCTAATATTCTGGAACATCCCTCTGATCAGAAGACCTGAATGGCAGACCTGAGTGACCTATAGAGAACCAAACAAGGAAAAATCACACAGAGGTAAAAAGAAGTTCTAATTTATTTGGAAACATTTCATTAATCTGCTTGTTAGAACTGTAAGCATCAGTTTGTAACTATAACAGAGAAATAGCTTAATATTAATCTGTGTAACAAATGTCACTTAGAATCAACACTTTTTTCCCTTCTGACCATATAATTGTTACAACAAAGCAAGTCTTCAGAGTAGGTGACCATGTATCACTTATTAACAGCGAGGAGGGAACTCCTTTTCCAAAGTGGTTCATTCTCTATTTATTATGGGATCTCAAATTGTAACACTGGAGATTTATTTCTTAGATCACGAATGTCTTTTGTTCATTGAGAAGAATACACTTTTAAGTACAAATACCCATGGGATGAGTGGCTCATTAAGTATTATACTGTGTGTGTGTGTGTGTGTGTGTGTGTGTGTATTTTATTTTATCTTTTTAATTTTTGAGATGAAGTCTCACTTTGTCCACCAGGCCAGTGTACAGTGGTGAGATCTCAACTCACTGCAACCTCTGTCTCCCAGGTTTAAGTGTTCTCCTGCCTCAGCCTCCAGAGTAGCTGGAATTACAGGAGCCCACCACCATATTCAGCTAATTTTTGTATTTTTAGTAGAGACAGAGTTTCTCCATGTTAGCCAGGCTGGTCTGGAACTCCTGACCTCAGGTGATCCAACCACCTCGGCCTCCCAAAGTGCTGGGATTACAGGTGTGGACCACTGCACCTGGCCTACACTATGACTTAACTTGACCACTAGCTGAGGGTATATTGGAGATGTCGTTGTTTTTTTAAAAAAATTTAGTTTATTTCATTTTATTTTTTAAGATAGAGTCTTGCTCTTTCACCAAGGCTGAAGTGCAGTGGCACGATCTCAACTCACTGCAACCTCTCTGCCTCCCAGGTTCAAGCAATTCTCATGCCTCTGCTTCCCAAGTAGCTGGGATTACAGGTATGCACCACCACACCAGGCTAGGAGATATTTGTTTTGCCTAACGCTCCTTTCCAGTAATGAGATATCCTTTTAAGAAAGTGGATTTCTCCTAATCCAGCTCTGTGCTTTTGGTGGGAGCTGCCAGCTGGAGCATTCTCCTTCCCCACCTTTACTTCTCTCTGCCCTGCCACCCAGTAGTGGCGACATGACCACAGTTTGTCCAACCTTATTTCCTCAGCCCTGGCCACAAAGACTGGTTCATATCCACAGATGGGTACCCAACCTAAGCCAGGACTGAGTTCTTTCTTGCACTTTTTCCAACTAGGGTTAGTGGAAAAATGCTTTCTTTCTTCTCTGGAGATTATATGATAAGGAGGGCAGCCCATAGCTGCCTGTGGCCCTAATTTCATTCTCTTCGGACATCTAGCCTCAAAGAATGAAGTCTCAATGCAGAGAGAAGCAGAGATGAGTGACACAGAGTTTCCTGATGGTACTTTAGACTGGAATCCATCTGACTCTAAGGCTAGTGCAATGCTGTCTCTTGGTTTGTTTACATGTGCAGATAAACCACCCTTTCTCCTTAAGCTATTATGACTGGAGCATCTGTCATTTGCAAACAGAGGTCTGAGAACCCAAAACAAACATTTTACAAGATAATCAGGGGAGTGGTGGTGTTCTAGGTCCAGAACTATGCGTGTGTGGGTGGGTCAGCCCTAATTGTTCTGTGGTTAGTTAGGGGTCATTGTGTGTTAAAGTTACTGGACATCTTTTCAGACTTTATTCTGAAGTGAATTGAGAGGCCAAGGTGACCAAGCTTTCTGAGAATGCCAGTTAGTATTATGCTGGGGCCACAATGGCCTTGACAATCTTCTGGACTATTGAATTTGGGTGAGGCTGCAAGGAGCCTATGAAAAAGCAAGCATGTGCAAGTATTTGATTTAGCATCTTAGTGCTACATGTCAGTCAACTGACTCAGTTTCACCGCTAAACAAGAGAAGCAACATGCAAGCCTAAAGAGAATCACTGTTTTGATCCATAATGGATCTTACAGTGACTGGCTTTATTTACATTTTAAATTGATATCTGTTCATAGATATCTGTGTTTTTCTATACAGGTAGTTAAAAAAAAATAAAGAGAATGAATGGGCAAAAAAGGGTAGAATTTAATGTTCTCTTCTCTCCCCCAAGTCATTTGAATCCTAGGCCTCAGTATTATTTAAATTTTGCCTTATCAAAATATCCAAGAGACAAATTGCCATTAGACAGTAAATAACATTGAAAAAAATGAAACTAACAAGAATTAGATACCTTGCAATTATGCTTTTTTTTGCATCAGGTTTAAAATGCAGTTGCAAAGTTGAAAGCTTCTCTTAAGTGAGCTGGGGAACTTTCTCCAATGTGCTCTACAAACACTGTCAGTTCCTTCTAATGAAACCAGTGGAAAATCTGGGTGATGCCTCAGAATAAGGACTTTTAAATAGACAATATTCTCTAATGGATTTTATTCTTTTAGGTTTCAATGTTGGTAAAGCAAATTTACAAACTGCCTTTATGTTGTTTTATTGAAAGAAAATACAGTGTTTCAAGTTCACAGTGTTACATGCCATTTTAATCCTGGGAAAGCACTATTCAAAATTGAAAATGAAAACCAAATTCATATGAAAAGCTTCACCATGTAGTCAGGGTGCTGGGAGTGTCCCTTTTCTGAAACTACCACATCACTTGCTTCCCCTCCTCCATTTGATTCCACATTGCTCCTCTTCTTCCAGAATTACTTATGAGTAATAAAGGAAGCCAGAGTAAGAACAATAACATGTTCCTGGCTTTGCAAGAGTGGCAGACATCAAAGGAAGACGTTTTTCCCAGGGAACCGCAGCTTTGCAAGAGATTGACCAGGCAGGAATGAAGTTTGATATTACTGGGACATAGCAGAGGAAATGTCCTGAGTCTCCCAAAGCGGGAAGAGGCACACTGGGGTATAGTCAGCTGCTGCTCTAGAGGCTGACTATCCAAGTGTTGCTTACACAGGTCTAACCTGTGGCAAGGTAATGAACATCTCTAAGCCTCTGCTTAGCGTTAGGGAATTTGTAAGTGTACTAACCTCAGAAGTTATTCTGAGAGTTAAATAGACACGGAATGCTTAGCAAAATACATGGCCCATAGTACTATATTACATGTTAACTAGTATTCTTGCTAAACTAACAGTCTGAGACTTGGGTTTTTTTGTTTATTGTTTGTTTGTTGCCTAATGGTGTGTTTACAGTTTCCTAGTCGGAGAAGTCTTTTTTTAAAAAATCGAAACCAATGTGGCTATTAACAATTTTCTGAACTACCCAGATTTCATCTCGTGCCAGACTTCCCTGCTTGTTTCTGGTTCATTGCCTATGTGTTTTTTTTTTTTTTTAAAGATTCTCTTTTCTTCCCCATGCCCTCCTCTGTCAGCCTGTGTTTTCAGACAGCTCCGTCTTGCTGCAGAGCCCAGTCCCTGCAGGTGCCTGCCTTCATTCTTAGGCCCTGCCCTCCCCTTACTACCAGGAGCTTGTCCGGTGACACTTCTCAGATCTATTTCAGTCCAGCTCCTCAGCCTCAAAGACTTTCCCTTTATGAGCAAACAGCTTATTCATTCCCTGCCCCTCTCCAGGTGAATGTGAATCCAGCCTGGAGTTAGTAGTTCATGTGCTGTCTCTATTGGTGCCACACAGAGGTCAGGCCAGGCCTATGGCCTCAATTTTTGTTTCGTTGACAATACCACTGCATACATCACCCAGTGGATGGGCCAATGTAGATCTGTCACGTGGTAATACTGACCTCTAGGGGCTGACTTTCCTTCACATAGACTCTTTATCTTCTCATTGAGTTCCAGGACTGTGATGGCAGCCTCTTGCTTAACTGTTGCCAAATCAGTTCCCAGCTTTTGCACTTTCTTTTTGTGCTTTAGTTTCTTTAAAAATAATAATAATAATAACAGTTTCCATCATGAGGGACAGACACATCAAAGGAATCAAAGGAATTAATGATGTTTGAACCAACACTGCCTTTGAAGTCTGCTTAGATCAAACACTCCCTGTTTATCTAGACTGAGTTCTGTTTGAGGTTTGTGAAACAGTGTATGCACTCCTGTCAGAGCATTTGAATCCCCAACAAAAAAAGCCCGCTGTCTACCTCATAGTACCTTTTACCCTCTTGAAGAGTTTTTATCTGGGTCAGAACCCTGTTGCTTATAAAAGAGGCTGTTAGAAAAGAACTCTACTTGCCAGTTGGCATTTCCCACTGAGGTGCTAATGCCTGCTAGTATCGGGTTTTTTTTTTCCCAATCTGTAGGTAGACTCATGTGAAATAGTCAGAGCTTTGATTCTAAGTCATTCCTCCCCAATACTATAATGGTTTGCTTTCAAACAAACTCTAAAGTGTGTAATGCGACCACCAAATGCTGATGTTTTCCAATATTTAACAAGGGATCCATATGGGGAAAATGTCAAGAAAGGGTCAAGCATAAGAATGGTTTTTAAGCAGTAGTGAACAGGAAATGCTTTGCTATAAAATAATTTGATTTATGAGATCGAAATCTTTGGGAGAACTGCATTAGGAACTTGTTACATAACCAAAGGATTCACCTCAAACTTCATGACTCGAAAGTTCCTTCTAGGGTTTCAAAGTAGATTTAATTTGATAAAATTGGGTTTATCTGCAACTTCAGAGAAGCTGTCTGTTGTGAAAAGTGCTGCATTTGCACTTTCGTGTTGCTTTTGTGTAACTACCTTTCCACTGAAAAGCTCACCTTGCCAAGTCTGTGTGGGTTGGTAATTAGGAAGCCCAGAAAATAATCTACTAACATTTCTTATCAGACATAAATCTTGATATAGGAAAGGGATGGTTTTTGCCACTAGGGAAGGCCTCTGAAGGCAGTATACTCAGACAACAGGAAACCACTCTTCTTGAGAGTAACACCAGTAAAATCAATTTATCAAAAATGGGCTTAAATAGAAACAGGCCTTTCATTTCAAATCCCTTCATTTCACTTTTTGCTTTGCTGCCAGTACAACTATATATGTCGCCCAGAAGATTTATGAGAGCTAAACTTTTGAGAGATCATCCAGATCAGGTTGTCTTCCAGACCCAAAACAAGAAGATCAGGACTTCACTAAAGCTTAGTTAATGGCATAAACGTGACTAAAAGAAATGTTACTCAAAGGGGAATGCTAGTCATGGAACTTCTTTACGGGGAGGTGAAGGGTAGAATTTGGTAGGGTTCAGCCAGCAGAATCCAGGTGACAGGTGCCCTGAGCCACAACCCAGATGCCTGGTTTCATGGCAGTACTTGTAAAGAGGTAGTACTGATTATTAGGAGGCATCCACTCTGGGTGTCAGGCATGGTGCTGGCCAGCTGTTGAAATACGAAGGCTGATAAAGTCTCTGTCTCCAAGCCATGAAGACCTTCTAATTCCCCTCTTCTGAGCCTCTATTTGCTAAAAGCCTTCATAATTTGGCTTGTCATATAGATTAGTTCAGGAGAGACTGAGCTGACCAAGAAATATGTCTGGATATTTAACAGCAGGACAGCTGTGTTTCTCAATTATTAAGCTGGCATAATAACATATAATTTCATCTCTTGTGAGTTGGTTTGGGTCAGCTTGTTCATGAGGTCCTCATCTGTCCCAGGCCTGCGGTGACAGCACCTTGTGAGGCCCTGGATGGCCACCATGACCTTTCCTACTCAAAACTGTTTCATGCTCAAATTCCTACACTTTCTTTTTACCAGTTAGAACTCTGGAGATATAGAGTAGGAGGAAGGGCGCAGAAATGAAAATTGGAAAAGTGGAGAGAATGAGGGAAAATAAGGCAAGACGGATTGTGAAAGGAGTGCTAGAAAGTGTCCAGAAAGAACTAACAGTGATATGCATGCTGAAATATTAAGGACTGGGTGTGCTGATGAGAGCAAACTGCACTGAATGCGTAAATAAGACAGTTTGACAGAGAAACATAGATACACGATAAACCAAAGATAGTAAAATGTTCCCTGTAGAATCTAGTTGTTGAGTTATATGGTGTTTACTATATAATTATTTCAACTTTTTTGTATGTTTGCAATCTTTCTTTATAAGATATTGGGGAGAAAGAACTGAAGATTTAGCTTCCTTACATTGCCCCTCCCTTAATTCTTAATAAATGGTATTCAAATTCTCAAATCATGTCACAACTCTTCATATGCAGATATTTATTTTTTTCTCAAAGTATGCATTGACAGTAAATAAACACAAGAAAAAATAAATGCAGTGATGTGAGAATTAGTGAACAGTCACTAGGAGCTGGCATGGTGTCTGTCACTAAGAAAAAGTCTTACCAAGCTACATTTTCATTTTGATGGAATAACTTGATGGCTAGAATGTGGGAACTCAATGGACAGACACAGGGTTTCTCAGTATCAGTTAAGAATTTCAGCTTTCTAGGTATAAATTTTAACTCCTTTTAAAAAAATATTCAATTACCAGACCCCTTTGCTCTCTGTCTTTTATGGTGACTGTATGTTCTGTCCCTGTATATTTACCTTATTATCTGAGAAAGAAATTAAGACTATGTAGTTTAGAGAAGACATTACATACACAGGGCAGTCATGGCAGTTGACTTTAGTTACAAGGGACTATTCAAGAGGAGAGGAAGTTGAGTCCAACAATGTTGTTCTCAAGAAACCATGAAGAACAATGGGTAGAAACCATGAGGAGGCAGATGCTGGCACAATATGAGAAAGCACCTCCAACCACCAGAACAGGATAGGATGCATCCTGGCAAAGACCTTCTGCTCTGGGAAAGATGAAGCAGGGACCGGATGGACATCTTCAGGCAGGCCCCTAATGACCTGTGGGACCTGGGTTGAAAGGTCATTGGAAGTTCGACCTACCTCAACTCTTTCCACTTCTTGCTTTCTCCAGCTCCCCAGGGGCACAGCCCATAAGTGAATGGACATCTCAGCTCTCAAAGCCTCCAGGGTTGGTATAGCTGGTACATTTAAAGATAATTCTGGTATTTGTGAGAAGTTGGATAAGAAGGCCAAGAAAGCCTGTGGGTCCCTTAGAATTCAAGAATAATGTGACTCAAAATGTACAAACTTTATTATTTAGCTATAAAAGAGAGGAAAATGAAATTTAAATTAAAAATTGGGTAAACGACAGATTGGTTGTCTAAGGTTTCTATTGAGAACTTTTGATTACTCAGACACATTTAAAAATAGTTCAACATCTTCATCTTTTTTTCTTCTTTTCTCCAGAAAGAACTCTGTATGCTATTAATTCATAGCTTTAACCAAGCCCTTTGGGCACTTCGAATAATTCAATTTGCCAACATGTTTTTTATTAGTCATAGACATCAAATGATTTCAGCAACAGTAATATTTTCCTCGCTGTTTGGTGTTCATTAGTCAGGCAACCCAAATGTTGTATTTGAATCTAATGCAGTCTGTTATGGTCTCCTTAGTAACTAGGAATTCTCTTTGGTAATTACTGAAAGGATAGGAAGGCTTTATAGCTTGGAGGTAAATTCCTATTACTGTGCTCTTTTCCTACTTCTCCTACTGGGTGGAAAGAGGGAGGAAATCATGTATTTGTGCAATGTTTTGAAAAGGAAATATCTATTCATATCGTATTGCTGAATGGCTTGCATGATTCCAGTCAATGAGAATTAGAAATAACCAGGGAACTATTCATAGAAGATCGTCAGCACAAAGTTGCCAGCACTTTGTTTAAAATTTCTGGGTATTTCCACATACTTTAAACTGTGGCAATTACCCAATCGCCTGGCCCATGACATTTCTAAGCCTTAGATTCATGTCCTAGGACTACTGTGGGGATCCAAGGACATAACACAGAAATGACAGTCCCCAGCACCATGCTTGCTGTGTGGGAGTTATGTCTTTCTGGTTTTGTGTTACTCTTAAAATACATTAGAGAAAGTTTCAATTCTTCACTAAAACACTAAGTATCTTTTCTAAGCATCTTTTCTAAGGATACTTCAGTGTTTTAGTGAAGAGTTGAAACTTTACATAGAATAAAATGGGAGTTGTCACACTTTACAGAAAATAAAATTTGTACTTTATTGAAAGCAGGACGTTTCCTTTCTTCTTTTTCTTTTAAGAAATTAAGTTTTCTGCATGATTGCATTGATCTCCTCCTCACTTTGGATGGGTAGACAAAACTTCACTTAATGGTCTGAAAGCAGACATGCAAATAGCCTTGATTCAATCTCCTGCCGGAGCTGGCCCAGTGCCTAGGCAAAGTCAGTGGCTGCCTGCGTGTAATGTTGTGAGGAGCACTCTAAGGCACTGCCTCTTGCTCCTCACAGCAGCTCTCTCTTGAGCCTGCCAGGGCAGAGCTTCCTCCCACTTTGTCTGAACTCTACTCTGTCCATCCCAGCCTCCTCCTCTTAGCCTGTATAACAAAGGGGTTTTGTCTTCAGTGGCCCACTAAGAAAATGCTCTCTACCGAGGACATAAAAGAGAATTTGGTTTGAATACAGAAGGTAAAGATAGGTTCTTCCTTGCATTTCTCTTCTAATAGCCGACCAATAATAATGAGACTTATAATAGTGATAGAATTTAGATACAACTTGTCCTTAAAAGTCAATTTTAAATGTTTCCTCAGAAGAATAGTTTAAAGTCTAAGGATGACAAATATGTGTCATATATGTTCCTTTTCAGTCCATGGCAAGCCTTTGATTTGGGGATTCTTTCACCCTGTGTTGCTCCCCTGGATTCACAACCCTTTAGCCACATTTTCAGCAGCCACTACCCAATGATGAAACCTAACTCATCTGTGTTCTTAACTCTCTATCTAGAAGAGAAGGTTGAGCTGCCAGAGAGTTCAAGTGGACCTCATCCTTGTTGTACAGTGAGTAGACAGCTAAATGAACTTGAACCACAGTCTTTTTATTTCAGATGTTGATTTTTCTTTCCAGTGACAACATGAGTCTGCGTTAATCAATAGCCCCATTAGGTTTTTAAAAGTTACTTCAAGGTAATTTAGAAAGGCAATGTGGTGACTTGGTTGTCACCACAAAAAATTCAGCATTGAAGTGTGCTGATGAAGTGTGATGGCATTTATTGCATGGTCTGCCATGATATCTCTAGAGAACCTAGGAAATAAAGGGAGGATTTGACAAACCCAGCTAAGGGCACTCTGAGCCAGGTATTGTTCTTTCCCCTTGATATCTCTCCTCAGAAGATCCTGAATTGCTTCTGGTTACTGTGACCATTCTGTTGAATCATCTTAAGTGAAAGAATGGATGAGAGGAACTTTTCTTACAAATGCCTTGAATAAAAAACAATGACAAATGCAAGGCATAGCTTTTTCTTATTTAATTTGATACCGTTTTGGGGAGCTAGTTGATACACAAACTCTTAGGACTCACCCTAACCTTGACCCAGAGCCTGACCCCACATGACCACTGGTAGATGCTTGATGACCAAGAGAGTCAGAGCTTGTAAATCAAAGCTAACACCTTTCAGTTCTTTGCAGTAGCCCTCCTGTTTGAGTCCCGACTCACCTTATTTTATGTTGCAAAATGCTATAGAAATATATTATAGTTACCCCTGAAACACAATAGGTTTGGGATTTATAATAAAAAGAAAATGAAATCCTAGTAATTCAGCAAACAACCCTACTCATTATAGGGGAAGAATTTGCCTATAGTTGGAGCCAACTCTTAGTTCTTTCCCTCTGTAGGATAAATAGTTATCACAGAAATTTGCCAATGAATGTTCTGCTTTTCAGGATGCCTGTATGTGTTTATTGAAGAGAAACTACAAATTAATATAAGATGAAGATGAAGAGATAACCTTACACTTGGGGTGAATTCCGGTGATAAGATAGAACTTTCTAATAGTGGGGTTGTCAAAAACTTGTCATGTTTTGCTGTAAAATATGGTGCTCTTCCCTCCCCTGCACGTGGTAGACAGGCCATTGCTGGGAGTGTTCCAGAGAGATGCTAACCGTTATCTGAGAATGTTATATGTACTACTTTTTTCTTTCTTTCTTTTTTTTTTTTTTTTTTTGAGATGGAGTTTTCCTCTTATTGCCCAGGCAGGAGTGTAGTGGTGTGATCTCGGCTCACTGCAACCTCTGCCTCCCGGGTTGAAGTGGTTATCCTGCCTCAGCCTCCTGAGTAGCTGGGACTACAGGCACCCACCATCACCCCCAGCTAATTTTTTGTATTTTTAGTAGAGATGGGGGTTTCACCATGTTTGGACAGGCTGGTCTCAAACTCCTGACCTCAGGTGATCCACCTGCCTTGTCCTCCCAAAGTGCTGGAATTACAGGCGTGAGCCACTGCGCCCAGCCTCATTTCATTTTTGTAACAAGCTGATGAAGTAGAAGTATTATAAATCCTATTTTTAGATGCAAATACTGAGATACAGAAAGGTTTAAGTATCTTGGCCAAAGTGAAACAGTGAGTCACAATTTAAATCTCTGAGATCTATCTCTACACTTTGCCTTCTATCACTATGCTGTGCATGCCTCAGTATCTTACCTAGCATTTTACATTGTGGGGAGTTTTGAAAAGTGGGCATTTTAGATTCTTTTTTTTTTTTTTGATGGTCTTTCTCTGAGACTAGAGGTGACCCCACCATGCCCAACTAATTTTTGTATTTTTTGGTAGAGACGGGTCTTCACCATGTTGCCCAGGCTGGTCTCAAACTCTTGATCTCAAGTGATCTGCCTGCCTTGCCTTCTCAAAGTATTGGGATTACAGGCATGAATCATCACACTTGGCCAGGGCATTTCAGATTCTATACACCTATTTTAAAGCAAGTGAAAGCAGTGTCTAACCTCTGACCGTGAAGTCTTAAAGATGTGGACTTGACCACTCAGCATGAATTAGAGTCAAATGGAATCATCAAACCTTGGATGACACAGAATTGTATGCCCTTTTAGAGGACAAACTGTCCAGCATTTTGAAGATAGAAAAGTAGAAACAGCAAAAATGAAATAATTTTTCAAAATTCATTAATATAAAGCTCCAAGAGGCAGAACTCAGAGCCAGGTTTTTTTGATTCCTTGTCTGCTGCCCCTTCCCTGACCCCATATTATGCTGCTCCTTGGCCATAAGAACTGAAGAGCAATGGGATGGGTATGTCACGGGAATCTGGAGTGGGGCCTAGGATTCCTCAAGTGTAAGGTTACAGTATCAGAAGCAGCAGGACTTTTTGGCAGGCAGCTTTTACCAGGGAGGACTGGAATCAGGTCCTTTTATGTAATATATATGGACAGGGAGAAAGGTCCAGGAAATTGATAGAATGGTCTAGGCAAATAAGATCTTGCTATCCTGAAAAAAATGGATCAATGTCTATTACTAAACCTGTTTTCATAGAGCATTATGCTATATACCATATTCAATAGTAAAAAAAAAAGACACCCCAACACATTTCTGAGATTAACAAGGTTCTACTTGCAGGTTCTTTCCTTTGGGTAATGCTCCTGCATCTTTTTACCCAGTAAACACCAATGAAGTTGATAGTCAAGAGTTTTGAGAAAGAAAGAACCTAGCATTCAATAAACAAGTTTTCATATTACTGGCTGAGCACAGCAAAGAACAAAACTGAGAACTCAAGCAGGTCATGCAAAGAGAAAACATAGACCAAGGAAATCTGGTAAAGCCAGATCTCCTCTTGGGTCTTAAAATCTGAAATCACACCCTGAGAACAGAGAGGGAAGTACACCGTCACACCTAGAAGTGCCTGGCAGGAAGCTGTTTTCCAGTCCAATTCCCCCTGGGGACAGAAAGCGCCCAAAGGGCCAAAGCTATATATGAAGCAATTTCAGTTTCTCAGCCCCACCTCTACAGTTGTTGGTATAATATCATTAGCAAACATCTGTAAGAAGTGATGTGGGTGGAAGAGCACAGAAACCAGAGAGGATAGAATTTACAAGTGGTGAGAAAGAATTCTTCTCACATAATTACAAAAATAATGAAGAGCAATAACTTTGTAATCGGCCCAGATACTTGGCTTTTTCTGTGTCCAGCACTCCCTTTGAACTTGACTGAAGCTGTCTTCCGGAAGAAAATTAACAGCTATTGGCCATCTGTGACTTATCTGGGATCAAAAAGCAAAAGTATGTGTTCAAGGACTGGAAAATTGAGGTACTGACGCACTAAGGTACTTAATTCACCTTTAGGGTTTTTGGTGTAGTAAGGAAAACCTGATTAAATTAACTTTCCCAATGAATATTCTTCTCCCTTACAAACCCCACTCTGCCCTGAAAGCAGTGAAATTACACGGGATACAGGTACAACAAAGTACAAGAGCTGGCTTTAAAACAACTTTCAAATGAGAAAGCAACTGAAGTAGAGAAAAGAAAAATTATCATAAGAGGAGAAAAGATGCTTATAATAGCATGAAATAGCTTCACACACTGTACAGGAGAAATTAGAGAAAACAGCCAAGTGGGAGGTTTTCTGTGATATGCACTATTTTCCCGTAAAATACTATATTTTTAAAAACTGCAGCTTTCGTATGGCAGAGTTAATTTAGACATTTACAGAAGAAATGTCTAGGTTTAATGTGAAATGGACATGATCTCATATAAACAGGTGTTTTCTGTGTTAAAAGTAAAGGAGTATGTGGGTGAATGTTTTGAAAACTGCTGAGTTGCATGGTGTTAGTTAATAGTGTTACTGATATTAATATTTTAGAATCTTTATGTTTATAAGCAGAACTTCTGAGAAAGTGATTGATCCTTGGCAATGAATCATGTGAGCACGTGACTTCACAATATTATCTGTAAGTTGAATATTACATAGCTGCAATTAATGAGTCAATTCTTTCATCTGGTGTGTGTCTGGAAACAAAAAATGGTTTTGTAGAGGCAAGAATCTGAAGCTAAGTTTTTCCCTAAGAAAATGTAAAATTTTCCATCAGCTTCATTAGAAGCAATGTTTGACTGTTAATTTGACTAAAGATATTAAATGCTTATGGAAAAATTACTAAATATTAAAGCATCAAACTTGGCTCCTGGCTCAAGATGTGGCTTTCCTTTTTGACTCTTTTACATGAGAGGGAATATTCACTAGAATATCAAACTGACTGGGAAATGTAAGCAGTGAGAAGCTGATGAAGCGGAGGTCTTCTTCCTTGGGATAGTCATAACCACGTAGTATTGCTGAGCCACAGAACTGGTGCTACGTGGTCTGCACATACTGAGAACAACAACTTTTATCTAGAACCGCAGACAATGTTCAACAGTTTAGTTGTTATTGCTGCCCTGAAAGCTCTCTGTTCTTGAATTTTCTCTTCTCAGTTATTTACTGTCACACAGGGAGCACCATAATATCAAAAAAGGCTCAGCAGGGCAGCAAGTGCCATTACAATTCTGTCCTGTTCTTTAATTAGAGAAACCAAGTTCCTCGGGGTACTATAGGCACAAAGCAATGAAAGGAGTTGATTTTCAAATAAAACATATGGTCTTGACAATGATAGATGTAACCCAGTGATGAAAGCTGAACTACTTCAAGTTCATTTAGCTACAAGACAAGGTCATTTTGGGGGTCTCATTGCAAACGTATTTTATAGTCCCTCCCAATTCTGTCCATAGTCCTGCGATTTTATGAATGTGTACTAAAGATATTTGATCTAGTATGGATGACACTGTAGTCTGTGTCCATTTGATGACAAGAAAACCACGTTTCCAGTACTGAAGCAAAATCACGCCTTATTTTTCTGAATTAAAACCTTATAGTCTAACAGTCTGACAATCATTAGCTTAACTTCTCCCTTCAGCTTTTTTGTAGCTCCTGTCCTTGACCATTAGGGAAACCTACACCCTAAACTTTTAAAGGTGATTTTAAAAATCTGAAATACCACAGCTGAAAACTTCTTTACTAAAAGGTATCAGTCCTGCTATGTGGAATAGTTCCCCTGCACTTGGGGAAATGATCTGAACATTAAGCAGTATTTGCACTCTAAATCAAGTTTCATTTCTCATACTCAACATTTCAGCTGTGACTTTATTTTTTTTTCCTCCCCTCTTCAGAGAAGCTTTTTGTTCGTGTTATAAAGCCATGTTTCACAGGTGGAGAGACAAGAATATTTAGATTTTTATATAGTTATTTCTAATAGTCCTTAGAACAAAAGTTTAATTTCAGAGTGTGATGTTGCAAGTGAATTGGGTTATATGTTTGCAAGGCGAGGTTGCCAAAACATGACCCAATAAAAGAAGTACTTGATACTTGTAAATAGCATGTACACAGTGAGAGAGGGAAAGGTGTGGTGGTAATGTGAACTTTTACTATGGAGATATTAGTAAGTTTCATATTGCATATTTTAACAAGTCTAAACAATGTCCTTGCTCTAAAACAAATCATCACATACAGATTATTCTTTGGTTTTGTTGGCTTCAGGAACTCTCTGGTAAATTTACTCATCAGCAAGATGTCTTACCTAATTCCATTACAAATCTAGCACTGAAAAGACAGCACATGAATCTGAACTCCCAAGCAAGGATCTTCAAGTAGATCTCAGTATCCTTTCTGGTAGCCCACTAAGCCTGTTTCCTTCAACACAGGCTCATTTCTGGGAGATATGCAGAGATGACAGGTAGGGAGGGAACTTGTGGATTTGGCTTAAAACCTCTTGCCTCATCTCTCACTAGTGACTTGTGGTGTCACAACTTCCCTGAGTCTGAGAATGTAAAATTTAGGCAAAATTATATGAGTTGTTCATAAAGAGAAGTTTGAGGATTTCCCAGAATAGATAAATGATGGTTTTCCTGTTGTGGTTCTGACCCAGAAAACTCAAGGGAGTCATATTTAATCAGTTCTGTTTTGAACTCAAACTTTCTTTTTTTTTTTTTTTTTGAGACGGAGTTTCACTCTTGTTACCCAGGCTAGAGTGCAATGGCGCGATCTCGGCTCACCGCAACCTCCGCCTCTTGGGTTCAGGCAATTCTCCTGCCTCAGCCTCCTGAGTAGCTGGGATTACAGGCACGCACCACCGTGCCCAGCTAAGTTTTTGTAATTTTTAGTAGAGACGGGGTTTCACCATGTTGACCAGGATGGTCTCGATCTGTTGACCTCGTGATCCACCCGCCTCGGCCTCCCAAAGTGCTGGGATTACAGGCTTGAGCCACCGCGCCCGGCCTGAACTCAAACTTTCTAATCATCCTTTGTAATAGTGGAAGCAAGAGTGGCCTGAAACAAGACCACTCAGATATGAAAATATTTGGTGCCCAGAAAGACATCCTTGATACACCCTGGATTGAAACTGATTTCTTCGAGGTAAAAGTGAGGCTAACCCAAGGCCAGCCAAGATTCTATGAAACTAAAGCTCAGGAGATGCACAGCAAATACATACTTTTTGACTGTTTAAAGGAACAAATAGGTGAATTATATACTCCCTAACTTTGCTCACATATTATGCATCAAAGTTGAAAGTGACTTCTACTTGCTCTAATTTCAGTTTTATAGTCCCTTATCTAAACTGACAATGTCAATTACTCTGAGTCACAAAGGAATTTGACTTTGCAACGAGAATACTTTTTTTTTTTAATTGTGATTTAAAAATGCATAACATAAAATATACCATCTTAACCATTTCGAAGTGTACGGTTCGCTAGTATTACATACAGGCACGTTGTCGTGCAGCTAATTTCCAGAAAGTTTTCCTCTTGCAAACTGTCCATACACATTAGACAACAACTCCCCATTTCCTCCTCCTTCCAGCCTCTGGCAACTAAAATTCTGCTTTCTGGTTTTATGTATTTGACTCTTCTAGGTACCTCATGTTAAGTGGAATCACACAGTATTTATTTTGTCATTGACTTATTTAACTTAGCATGATGTCTTCATTCATAATTTACTCTCCAGCAAGGTGTCTTCTGTAATTTCATTGCAAATCTAGCACTTCATTTATATGAAGTCTGTTGGTACCATGTGCCAGAATTTCCTTCCTCTTTAAAGCTGAATACTACTCTATGGTATGTATATGTATTGTTGATTCATTTGTCCATGGATAAATACGTGGGTTGTTTCCATCTGTTGGTTACTATGCAGAAGACATTTCTTGAAGTAGTGATCATGGTAGCACAATAACCTACAGTACTTGCCTTTTCCAAATTAACTGAAACTTTTCACCTTTTAATTATAAATTTCATTCTCTCTTCCTAAAAATACTTACTTTTTTTTTCTGGGTGCCAAAGTTCTTTATTTGAAGGAATGGTACAAATCAAATAATGTAAGTGAATGTTTTGGTACAATTTATAGAAAAGGTAAAGGAAACCCCAGCATGCATGCACTGCCTTGGTGACCAGGGAAGTCACCCCATGGCTGTGGGGAAGTTAGCCTAAGGTTTAGCTTTCATTATCACTGTCTCCCAAGGTGTGCTTGTCAAAGAGGTATTCTGCCAAGCCAGATTACGATGCTCCTATCTTGTGCAAGTTGGTCATGTGGTCCCTCAATTCTTTGATAGATTCCACCTGCTCATTCAGGTAATGTGTCTCAATGAAGTCACACAAAGGGGGGTCATTTTTGTCAGTGGCCAGTTTGTGCACCTCCAGTAATGACTGATGCACATTTTTTTCCAAATGTAATACACACTCCATCGCATTTAGCCCGCTCTCCCAGTCATCATGTTCTGGTTTCTTGACATCCTGAAGGAAGATTCGGCCGCCACCTCATTGGTTCTGCAGCTTCTTACGTTTCTTGGCAAGTTCCCTCACCTCATAAGATTGGTGAAGAAACAAAAAACAAAAAACTTTAAGATGGACATCCTGGGTCCTATTCCTAGAGACTGATTCATCAGAGCTAAGGTGGAACTCAAGTTATCTGTATTTTGGAGAAACTTCCTAGGTGATTGTGTTGCACAGCCAGATTCCAGAACCCTAGTAGTAGTTCTCCAACATAAGGAAATGTAAGAATCACATGGGGGACTAGTTAAAATACAGATTATTGTGCCTGATCATAGAGGCATTTGACTGGGAGAAGACCCTCTCAGAAAGTTGCATTAAATATTAACAAACATGTTTTATTATTTAACAAATACTCACAAAACATGTTGGTTAATATTTAAGAAGAGAATTAAAGGTAACCTGTAAATTATAGCTTTTTCTATAATTTAGTTTGTCTACATAAACATCTCAGGCACAAAATAACTCATGGATTTCTACTCAAGGGATAGCTCTTTCTCCATCCTAAGGAAAAAGGCAGTTGGGAATTAGTAGTCACAATAATATAAGCTCCATGAGGACACTGGCATTGTTCGTTGGTGAACAGACAAATGCCCCAGGTAGAGCTTCACGATTCAGTTTTTCATTTAGTACATCTATACTGAGCACAATTTTTATGTCACAGTGCTTTTTTTCAAGCACACACATTGTCAAAGGATTTGAGCCCCTAGATCGTGATTTAATGTGACTTTATTTTATTGTTTTCCTTCCCTTATGAAATATTAGCTGGCTCCTTTATTCTGAATACAGCTGCAAATTGTGGACTTGATTTTTTCTCTTTCTTCTATTTTTCTAGCTGTGAAATGGTCGTATGAGTTCATACAGTGACTGGGCCTTTCTTCTCTTTGTTCTTTGTAAGCTGGTGCTATGAGTGGGTAAATGCCTCATGCAGTGACGTATAAAGCCTTTATTTGTTTATCACAGATAAACTTAGCAACCCAGGGAATACTGGGATAAGCAAGACAATCGTAGTCTCTTCCTTCATGGTATTTAGAACGTAGTTATGGAAGCAGACTTACAATAATCACACAGATTCAGTCAGTTGCCAATTGTGACAAGTATTATGAGGGAATGACACATGGCATTCTGAGAGCTTATGATAAGAAAAGTGACCTCATTAAGGAAGTTAGAAACGATTTTCACAGTTGAAAGAAACCTTAGGGATAAGAGGCATTAATTAGGTAATGCAGGGAGAAAAGAGCGTTAAGGCAGAGGAAATACTGTGTGTAAAGGTCTTACAGTGGAAAGAGAAATGCTGAGTACCGGGGCCTGGATGGAATCCAGCGGGCCTCCGGCAGAGAGGCTGGGAGTCTGCAAAGACAGACAGAAGCCTGGCACGTGAGGAAGCAATGGGAGGTGATTGTAATGATTTATGCAGGTGGTCAATAGTATCGAATTTATAATTTAATACTAATATTTATAGTGGTTAACATTTATTTAGTGCATGCTGTGGGCTAGGTGTTGTTCTAGGTGTTTTATGTGTATTAACTCATTTACACAAATAGCAGCTCCATGAAATAATTTTTATTGCTATTCCCATTATACATATAAGCAAATGGAGACTTGGGAGCTGTCACCCTGCATAATGGTTAATTTTATGCATCAACCTGGCCAGGCTATAGTGCTCAGATGTTTGGTCAAACACTAGCATGGATGTGCTGTGAAGGTATTTGTGGGTATGATTAACATTCATAATCAGTTGATGTTAAGCACAACAGATTACCCTTCATAATGTGGATGGGCTCCATGCAATTCTTTGAAGGCCTTAGGAGCAAAGACTAAAGTTTTCTGAAGAAGAAGCAATCATGTCTCAAGAAAGCAACCTAAAAACCCTGCCTGAGTTTCCAGCCTGTTGGCTCATCCTGCAGATTTAGAATGGAAAATTGCAACATCAACTCATTTACCTGAGTTGCCAGTTTACTGGTCCACGCCACAACATTCAAACTTGGCAGTCCCCACAATCACGTGAGCCAATTTCTTAACATAACTCTCTCTCACTCTCTTATATGTATAAAATATATATGTACGTATGTCTTATTTGCTGTGTTTTCTCTGGAGAACCCTAATACACTCTGGTTTCCATGTAGAGAATAAATTTAAGTAGGACAGAATGGATTCAGGAACACCAGGTAGGAAATTAATTCAATAACTTAGTCATGTTATGATGAAACCAGAGTAATAATAGCAGAAGCTGAGAGAAGAGTCAAGAGTTAACATTAACAGAGTTTGGTGCTGGTTTGGATAAGGGTGGGAAAGGTGAGGGAGGTATTCAGGATGAGTTCCAGTTTTGAGCTTACAGCTGGGAGGACTATAGTGGTACACACTGAGTTGAGGAACCATAAGAAGATCACTGATGTAAGGTGGGGAAAAGTTTACATGTGAGGTGCAGTGTTATTGTTGGTATCATGGAGATGTAGCTCGATTTGAAGAATGTTGAATTATTTGAGTGGCTTTTGAGATTTCCATACGAATGCAGGCATATTTTGTTTTATTGTGCCTTACTTTATTGCCCTTCTCAGATATTAGATTTTTCACTAATTGAAAGTGTGCGGCAATCTTATGTCAAGCAAGTCCATTAGTGCCCTTTCCAATAGCATGTGTTCACTTTGCCACATCTTGGTAATGTACAAGGTTAATGTTGTTTTCATGCCTACTCATATAACATCCATTCTTTAGCACATGGATCAAGAAGTAATTTTGACTTTCAAGTCTTACTATTTAAGAAGTACATTTTGTCAGGCTATAGCTTCCATAGATGGTGATTCTTCTGATAGATCTGGGCAAAGTAAATTGAAGGCCTTCTGGAAAGGATTGACCATTCTAGACTAATTAAGAATGCACATGATCCAAGGGAGAAGGTCAAAATATTAACATTAGCAGAAGTTCGGAAGAAATTGATGCCAACCCTCAAGGATGACTTTGAGGGATTTAAGACTCCAACAGCGGAAGTAGCTGTAGATGTGGTGCAAGTAGTAAGATAAGTAGAATTAGAAATGGAGACTGAAGATATGATTGATTGCTGCAATCTCATGATAAACCTTGAACGAATGTAGATGAGAAAGATTCTGTGAACATTGTGGAATGACAAAGTAGGATTTCGAATATTACCTAAACTTAGATGACAAAGCAGCAGCAGGGTGTGAGAGGATTGACTCCAGTTTTGCAAAAAGCTCTACTATGGGAAACATGCTATTAAACAGTGTGGCATATTACAGACTCTTTCATGAAAGCAAGAGTCAATCGGTGCAGCAAACATCCACCGCCACCACCACCCTGACCAATCAGCAGCCATCAACACTGAAGCAAGACCCTCCACCAGCAAAAAGATTACCACTTGCTGAAGGCCTGGATGATTCTTAACACTTTTTAGTATTAAGAATATTTTTAAATTAAGGTGTACATGTTGTTTTTGTTATAAAAGGTATGTCATAAAAGTTATGCTGAAAACTTATGTTTACATTGTTATAAAAGTTGTTTACACTATTCTATCATTTGTTAAGTGTGCAATAGTCACAAAGCCATAAAGTTACTGCACACTTAATAAATGATAGGATAGTGTAAACATAACTTTTATATGTACTGGGAAATCAAAAAAATTACTGTTACTTAATTGCATTATTTACTTTACTGTGGTGGTATGGAATCAAACCTGCAATATCTCTGAGGTTTGTGTGTATGTGACTAGGAATTTGGCTATATGGGTGTGGTGCTCAGTCAAGGAGGTCTAGGTTAGATATACAGGAGTCACCCCTTACCTGCAGGGGAGACGTTCCAAAACCCCCAGTGGATGCCTGAAATTGGATAATACTGAACACTATAGATATTTTATTGTGTTTTTCCTATACTATACATACATACCTATGATAAAGATTTACTTATAAATTAGGCACAGTGAGAGAGAAACAATTATTGATAACAAAATAGAAAATAGAAAGCTGTAACAATATATTGTAATAAAAGTTATGTGACTGTGGTCTCTTTCAAAATTATCTTACTGTACTGTGCTGTGGGTAACCAAAACTGCAAAATAACCGTAAATGAAGGCATTTAATTGCAGAGATTGTCTATGGAAACACCAGAGAGTGAAAAGAGAAAAATAGCATAGGATTGAGCTCTGAGGAACTCAAGGCTTTAATGAAGGTTCAAGAGGGATAAGCCTGCTGAGAGAGAGAATGAATGGAAGGATGGGGGTTTGGAGGAAGGAATCAAGAGAGTGCTATGGCATGGAACCCAGAGGAATAGTATTTCTCGAAGGATGTGATCAACAGTGCTGCATGCTGCTGAGTGGTCAAATGCAATATAGATAGGTTCAAATAGTTTCATGATAAAGGTGCTATGGTGTCTTTGGGGAGCTGGGAATAAAGTCATTGAAAGGATGGACTGAAAAACAAGTCGTGCATAAATACATAAACAGACATCTTTGGAAGTACACAACACCTGGAAACAGCTGTTACCTCTAAGAAGAACTATGGGGCTGAGGGAAGGGTTGAGAGGAAAAATTCTCACTCTGGATGCTTTTTTTTCCCTTTTGGACAGAGTTTCACTCTGTTACCCAGTCTGGAGTGCAGTGGTATGATCTCGGCTCACTGCAACCTCTGCCTCCCAAGTTCAAGCAATTTTCCTGCCTCAATCTCCTGAATAGCTGGGATTACAGGTATCCACCACCAAGGCTGGCTAATTTTTGTATTTTTAGTAGATCCAGGGTTTTATTCACCATATTGGTCAGTCTAGTCTCAAACTCCTGACCTCAGGTGATCTGCCTGCCTTTACCTCCCAAAGTTTTGGGACTGCAGATTGGAGTTCAAGACCTCCTGATGCTTTTAATGCTTTGAATATTGTACACTGAGAATGTGTTATCTGTTAAAATTGTGAAATTAAACAAAGGTGGCTGAGTTTAGCAAATGGAGTCGGGAAGCATAGACAACTTGTTAAGAGTGCTTCGTTGGAAAAGGGGTATGTGTTTGAGAAAGAAGAATTTTAACATTTTTACATCATTACATATATGGAAAGTAATGGTTGTAAGGGATAGTGAGGATCCCATTCTGGATAGTATATAGGGCATAGATAGTCCCTGGAATAAGGTGATAGTCTAGTTGCTGAAACTTCTACTGGTATTAACTTGGTAGAATATTCTGGTGGAGGCTAAACATCTGCGTTGGTGCAAAGATTCAGACTCTTTCAGCATGGGGGTAACAACACTGACAATGAACTGGCTTGCTGCAATGAAGCTTACAGAGAATAATGGATAACCGATGACAGTTATCAATAGTCAAGAACTAAGTGTGAGGGCCACCAGGCATCTTTAGTAGCTTATAGAGTGTCTCTCCCTCCTGTTATGGTAAAATAGCTGCAGTGAGGAGCAAACTCAGAGTTTTATAGTCAGAATTGCTAAGCTTCAAAGACAACAGATGTCTCAGCTGAGGCTCTGATTGAGACAACCTGGGACCCCAAAACATGGGATGGACACATCTGGGTGAACGCCACAGAAGTTTGTGGCTCTGAAGACTATCCTGACCCCTCAGAGTGTGTACATGTTACTGGGTATTCCATATAACAGCTGATACTTCCCCCATGTGAGAAAATACCTCTCCTCCACAAGGCTGAACAGGTACTCCCCTTAAGAGCTACACCCACCTTTTCTCCTATCATGTAAAAACAAGGTAATAATCAAACATATGCTTTACACTTAAAGAAAAAAATTGTGAAAATGTGAATAAATTAAATCAAATGCAAAATTAAGCATGATTTTACATATATCTTTAAAAGGATGATACATACATTTGAAGGGGGGGTCAAGGAGAGGAGGCATGCATGATAGGCAGTAGTGTTTGCACTCTGGGGTTGGTATCATGGAAAACATTTTGAGCACAAACTAAGCATTATTAACTTCAGCAGAGAGGTGACCATAAAACCTCTCTGCTGTTCAAATTTAATTTTAACTGTTAAGTTTTGAATGGTTATAAAACTGGTTTAATTTTTTATTACCACAAATATTTACAACCCTCAATATATCACAGAACACCTACAATCCATTCTTGGAACACACAGTATTCTGGCACACCAGCTGGTAAACTCTGAGACAGAACAACAGCTAGACAGATGTGTGGGCTCAACGTAAATCATTTTTCTTAGTTATGTATGCATGTGCAAATGTTGACAGAGCGAACCATCTCAAAAGAAAAGAAAGCAAGATAGACATGAATAGTTGGTATATGAACAGATAGTTGATATTCCAAGATTCTTGAGCTAGTGGGAGGGGATCTGACCCAAAGCTAGGTGAATGTTGGTCTCGAAGAAGTAGGTACACAGGTTTACATGGTGGTAGGAAGGTGAATCGTCCTGTCTGATAACATTTTGGAATAATTTCCTAATCCCTGTCCGGGGTTCTTAGTTGTAAATCATAGACACCAATTTAATTAAAAGAATTTACTGCTGAGAAATTTGGAGAATGAGATTGGAAAGCAGTCCAAAGACAGGGGAGATTTGCAGAAGCCAGGACAAGCCTCCAATCTTTCGATAGAACTAGTCTAGAGTCCCAGGTGGCCCAGCTTCCAAAGCCTCCATGGCAGCACCAGGGATAGGTGCTTCTTGTTGCTTCTGCAAACCCCTGCCTCCAATGCTTTGTTTGTTTGTTGTTTTTTTGTTTTGTTTTGTTTTTTGTTTCTTTGAGACGGAGTTTCTCTGTCGCCCAGGCTGGAGTGCAGTGGTATGTTCTCAGCTCATGGCAACCTCCGCCTCCCAGTTCAAGCGATTCCCATGCCTCAGCCTCCTGAGTAGCTGAGATTACAGGCATCCGCCACCATGCCTGGCTAATTTTTGTATTTTTAGTAAAGACAGGGTTTTGCTATGTTGGCTATGCTGGTCTTGAACTCCTGATCTCAGGTGATTTGCCCACCTCAGCCTCCCAAATTGCTGGGACTACAGGAGTGAGCCACCATGCCCAGCCCTCTGGTGCTTTGGAAACTGGAATTTGCTACTGCCCCAAGGAGTTCTGAATTCACAGTGCAGTGAATGTACATCTGACTGATCATATTCTTTCATCCTGGCTGCAAGGGATGTTATCCTGCTTATATGATGGGCTCTGCTTTCCTTGAAGACCTATAGAATTGAGAAATCTCCTATCATAGGTAAGGGGTTCCAAATTCTGGGAAACTAAAATATCCACCAAGATGTCTACTGCATGCCATGGAATACCTTTGTGGGAAGCGTAAAAGATGCCCATTGAGATAGATGTATCCTTGTGCATTAGCCCTGGGAATACCTTTAATATAATTTTAAAAATTACTTTCTTTAGGAGAATCCTTTCCTGGGTCAAGGCTCTCAGTTAGACCAGCAGAATGAAGCTGATTTTTAGTCCCCACTTGCCCCTGAGCTGGGTGTCCTTGTCCAGATATATTAGATGTTCCTGGTGGCGCTATACCTGCCAGAGATAAGGGGATTAACTGTGATCACATGAAAAGAAGGGACAGATTCAGGCGGCGGCACTGATCCCAAACTCTATAATCCATAAGGACTTTATTTTACAACCAGCCTTAAAACCATAAGCTATTATTGCTTTGCAGTCAGTTAGCAGATGTTATCAGAAAAGGCAGATAAACCCTCTTTGATTTCTTTGGTTGTCGTAATTCTCCAAGTGTGGATCTGAGTAAGTGCAGAAGTCTGATAGGTATAATAAATGCAGTTGATCTTGTTTTCACTCAGGACTTACTTGAATTTTCTCAGTCCTATATTAAGAGATTCTTCTTCACAAAAAAATTTTCTCAGACTGGAAAATCCTGAGCTATAAGTCTTGATCTAGTTTAGGAAACAGGACTGGCTTTAGGAAAAGATATTACTGAGAAGTTGAAGATTTGTTTCTGCCTCCTCGGCCTTGTATCTCTCCCCACCTCTTCAAGAGCCTCACAAATCTCTAACCGAAGTCAAGCATAAATTACTCATTTGGTTACATTTCAATTTTTTACAAGCCACAGGAGCCTAAGGCCAAAAAAAATGAATCTCTAATGATGGTATTTATATACTTGTAGGCAGTAAAGGAAGGTTCTCTCAGGGTTGATGAAATCACTCTTGTCCCAGGAGAGCCAACCCTTCCTACATGCTGGAATTCCTGAGGCTGTCTTCCAGACATTCTCTCGAACAGAGGTGAGCCAGGCTGGGCAGACCTCAGGAGAGCACCGTAGATCAGTGTGGCTGGTTGAAGTCAGCATCCAGACCCTGTGACTTGTGGGCTGCTGATTTGGGAGTGCCGAGGAGGTGGGAATCCTGGCTGTAGAACTGGGGAGAAAAAGATAGTCTATGCTTACCAATTTCAAGTATTCAATATCCTTTTTTTTTTTTTTTTGAGACAGAGTCTTACTCTGTCACCCAGGCTGGAGTGCAGTGATGCAATCTTGGTTCACTGCAACCTCCACTTCTTGGGTTCAAGTGATTCTCCCACCTCAGCCTCCTGAGGAGCTGGGATTACAGGCACCTGCCACCACATCCTGACAATTTTTCTATTTTTAGTAGAGATGGGGTTTCACCAAGTTGGCCAGACTGGTCTCAAACTCCTGACTTTAAGTGATCTGCCTGCCTCAGCCTTCCAAAGTGCTGAGATTACATGGGTGAGCCACCACACCTGGCTATATAGACAGCATTTCTAATGTTTACACAGAAGCCTTTCTGTCAGAGTAGGTAGCGAACTACTCCTTTTATATAGTTTATCTTCAATGTAAAATTTACATAACTTATATCTTTTCAAATTTAAATAATGGATACTGCCTTTTCTTCCCAGAACGACCTAATGTCTCTGAAGTAATGAGAGCTAACACTTATTCAGTGCTTTCTGCATGTCAGATACTATTCTAAGCATTTTACATAAATTAACTCATAAGAACAGATAAGAATTTTATGTGGTAGAGACTCTTATTAGCCTTTTTATTTTGCGGTAGAGTAAACTAAGGCAAAGAAGATAGGCCCAGGTGAGTGGCAGAGTTTAGGTGAGACGTCACATCTAGTAAATGCAGAGATGGGTTTGGAATCCCTGAAGAGTTATCCGGACTTAATTGCTATTGTTGGACTGGCTTCAATAAGGAAAGCTGCTTAGGCTTTCCAGGAAGAAAAGATGAAGACTAGAAGTAAGGTCAGGAATTGGATAGCCAATGGACATCAGGTAACCACAGACCAAGAAAACAAAAGTACAGAAATGCAAACAGACCTGGGGAAGGAGGAAGTTCCAAGTTCACTCTCAAGTTGGGCAATGGTTAAACTCCTCTGTGTTCCATCAGTTGTGAAGTTGTTTTATTACCCTCTGAATAAAAGGACCGAGCCTCTGGGACCATGTAAAAGGTTTACTACAGGACTGACTCCTGGACACAGAAATGCTTCACAGACTGCAACAGTAAGAGAGAAACAGGGCCATGCTTAGGAGCAGCAATAAGAAAACTGCAGCCACTCAAGAGTTTGGTCACCAAACAGAGAGGTAAAGAAAATTGCTGTAATCCCAGCACTTTGGGAGGCCAAGGCAGGCAAATCACCTGAGTTCAAGAGTTCGAGACCTTAGGGAGAACTGTGGGGATCGCTCCCGTGTGAGGCCCCTAGGAAATGGGCCTTGCCATACAGTAAGCCTGAGCCCGGACACAGATCCCCGGTTGGGGGAGTCGAGCTGAGGGACAGTAGGAACCAAGAGAGGGACTATGCTATTCAAAATAATTAACAGACATTACTTTATGGATATGAGGACTTGGGAGGCATTGTGTCCACTTTCGGTTCCTTATGGTTTATTGCTTCATTGTGTTCATTTTGGATCCTTGCTACATTCGTTGTAAAATATTAACTTCAGTATTTACAGTTCTTACTGGGCATAACTTACTTACTGGGCATAACTTACTTACCTTGTGACTTAAGTATTTGCACTTGTTAAGTATTTACTGGGCGTAACTTACTGAGCGTAACTTACTTAGTGGGCTTAACTTGCTTACCTTGTGACTTAAGTATTTTGATCTGACGTAAACAACATTAAGCAGAAAAGTATATAATGGAACCTATTGCAAAAATAAAATTGCTGCATGGGCATAGCTCATGTAGTCCTCCAGACCTCGCTCTTTTTCTTACTCCTTTCTTTCTGCACATGCTGTCTTCCAGGTTTGGGACCCTCTCGCTGGACGAGATTCCCGGGCTCGCGTTCAGTTCACAACAGAGACCAGCATGGCCAACATGGTGAAATCCTGTCTCTACTGAAAATACAAAAATTAGCCAGGTGTGATGGTGAACACCTGCAATCCCAGCTGTTCAGGAGGCTGAGGCAGGAGAATCGCTTGAACCTGGGAGGTGGAAGCTGCAGTGAGCAGAGATTATACCACTTTGCACTCCAGCCTGTGTGACAGAGGTGAAACACCATCTCAAAAAATAAATAAATAAAATAAAATAAAATAAAGTGTTCTTTTATTGTGGAGATATTAAAGGAAAACCAATTATAGGAGATATATGTTCCTTCCAAAAGAAAATTGGGAGTTAAGAGTAGAACACAACCCAAAAGGTCAGACCTCTCTCAGTCAGTTCTTGTTATTACCTGTGGTATGGCACTTGGGTGCTAGTGTTAGAGATGTCAAGCTCAAGTTTTAATGAGCATCAGTGATGGCTCCAGCATTTCTAGGCAAGAGGCTTTCAGAGCACAAGTAATCCAGATGGAAGGTGCAGCCAGGCACTGGTCTCAGACTATCTGTCCAGGAAGTCCACTGCTGTAATTAAGTTAGCATGTTTTCATCGGCAGTGGCTTGAGGGATGAGGGAAGTTTACTCTCTAAGCTACTTTTTGGTGCTACCACTAACAAGTGCTCTGCAAAAGGAATGTCCTTGATCTCCTAACAACTTCCTCCAAGGCTTCTCAAAGACAGTCAGTCTGTGTGCATCCCTGCACACTGCTCAGAGACAACATGCGCAGGCCACATTGCTTAACCAGCCAGTCCGAATTCTCTGGCTGTGGAAAACTTGTTCACTTCAATCCTTAATAGGCTTTTTTTTTCTTCCTTTTCTGGGAACACAAAACACATTGTTCAGCAGAAACAAATTTGTGGCCCACAACCAAAGTAGACAAGATATGGCAAATATGCTGAAGGGCCTCTCTGTTTTCATTTGGATCCCACTCCTGTCTGAATCTCAATTTCTAGAGAGAAAAAAGGGCAGGGGGCGGGGGGCGCATGAGGAGTTGGAAACAAACAGGCTCACAAAAGAAAGAATCTTATAATCACAAATTGGTATCTGCATCTAAAAGTTTGATGGATGTTCAATTTTCCTTTACAAATGGTATAACGACTTACATTGTACTGAGCAGGTATTTGAGTGCCTATATCCTAGCCTATCCTGTTTCTGTTTTTGTTGCTGTTTTCTAGAGACAGGTTCTCACTCTGTTGCCCAGGCTGGAGTGCAGTGGTGAGACCTTGGCTCATTGCAGCCTCAACCTCTTGGGCTCAAGCAATCCCCCAACCTCTGTCTCCCAAGTAGCTGGGACTACAGGTACACCAACATGCTGGGCTGATTTTTTTTTGTTTTTGTAAAGACAGGAGTCTTGCTATGTTGCCTAAGCTGGTCTTGAATTTCTGGCCTCAAGCGGTCCTCCTATCTTGGCTTCCCAAAGCACTGGATTACAGGTGTGACCCACCATGCCCAGTCCTATTTTTAATATTATTTATTTATTTTTAGATGGAGTGTCACTGTGTTGTCCAGGCTGGAGTACAGTGGTGCAATCTTGGCTCACTGCAAACTCTGCATCCCAGGTTCAAGTGATTCTCCTGCCTCAGGCTTCTGAGTAGCTGGGATTACAAGTGCCCACCACACGTCCTGGTAATTTTTGTATTTTTAGTAGAGACAGGGTTTCACAATGTTGGTAAGGCTGATCTTGAACTAGTCCTGTTTTTTAAATAAAACTTTTATATTTTGTTAATCAAAAAGGTAAAAAATGACATATAGCTATTTTGACTTACTTTAGTTATGAGGGAAGACAAACATCTTATCTGTTTATACATCATGTCCATTAAATATGGACATACTGGGTTTAAACATTAAATTTGCTGTTTTCTCTTCACTTTCTACCATAAAGTTCCATATTTTTTGAAAATAGGTCTTTAAAAGAAATACTGTCAGCAACAAAAATATAACAGAGTATTCTCTATGTGAATTTCAAGGGAAGAAGCTCCTTGGAAGATAAGTTAATAAAGGAGGAAAAATGTGAAAAATAATTTTGATTTTATCAGATAGCTAGGAGGCAAGGACATTTTAAACAGAGGAAACAACATGAAAAATGGCATGAGATTGTGAAAGTATGGGTCCACCTTGAATGGGCAAAAGTGCATAGTGGAAAGTAACAAAACCCAAAGCATAGCAAGAGATCAGATTGTGCAAACTCTTAAAGGTTACACCAAGGAAATTGGTTCTGCAGACAATCATGGGTCATGCTTTTAGCCACTAGATGGACATTTGGAAGTAACACTGGACTGATGGAGAAACTAAACGTGGACCAGTTGAGAAATGAAAAAGGCGTGCACAGAGGGGGACTATGGAAATATTAATCAACCTTTTTCCAAGATAGAATTGATAGAATGTGGGAACCCATTAGTTCTAGAAATGGGGACAAGGGAGGAATCACTGATGTTTCCCTGTTTCTTTGCTTTATTGACTAGGTGAATGAAAACACCTTTAATTAAAATGGGCACTATGGCCCTGTGCAGTGGCTCACACCTATAATCCCAGTGCTTTGGGAGGCCGAGGTGGGTGGATCACTTGAGGCTGGAGTTCGAGACTAGCCTGGCCAATATGATGAAATCCCATGTCAAATAAAATACAAAAATTAACTGGGCATGGTGGTAAGCATCTGTAATCCCAGCTACTTGAGAAGCTGAGGCACCAGAATCGCTTGAACCCAGGAAGGGAGGTTGCAGTCAGCTAAAATTGTGCCATTGCATTCCAGCCTGGGTGACAAGAGCAAAACTCCTTCTCAAAATAAAAATAAAAATAAAATAGGCACTACAAAGAAAGATAACATTCTTTTGTGGGCATAACGGGTATGTGGGGTGAAAATAGGTGCAAACTAAGTCCTATTTTAACCTTTAGATGCCTGTAAGAAGTCAAGGAGAAGATTCAGCCTTGTTTCATGTATTCATTCATTCAACAAACATTGTTTTATTATTGAATGCTACTTATCTAGGCCCTATTCTAGATTTGGGGGGACCATTGTAGGAAAGACAAAGTGCTGGCTTTTATAAAGGTTACATTCTACTGAAAGTAGCTGGAATATTAATTTCAGGACAAATTTATGATACACAGGAAT
The DNA here is from genome assembly GCF_049354715.1 of Callithrix jacchus. NCBI lineage: Eukaryota > Metazoa > Chordata > Mammalia > Primates > Cebidae > Callithrix > Callithrix jacchus. The sequence continues at coordinate 81,177,901 of NC_133503.1, forward strand.
GCTATCTTACACCTTGGGTAGAGTGAAGTACGTAGAAGCCCTTTGTACAGTTAATATGTACAGCATGTATATGTCCCTCTTGACTCAGCACAATTTTTTTTCATGCTAAAATAAGAGTTATAGCCTTGTTTAATTGCATATTGTTGTTTATGTCTATCATCTATTGCTCGGTGATAGAATCTTCATTTATGACAAAGTTCACGTGGAAAACTAGCAGATACATTGAAATGAATTGCTTGATGACACATTTTTCAGATAAATCAGTCAACTGTTTTTGTTTTTGTTTTTCTTCTGAGCCTCACTTGTCTTATTTGTTCACTAAGAGGCTTGCAAAATGATCTCAAATGCCACCTGTCTGAGCTTGGTCAAATCTGTCCCATGTGGTTTCCTTGTCCTATTAATTCAACTCTCTCCTCAATACTATTCACAGCTACAAATACACTTAAGACTTTCCTTTCATACAAACAAATCAACAAAAGAACCACCTTCTTACGGCACATGCTCCTCAAGGTATCACCCTGTGCTCTCATTCATGACCACAGGTCTTGAAAGGACGGCCCACTCACTATTTCTACTAGCAGTCTCCACTCACTCCCTGACTCTCCTCCAGACAGCTCCAGTCTCCACGACTGACCTGAAGGCAAGTACATTTCACATAGCTTCTTGGCTAGGTGAAGGGAAGAAGTCATTTCTTAAAATAAAAACTTCATTGTTCTTGCTTTGCTTAGATGGTGGTATTCACTTGTTTTATTCCAAATGCTGCTTTTTCAAGTCCATCCAGCTCCCTTTTAGTATCTCGGGATTATTTGTTCTTCCATAGATGACCCTTCTTAAGAACAGAGAATAGCAATGGAATCTTGCTGTCTTCAAAGAACCACAAAGAGAAGGGTGGCACCGTTGGTTAAAAAAATAATAAACAAATAACAAAAGCCAATTCCAGTGAAATGGTGGCACAAGGCCCTGTGTGGCTTTAGACATCATTTCCTCCTCCTGTCTTCCCAGGGTTTCTTGGTATTTTAGGGACACCTGCTGATGGTGTCAGCTGCCAGAATATTGCTGGCACCACATGGTACAAAACAACAAAAGAGCAAAGACACGGCACTGTTGGCTGGGCTGCCCGGCAGACTGCCACTGTGAATACACAAAGAGCAGCCACACCATCCACATCCTGCTGCGTCCCCTAAACATCTCACTCATTCGCCACACAGCCCTGTGTCTTCACCCTTTGTCTCTGTTAGAGGGAAATACAGCCTAGTGCTGGATGTGAAAGATTCACTGTGTCGCTCAGAGTGACCTGGGCAGGAGCAGACACCCTCACAAGGCAGGGATGAGCATTCCAAAGAAAAATTACTGAAGTTAAACCAAACCCTGAATCTGTCTGGAACCTGGGCTCTATTCTACTCGGCTCTATTGTGACAGTTGGCTTTGTAGTCTTTGTCAAATCCATTCCTGAAATCACCTATCTTACCCATCACAATATCTTTCAACTAAATTGTCTCTAAATCCTGTTGTTTCATTACCAAGTTTAATCTACTTTGAAAATTAGACTTTGAAGCAAACAGGGATGAAATGGTTAAGCTATCGGCTTCAGGTATAAAATTTCACTATGGGAAACGTATTCACTGCCTGCTGCGGGATCTGTCAAAGCAGATCTTCAATTACTAATGGCTTGCAAGATTCTTCCTGTCTTACGGGATGCCATGGAAGAGGACAAAAAGAACGACACAGAAATGGGGGCATAAAGGCAAAGAAATATACACTACAAACTCTTGAAAAGGGATGATGTGGTTTATTTTACAATTTTTATAGGGATGGATTTAACACAAATTGAAATCTGTAAAAATAGCAGGTCCATATAATATCTGGTAACCCAGGAATGCACACCTTTCTAATGTGCTAATATAAGAAAGATTAAAACAGTTAAAGTAGAATATAATGCCACATTTGTTAAAGCTACGTTTTCCCTTCTTACATCATATAGAATGTTATCAAAGTGGATGGCATGAAGAAAGGGGAAAAGAAAGAAATCGCCCAAATGAAAACCTGCAGACCTTGGGTGGGATCTGGTAATGTATGTCTTGCAGTAGTGTGGGACCTGGAAACATACCATCCTCTGGCTAAGTCAAGAGTTATTCTTGGGGCGGGGCAAGGTGCCTCACGCCTGTAATCCCAGCACTTTGGGAGGGTGAGGCAGGCAGAACACCTCAGATCAGGAGTTCGAGACCAGCCTGGCTAACATGGGGAAATCCCATCTCTACCAAAAATACAAAAATTAGCCAGGCATGATGGCACATGCCTGTAATTCCAGCTACTCAGGAGGCTGAAGCGCTTGAACCTGGGAGGTGGAGATTACAGTGAGCCAAGATCGCACCACTGCACTCCAGCCTGGGAGGCTAAGCAAGACTCCGTCTCAAGGGGAAAAAAAAGAGTTATTCTTAGATAATTACTATGTCAATGATAATAAAATCAACAATGGCTTAAATCCCTAGCAAAAAGTTGTTGGTAAGAGGTTAAAAACAAACAAACAACTTTCTTGACTAAAACGCAGCCCAGGAAATTAAGGTGACGAAGCAGAAAGTGCACACTGTCGCAGATGCTATGAAACTCCGACTCCTTACACTTTTGCCATAGGCAGTATGTCCAGGAAGGCTGCTCCCAACAGGCTCCATATAGTGGAAGTTATAAGTGACAGTCTCTACTTTTATTTTCATATTTTTTGTATTGTTTCCTCATCCAGAGAATTAGGGGATTAGCCATGTTGGATCTAAGACATCATAGCTCCATGTTCTAAGATTTTAGTATAATCACTGAGACAATCTAGAGGGATAAACATGTTGGCCACTTCTAGACCAGTTAGCATGCAGAGGTGTAGCTTTCACTACATTTCCAAGTTTCAATTCGTTGCCAATATTTAAAAACTGGAATATTCTGTAGAAAACTACAGATGTATAACTGCTCTTGAAAGTAAGACTGGCTATATCATTTTTGAAATCCGGTGCAAAATGAAAAGCCCAGGTACCTCTTGTTCAAAAATTATTAAGAATTTCAGCCAGGTGCTGTGGCTCATGCCTGTAATCCCAGCACTTTGGGAGGCCAAGGTGGGAGGATTGCTTGAGCCCAGGATTTCAAGATCAGCCTGTCCAAGACGGCAAAACCACATCTTTACAAACAATTAAACAATTAGCTGGGCATGGTGGCTCACAGCTGTAGTCCCAGCTACTTAGAGGCTGAAGCTCCTAGGAGGATCCCCTGAGAAAAGGGAGTTCAGGCAGCAGTGAGCTATGATAGTACCACTGGGCTCCAGGCTAAGCAACAAAGTAAGACCCATCTCTAGAAAAATTAAAAACAATAAGAAGAAAGAATTTCAAGACGGGGACAATAGAGTATTAAAACAAGTTTGCTCCCTTCTAAGCGCTGGCCCTGGGGTACTGCAGGGGTCACAGGCCCTTTAAGTCAGCCCTGCTGAATATTTGGAGGAGCTGGCACCTCAGCCCATTTTCCTCACAAAAAGCAATGGGAGCTGGGTGGTGGCTCCCCCTTTAAAACAGAGCCTGTCTTCTAGGGGTCATCATGGCCTCTGTCTCTCCCTTTTCTGTCCTCATTGAGGCCAAGCAATAGTCAACATTCATCATTGCACTTGCTCAGTGGATTTTTCACCGCAGCTTCACTGAGTTCGTTTACACAACCTGCCTGGCCCCTGTAGAAGTGAGAGCTGTGCCATCTGGTCCAAAGATTAAAATGGCCCCCATACTGAGGCATGCTTACTGATCACTTGTTGGGCTGGTGACCCAAGGCTGCACCCATGGCCCATGACCACGGGAGCCACCCATACACAGGTTGGACAACTCCTTTTGTTCTAAGACAATGTATTCAAGGGTGAGTGTACGTCAAGAAGCAGCTCAGTATGGACCACAGAGGCCTCCCTCCTCCAGGACCTCAACATGCCTTTCTTGCTCCAGAGGGGTTATATCGAATAATGTAGACTAGGAGATAGATGAAACCTCTTTTATTCTAGTATTCAAAGAAATCTACCCTTTTATGAAAACTTGGAAGATTTTGTTCTAAAATGAAAACCGAGATTTAAAAAAATTGGCAAACACAGATGCTAGTTTAAAAATCATTCCTTGTTTGCAAATCAACACCCACACAAAATGTTGAACATCAGTCATTCCCTTCAACCCCATCTGACACACATCGATGACTCTTTCCCCTGAGAGAAAGTAATGCACGTTGGGCACTCAGAGGACAAATGTGAAGGGCTCAGCTCTTCCGGGTTATAATACACTCCAAAATGATGTGCTTTGTTCTCTAGAGCCTCAAAATTCACCAAAAGCTAAAAGTGTATTTGGGACTCCACTATGTCTGTTGCTCTACACTCTAATGCAAATTTGCTTATTTATTTTTTTTTTTTAAGACGGAGATTTGTTCTTGTTACCCAGGCTGGAGTGCAATGGCGCGATCTCGGCTCACGGCAACCTCCGCCTCCTGGGTGCAAGCAATTCTCCTGCCTCAGCCTCCTGAGTAGCTGGGATTACAGGCACGCACCACCATGCCCAGCTAATTTTTTGTATTTTTAGTAGAGACAGGGTTTCACCTTGTTGACCAGGATGGTCTTGATCTCTTGACCTCGTGATCCACCTGCCTCGGCCTCCCAAAGTGCTGGGATTACAGGCGTGAGCCACCGTGCCCGGCCACAAATTTGCCTTTTAAGGGTACATACAAGCTGAAGAAATGTCTTTCTGCTAGCAGTTCCTTTTGCCGTTCGTTTGACATGATGTGGTTCCTGGCACTGCAGAGTATTTCAATTTTGGGGAGCATTTCCAGGTCACATCTTATTTCTATTCAAGATTTGTTCTATACAAAATCTGAAAAGGCTCAATGGTCAGGGTTCTGGTTGACTTGTTTTGCCAGATTTCTCCCACTTGGTCAACATTTTTACCTCATTCCCTAGCTGAAGCCTCTGCCAGTGTTTTTATATTCATCGAACTAAAAAACCCACATCGTAAATATTTGGTAGGAACTTTATCCATAAGTAATCAAAAACATAATAGATTTATCCCTTAAGTGAGCAGTATGATGAAATGTATTGCTTTTTAATGCTTTTAATAACTTTTTCTTTCAATAGTCTGGCTCTTAAGCCAAGGTAATGATGAATATTTTACATTTTGTCACAATAGGTCTTTTTCAAAAAGTGCTTAACTTCCTAGAGTCTTGCAGCAGTTCAAAAAATGTGAAATAATTTAACAATTTAATTAATTAATAATTTAATACAATAATTTTAGCACATCTTCACTTGTGCACTTGTTTTTATTCTGTTCTATTGATATTTATGCATACTCTTACAGGCACATAAATTACACCTTTTCCTGTATGTGTGTCTTTATTTTGTTAACTTGTTTGGAATGTTCTTAACAAAGGAGACAACAAATGCACGCTTTTTCTTTGAAGCTTTATTTCTACTCCACCCATGCAACTACAGGATGGTGTCCTGTGGTTACTCTATAAATATTAGGGATACAGAGGTAATTTGATGATTGTAATAAGCCACTCAACCTGAAACTTTCTTCTACTTCCTCTTTTTCTTTCTCAACCTTATACATTTAACTTCTTACCCAGCTATTAAAGAATGTCAGGTCCAAGAATCCTCTGTAAGATTGCTTTCTAAAACAATGGCTGCATTTTCTACTTGTGGCTCTCATTCCTTGCCAGGAAGGGTAGGGGACTCTGGTTTCAGTTTTTCATGACACAGCCTCAGACCTCTTAAATTGAAACATCAACCTTCACCCTCAGGATCTTTGCTAGCCATCTTAAGTGAGTCTGCAATAATAGTTCACATTTGTTTAGTGTTTATTAGGTGTCATATGCTCTTCTGAGAGCATCACATAGATTGTTTTAATTCTCACAAAACTTTATGAAGTAGGTACAAATATTACCATAGTTCTTTGAGGCTCTGACACTTTTTTTTCACATCTCTGAAATAAGAATGTGCTTTAAGATTGGCAGTATTTTTTAAAACTCTTATTTGTACATAAAAGGATGGTGTATATATCTTACAATCCGTAGAGTCTTAGTTTGATGAAATATAGTATCCTTATTCAATTGGCAAGGATACACAGCTCAGAGAAGTTCACCTAAGGTAATAAGGCTGTACAGTCATTTCAGAGCCCAGTCTCTTGACCACTACCCTGCAATGCTTACCACTTTCCTCCATGATTATATTTTCATAAAATATTCAAATTTATTATTTTAAAAATCAATGATTATTTCCATTTTGTGATTTAAAAGTTGACCTCTATTTATTTAAAAAATTTTAAAAATAGAAAATTTAAGAAAGAATTATAAATCACCTGGGATTCTACTAAGACTACTATTGCTAACATTTTAGTGTATTTTCTCCCTGGCTTTTGTTCTCCTACCCACAAAGATGTACTTTATAACATTTGTAGCATACTAATAAAGCATTTGTAGTGAGACGGTTATGCATCCCTCTCTTTTCACTTAACATTGAATGATGACCATTTCCCCTTGTTATTTGTTCTGTGAGAACATGACTTTGAATGGTCATCTACCTCCTCTTATGGAGTTGTACTATAATTTAATACTTAGATTGTTTCCAACTTTTCACCTCAAGTACATGTGATAGGTAGCCTGATTATTACCTTAGCATTCCAAGAACTGTTTATACTTTTACGTTATCAGGCCTTTTTCAGTTTATCAAGAATTTAAGAGTGTATATCTTCCATATGGAGAAAGAACTGTGAGCCTTAAGTGTTTGGAAAATCCAGGGTTCAGATGAAAAACATTTTTCTAAAGAGAACAACAGCTTCTTGTGGAGCTGCTACTGGCATTGTTTGGCCTCCTTGGGAGGGGATTTTTTATTCTTGTGAGAAGAGGCCCAGGCTGTCAGTGTGTTTGAGGCTGAGTCACCCTAGCGACAGTCTATGCTGTCTACCAGTTCTGGTCATACCACTGAAGTACAGGCTACACACAGGAGGCTGCTTTCACAGTGCTGGGAGAGAGTGTGGGATACCTGGAAAGAGTGAATGTGGAAATTGGGGCCTAGGAAATCTGAGGTGAACATTTTTAGGGCTCTTGATCTTCTGAGTCTCATTTTCTTTTTAACCTCTTCTCAGTACTGACAACAGGTAGGTGAAATGAACAAGTAACCGTTTTAGCAGAACTCAGTCTTCAAAAAAGGCTACAGTGGATTGAAGAAAAAGAAGTTCAAGAGAGTCCACAGGAAGACTGCATATTCTTGACAACCCATCCCCCTATCCTCAGAAAGACATTCTGTACCTATTCCACCTTCAGAAAATAACTACTGCCAATTGTGGCTTTTATTTCCTGAGTACATTCATGTTTACTAATATAATTAAAATGCATCTTGAAAATTAATGTCCCTTGAAGACTAAGGGGCATTATTTTCTCAGTATCACCAATTAAAAGTCTTTAAAAACATCTTTCCATTTTCAGTTGAACAATTCAGAACTCTCTAAGTGACCATAACTTTCCCTAAGTGAAACAAAAACACATTATTCTTGTTATTTCCTTATTAATACTTGCTTCATGTCAACTCTATGTGAAATTGTGCTAGGTGCTGTAGAAACCAGGCTTTTAGATTTCCCAGAGGCTACAAATTGAGGTAAAGTTTGAAGGGATTGTAGGAATCAGGGAGATGAAAGAAGAGTGAACAGGGTTGCTTACCCATGCAGGGTGAGAGTTGGCTAGATGCCATCTATTTGCATAACCAATACTTAATAAAGAGTTCACATTTCAGAATATTATGGAATCTGGCCTAATTCTTATTCATCAGTACAAAATAATGAATATTTGTTTTTGAGACAAATGGTGCCAATTTTCAGGTAGCCCTTGCCCATAGTAAAGTGCAATCCCTGTGTGCAAATTGTTCTGATACATTCTGATATGGTTAAGCTTTGTGTCCCCATCCAAATCTCATATTGAATCATAATCCCCAGGTGATAAGGGAGAGACCTGGTGGGAGGTGATTGGATCATGGGGTGGTTTCCCCCATGCTGTTGTTGTGAGTTCTGACAACATCTGATGGTTTTATAAGCATCTGACATTTTCCCTGCTTGCACGTCTCTCTTGCCTGCCACTATATAAGACATGTCTGCTTCCTCTTCCACCATGACTGTAAGTTCCCTGAGGCCTCTTCAGCCATGCTGAACTGTGAGTCAATTAAACTTCTTTTCTTTATAAGTTACCCAGTCTTGGGTATGTGTTTATAGCAGTATGAAAAAGGTCTAATACAGTAAATTGGTACCTCAGAGCATAGGGTACTGCTATCAAGATACCCAAAAATGTAGAAGCAATTTTGGAACTGGGTAATAGGCAGAGGTTGGAACAGTTTGAAGGGCTCAGAAGAAGACTTAAAGATGTGGGGAAGTGTAGAGCTTCCTTGAGATTGGTTGAATGGCTTTGACCAAAATGCTGATAATGATGTGGACAATGAAGTCCAGGCTGAGGTTGCCTCAGATGGAGATGAGGAACTCCTTGGAAAATGAAACAAAGGCATTCTTAGTATGGTTAGCAAAAAGACTGGTGGCATTTTGCCCCAGTCCTAGAGATGGTCTGAAATTGGAATTTATGTTTAAAAAGGAAGCAGAGCATAAAGGTTTAGAAAATTTGCAGCATGACCATATAATAGCAAAGAAAAAAACCATTTTTGAGGAGGATTTAAGCTAGTTGCAGAAAGTCTCATAAATAATGAGAAGCTAAAAGTTAATCACTAAGACAATGGAAAAAATGTCTCCAGGGCATATTAGAGACCTTCACAGCAGCCCTTCCCATCAGAGACCCAAGCCCTAGGAGGGAAAAATTGTTTTGTGGGCCAGGTCAAGGGCCCCTATGCTGCTCTGTGCAGCCTTGAGACTTGGTGCCCTATATCACAGCAGTGGCTAAAAGGAGCAACATACAGCTCAGGCCATTGCTTTAGAAGGTCCTATCCCTGAGCCTTGCATGCATGGAAGTCAAGAATTCAGGTTTGGGAACCTTTGCTTAGGTTTCAGAGGAGGTATGAAAAGTGCCTGGATGTCCAGGCAGAATTGTGTTTCAAGGGTGAAGCCCTTATGGAAAACCTTGGCTAGGGCAGTCTGAAGGGGAAATGTGGGATTGGAGCACCCACACAGAGTCCCCACTGGGGCACTGTCTAGTGGAGCTGTGAGTAAAGGGCCACCAGACCCAAGAATGGTAGATCCACTGACAGTTTGCACTGTGTGTCTGGAAAAGCCACAGACACTCAAGGCCAGCCTGTGAAAACAGTGGGGGTGGGGGAATTGTACCCTGCAAAGCCACAGGGGTGGAGCTGCCCAAGGCTGTGGGAGCCCACCTGCCACATCAGTGTGACCTGGATGTGAGACATGGAATCAAAGGAGATAAATTTGAAGCTTTAGGATTTGACTGCCTTGCTGGATTTTGGACTTGCATGGGGCCTGTAACCTCTTCATTTTGGCCAAGTTCTCCCATATGTAATGGAAGCATTTATCCAATGCCAGTGCCCCCATTGTATCTTGGAAGTAACTCACTTGCTTTTGATTTTTCATGCTCCTAGGCAGAAGGGATTTGCCTTATCTCAGGTGAAATTAGGGACTTGGACTTTTGACTTAGTGCGGAAATTAGTTAAGATTTTGGGGGACTGTTTGGAAGGCATGATACGTTTTGAAATGTGAGGACATGAGATTTGCAAAGGGCCAGGTTTGGAATCATATGGTTAGGCTTTGTTTCCCCACCTAAATTTCCTTTTGAATTGTAATCCCAAGATGTACAGGGAGAGACCTGGTGGGAGGTGATTGGATCATGAGAGCAGTTTCTTCTATGCTGTTCTTGTGATAGTGAGTGAGTTCTCATAACATCTGATGGTTTTATAAGGGACTCTTCCCTCTTCACTACACAGACATTCTCTCTCTTGCTTGTCACCATTTAAGGTGTGCTTGCTTCCCCTTCTGCCATGATTGTAAGTTTCCTGAGGTCTCCCCAGCCATAAAGAACTGTGAGTCAATTAAATCTCTTTCCTTTATAAATTACCCAGTCTTGAGTATGTCGCTAGAGTAGTGTGAAAACAAACCTATACACATTCTAATAAAGGGAGAGAGATATCTCCAGAATCAACATAAGCCAAAGTGCGATTCGAGGAGGGCCAGAAGAGACATTCAGCATCCAAAGGAGAAAAATACTGTGTGTGTCCTCAGAGAAGACCATGAAAGTTGATTAGGAAATTTAGAAACTGGGCAAAAGGAACATGCTGAGGAAAGTGGAAAATATCAAGGTGAATTTGGGAAACCTTCAAGATTTTGTGCTGACTGCTGAACCATATGGAGTGTTTTCTGATATGTAAACTGGACCAATTTTATCCTTAATATTTCAATTCTAATAAATACACTATTTATTTGAGAATATCTCTAAATTTCCTGTAAAATTTGATGTTTATCTATAGGACCACAGGACCAAATAGAAAGAGTTTTAGCTTCAATAATTTTCTTTTCATCCTGCCTGTTAACTTAAATAGGATTTAAAGTCATGATCATTACTTTAATTTTTTTTCTCAAGTTGCAAATGCTTTCTGAGACAGTTGATAGACTGGCCAAAGAGAAAGAAAATGTTTTGGAACCATTTCGTTTTAATATTTTAATATCAAGTTTACCAATGACTTAAAAATCTGCTTTTCTCTGCTTTTTAAAATATAGATATATATATTTATATATACATATATATATATACACATACATACTGTCCCATTTGTACTACTGGGACACTTAACAACACACTGGCCCCTATTTATTATTATGCAACCACATTTTCTCCATTCATTAGATGATAATATTTTTGTAGGTTCAAAACACTCACAGCTGTTTTACCATTTACTGGAGAGTTTCACAATTAGCAGCCGACCCTTGGGGAAGGTCTTGTTTGACTGTGCCCAAGAGACTAGCTGCTTGCATACAACAGTTGCTCCCTTTAAAAAATTCTCCTGGTGAGAATTTTGGCTTATTTTTCAACTTGAAATCTTTGCCTGCAAAGATGCTATGAACACAGCATGTAGTACTACAAAACACATTTGTATGTCTTATAAAGTTTGTGTAAGCACTATAATTAATATTACAGTTTTGCTTTTGTTATTGCTATTTTTTCCTCCACTCATCTTAGGTTCATTGATTGGGGCCCTATAAACTAGAATGACAAGAGACAGATGAATGAGAAAAACAGAAGTTTATTTACATGTCCATTCGTACACTGCGCATGGGAGTATTCAGTTAATGAGTAACTCAAAGGAGTGGTTAGAATTTCAGCTTGCATAGATTAATAAAAAAATACATTTTTTAGACAAATGACAAGACAAAGAAAAAGGACTTTGAGTTTCTAGGGCAACAGATTGTGGAAAGGTTAATGTATGGGGGACTAATGAAAGATAAGGGCTGGTTAGTAAAATCTGTTTTGTAGATTCCTGTAGTGCCATCTCTGGGCTGATAAGGGTCTAGGGACATCTCTGGTGATTAACTTCCGTCATTCAGACAGAGAGGGGAGTAAGAACACCTTTACCAATTTATGTCCTGCTTTTAGACTAATAGGAAGAGGGAAGAGAGGTTTTTTTGTAGCTCAATTGCCCTCAGCTCAAAATAATTATGTCAAAGTGGCATGTTTTGGGATGGCATATTCTCTTACCTTTCATTATTGATTTTTATTTTCTTAAGCTGATCTCTAATTGTCACTTAATTGTAGATGCAGAGAAAACATTGTGTAAGTTTTTTGGTGTGTGATAGAAGAGAAATTTTCAAGTTGTCTGTCTTGATTAAAAAATGAAACATTTTCGAAGACAGAAAATTTAACTGAATTGTTTTCTATACTGCTTATTCTAACACTAATTGCTAACTGCAGTGATCTAATCTTGCAAATCTAGAAAAATTAGGTTTTCTATAAATAAGTTTATTAATTCTAGGAGTACAAATAAGTCATCTGCAAAGAAGTACTAGTTTTCAAGCACAAGCACCCTCTGAAGATTAACAGAAATACAGCTTTGCTTTGGTAAAAAAAAAGCAAACAAACAAAAATATTATGCTTCTACCTAAACAACCATTCAAATAATATGAAGCAATTGCTATAGGTATGGTGGCATGTAGTATAAGGAGGGTACATGGAACATAATGTCTCTGCTCTCAAGGAGTTTACTATTTTATAATTATAATGTAATATAAACAGATACAAGAAGAAATCCTTCAAAGAAGTTCAAATCAGTACTTATTTAGTGAGCTCTGCATGTGCTCGGCATTGGACAATAGGACAGTGATTTTGAAATACATAATTTTGAAAGTGATGAACACATAAAATGATTCTGACAAAATGCAATTTTAATAAAATAATTCAAATAATAAAAATGATAGACTAGAAGTATAAGTTATATGTCATAGGAGAATTAAATAGTTGATTATCTATTGTCAGCCCATTAGTGAAAAAGAACAAGGCAGGACTATGAAATGAGAAAAGGAATTATAAGAATGTTAACACATGAGTTTTGCTCCTAGCTGTGTTTTCTAAATAAGAGCTACACAGACAATAACCAAAGAATAAGATTATCTATTAATAAGAGGACTAAGCCTTTTAACCTGGCCACAGTTAAATTTTTCCCTCAAGTTCTACCAGCCTGCAGAATAACTCCTTTCTTTGGCTTAGTAAAGAATACTATAATTGCTTGAAAAAGTTACCTATTCTGGCTGCAGTTCGACATTTAGGCGATTCAAGCCCTGAGATAACCCACAGTAGACAGGACTTGCCGGCACGCATAACACATTTCAAAGATGCCCACGCCCCAGGGCATTTTTGTTTTGATTGATTTGGGTTTTGGCTAGATGTGAACAAGATATAAACATACAGTTTGAGTTTTGGTGTTCTGGTGATTTGGTTCAGTTCTTAATAGTAACTTATTATATAATAAATATACAGGTATTCGTGTGTGTGTCATATATTACTGTGATATCCACTCTGTTCTAACCCCCAGTTCTATTTTCCTATTTTTTTCTCCCCAGAGGCAATCACTATTTTGAATGTTGTAGTTTCATTTCTTTTTTAAGTTGTTACTCTATTTTGTTTCACTGATTCTTTTACATATGCCTTTATCACAGGCATGTTTTATGCCCTTATCATATGTTTTTAACATTTTTCACATTAATGCAATTATATTGTCTAGATCATTTTGCAGTGATTCACTTGGTGCAGGAGTTTCTTTAGGGTACATACACAGAAGTAGGATTGTAAAGATATAGGACACATGCACTTTCATCCAAATTAAGGTTTGCCTGAGGGCTCTGGAGTGATTCTGCCAATGTGAACCCTTACCAGCATTTTGTGAGACTTCCTAATTTTCACTTCTTCAATATTTGAAGCCTCTTCTATTTTATCCAATGGGATGAGTGTGAAACTGTACCTCAGTGTACTAATTTCTGTTTTCCTGATTACTGGTGAGATTAAAGACATTTGCATATATCTACCAGCTATTCAGTTTTATTTGTAACTTTTGCTTTCTCATACCTTTACTTATTTTTATATTGCGTTGTTCTTTTTCTTTTTTAAAAACTGATTTGCCAGAGTTCATATTTTTCCTATTCCTTTAATTATTTAGTTCCTTCTATTTATTGAATTTACTAGTTATTTTTATCTTGCATTTTAAAATTAACAATTTAACTTATTTAGAGTTTAAAAAAACTTGCAGTTAATGTTATGATTTTCCTCACATCAAATTAAGTTTTATTTCACAATATGTTTTGATATAATATTCTTATGTATTTGTTCTAATATTTCATAACATGAATTGTAATATTTAAAAATCACATGTTAATCAGGAGTGAGTATGTGTGTATATATGGATGTATGTATACTTTACTTTCCAGTGTATTTTTAACTATGTTTATATTAATGAATTTAAATAGGTTATAATAGTTGAATTTCTATCATTAGGGATTATCTTTATATATTCATTTTGTTTATTTCCAAGACTCTTAACAAATAAGTATGGCATAACCAGTGATTAATACCGGGATAAGTTGTTTCCTTATCGGCATTATATGATTATTTTCTAATAACAGCTACTTAAAAACACACACACATACAATACAGGTGTCGAATTTTGTTGGAAAGAAAGTAATGTGAGAAAGCTCAGACTATACAAATGCCCAACATGCAATATGGGTTGCTAATTCAATGATTGGACATGCGCACGTGCACATACACACACACACACACACACACAATTTTGAAGATTTTGAAAATTTTAAAGCACAATTTATTCTTATGACAATTACAGAATTTATTTTAAATGTTTAATTTTTACTACAATTAATGCCAAAATCTTATAAACTTAAAAAATAAAGCTTTTCTTGATTTTTAATAAGACAAGAATACAAGATCTTTAAGATAGACAACATAGCATTTTAGAAAAAAAAATTTGTTTTTAAGGCTAAACCTCCAAACTGTCAACTGGAATTAGAAAGCCTCTAGTACCTATTTACAGAAAACAAGAGCTGAGCTGCAGCGTGTACAAATTTAGAAGTGGCATCCCTCAGAATTAACCATAAATAACTCTTTTGCCTCTTTACTAAACTTCCTAGGTGAGTTTGCTGAAAACAGTGCATTCACAGATACTCAATTAGGATTTCCATATTAAGTGCCAAAATATGTCCTTCAGCTGTGGTTTAACATTCTGTGTTTAGATAAATTTAAATTTTTACTTTTTCATAAAGAATAGTTCCATTTGTTGTTTAGTTTGTTTGTAGATTACAAAGTCATAGGAGTAAAAGGAAGCTTTTCTTTTCTTTCTCCAAACCCTTTAGCGTTGTTCTTAGTCTCCTACATGCTGATTTAAGGCAAGAGAGTGTTGTGGGCCAAACTGTGTCCCCCACCTCACAAATGCATATATTGATGTACCTCAAAATATAACCATATTTAGACACAAAACCTTTAAAGAGGTATTTAAGTTAAAATGAGATCTTTAGAGTGGGCCTTAACCCAGTCTGACTGGTGTCCTTATGAGAAGAGGAAATTTAGGCATGAGACATGCCCCTGTACAGAGGGAAGATCATGCAAGGACTCAGCAAGAAGACTGCAAGTCAAGGAGAGAGGCTGAACCTCCTGGAACCTTGATCCTGGACTTCCAGTCTGCATAACAATGAGCAAATACATTTCCATTGTTTAAGTCACCCAGGCTGTGGCATGTTGCTATGGCAGCCCTCACAGACTAACCCACAGGGTAGTCATTCCTTTTCTTCAGTCTCTACAAAAATAAATGGAAACCACCGACCTTAGAAGCCTGGTCAGGGCAAGAATGTGTCTAGCAAACTCTTGGCTAAAAATCAACCAGAAAAACACACATGCATACTACAGGAATCCTTGATATTTTTTTTCTGAGACTGCGAAAGGCATCTGTGTAACTTTTGCATGCGAGCCTTGCACTGTTCTTCCCCGTTTTCTATATAAAGTGTATCGTGACCTGATAATGTAGATAGACTGTTTTAAAAACAGTTCTAAGTCTTAGAAAATAAATTTAGAATGAATAAAAGGTAATAAATATGAGTTCACATTTTATTTTTCATTCCATTTCACAATGTAAACTTTTGGGAAAGCAGATAATTTACTAAAAAATAGAGTACATTTTTTCCTTCATGACTCTACTCAAGCCACCGATATGTTATTCTCATTTGTCAAAGATCCTTGTCTGTGTTTGTTGTTATTAGTAACCGTTGTAGGGGCTATAGTTGGGAAAAGCTACTGCCATGTCCCTGAGCTGTATTTAATTGACTCCATAAAAGTCAACAAACACACAAAGGCATTAATTCTGGAAATTATTAAACTGAGAAGTAAAGTAACTTTTTAAAAATTGACGAATAAAAGCCCACAAAATGTACTTCTTCATGCATCTGATTTTCTTTGCAAATATTTTATGAGGTTGGAACTATTCCATTTTTTGTATATTAAAACTATATTTCATGGTGTAGCTGTTCTTCACCTAACTCCTCCTACAGCAATTTCTTTTGTTCCCTGCTATCTTTTCTCTTTGATTCCCAGCGATAATGTTAAAAATAAACAAACGCATTAGAAATTATAGTGCTGTCATAGATATTTGAAAGACAAAGGTGGGAGATGATGTTTTCCCCTTTGAAGATTCCAAAGGATGCTTATGAAGCTAAGTGCCAAAAAACAATTCTGGGAAAAAATATAAAAGAGGATCTAAATTTCCCATTTGTTTCCCTTACTTGTAATTAAAACCGTTTCCAATCCTGTTTGCACTTTCCATTTCAGATCTTCATTTTCAACTTACTCTTGAGAACCACGTGTACTCAGATATTCCACAGGCAAATAAAAGGTAGTGTGTTCAAAATCAAATTCAGCCTACTCTCCAGCCTGCTCTCAACAGACTCCTCCCTCTCCATGACTGCTGCCACTTTCCACTCTCTGGCCTAAGCTCTTGAAGCAGCATACTGGCTTCTCCCTCTAAACATCTCCCATCTTTCACCATCCCACCTGCATGGCTTCCGTGTCCATCCCCATTACCTTTTTCCAAAGAAGAGCCACTATCTGCCCCCCAGGTTGCTGCAGTAACTAACGTTGGCTTATGCTCTCCAGTCCTCTCTCCACATTGTTCCTAGTCTGTTTCTATAATAGAAATCTGACTATATCTGAAATCACCTGATGACTACCAACTGCTCTTGGCAATGCCCACCTCCTTGGCCTTATTTCTG